>NC_067406.1:123918057-125168057 GCF_009764475.1 Pristis pectinata
AGCCCCATCAGGTGCCTAGCATAAGTACCTGGGTTTCTCTAGTACTAGTTGTCAGAGTATTGGTTAACCTTTGGGTATACTTTGTCTCCTGGCTGCTTAAGGTTGTCAGCTCTAGAGCAGTCCTGGTTTCACTGTTCCTCTTAGGATATCCAGTTTCTGTGTTGGGACTCCATCTCTGAGGCAAGATTCCTTCCAGTTGCTACCTGTGTTTGGTTCTGAGAAAGGATCCTGACTTCAGTCTTGTACCAGTGTGCTGCATTTGGGTTATCTGAGCTTGCTCTTTGTTCAACATCAACATAGTGACAGTGGATGTTGTCTACATGGACTTTAGTAAGGCCTTTAACAAGGTCCCACATGGGAGGTTAGTTCAGAAGGTTCAGACACTAGGTATCCATTGGAAAGGTTGTAAACTGGATTTGAAATTCTCTGTGGGAGAAGACAGTGGTAGTGGATGATTTTCTCAGACTGGAGGCCTGTAACTAGTGGTGTGCCTTGGATCTGTGCTGGGACCATTGTTGTTTGTTGTCTATATCAATGATCTAGATGATAAGGTGGTAAATTGGATCAGCAAGTTTGCTGATGACACTAAGATTGGAGGTGTAGTGGACAGCGAGGAAGGCTTTCAAAGCTTGCAGAGGGATCTGAACCAACTGGAAGAATGGGCCAGAAAATGGCAGATGGAATTTAATGCAGGCAAGTGAGGTGTTGCATTTTGAAAGAGCAAATCAAAGTAGAACATACACAGTAAATGGTAGGGCATTGAGGAGTGTGGAGGAACAAAGGGATCTGGGAGTTCTGATACGTAATTCCCTGAAAGTGGTGTCACAGGTAGAAAAGGTTGTAAAGAAGGCTTTTGGCATCTTGGCATTCATAAATCAAAGTACTGAGTATAGGAGTTGGGATGTTATGGTGAGGTTGTATAAGACATCGGTGAGGCCAAATTTGGAGTATTGTGTGCAGTTCTGGTCACCTAACTATAGGAAGGATATTTGTAAGATTGAAAGAGTGCAGAGAAGATTTACTAGAATGTTGCTGGGTCTTCAGGAGTTGAGTTACAGGGAAAGATTGAACAGGTTAGGACTTCATTCCTTGGTGTGTAGAAGAATGAGTGGAGATTTGATAGAGGTTTACAAAATTGAGGGGTATAGACAGTTAGTGTGAGCAGGCTCTTTCCACCTAGATTAGAAGAGATAAGTATGAGGACATGGCTTTAGGGGGAAGGTTTAGGGGGAACTTCACTCAAAGTGGGAGTATAGAATGGGCTGCCATCTGTAGTAAATGTGGGCTCACTCGAGTTTTAAGAATAAATTGTATAGATACATGGATGGGAGAGGTCTGGAGGGTTATGGACTGGGTGCAGGTAAGTGGGTCTAGTGGAATAATGTTTTGGCACAGACTAGAAGAGCTGAATGGCCTGTTTTTGTGCTGTAGTGTTCTATGGTTCTAACTGCTTTCTTAACTGCTAGTGGAAAACTATTGATCACAGTACTTTTACTTTCTATGTGCTTTGAATCACAACAACTTAAGAGATACTTCAGCTGCCTTAGACTGGATCTCAGATGAGGAGAAATGTAATCATCTCCAGTAGGAGCCAAAAGTTTATTGTATTTGATAAGTGAAATAATTGAAAAAGGCATGAAACTGTATAAAGATAACAACAAAGGTTAATGAGTGGTGCTCAGAATGTGAGGATTTGAATGAGGTATGATGGTATAAGTTTGTTTCATGAATCACAAGCTCTACATAAGCAAGAATGTAGAAAAGCCAACAGAATGGTTTTGTTTACTGCTAGGGGAATTGAATATGAAAGTAAGGACATTATATTTCAGACATTGGTGAAACCACAGTACTGGTGTCCATATTTAAAGAAGATACCATACACAAGGCTGCTAAACAAGATAAGTCCATGATGTTGGAGGCAAGGCACTTGCATGGATAGAAGAATGGCTCTCTGGCAGAAGTCAGACTAGGGATAAAGGAGTCCTTTTCAGGATGGCTGCTGGTGACTGGTGGAGTTCCACAGAGGTCAGTGGTGGGACCACAACTTTTCATTTTATACATTAATGATCTGATGAAGGAATTGATAGCATTGTGGCCAAGTTTACAGACTATTTGTTTGCAGGTGGAGGAACAGGTAGTATCACAGAGAGGCAGGGAGTCTGCAGAAGGACTTGGACAGGTTAGTGGGAAAAGTAGCAGATTGAATACAACATAGGGAAATCTGGGGTTATCCACTTTGGTAGGAAGAATAAAGATTATTTTCTAAATCAGGTGTGAAGGGACTTGGGAGTCTTAGTTCAGGATTCAAGGTTAACTTGCAGGTTGAGATGGTAGTAAAGAAAACAAATGTCATGTTAGCATTCACTTCAAGAGGACTTGAATATAAAAACAAGCATGTAATGCTGAGGCTTTATAAGTTAATGGTCAGACTGTATTTGAAATATTGTGCCCAATTTTGGGCCCCATTTCAAAGGAAGGATGTGCTGGCTTTGGAGAAAGCTCTCAAGAATGAGGAGCATTTGATGAATTGACATGTACTCTATGGAGTTCAGAAGGATGGGGTGGGGAAATTTCATTGAAACCTGCTGGATACTGAAAGCCCTGGATAGTGGATGTGGAGAGGATGTTTTCATTAGGAGAGTCTAGGATCTGAGGCACAGCCTCAGAATAAAGGATATCCCTTTATTCTCTGAGATGAGGAGGAATTTCTTCAGCCAGAGTGTGGTGAATCTGTGAATTTGTTGCTACAGATGGCTGTGGTGGCCAAGTCACTAGGTGTATTTAAGACAGATTGATTGGTTTGGGGGTTAAGGGTTATGGGGAGAAGGTGGGAGAATGGGTTTTTAAAAAATCTGCCATGATTCAATGGTGGAGAAGACTCAATGGGCTAAATGGCCTAATTCTGCTCCTATATTTTATGGTCTTATTAATGTGTTGGAAGCAATTTACTGGATTAAGATCTGAAACACATGGGTTGCATTGAGGAAAGTTTGGACAGACTTAAGTTTGCAACTGCTAGAGTTTGAAGAATGAGGTGTCTTGATTGTAACATAATATTCTGAAGTCTTTTCAAGGTGGATGTGGAGATATTTCCTGTAATGGGAGAATCTAGAACTAGAATCACTCTTTGAAGATAAAGGGCACCCATTTAAGATGGGGATAAGGTGTCTTTTTTATTTTGCTCAGAAGGTCATGTGCCTTTGGAACCTTCTTTCCCAAGAGTTGAATATTTTCTATGCAGAGGAAGATAGACATTTGATAAACAAGTGGTTGAAAAGTTACTGTGTAGGTGGGACTAGCATTGAAGTTGCATTCAGATCAGCATGATCTTACTAAATAAGAGTAGTCTCAAAGGAGCAAGTGGCCTATTTTTGCTCCTGTTGAATGTTTGTTAATGTTTGTTCACATTGGCCTTTGTTCAAGGAAGTTTGTAAATGCATTGGAAACAGTTCAGGAAAAGTTTACTGGAGTAATAGCTAGAATGGATTCTGGTACTATTGTTCTAATGGAATAGTAAATTGAAGCCCTTACCATGACACCATGCAAACATCCTGACCCACAGACAATATTTAACAATATAAATACCTGAAGTTCCACTGAGCAATGGGATGGGAAAAGCTCAGAAGAACTTTGATCATGCTGTGGAGTTGGCAATGTTCACACACTTTCAGTTAAGTACTTGTATATGAAGATACCAATAGTCATCAGGGATATGGTAGGAATGATGTATTGGTAATGGAACTTGTAACTCAGATGTAGAGCCCTCATTGTTCTATGATAGCAGCTAAATTGAATTCAATAAACCAGTTAATTTTCACTCAATCAGAATATCTGTGCCAGCTTATTGTGAGAACCAACTAGCTCACCAGTAGAATCACTGAAGCCTCATGTTCTTTGGCTTTGTACAGGACTGTGGAAGTATAAAAGACAACTACCTTTTGAATTAGGTTGTAAATTGAGGCTCTGGTTGGCTTCTCAGTGAAGCCATAGTACTAAAATACAAATTTTATTCTGCAATATCTTCTGGTCAAAAATACCTGGATGTGATTTAACTGGCATATTGCAGCAACTAGCTTTCACCTTAGTAGGTGTAAAACACTAGAGATAGCCTGAAGATGTTAAAAAGCATGACAATAATACTTGAACTGTTACCCAGTGGTCCTCGTTATAAGCATGCTTATATGGACCTAGAGTGAGGAAATGCTTGAAGTTGAATTTTTTTTTTTTACTACTTCCAGCCAAATAAAACAAGAAAATAGGAAATAGATGGAGTTAACCCTTTGAACTTGTTCTTCTCTTCATCAAGATCATGGCTGATTTTTTTTTTACCTCAGCACCATTTTCCTACATTATCCCCATATCATTTGATTTTCTGAATATCCAGAGATCCATCAATCTGTTCTGAATGCATCTCCATGCAGATTCCTTTGAATATCGTTTCCCAATTTCTCATTCAAAACATACTTTGCTTTTCTGGTTTGTGCAGCAAAGTGGACAACTTCATATTTTTCCACATTATGTTGCATCCATCATATTCATGCCTGCTCACTCAGGTTTTTCAATGTCTCCTTGAAACCTCTTTGTGCACTGGTCCCTACTTACAATTCCAACTAATTTGGTATTATCAGCAAACTTGGAAATATGACATTTACTCCCCCATGAAAATTCTTGAAATAGATCATGAACAGCTGAGGCCCAATCACCAATCCCTCTGTTTATTTCACTCTTCAATTCACTCCAGTACATTACTCCTAACCCTGTGTGCACCAGCCTTGTTGACCAACCTCCTATATGGGACCTGATGTGAAAATCTAAATACACCACAACCACTGGTTCCCCCTTACAAGTCACATCCCCCAAGAACTCCAGTAGATTAGTCAAACATGATTTTCCTTTCATAAATCCATGCTGACTCTGCTTAATCTTATTGTTCTTTTCAAGGTATTCTGTTATTAGATTTTTCATTATAGATTCCAGCATTTTCTCTCCTATTGACATTAGGCTAATGGATTGGTAGCTCCCTGTTTTCTCTCCCTCTTTTTAAATTGCCTGCCAAGACTCAAATGTCAAAACTCACAAGGATAATCTCCACCTGCATGTATAGAATTGTGACCATCTCCCAAGAAACCATCTTATAGGAATAAGTGAAAAGGGAAGATGAAAACAGATTTCTGTAACACTTTACAATATAGAGGATGCATGACAAAGCCATGAGACTCAATTTTATTTACATTCCCTACCTTAGGACAGTGACCACATTTGAAAAGAACTTCATTGCTGGAAATCTCTTTGAAGCATTCTGAGACTATGGAAATACTAAGTAAAAAGCAAATTGTTCTTTTTGTATTCTAGGAGCAAAGTAACTTCATAGTGACAGGTTAGTGCCACTAAGTGAGATGTAACTTGTGACATCGAGCACAGATCAAATATGTAAATTTGGGGGGGGGGGGAGATGTAACTATTAATTTCCAACAATAATTGAAGTGATTATGATTATCTCAGGAATTTTCTCAGCTGTTTGAAAACATCTTCTGACATCATTGTTTGCCATAAATCCCTTTTTCATTGGAATGACACTGGATGAACATTTTCTGTAGTGTGCAGGAATAGGTGTGCTGTCTGATAATTGCATGATACACTGCTTTAACAATGCTGTCCACAGGCAGGTTGCCATGAAAGCACCTTTACTATAAAGCAATTTATCTTCTTTTGACAAACATCTAATACTCTGGCTCTGTGACAAAGTATAAGTGTGCTTTTGAACTAACCTCTGAGTTATCCATGCTGTACATTAGTTACCCTTTAATTGACTTGATTTTACAGCCACAATGGATCCTTTAGTACCCAGGCAGAATAACCTTCAGTGGAACAGTAGAAGGACATTGTCCATGGATGAAATCTGCAGTTTATGTTAAATGAAGACCTTTACACTGATTAAGTAAGATTGCACTATGTTCCTTCAGTGAACAGTGTCTGTATTATTTCACTTACAGGAATCCTGCAGCTAACACAGTCATTTTGAACTGATCTGTCTGCACTGTTACTTCCTTGATCTTGACAGTATTAACTCATCACTTTTTAATCTTAAAAAGAACCCACCGGCACTTTAACCTTTTGAAGTTTTTTTTTGCTGTTCCCTTGTGGTGTGGCCGTCTGCTATATCAAGGGGTCTGGCACACCACGGCCCTCCTGGGGGTCCTTTGACAGTCTTCAGCTTAAGGGCAAATCTCCTCATCCAATGTGCTGAGAATAATAAACCCTTGTGTGCTTGTGATTGAACTCAGCGGATGCTTTTGAGGGCATGTGAGCTCTCTGCCAGGAAACAAAGTGTTGTGGTGAAAACATGAAACAGACTTATTAAGGTATACCCTGACTGAAGCCAGATCATATATAAATTAACAAAGAAATCTAAAACTAGCTTTTAGAACCTTTGAACAGTAAGAGATCTAAATTATACATCTATTGGTCAGTGAGACTATATGACTGTGTGATTTGGAACATTATCTTGTGTAGATTTAATTAATATGACATACTATAATGTCCCACTTCTTTCCACAAGGGAGGAAGAATCTCTGAAGAAGATTTGCTAAAGGAGGACACAACTAAACTATTGCAAAATGGACATCAGATGCCTGTAGTGGAAAGTGTGAGGCTCTAGCAACCATTGACCATGTATTAAAACTGTTTCATTTGGGATTCTGATGATGAAGACTTTGGTTTAAGAGAATTCAATGATGAAAATATGAATAACAGATTTGAGTTTGTTGCCATTTCAAACTAATTCCAAAGCAGCTGAAAGATTTTTAAATCTTTATCCTTGGCTTTTTACGGTAGTAGTAAATAAAACATAGCCATGTGGATAGCTCTGATTCAAGGTGAAGGCATTTTTTGGCTGCTTACATGACTCAGGCTGAAATGTCCTTAACAGTTCAGTAAAGTGCCCTGGACAGTCTTGATACATTAAAATATGAGTGTGATGGAAATGGAAGCTGCTTATCAGGATACACTAAGTATGAGCCATGCCTGGATTGTCCACAGAATGGGAACAAATTTTAAAAATTATATTGATGGACATATCCTGAAGTTCTCACTATTGTAGAAACCATCTTCAGCTAATTCAGTCCACTTCAAGTGATTCAAGAAATGGCTGTGAGCACTGAATGCAGCAAAGGTTGCAGGCCTGGGTAATATCTCAGCTGTAGTACTGATGACATGTTTTTTGAACTAATTTCACCTTTTACCAAACTATTCTAGTACAGCTATAACACTGGCACTTAACTGGAAAAATTGGAAATTTGCTCAAATGTCCTGTCCACATAAAACCCTAATTTATCCCCCAAAATTGCATTATTCTTGAAGGAGAACCATAGTGAAAGCTTTCTGCTGGTTGGTGTCAGACTAAATACAAAGAAAAATGGTGGTGGTTGTGGAGGCCAAACACCTCAGTCCCAGGACCTTGTTATTAAAGGCTCTTAGGCCAGTATCATTTCCACGATCATTAATGAGCTTCCCTCTATCATAAGATCTAAAGTAGGGATGTTCACTGAGTGTTGCACAGTGTTTAGTTCCATTTACATCTTGACCATTTAATGGCAATGTCATTGCCAAATCCTCCACTGTCAACAACTTGGCATGGTTGGGATGAGAGAGGTGAAGGCAGGATTCTTCAGAAACCTAACTTGGTCATAGCAAGGCTATAGAGGTGGTCAGAGATTTGGTGTTGTGTAGCATAGGGCTTACCTCCTGACTCTTGAAAGCCACTCCACCATATACAGGGCACCAATCTGAGGTTACACATCTGATGAATTCAATTGCAACAGTCTTACATCTAGAAAAAGGCATACTGCTCACCTGTAACTCCATCCACCAGCTTAATTATCCCCTTTCTCCAGCATAATTGTGCCATTGCTACAGTGTGTAGCATTTATAAATGCACTGTTGCAACTTTCTAAGGCTCATACAACATCAATAATGTCTATCACCTAAAAGAACAAAGATAATGGGTATCCCTGATGAAGATAGAGCACACATTTGTCATTCCAAGTTCCCCTTCATAATCCTGCAGCTCTCTACCTATTGGCATTTTGCAAGTACTGTTCCCTTCAGAACTGCAGCGGGTTAAGAAGGCATTATCAACCTCCTTCTCAGGGAAAATTAGAGATGGGCAATAAATATTTGTCTCATCACATGAATGAATAAATGGAATAGATTAAAAGATACTTTACAAAAGCAAGCTGTTGCATTATGTTCCTACATGGTGGAATCTATATACCTCTCAGCCAATGTCCCAGAATGTGCTGTCCCTCAACTAGAAGCTTATCAATGGTATGGATACTACAGTAATCTACTGAATGGCTGTGACTTTGAAGTTGTTAAATCTCATGCCTTCAGGCCAAACATGGGCAAGTATGGAGGCTCTCTCATGTCTTTCTATGGCATCGGAAGTTAACAGACTACAGTTTCAATTATGAATGAATAATTTCTTCCTGTTGATGCTTGCACATTTCTTCAAATTTATGAGAATCGGGAACAAATTTGAAGAGGACCTTCAGCATAAAATAGAAACCTTGGAAGTGAAAGCAAGTTTTAATGAGTGTGTCACTATAGCCGTCAGAAAGTGGGTTTGCATTCAAGTGCTATACCCTTCATTTCTTTTCTGTGTTTGCTGAGGGGCAGGGGGAAGCTATAACATTTGTATTATAGCAATATTGAGGTTGCTAAGAAACGCAAACCAATTGATAGATCTTGTTTTTATGAGAATGCAGATTCTAATTCAGGTAGTTGCTGCTTTAGGCTTGCATTGCACTTTAGTAACTGTGCTCCTGGTCTGTGCCAATGATTTATATAACAGGTGACTTGACTTAATGTTGTATTACAACACATTACCTTTGACACAGTATAGTCTGAAGCAGAGATCTCAGTAAATCTTCAAAGGTCAAATCGCAAACATTTGAAAGAGAAGATGTTTTAAGAAAAAAAACCACTTCAAGCTACTTTAAATTTTTTAAAAATTTTATTTACAGCATGGTTACAGGCCCTTCCGGCCCAACGAGTCTGTGCCGCCCATTTTAAATCCAAATTAACCTACCCGTACGTCTTTGCAATGTGGGAGGAAACTGGAGCACCCGGAGGAAACCCACGCAGACATTGGAGAACGTACAAACTCCTTACAGACAGTGATGGGAATCGAACCCCGATCGCTGGCGCTGTAATAGCATCACGCTAACCGCTATGATACTTTGAGTTGTCAGATGCTACCATACACATCCCAGATTTTGACACAAAACATGTTTTTTTCCCAGTAAAGACCGAAGTAGACAAATTTAGTCTGCCATGATTTAAAATAGTGTCTACTGTAAATTCATGGCAGCCACAATCGGTTTATTGCAAACTTTACTGAAACTAAATGTACTACCATATCAACAACCAGAATTGGTGCACAACTGATATCATTTTTCTCCTTGCCAGAAGCAAACAAAAACTATGCAGTTTTTAAGTATAATAGCACAAAATAACATTGTGAAAACCACAGTAATTTAGACACCATTTTACATTTTGTTTTAAGTTCTGGCACAGAGCCCAAGGCAGACTTGTTTGATTCCAGCCCCAACTTTTGTTCTTGAGGAACTTTACTTGTTGCATTCACACGCAGCTGGAAATGTGGAATGATCGAGAAAATGTTATTTGCATATATGAATAGCTAAGGATATCAGTGGAAAGTCAAAGCAGCAAGCATTATTATTGCTAGGTTTAAAACAGAAATTTGATTCGTTGTGTGGTGCAACCAACTTCAAAGCAAATCAATTCCATGACCGTAAGAATTATTGGTATAATTAGAACGAGTTTGTTAGAGCTTACAATGATCATTCTGTAAATCAATAAATAGATTTAGCTGATTTTTGGTTTAGATAATTTTTCCTTCTCAGCAGCCTCTTGGGGTCAAGAATGATTTGCTTCCAGTATAATTCTGTGGGTTCTGAGGTGACTAATGAGTCCTATGTGGTATCTGCAGACTTTGCCACAGGTAAGGCAGATGGAACTTCATTGGATGAGTGGATGGTTTGTTTGGAGTATTGCTTTCTTCTGTGGTTTTCATTTACATGTTCCTATTGAAAATGGTCAACGTCCTCAGTGCTTTCCCATATGCCTCTTTGCAATATGAGCAATCTTGGGACAGAGATACTCATGGGTTGCTGTTGATGTAACATATCTTTTGAAGGAGGCTTTGAGAACATCTTTGAGGCAGTGGGGATGTTCCATTTTTTCAAAAAGATTTGAACTCATTGTTGAATTGTTTTCTCTGTCCACTTGGTAATCTCTGACATTGCTTCATTTATCCTTCCATTGAATTTGGAAGATACTTGATATAAAGTTTGAGTAAGTTTCCTGAAGTAATAATGAATACCAAATTCTGAGCTGTGGCCTGGAATAATCTAGAGATTAGGGTGCTAAGGATGACTCCATGCACAAAGCAGACCAGCCCATAAGTGCCTTTGAGGTCACAGGAGGTCCAAGATCTCAGTGGGGACAAATAGAGGGTGAATGCTAACTGTTTACATAGCACATTTCAGGAGAAATGTTAGTAAAACCCATTGTTTGGTGAATAAGTATGAACCAGGATAAAGGTGCTAGCACAAGTGAAAATCCTCCCAAAAAATCAAGGATCAAATTTCCTAAAGGGCTTTTAGATGTCCAGAAATAGAGACATAGGCTATTTAATATGATCATGGCCTTTTGTCTATCTCAATACCACGTACTCACAATCTTCCCATGCCCCTTTATACCCTTTGTGTCTCAGAATCAATCTATCTATATCCTTAGATAGATTCAGTGACTTGACCTCTACAGGTTTCAGTAGGAGAGAATTCCAAAGGTTCTCTATCCTCTGAGAAAAGAAATTTCTCCTTATCTCAGTCCTAAAAGTCTCATCTCAGATCTTGAAACTGTAACCTCTCAGTCCAGATCCACAACCAGGGAACTATCCTTCCTGCCAGAATTTTGTATGTTTTAATGAGATCTCTCATTTTCCTGAATTCTAGTGAATACAGGTCCAGTCAACCCAATCTCTCCTCGGATGACAATTCCATCAACCCAGGAATCAGTCTGATAAACTTTTGTTTCACTTCATCCATGACAAGGAAGGGAACCAAAACTGCTCATAGTACTCCAGTATAGCCTTCCATAATTGCAGCAATGTTTGCCGCATTGCACTACACTGCGTAAGCCTATTTTCAACAGCGCAGCATTTTGTTTTAGAATTTTACAATAGGCCTTAACTCGTGTGTCTAGTTGTTTTCCTGTTAACTAGTCATGAACCTTTCCCCTATTGCTCTAGAACCAGTCATTAGAAAGCATGAACAATTGTCATATGGCTAATTGTCCCTTGGAGTAAGTTATTATGTTGTTTTGTATCCCTTGATTGCTTAATTTCATGCTTCCTCTTTGCCAGCGACTTTCTTCATTTGTAAATAGCGTGGCCCACCCACTGAAATGCTTTGGTAGTTGGACCCAGGCGTGGCAGCTGTCAAAGCTGTCAAAAATTTGAAAAACTTGTAAATATCTCTGAAGTTCACAAATACACAAAACCTATTTTAAAACCATATTTTAAAATATGCTATTTAAAGTTTTATGGAATAAAAAGATGAGAACAGAAAAATAGCAGAAACAGAAAAATAATTAATTACATTCAATTTTATTCAATCAACTAAATTACTTGCAAATTGCCTCTCTCTTGCAGCTGTTCCTCTCCATTGAAATGCATGAAGTGCAGTAGGAATAACAGAGGTGGGGATTGCTCAGGAAATTTGGGGCTTCTACTTTCTCAAATACTTTTGCTGGAGACCTGTATTCTTTGACAGTTACTTAGGACAGTTCCAGCATTTGCCAGGAAAATCTGGGCCAATATTTTTGCCATTTCAATTTTACTGAGTGTGATTTGAGTTCTCTCCTAATCCCATCCCATCTTTACTTTTTTATTTATGTGCTTCTAGAATATTGCACTGTCTTGTTTAATGTTCTTTGATAAGTTAATGTCAGTTTTCCATCCCGATTTGACTTCTTTCCTCACCTTTTTATACTATCTGCTGTCATGCCTATTATATATGTGGCTGGTTTTTGTCACTTCTTGTAATTTTTCCCTTTTGCCTTTATTCATCCATAGAGATAGAAATTCAATTGTTAGCATAATATAGTTCTCATGTACTCCACTTTCAAAAGTTGCATCCATGGATTTCAATAGCATGTAATGTGAAGCTGCTACTGAATTGTTTGCTGAACTGCTGAGGATGGATTTTTTTGGTGTTTCATTTGTCCTTTGTTTATTCTTGTTTATCTAATAGAGTATCTTTTCTTGGATTTTGTTGAGAATCACTTAAAATATTTCCCATTTTACTGTTCTACATATGCTTCCTAGCATTGTTGTCTATTTAATTTCCTCCTTAGATTCTACATTTAATCCCTCAAAATCAGTTCTTATCCAGGTTATTGCCAGAGTTTTATGAAAACTGATGTGCTTAATTATTATCTTAAAGGTAAAATATTCTGATTTATGTGATTCCAAACCTTCCCTTGCTTGGCTTTTTACATGGGTTAGAAAGAGGTCCTGTGCACATTTTAGGAACTTTATTCTATCATCCCTTTTGCTTCTTATTTTTAGAATGGATAACATCCCTGATAATTATTTGGGAATTTCTTTTAATTGTTTGTATGTTTCTTCCTCAATCTCCTTCCCACCATTAGGTGGACTGTAAACTACCCCTATAATTTTCATTGATCCTTTGTTATAATTTTTCAGTAACCACAGGATTCTGTCTTAATGGTAAGTGCATCACTTTTTCCTGCTGCAATTATGTTATCTCTAATAAGTCCATCTACTCCTCCTTTCAGCATTCCTCTCTTATATTTTCTTAGTATATTGTACTCTGTAATGCTTAATTCCTGATACTGATTTTCACTATCTCAATATAATAATTGATTCCTCCCGTTATCATTCCCTAAGTTACCCTGGTTTATTATGGATAGGTCTACTTTGCTGCATTGATAGTTTGTGTTCCAATAGATGTTCATCCCAGTTTATGTTTAATTATCTTTTTATACTATTTTCCCATGATGCTACTAATTATTCCTAATCCATTTATCATCTCTCATTAGTTTGGTATGTCCTATGCTCTCATTTGCTTTTTGATTTCTTATAACTTCCTTCCCTGATTACTTAAAGCCATTCACACTGGGAGCACAAGACTCCTATTGAGTCCATTATATTTAATGGAGAATATATTTTAGAAATAGAGACAATTATTGAAAAGTTGAAGTCTAAACTGAAAAGTAGTTTGCTAAATACCCACAGTGCACTTTAACAATGTGCCATTAGAGATTTTAAAAGTACATTACATCACTTTGGTGATGGCATTAATAAAAAAACATCTGCCTAATGTTCGTACAATGTGTTGCAAATTAAAGAGATGCTTCCAGTGCTATGTATATTTTCTAAATTTCTGTGTGTGCATGTGTGTGTGGGGGGGGGGAGGGGTAGTGGGGGAGTTATTGGTATAGAAGGGCGACATGAAGGTTAACATTGCAATAGTGAAAATGAATTCTGTGGAACAACTGGATGAGCATGAAATTGTTTCAAACTGCGAACATTTCAGAAATATCATGGCATGATGTTTGGTTTGGATGCTAGATCTTCAATGGTGAAATGAAAAGAATGGTGAGAGAAAGGAGGTAAAACTGAGTGTTGGCTAACTGACACAGTATACAAGTTAGAGGAACATTGGAACCTAGTTTGAACCTCATTGCAGTATCTTTGATTCCTTTATCAACTTATTACCAAAAAAACTTATCATCCTGAGCAGCTATAGATCTGCTAACATTTATCAGAGAAGCAAAGCTTTTTAAAGTCTTTTTAATAATTTAATGAAATTACTGGGGACCAGGAACTGTTTAGGCAGTCTATAATGATACAGGAAATATAAGGCAATGTGCAAGTTGAAGCTGATTAAGGACCAAAATAAGATAAAAGTATGCATATGGATAAGATTAAAGTATACAGCTCTAGGTCATTCTACTAATGCAAATCATGTTTCAAAGCCATGGCATTTTTAAGGTCTTGTTGGTGTGATATGAAAAATAATGGAGATGATTGATGTTACTGATTTTTGAGTATTTTATATTTCAATCTGAACCATAAGGAGAGATTCAAAACCTCTTCAATATATCTCTTGGTCTCTTCTAGGTCCTTTACCTCCCACTGGGAGATCATCTCAGTGTCTAGAGTGCTACTAGCTATTGATATGTAATATTATCTTAAGTGCTGCAGTAATCATTATGTCACAATCATTGTAAACGTGTTCGGTCATATTCTTCAAAAATACTTCTGTAATACATACAAAATTTTCTAGGATCTTAAAAAAAAAAGTCTTCTACCTGCTGGTCCAGAAAATCAATTGCCTAGCATATATTTTTATTCACTGTAAGGGTGAACTGAAGTTCACATTGAACACTAAGATTCATCAGCACTTGTCAGTGTGCAAAACATATAATGCAACCATGAATTGTAGACTTTCTTGCATATGATGTGCCTAAACATGGAGGTTAATGAGTATATAATAGCAACATTAATTGACATGGGATGAGTATGTGAAGTAAAGGAAAATTGCAAGCCTTGACCAGGGAATTCAGAACACATGGAAGTAATGGATGCTATTCAACTGCTCTTTAAAAGGGATGTCCATAACTGAAATGCTGCCACACAATTTTCCGTGGAAGATTTCTTTCTTGATACACTGATAGAACAAATCTTTTAGCTCTTTGGTCTTCTACTCTATCTGGGAAGGGGACCCAAAATGCTCCAAACTTCTCCTTGGGTGTCCACTCCAATATTACAAAGTCCATTTGACTTTTGCAGAAATGGGATCCTTTCTCCTTTCTGTCTTGGTTCCATTAATTCCTGCAGCAGTGGCAGATGAGAACTGGAAGATCCCCAGCCATGGTGGGACCCACACGGGTAAGTTCACACATTGGACATGATTCCTGAAATTATCAAGGTTGCTGTGTGTAAACAGACTAATGTTGCAGGAAGTGCACTGCTCACACACACAATGCCTTGTATGACGTGTGCATGAAAATCTTATTTTAGTATGTGTTTCCATACCATGTATAATTTCTCTTCTCATATTGCTTTCTCATATTTTGCTGTTGCTTTGATATCCAGATTCCGATAACTTATAGTTGCTCAGTAAATATTAAGTGTTGTTTTCTTACTACATATTTTCATTATTTTATCAAGTAGTGGTTACCAATAGAATAATAGAAGGGGATTGTGTAAAATCATACAGCAAAATAAATTGAGAAAGGATTGATAGTCTTAAATTACAGACATGAAAAGACAGTTAGACTGCAACCCTGCTTTTGATCGACTGGCGTTGCTTGCAGTTCTTGGCTAATTGCTTTGGTGATCATGATAATTACTGCAAGTGAGACCAGCACAGTTAGAGACTCATTTGGGTTCTCAAGGGAAAACCTGTCAACTGGAGGAAATAAGCAGAACTGAAAGACTGTTCAAGCAGTGGATGGTTGTGGTTGATGAGGATTGATGGGGTATGAAGAAGAAAATGAATACCGCGTGATCACTGCGGAGGACTGTAGGACTGTAGTAAAGAGGAGACAACTGGTGGTGAAGATCCTGAGCTCATCAAGTATCCAGAATGTTCTGCCAGGTGGTGCTTTGCTTTTATTTCATTGATCCAAATGCCATTGATATCATTGTGAGCACTGTACTTGTGCCAACTTGAACAGAAAATAATATTTTCTCTATATGAATGCTGCATTTATATCAATTTCCAGATTGAACATAATTAACATGATAAAACATAAATCGGTTTTGTTGTACATATTGTAACTAGCACCAGTCTACACAAAGTTTTTCAGTATTTATTCATGATGATTCTACCTAGATCAATGATTAGCTAATATGTCCTGACAATTATTAACAAGAAAGGATGCTTCTGTCTGACCAATTTAAGTTACTTGATATAGATTTAATATGATCTATAGCTCCTGAACAGAATAGTACATAAGATTTGGTATTTACTGTTAGCTAAATGCAATTGTATTTTCCCTGTTAATTGGCTGAAAGAATGTTTTTGCTTGCTGGTTCAAAGACTGTTTGATCCTATGTTCAAATTTGTTAACCCAAGATTAAATTGCCCAAATATGTCTCAATGCATATTTGTTCAGCTGCTGAATGCTGGCAAACCTGGAGTCACACTGGTTGCTCCCAGCAGCTCCAAGCACCAGCTAAAGCCGAGAGTGGCCTTTAAGCCCACATCCAAGTCCAAAACAATCTATTTTCAACCTAAAACCTTCTCAGTGTCTGTTTTGCTTTACCTTCTCAGAAAAATGGGTTAGTTTCTGTGTAGTGCAAAATAAAAATGATGCAGGGTCTCGAACTGAAACATCAACTTTCACCTTTTGCTTCCACAGATGCTGCTTGACCCATTGAGTTCTTTCAGCGTTCTGTTTTTTGTTCTAGATTCCAGCACCTGCAGTCTCTTTTGTCTTCAAAATAAAAAAAAACGAAGTTGATGTCCTTGCATTGCCCGGAATGTGGAGGGATTGAGTCAAACAAAGGCAAATGGGACAAGCTCAGATACACAATTTGGTCAGCATGGATGAGTTGGGCCAAAGGGCCTGGTTTCATGCTGTATAACTCTGGACTATATTACTCTAACTCCAACCATAAAGTTTGAAAAGTTGTTCATATGTGGTGGGAAAGATGAGGTAATGCCTCCCAGGTTAATTTCCAATCGCTATGCCGAGTGGGCAAATATCCATTCAATGATATGCTCAGAAGTGGTAAATTGTAGTTAGCCCACTCTGATAAGAGGATCTCATCTTCATCCGTGTGCCAGCTATTTGAGGTAGGCAGAAAACAAACTCCTTATCAGCATAACTGAGGTGAGAATTGAGGCTGGCTGGTTTAGGGCAGACACTGGAAGAACCCCACCTAGATTAGAAAATATCATGGTTATCAAAGGCTTTTCAAGATTGCAGAGTGACTGACTCGCTTCCTTCATGATTAGACTCAATGGAGATGGGATGGACTCCCCCCTCCCATCTTCCACCTAGTACCATCTGCCCATCATGCTCTACCTCAGCTGGTTCCACCAATCACCTACCAGACTCTGTCTCACCTCTCCCTCTCACCTGTAAACTGGCTGTCTCCCTTCTACACTGTCTTGATGCAGGGTCATGACCTGACGTATCAACCATCGCTTTGCCTTCACAGATGCTACCTGATCTGCTGAGTTCCTCAGCAGTTTTTTTTTGCTCCAGATTCCAGCATCTGAGGTCTCCTGCATCTTCTCTCAGAATCCTGTTGTTATATTTGACCATTGATTGCTACCTTTGTTCACCACCATTGGCTTCTCTTTATTCTCACCTTCCAATTCCCTCCAAAACTTTAATAAACTTTAATATGTCCACTTCTCATACATAAATCCCTCCCTATTCTCTTCACTCTACTCACTTGTTGGTTCTCCACTCCCTCCGTTCTGTCACTCATGGCCTTGGACTATCTTGTTCTCACCTGTTGCATTTAATTTCCTCTCCTATTTTGCTACATCCTTCACTGCCACTTTAAATCTCATCTTTTTAGCCACCTCCCTTAATCTCCCTCCTCCTATTTATACTTGGGTCCAACAGTCAGTTTTGAACCACCTTGGAATGTCTGGCTGAGTTAAAAATGCTACATAATTGTTTATCCAAGGTTGTTAGTGGAAAACAAAAATTATGATTGGCTGGCAAATTGCCCATTGATTCACCATCTGTTGACAGGTCATTATATTTACTGATCAAATTCCCTGTTTTGCACAGTTAGTCACATAAAATATATCCATTATGTCCAGAGTTTAAGCCTGCTACCATTTATTAAAATGTTTACTCAAGGCCAGGTTGTTAATGGATAAGTGTTTCTATCAAAGGCACATTACAGTAGTTCAATATTTGTCTTCTTCTGCACACTTGCAGCTCATCATGTTGTCATCTAACTGCTGAAATTCTCAATGAGGTTCATATGCATTTATATTCTGGGAGAATTGATTTGCAGAACCCGAGGTAACATCTTCAGCATGGCCATTAGTTTTCACAGAAAGACCAAAGGAACTTCAGAAAGAAATGCTCTAAATATTGATTTAAAAACTCCAGACTCCCGACATGCAATGTGGCTTACAATGAACCTGCACTTGAATATGAAGATGGTTTACATCTTAAGATTATGATTTATGAAGCAGCCAATTCTTTTTCACACACTTCCCCACGCAGAGAGTACTATCTGTGTTGACCAGCTATCAATGTCAACATTTCATTACAAGATACCATGAAAATTCTTAGCTGAAGTTATCGGTAAACATGGACTAGACTAGAAAACACAACAGGATTGATAAATCTTTGGAGCTGGAGCCTTTCATAACTTTGTTAAATTAACTGGTCTTCAGAAATTAGTCAGATAACTTAAGAAGATAACAGTTTTGGTGCAGGTCCCACAGCTCCTTTATAGACTGTAGGCAGATTTTAGAATATTCCTCAAATCTCAGGAAATTATAACAATTAGAAGGAAATACAGAGTATACTCTTACCATATGGATTTGGTGTAGATGGGTGATAAGACATAGCCTGTTATCTCTCTTGATTTTCACTTCCAATGACTTCAAGCAGGGGGTGAGTAAAATTGTAGGTATTTTACTCCGCAATCAATTTTAGACTGCAATCAGTAAAGATATGCAGAAACACCTCCACCACGATTGTCCACAACGCTGGTGCCTGGCAAGGCTGCATCCCCAACCCTTTACTCCCTACACACTCACAACTGCGTGGCAAGTTTGCAGATGACATCACTGTAAAGGGCCAGATCTCAAACAACATGAGACAGAGTACAGGATGGAGATAGAGAACCAAGTAACATGGTGTCAAAACATCAACCTTTCCTTCAATATCAGCAAAACAAAAGAGCTGGTCAAGGACTTCAAGAAGTGGGATGGAGTACACGCCCCTGTCTGTATGTATCAATGATGCTGGGGTGGAGATGGTTGAGAACTTCAAGTTCGTAGGTATAAGTATCACCAACAATTTGTTCTGGTCCAAACACATAGACCCTATGGCCAAGAAAGCATACCAGTGCCTCTACTTCCTCAAAAGGCTAAGGATTTCGGCATGGCTCTATGTTCCCGATGATTCTCACCAATTTTTACAGATGCACTATAGAAAGCATCCTATCTGGATGCATCAGACCTTGGTGTGGCAACTTGCCATACTAAGCTGTGATGCATCCAGATAGGATGCCTTAGAGCACAAGATATTACACAGAGTTGTGAACGCAGCCCAGTCTATCACAAGAACCAGCATCCTCTCTGTTGACTCTGTCTACATTTCCCTCTACCTCAGAAAAGCAGTCAACACAATCAAAGACCCTTCCCACCCTGGTTATTTTCTCTTCTCCACCCTCCCATCAGGCAGAGAATGTAAAAGCTTGAAAACTCATATCACCAGGCTCAAGGACAGCTTCTTCCCTGTTGTTATAAGACTGTTGAATGGAACTCTTGTATGATAAAGATGAACTCTTGATCTGCCAATCTACCTTGTCGTGGCCCTTGCACTTTACTTGTCTACCTGCACTGCACTCTCTCTGTAACTGTGACATGATACTATTTGTACTATATCGATGTACATATGTTTATCATGATCTGTCTGGATGGCATGCAAAACAAAGCTACATCTGATAACAATAAACCAATTACCAATTACTCCATCACTGCAAGTTGTCCCCAGTACATTGTTTTTTGTTCTGTTTTGTGGATTATGCTTGTAAACTTAAGGTTGCTTTCAGACACCATACAATTGTACAAATACTTAATCAATTTCTACATTACCTCAAGACAAAGACAATCTAATCAGACCAATGGAGGTCAGTTGAAAGGGTTAAACATTTAAAAAAGAACGAAAGACCACAGCACTACATTTTGTTTACTGTGATCCTCTGAAGTTAAAGTCTAATCCCAGAGAAACCTAACTCTACAATCTTCTGACTCATTGGGATTGGTGTTTTAAGCCTTTCCCCCTTTAGGATAATTTTGGTGACCTCTCTGATTGGGGGTGGGGGTGGAGGGTTGAGGTGGGTAAAGAAACTGCTGGTTTCCCAGAAGAACAGGACTTTGACTGGAATTTGGACGTAACTAGAAAATTAATTGCAGCTGTTTAAACCCGGAAAATATGTCATGAGCTGAATTTGCAATGTAGGCAGGCTAAACAAAGAGGAGGTTGTTTTTAATATCTTTTCTGTAAGAGATTAGCAGAAAACAGGGTTTGAGTAGTCTCAGCTGAATTGGTAGTGAGTGCAAAACCAACTACCAAAGTGTCTGTCACTCAGCAGAATTTGTACCGTCCCTCAGAAAGTATCTGGGAATGGAAAAAATCATAGAACTGCTGTAGGGATAATCTCCAAATGGAGTCACACAGCACGGAAACAAGCCCTTCAGACCACCAAGTTTGTGGCGACCGTCAAACACCCACTTACTTTCGTCCTACGTTAATTCCATTGCATACTCCCCACATCCCCATCAACTTTCCCCAGATTCTTCCACTCACTGACACACTAGGAGAAAGTTACAGTGGCCATTTGACCTATGAGCCCACACATCTTTAGAATTTGTTAGGCAACCAAAGTAAACTTGTACAGTCACAGGGAGAACATGCAAACTCCACACAGACAATACCAGAGGTCAGAATTAAACCCAGATCACAATAGCTGTGAGGCTGCAGCATGGATTATAAAGGCAGTATTATCTTTCATCAGTGCTGGACCTGGAACCTTGAACTCTTCACCTATGGGGGTATCACCACTAAGAGGGCTGCAGTTCTTCAGGAAGGTGGCTCACTTATACCTCTGCAAGAGTAAATGGCAATGGGCAATAAAAGACAATAAAGTCTGCATTTCATGAAATGAATAAAAGAAAAGATCACCTGCCCTGGGAGCACATGATGTTGTTTTTGGATTCAAAAAGAGGAAACTATGTCATCTTCCTGACCATAACCATTGCCTTTCACTAAAAAGCATAATACTGAGGGAAACAAATTGCTTTGTGCAGTCTTGGAGCTGTTACAATGCAGAGTCATGCTGCAGTTATTTGGAGTGTCAGTAACCATCACACCCACTTACCATCAAACAGATCATATCCATGATTTTTTAAAATATTTCTGGGAAGTGCGTATTGTGGGCAAGGTCAGCTATTTATTGCCTCATTATCCTGGAGGAGGTTCTTGAACTGATGTACTGCTTCCAGTGAAGATACTCCCACACTACTGTTGGGTGGGGTGTTCAGAACCAGTGTGAGAACTAGCATTATAGCAAAAAAAGATGAATCCGTTTATAATCAATTGAACTTGCAAATACATTAGATGCCCGTTTAGTGTTCATGGTTTATGAAGAAGTCAATACTCTTCCACACATTTCCCCACACACAGAGTACAATCTGTGTTGATCAGTAATGTAAGTAATGTCAACATTGCTTTGGAAGGTACCATGCTAATTCTTAGCAGATGTTATCAGTGATCATGGACTGGACTAGAAGACACAGCAGGATTGATAAAGTTTTGGAGCTGAAGCCTTTCTGTTAAATTAACTGGTCTTCAGAAATTATTCAGACAACTAAATAAGCAGATAACATTTTTGGGGCGGGTCCCACAGCTGAGAGAAATTCATCCTTCTATCTGTCTTTATATTGAATAAGTACGTTGAGGGGTGCATCTCAATCAACAATTGATTTTGGGGTTATCCTGTCCTAAATTTAACCAAGAAGGTGGACAGTGCAGAACACAATCTAGGAGAAAAAGGAAGAGAAGAGGGACAGCTTCTTCAGGTAGATGCATGTGAACCTTGGCTTAACATCTTGAACAACTCATGAAAATGACTAAGAAGAAAACTACTACTGGTAATTGGTGATTGCTTTACTATTGTCACATGTACCGAGATACAGTTTTCTTTGCATGCCATCTAGACAGATCATTACATACATAGGTATATTGAGGTAGTACAAAAGAGAAAAAAAAACAGAACGCAGAATATAATGTTGCAAAAGTTAAAGGGGATGTGCAGTGCAGGTAGACAGATAAAGTGCAAGGGACATAATGAGATAGATTGGGAGATCAATAGTTCAGCTTTAATATATAAAAGGTCTGTTCAGGAGTCTTATAACAGTGAGGTAGAGGCTGTCCTTGAGCCTGGTGGTATCTGTTGTCAAACTTTTGTATCTTCTGCTGATGGGAGGGGGGAGCAGAGAGAATAACTGGTGTGGGAGGGGTCTTTTACTATATTGGCTGCTTTCCCGAGGCAGTGGGAAGTGTGCACAGAGTCAATGGAGGGGAGGCTGGTTTGCATGATGGACTGGGCTGTGCTCAGAACTCTGCAATTTGTTGTGGTCGTGGGCAGGGCAGTTGCCATACCAAGTTGTGATGCAGCTGGATATGTGGTTAGATGCAGCTGATTCTATGGTGCATCTGTAAAATTTGGTGAGAGTTATCGGGAACATGTTGAAACCCTTAGCCTTCTGAGGAAATATAGGCATTGGTGTGCTTTCTTGGCCATAGTGTCTACGTGGCTGGACCAGGACAGGTTGATGGTGATGTTTACACCTAGGAGTTTAAAGCTCTTAGTCACCACCTCAACACCATTGATACAGACAGGGACATGTACTCCATCCCACTTCCTGAAGTCAATGACCAGCTGTTTTGTTTTGCTGACATTGAAGGAAAGGTTGTTGTCTTGATAGCTTGCCACTGAGCTCTCTATCTCCTTCCTCTACTCTGTCTCGTTATTGTTTGAGATCTGCCCCATTATGGTGGTGTCATCTGGAAACTTGTAAATGGAGTTAGAACAGAGTTTGGCCACATAGTCATGAATGTATAGGGAGTAAAGTAAGGGGCTGCCAAAAGTGATTTGGCCCACTGCTTGGTATCTTTCCTGTTTCATCTGTCACAGAGTCTGTGCATATATTGTCCTGATATTGAAGGCAACTCTCATTTATCTATGAACTGATAAACTGAGTTGTTTCTTATCCTTCTGGGTAACCTGTAGTCTTTGGAAAAGGCCAAAATCTTATATTGTCACTCCATCATCACAGATGTATTTCCAAATAAAAGTGCTGTATGACTTGAAGGGGAAACTGTAGGTGATGGTTGTTCCATGTACCCTTTTAGATGGCAGTCATAGGTTTGTGAGGTACTTGCCTGTGATGCTGCTGCAAGCAAGATTGTCATTGTACCTGTACCTCATCGTACTTGTGCACATGACTATAAACTCGATGACTGCTGTGCATTTTGAAGATGATATATAGTGCTGTCACAGTGGTAGGGAGCAGAATGCAAATACTTAAGGTGGAGGATGGGATGGCAATATGATAAGGGTACTTTGGATTCTATTGGTGCTATTCGGCAGTTTACAATTATAAGTTATTCATAAGAGCTAGTTATTGGGGAGGGGTCAGCTCTGGTCAGTTTATATAATTCTATATATTGTGCCTTTATTGTGGACAATATACACTGTTTTCCTTACTCAGTAGAGGTAAGCTCCAGGTTATGGATTCCTTTCTTTACCACTTGAGATGTAACTACTTGGTGGCTATTTGGTTCTGTTCCATTGGATTCTTACAATTTCTCTTACAGACTCACTGCTTTCCTTGGAAGAGGAGATTAGGGATACTGCAATAATTGACATTCAAATATTATTTACACTTTAACTATTGCTGTATTGTGGCGACTCACCGTCTAGTCGGGCGAACCGGCTCGGCAGTCGGGTCGCGCGGCGTCGGAGCGACGAGGCCCAAGATGGCGGCGGGCCTCGTCTTTCCGAGCGACAGGGAGAACCCGCGCGCGGGAAAGTCCTGATGATGTAGGACTTACATCATTGCCGGTTTTTTTTTTGGGCGGGAGTTTTTCTCCCTTAAAGGGCCCGCACAAGGCGGGAAAAAAAACCAGTTCTGTTTGGCAATCCTCCGAGTAGAGTCTTGTTTTATTCCGCGGTAGCAACCGCTACAGTATGTTAAATTATTGGCTTAATCCTTTGGTTGGGTTTTTTAAATTTGTTTATTTAACATTTATCATTTATTTAACATAAAGTATTGGCAATTTTTGAAATAATAATTAGTTTTTTTAAAAATGGCTTCACCTTAAAAATCATGTTTTCAGAAATTCTAATTTAAGAATGCAAATACTTTTTATACCTCAGACTTCCCAACAGAGCAGTGAGATTGTTCGATTTGTCATCATTTCATATTTAAAAAGGAACATTACAAATTATTATTTGACATCACATTTAAAAAATGAATCCTACAGTTGTAATTGAATGTAGGTGTAGTCATTTTCCAACATTGCACAGGAAACTTCACTAGCTGTCAAAGGTTTTGGAAATCCAGGCATGTGTTTTACACAATTTCCTGACCAATTGGTCATAAAATCACATCAGCTTGTGCCTGAATTTCTAATAACAAATTCCTGCAGGTGAGGTTCCATGCCAGAAACCAGGAGTTGGAAAATTGCCCTTGAGGCTTATTTAATTTAAACCTGTGAACACGAATGGCATGTTGCATTATATTATCGTCCTTTAAAAAATCATTCAGTTGTCTGTTAGAATGGGTGCATGTGGTATTTGCAAGAAAGTTTCACAATGCAGCTGGGAGATTTAAATTGATGTGCAGGTTGCCTCTTCAAATAACCTGTTATCTTCAATTATTCCCTCTTTGGTTGATTTTCCACTCTACTGGCTTGATCGTTCCCTTGTTGCTATATTTTCTATTCCACTGCCTGGAGTCACTTCCTACCCATTCTGTCTCTGTCTGCCAGAACAGAAAATGGAAGGTTCAGGGACATAAACTCACGAGGACTCTAAATATCAGCTGATCATTCAAATTAAGCTAGACAAGCAGAGTGAAAAACTTTTAAACAACTTTTCCATGTGATTTGCTGAACTGACCCGTCAGAAAAAAATAGGTGAAAGTTATAAAGCTAAGTTATTTCAACTAATATAACGTCAGTAACTCACAGATCTATTTTACATAATTAGTGGAGAATACTTGTCAATGAAATTTATTTTGTGTGGGAAATTTAAATCCTGACACCCTGATATAAAGGGTACAGAAGGGAGTTAAAATTGCCAATGTTATCTGTTCAGTAGCCATCAAAAGCTGATGGGTTCTGATTTTCACTTGCTTTTCCTGAACAGATGACAAGAACTTCCACACGAAGTTTTTTGCCAATTTCTTTTTAACTAAGGCTTTGAGGTTCTCATGAAATATCTGGGATCTAATTGCAGAGGCTCAAGTCAGAGGTAAGTTTGCCAACCTTCCTGGATTGTTTGGGAATCACACAGCATTGAGAACTGATTGCCCAATGGCTGCCAAAGTTTGCTCTTCTCTCCCACGGGAGTACAGATGCTCACTCCTCTCAAACCACAGAGCAGATTCAGCAACACAGGGTACTGTGGTTGCCTTGCTGTTTTTTTTCTATTTATAAAGTATTGGCTATGATTCACGGCTGCAAAATCAGAAGAACACTTAGCCAAGAAAGAGCTATGTTCATAAGCAATAGCAATATATAAGTTCATAGTAACAGGAAATTCTGAAATATTTGCTTGTTGACTCAAATAGCCCTACTTTTAGACTCATAGATTCTGAGGACTCAATGATTTGATTTATTCCTAGACCTGGCTCCATCACTGTTGTTGAAGTTTTCCTCATTTAGCAACTCTTGTTGACGTGAGTTCTGTTTTCCCCCTTGGACTGAAAGGCAACCTCTTCACCAGGTCTCCCATGCAAGTTATTTTCCAGGACCTTGTTATTTTCGAGCAGTATACCCATACATTTTACAAACAAAGGTTTAGTCTAAGCTTCTTACTAACAGAACTGTGACAACTGCTAATACAAAACCATGAGCAAAGACCCCCTAACCTAACCTTAGCAATAACATCAGCAAACTGGGATCAAAAGTCACATGATTAAAAGTCACATAATTGGCTTCCAGGAATAAATCTAACAAGCCAGTTTCCTTTCAGCTCAGCCCAATGCAGAACTGGATCAAAGCTGGAACGCTTTTGACAAGGAATTTCCTTTAGAACCAATAAGGCAATTTTAAATTCTTAGAGTTATGCAGCTCAGAAACAAGTCCCTCGACCCACCTTGTACATGCTGACTAAGATGCCTACCTACACTAATCACGTTTGCCTGTGTTTGGCATATATCTCTCTGAACCTTTCCTCTCCATATCCCTATCCAAGCATCTTTTAAACATTGTAATTGTACCTGCCTCTATCACTTGGCTTTGTTTGAGGCTTAAGATTATGTCAATCATGAATTATGGGATAATTCTTCATGCAAAAACCAAAGGCAAACATGAAAAATTCCTGTTGACAGAGGAGGGATAATTCTGTTAAAGCATTCCCACAGGAGGCCTTCCTTAATGAGAGCACTTTTATAGAAAAGTAGTCACATTGTGCATGTATAGTCACATTCTTCTGATATTTGTCTGAATTATTTGTTCACACATGAATTTCTGATATGCCCATTTGACTGTTGAGAACCTCTCACAGAAAATGCACAATCAATCCTTACTTTATGCAAATTCAGTTTGTTCCTTTGGTCCTTGACTCTGATCAACTGAAATCTGCTGCCTTAAAACAGATGTTTGGCAATTGATAAAATATTGCAAAGCTTTATTGGTCCCTTGTTTCTCATAAAATAATGTTTCTAAAGAAGATCCCAATTTTAAATACAATTTCTTGGAAGAAAAATTGGTAAATGTAATTATGAAACACTTAAGATGTAATTGAAATACTTCTGTGGGATGATACTTCAAGACTATCACCATTACACCTACCAAAGACTTCTTGCAGATTGTAATGTATGACGCACAGACCTGAGATACACTGCAATCTGTATATCATTCAAGATAAGATTAACTAATATTTATTTATTGGTCACATGTATATTGAAACACACAGTGAAATGTGTCTTGTTGCTTTACTGGGAACATGTTGGGGCCAGCCCGCAAGTGTCGCCACGCTTCCGGCGCCAACATAACATCCCCACAGCTCCTAACCTGTACGTCTTTGGGATGAGGGAGGAAAGCGGAGCACCAGGAGGAAACCCACGCAGACACAGAGAGAACATACAAACTCCTTATGGATAGAGGCAGGATTGAACCCGGGTGGTTGGCACTGTAATAGCATTACACTAAAGATTTTCCTCTTTGGGGGATATGGATAGAACCATCCATATTATCATAGTATTATTGGGATCATGAGCAAACTCATGAGCAATGTCTTTTTTTATTCATCTATTACTATAAACCTGATTGTGGGTCCACCCAAAGGAGGTCAGATCAAAATATGCTGGGAGCTGATTCATCAACCTGCCTGAGAAAGTATTGCCAATTTTGAACAATAGCTTGTGTTGTCAGATGGTTGTTAACCATTATTCACTCAATGTATGTTGAGCAATCATAATTGCACTATTTCATGTTTGCTCAGTGAAATTTAATATTGAATATGGGGCAAAAATAATTCAATGATTTCCTTGTCTGGCATTGAAATCCACAAGACAAAGTCACCATGAATATCTTTCTTGAAAAATCTGTTATTTTTTTTTACCTTCTTACTCAGTAGTTTCAAATGTTGGCATATTTGTTTTCAAATTTTATATTCAGCAAACAACAATAATTGCTTTGCTTCAGGGAGGAAGCAGACATGTTAGGACATGTATATAAAGAAGGTCAGAAAAAAGACTTGCCTAAGGAAAGGAAGGCAAAAAAATGCAACTGTTTATATCTATCAGATGATACCAGCCTAGCTGTCTGTCTTTGCTGTGATGTCCTAATCGGCAGTCAGTCACAGAATCTTAATTAGCCTCCTGAGCAATAATAATACTTAAATAAGTTATATCTCACTTATTTTTGCACTCAGTACGAATGCTTTGGGAGTCTTCTCATCTCCTTTAAAACTCAGAATTCATCAAACTCATTATTGGGTCCTGGAAGGGTGGTTTTTCCAGGAGCAAGATAAACTTTTGAATATGTATTTGGTATGAAAATTAGAGCACCAGATTATTCTTGTCATTCTCTTGCAAAGTTTCTGGCCATGAGCATTGCTCGGATCTCGACTCCTGACCTACACGTTGTGTTTACCGTTATTTCCACAGAACGTGTTACCTTTTGGAGAATGATACCTGCCTAAGGAGGATTTTGACCTAATTCTGTTTGCTGTGATTTAATACTACACCCAGGGTGTATGTTAAAAAAAGGTTCCCTATAACTGTTACGCGTTTTGCATTAGAAATTGCCCATCATGAATCCCTTCATGATATAAATTAGTTTCTGTTGTTTGTGGGCCTCATAAGATTACATGAGTCCTAAGGGATGGCAATCAATCTTACATGAAGTTTTTAATATCATACTGGTTTCTTGAATCCATTGCTAGGGTTGGGTAGGAGGGTCATAAAAGTTCTTCTACTGCTGTGTTATTTTGCATCATATGCTTTGTGCATTAGCTGATTAATTTAAAAGTGCAGTGATGTCAACAATGACATTACTCTACTTACATTGTATAAAGAAACAGAAATATATGCTAACAGCAACTGATAGCAAAAAGGTTTTCCCTGAAAGAAGTCTTGTACAACTTTAGTACATTAAAAAAAAATTTCACAGTATGATTCCTGGGGATTATTTAAATCAAAAAGAAACAAAATTGAATGAGTATTTTTGTTTAATAAAGCATATTTGTTAAACTATAGATTAACAGATGTTGCATTTCATAAATAAGTGCACTAACAGGTATGTATTATCATCTTGACAATGTACAGGGGATTGTCGGGGTGTGGGGCATTTTCTGCCTCTTGTTTCTCATCTGAAGAATTCACAATCTGAATGGGCTGTCAGCAACAGGTGATAAATGTGGGCATCAGTTTCCCACGTTGATGGAAGGGAAAACAGAGGAGTACATTTTCCTGAGTGGCAATAGCAGACACCTGGGAGTGGATCAGCTGCCTGTCCTTTTCATTGATTGTGGCAACTCTAACAAAAAGGAGAACGTAAACAACAGAAATAACAAGAAAATAACTATCTGAAGTTGGAGGGAATTTAAATTAGTCAGCATCTAAAAGAGAGTAACTATTAATGTTGTATTGTAACACTTTAAAATAACAAAAACTTTATTTCTATAGCAACATTAATATAGCTTGAAGGAAGCATAATTGCATTAAAGTGATAGTAAGTTAAACATGGAGGTGACAAGGAATTGAAAGCTTGATTAATGAGGTAAGTTTTAAAGAGTATCCTAAAGTAGGAAAAATGGAGAGGTTTAGTCAGTGAGTTCCAAAGTTTAGAGCTCAAGCAACTGAAGGTGATGGTGCAGCAGAGGATGAGAGATGCTTTATTGGAACTCAAATGAAAGATCCCTCACTATTCATTTTTTTCTTTTTCAGATTTGACAGACCTGCTGTGAATGCATCCTAGTCTTAATTATGATGTGTAGGATTTCTGAGTTTTATGATTTATCTTTTCCTGTTGTCTCTGAAGTTTACTGGAATGGGAGAATGGAATTTTGTGTTAAAAAGTCAATTCTACCATTTATAGAGGGATAAATGACTTGGTTTGAGCATTTGTTTTGAAGGGTTGCATATGTGAGTCTATAAACAATACAGATGAAAAGTACCAGTAATAGCACTAAAAGCATGTGTTTAGTCTTGGTTACCTTCTAAGGAAATGGGAAAATTCAACTGAGGAGGAAACATTTATGAAAGCCACGCAGTGAAGAGGCACTCATGGAAATAAACTGCAGATGTGATCCCTCCTGCCTCTAAATTAACTGAACAAATATCTGTTCAGCAACAAATTAATGCTTGCCCTGGATAATGTTTATCCATCTTGTTACCATATGTCAAAAGCATAAATTATAAAAAGCAGGATCTGGTATCTGGACATCTAGTATTTACTTTCAAGATGTCTCAATACTGTTGCTTTTTGACTGCAATTCACAGGGTGTATTTATAAACTACAGAATTGTCAAACTTCAGAAATTAATTTCAGAGAGATTATTGTAGAAGGCGAAGTAAGTGTTTCCATTTCATCATTCCCAAACAGCTCACATATGAACAAATGATGTACTGTTCACCTATGCACTATTTGTTGAGTTCCCGACTGAGATTGATGTATTTTGTTGCTCTTTTATGAAGCAAGTACATAACTCGCAGAATTAAGGCTTAAGATAATGCCACTCACTTAAGCAACAATGTTGATTTCAGGGATTTTAAAGATGATCAGAGATCTAAAAAGTTTAAAGGAAGAAATGCATGTAAATAGCACCCAGTACAAATATACTTTTGGACTCCCTTTCATCTTAATTGTTATTCTCTTCTCATCCTCTCACTTTGCTCATCTTATTTTGGTTTGGACTTCCCCTCTCAGTTTACCATATTCAACCAAGTCCTCAAAGTAATTATGCATTTGTCATGAGCCATGCAACTTTCTTTTTGTTGTTATGATCTCTTTTCTTTCTCACTTTAGTCAAAGAGACCTGGCTTTGGTTCCCTTCCCATTTCCCCTTGCAAGAATGTACTTAGCCTATATCTGAAACATATGTTCTTTAAAGGTCACCCATTTGTCCACAATGGTTTTATCTCCCAATATGTTGTTCCTAGACAGGTCCCTTCTCGTTCCTTTGAATTTAGCCGTACACCAATTTAGAAGTTATTGCCTCTTTCTACTATTAATCTAAACCTTAAGATCCAATGGTCACCACTTCTTGTATTCTCCCACTGGCACTTGGTCTATCTCTTTTTTTGGAACCAGATCCAATAATGCCTCATTCGTCACTGGGTTGAAACCTATTGATGTCAACAAAAGAGATCTTCGAACATATTTCAGAAAGTTTTCCCTTTCTTTGCCCTTTAATACAGTTCCAATCAATACTGCAGTGACTGAAATCACTCAAAATCACCACTCAACAATTCTTAACTATTTTTGCGAAGTGCTCCTTTATCTACCTCTCATTAAATGGTCATCCACAGAGTATCTTCAGTAGTATGATTGCTCTCTCCTTATGTTTCAAGCTTAATCAAATGAATTCCTTGCTTGACCTCTCAAAGACATCTTCAGGCTCTATTACTATAGTATTTTCCCTTATTATTACTGTCACTTCTTTCTTTCCTTATTTTTTTTGAAACACTTTGTATCCTGAAATATTTAGTGCCCATTCCTGCCCTATCTTGTGTAATTTTCAGTTTTCACAGCTACCCCAACAGAATCCCACATGGCTATTTGCTGTTGCATCTTATCATCCTTATTCACCACACTTTATGTTTGTTTTTGTGCAGGCATTCTAAACCTTTTTTTTGTCTTTTGACTTTTTTTGTCTTCTATTATTAACTTGGACTAACTGGAAACCTGTTCTGAGGAACCAACACACACAATGGGCATAATGTCCACTTTCTATATTTTATGATTCTAATCAGGATTTGGTTAATAACACGTGTCCATCAGGACCTTGAAAGGCCATCTCTTCCTTTACTGCAACATCTATCATCAAAGATCCTCACCGTCCAGGCCAAGCCATCTTCTTGGACCTACCATCAGGCAGGAGGTACAGAAGTCTGAAGTTCCACATCACCAGGTTCAAGAACAGCAACTTCTCTTCAATCATTCGGTTCTTGAACCAACCTGCACAACCCTAATCACTACCTCAGTATAGCAACACGATGACCACTTTGACCACTTTGCACTACAATGGACTTTGTTTTCTTTAGTTCTACTTGTGTTATTTCTTGTAAAAATTGTGTATAATTTATGCTTAATTTATGTTTTTTGTGAATATTGTGTATCTGATGCTATGTGCGTGTGATGCTGCTGCAAGTAAGCTTTTCGTTGCACCTGTGCATACATGTATTTGTGCATATGACAATAGGCTCGACTTTGACTTTAAATGTTGATTTGTCTTGTATAGAAAAGGGAAGACTATAGAAAAACAATGCACTACAGTCATCAGCCAGTACATCTGGGTTATATTCTTAACTGCATGTCACTTTGAAGCTCCATTTCTAGCAAGCTAATTTTTGATCTTTTAAGAGTACAGATAGGAGGAGCATTTTTGAGAACTCACTGGAAAGTAGGCAGACTAAAGGGATTATGTTAAGTTGTGGCTTTAATCAGTCCAAGTTACTTCAGTGGTTGCTTCTTATACTGAGTTCAAAAACCTCAGTGACTCCTATATTTCCCAGGTTACAGCAGGAACTGCTTATAGAAAATTGTATAACTTGGTTAAAATGCCTTAAGATCATGAAAAGTGTTATATATGTGCATTACTTCTCTTTCTATAGCTGAGGACATCCAATGCAGAACCTAACCATTGTAAAATAGTCTCACTGAATGTTTCTCTAAATTACTGCTTTGACCTCAAACTTATATTGTTTGTTTTGCATCATTGCACATCCAAAACTAGGTCTTAGTGACATAATGCTCCAGGCTTTTTAAAATAATTTTCTCATTGGACAAATGAAAGAATGGTAAGTTGTTACCTGTGTCTACATTAATGGGGCTGGGTGGCTGAACAATACAAGAGCCCACAAATGCAGAAATTGACCAGTTTAATATGCCAGTATGCCCTGAGACAACCAAGGCTCTGTGAAGGTATAAGCTGCAAAGCCAGTCAGAGATAGTGAGAGAGAGTGAGATATGCATCTAACCCTCTGTGGTTTTTGACAGTCCCCAGCACAATAATATTCACAATACTATCCTAGAAGGGAGGTTCCATGTCTGGAGTTCTGCCTAGAACTATCAGACATATTAATAGTCAAAAACTGAGTAAACTAAAAGGGCTTAGAAAGAGTGCTGAAAGCCACTGAAACTGTTTTCTGATGTGATAGAAATGAAGTGAAATAACCCCATTGTAAATATTCAAATTGTGTTTGACCAGCTGGAATGTAACTCAGAATTGACTTTGTAACATGTTAAAAATTGTATCAAACAACTGATTCAGATGCCAGATAAGGGGGAGGGAGAGAGATATAAGTTTACCTGTTCAAACTAGGAGGTGAGGAGGTGTGTGAAACTCAGTCTCAGATCAAAGGGGGATGTGGAACTACAATTAAATAAGGATTGCAAGATTTTATCTTCAAAGTACAAGTGTGCTGCACTCAAGAAGGGTAATCTGGTCAGTCCCATATACTGTGGCACATTGGATTATCAGTGGATTGACCTCCTCCTCCACCCCCACAGGGTTCAGCTGAAAGCACCGATGGGTAGAGAGAAAGGGAAAGGTATCTTAGCGACTTAGTAATGGGTATCTTACTATCTTAGTTTACATTAAAATTACTTGAGAGAGTCTCCCAAACTCACGTTAAGGTGTTTTATCACATAATAAGCAGTTCACTCTTTTTTCATTTCCCAGTTATCTTAATCAGAACTCCTGCAGAGCTAGTTGTGGTACAATCACTGGCCCGTTGTAAACATGGGTCAGTGGGAGAAGATACCGGTTCTAGAAATGTAAATATTTCATTGAGGTTGCGTTCCAAATATTTCATCTGTCTTCCAGATTTAATTGACTGTGTGTTCTGTGCCTGGAGAAATCCAGAAGCTATGAGGAAATGAGGGTCACTCTGTTGGAGACCTCTTGCGGCACTGCTTATGGACATCCTGCTTCCTAAAACTAACTTGATCCCACCATTGCATCCCCATGCCTTATAGAGCTAACCCTGCTGTTATTGATCAAACCGCTCCATGCCACCAGCATCCACCAGTCACCTTCCTACCCCCTCCCCTGATCCATTCATGGTCACAATCACCAAGTTCACTCACTTTCTCTTTCCCTGGTCAGTTTCTGATCACCCACAATCACTCAGTGGCACTTCACGTCATGCTGTATCTACTACTGCTGCTTTCCACTGTGATTTCTAACATAGCAGCAGAATACTTCCTCCTCTGCAATATTCTACGCCTGTCTCAATCAGGCTGGCTCATGTGTGAAGCCCTGGTAAAGAAAAAGACGTGCACTCTGGAGTTAAAACTGTACAGCTTTCGAAACTTTTGCCACCACATGCTCAAGAATCTCGGAGCAGTCATGATTGAGGTCAATGTTTTAGAATTTTAGAAAGCTCAGCTCCTTCCCAATCCTCAAACCCCCAGTACATCAAAATCAAAACTTTCTAACTCACTGCTTCAATTGAATATAAATATAGAAACAGTGTTACAATAAATATATCCCATTCACATTTGACATAATGTCAAAACTTTACACTTCTCATTGATTTATCACACAAAGATTGACTTGATTATTTGGAATATATCGATACTAAAGTAGCACTTCTTTCATTGAAGCGAAATTCAGTATCTGCAATCTATTTTGTCTTCATCTCATCTGTTATTACCTACTTTCATCATTATAAACTGTTCTAATAAAAACACTGGACAGTAAACAGAACAATAATTGGCAATGAATATTTAATCAATCACGATGTGATACCATGGCCTATAATTTCCATGTTTTAACATAAAATTAGGCACAAAGTAGGTTGGTGCTGGTTCAATAATTAACCTTGAATATTTGTCTTGAAATGGAAATGGAGCCAGCTTTCATCTGAAAAAAAAGATCCTGCATTAAATCCAGGCTGAATGTTTGACTCTACTGGAAAAGGTGTAAAAAGCCAATGCAGAAACACCTTTTCTCACCTATGTTATCATAGGTTGTGCCTTACAACCTATGTTGTGCCTTACAACACAAAGATACATGAAGAACAATGCAGCCACCATCAGTGACAGGATTATTGCTCTGCTTTCCTGTGCTGGGAACTGCCAGTATTGGTTATGCTTTTTGTCAAACTGGTTCATTTTCACCTTGTTGAAATTGAACACAGTTAACTATATGGGGATTTGTTATGAATTTGGGGATAATTAGTTATCTTTTGCAGAAAGTAATCGTAAAGACTGCAGATTTCTTTTTCTTTGGTGACTCTTTTGTGTAGTTTGGCTACTTATTCCCAGAGCCATTACTCATGCAAAACCTGCCCTCCCACCACCCCTCCCCCTTCATCACACAGTCTGCTGTAACAGTCTGCTTCCTTTTTGTTCTGTGTTTTTCTTCTTTTTGTCAAATGACACTGCATTTATGAAGTGGATTTTGGGTCCTCAGATGTCCCATTGTGTTTTGACCTGCTGGAACTTTATTGTTCCCACTGTGACAGTGAAAAATGAAAGTGCTTGGGTAATTTAATCTGAAGCAATGGAGCACATTGAAACAGACTGTGCCCTCTGGAATCACAAAGGTGAATTTATGTATCCACAGGGATGCCACAAATAAAACATACAGCAGACAGCCTTCCATAGAGAAATGGTTTTAATTTAATTATGTTGACGTTAGAGGAGCAGCAGGAAGTGCACTTATATTATTGCTCAGAATGTTTTAATCAGTTAAAAATGAATGATGAGAGAATGGTGTTCAGTTTCATTTCTTCCCTCATTTCATAACAAAGAGCCTTTAAACATATAAAAAGATCATGTCCTTTCCAGCTGATGCATTTTAAATTGTCAGAGGAAATTTTTCTGATTTTCCTTGTTCCATGGAAATGATTGTAATGTTCAGCCAGTGCGTGGAAGGAATCACATTTTGTTGGAGATCAGAATTATGTGCAGAGATCTCATCTTGTTCCCAATTTGTTGGCACTACATAGGATGGTCTCCCGAGTCATCCTGGCCAGATAATAAATATGAAAGAGAAAACTTTAAAGTGTTGGGATGCCAACTCTCCTGGGAATATTCCTGAAGAAATTGTCACAGAACATTCCTGGCCTCACACTCCTCTTGTTCATTCAGCACAACCATCCTCAGGCTAATTGGAAAGGGTGCTGACACTCAAACCAATTGGATGATTCTTCACTGAGAGGCAAATGGCCTTTTACTATCTTTAAGAATTCTATAACTATTAAATTAAAGGGTTCAAAGTAAGTCCAAAAATAATTTATGTCCCATCACTTTTCTTCCTGGGAAATCGTGCCCAGAAAATTAATCTTTAATTTCTGAAAATTCCAGAATCCCGTTGAAGGGCCTTGCGAGAGACAATGAGAGAAGCAGTGACCGACAAGCCTGGGAGAACAGCTTAGTAGACATCTGAACATTTTGTAGGCCCTCACATTATAAGGGAATAACTTATAGGATGATATTGAAAAGTAGCATCAAACCATTCAGAGTGCTGGTACAAGTGTCAAAGGCCATGCGGTTCTGATGACGAGATCATTGAACAGCTCGTGTAGCAATGATGACCTACTTTCCCATCATGGAAAGAATGATCTGAAGATGAAAACAAGCAAAACATGACAAGAGGAGGCAGCAGCAATAAGCACCATTCCAACAATTCAGATTCAGTGGCAGAAAATGTTTAATAACCCCATTAAGAGGGATGAATTAAATGTGACACTTTATGCACATGTAAGATAGCTTGTTCCTCCTTTGATAGCACACTTGTGTTTTTCTCTCTTCATACGCACATAGCAATCCATCTCTGATTAAAAGTCAGAGAAATTGCACATATCCTCGTTAGGATGTAATGGATGAAACAATAGTAGCTTATTGCCACACTTCCTTTAGTTTCTTATACTAAATGCAAAACAAAAACATGCTGCATATATCCACGAAGGTGTTTCTCAGCAACTAAGCAAAGTATTAAACAGAAAGCAGGCTACTTGTGTTGAAGATGGACTTACTGCCTTTGATGAAATAATTTCACCTGAAGAACAGGCAGCAAACATTCAACAAAGGGTTACACAGAAATGATGAAAGTAGAAGGGGTGTTCTTATTGAGGGGTTATTATTCCATTTCCTTCCTTCATAGAATCATAGAATCATAGAAAGTACAGCACAATACAGGCCCTTCAGCCCACAATGTTGTGCTGACCTTTAAACCTCGCCTACGACTATCTAACCCCTTCCTCTCACATATCCCTCTATTTTAAATTCCTCCACATGCTTATCTAGCAATCTCTTAAATTTGACTAATGTACCTGCCTCCATCACTACCCCAGGCAGCGCATTCCATGCCCCAACCACTCTCTGGGTAAAAAAACCTCCCTCTGATATCTCCCTTGAACTTCCCACCCATTACTTTAAAGCCATGCATTGGTGCCCTGGGAAAGAGGCGCTGGCTGTCTACTCTATCTATTCCTCCTAATATTTTGTATACCTCTGTCATGTCTCCTCTCATCCTCCTTCTCTCCAAAGAGTAAAGCCCTAGCTCCTTTAGTCTCTCCTCATAATGCATCCTCTCTAAACCAGGCAGCATCCTGGTAAATCTCCTCTGCACCCTGTCCAATGCTTCCACATCCTTCCTATAATGAGGCGACCAGAACTGGACATAGTACTCTAAGTTTGGTCTAACCAGAGTTTTGTAGAGCTGCATCATTACCTCATGGCTCTTAAACTCGATCCCACGACTTATGAATGCTAACATCCTATAATCTTTCTTAACTACCCTATCCACCTGTGAGGCAACTTTCAGGGATCTGTGGATATGAACCCCCAGATCCTTCTGCTCCTCCACACTACCCAGAATCCTGCCATTAACTTTGTACTCTGCCTTGAAGTTTGTCCTTCCAAAGTGTACCACCTCACACTTCTCCAGATTGAACTCCATCTGCCACCTCTCAGCCCAGCTCTGCATCCTATCAATGTCCCTCTGCAATTTTCGACAGTCCTCCACACCATCCACAACACCACCAACCTTTGTGTCGTCTGCAAACTTGCCAACCCACCCTTCTACCTCCTCATCCAAGTCATTAATAAAAATCACGAAAAGTAGAGGTCCCAGAACCGATCCTTGTGGGACACTGTTAGTCACAGCCCTCCAATCTGAATGCACTCCCTCCACCACAACCCTCTGCTTTCTACAGGCAAGCCAATTCTAAATCCACACGGCCAAGCTTCCCTGGATCCCATGCCTTCTGACCTTCTGAAGAAGCCTCCCATGTGGAACCTTGTCAAATGCCTTACTAAAATCCATGTAGACCACACCTACCACACTACCTTCATCAATCTTCCTGGTCACCTCCTCAAAGAACCCTATCAGGCTTGTGAGACATGATCTGCCCTTCACAAAGCCATGCTGGCTGTCTCTGATCAGACCATGATTCTCTAAATGTCCATAGATCCTATCTCTAAGAATCTTTTCCAACAGCTTGCCCACCACAGACGTAAGGCTCACTGGTCTATAATTTCCTGGGTTATCCCTACTTCCTTTTTTGAATATAGGGACAACATTTGCCACCCTCCAATCCTCCTGTACCATTCCCGTGGACAACGAGGACTCAAAGATCCTAGCCAACGGTCCAGCAATCTCTTCCCTCGCCTCACGAAGCAGCCTGGGGAATATTCCATCAGGCCCTTGGGACTTATCTGTCCTAATATTTTCTAACAGCTCCAACACATCCTCCCTCTTGATATCTACATGCTCCAGAACATTAACCTTTCCAACACTGTCCTCAGCGTCATCAAGTCCCCTCTCCTTGGTGAATACTGAAGAGAAGTATTCATTGAAGACCTCACCCAATTCCACAGCTTCCAGGCACATCTTCCCACCTTTGTCTCTAATCGGTCCTACCTTCACTCTCGTCATCCTTCTGCTCTTCACGTAAGTGAAAAAAAGCCTTGGGATTTTCCTTAGTCCTACTCGCCAAGGCCTTTTCATGTCCCCTTCTTGCTCTCCTCAGCTCCTTCTTAAGTTCCTTCCTTGCTACCTTATATTCAGCAAAAGACTTCTCTGATCCTTGCTTCCTAAACCTTATGTATGATGCCGCCTTCTTCCTAACTAGTTGTTCCACCTCTCTTGTCACCCATGGTTCCTTCACCCTGCCATTCCTTCTCTGCCTCACCGGGACAAATTTATCCCTAACATCCTGCAAGAGATCCCTAAACAACGACTACATCTCCATAGTACATTTCCCTTCAAAAATGTCATTCCAATTCACACTTGCAAGTTCTAGCCCTATAGCCTCTCGGTTCTGGTGAATGGGGTCATCTTCTGTCTCCAAGGATGAAGGCAGGTGCTGGCATTGATCACCTGGTCGATGAAATTTGCCTTATTTCTCAGAATGACTGACATTGTCATCAAGTAACCAAGCTATCAGTGGACACACACCCCTCACCAAATGACTGGTTTGGTACACATTGGCTTGGACGGTTGAGTTCAAATCCCACCACAGCAGCTGGGAAGTTTGAAGGCAATTAAATAAATACACCTGGAATAAAAAGCTAGAATCAATAATGGTGACCAAAAAATTGCCAGGTTGACATAAAAAAAACACCTGTATTGCAAATGTCCACCAGGGAACGAAAAGCTCTGTCCTTATCTTGTGTGTCCCACAGGTGAATCCAGACTTACATCAATGTGGCATTCACTTAAATGCACACTGAAATGAGTTATCAAGTCATTCAATTCATCAACAACCGGGGATGTGGATGAAATTCTGGCCTAGCCAACAATTCACACATCTCGTAAACAATAAAACATCAGCCTACATGACTCAATAACTTCAGAGCTTCCTGGAGCATGTAACACAGTTCTGCACCACATACGCTGAAAATCAAAGCTTTCTGATGCTTTGACTTCAGAGAGCACGGGCATGTTCCCCTGGGCTCTGCTGGGAAAGGAAGGGCTTCTCCAAACATACGTACATCCTTTGTTGTAGCACTGCTAACTCTTTCTTCCTCTTCTGAGAATGAGATTCTTGAAAAAAACCTCAAGGAGAAACTGAGAAGTCACAAATCCTTTGAGAGTTCCTGACTTGATGTGCAAGAGTCTGTAAACAGGGAGCAGGATGCCTCCACACCATTGAGCCAATTGTCATATGAGTTCACAAATGCCAATGGTCACCTAAGTTACTACAGTCTGGCAGTGGGACACAGCTGTCATCCTTCTGATCCATTCCTGGGTGGGTGCCACATGGGTGAAGCACTCTATTACTAAGTCATACATAAAAGGCATTCATGCTTCCAAAGTGAAAGAATAGTGATGAAAAACATTGGATTCTTGTTCTTTTTCTCATGCTTATAAACAGAATTCATAGATCACTCCATTGGTTAGCACAATGTTATTTATTTACTTGGTGAATGTTGGTGGCAGGATCATCAGTTGAAAAGCCTGCCAGGGTTGTGAAGTGGAACCAGCTGTGGGTCCAGTTTTTGGCTGACTATCATTAATAGGGTGAAGGGCAATGAGGAGGACTGTGTGTGAGTTTCAAAAATAATGAAGGATACCTTTGCCATCGAAGGTCAAAACTGGGGAATGAAATTTAAGAGTTGCAGTGGATGTCATGAGGATAGAGAGGTGGTGTTGGTTAGTGGGGTGTGGGTGAAACACCGTGGACATTTTCTCTGCTTTATCCAAGAATTGGGACTGGATGTTTGGTGACAGGACTTACTTTCATGGCTACAATACTGTTACCCCCATCTGGAACCAAGAATGAGTGGGCATATAGTGAGAGACACGTTACCACTTGTATCATCATAGAAAACACAAGAACACAAGAAAATGGGAACAGGAGTGGGCCACCAGGCACCTCAAACCTGCCCTGCTATTCAATATGATCATGACTGATCTATGTAGGCCTCAACTCCACTTCTGTGCCAGTTTCCCATAACCCGTAATCTTTCAAATATTTATCTATCTCCACCTCAAACATATCTAATAATCTGGCCTTCACCACACTGGAAGCATGCAATAAATATCCTGAAGCAGTGGTTCCACTGCTTGGACAGAGCTACAGGCACACTCCAAAATAATCCCAAAAGGATCTCCAGGTTTGGAGTGGCTTTTGTTTCATTCTGCATTATCAAATAAAAATGTGACCTCATTATCAAGTAAAGAAGGATGCCTCCTGACCCGCTGAGTTCCTCCAGTGTTTTTTGTGTTGCTCCAGATTCCAGTATCTGCAGTCTCCAAAATGTGAACTCAGCCACCTCCAGCCGCTGAGCCACAGCAGAAGGAGATGGAAAGGGGAGAGAATGCGGATGAGGAAGAGAAGAGGAGACAGAAAAAGGTAAGAAAGAAAGCAGGAAAGTGGAGGAACATGTCTTCATCCTTTTTGGAAATCATCCGAAATTTTTTGATGACCACATCTGCTGTGGGATTCAATTTACCTGACAATCAATATCTCTTCAATGGAAACATTGAATCACATCACACATGCAACTCAAGAAGTTTTCCTATTTACATTCACCGCAGACTAAACAAAATAAATCCATCAACTTTCACCCTTGTGCATCTCCTTAGTGCCTGCCTTCTGTGTGCCATTGGCTCATACTTTGTGCATTGCTGATACAAACTGGAGAAAAACTGGCGAAAAGCTGCTGACTCTCAGCAATGGAAGCTATAAATGGCCGAGAAGGCTGACCTCAAGCAACTCTGGGACTCAAAGGCCAAAACTTCGAACTGAATCCTCTCATTAGGAGCAGCAGTATTCTGGTAACAGAAAAGGAACTGGCATGCAAGGATGAAAGAGGAGAGGAGGCCTCTGATTCCTAATTCAATTGTCAACCATCGGGAATTCTGATTTGTTAAAAACAGATTGATGGACAGTTGTAATACCCTAAGGGTCTCATTCAACAGTGATGCCTGTGATAAGAACAGTCTCCCCTGCAACACCCAGATATTAAGTAGCTTCTGATTATGCTGAAGGATGCTAAGGTACTGACTGTTGGACCTAGTATGATAACTTGCATCGCTTGCATTGAAGTGGGCATGTGTGCTACCTCACTGCTAAAAAGGATGTGCTCCAACCTCTGCACAAAGACCTTTGCAGGTTTGGAGCAAAGCTTTCTCATTGGGAGGTCAGTCACTGACTTGAGTATCTCATTGTGTATCCTCACTGGCTTGCTTCTGTAGGCACCCGCACTAAAGTCTTCATCTGAATTTTCTGAGGCAGAACCTGTGTGTGATACCACCCTCTGTGGTTTATCCTACTTGTGCATAGTGCTCAACACATGCAGGTCCTGTCTCTAAGCTAATGTTTACATCATGCCCAGTGTCAGTATCATGTTTGATCATGTAATGGAACAAATAATTTCTGTTCACTATGAGCTTGCTTGCCTTAGGCAGAGGAGGAATTCTCCAAAGCGAGCAGATTTTGAAATCCATAGAGGTGTGAGGTAATGCTGGCATACATATTGTTGATTGGGTGAGGTGCTGGTGGGAGAAATGGAAGCTATTTCCGGGTCTTACTTGACAGAAGTTTTCTTGGGTGCCTTTAGGGTTACATTTGCAAAGAGTATTATGTGAGGCTGGTGGCACCTTAGAGGCCAGCAGGCAAAACCAGTCTTCTGGGAGCTGGGCCCAGAACTCACGGAACATTGAACATAGAACAGTACAGCACAGTGCAGGCCCTTTGGCCCACGATGTTGTGCTGACCTATATTAACCTTATGCATATTGAAACTATCCCCCTCTCTACTTCACCTCCCATAACCCTCTATTTTTCTTTCATCCATGTGCCTTTCTAATAGTCTCGTAAATGACCCTATTGTATCGGCACCTACCCCCACCCCCAGCAGAGCATTCCAGGCACCCGCTACTCTCTGTGTAAAAAACCTTACCTACAGAGACATGAAAGAAAATTCTTCATTTAGTTAATACATCTTCAATGTGTGCCAGACACTCGTTGATACAGTTTAAGGTAGTTCACAGGACCCGTATGTCAAAAGATAAGCTAGCCCGTTTTTATCACCATATAAATCCTATATGTGGCAGATGTAAATTGAATGTGGCTTCTCTGACACATATGTTTTGGTCCTGTCCTCTTTTGGAAAAATATTGGAAAGACATTTTTAACATTATTTCAACTATATTGAATATTGATTTACAACCTCACCCTATCACTGCAATTTTTGGATTACCAAGGATAGAGTCTGGCCATTTATCTGCTTCCGCTAACCGTATGATTGCCTTTGTCACATTAATGGCCAAACGATCCATTTTGCTTAAATGGAAGGATCCAATACCCCCTACTACTTTTCAATGGTTCTCTCAAACTATATCATGTTTAAACTTGGAAAAAATTAGGAGTGGCACTGTTGATCCTTCACTTAAATTTGAAGATATTTGGAGTCCATTTATTCAATACTTTCATATGATATAGATCCCTTTTCAATAACTTTTCAATTTAGAGGAACGGAGTTGATGATGTAGCGGTTGCTACCGCGGAATAAAACAAGACTCTACTCGGAGGATTGCCAAACAGAACTGGTTTATTTTCCCGCCTTGTGCGGGCCCTTTAAGGGAGAAAAACTCCCGCCCAAAAAAACCGGCAATGACGTAAGTCCTACGTCATCAGGACTTTCCCGCGCGCGGGTTCTCCCCGTTGCTCGGAAAGACGAGGCCCGCCGCCATCTTGGGCCTCGTCGCTCCGACGCCGCGCGACCCGACTGCCGAGCCGGTTCGCCCGACTAGACGGTGAGTCGCCACACAACCCCCCCCAGAACCGGCGAGACAGTCCCCAAGGTCCGTGGGCTGTGCCAGCTGCCGCTTAGGGGGGCGGCCTCTGCGTCGTGGCGTGGCAACCTCGACAGGCTGTTGCAGATCCAAATGGGCCGGTTTGAGGCGGTCCGCCGTGAAAACCTGTTCCCTGCCTCCAATGTCCAAAATAAAAGTGGATCCGTTATTCCGTATGACTCGGAACGGTCCCTCATATGGTCGTTGCAATGGCGCCCGAGGTGTGCCCCTGCGAACGAAAACAAACTTACAGTCCCGTAGTTCCTTGGGCTGGCAGGATGGGGCTTGACCGTGCCATGAGGTGGGAATCGGGGCCAAGGCGCCGAGCTTCTCGCGCAGTCTTTGTAGAACTGCTGGGGGTTGTTCCCCTTGGTCCTGAAGGGCAGGTATGAAATCCCCGGGGACAACTAGTGGCGCCCCGTATACAAGCTCAGCTGACGAAGTGCGGAGGTCTTCTTTGGGGGCAGTGCGTATGCCGAGCAGGACCCAAGGCAGCTCGTCAACCCAGTTAGGACCCTTCAGGCGGGCCATCAAGGCCGACTTTAGATGGCGGTGAAAACGTTCCACCAACCCGTTTGATTGAGGATGGTAGGCTGTGGTGGTGTGCAGCTGCGTCCCTAGCAGGTTCGCTAATGCAGCCCAGAGACTGGAAGTGAATTGGGTGCCTCTGTCTGAAGTGATGTGGGCCGGAACGCCAAAACGTGAGACCCAAGTTGTGAGCAGCGCTCGGGCGCAGGAATCAGTTGTGATGTCAGTCAGGGGGGTTGCCTCAGGCCACCTCGTGAACCGGTCCACGATGGTAAGGAGGTACCGGGCTCCTCTTGAAACCGGCAGAGGGCCCACGAGGTCGACGTGTATGTGGTCGAACCTCCTACGGGTAGGCTCGAACTGCTGTGGTGGGACCTTGGTGTGTCGCTGGATTTTTGACGTCTGGCAGTGCAGACAAGTCCTGGCCCACTCACTGACCTGTTTGCGCAGGCCATGCCAGACAAACTTGCTGGCGACCAGTCGGACAGTAGATCTGATGGATGGGTGCGCCAACCCATGTACCGAGTCAAAAACGCGTCTCCGCCAGGCTGCAGGGACTATAGGGCGGGGCTGACCAGTCGCAACGTCGCAAAGTAGGGTCCGCTGACCTGGACCAACCAAGAAATCTTGGAGCTGCAGACCCGAGACTGCGGTTCTGTAGCTGGGCAGTTCGTCGTCGGCTTGCTGTGCGTCAGCCAGGGCCGTGTAGTCGACACCCAAGGATAGGTTGTGGATGGTTGGTCTGGAAAGTGCATCAGCAACGACATTATCCTTTCCGGAGACATGTTGGATGTCAGTTGTGAACTCGGAAATGTAGGATAAATGTCTCTGCTGACGAGCTGACCAGGGATCGGAGACTTTGGAGAAGGCAAAGGACAGAGGCTTATGATCGGTGAAAGCGGTGAAAGGCCTGCCTTCTAGAAAGTATCGGAAATGCCGGACCGCCAGATACAGCGCTAGAAGTTCCCAATCAAAAGCGCTGTACTTCAGTTCGGGCGGTCTAAGGTGTTTGCTGAAAAATGCCAAGGGTTGCCAGCGGCCTTCGAGTAGCTGTTCCAGTACCCCACCCACCGCGGTGTTGGACGCGTCTACCGTGAGGGCAGTCGGGACGTCAGTCCTAGGGTGTACCAGCATCGTGGCGTCTGCCAGGGTGTCTTTGGCCTTAACGAAAGCAGCCGCAGCCTCGTCAGTCCAGGTGATGTCCTTGCCCTTACCAGCCAGCAGCGAGAACAGAGGGCGCATGATATGGGCTGCTGCAGGGATGAAACGATGGTAAAAGTTGACCATCCCAAGGAATTCCTGTAGGCCTTTGACTGTGTCGGGGCGGGCAAAATGGCGGATAGCATCCACCTTGGCGGGTAGGGGTGTTGCCCCGTCGCTGGTGATTTTGTGGCCGAGGAAATCGATAGAGTCAAGTCCGAATTGGCACTTGGACGGGTTGATCGTGAGGCCGAAATCGCGGAGGCGGGAATACAGCTGGCGGAGGTGGGAAAGGTGTTCCTGGCGGTTACGGCTGGCGATCAGTATGTCGTCCAAGTAAATGAACACGAAGTCCAGGTCTCGGCCTACCGCGTCCATCAGCCGCTGGAAGGTCTGCGCGGCGTTCTTAAGGCCGAACGGCATCCGAAGGAATTCGAACAGGCCGAATGGGGTGATAATCGCAGTTTTGGGGACGTCATCCGGATGGACCGGGATTTGGTGGTATCCCCTAACGAGGTCCACTTTGGAAAAGATGCGGGCCCCGTGTAAGTTCACTGCGAAGTCCTGGATGTGAGGGATGGGATAGCGGTCCGGGGTGGTGGCGTCATTCAGCCTGCGGTAGTCGCCGCAGGGCCTCCACCCTCCGGTGGCTTTGGGGACCATGTGCAGGGGGGAGGCCCAGGGGCTGTCTGACCTGCGAACAATCCCCAGCTCCTCCATGTGATGGAACTCTTCCTTTGCCAGGCGGAGCTTGTCTGGAGGTAATCATCGTGCTCGGGCATGAAGGGGTGGCCCTGTGGTAATGATGTGGTGTCGTACCCCATGTGTGGGCCGAGAATTTGTAAACGAAGGTGCCAAAATCGATGGGAATTCGGCTAGGAGCTTGGCGAAATCGTCGCCAGAAAGGGTAATGGAGTCCAGGCGCGGGGCTGGTGGGCTGATTTCTCCCAGGGGATAGGTCCGGAGAGTGCTAGAGTGGACTAACCGCTTCCTTCGCAGGTCGACTAACAGGTTGTGGGCCTGAAGGAAATCGGCGCCTAGGAGTGGTCGGGCGACGGTGGCAAGGGTAAAGGTCCAGGTAAAACGGCTGCCGCCAAAGTGTAATTGAAGGGTACGGGTGCCGAAAGACCATATCGTTGTACCGTTGGCGGCATTGAGTAGAGGACCTGGTGGCCTGTCACGAGTGTCGCGGCCTGTCGGGGGCAAAATACTGACCTCCGCTCCAGTATCAACGAGGAAATGCCGTCCAGATTTCTTGTCCTGAACGAAGAGGAGGCTCTGTCGGCGGCCAGCCGCCGTAGCCATCAGCGGCGGCTGGCCCTGGCGTTTCCCTGAAACTTGCAGGGTGGGCGGCATCGACGGGCCTCCGCACCCCACCTCTGATGGTAGAAGCACAGCTGGTCACCCGTGTCGTCGTCTGCGTTCCTGGGGCGTGGCTGCTCGGTTGCTGGGGCCGGGCGAGGCAGGCGTTGGGCTCGCGGCCTGGTGATTTGACTGACGGACGAACCGCTCTCGCGCTTGGCCCTCCACAGGACATCTGCCTGGGCGGCCACCTCACGGGGGTTGCTGAAGTCGGCATCAGCTAACAACAAGTGGATGTCATCGGGGAGCTGTTCGAGGAAGGCCTGTTCGAACATCAGGCATGGCTTGTGTCCCTCGGCCAATGCCAGCATCTCATTCATTAGGGCGGATGGGGATCTGTCCCCCAGGCCATCCAGATGAAGCAGGCGGGCGGCGCGCTCACGACGGGAGAGGCCGAAGGTCCGGATCAAAAGATCTTTGAAAGCCGGGTACTTATCTTCCTCCGGAGGCGACTGGATGAAGTCTCCAACCTGGGCGGCTGTCTCCTGGTCCAGAGAGCTAACCACATGGTAGTACTTCGTGGAGTCGGAGGTGATCTGCCGAAGGTGGAATTGCGCTTCAGCCTGGTCAAACCAGACGCTGGGCCGAAGTGTCCAAAAGGTGGGCAGCTTGAGGGCCACTGCGTTGGCTGCTGCACTGTCGTCCATTTCGCGGGTCCAAAAGCCGTTTGGACCGTCGGGGTCACCAATGTAGCGGTTGCTACCGCGGAATAAAACAAGACTCTACTCGGAGGATTGCCAAACAGAACTGGTTTATTTTCCCGCCTTGTGCGGGCCCTTTAAGGGAGAAAAACTCCCGCCCAAAAAAACCGGCAATGACGTAAGTCCTACGTCATCAGGACTTTCATGCGCGCGGGTTCTCCCCGTCGCTCGGAAAGACGAGGCCCGCCGCCATCTTGGGCCTCGTCGCTCCGACGCCGCGCGACCCGACTGCCGAGCCGGTTCGCCCGACTAGACGGTGAGTCGCCACAATGACATAATATTGCTCTGTTTCTATTGAGAAATTTCAGTCCAGTTTTTTTTTTCTTTTTTTTGTCTTTTTTTTTGAAATTTTCTTTTAGTTTGGTTTGATATATTATTTACAATTTTTTATTGATGTGTGGATTTTTTTTTATTTTATTTTATATACACAATAAATCTTTTTCTTTTCTTTTATACTATATTCATATATTAAGAGATCGTGAGATCTAAAGTTTTTTTATATTTTATTATTCTTTATGATTATCTATGTCATGATTGTTCTCTTGATCTCATTGTATTACTTGTACAATCATTGATGTTATATATTAATCTGTATTAATTTGGAGACTAATAAAAAGATTGAAAAAGAGAAAAAAACCTATCTCTGACATCTCCACTGAACTTTCCTCCACACACCTTAAACGGGTGACCTCTAGTATTGGCTGTTACTGCCCTGGAGAAAAGATGCTGGGTGTCCACTCTGTCTATGCCTCTCATTGTCTTATGTACTTATATCAAGTCACCTCTCATCCTCTGTCACTCCAAGGAGAAAAACCCAAACTTGTTCAGCCTCTCCTCATAAGACATGCTCTCCAATCCAGCTAGCATCCTTGTAAATCTCCTCTGCACCCTCTCTAAAGCTTCCACGTCCTTCCTATAATGTGGCGACCAGAACTGAACACAATATTCCAATTGTGGTCTAACCAAAGTCTTATAGAGCTGCAACATTACCTCTCGGCTCTTGAACTTAATCCCCCAGCTAATGAAGGCCAGCACACCATATGCCTTCTTAACCACCCTATCAACTTCTGTGGTAACTTTGAGGGATCTAGGTACTTTGACCCCAAGACCTCTCTGTTCTTCCACACTGCTAAGAATCCTGCCATTAACCATGTATTCTGCATTCAAGTTCTATCTTCCAAAGTGTATCACTTCGCACTTCTCTGGATTGAACTCCATCTGCCATTTCTACACCCAGCTCTGCATCCTGTCTAAATTCCATTGTAACCTACGACAACCTTCTGCACTATCTACTACACCACCAACCTTTGTGTCATCTGCAAACTTACTAACCCATCCTTCCACTTCTTCATCCAAGTCATTTATAAAAATCACAAACAGCAGGGGTCCCAGTACAGATCCCTGTGGAACACCACTAGTCATTGACCTCCAGGTCAAATACTCCCCTTCTACAACCACACTCTGTCTTCTGTGGGCAAGCCAATTTCGAATCCACACAGCCAATTTTCCATGGATCCCATGCCTCATGACTTTCTGGGTGAGCCTACCATGGGGAACACTGTCAAATGCCTTGCTGAAATCCATATACAGTATACCACATCCACCGCACTACCTTCATTAGTTTGTCTTGTCACTTCCTCAAAAAAAATCTACTAGGCTCGTGAGGCACAACCAGCCCTTCACAAAGCCATGTTGACTATCCCTAATAAGACTATGTTTCTCCAAATGCTCATAAGTCCTGTCCCTAAGAATCCTCTCCAATAGTTTGCCCTTCACTGATGTAAGAGTCACTGGTCTATAATTCCTGGGATTATCCCTTTTACCTTTCTTGAACAATGGAACAATATTTGCCATCCTCCAATCTTCTGGTACCACTCCTATGGCCAGCAAGGACTCAAAGAACATAGTTAACACTCCAGTAATCTCTTCCCTCGCTTCCCATAGTAACCTGGGAGATTTTCTGTCCGACCCCGGGATTTATCTATCTTAATGCTTTTTAGGAGCTCCAACACTGCTTCTTTCTTAACCTCGACATGCTCCAACACATTTTCCTGTTCTATGCTAATCTTACATTTTTCTAAGTCCCTCTCACTGAAGCAAACTATTCATTTAGGATGTCCCCTACCTTCTTCACCTCCAGACACATTTTTCCCCCCTTATCCCTGAGCAGTCCCACCCTTACCCTAGTCATCCTCTTGTTCCTCATATACATGTAGAATGCCTCAGAGGTTTCCTTAACCCTACTTGCCAAGGTCTTCTCATGTCCCCTTCTAGCTCTCCTAAGTCCCTTCTTAAGCTCCTTCCTGGCTACCTTATAGCTCTCAAGAGCCCTATCTGATTTTTGCTTCCTAAACCTTAAATATACTTCCTTCTTCCTCTTGACTACACCTTCCACCTCTCTTGTTAACTATGGTCCCTTCGCCCTCATCCTTTCCTTGCCTCAGCAGGACAAACCTATCTAGAACCTCATGTAAATTGTCCCTAAACATTCTCCACGTTTCTGTGGTGCATTTACCAGAGATCATTTGTTCCCAATTTACACTCCCAAGTTCCTGCTTAATACCATCGTAATTTGCCCTCCCCCAATTAAGTACTTTCCCATAATGTCTGCTCCTATCTTTGTTGATGGCTATGCTAAAGGTCAGGGAGTTGTGGTCACTATCCCCGAAATGCTTGTCCACTGAGAGGTCTGTCACCTGACTAGGTTCATTGACTAATACCAGATCCAGCATGGCCTCTCCTCTAGTCGGCCTGTCTACATACTATGTACACACCTAACAAATTCTGCCCCATCTGAACCTTTTGCACTAAGGAGGTGCCAATCAATATTAGGGAATTTGAAATCACCCATGACAACAACCCTGTTATTTTTGCACCTTTCCAAAATCTGCCTATTTATCTGCTCCTCGGTGTCCCGGTGGCTACTGGGGGGCCTATAGAATACTCCCAATAGAGTGATTGCTCCCTTTCTGTTTCTGACTTCCACCCACACTGACTCAATAGATGATCCTTCTATGATGTCCTCCCTTCCTATAGCTGTGACACTATCCCTGATTAGCAATGCCACCCCCCACCCCTTATACCTCCCCCCCTACCCCAGAACCTCAAGCAGCCAATCCTGCCCTTGTGGTAGCCAAGTCTCTGTATTGGTCACAATATCGTAACTCTATATACTGAATCATGCTCTAAGTTCATCGCCCTTATTCTTAACACTTCTCGAATTAAAGTAAGCACATTTCAACCCATCTAACTGACTGCATTTACTCCCTATCCCCTGCCTTTCTTTCCTCACATTCTCTGTACACATCGCAACTACTTCTACACTGAATGATCCATCTTCTAATCTGACACTCCGGTTCCTGTTCCCTGCCAAGTCAGTTTAAACCCTCCCCAACAGCTCTAGCAAACCTGCCCGCAAGGACATTGGTCCCTCCCCAGTTCAGGTGTAACCTGTCCTCTTTGTGCAGGTCATACCTAGCCCAGAAGAAGAGATCCCTATGATGCACTCCTGGGAACCTGGTAGGCCAAGATGGATTGGAGCACATCTGCCTCCACGTGCACACTGACCAGACCCAATGATGTTCAAGGCAGTGAAGAAAACAGGACGCCTCTAGTAATTTATCATCCTTTAAAAATTGTACTGACTCTTCTGCAAGGGATTTAGGAGAGTACAATGTTGTTTTGGGTGAGCAAAGGATCTTCCCATCTGTGACATGAAGGTGCTGGATTTTCTGGCCAAATAAGGAAGAAACGCACTGTGAGTCACATACTCTCTTATTGACTCTGCAATAATCTCCAGCTGAGCTGGTGCAGGGACAATTAAGGCATTATTGCCTGGATTGCTGCCCTCTGTTGCTTGATTTGTCTCTGATCACGGGCATCTCCTAAATACATATGCATTTTGAAAGTTTTATTAATTACCACAACAGTGGTATCATCTTTATCTCAGTACTGATTTTAATTTCATAAAGAAACAAGTTAAAACATTAATTTCTTGAGGTTTACACAAGAGTAAATATTTTGACTTTTAGAAGGAGCAGCAACAAACTGCTTGCTGGCAAGAAACTTTGGATGAAAATTGTTGAGAACTGATTTTGTTCCCTCAGGTGATGAGAACAAAATGTTTTCATTTCCCTCAAGCCCTCAATTTTTTGGTAGATATAAAGTAGTCTGACTTCCTCCAACTTTCAACATGTCGAGCTAGTCATTGAGGCATTTATGGTCCTGTAGGCTGACCCTTGAGCTATGATTATCATGAGCTACTCCATTCGTGATCCCATTATACACAGTTCATGCCTCCCCATCTTTCTTTTGTGTGATGATTAGTGAAATTTTATACTGAATAACAGTAAGGACTGTGTGTATCTGCTCATGTGAGGGGGGAGGATGGGACCCCCCAGATATTGCAAGTCTTCTTTACGAAATTGAAAGAGGCCATTAGTATCTTTGATAAAGGAGGGTTGGAAGCTTTTCAGATTGTTACAATGTCCTTGAAAATGCACATTTGCTTGAAGAGTGTCCATCACATATTGACTTAGGGCAGCTTTTATTCAGGAGACTGGGGCGTTTGGATATCATAAAGTCTGAAACTATATTCACACTGTTCATGTTGGATTATATTTAATTTTTGGTATGCTCAAGTGTTTCCATCCGAGATGGGGAGGCTGGCTGTCCAACTGGAGAACTGTACTGGCCTGAGCCAGAAGCTAATTTAACGCATGTTTGCACTTCTTAAAGAGAAGTGCCCTTTCACTCTCCTGGAGTTATTACTGAAATGTTTGATGTTCTGAGCCACGGAATGTCACAGTCAGAAGCATCGGAATTTGGCAGCTCAGTGGTGCTTTCTCCATGGAATAAGCTAGGAATGCAGACTTTCTCTTGGATGCCTTTTTTCTTGTGAATGATAGCGCAGACTTTGCAGTAGATTAGGATGGAGAGGTGGCAAATACATGGACCATCGCCCCCAAGACATGGATTCAGCACCAGAACTACCTCAAACACCTGGACTTGGAAGCAAAGAATTATGAATTGCTGTCTGGATTGTGCCTGGTCACATCACTCATTTCATTCCAATATCCACAGCCTGTGCTCCCAGCCCTCCCACACCCCACTCCCAGCATTCCAAGCAATCCCCTCCCCATCTCAACATGCTTCTGCTCCAGTGACAATGGGACATTGCATTAACTCTCTTCACTCTAATCACATGTTGGCCTGCTGCTTCCCTCACAATGGAAACTAATGGCATTTCACTTTCACCTGGTGGTACAAAAAAGCATTTCACTCCTCTGCTGTGCGCCTTCTCATTTTGCACAGCGGCCACTTTCTCCAATATGACCACCCCCCTATCTCGTTCACAACTTGCTGCTGCTTGCTCACAGCAAGAATACTGTATGCAGTGGCTTCATACAGCTGCATGGCCTTTTATAACAGCCACACGCTAACATTCCTTTTACAAAGGAGCAGCCAGCTAACATTACAGCTTGTGTTTATGTGGCACCTTTACTGCGCTATTTATCAGAGGAGTGATATCAAACTGCATTCACTACTGACTGACACGGGTAGACCAAATGCCTGGGCAAAGCTGTAAGTGCTAAGGAACCTGTTGAAAGGGAGATAGAATGTTTTAACAAGTCGTGTGGGAGTTCATGTCTGGGCAAGTGAGGTAGGGCTGCCAGTATTAAAATGAGGCACGCACAAGAAGCTGGGAAGAGAGGAGGCAGTGTTACACCTTGGTGTGCAAAAAAGGTGGGGGATGAGTTTAGTCCTTCAGGAAGTTTATTTATTTTCGTAAAGTCTGCTTAGTGTATGTCTGCAAACACAACTGGTGCAAGGGGCAGGGCTTCAGGTATTTGGATAATTGGATTCTCTTCTGGGGCAGGGTGACCTGTACAAAGGGATGGGTTGCTCCTTAACTGGAGGGGGTCCAATATCCTGGCAGGCAGGTTTACCAGTGTGACTCAGGATGGTTTAAACTAGTGACATGGAGGGGTGGGGGGATGGGGGTGGGACCCAAAATGACAGTGTGGCAGGAGCAGAGAGAGAAGCATATGTAGTAAATAGAGCAGGCAACTACAGTGGGTAGTGTAGCCAGAGATGGCTGCGGAGCTTGAGAGAGCTGATAGGCTTAAATGTGTTTACTTTAATGCAGGGAGATTTACAGGTAAAACAGGTGAACTGAGAGCTTGGATCAGCACATGGGATGTTGATATTGTGGCAATCACAAAAACGTGGCTGAGGGAAAGGGAGGAATCGTAGCTCAATATTCCTGGGTATAATATTTTCAGGCATGACATGGGGAGTGGGGTTTCAAAAGCGGAGAATATGTTGCACTACATATCAGGGAGAACATTACAGCAGCACTTAGGGAGGATATTCTGGAAGGATCAGAAAATGAGGCTATATGGATTGGAATTAGAAATAATAAAGGGGTGGGATTTGGAAGAACAAATGTGTAGGAAAATAGCAGTAGGGTGTAAAAGCAAAAGGTTTGTAGCAGTGAGTGAATTTAACTTTCCCAATATTGACTGAGATTGCCTCAGTGAAAGGGGCCAAGATGGGGTGGAATTTGTTAAATGCATCCAGGAAGGCTTTATAATGAAGTATGCAGAGAGTCCTACCCAGGAGAGAGCTGTACACAACCTTATTTTAGGGAATGAGGAGGAACCCTTTGTGAACATAATTCGGTAGGCCTTAAAGTAGTTGTGTAAAAGGATAAGGTTGGACCCAGAGTTCTGTATTAAATTGGGGAGAGGGCTGGCTTCAATTGTATAAGCCAGTACCTGGCAAAAGTAGATTGGGAGCAGCTGTTAGTGGGAAAATCAACATCCGGAAAGTGGGAGGCATTTAAAAGCAAAATAGTAAGAGTTCAAAGCCAGCTTGTCCCTGTGAGGTTAAGATGCAAAAATAGTAAGATTAGTGAATCTTGGTTAACAAAGAAAATGGAGAGCTTGATCAGGAAAAAGAAGGAAGTGTATGTCATATATAGGAAATTGTTATTAAGTGAGTCCTTTGAGATTTATAGAAGATATACCAGAGACCTTAAGAAAGCAGTTAAGAGGGCAAAAAGGGGATATGAAATGACCCTGGCAACAGAATTAAATGAATTCCAAAACCTTTTATAAATATATTAGAAACAAAAGGTTAGCTAAAGAAAGAGTAGACCTCCTCAGGGGCCAAAAGGGAAGTTTTTGTTGGAGCCAAGGATATGTGTGGTGTTGTGAATGAATACTTCACATCAGCATTAACTGGGGATAAAGATAGAGAGGATGGAGAGTCAGGAGAGGTGTACACTGATAGTCTGGAACATGTATGTATCAGGAAAGAGGAAGTTTTAGAGATATTGATACACATTAAGGTGGACAAATCCCCAGGACCTGATGAAATCTATCCCAGGGTGGTATGGGAAGCAAGGGACAAGATAGCTGAGGCTCTGACAGCGATTTTTGCATACCCTTTAGTCATGGGTGAAGTACCAGAAAACTGGAGGGTCATTAATGTTGTTCCCATGTTCAAGAAGGGCAGCAGGGATAAGCCAGGAAACTACAGGCTAGTAACCCTTTCATCACTAATAGGAAAACTGTTGGAAAAAATCCTTAGGGATAGGATATATGATCACTTATAAAGGCAGAGACTGATTAGGGGGAGTCAGCAAGGTTTTACGTATATGAAATCCTTCCTCACAAATCTGATTGAGTTTTTGGAGGTTACTAAGAAAATTGATGAAGGTAGGGCAGTAGACAGGGACGTTAGAAGCGTTGATTTACAGAGAGACCTTGGCGTGCAAACTCATAGCTCCCTGAAAATTCTGACACAAGTGGAAAGAGTAATGAAGAAAGCATTTAGCTTGTTTACCTTCATAAGCAGGAGTATTGGGTATAAGAATTGGGACATCATGCTGCAGCTGTACAAGACACTGCTAGACTTGGAATAATGTGTGCATTTCTGATCACCACACTATAGAAAGAATGTGGTGGTGCTAGAAAGAGTGCAGAAGAGATTCACCAGGATGTTGCTCGGAATGGAAGACTTTAATTACAAGGAGAGATTGGATAGACTGGGATTGTTCTTACTAGAGTGCAGGAGGCTGAGAGGTGACCTTACTGAAGTTTATAAGATTATGAGGCACATAAATAGGGTAGATTGTCACAGTCTTTTTCCAAGGGAAGGAGAATTTAAAACTAGAGGACATAGTTTAAGGTGAAAGGGGAAATATTTTAAGGAGATCTGAAGGATAAGTTTTTCACAGAGTGTGGTGGGTATATGGAACAAGCTGCCAGAGGAGGTTGTAGCTGCAGGAATTCCTTTCCACAGGAAAAGAATAGAGGGATATGGGCCAAATGCAGGAAGATGGAATTAATGCAGATAGGCATCTCAGTTAGTATAGATGCATCAGGCTGAAAGGCCTGTTTCTATACTGTACGACTCTGACGCTCTGTGCGACCTTCCACAGATCAACTAAAATGTCAAAGAACAAAACAGTGACACAAGATGAGCAGCTAAAATCACCCTAATTCTTGCTGGTTTGGAGGATAACTACGTACTTGAATTATATACATTGTCACGGATATTATGTGCATTACCACATGGCCTTAGTCGCAAGCCTATTCAACATTATTTAACAAAATCTTTCAAATACGTTTGGGATCTCATTCTTGGAGACCATTTGACTTCAATTTGAGGTAGTATAGGATCATTTACTTTCCACTGTCTGTTTGGACAGTCCTCATAGGCCTTGGCCAGAGGATCCATCATCAGCAGTTGTCTTAGCAACCAGAAGACAACGAACAGCATTTCCATTTTCATGGTATTTCCCTTCCTTGAAAACAATAATATATTCATATGCTTTTAAAGTCAAAGCCCATCTTGAGGGGAAACCACTTGAGATACTGGTTTCATTTCATATTCCAGGGAAATCAGAGATTTGTGATCTGTGTAAATGGTGAAGTAATATCCATAAATGTCCTTATGGAACTACTGCACTCCAAACAAGACAGCTAAACCTCTTTATCCAGCTGAGAGTACTTTCTTTGTGCCACTGTCAGCATTCTGGAAATAAACTTCATTTTTTTCAGAACCATCTTCCACCCGATGGGACAAACTCTGTATGCTGATGCATCACAAGACAAGATTAGCTGTCTGTCGAGCATTGGACTAGAACATCAGCAGACTAGCAATTCTTTGAAATGCACATAAGCCTTTCCTTGATCTTCAGCCCACGTCCACTTCATGTCATTTTGCAGCAATTGCTGCAAAGGAGCCATGAAGGCAAGGGAAAATCTGGAGCACTGGAGGGTGGGAGGCAGTCTTCAGTGTATACTGTCATCCCTAATACTATCCAATGCACTGGGGGTGAGGGGTTCACACACCATTGTATGGTGTGGGCTGATCAGTTTATCAGACAGCCTGCACTGAGGTGTTTAACATTGAAATGCTGTGCTTGTTGAGATGTACAGTATTGCTTCTGCGTATATACTGAACAATAAAAAGTGAGCATGGCAGAGGCTATGAGTGAGAAATCAGTGTCACATCAGGGGCCCTTTAATTCACTTCCCTTTGTTAATCTATTGGAGGGATTGCTCCTTTATTTTCATGGACCTAGTAAATGTAGATCATAAAATGTACATTTATGCATTCATTTCATTCAGTAATCATGGAAATGGCTGCTGAGCACCTAATGTTATCATTAGCTGCATGACTAATGCTGGGTAAACGTCAACCACACCAAGGGAATTGAACACAGAAGTTCCTGGGCCACTTTCCCGATTGATACTAATTGACCTGGAAATGATTGCTTGTGCAATTTAACTCACAGAAATCCATTTTAAACACAATTTGTGAATAAAATATCTTCATGAAAAAGGTTCAAATTCGAGGCTAAAGATTGGAGAGAGGTTGGGAGAAGAAAGGAAACGCAACCAACCATCAACAAATTGGAACCTGAAGTGAAATAGATCATTGGACACAAGTATTCAAAAGAGAGTCATACAGCATGGAAACAGGAACTTCAGTCAACTGAGCCCTCACCAGCCATCAAGCACCCATTTGCACTCATCCTGCACTAATCCCATCTTTATTCTCCCCACATCCCCATCAATTTCCCCCATATTCTCTAACTCCTCTACATACGAGGGACAATTGATAGTGGCCAGTTAAGCTGCTAAGCCATACAACTTTGGAACATGGGAAGAAACTGGAGTGCCCGAAGGAAACCCACAGGTCACAGGGAGAATGTACAATATCCACACAGAGAAAGCACCGGAGGCCAGGACTGAACCCAGGTCACTGGAGCTGTGAGGCAGCAGCTCGATTAGCTGCATCACTGCACTACTAGTAGGCAGTGCCAGGATCATTGGGAGTGAGGCTGGGGCCAGCAGATTGTCTGCCTGTTTCACATACTGTTGTGTTTGTGGGTTCTTCGATATTACTGATCAGTAAAGCAAGTAACAGAGTTTCTAAGCAAACATCTTTGGTTGAACAACAATATATCAAAAATCATATCACTTAGTGTAGATAGTTCTTAAAGGTGTATATACATACTACATATTGCATTTACCCATGTTCTTTTAACAAGCATACTTTACAGTTATGGTTGTAGTCTGGAGATTGATTTCAAATCCCTGAGAATCTGAATTTTAAATTTTAGAAATAGAAAGGTTGATAGCAGTAATAGTCTCCATGAGGCAGTTGCTAAAAACCTCAGATGCTGGGTTGTACATTAATGAATGAAAATATATTGATTAAAAAAATTGTTATGCTTGTGGAGTGTAGACTTAACACCTCATTGATTCTGTTGAGTGCCACAGTGCATACTTCAACCTGTCACTTCAAATGATGCCAGATAAAACTATCAGCTACCACTTAAATGCTTGTAACCTAGATTTTAGTGTTGGTGATATTAGCAGATGAACATGTTATATCTTTACCCTGGACATTAATGGCCCACTTAAAATAAATGCATTAATGCCTGTGTTAGAATCAAAATCAGGTTTATTATCACTGAAATATGTCATGAAATTTGTTGTTTTGTGGCAGCAGTACAGTGCAAGACATATAGACATAAAAATTACTATAATTTACAAAAATAAATAAATAGTGCAAAAGAGGAATAACAAGGTACTGTTCATGGGTTCGTGGACCATTCAGAAATCTGATAACAGAAGGGAAGAAGCTGTTCCTGGAATGATGAATGTGGGTCTACAGGCTCCTGTACCTCTTCCCTGGTGGTAGTAATGTGAAGAGGGCATGTCTCGGGTGGTGAGGTTCCTTAATGATGGATGCTGCCTTCTTGAGTCATGGCCTCTTGAAGATGTCCCCGATGGCGGGGAGGGTTGTGCCCGTGATGGAGCTGGCTGAGTCGACAACCCTCTGCAGCCTCTTTCGATCCTGCACAGTTATAATGGTTGATAGAGGAATTTTGTACAAGGATATTAAAAAATTGCCTGCTGAATTTGTAAACTGAAATTCCTGAGAGTTTAAGTAAAATACATTGTATTGATACAGATACAAATATTTTCAAGCATTATTACACCAGTCAATTATTTCACAGTCAAAATGTTTGTAGAGTATTATTGTAATACTGGAATAACCTTTGTGATGGCTTTCCATAATAACATGAAAGTTCAATGTACAACATATGATGTATTTTAGGACCTTTTTCTATAATTGATGTATTTTATGCAAATACCATAAAACTTTGTTAAGTCAAATTCTCACCTTTAAATTTTTTTTCCACAAGGTCTGCATTCTTTGAGAACTTTGGGATAAAAATACCTAAAAAGTATTGGAATTTCAGAGATGTTTCTTTCAAATGTGAGAAGCCTAAAGGAAGCAAAGAGCAAATAAGGTGCAATCAAAATCACACAAGAAAACAAAATAGGTAGTTGGATTCCAAAAGGCACTTTTCTGCACACCTTCAATGGAATCAACTGAGCTAAAGTTAGCACAAAAGGTTTTAATTGTGGGAGACATAACTCTGAAGAATGTCTACCTCAATTGAAACTATTTGTGTCCCTTTGCTGTAATAATGCTTGAAAGTATTTGTATCTATATCAACACAATGAATTTTACTTGATCTCTCAGGAAGTTCAGTTAACAAAATTTCGAGGTAATAATAGTTCATCATGATAAAGGTACTCTTCTATTCCATGAAAATTGGTGGAAATGCATGTTGTGATTCTACAATGGGATATGGATAGATTGAGTGACTGGGTAAAAAATTGACAAGTGTGGGGAAGTGTGAGCTCATGCACTTCAGTAAGGGGAATCTAAAGGCGGATTTGTTTTCTAAATGGAGACAGACTGAAAATGAGTGAAATTCAAAGGGATCAAGGTATTCTAAAGAATGAATCACAAAAAGTTAGCAGGCAGGTCCAACAAGTAGTTAAGAAGACAAACGGCATGTTGGTTTTTATTGCAAAGGGGTTGAAGGATAGGGTAGTTTTTTTACAGTTGTACAGGGTGTTGGTGAGGCCACACCTGGTATACTGTGCATTGGTTTGTTTCCCTCCCTGAGAAAAGGATATAGTAGTGGTTTATTTGGTTTATTATTATTATTGTCACATGCACTGAGGTACAGTGAAAAACTTGGTTTTGCATGCCATGCATACAGATCATTTCATCACATCAGTACATTGAGGTAGTACAAGGGAAAAGCAATAACAGAATGCAGAATATAGTGTTAAAGTTACAGAGAAAGTTCAGTGCAGGCCAATAATAAGGTTCAAGGCCATGACAAGGTAGATTGTGAGGTCAAGAGTCCATCTTATCATACAAGAGGTCCGTTCAGTAGTCATATAACAATGGGATAGAAGCTGTCCATGAACCTAGTGGTACGTGCTTTCAGGCTTTTATATTTTCTGCATGATGGGAGGGGGGAGAAGAAAGAATGCCTGGGGTGGGAGTGGTCTTTGATTATGTTGGCTGCTTTACTGAGGCATTGAGAAGTGTAGGTCATGGAGGGGAGGCTGGTTTTCATGATGTGGTGAGTTGTGTTAACTCTCTGCAGTTTCTTGTGGTCTTGGGCAGAGCAGTTGCCATACCAAGTCACGACGCATCCAGATAGGATGCTTTCTATGGTCCCTCTATAAAAATTGGTGAGGGTCAGCGGGGACATGCCGAATTTCCTTAGCCTCCTGAAGAAGTAGAGGGACTGGTGTGTTTTCTTGGCCATGGCATCTATGTGGTTGGACCAGGACAAATTGTTGGTGATATTTACACCTTGGAACTTGAACACATTCTTGAAGTTGGCTTGGTTGAATTCACCGGCAATGATGAACAGGGCCTCAGGGTATCCCATTTCAAGGCTGTTGATCACAAAGTATAGTTCATTGAGTGCAGGCTTCACGTCTGCTTGTGGTGGAATGTAGACTGCCGTCAGGATAGCTGAAGTGAACTCCCATGGCAGGTAGTACTGGAAGCAATCCAAAGGAGATTCATCAGACTAATTCCTGGGATGAGAAGATTATCCTATTAAGAAAGGTGAGACAGTTTGGATTTGTAGTCCTTGTAGTTCAAAAGAGTGAAAGTTGACCTTATTCAAACATATAAAATCCAAAGGGGGCTTGGCAGGATAAATGTTGAGATGTTTTCACGAGTGGTAGAGTCATGAACAAGGAAACATAGCTACAAAATAAGGAGACCGTCATTCATATCTGAGGTGCATAGAAACTTCTCCTCTCAGAAAGTAGTGAGAACTCGCTGGAATTCTCTACCTCTGAGGGTAGTGGAGGACAGAAAACTAGATATATGTAAGGTGGAGATAGATAACTATTTGAAATATCGAGGAATTGAGAGTTATGGGGAAATGGTGCAGAAGAGAGGTAGAGGTCAGCATAGATCAGCCATGATCATATTGAATGGCGGGCAGGCTTGAGGAACCAAGTGGCCGACTCCTGCTCCTATTTTCTTGTGTTTTTGTGCTCTAGTGTTCTGTCAGCCTTTTTCATTAAACTGGATTTATTCAAGAACCTACAATTTTTAATGTAATTAGTACATGATGATGCCCAGGTATCACCTTCAACATATTTATTATGCCTTAAATTAATGATGGCTACTCCTGCTGGGTTAATATTTACTATGTTTGTTAATATTATAGTTCTGCAGGACCTGCAGGAAACAGTGATGTGACCCATGAAGGTTAAAGTCTGGTCTTCATTAGAACTGGGTAGCTTTGAGTAACATTTATAATGATAAAATCTCTTTGATCTACATCTCTTCATTTCCCCTAAAAGTGGAATGATCTGGTGAACAGTATGCCTTTTGCCAAAAGAGCTGCAATGTTAATAGCTTTATCCTGAATGATGACAAGTGGTTATTCAGTTAAAAGCCAAAGCTTGCAGAAATCCTTTTAACACTGTGAACTTTGATTGTATTATACATTTGAAGATGAGATGGGTTGATAATGACTGCTGCATTTCAATGCAAAAGTTCAACAAGAGACTGATTCAATAATGTAAGCAATTATCTGTTGACTGCTTTTCATTTCATCACCGCTGGGTCAGCTGAGCTAATGTTGCATAATCCAAATATTTAATATTTCTTTTTACCTCAGTCACAGTGTCAAAGTCCATTTTGGAACCGTCAGTGGAGTTGATTCAAAGTATTGCCTGATGGATCAGAAGGCTTGTAAATGTTTTTTTTAAATTTAGTAAACAGAAAGGAATCCGTGTTGCTTTAGGAGTGCCATCTGGCCTTATTTTGTTTGGTTGAATGTCTTTCCTCCATATAAATGTAACATCTATTCAATATACCAATGCTGTTACCTCTGTAATACAAATACTGCTTCCCAACATATCTTAAATATTTTTCACATCATAATTATTCAGTTGTTGTTGATTGAGGATTGCTGCCTTTTGGTGTTTGTGATACTAGTACTCAGTTCATTTGTCTTAAATACCACAGAATTAATTTCTCATTCTTGGATTTATATTGATATATGTTAATGCTTTCAACAACAGCTTCTTCCCCACTGCCATCAGGTTCTTGATCCAACCTGTAAAACCCTTACACTACCTCAAATGATTTCTTTTTCTCTCTCCCAACTTGCACTACTACCATTATGTCATGTGAGTTGTGTATTTTTATGTTAATTTAAGTTTATGTTAACTTATGTTTGTTATGTACTGCGCTGCTGCTGCAAAAAGCTCATTTTCATGGCACTTATACCTAGGTATGTATGCCCATGACAATAAACTCAAATTTGACGAGATATTATTATTTCCATTCAAGGCAAAAAAAAGCTGCTTCTGGGAAGACTATATATGTTAATACACAACCTCTCTCGGTATTATAGGCCAGTCATATTAGATCAGTTCTAAAGATAGATAATCCAGATAAATGTAAGTATAATTTTCTTCGTCTCTATAATTTTAGTCATAGTGTGTTAGAGAGTTAGAGAGTTTTACAGCACGGAAACAGGCCCTTCGGCCCTTTGAGTCCACCATGACTATCATGCATCCATTCACACCAATCGTACACTAATCCACTTCTTTTTAACCTTAGAACAATACAGCATAATACAGGCCCTTCGGCCCACCATGTTGTGCTGACCTTTAAACCACTCCTAAGACTATCTAACCCCTTCCTCCTACATATCCCCCTAGTTTAAATTCCTCCATATGCTTATCTAACAGTCTCTTGAACTCAACCAACGTACCTGCCTCCACCAATACCCCAGGCAGCGCATTCCATGCACCAACCATGCTCTGGGTGAAAAACATCCCTCTGATATCTCCCTTGAACTTTTATTCTCTTCTCAATACTATTGACTCCCCCAGATTCTTTCATTTACCTGCACACCAAGGGCCAATTACAGTATCTGATTAGCCTATTAACCCACACATTTTTGAGATGTGGGAGGAAACCAGAGCACCCGGAGGAAACCCCTGCAGTCACATGGAGAATTTGCAAACTCCACACAGACAGAACCAGAGGTCAGGATTGAACTTGGGTTGTTAGAGCTGTGAGACAGCAGCTCTGCTGGTTGTGTCATTGTGCAATCCAAATTTAAGAATGAAATTTAAAAAATGCACCGTGGATTTTCTTCAGCCTGTGTTGGATTTAGAATTGTGCCTATTACTTTAGTGTGCTTTCAGCCTTTATTCCAGGTGTTGGGCTTCCTTAGTGCTATTGTTTTCAAAATAGTTTTGTGGTGATTCTTTGTCATAAGATTTGACACTAATTATAAATTTGCAAACTGCATAGTATTTTGTAGAAATTATAGCACTAAAGCAGAATGTCTGGCCCAATTCATCCATGCATTTATCTAATCCCTCGTGCACGCACTGTTCTCATATCCCTTTATCCACTTTCGTACAAACACTTATTTATCTTGTCCTTAAACATTAATGTATCTCCTCCATCAAACACTCTGCGAATTCCACAAGGCACCTTATAAAGCCACAAGTCACCTTATATAAAAAATGCTTCTCCTGCTTTCTAACCAAAATATTTTAGATTTTATCAAGGTCTTTGTCCACTCATTCCATATTATTTAGTTGCTGTAAACAGTTTGTCTCCATCAGCTCTGTTTTATGCCTTCATAATTTTAAACACTTCTATCAAATTACAACATAGTTTCCTTGCCCTAATGGAAACAGTTCCTACATTTCAGACGATACTTCTATTTCTTCTTTTCTGCAGCATCCAAGGGAATCTATGTTGTCCACTATGTCATTGTACTTCCAGAGTTATGTAATTTAGGTCAGTCCTTGAACTGCATTTTTGCTAAGGTTATACATAGCCTTATAATTGCTATTTCATTTTGATATGTAATACCTTTTATCAGTATTCTATTAGCTTTGTTGCGGTCATATCCATTTGAGATGCTTCTTTTAATGCCTTGCAAGATGAAATCCCTCTGCTTTTACATACTGCCCTGTCTTCCTTCGATATAAGTATAAATTTTATTTAATCAAAATGAAGCATCCTATGTTTACTATCAATTAATCATGCCTGCCACTTTTTTTGCCTATCTTACTCTCCTCTCAATATTTCCTTGCATTTTCCTTTGATCAACATCATTTGCAATGCCTTTTGCTTTAATATTCCTGGAAATTTTGAAACTCCTCTCTTAATCCAGTTTTTAAACCCTTTACAAACAGAAGCAACCCAGCTCAGAACCTTGCTATTCATTTCCAATCACTTCACTAACTTCATGCATTTTATTTTCCTTGTCTTTATTTCTAACCTAGCTGTGAAATTCCACAATCATGCCAAGAATTAATTTGCTTATAAATGAATCCTTGCAAGGCTTTCTCCATGTTGAAATGCCTGTCAGAGAATTGACAGCTCTGATCCCACCAGATAAAACTCTGATCCATTACCATTGTCTCCCTCACCATTCCATGCTTTCTGAATTTTTATCTCTGCAATACATAAACAAACTGTGTTGTATAACATCCTGGACAATCCATAGTGGATCATCAAATAGGAAAATGGGGAGTGAGTTCAATTCTGAAAAATTGTACACAAGGTGACATTACCACAATTGATTGTTACAATTAACAATTATGTCAACAATATGAATTATTAAGTACAAGCCTTGTATAGAAGCTCAATATATATATTAAATCTTTCATAGAAAGATCAAGATTATTGCAAAGTCCGTGGCAGTCTTTTGTTGATAATTTACTGTAGCAGAAGGAAATGTTTTCAAGTACTAATTTGTTAAAATGAATGATGCAAAAGACCCGAGGGTGAATTCTTTTGCATAAAGCTCAGAAAAGGGTAACTAGGAAAATGAAATATATTGATTTGGTACTTAATTCAGAGGGTGACGTTAACAGATACGGACTGCATGATTTCAAGCAAACATATTGGGTGCAAAATTCAAATCCTCACTGTCTATTTTTGGCCAGTATAAAGCTACTTTGGTTCCAATATGCTTTGGGACCCCTGATGAGACATGTAACCACACAACAGCATGGTTAATACTGGGTAAGTTGCAATCATACTAATTATCACACAGCATGAAGTTAGAGTGTTGCCTGCATAAGAACCATGGGCACATGTTAATCCTGCATCATAATCCTCACACCTATTTTCAGGCTATCAAATCTTTCTACAACTACAGCATTTGCTTCTCATCACATTTAACAACCTTACATTTATAATTTATCTAGGGTGGTCTAAATGTGTATATCTATTAATTCATACAAACATAAATCAATACATATATAGTGTATATATATCAAAAATAACAGGCAGCTATGCCTAAATTGTCTTTACATATTCAAAACAAAAATCAGCAATTAATCACCTTGGGATTTCCACAGGTGGAAATGGGACCAACAAGAGTACATAACTTCACTTAAACAGCAAGCACTCCATCTTAATATAAGAGCAGGGCAAGGTGTCGAAACTTGATTAAAGACTTGAGCCAACTCTGAGTTTGGCAATTCATTCTCTCATAATTAACCAGCACAATAGTAACAGAAGAGCATTCATTTACTCCAGGAGGGATCAAGCCTCCTCAGTCTGTTTTGCTAATAAAAAGACAAAGATAAATTTCGACTGTTCATTGTGACTTTTATTGCCCATGTAATTATTGTTACCAGGACCCTATTTTAATAGCTCTACCTCATGTAGAAATCACTATTGATTCCGGAAATTATTCTCACCAGAAAGTTGAAATGAGTTGATTAAATAATTATTTATTCATTGGGTGACTAATGCTATTGCTTCTTTATTTCTCTTCTACTTTCCATCTGTTCCAATTATATTTAGCAATGAGGGTTATTGCAGGGGTTTCAGTTCTCTCAAGAGGGTTGGAGGCAGGATTTTGGAAATAGGTTCTAGAAACGCAAAAGTGTTTTGCACATTTTTTTACTATAGTTGATTGAGAGGAGTTCAGTGAGGCTTTGGTAATTACTTATTACTGTTAGCAATTGACAGTCTCCTCATATACAACTATTCTTATCATGGACAATTCTCTCACATGGATGGAATATGATATTTTGATAATAACATGCATGGATTATCTCCATCGAATCTGATTCCTATTAGCAAGCTCCAATTATAACACATAATGTATTATTTTTAAATGCACAATGTAACAAATATAGAAGAACCGGAAATAACATGAACTGTTGTGCTGACTGTGCACTGTGGAAGAACACTGGCGATAATTTTGTCACTGGATATTTGTGCAGATATCAGTTCATCCATTTATTAGACAACTGTTTGATTTTCAATTCTACACACTTCAATGCAAGGATTGTTTAGTAGAGACTGAATAGATAATACCTGCTTTACACAATTACCCAAAAGAACCCCAAAACTAAAACTTATGCCATAATTCCCCATGGTCCAAGCACAGATCACTCAATCTGCAATAATGATTCTCTCAAGCAGAAATTTGAGTCAAAATGGGAATCACGGGAGTCATACCTTGCTCAAGAGTTTGAAAATTAGCATAATAATCACTTTGTAGATGGATTTTAAAAAAAGTGTTTAAGTTTTATGACTTTAGATGTACAGGACACCATTTCTACATCTAACACCTGCAATGTGCTGTTTCTTGATGGATGTTGTAGACAGTTAGCTCAAATTGCAATGGAAGTACTCATGCTCTTTAATGAATAGGCTACCTCTGCAAATTTCAGGGCAGTTCTGAGGATCATTAATCAACAAGGAATGCTAAATAAAACAAATTATATGCAGCACTCTTTTAAAATTCTGTGGGTATATATAATATGTACTTTTAATCAGAACAACTGCAGAGGGAAGCTGCAGTGAAAATTATTGATATATATAATATGTACTTTTAATCAGAACAACTGCAGAGGGAAGCTGCAGTGAAAATTATTGATGATTAATCTGGTATGTATTATTGGGATTACAGTAGAAACTCCCAATATTTGCCGGTATTTCATGTTAAGGTACTGATAATTGATAGGATTTTTCGCTTGAAAGTTACAGAAATGCAATGACACACAAACAAATGATGATCTGGAGATAGAAGAGTGACTGACTCATACAAGTGAATGACACAGTAAACAACCAGCATTTACATTTATTGGAAATGGCAGCCAACGAGGTGCCAGTCATTTTCTGAAATTCAGGTTTCTAGCAGAAGTAATGGATCTGACAGACATCCCTTCTCCACCACTAGCTAATAATTTGTCAATGTCATGGCACCTTGAGAAAGTCCAGTTATTATATCACATTTTTAGATGCTGGATTTGCTGTTGGAGTTGACATTGCCTGTTTACACAAAGGATAATCATTCTCTAACATGGTCCAGGTTTAATAGTCAGGCTTCCCAGTGTGTGAACGATGTTGGCTTTTATTGGTCAGCTGCTGAAATGATCTGTTGTAAAGACAGGCTCATTGTTATTGACATCACAGTTTACCTATCTGATAAGAAATACTGAAGGACATTTGGGACTAATAATACTATTGGAGCATCACAGCTCCATATTACTGAACATAGAGGCCTGAAGCCTTCTTCTGTTTATAATACAGCACATATTAAAGTGACCCAGGAGAGATCTCAGATCTTTACACATAGTGCAAGACTCAGAGGTATATCTCAACATTGTGGGAGACTGTAAATTGGACAAAAGCAAAGCCAATGGAATTAAAGTCAGGAGATATGTAAAACTGGCAGCTGGTTAAAGATTGGGCATCTTACACTTTCACGCATATTCATAACCCACCCTACCAAAATGATCACATCATGGAAAACTTAAAGAGAAATAGCAATGTTAAATGCTTTGCAACCTTCCTTCCAAACAGGATTGGATTACTTTGCTCATGTGCTCTGATAAAGCTTTTGATACTTGATAATTAAATTTGGGATTTCTGATCAGATATGTCAAAGTTATTTATCAGATATTAAAATACCGAAAAGGTGAATGCAAAAAAAAACAACACAGGGACTTGCATTTGTACCTCAACTTTAATGAAGTTTGACACCAAGCAACATTTACATTCTTTAGAGCTGATAAGCATAAGGAGAGATAGCACGGCAGAAAGGGCCAGGAAGGAAATTCCATAGCTTGTTGCCTTGATAGTGGAAGACACAGCCATCTGTATTAGAGAGATGAAAATCGAGGGCTTCTCTGCATTACATACTGGTGGTCTCCTCTACATTGGCGAGGTAGCCTCCTCTACATTGGCAAGCTCCAAGTGTGGTCTCCTCTATACTGGCGAGACCAAATGCTGACTAGGTGACCATTCCGTAGAACACCCACGCTCCATCCGTAACCATGATCTATATCTCCCTGGTGCCAATCACTTCAACTCCCCTTCCCACTCCATCACTGATATGTCAGTCCTTGGCCTCCTTTACTGCCAGGAGAAGTCCAAACTCAAACTGGAGGAACAGCACCTCATTGTCTGTCTTGGGACCTCCCAGCCTAATGGCATGAACATCTAATTCTCCCACTTTAAGTAAACCAACCCCCCCACCCCACCATAGCTCTTCTTTTCATTTCTTCCCTTTACTAGCCTGTCTCCCTTTTCTTTCCTCACTTATTTCTATTTTTGTCTCTCCTCCCCTCCCCCTATGGGGCACCTGCCTCCATACCTTTGACCCATCCCCCGGGGGATCCGCTCTCCCCTCCTCCCCCACACCTGCCTATCACTATCTCTTACCTACATCTACCTATCTCCACTTGGTGCCCACCCCACCTCCCCTCTTTTGTCCACCTATCACTGCTCTGTTTCTCCCCCCTATATATTGGGCTTTCCCTCTTCCTATCTTCAGTCCTGAAGAAGGGCCCTGACCCAAAACGTTGACCGTCTGTTTTTCTCTGAGGATGCTGCCTGGCCTGCTCAGTTCCTCCAGCATCTTGCTGTTTTTAAACGAAGGTGGGAACTGCTGGGTCCAAAGGTTTTGTGTGTTTTTTTAATCACCTTCCAAGTTGACCAAGGAGAGTAGTAATGCTAATTCACCCCCTTAAGCAAACATTTAAACCACTCTATTCCCTTCTTCAACTGCATTAGACAATCTCTTGTTTCCTCCCTTGCCATTCTCTGACTTACCAGCAAAACCTCAAACCATCCCCATACCTTTTCCCATTACTGTAGATTGACTTGGCTTTGTCTTCCTGTCAGTGACTTTCCAGTAATGTCTTTTCTGTTGTTTTCCAGCTGGCAACCCACAGGCAACAGAAGAAAATATTACAGGAAAGTGAAAACCAGAGATACCAGAAATCTGAAATAAAAACAGAAAATTCTGGAATAACTCAGCAGGTCAGTGAGTATTTGTGGGAGGACAAACAAAATTCATGTTTCAAGTCAATGACCTTTCATTAGAACTGGGAGAAGTTAGAAGACAAGTACATTTGCTTTATTAATTCTCTTCTGGTGTCCATCCTAACAAAGGTGTCCTTTGTTCTTTATCTCTCTCCTTTTTCTGCCATTTAAAACAATTCCTAACTTTTCTGATGATTGCTTATGGATCTGAAATGTTAACTCTGTTTCTCTTTCCACAGATGCTGCCTGACCTTTTATTTATTTCCACCATTCAATGAAATTCTGGTTGGCAGGACCTCTGTGCCTTTGGCATTTCTTGGCTTGTCCACAATTAATGCACTCCCCTGCAATCCCCCTATAATTATTGGGGGCAGTGATGTCAGTAATTTTGAATCACTGCAACATTCAGAACCGAAGGTTTACAGGAGCATCTGATTCAAACTGCAGTGTTACAAAATGGTCTGTTGCATACAGAGAATAACAGATGGTGAAGACTGTGCTACTCATGGGGTTCCTGAAATGCACAGATTTGTCTCCATTACAATTTATGATGCTGGAACAATTCTATGCAAAATAAACCACAGCAGATTATTTTGACCCATGTCTTAGTTATGACAGTACATAAATTATGTGATTTCCCTCCATGGAGTGAGAAATGGGAAAATAAGTATGATATTTCAGATGATGCATTTTGGTAAAATGTAAAGAATATGCATTGCCATATTGTAAGTAAAAGAGTTAAGAGGAGATGAAAATACTGATTGGTTAATTACTTAAAACAACATTATTTAAAGTTAAAAAAATAACTTTTACTATTTTTGTACTCGGGCTGTGGGTGTTATTAACAAGGCAAGTATTTATTGTTCATTACCATTACCCCTCGAGAATGTGGTGATGAGCTACCTTTTGAACCATTACCCCTTTCAAGATGGGGGGATTCCCATTGTACTGTTAGTAGGGCGTTCTTAGCCTTCGACCTGAGGATTTGAAGAAATTATGATATTTTTCCAAGTCAGGATGATTTATGAGAAACTTGGGAGTGTTCATGTTTCCTAGTGCTTGTTCTTCCAGGTACTGGAATTCAAAGGTCATTTATGTATGTAACCCTCATCATATTTTCCAAATATACCAAACTAATTCACCATTGATGCACTGCCAGTACGATGTAAGAAATTGAAATATCCAGTTTGCACAGAGCAAGGTTACACAAGTAAATGACCAGTTAATGTACTTTTGACAGAGGACAGTAAGGGAGGCAGTTATGCCAGAATACTGGGAGAACTCCTCTCCATTGTTAGGAACTTTTAGGTTCATCCGAAAAGACAGAAAATGTTGGCTTAAAGTCATTTAAAAATACAGCTGTGACAACTAGCACTCGTGCTGGTGTAAAATCCATTAATTACACAATTGTTAAATCCAACGTATTTCCTTTCTTTTGGAGCACAGTTTAACTCACATTGAAGATGGTAGAATGAGATTCCACCAGCAGACACATTTTCCCCTTTCCTTCCCTGTCAGCATTTCAAACTGACTATTCCCTCGTGACTCCCTGCTCCATTCTTCCACCTTCACCAAACATTCCCCTTCTCACAGCACTTCCTCATGCAACTGCAGGAGATGCAACACCTGTCCTTTTACATCAGTCCTTCTTACCATCCAGGGATGCAAATAGTCCTTCCAGGTGAAGCAGCAATTCACTTGTATTTCTTCCAATCTAGTGTCCTACGCTCACGATGTGGTCTCTTCTACACTGGAGAAACCAGACACAGATTGGGTGACTGCTTTGTGGAGCTCCTGGATTCATTCGCTGGGCCAATCCTGTTTCTTGTTGCCTGCCACTTTAATTTTACATCCCACTACCACTCTAACTACCTGTCTGTGGCTTCCTGCAAGTGATAACAGGACCAAACATAAGCTTGAGGAACATTATCTCATCCTCCGTCTGGATAAGTTGTTGGCTTCCAACTCAGTATTGATTTCAACAGCTTCAGGCATTTTGGTTTCTGTTTGTTTCAGAATTGGCAAGTTCTGCCATAGGTTATCCACATGTAATGGTGGATCAGTTCTTCTCCCTTCCGTATCATGATCTGACCTGCTGGGCATTTCCTGAACTCTGCATTTCACAGCCTTTTCCTTTGTCTATGATCTTTTTCCCCTCTCACTGCCCTCATTGACAACTTTTAAGTTTCTTTGTTCATGTTATTTCTCTATAGCTGCTCTCATCAACCCATTAACCAGCTTACATCATAATCAGTTTATATCCATGGCAACCCTGAGTCTACCTGAGACATTTTCATTGTCATATCCATCCCCTTCCCCTTCCTCTTCATTTTAAAACTCACCTATTTTCTCTCTTTCTCAGTTCTGACGAAAGGTGTTTGAAACATTAACTTTATTTCTCTTCCCACAGATGAGACCTGACCTCCTGAGTGTTTCCAGCATTTTCTGTTTTCAGATTTCCAGCGGCTGCAGTTTTTTGATTATTGTGAAATGTTGTTTATCAGTTGTAAAGGATGCAAGCCCTTATTCTGATTTATATACTGACGGAATTCTAGCATGTTGTGTGAACATCACATAAAAAAATTAGAGAATAACTTTGATTTTTCTAATGAAAATTTTTACTTAGAGCTGGTGTATTGGCTACTGCCTTGAGGTGAGCATGTTACTGTGAACGGCAGTGCATTTAAAGTGAAGAATACGGCTCATGGGAAGATCTACAGCAGTGATTGTACTATAAGCCTGTAAATCTTCTGAGCATTGAGACCGCCAGAAACATGGGTGGATAAGTTTGACCATTCACAAACAAAATTGAGACCCTACCCCATCCCCACGCCCAACACAAATTATTTTGTTTCTTAATTTTTCAGCTGAATTTATCTACTCATCAAGATATTGCTGTATTACCATACATGATCACGTGTTGAAAATAATCCTACATATGTTGTGATTAATAAATTCTTCTTTTGTAGTGGTTCAATCCAAGCAATGTATTAAATTCTTCGGGCGTATATCTTCTGCTCTCAAGAGCGACAGCATGCAAAGCCATTACTGAAGTGATATAATATGAATGAAAAAGATGATAAGCATTGTTCACACTCCTAAAATTAATTCTGGTGAATAAACAAGTAAACGTATTAATGTGGCAGTGTAGCATTATAAATATTCTTGCATATCAAGGAGGAATTAAGAGATTTCTTTTCAAATTGTCTTTAAGCTCTCTGGTTTACATGAGGGCACAAAGCTAGCTCCTGGTTACAGGATTTCCAGGTGAGGTAGAGAGATAAAGAAAAAGCAGGAATTGAAGATGAATGGATATAAATTATTGTTTAAATAAACAACGACTGCTGTGAGAAGGAATGATGTTCCAATAGGGTCATCAAGTGAGACCATATAAGGTGAAAAGAAGAAGAAAAAGAGGGAAATTGTTCTGTCTGGACTCTACTACAGATCCCAAACTTTCAAAGGGGGATAAATATGTGGGCATATTTCTGAGAATTGCGGTAGCAAATATAATAGTAATAGGGCTGTAATTTTAATTGTAGAGTGATATTCGTAGTAATAACACTAGTAGTAATGACAATGAATTTCAAGTCTCCTTGCCTAAAAATCCAAGTGTGCCCAGTGGAGATGCTACATGTTCTTGTAGCATGAAAGTAATGGCCATTTCAATGGAGCAGGAAGAGTAGCATCCAGCCTCAACAGCTGTTGAATTCTCTTAGTAATGAAAGTGTCTGAATGGGACTGAGACAGAGTTCGGCGAGAAGTAATATAGCAAAAACTGGCTGGAAGTAGCTACTTGGTGGTAAATTCATGTCAAAACAATGAAAAAAAACAAAGGCAGTGTTACTGAGGATTCAGAAGAGTAATGTTCCCCCAAGTGAAAAGGGTGCAATGCCCAAATCTGGAGCCTCTGGATGTCAAGGAGAATGCAAGATAGGGTAAAACAAAGGGAAGCTTAATCCAGATACTGTGAAACCAAGACTATTAAAGGCCTAGATGAATATGAAAATCAGAGGGGTAAGAATAAAAGGAGAGCATGATACCAAGGAGAGGAAATATTGTAAGTAAAATCAAGGAAATTCAAAGATGTTTTAAAAATACATACAGAACAAGTGAAACCTAGAGCCTATTGAGATAAAAAGCAGTTTTTGCAAAAGTTGAACATATAATCCTTAATGAAAATGTTATGTCAGTTTTAACTAAAGTGGGGGATGATGCAGGCAGTGTATTTCAGGAGGAGGAAATTGAAGTATGGGATGGAGTAAGTGTAGTTATAGAGGAAATATTAAGGAGTCCAATATCTCTAAAAACAGTTGAAATGGCTGGCCCAGTTGAAAAATATTCCAGGCTATGAAGAAAAGAAGGAAATAAAAGAGCTCTCACCATTGCTTTCCCATCTAGAATGGTTACAGGTAGGGCATCAGAGTACTGGAGGACTGGGAACATGGGTGAAAGGGAAAGGCAGAGTAATTATAACACCTTTAGGCTAACTTTGGTGTTGAAAAGAATTCAGAGGGAAAGTGTAAATCATTATTTAGAAAGGTCAATCGATGAGACCAATCATGGGGTTGTTAAGGGAAGTCTATGTGTTGGCTTTCGTATGCCTGTTCTGAAGAACTCTCAACCTACTGCTAAAGAATCCTACCCACAATCATTTATTTGCAATTGTGATAGCTATTGCAATATTTATGTGAATATCTAAATGAGGTTTCTCATTAGGACTCCTATTTAATAAAGTAGATAAGAAATAAAATGGAAACCAATTTCACCAGACCTTACACAATTCACCCAGCACTCAATATCACACCAGCCGTGACTGCAGTCATCTCCATTTTGTATGACAGTTTATGGTGTATTAATGACGAGAAATGGTTGCTGATCTGGTGACTCCTTTCACTCAGCTGGAAGGGCTTGAAGGATAGTTCTATGTTGGGTTGTAGCAATGTAACTACTGGGATCCATACATGAGATATCTGAGGGAAGTTCACTTCTTTTTCATCAAGAGAGCTTAGTTTTATTACATTCTGTTTTTGCATCCAATGCTGTTCTACATGTTGGTATCTCTTTGACAAGTTTACTAATGGGAAGACTCACTCATTGGGGATTTATATCATGACTTTGAATGATCAGTTTTGCCTTCTGTTAATAAGTAAGGTCAATGTGATACATTTCTAACAAAAGCAAATTGGTAAATTGGTTTATTATTGTCAGATGTACTGAGGTTCAGTGCAAAACTTTGTTTTTTTATGCCTTCCATACAGATCATTTTATCACACCAGTGCATTGAGATAGTACAAGGGAAAACAATGACAGAATGCAGAATAAAGTGTTACAGTTACAGAGAAAGTGCAGTTCAGGCAGATAATAAGATGCAAGGCCATAATGAGGTAGATTGTGAGGTCAAGAGTCTAACTTATCATACTGGGAACAGTTCAATAGTCTTATAACAGTGGGATAGAAGTTGTCATTAAGCCTGGTGGTACCTGCTTTCAGGCTTTTGTATCTTCTGCTCGATGGGGTGGGGGTGGGGGGAGAAGAGAGAATGTCCAGGATGGGTGGCGTTTTTGATAATGTTGGCTGCTTTACCAAGCCATCAAGAAGTGTAGACAGAGTCCATGGAGGGGAGGCTGGTTTCTGTGAGCTGTGCCCACAACTCTGCAGTTTTTTGCGGTCCTGGGCAGAACAGTTTCCATATCAAACTGTGATGCATCCAGATAGGAGGCTTTCTATGGTGTATCTATAAAAATTGGTGAGGGTCAGTGAGGACCTGCCAAATTTCTTTGGCGTCCTGATGAAGTACAACATTATTTAAAGGGACAACAGTTCCCTTAAACAAAGATCATGATCATGGATTTGAAAGTAAAGAACAAGACGCAGGTGAGGAAAGTCAGAATGTGTTGAAAAGGACATGCACTATTTTTGGCCATGACATTTTGCCACTGAATTCAGATTTCCAAAAATGTCCTTGAAAATGAAAGAAACAGCAAAAGCATTAACATTTGCTTCAATCATGTGGATATTTGCCTTATATGAAATCCTTCCAAAAAAGGATGTTAAATCTCACAAATTGATCTAGTCTATATTGCTTTCTTCATGATAAGATAATTGCTAGTCCTATGGCACAATTCATGCATGAGAGGCTCAATCTGTTTATGGAAATTGCCTATTTTACTGTGAACACAAGTTAAAAACTATTGCAGCATTGCTTGAATTGTTATGCTGTCTAATCACCATGGCTTCAGAATGCTAATTATCTGTTCACTGACTGTATTTATTCAGAAAATTGCTTCACTATTTTATCGAAGATGACACAGTAGTGTAACAGGATTATACTGTAGAAATTAGTCCTTGGTCACATTTTAGCATTGAACTTTTCCAAAAGTTAATTGAACTGAATTTCAGAAACAAACAACCATGCATAATGCAACTCTCTCCGTGTGTGTGTGTGTGTGTGTGTGTGTGTGTGTGTGTGTGTGTGTGTGTGTGTGTGTGTGTGTGTGTGTTTCTGTGTGTGTGTGGGGTGCATGCGACGAGGGATAAATTTCAAGGGCTTTTCTTGATTTTCCAAAAGTTACCCAACTTCCAAACAATTATAGAATGGCTACAGCTGAGGACACCTGACCATTATCTGTGTGCTCCATAACAGTAGATATCTACCTTTAGTACATTCTTCAGATGAATCCTTGCAAAACACAGGCTTGTGATTCTGTTCATGAATTGGTACATGTGTCCTGTCAGTAATGTTCTTCCCTCTGCGAAGCTCTGTAGAACAGAATAAAATATTTGTTTATTCTGCTGCTTACAACTTCTGCTGACTCTTAGGTAGGTACTATGAAAGAAACTTTCTGTGCTTTCCTGATGTTATAACATACTGTGAATGAGGGAAGAATTCAACCAATAACTGATAGACCATGAATGATGTTTTCTATTGCTTCAATAGTACGTTAAAGCAAGGGATGGAAGATTGGGATAAACATTCCCTCAGAAACCTTAATCCCCCTTTCCTTTCCTTCAGTCTCCATTTATATTGGAAATTGTTTCATACAAAACACTATGTGAGCCCCTAATGATGTGGGCCCCTATTTGCAGTCTAATCAGGGGACCCATCATATCATCTGAAGTGGTCTCAAGGAAAGAGCTGGAGACAGTGCATTTTCTTAGACCAATATATCATTAATGTACACTTTACTGATTATGAAAAGAGCAGCATGGATGTTAGAACTTCTCTCCTGGTCTGACTGGCAACAAAACTCATCTAATACAATTCCTTTTGTTTTCTGTCTTCTTTTAAACCTAATGAATTCATTGTTAAACTCTTTGTCTGATTGATGGATTGGTGGTGAAAATTTGTGAGTCGGGACTTCTTTTCTTCACTGTGTTCTTTCTTCTGTAGTTCCCAGCATCTCTTTCCAGTCAGAGTGTCCTTTCAAAGCCTGATGGGATACTTGACATCTTGACTCAGCTACAATTGCCATCTACTTTCACTGAGAGGTGACTGCTGAGATAAGGGAAGTGGTTTAAGTTTACCAGAGTCCCATTATGGACTTTAATTGTCAGAGAGTGGTGTTGTGCTGTAGGAGCAGGTTAATGCTAGACTTTTGTTTGATAGGTGCAAAGTGTAAGGCTCATTCTTTCATCTACTTCAATGATTAAGACATTGATGGCTTGGACTTCAGCTTCCAAATGTATGCATAAATAAGCATTGTTTGCACACTGCATCTCCACGATTGAAGTCGGTGACCTTGGTCCTGGAGTGGAGACGACATCAGTTGAACAGATTTTCATTTGTCTTGAAAATTAGCTTCTTCCCAGCAGGAAATGATGAAAATACACTGATGATTGCAATGAGAATGACTGAGAAATGTAAGGGATTGATAATCCAGTCTTTCTTGACGCCATTCTGCCCTGAGATTGGGTTGGTTATGGCCCCACTGGTTATGATCACAACTTGCATGGCATTATAAAGCAGATGGAGATAAATTTCTATGGCAGTCAAATTTGAGAAGAATGGTCCACAACCCCTCTTGAATGACAGAGTCAAATGCTTTTATGAAGTCAAGGAGTCCATGTATAGTAGTTGATGCTGCTCCCTACATTTCCCTTGGATCTACTGCATGGTGAAAATCATATCCATTGTGTGTCTAGCTGGATGAAATCCATACTGTGATTTGGAGAGCACCAGACTGGTCAATGAGAAGAGGAGATGGACCCTGGTGCTGACTTTCCCTGGGGCAGACAACAGGAAGTCCCCTCTGAAATGTCCACAACTGGATTTAATTCCTTTCCTCAAGCTGGCCAAAATTCCTGCACCTCTGAGCACCCCCAATATAGTCTCCTTTTCCTAAATGTGAGAGTTGAGCTTGTGAATATGTGCCTGCAGTTCCTCTACACCAAGCTTTTGAACTTCAGAAGGAGTTTTGCACTCCTGAGGCTTTTTGTTTCTCAGTTGACATGCAGCCTTTTTAACCTCTTTTACGTCACGGGTGAACCAGGGTATTTTGCCTTTGTAGTAATTGACACAAAAATACAGCAGGATATATAATAATCAATATTTTATTGCGATATTTCTGTTCATATGTCTTTGTTGGATGTCCGATGTCACTTTCAAATCATCTCTCTCTCTCTCCTTCTGTCCCCCCCTCTCTTTCTCTCCCTTCCCTAATGACCCCCCCACCCCACTTTCTGTGGTGACTCTGTTCTTCTGTTATATTTTCTCTCTGTTTTAGGACTGGAAAGTAAAATAATTTCAGCTGCTACTTTTATTTGGAAAACTACTCAAATTATCTTCCAATTTACATTTCAACTTATACTCAAGTCAAACTTCCACAAAACAAAACTAAAATATTGGCTCAGAATTTTCTTGTGCACGATGTCACTGGTCATCTGCCTGGTAAATCTGTCTTTACTTGGCACAAGTTTCCTAGTGCAACTTATAACGAAGAAGACCAATGTTTTCTTCAAAGTCTTGGATAGACAGAGTCTGATTAGGAGGAGTCAGCATGTCTTTGTGAGTGGAAAGTCATGCTTGATGAACCTATTGGAGCTTTTTGAAGAGGTAACCAAAAAGGAAGATGAAGGGAGGGCAGTGGATGTTGTCTATTTGGACTTTAGCAAAGTCTTCAACAAGGTCCCGCATGGTCAGCTGGTCTGGGAGGTTAGGTCCCATGGAATCCAGGGAGAGCTAGTTTGCTGGATTCAAAATTGGCTGGGAGGTAGGAAGCAGAGGGTGGTGGTTGAAGGATGTTTCTCAAAATGGAGGCCAGTGACTAGTGGTGTGCCACAGGGATTGGTGCTGGGACCCTTGATATTCTTTATTTATATAAATGATCTGGATGTGAATGCACAAGGCTTGATCAGTAAGTTTGTAGATGACACAAAATTAGGAGGTGTTGTTGATCATGAAGAAAATTATCATTGATTGCAGGGGGATCTTGATCAGTTAGGGAAGCGGGTCGAGGAGTGGCAAATGGATTTCAATAGAAATAAGTTTGAGGTGATGCATTTTGGAAAGTCAGACCAGTGTAGGACTTATACTATGAAAGGTAGGGCACTAGGGCATGTAATGGAACAGAAGACCTAGGAGTACAAGTGCATAGTTCATTGAAAGTGGCATCACAGGTAGACAGGGTGGTGAAAAAAGCATTTACCACGTTGGCCTGCATCAGTCAGGGCACTGAGTATAGGAGTTGGGACATTATGTTGTAGTTGTATAAATCGTTGATGAGGACGTACTTGGAGTACTGTGTACAGTTTTGGTCATCGTGTTATAGGAAGGACCTGTTTAAACTGGAAAGAGCTCAGAAAAGATTTATGAGGATGTTGCCAGGACTGGAGGGCCTGAGTAATAGGGAAAGGTTGGCCAGACTAGGTTTTTATTCCTTGGAGCGTAGGAGAATGACGGGTGATCTTATAGATGTTTATAAAATCATGAGGGGTGTAGATAAGGTGGATAGTAGCAGTCTTTTCCCCAGGGTAGGAGAGTCCAAAACTAGGCGGCATAGATTTAGGGTGAAAGCGGAAAGATTTAAAATGGACCTGAGGGGCAACTTTTTCATGCTGAGTGTGGTGAGTATATGAATGAGTTGCCAGAGGAAGTGGTTGAGACAGGTACAATAGTATCATTTAAGAAGGACTTGGATAGGTACATGAAGGGGCAGGGCTTAGGGGATAAGGATGAATGCAGGAAATTGGGACTAGCTGGGTGGACACCGTGGTCAGCATGGACTCGTTGAGCCAAAGGGCCTGTATCCATGCTGTTTTGCTCAATGACTTTATGACTCTATGACAAATCTGAGCTAAGCTGTGCAACATCTCACCAACTGTCAGTCCTACTGGAGTGCTTTGAGAACCGGTTAAGCTTATCCTGAGGCTGAATCATCTGTCAAAATTGGCAAATGGCTTGAAAGCTTACTGATCTTCACAAACATTCAAGACATGATAACAAAGATACCACTACAGTGATTAAAAATAATGAAAAACATTGGAACACTGAAACAATTAAATATAGGTAAATTGACTCAATTAAATCAAAAAAGATATGTTACATGTAATTTGCCCATCTCTCTGCCCAGAATTTTAAATTATTCAGCATTTCAAAAAATTAACCAGATTTTTAAAAAAGTGACACATGTTATTTTGTTGGTTTATTTTTTATTAATCGCCAAGTTTAAGTTTGGGCATTTTCTACAGTCTGCAGTGCATTCCTATTGACTGTTTCTGGTCATTTCTTTTGCTTTTGATTAATTGGTTCCCACCAATTCAGTTTTGCTGGATTTTGAAGCTCTTATCAAAGTATTTGCAAGGAAAATGTTTCAAATGTTTCAGGAATATATATATGTACGACATTTACAATAAATGTGTGTCATATGTTACAGATAAATTATGGTCACATAAGTTGTATTATATATTAATTAAAGTTTAAATGAAACCCACTGCATAACCAATTATTGTAAAATATACAAATCACTCCATTTGACCTTAGTTTAGATTAGCCTTTGATGTGCTATGAATAATTCATATTATTTTGAGATGATTAGGTAGCTTGAGCTGTAGAAATGACAATTTATTCACAAAAGGTGAATATAGTTAATATTACAAAATCATGCCTGTTTCTATGTATCGAGAGGCTGAATGTGCTTATCAGACTTACCCTTATATCAAAATCCTCAGGAATTTGGCATAAAGTACCTCAAGAATTAATTTTCAGTCATCCCAATTTTAAAATGCCCCAGCCCCAAATTTAAAATGCCCCAGCTCCAGCACCCTGGAGAAGACAAGGTTAATATAAGATTTTGAACATTTCCCTCACATGTTCTAAATACTGAGTTGATTAATAGATGTTTGATATAAACAATGGCAGAAAAAATAAAAGGCAGAGAATGGAAGAGAAAAGAGAATGGAGAAAACTGAAAATTTTAAATGCTTTAGCAACAAGTGCACAATCTGAAAACCTTAAAATAAAGAAGGACTGGCCAAAAAATGATGAAATTCTCTGGATTGCTGGGAGTCTAAAGGTTGACAGTGGAACCTTAGATCCAATGTTAAATTATTATCACCGTGGTAACTTGACCCGCTTCCCCCCCCCCCCCCCACCTCAGCCCAATGACTCTGCAAGTAGAAGTATATATAGATTCTTGCATTGATCCATAATAAAGTGATATGGCAAAAGTTGCTATTAAAGAAAAATAAAGAAGGGAAAAACAAAAAAAAGTTAAAAGGAAATTATTCTGTAGATCAAAAACTATTTGAAGCTGTGTTCAGGTTGTTTTTTACTGCTTGCTTTAGATTATCTGCTGGCAGTTCTTTTATCTTTAAATCAAATCACAGATGTATTGCTAGTTTTATGTATTCTGTGTCTTGCATCATCAGAACAATTAATAAGACAGAAACTCCAAATGAGACAATAGGTTAAGACTGGAGAAAATAATTGCATCTCTTTCTTTGGAGTTGGTTAATAATTCAGCTGCTGATTAGTCAAAGGTTGACTGTCAAAAATGAAAGTTTTCTTAATTTATTGTGTTCGTGTAAATGTTATACAATGTTTATAATTCATGAAAAGCTGGTAAAACTAACATTCGGCACAAATTTCAACAGGCAATGTATTCACACTGCATTAATTTCAATAATGCCGTGTGCTTTTAGGCCCTCCATACTACTTCCCATACATCATTGAATCTAGTGATGAAAACTGAAGAGGAAAGAGACACATACCTTGATTTAATCCTCTGCTTTTCTGATGTGGTTACCTTTTGACCACCCTGTTATTTCTGAGTCCTGTTTAATGGAGTATAGTTCCCAAATCTTTGATATTAGTTTTGTCCCTGGTTTTCCAAACTAGCATTTTTTGATCCTGGTCTATATCAGTACTGCTCTTTCTGGGTCTCAATCTTTCTATCCTGTCTCTCCTACAGTGCCTTTTAAATTTCAATCTCAATCTGTTCTCCAGCTACTTACAGCTCTCAGCTCCTCCATCCACTCTTCTATCTACCACTGTCTTTACCATCATATCTTTGCCTTCTGCACTCTTTCTTATTACCTTGTTATTGAAATAATTTTCACCAGTAATTAAGAGAAGATAACAAGGTAAGGAAGACATTGTTATATTTTGACTAGTAATCAAAACTATATTTTATTTGCATGTTTGGAATTAAATGAAAGCAGACACCAATATACTGAGGGTTTTCACTTACTATTTTTGTATTCTGTTCCTGTTCATGTTCTTCATACCCAGAGAAATAAATTACATTTCATAACAGCACATATTTGACACCCCATGGTGAAATTTCCTTCACAATTCCACAATATAGCTTGTGCAATTTCATACATACTGATTGTGGAAGTCAACAAGAATGCACTGCATTTGTTTCAGTATTCCCAAGATGTGAGAGACCTACAAAGGAAGAGTTAATGTATGTATACTTCGTACACCTTCCTTCAAGGAAAGGTGGCAAGCATTCAATAATTCCAATAACAGGCCACTAGTTCACCATATGTATCTTGTACCAGTTTTCACTACTGCAAAATTAACTCTTTATATTTTAATAATTAATTGTAAAATGAAAGCATGTTAATTCCCTTGAAAGACTTGCATGAAACATCACTTCAGGGTATACAGTTGATCACAACACAACAAGGGGCAAATTGCTCTCACTCCATCATGGTTAGCCAGCTGCAGATGCTTCGACACTTCATAAGTTTCAACACACCAGTTAGGTTCTAAACTACATCATTCCCTTAAGTAAGTATTTCATTGAACCATGATGCTTGTAACCAATAACTGCATATCAAGCGAATATCTGAAAGCTGAATAAAGCTGCTGGATCCAGATAAACCCTAAATCCCAAAATATTTTTGAATTTATCCAGTCTTGTGAGTTTCAATTAAAAAATGTGGGTGTATGTTTCAGAATAATTAACTATGCAACTCTATAATTCAGTATAATTCCAGCTAAGTCATACTCCAGAAACTCAAGGACAAAAAGTTAGGTGGGCACTGCACTGGTGTATGAAATACCTTAAGTGCTGTAAAGTTGGAGGTGAAAGTTTTCAGGAAAGGCATTAAACTGAGGCTACACTTACCCTCCAGATGTATGAGATCCCTTGGCACTATTATAAAGAAGGGCAAACCAGTCTTCCTCAGCATCCAGTCAATATTTATCTCTCAATCACAAAGAAAAACATCTGAAATTTCTACTTCTCCACACACCTCCTCCCCATTTCCCAGGTTGGCACTGCATTACACCAGTGATCTCCCCACCAACCAAAAGTGACTTCATTCCCAGCCATAGTCTCTTCCTATGCTGTTCTTACCCCCCATGTCCATCTTTCCAATAAACAAAGCTCAAGAAACTGCAGATTCTGGAAAATTGAAATAAAAACAGAAAATGCTGGAAGTTCTCAATAGGTCAGGCAACTTCTGAGAGAGAAATTATTCAGATTGATGGAGGTCATCAACCTGAAATGTTAGCTCTGTTTCTACCTTCTCGGTTTGGATGGTGGTGGACTTGGACAAACAGGGAAAAAAGCAAAATGCTCAAATGATCTCTTGCCCCTAAATGGAGGATCTCTGCAACATCTGTACCAATGGGATTTCCTGTCACAATGGCCCCCACTCTACATCTACTTTCCTTTCCCACCTCAACAGAATTATCAAGGTTACCTGAATATAGTTAAACAACAAATATTGTTAGCATTTAATTATTAATGCCTGAAAAATGAACAAATAATCTTGGAAAACGTATTCACAGCAGTATTTTTTTATAAGGAAGGAATATATTTCAAGCTGTTATGCAATCTCCCAATTCAAATTATGCTTATAAACTACTTTAACCTTGGTTGATGTTTTACAGATCTCTTAACAATTGCTCAGTAGTTCAATCTTGAAAAATCACTTCTGTCTTTTGACTGAGAGAATAATCTGTACACAGTAGCGGTCCTCCCTCCCAGACCTATTTTGCAGGCTTCATTTTGTTTTGTAAGGTCTCACAGCACTGAAGCATTGCATAACCAGCTGTATCATTAAACATTTGTGAAGCAACTGTCAAACATCTGGCACAATAAAGCATTCATTCTCACATGTATTTAATAAATATTTTAATTTGTAATTGCTTATTTTAAAAGAGCAATACAAAAATCAATTTTATGTTACACTTTTTAGTCTCCCCTAGCCCTCATAACCACCTTTCTCTGGAGAGAGTAGGCATGATTGAGTTAACCCCAGGCTGTTGCCTATGTTTCCTCTGAGCTGGCTACTGGGAAATTTGCAAACAGTGAAGGCTCATCATGCCCTAGGGTCTCCTTATCCTTCAAATACACCTCTTGGCATCACTTGCAGAGGTGCATCCAAGACTGTAAGGGAATGGTGTAGTGAATCATAGAATTAGGCAAATCATTGTGAAGCAGTTCTTTGGAGACCTATATACATATAAACATGAGAATGAGCACTTGTTTGAACAGAAAACACCAAATCTCACAAAAATAACTGAGACTTCATTTTCACGGTAAATGATAACAACAATGCAAAATGGTGTCACTTAGGATTACACTAAAAAAAATGCCTGTCTGGAATTGCTCCAGTGATTCTCCTGTGAGATATTTGGAGAAACAATGTAAACACCAAAATACCCATAATCAAAACAAAGCTTCTCTCAGAGTTCCTGTTGAATTTCTGCTAAAGTTACAGCAACAGATCCCTGTAAAAATTAACCACCATAATGAAGACATCAAGTTAGGTCAGATCTTAAGGCTGAATATATATGTTGAAACTTAATGCTGATGTGAAGTGGAATTGTTTCATCTCCATGTTATAACCACACAAAGTAGTTCTTCCAAGTACTTTTATTTCCAGAGAAAGCAGGCCCAGGGACTGGAGATGGAATGTTATAGATCCATCTCTGATTCATACACCATCAAGCTTCCAGGTTACCACCTGTAAGGTAAACACTGGGCTGTGTTAAATTGCATTCATTCAGTACCAGTAAGGTGTGTCTATTTATTAAACATAATGTGGAATCGCAGACTCACGAAACAGGTGCAATCTACGCATCGCATTGTAGACTTCTGCCCTGAACTTGCCTGTCATGAAGCAATCCACTTATTAGATCTACCTGGCATTTACCTTCACCATGCACCACTTAACCCCATGCTTACCCTTGCTATATGAAAGAAGACTCTATAAGTACAGCTCACCAATGAGAGTACAAGATTATGAACTTGCCCTTGTAATATAAATGCAACATGTGGCACCATACAATAGCCAAGAAATTAGATTGCCTTGCACTGCTTATTTCATGTGATTGAAAATACACTTTAGGTAGAATGAAATCCAATAATGGCCAGTCACATCAGAAGTTTTACTGGGTAGATCCTGCTGAAAGCCAAACTTGCAATTCAAGTGACTTCATTTCATGAACAAAACTCAATGCCAAGGAAATTACCTGGGAATGACAATTCTGAACTCTTCCACAGCTGTGACTTTAATCACAGTATTGGATTAGAAACGCACCGATGAAGTCCAATATTTAAATTCTCCTCTTTAGCCTTCGCCCACAATGCTACCAAATATCTGCCCCTCCACCCTCGCACCTGTGAATTCCTGAGTTGCGTTGGTCCTGATTGTTCCAGTCCAGATGAAGGGTCTCAACCCAAAAGGTCAACTGTCCAATTGCCTCCACAGGTGCTGCCTGACTTGCTGAGTCCCTCCAGCAGTTTGTATTTTGCTCCAGATGCCAGCATCTGCAATCTCTTGTGTTTCCTGATCATGATTCCCTGATCATTCAGACCATCCCAGAGCTCATGGTTCTGATAGTCCCAATCTGATTACTTGATGCCCTGATAGTTCTGACCTCAGTGCCACTGACGTTGGAATCCTCTGAGGCTCCAAACCTCTGATCTATCAAATCCCTGATAACACAACCTTGCAGTAACCTGATGGCATAGATAAGGTGGGAAAGGAGAGGTGATGTAGAGTGGGGACCGTTGTGACAGGAAATCCCATTGGTACAGATGTTAAGTTGCTGTGTCCAAACCCCACTGGTGCCCCAATGCACTGGAACCTCAACTTCCCCTCATGGCTCCCATCCCCCTGTGGCCACAATCACCTGACCTTCCGATCACCTAGATCTTCGACTTTGCTCCAACCCATTCTGATGGCTGGCTGGACTCACCAGCCTGACCAACCCAGGCCCCAACAGACTACATGGCCTCTCTGAACGCCCATCTGACTTCTATGTTAGACAACATATTTTCCTTCATAGATTCTGCAGCATGCAAGAAAAAAACATGTTATACCAGTTCAGAAGCTTGACAAGTTTGCCGGCAGGGGGTCATGATTGGAACAATCACAATGCATCATGCTGCAAATGAGACTGCATTACAATTCCAAGGCCATAAGAGAAACAAGAGAATTCTCAAGTCACTTAAATTTTTAAGTAGTTCCTGGTCTAAATGCTCAAATCTGATTTACATTGATTGCCAAACTGTATTTATTCAAGTTAATGCAAACTTTGACAAGATATGTGATGCAATTTGCTCGCTGAGGCATTTTAGATTACACAGAAAGTCTTTTCTGAAATCAAAAAGGCTCACAGTGGAGAATCGAGCAAAATAATAACAATGAATGATAGTCTGATTGACTGTCTCAAGCAGGATTTCCCTCCACAACACTGACCAGTAGATGGTCATTTCAATCCAATGCACTGGAAGAGGCAGTGGGCAGAGAGTGGACAATGTTCTTGGTAGATATTTCTTCTTCCTTCTTCTCTTGTCACTGCTTTCAGGGGTCACTATGTGGAAAATCACAATTGGCTTACCCTTCAACTGGACTGGAACAATCAGAACCAGTGCCACTGAGGGATTCACAGGTGAGAGGGTGGAGGGGCAGATATTTGGTAGCATTGTAGGCGAAGGCTGAAGAGTAGAATTTAAATATTGGACTTCATCGGTGTGTTTCCAGTCCAACACTATGATTAAAAACACAGGTATGGAAGAGTTCAAAATTGTCATTCCCAGGAAATTTCCTTGGCATTGAGTTTTGTTCTTTAAATGAAGGCACTTGAATTATAGCAGTGAAAACCCGGAATCCAAATACAGGGCTTTACCTTGTAGCAGTCTTCGTTCCCTCTGATGGCCTCGTGACAGTCCATGTCCTCAAACACAAAGCTGTCAAAGGTTTGAGTCTCAGTTGAGATCTTCAGTGGGAGACTTTGTCCTGACCTTTAGGATATTTCTACCAATTCCAGGTCTCTAATCACTACCATTCATAGGGTCACACAGCACAGAAACATGTCCTTCAGTCCACAGAGTCAGTGCCAACCACCAAGTATGCCTTCACACACCCTACACTGGTCCCATTGTATTCTCCCCACATTCCCATCAACTCTTCTCCCCATGTCTGTGTGGGTTTCCTCTGGGTGCTCCGGTTTCCTCCCACATTCCAAAGACGTACGGGTTAGGAAGTTGTGGGCATGATATGTTGGCACTGGAAGCATGGCGGCACTTATGGGCTGCCCCCAGAACACTACACAAAAGATGTACTTCACTCTGTGTTTTGATGTACATGTGACTGGTAAAGATATCTTATCTTATCTTACCTCTGCAGAGGGGCAATTTACAGTGGGCAATTAACCTACCAGCTGAAAAGTCTTTGGAATGTGGGAGGAAACCAGAGCACCCAGAGGAAACCCAGACAATCACAGGGAAGACATGTAAAATCCACACAGTCAGCATTAGAGCTCAGTAGCCGGGTTGCTGGAGCTGTGAAGCAGCTGCTCTCCTACCTTCACCACTATGCGATCCCTAACGGCACAGAGGTGTTCCAGCTAGAGTGCCACTGGGATCCTGCTCTTCCACCTGTTGGGATTACTGGATTAGGGAATGATCCTTTCCAGATGCTTGACCTGCACTTTGTGAGAATCCCAACGCAGGAAATGCAGTAAGTCAGGGTGGAAATGGAAGGGCAGTGGAAGCATTCTTATGTTCCCCTTTTCAGAAATTTGATTCCATGCAGCTTTACAAGGTTTATGGGCCTCCTGCAGATGCTTGGGCTGTTGGGGGCTAAGAGATTTGCATAGCATCGTGAGTGAGTTTGTAAATGATAATTGCTTGTTGTTTAGAACTGCAAATGTCTTATGAGCTTTATCCAGGGTTTTGGCTGTGAAAGACTGGCAAATGGCAGAAACCACCAGTAGGAGGCAGGCATCTGAAGAATACAATGCTGGTGCTCTCGTTGTTGCAAAACAGCCTTCTCCCAACACTGGGAATGCAAGCAATTCAGCACTGAACTGCCAGCATTTACCCACCACGGGAGTGGGTGTCACATGTGACTGAAGAAGACCAGGATTTCTTGACCGAGCACCATTGATAATTTCCAGGCATGTTCCAATCAGAGGAGCATGAAATTACTGAATTCCCAGCACTTATGCTGGAGAATCTGCTCACTGAACCTATGCCATGTTAGATCTGGTGCAGCATCTGCAAGCCTATTCATTTGTATGGAGAGAGATGGGGAGAAGGTAAATATGTAATTTATATTCCCATAGTAGTTAAAATACAATGAACTGCAGTTACTAGAAATCTGAAATTAGAAAGCAGAAAATACTGTAAGGTATGGTGTGGAAAAAGAATAATATTCACTCTTGGCTTCATTGCTAAAGGAAAAAAAACATTGAAGTATTTCCAGCATTTTCTGTTTTTATTAATTAAGCTTGCCTCTATATTTTAATATCTTAAAATGTTTTTAAGCACTTCTGTGTTATAAAACATACAAATTACAATATGTTTAATTTGTTAGCATTGTTCAGTTGAATTTTAATCAACAAAAACATTCAGAAGCACTGCCAGTCCTTGCCAGCTTTCTCAGCCTGGGGGCAGGGTTTAGTGCCAGAGTTTTTCAACCATTTCACAGGCAGGGCTGTGCACACGATCACATCACCTTGTGTAAGGCCTAAAACTATGCATGGTCTCGTCATTTTGGATACAAACCTTACCCAGCAAGTCAAGAGCAGAGGGTGCCCTAAAATCTCTACACTTAAGAAGACAGCTCATCACTGCCATCAAGTTCTGGACAACAAGCTCCTGTGGTGGCCACTTAGAGATTTATCTAAACAGATTGCTATCTTGTATTTTATATTTGCATGATAGACAGATAAACCTTCATTCTGACTCATTTTGATACTTTTCATACAGCTGCCTTTTGCCTTGTTGATAACTTCAGACATGTACTGAATGAAATGTGTAATGAAATAACGTGCCTTATCTGTGTCTTTCAGAATGCTTGCTGAGATTGTGGTCAATGTGATAATCCATGATAAATCCCTGGGTGCTTTATGCCCTATGTTGGTTTTTAGGTCATTTTTCAGAGGTAAGGCACGGAAAAACTTAATATTCCCACTCAGCTAATTGGTGCTTCTTGGCTAAAGAAAGAACCCCCTAAAATAAATTGACAGAATTAAAATCATGCAGCCCAATACATCACGGGCACATCCTTCCCCACCATCGGTAGTATCTACATGAAGTGCTACCTCAAGAAGGCAACATCTCTCATCAAAGATCCTCACCATCCGGACCATGCCATCTTCTCACAGCTACAATCAGGCAGGAGGTACAGAAACCTGAAGTCCCACATCACCAGGTTCAAGAACAGCTACTTCTCTTCAACCATTCGATTCTTAATCCAACCAGCACAACCCTAATCACTACAGTGTAGCAACACTTATGATTTTGATTTTTTTTTGTTCTAATTGTGTTCTTGTAAAAGTTGTGTATGCTTTATGTTTAATTTGTGTTTTTCTTGTGAATACTACTTATCTGATACACTGTGCCTGTGATATTGCTGCAAGTAAGTTTTTCATTGCACCTGTGCATATGACAATAAACTTGACTTTGACTTTGATTGTCAAAGCTTGAAGTTATAAGTGAAAAATCTACAACAAAATGCAGATACTGGAATTCTGAAATAAAACCAGACACCACTGGAAATACTCAACAGGTTAGGCAGCATCTGTGGAAAGAAAACCAGAGTTAATATTTAAGGTTGAAGACCGTTCATCAGAACTGGGAAAGGGAGTAAACAATCTAGTTTTTAGTTGCAGAGAAAGTATGGAAGGATGGATAGGATAAGAGGAATATCTATGATAAGGTGAGGCAGAGTTGCTGTGGGGATGTTGAAGGGATCACCTAGCTGATGGATTAATGGAGGCAGTTTACTCTGTACTGTTATTGTTTTTACCTGTACTACATCAATGGACTCTGTACTAACTCAATGTAACTGCAATGTGTAATGAATTGACCTGTACGATCGGCATGCAAGACAAGTTTTTCACTGTACCTCGGTACAAGTGACAATAATAAACCAATACCAATACCAATAGTTAGAGAGAGAGAGATGAACAAAAGCTATGAAATGAGGGTGATTAGAGAATGAGAACACAAAGGGGTATAAAAGTTGCAAAGTGCAGGGTTGCAAGACATGCCGTGCAGGTCTGCAAGACATGCCGTGCAGGTCACACTGCTCTAATGGAGAGAAAATCTGAGACACAATATCACAGATGCATGATATACAGCAGAAATGGCCAGTTCTGATATAAAGAGAGAAGGCAAGTTACTTGAAGTTGTAGAATGCAATATTCAGTCTGCAATGCAACAACGTGCCCAGACAGAAGATGAAGTACTGCTCCTCATGCTAACATTTGTGTCTCGTTATAACAGTGCAGGAGGCCACAGACAGATAGATGGGAATATGATGAAGGATTAAAGTGGGAGGGAACTGGACTGAGTATACGTATTCTGCAAAATGGGCCTGGCTTCTCTAAAACAGTATGCTATATTGGAAGAAGTGCAAGTGAATTTCTGCTGCACTTGTAAAGACAGTTTGAGTCCATTTGTTCAGTGTGTTGCTGGAGAAATTAGGTCATATTTAGAATTTAGCCCAACATTGGGATCTGACTCAAGATCCAATCAACTGACACACCACATTCCCCCAATACCCAATCCAAACTGACACACCACTCCACTGACAGGCAACCCCTTCCTGCTGGTTATATGCACTTGGCTTACTGACAATTCCCCACCAGTACCGCTGATTGCCGACATCTGATCCTCAGCCAGACCCCACGCTCCAATCACTGATCACCATCCCACTACTGGCCTCTCTACCTGGTAACCTCATGGGCCCTGTATTAAGACATAACTGCATTGGGTAGGCTAACACAATCATTACTGAGCTCGTATCCAGAAGCGTAGACTACTAATTGGGAAGCATAATTTCAAATGAACCACGGCAGCTGGGGAATTTAAATTCTTGTAATTAAATATATTGGGAATAAAAATTTAGTATCAGTAATGGTAACTGTGAAATTACTAAATTGTCATAAAACCCATCTGTTTCACTAACGTCCTTCAGGGAAAGACATCTACCCTTACCTTGTCTGGCCTAGATTTGCTTCCAGATCAACCAGTGTGGATGACTCTGTAACTCATTAGTGTGGAAGACAATTAAAGGTAGACAGTAAATGACTGGGCCAACGCAATATTGAGGGAAACAATACCGAAAGAGAAAAAATCCTACTAATTTGGTAAGAGAGAACTGTATTTTTCTACTCTGCATTTATAAAAATAGGTGTTTCTTGCTATAAGTATTCTGGTGGCAGAGATGTGAACATAGGAAATTACATTGCAAAATAGTTCCTGATTTCCTAATTCAAAGTTATTTGAATCTATTTTCATCTTGAAGCCAGTTTTGAAATTGTTATGGACTATAAACCTTGGTGCCAGGTTTGTACTGTGCATTCTTGCAGCTTCGCTGAAGATTCGACTGCATTTGCTGATTGCAATGGGTATTCAAGTCCTATATTAGGCTTAAACTGGGGTAATTCATTCTCCAGATAACTAAATCTTGGTTTAGCTCTTTGAATGGTCAACTTCCCGCCTTTCACTCTATTGCATGTGGATACAAATGATGATTCTTCACTTGTTTATGTATGCATCATCCTTCACTTCAAAGCTAGCTGATGAGGTTCAACTACTGAAATGATTCTGAAGGGCAATGTCCTTGATTCAAACCAGTATAAGCTAATTGTGCATCTTGCTGAGATAAACATAGGAACAGAAGGTCAGCTGTTTAGCCTTTTAACCATGGCTGTCATGTGAGCTACTTCCAAAAACTAATCTTTTCCCCATGTTCTCAATACTGTTGATGAAACAAAATCTTCCAGCTTTGGCTTTAAAATTAAGAACTGACTAAGCATCAATTGCCATTTGCAGGAGAGTGTACCTGATCTTTATCACTCACTGCACGTATCACTGCTTATCCTGCAAACCTCACTCCAAAACTAAAAATTCTGGGGGCATTAATTTCTGATATTTGCTTACCTCTGATATGGATACTGGCATAATTGCATTTTGATACAATCTCTAGTGATCAGTAATTAGTCTTCTTGTGTGATAGTTGAGATTCCTCTAGAGTGGATTGTTGGCATACTATCAAGAGAAAAGACAGCAAAATTTTACTATGGTGTGTGTCATCTATAATATGCAGTTCAACCAAATTCAGCTGTATTCCATAAGACAGCTTAATCATTGACTATCCCCATATGATTAAAAGTATTTCTGACATGCAAACCATTTTGACATTATGCATAATCTTCCAGCTTTGAATGAACCCACTGAGGCTCCTGGTTGAATAATGTACTCTTAACTAGTAAGGAGTTAGAATTGGGATGAATATCTTTCACTATGGATCCTCTCTTTGTTACTTAATGTCACATTCATCTGAAATAATGACGACAGTATATAGTATAAATGTGATTTCATTTTGTAGTGACAATAGCAACATGATTTCTCAATCATTCTGTTGGATCCCTACTGTGAAAAGCATAGACAAAAGTCAGAGCCCAGATGGTGCAGCAAAATAACACTGGGGGCTCAATTTCCACAAACTGCAGTCAAGATATTTATGCTGGGATTGCACTCAGAGGTGATTTCCAGTAGTTATCCTATTGGGATTTGAGGGTTCAGATGCAAGGTCACTAATTAATATGGGACAGCCATCCAGTCTCTAAAGTGCATCATAGGTGCCCTTCTTTCTCCAGAATCAGTGTGATTTCCCAGTATATAGTGTAACTGAGGTTATCAGAGAATGGGAACTATCAGCTCCCAAGCTCCAGTTATTGCCTTTTATGTACTCTAAGTTAGTTCATTTAAATTAAACTAATGTTAAAAATCTATGAGCAAAGAATAACAATCCTGGTTCATTGAAAGGCCAACCATGTTAGAATGTGAGTTTCAAAGGAGGAAGGTGGAGGCATCTTATACTGGGAAATCTATAGGAGAACCTATGTTTTTCTCTGGTGGGTAATAGGTTGAATTTCTCTCTCCTGTTGGAAGAAGAAAATTTCTGAACCGCAAGGAAACAGCCTGGACTTCTAAAAATGGTTGAACGTCTTTTCTCGAAGGTTATATCATCAGTCCCATGGACAATAAAGGGCTTAGTAACTGACATCTATGGATGGACTCTTCACAACCCTTTGGAGTATTGGGAAGGGTTTGAAAAAGTTGACACCCCAGGTATTTCTGTAGGTAGCAAACAGTTTCCAAATTTTGATTCGGAGACTTTCTAATGAAAACTCCAGCTTGACCATTGGTCACTGGCTGCCAAGATTCAAAGCCCACAAGTTTTCAGCCCCAGTGCTACCTGTTAGACACAAAATGGCTATGAAAGCTTGCTTAGCAGAAGTATTGATTAAAGAATTCGTTATAGAGATCAGCGTACCAAATGAAGATGGATAATACTTCACTATTTTACTTGGCACTGCAACACTGAAGGCCTTCAATATCCACCGCTCTTTCAGTATTGTTTCCAAAAACTTTCTGTCCAGTCTAATGCCATTTTAATGTCTCTATTTCCTGAACTGTTACTAAACTATCTGGAGCTCAGTCACAAATAAAATTCTTTTACGTGCTTTTCCCAAGAATGCCTTTTAAGGCCATACCAATTCATTTGAATTAATCATAAATATTGGCTCTTGTGCTTACTTTGTAGTACTACATCACTCAAGTGATCAGAAGCAATTGGTCTGATTATAGACAGCATCCTCTTCTGAATATTGCTATTGAATCTGCTTCACCAGTTTTTGAGACAATGCATTCCAAAACGCAAATTGTAGTGCAAAATATGTCCCTGGATTTTTGCCAATCGCTTTAAATTTGTCTTTGCTGATTATTTATCTTTCTGCAATTGAAATAATTTCTCCCTCTTTACCTCATCAAAACTATTCATGATCTTGAACAGAATTCAGCTTCTCCCTGCCTCTCCACATGACTTATCCCTGTTAGCTAGTAAATCTCTGCTGTACTTTCTCCCAGTCTTGATGCCCTTACTAAAGTCTGGTATGCAGAAATGTCCACCCTGGACTCCAGTTGATCCCTACCCAGTGTTTTACAAAGAGTCAAACTAGCTTCTGGTTGTTTATTTCATAAAGGGTTAACTTAACTTCCTGGCTTTTTCTTACTCTATTCCTCTTTTAAAATAGCAGAAGATTATATATTCTTTATTAGCAGCTTTTTCAACTTGCCAAACTACCTCTAAAGATTTGGCACACACAACTCTCTATTCTCCAGCATATCCTTTAAAGTTATATCATTTAGTTCATTCTACCTTGAGTTATTCCTCTTATCAAAATCTATCACTTCCATTCATTACATTTCTACAAATCTGCTCATTTGTCTGTGTTCTTCCAAATGATGTTGTTATTCTCCTGTTTTCTACATTTCCAAGTTTTGCGACATTTACAGACTTTCAAATTGTGTCCTGTATCCCCAAATCATGTATGAGAGTTGAAAAAAATGTTTTCACCTCACCAATGGTGGAGTCTACAACTCACAGGATGAAAAGATGATGGGAGCTAAAACCCTTACCACACTTATAAAGAACCGAATGAGGGTTTGATATGCTGTAGCCTAAAGGGATATGCTGTAGATGAAGAACCATAATGTGACGTTAATCCAAGTAGCTCTATTTATGGCCATCATGAAGTGAATGGGATGAAGGGCACCTTCTATTGCTCTGAATCTATGATTAATGAAGACTAAACAGAGCTGAGAAACTAATAGTGATCTCGAGGGAACACCACTGTATACTCTCCAGTCTAAAAGGCAACCATACTTTGCTTTCTGACCATTTTGTAATCATACTACCATAGTTAATTTTATTCCCACAAGCTATCATTTTGCTAACAAGTCTATCATCGTGTTACTTTTCCAGACAGTTTTGAAAGTCCATTAACTGCACTTTATCAATTCTCCCCATTACTTTATCAAAGAACTCAATCAAATTAAACAAACACGATTTGCCTTTAATTAATCTTTGCTGACTTTCATTTATTAGTCCACGGTTTCCCAAATGACAATCAATTTAGAGATTAGTGCCCTCCTTTAAATAAGAATGTAATATTTACAGTCATCCAGTCTGATGGCATCACTGCTAAACACAAAGACTGGCTTGACTCCCTGCAATTTCTCCCAAATCTTGTTCTGTAACCAAAGAAGAATCCTTTCTTCAAGTGCTGGCCTAGAAATACATGGTTAAATATGTGTTAAAATGGAGAATTCAAGGCAGTTTTCTCTGGTACCAGTGAGGAATGCTTTTCATTGGCACTTGTTGTATAAAGCTTCATGTTGGCAAGCAACATGATCTTTAGTATGGTTGAACATATTAACTCTGAACAAGTCTGCATTGTGCGATTCTTTGGCTGCTGGACCTCTTAAAGTGGTGGTGTTCAGCTTCATCCAATGCTGGCTGGATTGATTGGAATTGTGCTGAGATAGACAAGGAAGCAGCCACCCTACTTCTCTGATCGTGGTTCATAAATTGTGGTGGCAGAGGAGTCACCTGCAGAAATGGACTGCAGCCTTGGTGGCCCAGAAAAATATAGAAGGCCTCACCTGAGCAAATAGAAATCTTTTCCATCATTACAACTGACTGGCTGAGCTCTGGAGAGCATTGTAGAACAGAGAGATGTAGGGGTACAGGTATATAGTTCCCTGAAAATGGAGACAGGACGGTGAAGAAAGCATTTGGCACACTTGCTTTCATTAGCCTGGGCATTGAGTACAGGGGTTGGGATGTAATGTTACAACTGTACAAGTCGTTGGTGAGACTACACTTGGAGTACTGTGTGCAGTTCTGGTCATTCAGCTATAGGAAGGCTGTCATTAAGCTGAAAAGGCTGAATAAAAGAATCACGAGGATGTTGACGGGACTGGAGAGTTTGAGTTATAAGGAGAGGCTGGATAGGCCATGACATTTTTCCTTGGAATGTCAGAGGTTGAGGGGTGACCTGATAGAAGTTTAAGCAATCATAAAGGCATAGATAAGGTTGATGGTCACAGTCTCTTCCTCATGGTAGGGGAGTCTAAAACTAGAGGGCATAACTTTAAGATGACGGGAAAGATTTATAAAGGGCATGAGGTGCAACTTTTTCACACAGGGGGCAGTGGGTACAATAGCAATGTTTAAAAGACATTTGGACAGTTACATGGATAGAAAAGGCTTAAAGGGATATAGGCAAAACGTAGGCAAATGGGACTAGCTCAGATAAACATCATGGTCAGCATGGACGAGTTGGGCTGAAGGGCCTGTTTCCATGCTATATGACTCTATGGCTTGATGATTTCTGCAATAGAATCCTCAACAATGATGTGAATATTGGTATATGCCCTAAAATCTTGTGGGGCAGTTTCCTTGCAGTAGAGCGTACTTCTTTGTGTGTGGCCAACATTTTGTTTATGGCATAAGCATAATACAGTGTGACAGCAGCAGCATCAAGCCTAGGTTACGCATGATTAATGTCTCTGCAATATGCTTAATATCTTTAGAATGTATACGAGTTATCTGCATGGCAGTGTGTGATCCAAAGGTTCACAATATGCAGAATGCACTACAGAGTCATGACTTTGTTAAGCATTCAGATTTGTAGCGTCAGTTCCATAGCTTCCCATTGTTTTTCTGATGCACTTGCAAATCCAACCAGTGTGCAGGCTTCCAATTTGCTTTACTTAGGAGGGCAATGTAGTGATGTCCAGTCTAGTGCTCTCTCCTAGCCTCATTTATGATCAACTAAGCTGATAGAGACCAAGGAATGAACCTAGAACCTCCCTTCCCATTGGATGCAGGTCCACAATCATGGGTCATTGGACAGAACAAGAGAAACAATTTAAGCAAAATTACTATTACCGCTAGCTACTTCTCCTTTGAGTTTTACTTGTGACTTCTTCCCTGACTTCCCACTCCGTTCCATTTGGAGAAATTGCCCAAGGGCAACTTGTCACACAAAGGTTTGTGTACATGGGCACACATCCCACCGTTCAGTGGTGTGACACCCCAACACCATGCTGCGCTGCTTTACTATCAGGCACAACTAGCTCAAGGGGCAATTGCAAACACATTACTGAAGGAAAACAGAAAATTAGAAACAAACCATGAAGATTGCTTTAAAAAACTGAGCTTAGATTGATGATAGTAGAAATAGTTACCATTTTGCTGGAACATTATGTTCATTCTTGGGCCGCAGACAGTTATTAGGTCTAGTAATGATGATAATGTCCTTCAAAATAATGTTATTATTATATTTGCAGTTGACTATTGGAGCATTTCTCCTGCCCCCTTGGCTTCATGGAGCTATGGGCTTTCAATCTTCATGCGCCGTAAGAGATACAGCTTCCAGACAGCACTCTCTGGGGAATGCATTTCCAGTGTGGAGATGTACGATCACGGTATTCCTCTGGTTTTAATATTCAGCTTCCAAGCCTAGTCCTTAGAGTATGCAGGACCTTGTTTTTGCAAGTGACATGCTGTTCCCTTCCTTCTGCAGGCAGAATTCTTCAGGCTCTGAGAATATAGTGTTATACTTGTACAGTCATGAAAAATGAAGATTGCACCTAAACAAGAAGGTCAGAATCATATAAGTACTCCATCCAAAGATTAATGAATGCAAGAGTTTAATTAAAGCACCGTGAGGTTCTCCATAGAAACATTTTTGGTATGTTGTATAAATTCACAGCAGTGAGATATAGCAGATTTTTTTCTGTTTTATAAAACAAGTCAGGTTTCATGTTCATTCTTGTTGTATATGATCTGTCACGACTTCTTGCATGCCCTTGAAATAGCTGCTTTCCCACCCTTGAGGCGAGCTCAGAAGTGCATAACACTGAAAAATGCATGCACGCACATTCAGGTGAGAGATGAGAGACCAGGGCAATGGAAGTCTCGGTGATGGTATCGTGCACTCCCTGGTGACGATGACAGAGATAAAAATTCAAGACAAAACTTCCCCTATTTTATCTGACAGTAGCACCTCAACACCTTCGAATCCATGTCCCTATTACCACACTGAAATAATGTTCCACACTCTGCTTCTTTGAATAAAAATTCCTGAACTTTTATAGTAATGTTACATCATGACAATTTTGTACTCTAGGCACATATCCTTTTGGAAAGTCTACACTTCTCTTCAGCAAAGGCTTAATAATAATGGACATGTGGAATGGGATTACAAGGCTATATAAATGAGAAAATAAGCATTTACCATGTTAACAAGTGCTTACTACATTAATATAACCATTACTCCATTCACTATTTTAGCAGAAATTTAATCCATTTAAATAACTAGATGAACACACCTCCATTAAGATAACAAAGTAATGACAGGTGAACACATTAAGCTTTCATTTGCTAATATCACCAGCAGCAATTTCTACACTTAAAAATACAATGAAAGACAATTTGTTAGTTACAAGATTGGACTGAAGTCACATACCTCATCCATTAATTGAACATATTGTATTGCCTTAACCATGCAAATCACTGTTCCATCACCATTACAACTGTGAATGTTCCAGCAGGACTCAAGTACTTTTTTAACATCCATTACAATTAGTTAACTGCTTTTGAAAATGAATTCTGCATTGTGCACAGTTTTGTTTCTTTGTTTTACTTTGGTGAGTTTTCATGTTCACGTTCATGCTCTTGGGCATTCCCAACATTACAAGGACAAGAAACTATCTCCTCAAAGGTATCAGAAACCTGGTTTAAGAAAGGTCATGATCTGATGTCTGTGAATAAGGGAACACCAGCTGGACAAGCCTATCTAATGCCCTTTCTCCTCTGCTGTTCTCCAGACCCTTAATATTCACCACTTAGAGGTGCAATGTAGAATATAGAGTTCAGCAGAACTATGCAAGAATCCACCACCTTTACCAATGCTGTTAAACATGATGCCTTTTTGGAATTACCATCTACCAAAGAGTATGTCCCAATTTCTGAGGGATCTTAGACATATCCTTTAGTGGTGGCAGCCTTTCCAATATGGTACAGTTTTAATAAAGGATAATATTCTGCACAATCAAAAGTGTAATGTTTTCAGCTCTCACATAAGTGTAAATTTTTTAGCTGGCATTTCATTGAAGGAGAATAAGTGAGTTCATCCAAATGTCTGGCCAACACTAATCCTCAATCGACATCACCAAAACAGAATATTTATTCATTTTTACTGTTGTTTGAGGAACTTACTGTATCCACATTAGCAGCTTTACAAAAGTGATTGCTGTTCAGAAATTCTTCATTCTTGCAAAGCACTTCGGGTGCCTTAAGTTGTTGAAAAGGCTCTACGTAAATGCATTTGTTTAGGTAAGCTTTTAAACCAAATCAAAATAAAAGATTTCTCAATTTTGTCCAGAGAAGCCCTGTGATATTTTCCACTCATGCTTCTTAAACAACACCTAAACCAAACGAAACTGTTATTGATTTAATTGTTAACTAGTCTAATTGCAAATTGACTTTGCATATCTCTGACCTTACAGCTGTGACTACACATCACTGGCTGTAAAATCTTTTTGAATCCACTGATGTCACAAGGACATGAAAGAAAAGGTTTGCCTTTTTTTCATGCTAATCTGGACTGGTAAACAATTTACATTGGGAAAATGCAGGCATGAACCACTAGATGGGGTTCTAGAATATGTATTTGATGAATGACTAAATAAGGCACATGCAAATGTAAACTATTCCATCACTAACTTTAATTATATTACTCTTTACTCCAATTTGTACCAAAGGTTTTTCTACTGTGGATACAGAAAAGGGGCCAGCTGATTTTTGGATGGACAAAGATGGGAATTAAGTTAAGACAGGGGACATAAAAAAATTCTGAAAATACACAGTTGGTCAGGAAGCATTGTGGGGAAAGAAAAAAAGAGTAAATATTTCAGACTAATGACCTTTCTCTTTCTCAACTGAAAGATTAACTTTATTTCTCTCACCACAGACACTGCCTGACCTGCTGAATATTTTCAGTCCTTTCTGTTTCTATTTCAGATTTCCTGTGGCACAGTGGTGCAGCTAATAGATCTGTTGTCTCACAGCTCCAGTGACCTGGGTTCAATCCTGTTGCATGGTGCTGTCCGTGTGGAGTTTGGACATTCTACTAGTGAATTTGTGGATTACTTCTGCTTCTCTGATTTTCTCTCACATTCCAAAGACATGCAGCTAATTGGCCACTATAACTTGTCCCCACTGTGTAGGTGCATGGAGGAATCAATAGGAATGTGGGAGAATAGGTTACAAGGAAAATGAGTTGAGGGAATGCAAATGAAATAACTTTGTGAGCTGACATAACCTTGCCGTGCCCAATGCTCTCATTCTATGCCATAAGGAAATATGTAAATCTGAAGTATATTGCTTTTGGAATTTAGTTCAGGGGTAATGCTTACAAAGGTAGACCAAGCATTCTTCACATGTGAACAGGACTATTGTGGTTTTGATGAATTTGGCAAGAAGATGATGGGTGCACTTTAACATAGTCTGCTTTATAACTCTTCTTGGCTGCAAAAGTGTTTCTGTGGGGGTGGATCTGTGTCACAGCTCTCCTTTCCCTCATTGTCTTAAATGTTTGAGTTATTCTGGATAAAATACCACCTCTTCCAATTCTCAATGGCTTCATCTCTGCAGATCGGTGAGTTGCACAACATTCATCAGTGAACAATAACCTTGAAAGCTTGGTGGCTCTGTTCCACATTTAAGGCGATCATAAATCCACCAATCTGACCATAAGACAACCTAAGCCCACTTCCCACTTTTGGATGCCCCTGAACTACTAGCACAGAAGATTGGATGCCGTCTTTTATTACATACCATTCAAATTACTTTGCATTATGCTCATTCAAGAGAAGTGCCAGAAAGCCCGGGGTATTGTGAAGGTACTATGCCCCTAAGGCATCCATTAACATCATCATGTGTTGCTGCTCCACGACCACATACACATTGATAGAAATGGTTCAAGAACCCATTACATTGTGTGAAGAGGACTGCAAGGTTACCTTTGTGGATACTAAAGATTTACAATTGCTTCCCATAGGGAAAGTGAAGAAGGTGTGAACACTGTATCAATGACTTCACCCATCTGTGAATGATATTGCTGATCTTCTCCATTAACTGGACTCACTAACGTCCCCAACCCATAAGACCATAGGAGCAGAGTTGGGCCATTTGACCCATCAAGCCTGCTCTACCATTCAATCATGGCTGATTTTGTTTGCAACCCCATCCTCTCGCCTTCTCCCTGTAATCCTTAATCTCCTTACCAATCAGAACCTATCAATCTCTGCCTTGAATACCACCCAATGACTTGGCCTCCATAGCCCTCTGTGGCAATGCATTCCACAGATTCACCACCCTCTCGCTGAAGAAATTCCTCCTCATCTCAGTTTTAAAGGGGCATCCCTTTATGCTGAGGCTGCACCCTCAGATCCTAGACTCTCCTAATAATGGAAACATCCTCTCTATATCCACTCTATCCATGCCTTCCAGGGGATGAGATCCTCCTTGAACACCATCATGTACAGGCCCAGAGACATCAAATGCTCCTCATACATTAAGCCTTTCATTCCTAGGATCATTCTTGTGAACATCCTCTGGACCTTCTCCAGGGCCAGTCCACCTTTCCTTAGATGTGGGGCCCAAAATTGCTCACAATATTCCAAATATTCCAACCTGGTTCCATCTGCTCCATATCCTTCCATTATCTGGTTCCACCTATCATTTATCCGTCTCTGTCTCGAATCTGGAGACGCACGAGACTGCAGATGCCGGAATATGGAGGAACAAACAATCTGCTGGAGGAACTCCATGGGTCAATCAGCATCTGTGGGTAGAAAGGAATTCTCAATCCAAAACGTCGACAATTCCTTTCCTCCCACAGAAACAGCTCAACCCGCTAAGTCCCTCCAGCAGATTGTTTGTTGCTCTGTCTCTACCCTTCTTCTTCCCCTCTCTCATTTGGCTCCATCTACCTTTTTTTTCATTCCTTATGTTTCCACCTATCACCTACCAGCCGCTTGTCTCAACACTCCTCTTCCCCCTCTTCCACCTGGCTTCACAGCCCATTGCCCCCCTACTCCCCTCTTTACCTATCACCTACCAGCCTCTGTCTCACCCCTCCCTTTCACTTCTACATACTGGCTAGCTTCCCTCTACACTCTCAGTCCTGATGCAGGGTCTTGACCCAAAACATTGAGTGTTCCTTTGCCTCCACAGGACCCGCTGAGTTCTTCCAACAGTTTATTTTTTTGTTCCAGATTCCGGTATCTGCAGTCTCTTCTGTCTCCTCTTTCAAAGGAAAAGAATTTGTGGAATGTGTCAGGGTTTGCTTCTTAGAACAGTATAGAACCTACTTGGGAACAGGCTATTCTAGATGTGGTCATGAGTAATGAGGAAGGATTAAAAAGAGCTCTTGTGTATAGAGATCCCCAAGGAGTTGGTAACCACAACATGAGAGAATTTCAGCTGCAGCTTGAGGGTGAACAACACAGGACTGTAACCACTGTCTTCAATTTAAATAAGAGCAATAACATTGGTATGAAGAGGGAGTTGTTTAAGGGGCACTGGAAAAATAAGGTAAGAGACAGGTCAGGGCAGTGGCAAATATTCAAACAGCTGGAATTTATCCCAATTAGAAAGAGAGGTTCCATGAGAAAGCAGCAGAATTTGTGGTAAAAAAGGAGTTTAAGGATAATTTTAGATTGAAAAGTAGGGTATTCAAAATGGCTAGGGCTAGTGGCAGGTCAGACAACTGGGAAGGTTTTATGATCCAGCAGTGAAAGATTAAGAAGTTCATAAGAAAGTAGAAAATTGATTTTGAGATGAAATGTGTGTGTAATATCAAAACAAACAGAAAGAGTTTCTATGGATATATAAATAGAAAGAAGGTGGCTGAGGTCCATGCAGGACCTCTGGAGAACAAGGGCTCATGAATTAATAACAGGAAACAAAGAAATGGCATATGTGTTAAATCAATTTTTTGCATCAGTCTTCACCTTGGAAGATATTGCAAATATCCCAAAAATAAAACAGATGGGCTAATTCCAAATAATAGGGAGGAACTTGTAAAAATCCCAATCACAAAACTTTAGAGAAAATCAAGGGGCTAAACATAGAAACATAGAAAACCTACAGCACAATTCAGGCCCTTTGGCCCACAAAGCTGTGCCGAACATGTCCCTACCTTAGAAATTACTAGACTTACCCATAGTCCTCTATTTTTCTCAGCTCCATGTACCTGTCCAAAAGTCTCTTAAAAGACCCTCTCGTATCCGCCTCCACCACTGTTGCCGGCAGCCCATTCCACGCACTCACCACTCTCTGAGTAAAAAATTTACCCATATCATTTCCTCTATACCTACTCCCCAGCACCTTAAACCTATGTCCTCTTGTGGCCACCATTTCAGCCCTGGGGAAAAGCCTTTGACTATCTACCCGATCAATGCCTCTCATCATCTTATATACCTCTATCAGGTCCCCCCTCATCCTCCATCACTCCAAGGAGAAAAGGCCGAGTTCCCTCAACCTGCTTTCATAAGGCATGCTCCACATTCCAAGCAGCATCCTTGTAAATCTCCTCTGCACCCATTCTATGTCTTCCACATCCTTACTGTAGTGAGGTAACCAGAACTGGGCACGGTACCCCAAGTGGGGTCTGACCAGGGTCCTATTTAGCTGCAACAATACCTCTCAACTCCTAAATTCAATTCCCCGATTGATGAAGGACAATACACCATATGCCATCTTAATCACAGAGTCAACCTATGCAGCTGCTTTGAGCGTCCTATGGACTCAGACTCCAAGATCCCTCTGATTCTCCACACTACCAAGAGTCCTACCATTAATACTATATTCTGCCATCATATTTGACCTACCAAAATGAACCACTTCACACTTATCTGGGTTGAACTGCATCTGCCACTTCTCAGCTCAACTTTGCATCCTATCTATGTCCCGCTGTAACCTCCGACAGCCCTCTATACTATCCACAACACCTCCAACCTTTGTGTCATCTGCAGACTTACTTACCCATCCCTCCACTTCCTCATCCAGGTTGTTTATAAAAATCACAAAGAGTAAGGGTCCCAGTACAGATCCCTGAGGTACACCACTGGTCACCCACCTCCATGCAGAATACAACCCTTCAACAACTACTCTTTGCCTTCTGTAGGCCAGCCAGTTCTGGATCAACATTGCAATGTCCCCTTGGATCCCATGCCTCCTTACTTTTTCAATAAGCCTTGCATGGGGTACCTTATCAAATGCCTTGCTGAAATCCATATACACTACATCTACTGCTCTCCCTTCATCGATGTGTTTAGTCACGTCCTCAAAAAATTCAATCAGGCTTGTAAGGCAGGACCTGCCCTTGACAAAGCCATGCTGACTATTCCTAATCATATTATACCTCCCCAAATGTTCATAAATCCTGCCTCTCAGGATCTTCTCCATTAGCTTACCAACCACTGAGGTAAGACTCACTGGTCTATAATTTCCTGAGCTATCTCCACTCCATTTCTTGAATAAGGGAACAACATCTGCAACCCTCAAATCGTCTGGAACCTCTCCCATCTCCGTCGATGATGCAAAGATCATCGTCAGAGGCTCTGCAATCTCCTCCCTCACCTCCCACAGCAGCCTGGGGTACATCTCATCTGGTACTGGTGACTTATCCAACTTGATGCTCTCCAAAAGTTTCAGCACCTCCTCTTTCCTAATATCTATGTGCTCAAGCTTTTCAGCCTTCTGCAAGTCCTCACTACAATCACCCAGATCCTTTTCCGTAGTGAATACTGATGTAAAGTATTCATTAAGTACCTCTGCTATTTCTTCCGGATCCATACACACTTTCCCACTGCTGCACTTGATAGGCCCTATTCTTTCGCATCTTATCCTCTTGCTCTTCACATACGTGTAGAATGCCTTGGGCTTTCCTTAATCCTGCCCACCAAGGCCTTCTCATGTCCCCTTCTGGCTCTCCTAATTTCCTTCTTAAGCTCCTTCCTGTTAGCCTTATACTCTTCCAGATCTCTAACATTTCCTAGCTCTCTGTACCTTTTGTAAGCTTTTCCTTCCTTTTGACTAGATTTATTATAGCCTTTGTACACCACGGTTCCTGTATCCTCTAGTTACTCCCCTGTCTCATTGGAACATGCCTATGCAGAACTCCATATAAATATCCCCTGAATATTTTCCATACTTCTTCCGTACTTTTCCCTGAGAACATCTGTTCCCAATTTAAGTTTCCAATTTCCTGCCTGAGAGCCTCATAATTCCCTTTACTCCAAGTAAACGCCTTTCTAGTCTGTCTGTTTCTATCTCTCTCCAATGCTATTGTAAAGGAGATAGAATTATGATCACTATCTCCAAAATGCTCTCCCACTGAGAGATCTGACACCTGACCAGGTTCATTTCCCAATACCAAATCAAGCACAGCCTCTCCTCTTGTAGGCTTATCTACATATTGTGTCAAGAATCCTTCCTGAACACACTTAACAAACTCCACCCCATCTAAACCCCTCACTGTATGGAGATGCCAATCAATGTTTGGGAAGTTAAAATCTCCCATCACAACAACTCCGTTATTCTTACACCTTTCTAGGATCTGCTTCCCTATCTGCTCCTCGATATCCCTGTTACTATTGGGCGGCCTATGAACCCTTCCTATTTCTAACCTCCACCCACAGAGATTCTGTAGACAGTCCCTCCATGACGTCCACCTTTTCTGCAGCTGTGACACTATCTCTGATCAACAGTGCCACTCCCCCACCTCTTTTGCTTCCCTCCCTGTCCCTTCTGGAACATCTAACACCGGCATTTGAAATAACCATTCCAGTCCCTGAGCCATCCAAGTCTCTGTAATGGCCACCACGTCGTAGCTCCAAGTACTTATCCAAGCTCTAAGCTCATCCGCCTTGTTCACAATACTCCTTGCGTTAAAATAGACACATCTCAAACCCGTCTGAGCACGTCCCTTCTCTATCACCTGCCTATCCTCCCTCTCGTACCTACTACTAGCTTTCTCTATTTGAGAGCCAAACACCTCTTCCCCAGTCTCTCCAGTTCGAATCCCACCCCCCAACAATTCTAGTTTAAACTCCCCCCAGTAGCCTTAGCAAACCTCCCTGCCAGGATATTGGTCCCCCTGGGATTCAAGTGCAACCCGTCCTCTTTGTACAGTTCATACCTGCCCCAAAAGAGGCCCCAATGATCCAGAAATCTGAATCCCTGCCCCTTACTCCAATCCATCAGCCACGCATTTAACCTCATTCTATTCCTATACTCACTGTCACGTGGCACAGGCAGTAATCCTGAAATTAGCACCTTTGAGGTCCTGCTTCTCAACTTCCTTCCTAACTCCTTATAGTCTTTTTTCAGGACCTCATCCCTTTTCCTACTTATGTCGTTGGTACCAATATGTACCACGACCTCTGGCTGTTCTGTCTCCCTTTGCAGGATACCTTGGACGTGATCTGAAACATCCCAGACCCTGGCACCTGGGAGGCAAACTACCTTCCAAGTTTCGTTCCTGCGTCCACAGAATCGCCTGTCTGCCCATCTAACTTTTGAGTCTCCTATGACTACTGCCCTCCTCTCTCATTCCCTACCCTTCTGAGCCACAGGGCTGGACTCTGTGCCAGAGAGACTGCCACTGTCTCTTCCCCCACGTAGGCTGTCTCAAGCAGGAGTACTTATTGTCAAGGGGTACAGCCACAGGGGTACTCTCTAGTACCTGACTATTCCCCTTCCCCTTCCTGACTGTGATCCACTTGCCTGATTCCCGTCGTCCCGGTGTGACCACCTGCCTATAACTCCTTTCTATCACTTCCTCATCCTCCCTGACCAGACGAAGGTCATCGAGCTGCATCTCCAGTTCCCTAACCCGGTCCCTTAGGAGATGCAGCTCGACACACCAGGTGCAGATGTAGCCTTCCCGGAGGCAGGAAGACTCTGGAAACTCCCACATCTGACACCGAACACAGAAAACTGCACTCGTACTCCTTCCTTTACTCAAGTCACCTACCTTTTCTCACCCCTTTAACGCCTAAGCCCGTTGAGCCAAAGCCCAATCACTCTGCTCCCTCTCACTCCGCTGCCTGCTCCGAACGCTGCCCGCTGGATATGACTGTCCACTTTTTAAACGGCCCTTGCGCTACCTGCTGACGTCACGAGCCTGTGCAGTCCTGCTCCACTATTTCTGATGAGAATTATAAAAAATACTTAGCTGTTCTGAAGTCTTGAAGCCTGCCGAAATGAAACCAACGAAACCTCCGAAGCTTTTTTTTTCACATGCTTTTTAAACTGCCCACGCGCTACCTGCTGATGTCACGCACCTGCGCTAAGGGCAGACAAATCACCAGGATTGAAGGGCTGCATGCAAGGGTTTGAAAGGATTTGGCTGCAGAGTTAGTGGACCCATTGGCTGAAATTTTTCAAAACTTGTTAAATTCTGGCAGCATACCAGAAGATTGGAAAACAGTCAGTGTGACTCCCTTGTCCATAAAGGGAGGAACACAGAAGGTGGGAAACTATAGACCAATTAGTTTAATCTTTATAGTTGGTAAGACACCAGGGTCAATAATCAAAGAGGAAATAGCCATTATTCAGGGAAACTACATATAATCAAATCTAGTCAATATGGTTTTATGAAAGTTAACTCATATTTGACAAATTTGCTAGAACTCTTTGAAGATGTGACAGGTACAGTTGACAAAGGAGAACCTGTAGGTGTAGTGTATTCAGATTTCTAAAAAACATTTGAGAAGGTGCCACATAAAAGGCTAAATGCATAAGTTAAGAACCCAAGTGTGTTAACATAGATTGGAAACTGGCTGTAACATAGAAAACAGACAGTTAGAATAAATGAGTCCTTATCTGTCTGGAGGACCCCTGGAATGGGTTCTTGGCCCTCGTTTGCTTCCTACTTACATTACTGATCTGGAGGAGGGAATGAAATGTAAGGTTTCCAAGTTTGTCAATGTTAAGAAATTAGCCAGACGTAGTTGAGAAGGCAGCTTGTTGGTCTTCATTGTAAACTGGTTGGTGCTTAAGAATGGGGAGGTTTTTGTCACAGTTGTTCAGGGTGTTGCCACACCTTGAATACTGTGCGCAGATTTGGTCCCCTTACCTAAAAAAGGATACAGGAGCATTGGAGGCAGTGCAAAGGAGATTCACCAGGCAAATTCCTGGTTTTAGAGGGTTAACCCATCAAGAGAGGCTAGACAGTTTAGGTTTGTAATCCTTGGAGTTCAGACGAATGAGGGGTGACCTTAATCAAACATATGATATCCTAAGCGGGCTTGATGGGGCAGATGTTGAGATGTTTCCACCAGTGGGAGAGTCCTAAACAAGGAGACATAGCTACAAAAGAAGGAGCGGTCATTTAAAACTGAGGTACACGGACATTTCATCTCTCAGAGGTTAGTGGATCTCTGGGAAATCCCTGTACCTGAGGGTGGTGGAGTCCAGATCAATAGATATATGTAAGGTGGAGATAGATAACTATCTGAAAGATTGAGGAAGTGGGGGTTGTAAGGATCTGGCACAGAAGAGGAGTTGAGGCCAGCATAGATCAGCCATGATCATATTGAATGGCAGTGCAGGCTTGAGGGGCCTAGTGGTCCACTTCTGCTCATATTTTCTTGTGTTCTTTCAATCTGTTGGAGCATTTCTAGATTCTATGGAATTTTGGAAGCTGACTGCCAGTGTATCTGTTATCTCCATAACCATCTTTTTTCAATACCTTGGGATGCAGCTCATCAGGTCCAAGGGATTTATCAGCTTTCAGGCCCAGATCTGTCCAATTTTTTTCAAACCTACATTAATTTCTTTCAGCTCTTCATTCAGTCTAGACCTGATATTCCTCATTATTTTCAGGAACTTTTCTGTGCTTCCATAAAAACAAACACTAAAGATTTGTTTAATTTCTCTGCCATTTCCTTATTCCGCAATATAATTTCACCTATCCCACATTAACATTTGTAAGTATTTTCCCTTGTGCATACACATAAAGGTTTTTCATTTGTTTTGGATGTACTTATGTGTAGAATGATCTGGCTGGATGGCACGCAAAAAAGGCTTTTCATTGTATCTTGGTACACGTGACAACAATAAATCATTTGCAATTTCAATTAATGTTCATCGCTAGACTCCTCTTGTATTTTCCCTATCCTTATCAAATTCTTGGTTCTCCATTGAAATTTTCCTATTCATCAGGCTTCCTGTTCATTTTGGCAACATTACGTAAAACTTTTCCTGAGATCTGCTGATATCTTTAACTTCTATTATTAGTCATGGATGGATCACTTTCCCTGCTGGGTTTTTCTGTCTGACAGGAATAGCTATTTGTTGTAAACAATGTATTTAAATATTAACCATTGCTCACTTACCATCATACATTTCAATGTAGTTTCACAATATTCAATAGACATCACCAGCCTCATATGTTCAATGTTTGTTTTGTTTAGATTTAAGACCCTGATTTCAGAGTAAACTAACTTAAATGTTATTGTCCCATGTTTTAATCCTACTGCTGTTATGAAAGAAATTTAAGGAAGCAGGAGATCACCCAGCAGCAGACAAGGAAGGGAAATCAAGAGAGGTATGTGAAATCTTTTTCCTATGGTGGGACCATCTAAGACAAGAGGGCATAGGTTTAAGATGAGAGGTAGGAAGTTTAGAGCAGATCTCAGAGGGATTTTTTTTCATGCAGAGTGGTTGGGGTCTGGAATGCATAACCTGAAGAGGTGGTGGACGCAGATACTCACATGACATTTAAGAAGCATCGAGACAAGTACTTGAATCACAAAGACTTAGAAGACTACGGACCTAATGCAGACAAATGGGATTGGTATAGATAGGTGAGGATGGTGAGCCAAAGGGCCTGATTCTGCGCTGTATGATTCTTTGACTCTATGACTCTGGATCCAGAGGGGAAATAAAAGGCTTGGGATTCAAGGGAGAGAAACTAGTAGTGGGAATAACTCATATTAAATAACTGGAGATCAATAGAATCTCACTGAAGATGCACTGATAACACAAAGTAAAAATAATGACATTCAGATTTGTTTCACAAACATCAGAAAATCAATACTGATAGTTTAAATATAACTGGTGCATTGCCTAATATCCTAGCTATACCAACTAATAATCATACGGTCCAAGGGCAGGCAAAAGATCTGTCCTTATTGCCAAAAATGTAGTATTTAAATAGCACCATTACCATAGCATCCATTCATGCATGTGAGTTATAATCCTTGGATAGATATTTCAACGTTTCATACTAGTTGCAGATAAAAAAAATATAAGTTCAAAGTTTTTTAATGAAATTTCAGCTTACGTTTTGCTTTAGTTTGCATTTCCAATCTTTATTTTGTGTCTAACTTTTTAAGAATATTAGTTAACAACTGTTTTTTTACTTACAAATCTGCTTACTCTAAGCGTTATTCAATGTGATTGGTTGCTCAGTGTACTTGATGATATCATTTTGGCTGATCCCAGAGACCTCCAGACAGATCCAGTGTTGTAAAGGTTGAAATCCATGCCACAAAGAAGGCTAACTATTTGCAAACTACTTTTCTCAGGTCAGTAACAAGCACAAAATCTAAGCAATAGTGAAATGGCTGTATATGTCATTGCTCTGAGGGTTGCTGCTATCTGCTAAAGTTGCAGTAAGAGATTGGAGAACACACATTCCCTCCATTGTACCCTACAGAAATTTCATGAGCAGGTGTTCCTCAAACCATATATCTGTTGACTGGACAATGTAGCACTGTCATCAGACTGCAGAGGTAAGATGACTCGCAGTTTCCAAGCTTGAAATCAGTCTAGTTCAGGCCTTGCAGATCAGTGGACTTAATAAAATGTGCATGCCTCAGAGTCATTTCCTTGTAGAGAGCTGATGGAGGGTTGTTAAGAGTTCCTCGGGATCATGACCACAGCACTGCCCCAAGGCTTACTAATAGTTAAGCTGTTACAGCTGCACCTCAGCATTCTGCATCAATTCAAAACGTCCACAAAGACTGCCAGCAATGAACAGTCAGAGACTGCTTCTCATGTCTGTCAAACTGTCTCTTAATGTTGTCACTCAGAGCTTTGCCACTTTCATCAAAAATATTCTATCACTTATTTATCTGGGTTTTCCATGAAATATCTTTATGCTTTATGAACCCATAATGCACATTGATCTACATTTATGCATTAAGAAATGAGATAATGCATTAAATTACAGGAAATCTATGTCTAGTCCATAATTTTCCACATGTGTTCGCCAACGTTTATTCCTCAAACAATGGGCCTAAAAGTACTCACCTTTAGCCGGTGGAGCCATGGCAATGTGGAAGTCAGAAGTGAGCTGGAGGTCATATGGCAGCGAATCTGTTCTGCTCTACACTGAGTCCAAGGGTGGAGCACAATCGTCCTGAGCCGAGGAACCAGATGTACTTTCCATCCAGTGCCTCAGGTTTATTCCAGGGATGCCTGGTGAAGGCAGCACAACCCCATTCATTTGAATGGAGTTGGAAAAGTTAAGTGCAGATAAGTGTTCTTTTTTAATTAGTTTTACTCTATCTTTTGTTGATAATTAATTTTGTTCAAAATGTTTTAGTAGGTTTTCATTTACTTTCTGTTTTAAATTATTTTCAAATTTTTTAATTATCTAAATCTATTTGAAATGTTTTTGTATGTCTGTTGTCAGAGATCTCAGAGTGAGCTGTCAGGGAACCCAGCAGCAGAGCCCCAGGATCCACTGCTTGAGGCTTGGTTGCCTCTCATGACATGTTCCTTCTGGCAGGAAGTTCGTGGCAGACGAGGTCTCAAGCTCAATTCATCTCACTGGGGCACACAAATTAAAAGCAGGGAAAACACAGCAGGATGGGGTGAGTTGGAGGAGTAGGAAGCGTGATCTGGACTGTTTTAACTGCACTTCATAGGTACATCATTGGTTGTAAAGGGCTTTCAGAGATTCTGAGGTTGAGACAAACACAATATAAATGTAAGCCTTTCTTTCTTTGATAGACTGGTACAGGCTCTCCTTGCCAATTTTTATATTCAATTGCATAAAGAGGGCCTTACCAGCAAAGCCAGAACTCATTACATATCTCTAGTTACCATTGGGAAGGTAATATTGATTTAACTTTTTGAACTGCTGCAGTCCATCTGCTGAAGGTGCCCACCCACTGCTGTGGGAGAGGAAGTTTCAGGACTTATTACAGTGACAATGAAAGAACAATGATATATTTCCAAGTCAGAATGTTGTGTGACTCGTAGGTGGTGATGTTCTCATATATTGTCCTTGGCCTTCTTGGTGGTAGAGGTTTAGGGTTAAGAGGAATTGTCACGGTGGCCTTGCCAAGTAACTGGAGTACATTTTGTGGATGTCACACACTGCTCTGCAGTGCTCCAAGGGTAGAGGAAATTAATGCTTAGGATGGTGGGCTGGTCCCAATTAAGCAAGATTAGTATTGACACAAGAGAGACTGCAGATGCTGGGAATCTGGAGTAACACACACAAAATGCTGGAGGAACTCAGCAGGTCAGGCAGCATCAATAGAGGGAAATGAACAGTTTACGTTTTGGGCCGACTCCCTTCATCAGGACATCAGGATATTGGTGTTGAGCTTCTTTAAACATGTTGAAGCTGCATTCATCAAGGCAAGTGGAAAGTATTCCATCAAACTGCTTATCTGTCTTGTTGATGGTGGTAAACTTTGGAGAGTTGGAACATGACTCTCTCAGTGCAGGATACCTGGCCTCTGGTAAATGTTCAAGTAATCACCAAAGCCAATTCCCTTAGATATTTTGCTTTCTTTATTATCTGCACCATATGTTTTCCCAGGTAATACATAAAAACAAAGGATGGAAACACATTAGCCCTGCCATTATTAGTTCTTCAGAAGATTCCCCCTTAATTGTGCCACTAGCAATGTTGACATGCTCAAAGCACATGGAACCAATTCAGATTTTTGAAAAAAATATTTCCAAGAATCAGCAAAATCATTCCACAATTGTGAAGGTTGTACAGGATAGAGTTAGTTAGAAGCATTGTACACTGTAAAATGACTGCAATGCAAAATATTAAAATCTAAAAGCTCTAGGTGGCAGCATGGGCCACAGGGTCTCAGGTTTTGTTTGGTGACACTGCAGAAAGAATACAGCTGAAGGGTGGGAGCTGTAAGTTTAGTTAAGTTGCTTATCATCATAGGGCAGGATGCAAATTAAATTTAGACTGAAAATCCATTATATTTACAATAGATTTCTCTCCTTACCCTCCAACACAAAGGACCTTTTCCCACTCTGAATTCTGGATTGTAAACATCAGAATGTAAATTCTGAAGAATGAAAATATTTTATTGGCCTTTGCTTGGGCACTGTGATCAACTTGTGGAATGGGTAAGAGAATATAAGTCATCTGAGTTTAAAAGTATGCAGATCAGAAACTTATCAGTGTGTGCTTGTTAGAGGAGGCAAGATGGTGGAGGTGAAGTCAAATCCCAATGATTAGTGGATATCGTGGGCCAATAGTAAAGAAGTGACAAATGATATTTCAGTATATTGAATGCTGTTGTAGAAAATGCAAAGGTATGGAATTCATTGGGTGATTGTGCCTTGCAAATCTTCCAGTGTGGAATGGCGTGTGTGGAGATGGAATCTCAGGAAACTGTGAATGTGCCCATGATTTCCTGATGCATACTTATCCAGTTGGTCCAGGAGTGCCAGCTGGCCATTTTATGGCCATTTTAACAGAAGTACCTCATTTCTTCACACAAAACTCCAGGTCCAACACCAAAACCAGTCCCAATGACATAAGGTGAAGCCAACAGCAGGCTTGGTTCCTCCTTGGTTATTCAGAAGCAGCTGGTAATGGAACAATCCAGAACTTGTGGTTATGGTGAACTGCCCATGCTCTTTAACCCCCCCCCCCGTCACAAAGCAGACTTGGCTTGTGGTTTTCTCATCAGGGATTTGTAGGGAGGATTTGGTTCTGTCAACTGCACTGGCATAGCCTTCCGTGGCATAAGACCATCATGTAATGTGGAAGGCATAGAGCAAGCTCACCCCACAAAACAGCTGAAGAAGACGTAAAACTGCAAGGCTAAGCACCCTGCCTAAGCTGACTGTGAGTAATAGTCAATGTTTCTGATATTCAGAGACTATTGAAAACAATTAATATATTTTAAAAGTTGTTTATAATGTTTCAATATCAAAATAACTTAAAAACTATTGAAAGAAATTAAAAAGATTGAGAATTTAATAGAAAGGTTTTATCTTCTTACTTGGACCCTCACAGCCTTCTTTTTTCATAGAATTGAGCTGAAAAGCTGTCGCAAACCAGGACCAATTGGAGCGGGCTAGTTTGAGTGGTTTCCCTGCCACCAACGATGGGAGCTGATGCATCTTTGCAACCCTTTGTGGAAAGGCCAGTACTGAATAGCATTGACAAAATTACTGTGAACTGCGTACTGTGAACCAGATGAAGGGTCTCGACCCAAAACATGGACTGTCCATTTCCCTGCACAGGTGCTGCCTGACCCTTGAGTTCCTCTAGCTCCTTGTTTGTCTCCAGCATCTGCAATCTCTAGTGTCTCTGTCACAATTTTCAACCTGTGTATGGAAATACCAAAGTTGCTTGGGTAAATTTTTGTCAATCTCCATGGGAAACGGACAACATTTTCAACTAAGTCAGAGCCAATCTTTCACCCTCAGGAACTGAAAGAAATGCTAATTTCACAAATGGCCTTGCTTTAGATTTCATTCTGCCTGTGTGTTAACATGTTACTGATGGTTGTTAATAAGCTAGCTACCACCCATTCTTTTTTGTTATGATCAGGAACCACATGATTTAGAAAATGTGAACTAAATTAATTTGGGAAAATCTAACAAATCAGCTGATGTGATGATTGAAATCTGGGTGAAATCCCTTCATGGAATTGTCACTGTGAGTACCCTCTGTTGCATTCCCACAGAAGATGGAACAGTATTTGATATATTTAAGAAGGTGGGTGAAGGTGCTATTGTTACCCACATACTTGTACATTTAGACATATACATGCATGCATGTTTGCTAGTGCAACAAGCATGTTTGATATTTATATGCATTTCAGATCTCCATGACAAAATATTAATAAGGTATCTAATCCGAAATAAAAGCAGCATGCAAGAAATAATCAGCTTGTCAGACAGCATCTGTGAAGAGAGAAACAGAGTTAACATTTCAGACCAATAACCTTTCATTAGAACTTTCATTACACTTTGTCTATGTTTATTTTAAGTAAACCTTCATGTTCAGTGTCACCTGAAAAAAAATTCTGCACCACAAACACTCTTATTACAATTAGTACAATAAATTGATCCTGTCCTTGTCAATGCTTTAAAAATATTCTGTCCTATTTAGATGTGCCTAAGTTAATGGATTATGGTCAATTAAACCACATTTTGGAAGACTGCTCATCTTATATTAACAAAAGCAAGTAAGGACAAATTTCTGCCGAGCTATTAAAATTCCTGTCAACCTGCCACCTCCCTCCTTATCCTGTCTGTTGACAGAACATAATGCCATTGATATCAGCAGCAAACTGATGGAAATTTTAATTAATGGCAGATGTTATGATAGGTGAGACAAGTTTTATAAAAGGGCATTAACCTTAATGCCTAAAGCAACTTGCAGGACTTTGTATAACGTACTCTTTCTGATAATTGGCATGCAATGAAGAACACATGGAGCATATCTCTGTTTGTTGTACCCCCTGAAGAAAAAGGAAAATTCCAATCCTGTGTAATGCCCAGAGGATGGGGAGTAGGGAGCCTGGGTGTTGCTAATAAAATTACTTCAGACATAAAACAGGTTTCAAAATAATTGCTTCTATATGTTGCTCTAAATCTCAGCTCTTACCTCTGTGCGAACAGTCCTGTGTGGCTCCAGCATGATTCTTTTTTTATTAAAAGGAAATTCCATGCTCCTTTAAACTTTCCATGGCCTGTTTATTCATTCTTAAGCACAGAATTTCTGGCTCAGTCCAGAGCCCGACTTGAGATTTTAAAAAAACTTTTCATTGTAACTGTGGAAGAAAGCCTGACTTATGCCTGTAACCAAAGGTGTCATATTGATAGATGTAATGGATGAGAACATAATTTCATGCTAGCAGCAGCCAGCATAAGAACATTATAAAATACTGGGCTAGGGCCAAAAGTCTTCTTTAGTGCAATGTGGGATTTGATGTTATGCCTACCTTATGGGCCATAGAGTGGAACATATAGTGCTCATGACAAACACAAACGGATTCTGCATACAGCCATTGTGCTTCGCAATTCCCATAGTGTTATGTGCATTAGGGTTCTGACATTACATTTCACTATACCAGGATCATTCTAAAAAGGCCTCTATTTTACATTTTAACATTGGTATGTACATTTTGATTTTATTGGCTTTGATCTTTACTGTTTCACTTTTATTATTTTTTCCTGGTCAGAATTGTGAAAGACTAATTGTGATTAACAAAATCATGATACAGGGGACAAGCTGTGGAACTGCTTTACTATTGAATGCTTATGTGGTGACTGTCCTTTCATACCAGCATCTGGCTTTGTGGCCCAGCCAAGTTCAATGGGAATATGTCTCCACAGCTGGCTGTTTGTATGAGTCTTGTAACAAATGACCTTAGGCAATCCTAATCAATCTAGTTAGTCCTGGGTTTAGGGAATGGGATTTGGACTATAATGTCATTACTGATTTTGGTGATGGTAGAGAAGCAACATGTTAATTTTAAGACTCCTTGATCAACAAAATTATTGTTTCAGCCTGTTTAAAATATTCCATGCCTGTTAATTGCATTGATTCTGCCTAATTTAAATCTTAAAGTCATGCATTATGTGCTCTATTTGTATCACTGCAACATTTTTTATCCTCGACATTCAGAATCTCAACTAGGGCCTGATACTGACATCTAAACCATTGTGGCGATCCATGAAGAGGCCAGAAGTGACCAAAAGAAGTTTGGGAGCAAAAACGTTATCTAGAATCATTGTGGGCCGGAAGGAGATGGGATACATCCTCCCAACCCCATCCCAAACCCACTCCCCTCCCCCCACCCAAGCCCTCCAGTATTCCTTGGATCCCTGCCCCAGATTTCTCCTCATTCTGAATTAATGAGAATTAGAATGAGAAGTATCAGTATAAACCAGCGCTATTTTCAAGGAGTTGCAAAACTTTGGAGTTTTATTTACACAAGTAATAGAATCATAAATTCGTACAGCACAGAAACAGACCCACTAAGTCCACATTGGTCACCAAGCACCAACCTACATTGATCCTATACTCATCTTTTATTCTTCCTACATTCCCATCAGCTCCCCTGAGATTCTACCATTCACCTATATAGACAAGGGCCAATTTACATTGGCCATCTTCCTTCCAATTTGCATGTCTTTGGGATGTGGGAGGAAACCAGAGCACCCAAGGTCAGGGTTGAACCCGGGTTGCTGGAGCTGTGAGGCAGCAGCTCTACCAGTTGTGTTACTATGCTACCTTTGAAGTATTTGATGATGACTATACAAGTCAATTAAGCTGTTGAAACATACACAGGCTATCCTTGGATTTATAAAGAGGGTCATGAAATGCTAAAGGAAGGAAACTCAGTTAAATCTTTATAAATTTCCGGTTAGGCCTCAGGTAGATTATTATGCTGAATTCTGTTAAGAAAGGTGTCAAGGTCTTAGAAAGAGTGCAGGGGAGATTTGTTAGAATACTACAGGGCATGTAGGATTGGTTTTGTGAAAAGACAAGACAATGAGATGTCCAAAAGGAAATGCTGCTGCCTGGCACATTCTAGGCTGCAGGAGTACACGTTATGTAATGCAGCAAAGCTTTGTGTAGCCAGTGCAAAAGCTTTGTGGGGAAGGACTGCAGTCTAAGGTCCTGCTGCCACTAGACATTGAAGGGCTAAGCCCTGGCTAAAGGCCTCTCAAACTCAAACAAGTTTGTATTGACCAAGGAAGTCACATGAGTGGCAATGATGTCTTGTATATAGAATGTGCTAACACTACCAATGTATAGACCTGGTAACACAATGAATGTATAAACTGAACAACACTATGAACATAAAGAAAGCCATATACTGTTTTTGCACTTTTCTTTGTATTCTTTTATGAATAAAATTTATTTTTGAAATAATTAGCAAGAGAAGCTGGGATTGTCCTCTTTAAAACAAATGTTCTAGTGATGTTTAATAATTGCTTTCAAAAACATTAGAAGGTTTTCATAGAATAAATTGAGGAAAACTGTTCCTTTTGGCAGGGGGCCCTGAGCTGAAGTTTGCAGGTTTCAGTTAGCTGGCAAAACAATAAGGGATGAAATGAAGAGATTTATTTTCCCCGCTGCCAGAAAAGATGTTGGTTTCAGATTCAACAGTCAATTTCAAACAGGAATTGGGTACATGCCTGAAAGGAATGAACTGAAACTCTATGGACAGAGGAGCTGCTTTGATTGTTAATCAAAGATAAAGTACAATGGGTTGCAGCCTCTTTCTCTGATTAATGATTCTGTGATACTTTATGTGCAATACTAAATACTGCAAATGGGTATACATAATGTGGAAACCTAGCTTAGAGATCTGATTACAAATGCATCATACACAGATATAGGAATATATATTGACATCAGTTTGGGATTCCATATATATTTTATTACAGAAACTAAATGTGTTATTAAATGAGCTTAGCTCTTGGTAATTACAATTCTAATAATAGAATCATAGAATTCTATTGCACAGCAATATTGATCGTTGCTTGATCAATGAGTTATTAAATTTAGTTTTGCTTGCTTGCTTGCATTATCCTTTTGTATTCCTTACACTTAACTAGGTGATTCCCTTTCCTAAAAAAAATCAGCTTCTTTATGGTTTGCAGCACAGAATTTCTTGTCCTACTCACCCTCTTTTCAGTATTTCCTTATCAGTTTTTTGAATACTTTTCAACTTAACCCTTGTCCTTCAAAGCTGTGTAAAAGAATTTTCCCAACACCCTTCCTAGTGGCAGCCCATCAGCTCTATGTTTATTATCATTGTACCTTTACCTTTTGCTTTAATGTTTCCCCTATAATGGACAATCCAAAACTGAACATGACATTCAACCTTGGTAAGGTCCAATTTATTTTTGTCAACCAACACTTCATTTTTATGACCTTATTTACTCGTGTCACCACTTTTAATGACCTCAGTGCATGTTAATGTTCCTTTATTCATTTAATCTCTTTTCAATTAACATGTATTTCCCATGTACACCGACCCTATCAAATTCTTAATTCCAAAATACATTAGAAGTCGGCTTAGACACAGGGTGAGCACTGAATACAAGATTAGAAATGCAGTTAGCCAGTGTCCACTGCTCACTTTTAAAGAGGAAACTGAATCAAAATTTGCAGTCACGTTTTGGTTTCTTGACAGAATGGAGATTGAAAGACTGGTGGTATTGTAAATGCAGTGTCAGGTACAGCAAATGAACCGAAAAAACATCCCATGAGTAGCAAAGAGATAAATATGAGCTGGAAAGTTAATTAGGTCTGTCGGTGTTACTAGATCAACAGAAGAAGATAAGAAATAAAATGGGAGAACTGAGGAAGATTGGCAAACTGACAACCAAATTGTCCAGCCTGTATCTGACCATATGAGACATGGTCACTGACCACTATTTGCTGCAGTTCAGGCACTACAAGTTCATGGATTCGAACAGGACAGCGTGTAAATTAATTGCCCCTCATCTACCTTCCTTCAGATTCTAACAAATATACCTATTATTGAAACACAAGAGACTGTAGATGCTGGAACCTGGAGCAAAAAACAAACTGCTGGAGAAACTCAATGGGTCAAACAGCATCTGTGTAGGCAAAGGGATAGTCAATGTTGACTGTCTCTTTGCCTCCATAGATGCAGCTTGACGTGCTGAGCTCTTCCAGAGCTTTGTTTTTAGCTACATATATATTTTATATTTGGTTGTGGGGAAATGCAGAATCTGACCAAACAATTTTCCTTCTAATTATTTTGAAGTCAGGGTCCATAAAGGCAATAAGTTTTAGGCTAGAATCACTCTTTGATTTTTATTCCACCCACCCCATTGCTCAGTCATAGAAAATAAGACACGATTAGCTGTACAACAATATGATGCACTATATCTTATAATGTAAGCTTTGTTGGATGGGGTGTTTTATTTCTCAAGATACTTTTTTTTGCATTCATATTGGTGTTCTTGAGGAAGGAAAAAGATAAAGCCACTATGCACTATGACCCTCACAATAGCTTACATTATTTATATTTGACTGTGGAAAACACCAACCCAAATATATCCATTCGACAGCATTTTGGTCAGGAATTACAGAAGGGGAAACGTCAGGGAGCTGCAGAAAGAGAATCGAGGAACACAAACCAGGTTTACTGAGTTACTGCAGTGCAAACTTCAATACAAGGTAAAAATAATAAAAGAGAGTAAAAGGGAGCTTTTTACTCAAAGAGCAATATTGTTGGCAAGTGAGTTACACCTCAGATATATTGAGTGAACTTTCTGACTGGGTTCAATGATTAACTGAATGCATGAAAGCTGAATTTGGCTGATGGGAAAATGGACAAGGTTGTTGGTCTTATTCTGAATTCCATAAACATTCCTCTGTTCTTACTTAAAGAAAAAACATTGGAAATGACATGGATCAAGATAAGAGCAGTATTAAGACTGATTTATTACAATCTTCCCAGATACCTTCGAGCTTTATATATTTGAGCCAGGAACAATAATGAAGATAGTCATAAATATCTACTAATTGACAAATTGGAAGTGTGATAGACTGTCATCACTGTGTTAACTGATAATGAATGGTTTGTGTTAGAAAGATTTGCAGAATGAAAATATTGTAGCAGCACAGATGCTTGTAAGTTTTCGGAGCTTTAGTGAGAGATAAATGAGATCTGCAATACCGTTTTTCCTCTTCCAAAACTAAATCAGAAGCTTGCTCTGAAACTCACAGCAGTCCACACAGAGATATTTCACAACCCAGAGTGTGCAACAAAAGATAGAGGGAGAAAGTGTCCTTTGAAGGAGAAAATTCAGGCTACTCAGGGTTTTGACAATATTTCTGCTTTAATCCTCAGCTACGATCTGGCTCAATGGAAACCTTTGCACTTTTTCCAATTCATCACTGGAAATCTGTGGGCTACCCCAGTAGAACAGCTTTTCCCCGGGGAAAGTAAGTGGAGAAGGGCAGAAATACTACTAGAAGTATTAGAAGCATAATTTTGATTGCAAGAAGACTGGCAATACTGATATTAATTACAAGAAAAAGAATAAGCGGAACCTACTTTCTGTTCCACATATAATGAAGGTCAGCATTACATTCAACTGTGAAAAGTTTTATTTTGCTTATAACTTGCAAGCTATTAATATAACAAGGACTCCTCTTACAGAGGTTCAATGCTATTAATGATTTCTCAATGCTGGTTACATACTGGTAAGGACATTTATGCATTTTACAATACTTTGCATAGAATTTCATAGAACATATACCACAGAAAAGAGTTAATTTAACCCAATTATGTAATGGTAGTGTTTAGTTTCCACCAGGACCTCCTTCTATTCCAAGCCTCAACCCCTCTCCTAAATCTGATGTTTAAAAAATTTCAATGACTTTACAACATATGTTAAGATCAGTTAAAAATGTATATGCCAATTGCATATGTTCTATGTTCTATGTATATGCCAATGGCAGTACCAGCTTCATAGACTGCTCTATGCATCCCATCTAATCAACAATCTACCAACAGTCACTGAATCACATGCTGAACATATGCTCAACTGCACACACTGGCACATTTCTTTGTCTCTTTTGTAGGACATGGTGATGCAGAGCAGGAGGCAGGAGCAGCTAAATGGCAACAGAGAGATAAGGAAAGAGAAGGAAACAGCAGTCATAGAACATGGAACATAGAACAGTACAGCACAGAATAGGCCCTTCGGCCCACAATGTTGTGCCAACATAGCTATTCCCTCCTACCTGCAGAATGCCCATATCCCTCTATTTTCCTCTCATTCATGTGCCCATCCAATCCCTGCTTAAAAGCCCCCAATGAATTTGCCTCCACCGCCCTATCAGGCAATGCATTTTACTGTTGTAAGATGGTCATGAGTGAGTCTGTTGCCTGGGATGACCATGAACTCTATATGATGGCACTACATCACTAGCCTTCATCTCACATCTTCCTTGCCTGTCACCTCACAATCACTTCTGATTAACAATCTTCAGATGGTGAAGGCTTCCCAACTTTCCTTGCTGATACACAATCAACTTTGTGCCTTCCTCTTTTCAAATAAACAAGAATTGCAACCCCAACACCTGGCGGTAGATAATCAAGATGAAACGGAAAATGATCAGACCCATCATTTGATTTAATACTTCCAGCCAGCAGCCAAGAAACAGATTGGAGTTTTTCTTGGGGCAGCTACTGCACTTGCTATGTCACCAGCATGAATGCCCCACAGCCAGAGCAGAGGAGAAGGGCAGGATAGGTGCTAGCTCTGCAAAGGAGAGTCAGAGGACCAGGGCAGCTTATGGATACCTTATCATCACTGGGCCTAAGGAGTCAGGGCAGCCTATGGAACAAGTCTGATGGGCATTCACAACGAAATGCTTGTGTCTTTGACAGGTCTTCCATAAAGCCCATGGACTAAATCAAGGAGCATGAGAAGTCCAGCACCCACCTTGCACAAATGTGGAAAGTACTCATCGTTAGTGCTCTGGTGATCCAACCAGTACTAAATAGCAGATAGCTTAGCAAATAGCACAGCAAGCAGAGCTGCTGCCTCACAGTTCCAGTGTGCCGGGTTCCATCCTGGCCTCTGGTCCTGTTCTTCGTGTAGTTTGCATGTTGTCCCTGTGACCATCTGGCTTTCCTCCAAGTGTTCCAGTTTTCTTCCACATCTGAAAGATGTGTAAGTTGGTAGGTTTATTGTCATGACAAATTGCCCCTAGTGTGTAGACAAGTGGTAGATTCTTGGAGGAGTTGAAGGAAATCTGGGGAGAACAAAATGGGATTCATGTGGAATTAGTGCAGAATGGTGCTTGATAGCCAACATGGACACGGTGAGCCACAGGGCTGTATGACTATCACTCATTGTAGTACATGATAAATCTACCCAATACCTGTGTGTTGTTGCACAAGGTCAGACTATTGCCATTATGGCTGAATAATCTTTTATTCATTCACAATTTATTGTTGATTTCTAATTGCTGCTAAGAAGATGGTCAGGCATCATTCGAACTCCTGCAATAACTTTGCTGAAGATCCACCCACAGTTCTCACTGCGTAATAGGGTAAATGCAACATGATGATGCTGGAGGAACTCAGCAGGCCAGGCAGCATCCATAGAGAAAAGCAGGCGGTCAATGTTTCGGGTCAGGACCCTTCTTCAGGACTGAAGATAGGAAAAGGAGAAGCCCAATATATAGGAGGGAAAAGCAGAGCAGTGATAGGTGGACAAAAGAGGGGAGACGGGGTGGGCACAAAGTGGTGATAGGTAGATGCAGGTAAGGGATAGTGATAGGCAGGTATGGGGGAGTAGGGGAGAGCAGATCTGCTGGGGGGAAGGGTCAAAAGTAAGAAGAGAAAAAAAGAGAGAAATTAAAAGAGGCTAGGAAAGGAAAGAAGAGAAGAAGCATGGTGGGGGGGCGGGTGGGGGGGTTTGTGGGGAAGGGGGGGTGGGGATTACCTAAAGTGGGATAATTCAATATTCATGCCATTGGGCTGCAATGTTCCAAGACGGAAAATGAGGTGCTGTTCCTCTGGTTTGCACTTGGAATTCTCCTGGCAGCGGAGGAGGCTGAGGACTGACATATCAGTGACAGTGTGGGAGGGGGAGTTGAAATGACTGGCAATGGGAAGATGCAGGTCGCGGTTACAGACAGAGTGCAGGCGTTCTGCGAAATGGTCACCTAGTCTGTCTTTGGTCTCACCAATGTAGAGGAGGCCCAAAACGTTGACCGCCTGCTTTTCTCTATGGATGCTGCCTGGCCTGCTGAGTTCCTCCAGCATCATTGTGTTTCATCTAGATTCCAGCATCTGTAGTCTTTTGTTTCTCTCGTGTCATAGGGTAGGGAGTTCCAGAATTTAGGCCCAGTGATGATGAAGGAATCCAACATATTCCCAAGTCAGGAAGGAGTGCAGCTTTGAGTGACTCACATCCTGACACCCCAAGGCCTTGCCACCACTAACAAAGCATGTGTCAGGTGCGTTTACAGAATGTCCACCATTTGCCTGTGTATGTGCAGTGGAAAAAACTGTTACAGAGCTTGATACCATCCAGGACAAAGCAGCCCACTAGATTTGTACATCATCTATCACACTAAACATTTCTTCCCTCTATCACCGGCACACAATGGCTCGAGTGTGTACTACTTACAAAATCACTAATCTTTCATCACGGCAGGGTCTGCGTCCTGGAACTCCATACTCAACAGCATTGTGGGAATATGTTCACCAGAAGGTCAGCAGTGGTTCAAGAAACCGGCATGGCGCTACCTTCTCAAAGACATTTCGAGATGGACAATACATACAGGTCTAGGTAGCAATGGTCAGATTCTGAAAATGAATATAAAAAAAATGAGGCAACCTCAGGGTCACAAATGGCATCAACATTACATATCATCTGATTTATCCTCAAATAGCTGCTAGGGAGTGAAGTCAGTGGCCAGGGAGCAGAGATTTTTCCAATGACTATAAATACAGGCTTAATTCATTCAGGAAATCTCTGTTTCCTCGGTACTGGAAAATTGGCAACTATTCATGCAATTTGTGGAGGGTGGAAAGGTTGAGAGAGAGTGGTGGGATAGAGTTGGGTGTGGACAATGTGTGGACAATATAGGCAGAAATTAACAAAAGGAATTACAGTACGTCTGGTACCTGATTTTTTTCCCCTCTGTCTTCAGACTAACCACACACAATCCGTGCCCATAATCCCTCATTTTACCCTTGATTCTTCTGTAATGGATCTGATCAACTGTCTTCCTTAGGTAAGATACTCAGCCAGTTTCTGTCCTGTGTTAATTCTTTTCTATCATACAAAAAGTCCAATGAATTCTTGTTCATTGTACATGAATTCTTTGTATGAGTATCATTGTCTTAAGTCAATTTTGGAAAAAAAATCTTACAAGCAAGTCTTGTAGCCTTTAACAGAAATAAATACTAAATTTTTTGGCATACCAAACCTCTGAACAACTTTATGAAGCCAATTTCCCCATGTAATTTAAGTGTAAGTGAATTAAAACCCTTAGATCATTTGTTTTCCTACTCATCAGTCAGAAAACTGTGTCAGTAAACATGACATGATGTAATGCATTTGATGCTGATAAAGAAGTAAGTTAAGGTTAAATAGGGACAACATCTAAATGCACTTTAGGGAACATTTTATCATCAAATCTGCTCAAATTTACAATTTTCTTCTGACATTATGACACATTCAATGATTTTTCCTACTTTTCTATTGGCAGTCTGGATCATCAATTCAGCATCTCCCCCTTCATGTCCTTTAAAGTAAGGGGGCTGCCAACACTCATGAAAACATAGGCAAAGTCTGCATCCAATGGAGACTTGTGTGGATTTTGCACAAAATTGGTTTATGTATTTATTTAAGCTTTCTTATCTAAACTAGGGGTCTCCAGTGTATAGTAATCCAATCAGCAAAGAACAATATTCTAATCTGGGGGTCTTTAAAGATTCATCAGCCTGTGTATGGTAGATAATGACCACATTAAAAAGTTTAGACCCTCTGTGGAAGCTCTAATTCACTATTGTATGTGACCTCTCGGTAATGTTCTTCTTCCCTGATGGAATGACCTAGTGCAAGCAGACAATATGCATTTGTGTCCCTGTCTGCATTTGAACCAAGTCATTTCTTCAGCAAACTATACTAGGCCAATGAAACAACAGAGATTTTATCACTGAAGCTGTCATATGTAGCCCTCTAGGGGCTTTAAACCTGTATGCAGAGGAAACAAAAAAATCAAGTACTTTTGATTTACAATATGGACATAACTGATTGCAGAAAATGTCAATCATCAGTGCTGAAGCAAGCAATGTTTTTGAATGAACCCCTTGAAGGATTTGGTGTTGGCAAAGCCAATGGATCTTTCTGTTTATTATTGAAAATCAATTCATGCAGGTTTTTATTGTAACTCACCAGTACATGCAAATATTTGGCTTAGATTCAGCATATTCAGTTGCAAATGTTTGCTTAATAATTTTTTCACCTCACAATTCTTGCAAGAAAACTGAGCATTCTATCTGATTTGACACGTAATTCTGCTCTTGTTTCTGTGGGAGATAAAAATGACAATATTATTAATGATTCCAAAACATCTAGGGATTCAAATCTTATTGGGAAGTCGATGAGACTGGAAATGTCAATGTGGAAAATGTTTCACATAGCTGTATGATTTATATGGTTTCTGTATAACAAGAAAGCAATAGCAGAGACAGATCATTCTGTCACCGCTAATTCTGCAGCAGGCAAGTACAAATCATTTAACAAGCAAGTAAATGGCATCAAAGTTTTGCTGAATTCCCCTGTGTTTTCTTTATGTTGTTCTCAGCTTTAAGCAGTTCCTGTATCGGGGGCTATATGATGTACAAAAATTACCACCTGGATAAATCTACCTCCTACGCTGACTTGTGCATAGCTCAAATGAAATGTGGGAAGATGTCTATAGCAATCACATCATACAGGCTTTTTAAGTGTTTTACTAACCAAGTTCCATGAGATGGACACTACTAGAGTTAGAAAATAAGAGGAGACAATGATGAGGTATATTACTGGGTAATGATTACCTCATATCAGCTTGGCTTTTTATACATTTTGGGTGAGAGATGTAAGGAGTTCTACAATTTATTCAAGAACTATGGTACCAGATCATGTATTTTAACACAGAGATAATGTGGGAAGAGTGAAGAGTATTGAAGAAAGGTGAACAATGAGTACTGAAAGTACTGAAGCATTTCCGTCTCTTTTGTCACATTGTCCACTGAAACGTCTGTTCAATCTGCTGCGTGCTGTTTTCAATATTTGAGGGCTTTTTGTGAATGTGCAATAGATTAAAAGATTAATGCTGAAAATTTGAATCTTGTTCATTTTGGATCCCAAAAGTGCTTGTGTTCCAGTGGAAGTGCAAATACAGTTTGCTTCCCTTTGTCTCAAGAAGCTACCATGGAAATCTCACCTTTTGTACTCCCACAGAGCCAAACATAACACACTGGCTGAGTAGCACCTATTTGCTAGTGAACAATCTTACAACATCCAGAGAGTTCCCTTCAGCGGTGTAAAATGCCCATGCAATGTGGAATGAAATGTGAAGATCAAGTTCCAACCTGGGGAAAGTTCTGTAATATGGGCTTGGGCTCTGGAGAACTGGATTGAGTCTGCCAAATAATCTGCTGGAGGAAATCAGCAGGTCAAGAAGCATCTGTAGAGGGACAGAAATTGTCAACGTTTTGGGTCAAAACCCTGCATCAGGACATCAGGAGTTGTCCGCATCTTAAGTCTGCCCCAAACTCATTTTGCATAGCACCAAAGTAAGAACAGAAGAGAAAAGATGACTACTACCTCCTCTGGCAGTGGGTTCCAGGTATCAACCACTCTCTGTGTAAAAATCTTACCCCTTAGATCACCTTTAAGAGTCCTTCCTCTCACCTTGAACCTATGCCTCTTGTTTTTGATACCTATATATGCCTCTCAAATCTTAAGTATATAAAGTCACTCCTTAGCCTCCTTCACTCCAGGAAAATCAAGCCTAGCCTATCCAATCTCTCCCCATAACCAATGCCCTCCAATTCAGGCAACAACCTGGGGAATCTCTTCTGTACTCTTTCTAGCACCATCATATCCTTTCTATAGTGTGGCAACCAGAACTGCACATAATACTCCAAGTGCAGTGTTTTGTGAAGTTGCAGAGTTGCAACACAACATCCTGTCCAATGTTTTGTAAAATTACAACATAATGTCCCTGAACTTTATACCAACCAAATCTCAAGTACCAAACAGAGGGAAATGCTTTCACAATAGAAGTTGTAATCAATCCCACTTTTCACTCTGGGATCCTTATCTGCATTGTTTAATGAAGCAGGCCACTTAAAATACTTTTGTTAGAGATGGTCAAGGTGAAAGTTGCATTGCAAGAGTTAGTCAAGGTGTAATGCAGAAATGGATGTTACAAAATGGAAGATAGTCATATATGACATAACAAAATGGAGAACTGACTAGGCATTGTGGGACTTGACCACTTTCTATTTCTATGGTGTCACAGAGAGAAATGACCAACTAGGCCTTCCTTATCAGAACTGAGGCAGTTTAAAGTGGATAAACAAGGTTCTTAGAATATAGGGTTATCATTCTTATTCAGGGACAGAGAACAGCGTACCTGTTCACATCAGGGAGAGGCACAATATCTGTCTATTAGCTGTTCATTAGCTGAACCATCCCCTGATATTTGTAAAACATCTGGTTGGGTATGTATATACTGTATGTAATCAATTGTTAATAGTACTGGTTTGTAATCCACTAGGAAGAAATAAAAAAAGTATAACAATGGATTTTTTCCTTTTGTTCTGTGGAGTTGGTTGCCTAAGGTTTTTGACGGTTCCTTTGGCACTTGAAATGGACCTGGATCCTGTGTGATGCTTCAGTCTCTGTTTTCCACTAATAGTTTGGCATGGTTGGCAGTATCTGTGGTCAGGATGGATTCACACATATGTGTAATGTGAGTATGGTGATATTCCCAGTTATGGGATGAGTAAAGATGGTAATCCATCTTCCCCTCATACGGTCCAAATCAACTGTCAAAAAGTAAGAGGAACTCAAATTAGTTCCACCGTCAGATATGTCAGCATGCTATGGAAGGTGCTATGTTGTGACTAATTGTGATCTGGTAACATGAAAAGCTTATCATGTAGTAGCTAATGTGATCTGGTAGATGTTCGGTGATGGCCGCGGAGAGTGAGTCAGAGGGATGAATTGTCAGTCGTGTTGAACAGTGGTCTTGTTGTGAACTACTGCTGGTGCATCTGGGGGGCTACCAGTCACATTGGGTGGAATAGCCAGTGGTCCTCTGGTCACCTACCACCAGTACGTCAGGGGAGGTAGCACCCACACTAGTTGGAATAGGCAGTGGTCCCCTGGTGAGCTACTCTGTGCCAGAGTATGGTCAGGAATAAGATAGAGCTAGAGTGGGGACCAGAGTGCTTCCTGGCATATCATCCAGCAAAGAAAAATCGATAAGGTGATTGTTAGGTTGAAATACCTACAATCTTCCCCAGAAACTGAAGGAGCAGTGGCAGGAGGAGGAAAGGGATGAGAAAGACAGAGGCTGAGTTCTGATTTTCCTAACCAATGTCAGATTGGCAAATGGATGCAGTCCTGTCCAGTCAGATAGTTCTGCCTGCCCTGGATAGTGAGGTGAGGACAATCTTGTCTTGGCTGAATTCTAAGGAACCATTGCGTGATCATACTTCACTCCCAGGTGGGAACAGGTTCTCCTGAAGGAGATGACCACTGTAAAAGTCAAACAGGAATACTGAATTCTGGTAGAAACATATAAAAAAAGATACTAATTCGGTACAGCTGATAGGATATATTTGTGTCAGACGAGAGGTCAAGTAAAGAATCATGGAAATCAGTGTCTGAAAATGTGTTTGAATGTTTGCTTGGTTAAATCGTTGTGTAGGAGCATGTCTTTAAAAGGTATCCACAGTTTGTCTTCAGCATCAGTTACATGTTGTTATCCATTTGTGGTCTTGACTGTTGGTTAGGTGATCTCTCTGGCTTTGTAAATCAAGTCTTAAGAAGGAATTTTGAAGTAAATTACTGATTAAAATTTTAGATGCAGGTGTTGTATTTTAACCAATGAAATGGAACTGATTTTTGACCTTCTACAAGGAATCTGAGGCTGCTGCACTTTTGGTTGAAGTGTGTGAGGAGTATGTTTGTATATCTTTGGACACAATTTTGATCAATGCCTTCCAACATTCTTTTGTATTAAAGCCTTAAAGGTTTGAGAGCTTTCCTTGATGTGAGTGAGTGACTGTGTTTGACACTGCTTTGTGTTTATCTTAAGTCATATTTTGTTTAAAATGTGTGAATGCTCTGTTAATGCTCAGTGAGTTTCCACATGTTGCATTAAGCTGAGCAATTTTTGAATAACGTGAGAGAGAAAACTATTCAAATAAAAGGTTTTAGAACAGACACAAATGAGGACTAAGAAGAAATAATAATTGACGGAATTATGCAAGTATCTGAAAGTGTGAAGCAATTAGTAAAAGTAGGAAGGAAGGAGATTTAGAACCATAGTTGATAGCTCCCAGGGCAAGGGAAGTGTTGGTAAGAGCGCCTCTGAGATGTTGATGACAAAAGACACAAATACATGTGTGAATGTGACAGAAAAGGTGGGGATGATGTGGGTCCTCACCGAGATCAGATTAAACAGCATGTGACTCAGCTACTTCAACATTTGAAGGAGCTGCATCAGGGAATGCAGGCCCAACAGACAGTACAAGATCTAGAACTCAGTGGGTACTTCAATATCAATAAACCGATACCTCACATGGGGGAGAGAGTCCTCGTCTGACTCAGCCCTGAAGAGATGGGATTTTCCCCAAGAGGCATAGGACCATATGACAAGTGACACTTGTGCTTGTATTGATATATGGAAAGGATAGTATTATTAGCAGTAGGTTTATGCATTATTATTCAATGGGTGACTGGCCAACAACAGACACCACCAAGCTGCCATGCACAATTTTATAGAAGTAGAAATGGTGTGAGTTTAAAACAGAAATTAATCTGAATAACCATTATTTGCAGGAGCATTTAGTCCATACCGGCGATGAACTGTGCAGCTACAATCTAATTACCTCACTATGACCAGGTCCTCTCTTCCCTTTGTTTCAGCTTGCAGGGATCACAAGCCGAGATGAAAAGGCCATCCTTGCTGTGGCCATCATGATGCTGCTGCCCAAACTTTTGGAATCAAGTGATGAGGAAACTCAAATGGATTTCCCATGGATCGGTGCAAAGATGAAAAGAATGGACGATATGCATAATGGAGCATTGTATAACATAACTGATGAGGAATGTGTACCCGGAAGGAAAGACTAGCATTGAGATCAAACCCACTCTAATACATAGCTCAGACTGTAGTTTATTGTTGTCATAGGCATACATACACAGGGTATAAATGCCATGAAATTTAACTCTTTGCAGCAGTAGCACAGTATATTACAATACAAGGACAAACATCAGTTAACACAAACTTAATTTAACATAAATTATACATACACCTATGCAAATTAAACAACAAACTAAACATAACGACACTAGTGCAAGATTGAGAGAGAAATAAAAAGTCCGAGGTAGTGTTAAGGTTTTTCAGGTCTTATCCAAGGAGTATGTGTGAACCATTCCACCGATTCGTCGTGCATTGAATGTGTTTTGAACTGAAAGCAAGGAGACCCAATGGGTACATCTTTTGTGGATCAATTGCACACCTCCAGTGAGCATGCGTACACCAGAGACACATGATGGGCGTGTAGGTGTGCACGGATATAATGGGTGGATGGAAACGCCAGTGCTCAAACTCTACGTGTGCTTTACTCCTACTTTGATAACACCATCCCTTGCTACTTTGTTCACATTCCCAAAGGTATTGCAATGCTCCCAATCAATGAGGGGAACCAAAACAGAATTATGTTACTGAAGGATATCACAAGATCACAAGACAAAAGAGCAGAAGTAAGCCATTCGGCCCATCGAGTCTGCTCCATGAGCTAAACTAATACTATTCCTATCTAGCCCCAATTTCTGGCCTTATCCCCATATCCCTTGATACCTTGACTAATTAGATACCTATCAATCTCCTCTTTAAACACCCACAATGATTGGGCCTCCACAGCTGTATGTGGCAAAGAATTCCATAATTTCACTACCCTCTGGCTAAAGAAATTTCTCTTCATTTCTGTTTTAAACCGGTACCCTCTAATTCTAAGATTGTGACCTCTAGTCCTGGACTCACCCACCAAGGGAAACAGCTTAACCACATCTACTCTGTCCAGTCCTTTCAACATTCTAAATGTTTCTATAAGGTCCCCTCTCATTCTTCTGTACTCCAGTGAGTACAGTCCAAGAGCTGACAAACACTCATCATAAGTAAGCCCTTTCATTCCGAGAATCATCCTCGTAAATCTTTTCTGAACCCTCACCAACATCAGTACATCCTTTCTAAGATAAGGGGCCCAAAACTGCGCACAGTACTCCAAATGAGGTCTCACCAGTGCCCCATTGAGCCTCATTAACACTTCCTTACTTTTATACTTTATACCTCTCAAGATGAATGCTAACATAGCATTCACTTTCTTTACCACCGATCCGACCTGGTGGTTAACCTGCACGAGTACCCCCAAGGCTCTTTGTACTTCTGTACTTTGAATTTTCTCCCCACCTAGATAATAATCTGCCCGTTTATTTCTTTTTCCAATGTGTACAACTGCACATTTCTCAACATTGAATCGCATCTGCCATTTCTTTGCCCATTCTCCTAAACTATCTAAGTCTCTCTGCAACCTTCCTATTTCTTCAATACTCCCTACTCCTCCACCTATCTTGGTGTCATCAGCAAACTTAGTCACAAAACCATTTACTCCATCATCCAAATCATTAATATACAAAGTAAAAAGAATCAGCCTAACACCGACCCCTGCAGAACACCACTAGTAACCAGTAGCCAACCAGAACAGGATCCCTTTATTCCCACCCTTTGCTTTCTGCCTACCAGCCAATGCTCCACACATTCCAATATCCTACCTGTAATCCCATGAGCTCTCATCTTATTAATCAGCCTCTTGTGCAGCACCTTGTCGAAGGCCTTTTGAAAGTCTAAATACACAACATCCACAACCTCTCCCTTATCCACCCTACCTGAGATTTCCTCAAAAAACTCAATTGCTCATTTCCCTAATACTTTGCTGCTCAATGCAGCTTGTAAAAGACAAATAAGGTCCATTGGCAAAGTGGGGAACCTTCAATTTTTGATAAATCTGACTTTTGCATTCAACTTGTGAAAGGAGATTTGATTGCAATGCAGTGCTCCAAAACTTTGAGAACATCATGTCCTTCAAGGTATTTTTCACAAGTGTCCATACAAATGAGACTGCCTTCTCTGTGCATTGTTCTCCATAACCTTATCCAAGGTCCTCTGTTCCATTGGGAGGACTTAGCCATCACCACCCCTCACCTCACCACCTCCCCATCAATCACTTGCCAACATTCTCCACCAGCTGAAAGAGTTCTTGTATTATGCTCTGACCATTTAAGAGTTCCTTCCTGAAGACAAAGTTGTGAGGAAAGGCGCTACCAATGGGAGAAATTCAACTCCTAATGCCCTCTGCTCCTGAGAGAGCAGGGTTACACAAGGGAGCCCATTAGCACTGTTTTGAAGCAAGTGCTAACAAGTTTTGAAATTTGTTTTTAAGAGCTTTCGGTAACAGGGAGATTGCTAAGGCCACTTAAACACTAAATAAATACCACAGAAACATTTCTGGGCCCCTGTACAATATTAAGAAATAGATTTGGTCTCATGTGCATAGTACTGGCTCTGAGGGATTGAAATCCATTTTAAAGCCTTTGGTGTCACACTGACTTTCACATATTACTTAAGTGAAAGGCTCCTCATTTCATCTCTGTTTTGATTATCGCTGTTTTCACTGAAGCACCAGGACCTTGTCATATCTGTTAGCATTGAAACATTAAGATGCATTGAAAACTGATTAAAAGAATGATGAGGAAAGTGGTGCAGAGTCCTCCCAAGGGGGCAGCGGAGCCTGCATAGGCTTCTGAAGAGGCATGCAGCGGGCAGCTTCTTTGTGCAACAGGCACTCAGGAAAATAAGTTGCCAGAGAGGTGTCTGTAAAAATTGATTACCTTTACAAGTACTCTTGCTTTGCTACTTCTCTACCTGCACACAGAGTGCCAATATGGCCACTATACCACAAAAGTTTTCTGACTTGACTAGATTTTGCAAATATGGGCAAACCTTGTAAATTGATTAAAGATGTCTGTCTTTAAGTGTAACTCACTGCTGTGGGCCTAAGGTGATTTAATTGTATAGTAAATAAATAACACAACCCTGGTCATTAAATTGGCCTAGTTTTAGTATTTGCACAGCTGTCTCAACATATTGAACAGAATGCGCTAGGTTGTAAAGTTAGGACTGTTTCCTTCGCTCCATACTGTGCTGGGATTCAAAGTCCCAGTGATCAGGGTTATGTTTTGGCTAATAAATTTAGTCTTTAAACACTTGAATACCTATGGTAAGGATTAGCATCACACAGTATGGATCAGCAACACAGAGCTGAAAGGAAGAGAGAAAATATAATACCACATTGAACTTTAAAGTTTTTTTAAATCTGTGGTTTGGTTTCATAATCTCTGCGTCAATTAATTTAACCTCTTACACTTTCACACGGTCCAGGCCTCATTGGTTTATTTAAGGCTTGTTTAGTGAGTAATGTGTAGGAATCTCTGAATGAAAGAATTACATGGTATGAGTTTGTGATTAACCAGAGAACGTGGAAATAGAATGTAAACAATTCACCCCACAACAATTCATCAGAACCATATTGGAGAAAGCTGCTGTCACTGTCAAAGATAAATATGTAACATATAATACTTAATATACAGAGTTGTATAATTTGTAATCTAAGTCCCCAATATAAAAACAATAGCACACTATGGTTATGTGTTACCATAATGCATTCAGATTTGAGAGTGATTCTCAATAGTTATTCCTATTCATAAATGATCACTTTTCATACTCTTCACTTTTCCTAATAGTCACTATTATACTCTCTATTAATATCATTATCATGGTGGGAAATTAAATAATTCTAAGTTGCAGTTTAGGCTGTGCAAAAACAATATTAAATTGAAAATATGAAATAATAAATGTTGGACATATAAAAAAAGTTCATTTTCAGGGTGGCAACATTGCTGACCAAGTAGCACTTATTTCTCAATGATTTGATGAAATGGTAGGAGGGCCTCCTTTTGAACTGCTGCCATCAATGTGGCCTCATTCTCCTAGTTAACTTGTTTTTGCATCTTCACCCAGTAGTGATGAAGTGTTGGCAATATGCATCTCTGTCAGGATGGAGGGGAACATGGAGATGATGGCACTTCCATGCATATGCTGCCCTTGTCCTTCTAGGTGATGGAGTTTGCAAGTTTGGGTGGTGCTGCTTGAATAGCCTTGGACACTGCTGTATTACTTCTGTTCATCATGGTACACTCAGCAACCTCAACAGGCTGGTAGCTGATGTACTGATATAGTAAGCTTCTTTAGTAAGGCTGAACTAAATCCATCCAGACAAGAAGATAACATTCCATCGCACGCTTGACATTTCTGTGGGTGGTGGGAAGATCTGGGGAGTTTGGTATGTGAACATAACATTCAGCCTTTAATTTGTTCTAGTATCCACAGCATTTACTTGCTCAATCAAGTTGAGCTTCTGTCCAATGTGGATGTTAGTGGCATGATTACAGGAGAAGGGTGGGTTGGAGAAGCAATAGGGAGAGCAATAAACAAGCTCTGCCCACTAAACAGTGGTCTAAGTCATGTCCTTTGGCTGTCAAAATGGTTAAAAACTTTGAACCTTTCTGATTGACTGTGCTATTAATCATGCCAGCAGTAGCTAGTGAGAGCTCCTTAAGCAGCACCTTGAATGACAGACAGTGTGAAGATGCAGGCATTTAGTGAGCTGACAAGAAAACTAGCACTCATCTGCACTGATGAACCTGCGCCAGTCAGATATCAAAAGATTAGTCCTTGATTCATGTGAAGATTCCACAGGCCTGTATGAATCCCATACATCAGGTTGGTACCCTTCAGTAAGTCAGTAAGCCAAGGCCATGTGTTTCCTTCCCACTTGAATCAATGAGGAATATAATGGCATGGATCTTTGGGGGTAAACGTTCCCTACTTAACTGCAGGTATTTGCATACATGGGAACTGCTTCTCCATTCATTTCAAGGAGAATGACTGCAAAAAAGTAAGGTAGATATCAATTAATTTAGATTTATTTCACTTGAGTTTATTTAAATGATTATAGGTTTCTTAAGTGTTTTATGTTGTAGACTTTTAAAATATTTTTTAATATTTTTGATAGATATAGATTTTGAAATCAAGGTCTGTGACACCTTTTGACAATAGAGTGGGTAAACGAGAGGGCCTGCCATAACTGCATTCAAAGTATTTTCAGCCACTGTGGCTGATATTTGTTGGGGCCATGTGAGTCAGTACTTGCCAGATACTGTCAATGCACTGACTATTGGCACAATATATGTAGGCAGCTTCTGAATGCAAGTTCCCACTGGGGGAAGTGTGCTAAGTAGTTCTGAATCCTTTTAGGGCAGTGCCATTAGTCACTCGATGTTGATGGTAAATTCTCGGCCAATGCATTGATTTTTCCTTGCTGAATAATATGCCTCTATTTATGCATCTATCTACAACTTAACTAGCTTTTCCAAATGTGTCCTTAGCAACTCTCAAAACCTGACAAAGGCATAAAGTGAGTTTTCCACTAGCTTTGACCTCACTGGAGTCTTAAAACCAAGATTTCAGGATTTATACTTGTAGTGCACCACAACCACTGAGCACGAGCCTACCTCAAGAGCATTTGGCCCTCAAACATCACCAATTACTTAACAATCCAATCCAGGCAGAAATCTGACCTTATCCACCAATCAGAATTATGAGACCTCTCATTGATTCAGCCAAAAGGTCAGGATTATGATCCTAACACACTGAGCAATTTTTGCTGTGTTCCCCTAATTCCTAACTGACCTGCCCCTCAGCTCACTGCACTTCCTTCTCTAAAGGTTGGCTGTTACATGCCTCATTCTCCTCAACTCTGCTGACCTCTTCTCCCTTGGTCCCTTCTTCTCTTCCCTTTTATTCCCCTCCTGCACCCTCGCCTTTCCTCTCCTACACCTTTCCATCTCCCCTCCAGTTTCCAATATCTCTTTCCTCTATCTCTTTTCCCTCCCGTCCACTGAATATGTTTTTTTCTCCCCTTCTCCTCTCCTTCTTTCACTGCCCCCCCATGCAGCCTCCAATGTTTTCCTTCCTCTCCTCTCCTTCCCACTCTTCCACTTCCCCCTTTTTCATATTCTTCTACAAACCAAAAGATCTAAAGTAGTTATGACTGACCGCATACAACATAACTGGAGATTGCCTTATATATGTATATATTCACTGAAAATGAAAACAATGTTCTGTATACTTCAGATATTTACTCTTACTCCATAAGTATCACCACAGGTATTGAAGTTTTCAATGTGTTACTCCTACCTAAGACCAAATAAGGCTTCAGTTCCCTTATTTCTCTCTCAGGTTACATTCAAAACTGGAAAAGAAAACACACTTTGACAAATCAATAATGACGACAGACCTAAATAAATGTAAACCAATGAAAACATTATTTATCTATGGGTGCACGACTGAGACAGGGGCCACACTATACACTATAAACCCACTCCAAGTTACTTTAATAGCACCTGACCTACATTTACTTTAAAATAATGATGCCTCAAACACAGATCAGCACAACTCCAAAAGAAATTGGCTGGCTATCTCCAGAAGGTTATTTCTCCTTTTGGGCTGGAATATAAGAGTCCCTCTCCACCTTGTGTTCTTTAGAAGGGTTTGCAGTTGCAAGAGCCATTGGGCTGACCTGCTGTTAGTCTGGGGTGAATGTCTCAGAGAAACCTTGGAACCTGCCCAGCTACACCCCTTTGATGTGTGAAATAGCATAGAGAAAATCATTCATTGCACACATTAGAGGAACCCCATTATAGAAGTTCATTGGATTCCACTGGATTTGATGTTGTTCTGTTTTCTTGGCTGCCCCGAAACCTATGTCAATAGTACACCATATAATAATACCATAACAAACAAAGCTTATACACCAGTAGCTTAAAAATCAATCTGGAAGGAGACCTGCCAGACAGCAGTTGTAATGGCCACTGTAACTTATTTTATGCTGGAGCAGGGAATAGAATGTTAATGAGAACATGAGCTTTAATCAAAGCCTTAATAAGTTCTCTGTTCAAAGCATGCTGGAATATTCATTGCACATAATTACAGAGAAGGCCTTAATTCATAATGTTGAGTCTAACTTCTAAGGGACGATGGTTTCTTATGTTTTCAGTTCTTCTGCTGACTTGTTACTGTTCCAACAAATGGCACATCCAAATGATGTAAAAAGCACTTCCCTCCCTATTGTAAATTGAAATATTGGTGGAGTGGGGTTAATGTCCAGGTTCCATTGGTGTACATTTTATTCATCCCATTTATATCCTCTGCCATGTAGAAGTAGGTGGTAGTCCTAAGGACTAAGTCGTTAAAGACCCAAAGCCCACCTTAATCCTTGTTGTCACTTTCCATTCTCTCCACTCAAGCCTGGCATTTCGCTTCTGAAGGTTTTGATCATGACCAAGGTCTTCAGTGGGAGTCTTGCTACCATTTTGGGGGCATTTTAACTCCTTCATTACCTTTCTCTATTGCTCCAGTGGCTCCTTGCAGCAGCACAATTGAGAATTTTCTACCCTCAGCCTGGAAGGCTCCCCATTGTCAGTCGAAATACTGCCAGGCACCCACTGTACAGGTGGAATGTACCTAATATATCTCATGGATTTGGGAACAGGGTGGATCTGCAGGAATGGGTGGAAAATTCTTCCTGGTTTAAATTCTCACTGAGTTCACCCCTAAATCCATCAGAGCATTAAATGAACCACCTCTTCCCTCCATGTAATTCTCTGCAAGCAGTGTTGTTGCCTGGAAAACTGACCTTTGTACACTGTATAATCCGATTATGGTGCAAAATCAGTTCTACTTGAATTAGTGCATTTAGTTCACCTTGTTTGGAGCACCAGGGCTAACAGTCTTAAATCGGAGCCATACAATATAAAATTATGCATGTGCAGTTCTTACAAATCATATTTGCTGGTTCCAGATTTGACCTAAGTGTAAGAATGACATTTTGGTCTCTTGATGAGGCTGATAAAGTGATGATATGGCAGCCTGCCTCCAGCTTAAGTAAAGGCACCTTGAAAGATGAGATTTTATGTCTCCAGAATTGTGTTTAGCTTTGATAATATTATGGAACCGCTTCTCATCAGTGCCAATATACCTCAAAATGTCACTCTCTCCAGCCACTTAATTGTGGCTAAACTAATGGTTGTCCAGACTTCTACACCACAGACTAGCAATTGCTTCAAAGTTTATCGAACATCATATCCATTCAGTTATTTTTTTAATCACCAATTTGTCAAGATGATTACAATTCCCCTTCAACACCACCCTTACATAATAACAGCAATTGGATTAACTTTCTTTTTTAACTTCTGTCTGGATGAGTCACTGAAAACTGACTGGTAGTGGTTTGTATTGGTTTAATATAGGAATGTTTTCTGTGAAGTTCAAAGTCTAAGTCAAGTTTATTGTCATGTGCGCAAGTACATGTATGCACAGGTATAATGAAAAACTTACTTGCAGCAGCATCACAGGCACAGAACATCATATAAGCAGCATTCACAAGGAAAACATAAATTAAACATAAATTATACACAATTTTTACAAGAAAGAACACAATTAGAACAAAAAAATCCATTTTAATGCAAAGTGATCAAAGTGTTTATAGTGTTGCTAAACTGTAGTGATCGGGGATTTGCCGGTTGGTTCAAGAACCGCATGGTTGAAGGGAAGTAGCTGTTGGTGTGGGACTTTGGGGTTCTGTACCTCCTGCCCGATGGTAGCTGCAAAAAGATGGCATGGCCTGGATGGTGGGGATCTTCGATGATGGATGTTGCCTTCTTGAGGCAGCGCCTCCTGTAGATACTACCAATAGTGGGGAAGGATGTGCCCATAATGTATTGGGCAGAGTCCACTACATGGACTACGAGAGTTCTGGGAATTATTGCTGCTTGCTGATTGCATGTGTTTCAACTGTGGATCAATTGATAATACTGTTGACTCTGAATCAGATGGCTGTGGGTCATGACTCCCTCTGGAGGCATCCTTGCGAAAATTTAGTCTAACATTCCAGTGCTGTACTGAGGGAGATTTTTCGAGTAGATGCAGGGCAGTTATTCTTAATGTCCTGGCCAATATTTTCCCCAAGTCAATCACTAAAATAAACACTATAGCCTCTAGCCGAAAGTAGCCTATATCACACAATTGATTTCCAGCAAATCCCACCTTCATGTGATCCATGGTCCTACAGTGTCCTCATATAGCCTCTTGAATCTAATGCAGCTTGTGGCCACTGCTGAGTTCAATGGCAGAACTAGTGCACTGATGTGACAGTGCATTGTCTACTTCCCGGCTGCAATGTGCAGATGCAGAAGTCAGGAACACGAAGATCCATGAAGAACACTTAGCCAATGGTTTTCTTCTGAGCAATAGCATTTTGGCCCAATGTCACAATTCTGTCTCTGGGAGCTTCAAGTTTTGTGCAGATGGTCTGCTGTGTTCTCACTTTGCTGCATTGACTGCACAATAAGAAAAACTTCATTGGGTGTGATACACTGTAAGCACTATTAATGGTGCTATATAAAAGCAGGTTTTTCTTCTTAATGGAGTATAGGGACCAATTTGATTTGTGGGCTTTTGTTTGATTCCAGTCCAGCACCAATGCCCTGGGATCTTTTTGTAGTTTTAAAACAAAATTTGTTCTGGTTATCGTTGTGTCTTAGCAACAGAAACTAAGTTAAAAACAAACTTGTTTTATTAATATTTATGACATGAAAGGTCTTGTTGTAAATTCAAATCAGGTTTCATAGATTGCAGTGCACCAAAGGTAAATGCAAAGAGCAAATCTACAAGAACACATTAATACAGCAGTTACAGTTCAGAGACCCATCAATTCAATATTCAGCATATCAATAATTCCATTAACATTTTATTTGCTGCATAAAATTTTTAAATCAACACTTATACACACACAGCTGTGCTACAAATTCAGGCATGCAACAAGCCATGAAGTTGTAAATTATGGCGACATGTATTGTAATTATGAATTTTAAATGTAAGAAAGCACCTGAAAACAGCTCTGAGATGTTCTTCTTGTGTAGGAACCCAAAAGGATAATATTGCACTGTATTCAGGATGTGAGTCACATTATATTCAGTGGAGAATTGGCCAGTATTGATGTCTTGGGTAGTTTTACTGTGAGTGAGTTCTGAACAGAAAGTGGAGGATGGAGCTGCAAGATTCAAATCTGCCTGGTGTCAGTAGTTTAAGTCCCATGCTAGGTTATTTTTGCAGTCTGGTAACCAGTGCAAGGAGATTTTTGACCAGGTTAGCTAAAATCACGGGATGTTGGAGACACTCCCTGCCATTAAAATGAGCTATTGAGAGAATAGGAACTGTTTGAGATGGGTACACAGAGGCCCAGGTTTTCCTTGTGGGACAGTTCTGCTTCCTCTGTACTCATTAAGACATGTTTCTGATGTACTGCATCCCTCTCTTTCTCCATCAGGTATTACTGAGCAGAATACCCGTGATGAACAAATCATTCATGACAGTACTAAAATACACTCAGGATCTTTGTGGTATTGTAGGACTCTGAAGTACATTTACAAATGAAGGTCCTGCCTCAGCCAAGTGGCCACATTTGCTATCTAAGTGTGACAGGTGGGAATTGAATGAACAACAGAACAACTATTTTAAAGGTGAACCATGCAGCACAAGTTTTCCCAAGTCTGTGGATAGGCAAAATACTCCATCGCAGAGCAGTTTTTAAGAAAATCAAAGTATTAAATTAACTTTGTTAATGCCAAATATTGGACAGATAAGATGGTGAAACAACCAAATATCTCTAAAAGAATGCTGGGATATATTGAACAGAACACATTCAGACAAATCTTAAAGGGTTAAATCAAGGCTTTACAATGCTCTGGAGGACTGTTTTTTTTCAGCTCCTTTGTCACGTATATTGAAGATGTTGTGGGAAATAGGTACACGATCGGAAGGAACCTGTTGTATGGAAAGATCGGAGGAAGCTTACAGAAGAGGAAGAACATGGAATATAAATATTGGACATGTAGATGAATTAAACCCAGATTGTGATTAATACTTTGATTTTCTTAAAAACTGCTCTGCAATGGAGTATTTTGCCTATCCACCCAAAATGGACCTGTTCAGCAAAGTTCATTTATTAATTAATATTTTAAGGTGACTTTTAAATCATACTTACGGAAAACTACGCAGCAACCAGGGAACATGCTGATCCAATATATACACCAAGTACCAAAGAATCAAACTCTACACAAGGTATTCATCTGATAATAAGCCCATGCTGTCTCTTCGAAAGAGCTGTTCAGTCTGTTCCATTCACCTGTAAGATTTCTCATAGCTCTACACCTTTTTTTCCCCTTTTCAAGTGTTTACTTAGTTTTCTTTTGAAAGTTACCATTGAGTTTGCATCTAGCATTGTTATCATTACCATACTAAAGCTACCATTGAATGCATCAGGTTCTGCATTCCAGATCCTAATAACATGTTGTGTTATCAAATCTTCTTATCTTACTATTGGCTCTTTTGCCAATTACACTCAATTTGTGTCTTCTGGTTACTGATTCTCCTGCCATATTGTTATGTAGTTCTCATTCTGTGAGTACTAGAAATCTTGAGTCCATCAATATTCAGCATCATAATACTATAATATAAAGTATTATATTTACATTTTCTTTTTAATCTTTATGTTCTATTTGTAACACTTGTTGAATTAATCTTTGTCCAGGTTGCAAATTGGAACAGTTTTCCACTTCAGATATTCAGTCTCAGTATTGACATCACCATGCCAGCTTGCATTGTAATATTACTTGAGTAATTTGTCCTGGATTCAGTCTATCAAGTCAAGCCAGATCTTTATGTTCAGTAGCCTTTTTCCCATCGCTGCAACACAGCAATGTTATGGTAGAATCACAATGTTTTCATATGTTTGAACAATGCAGGGCTGTTTTTCTAAAATTATATAATGCAAAGGGTTATTTACTTCAAAATATGCTTTTCTTTCATTAGTTGAATTACTATCCTTTTTATGATGTGGATTATTTCTTCAACCTTGTGTATAGTCAAGCCCATGACAAATAAATAGCTCCCATTCAGTGATGCAATTTATGTTAAGCCACCTCGACCAAGTAGTTTTGATTACTGCACCCTGACTCCACCTACTTTGAATTAACAAGTCTCGGGTTTCTTTGTGTGGGGCATGGAGATGAAGTGCCCTACGTCAAGAAGCAGCATCTTAATAAGTGACATCTCCCTTCATAATTTTATGTGTCCATGTCCACACAAGTATGACAGGCATCTCGGACATCCTCCCACAGAAAGAGACATTGTCTGAGTTTATACTTTATAACCCTAGCAGACACACATCATTTATTTTGGAAGTGTAATGCTCAAATGAGTACTAGCTCTCTGTATAGAACAGGATAATGCTGTGAAGAGGGAGAGGAATAAGGAGCACACACTTTGTTGATATTCTGCCTTTCTGTGCAGAATAAATATTGACTCTGGGAAAGTGTCAATTTCCCTTGCATTGAGTTTTCCTCTTTAAAGTTAAGATCAGACTCTCTACATAAGCCAAATTTGAATTTGAGTGTGAGGAGTAAAATAGAACTACAGATTTAACACAATCAAAGTCTCATGCTTCTAAATGTATCTGAGTTACTCAGTTTCAGTTTAACAGCAATTTGGGGAATAATTTCATGCAAGCATCATCGAATTAACACTGACTCTTGCAGCCTTGTCAACAGCTCATGTCAACAAGGAGCTTGAGAAACCATAGAGAGGGCTGCATGAAAGGCATTGATTGCCCCAGGCCTGATTTATAAACTCACGCATATTCAAATAAATGCATAATGCTGCTTTTGTGGAAAACTGGCAAGATGATTCCCCCATAGTGCTGGACAGGAAGGCAGCTCACAGGCAGAAATTACTGAAATAATTTTCCTTCATACTCAATTATTTTTATTATGGCAAACAAAATACTTTTAAAATTATTTTTACATCAGAGTCTGGAGGCTTAACGCACCTGATCATGTTGTCAAAATAATAGAGGCAGGCAGCCTTCACCATTATTTGGGTGGAAAGGAGACAGTTTTGAGTGCACATATGCAGATAGCTGTAGAAGATAAAATATTTCTTTTCAGAAACAGAGAATGCTGTAAGTGCTTAACAGGTCAGGCAACATCAGTGAGCAAAGAAACAGTGTTGATGTTTTGGGTCAAGGACCTTTCATCAGAACTGGAAAAGTGAGAAGACAAGTGTGACCTAAATTGCAAAGAGAAGTTGGAAAGAATAGAGTATCTGTGACAGGCTGCAGGCCAAAATTATCAAGGTAATGAATACTTTAATACCAGTAGTTGGATGATTTAATGGAAGTTTTAATGCTGGTGAGATTAACAGACTTTTGAAGAGCAACCTTGTTCTTTTCCTGTTCTTGTTGCTTAAGTACCAATCACTTTAATTGTCCATCTACTCTCACTCTCAACTCACTGTCACTGGCCTCCTATGTCGCTCCAATGATCCCAGTACAAGGAACATTATCTTACCCTCTGACAAGGACCATTACAACCCTGGGGTCTTAAGTTTTACAATTTCAGGAAAACTCTTCACTGATATGGCTGAAACCTTTCTGTTTCAATTGTTTCAAGTTGTATCTGTATCACTTTGTTCTAACCACTAGTTTTTTAGAATAATTGTTTTTTTGACAATTTTGGTCTACACCCTATCACGGACATTCCCTCAGTTCTCTTCATGTCAACTTTGTCCGCATGTTTGCCTTTTCACCTTCTTGGTTCAGATTGAGGATCCTTGACTCCAGACATCAGCAATGTCTTTGTCCCCCTGTCTGGCACATCACACTGGAGAAACAAAGGTGATTTTCACCCTGAGGTGCTTGAGAGAATTTTAGACTTCAATCCCGAAGCACTCCAACAAAAATGTTGATTTTCAGATGAGTAATTCTGAATAAAACAGTGCTACATATCCAAATTCCTAAATGTAAACTGTAGAATGTGGATGCCAGCCATACATTTAGTTCAACTAAACTTTGAACATCTGGTTCAGTTCACAGGGGGAAAAGTCTTGGAAATGTTGACTAAATACTAATTAGAGTCAGAACACAGCACAGAAACAAACCCTTCGGCCCAACTGGTCCATGTCGACTGTGTTGCCCAGCGAGCAAGTCCCATCTGCATTTGGCCCATAGCCCTAAGCCTCTCCTCTTTAAGTACTTATGTAAATGACTTTTAAATGTTGCTAATGTGCCTGTTTCAACCACTATCTGTGGCAGCTCATTCCAAGTACGCATCATTCTTTGCATGAAGAAGCTGCCCCTGGTGTCCTTTTAAATCCCTCACGTCTTTCTCTTAAGATGTGCCTTCTTTTAGTCTTATAATGTATATCTAACCTGCCTTGTGCAGTGACACATCTGACAAGTCAATTGTTGCAATTCAATACTTGACCTTATCAGGGCAGTCTAGCCCAAATACTTGCAGCAATATCCCATTTTGGATTTACAAATTTTAACACTTGCCAATCCTTTATTGTAACCCAACCATGTGTGCTGGTCGCAGATAAAGACAGTGAAAACTGCCTTCACAGAGTAGCCTTGCAGGACACACCCCCAGATTCTAATATGGTTAACTATTGAACAATAGCAAAAACGAAAAGCTGTTGATGTGTCAGACACGGTTATTTTTGAATCCTCAGGTTCTTTCAGGAGTCCAAGAATGGGTTGAAAACAACTTGGTGCTTCACAAAGTTTTATTGGAAAAGTTTAAAACAAAGAAACAGTCACAGAGCACATGGCACTAGCTTTACTACTGGGAGATGAGCCGAGACAACAGGAACTAAAGATGAGCTAGGGCCAGGGGTGGGGGGGGTGGGAAGCGAGGTAAGAGAGCAAGAAAGATAAGCAAGAGAGAGATGGAGGCAAGAGGGTGACTAACCTTTTATACCTGAGATAAGAGGTACTCCTTAGCAAACAGTAGTCCAATCAGAAAACCTATTAGATACCTGTAGCAAAGCCAACCAATGAGTAAACACATATTCACCTGATGGACGAACCAATAAACTAGGAAGCAGCCATTCTTTGTGCAGCCACTTGAGGTGTATTAAACACTATACATGTTAAAAAAAACTACTTAAAACAGCCCAATCCAACAAATGTAATCAATTGCAAAAAAAAAATTCCAGTGCAATTATCTAACTAATATAGAGGGCTAGAAATTAACATGTCAACAAAAACCTTGGAGCCATTTGACAGATGAATAGATATAATCTCTAATGAGTTAAATTTAATTTGAGATAAATTACTGCAATTTTATTCTGGGGAATTTACCAAAAACCCAGAGACATGGAAAAAATGTAGCGGTTAGTGCAACGCTATTACAGCGCCAGCGATCAGGGTTCGATTCCCGTCACTGTCTGTAAGGAGTTTGTACGTTCTCCCGTGTCTGCGTAGGTTTCCTCCGGGTGCTCCGGTTTCCTCCCACATTGCAAAGACATACAGGTAGGTTAATTGAGTTTAAAATGGGTGGCACGGACTCATTGGGCCGGAAGGGCCTGTTACCATGCTGTAAATAATAAAAAAAGCACAGTTAATTGTGACTTAAGTTACAGTTAATGTTCTTGCCAAAACTATGTGTAATGGGCCAGGCCCATGCAGAGATACTCGGGAGCATGGTTCTTGTTGCTGGCTCAGAATCCACCTGGCACCTCCTGCCACTCCCTCTGTACAAGGAAATAGGATCAATATCCATCATGCTGATCTTTGTTGTCACACTGCTGCTACTGTAAGGTATCCTGGGCTGCCCCAAGCCATCACACTTCCTACCCAAGAATAACTTTAAAATTTCACCCCAGTCTCTGCAACTTACAACACTTGTTTTCTCACTTTTCCAGTTCTGATGAAGGGTCTTTGACCTGAAACATGAACTCTGTTTTTCTTTCTCTGTAGATGCTACCTGACCTGCTGCGTGTTCCCAGTATTTTCTGTTTATATTTCAGATTTCCAGGGTCTGACGTTTTTTTAAAATTTTCACATCTGGACCTGTGCCTGAACAAAAAAAAGGAGGGTGGGGGGAGACTCCTGCCTCCTTTGCTTTTTGTATCTGCTTGCTGGCGGTGTGTCTGCTGAAATAATCTGATGCTATGAACTATAGCCAAAAGAGAGAAGTAGGGATTTTAAGATTTTTTTGTTCTCGTTAGTCCACTTTACTTAGGCCTCAGGCTGATCTGACACCTGTTGAGGGAAGCCATTAGATGCTGGTAACCTTTGCAATCATCCCATCACTAATTCAGTGTATGGGTCAGGAATTTTGCAGTTGCTGGTAACCTTTGAAATTATCCCATAATAAATTCAGTGAACTGGTCAGAAAATTTGCAGCACCTTTCTGTTATAGCCAGGATCCATTTCAGGCATGACACACTCATATCCTGCAAATACACTCATGCACCGTCTCTGAAGGAAAACACATTGTTGGTAAATTGCAGTACACAGTGATCTCACTGAAGGTAATATTGCTTGCACTTTAGTCGTTCTGGAATTGCTGACCACCTTGCCATAACTCCAGTGGGATTGTGGTCAATGAAACATAAACCAGGTCAGGAAATAAGTGAGTTACACTGGAATGGTTTGATCATTTTTAATAGGGCAACAGATTCCATGGCCCCAAGAATGGTTACTGAAGCAAAAGTCAAGGCTGATGAATTGGATTTTCTTGAAAAGCAAGTCATCAGAGGAGATTTTTGGCTTTGCACCCAGAGCATTTGATAACTGAGCCCAGCAAAAACTGAAATACTGGGCAGGTTGCCTTAATAATATACATTCCAATAAGCTTAATAGCAATTAGCAAATTATTAGCAAAAAATAAACTGCTGGAGGAAACTGGATCGAGCAGCATCTATTGGGGGAAAGGAATTGTTGTTGTCTCGGGTCAAGAAAATGCATCAGGACTCTTGTGTCTCCCTTGAGTTTCTATTACCTCTTGCACCAAGTGAACAATATCAACCAAGTACAGAGCTAAGACAAGGTGTACAATTGGGAAAATGATAGCAATTGGCCTAAGACTTCTATGAAACAACCTGGCATCATTTTTCTGGTATCCCTCCTTCAAATGGAATGAACAAAGAGAAACCATGGGAACATTCAATGGATAGGTTATTAGAGAAAATGGTACACCAAAGTCCATGTATCTGCTCCTACATTTGAAAAATGAATTCAAACATAAAGCAATTTGAAAGCACATCCTGAATATGCATTGACAATGAATATTTGTTAAATCACAGAATCTGATAAAACAAAGAAAGCTTGTGCTGTCTTTTTGAAAGACCGATCCAATGAGCCTCAGTATCTCCTCTTCCTCCAGTTCACTGCAAGTTTTTTCCACTGTTAAACATTTGTCCAATTCTCTTTTGAAAGTTACTATTGAAACTTTCACCACCAATTTGAGAAGTGCATTACTTCAAAATATTCCCTCCGGGTCTTCTGATAATTTCTGTAAGTCTGTCTTCTGATTACTCCTGTTCTGCAACTGGAAACAGTTCCTCCTTATTCACTCCAATTCCCATAATTTTGTCTCCTGCAGGAATAATTCTAACTCTCCAATTTCTTTACAAAACTGAAATTCCTTATCCCAGGAAAATCATTCCAGTAAATCTCCTCTGTGTGCACTCCAATACTTTGACATGCTTCCTTCAGCTTGGTATCCAGAAATGGAATCAATATACCAGGTGAAGCCTAATCAGCTACTTATATAATATTGGCATTAGGTTGTTATTCTTGTGCTCTACTGCAAGGATCCCTAAAACAGTTTTAACAGTCTTTGTGAATCCTTCCTGCCACCATTTGAGACGAGAAATGGAGTAAGTTGAACGGTAAAGTGGCGTTCAAACTATTTTATCATTGCTGTGTGCTTTTTAAAGCTAAGACTGGATGATTTATTGCACTTACCTGCAATGGAAAGGCTGTAGGTCCTGTTCCATTCTCTGTAATTTCACCTCATTTTTTTAACGACTGCACTCACTTATAACTGGTATGAGAAGGTACAGACACAATGGATGGAAATTTTTTTTTATTATGCTGTGCTGAATTTGTTTCAACCATGTAGAATTGCGGTATTGAAAGAAATCTCCTAATTTCTCCTCAAGATCTTTAGTCAGTTGGTTTAAGCCTTTGTCCTCTTGTTTCAGAACCTTACACTATCAGTTTACTTACATTATCAAAACCTCATAATTTGGAACATCTACATGTATATTAAATCTCCCCTTTAGTAAGGCATTTGACAATGTCCCTCATGGTTGGCTGATCCATAAGATTAAGAAGCATGGGATCCATGGTCATTTGGTAGATTGGATTCAAAATTGCCTTAGCCAAAAAAGACAGAGGGTAGCGGTTGAGGGGTGTTATTCTGACTGGTGGTCTGTGACCAGTGATGTTCTGCAGAGATCAGTTCTGGGACATCTGTTGTTTGTGATATATATAAATGACTTGGATGAAAATGTAGATGGGCTAATTAGTAAGTTTGCAGATGACTCAAAGACTGGTGGAGTTGTGGATCGTGAAGAGGGTTGTCAAAGGAAACAGCAGGGTACAAAATCAGCTGCAGATATGGGTGGAAAGAGAGGTGTTGCACTTTGCAAGGTCAAATGTAAGAGGAAAGTATACAGTAAATGGCAGGACCCTCAGGAGCATTGATGTACAGATGGCTGTTGGGGTCCAAGTCAATACCTCCCTGAAAGTGACAACACAAGTGAATAAGGTGATAAAGAAGGCATGCTTGCCTTCATCAGTCACGACATTGAGTATAAGAGTTAGGAAGTCATGTTGCAGCTATATAAAACTTTGTTTAGGCCACATTTGGAGTATTGTGTGCAGTTCTGGTTGACCCATTACAAGAAGGAAGTGGAGGCTTTGGAGAAGGTACAACAGACTTTCACCAGGATGCTGCTTGGGTTGGAGAGTATTAGCTATAAGGAGAGGTTGGGCAAACTTGGAATGTTTTCTCCCAAGTTTTCTCTAGGTGTCATATTTTAGGAAAGATATAAAAGGTTTCAAGAGGATATAGAAGGTATTTACTAAAATCATTTGAGAGATGAGGAGCTCTATTTATTTAGATAGGCTGGAGAAGCTGGGGTTGTCCTTCTTGGAACAGAGGATGTTGAAAGTGGATTCTGATGAAGACATTTAAAATCATGAAGGGTCTAGTCAAACTCGAAAAAGAATGATTCCTACTGATGAATGGGTCAAGAGTCAAGGGACCCAGAATGAAGGTGATCAGCAACAGAATCAAAAGTGACATGACAATTTAAAAAAAAGATTTTGTATGTTTATTTTTTATTTTTAAGTTCAGTATTTATTTATTTATTTATTTGTTGTATTATTCATTAGCCACTGTTTAGTGATGCTTTTTGCAGCTTAAGCTGATCATAAGCTTCAGCTTGCATTTTGTACTGTGGTTGTATACCATTTACTCTGGAGTGGACCAATGAACATAATACATGGGCCTTACATTTCCACTGTAAAATTTTGTGTGAAAGATAATTATTAATTGCTTAGCATGTTATTCTTCTTCACACCATGGTGATCAAGCATGTATCACTTCTTGGAACTGTAGTTTTTTTAAAGAGATTGCTTCTTGGTAAAATTACCCATTTATTTGGAGAAAAGTCCTTGCAGTTTTGGCCTTGGTATCTCAGAGTATGTTAACAAAACTATAGAGTACTTATAATGCTGGTATGTTTCACCAGCAGTTGTTGTAATTGTGGTGAAATTGTGTGGGATAGTTGTTACTTACGGATATGATTTAACAATTTAATGCTGGTCACAGTGAACTGAGGATCTAAACTATTCAAGTTTACTTTTGTCCCAGTACATTTCTCAGTTTTTTCCCCGAGCACAGAATTGTTCTTGTGCTTGTCTAGAGAAAAAACAATCAGATAAAGCTGTGATTCTTGCCACAGTTGAAGAGTAAATCAACGTTCATTGTCAAGCACATGAGTTGAATGAGTGAAGCAATGAATTTTTTCTGCAGGACTGAGCCCATTATGGTGTCAATGTATTTAATAGCATGGAAAAGGAAACCATTGCTCCTATCAGATAGCATTTCACACATTTTTAAGGTAAAATATGTCAGATAAAAATCAGCACAAGTTTGACACTTCATAAGCAAAATACTCCAGATGCAGGAAAAGTGATGAAGCTTTTGAGCTATATTTGAAAGTGGAACGCAACAACCCTATATTAATTAATGTAATGCAAAAAGAGTGAAGGGGAGAGCCTGAGTAGTTCTGAAACAGGGAGACACATAGAGCTAGGATCCATCTGGTTACCATTTATCTGGAGAATGTGACTGGAGTTAAAGGAGAAGTTGTTCAATGTGAGAACAAGTTCAGGCAGCTGAAAGAGAGTGGTGGAGGGGTTCTGGTTGGGTCTCTATTCAAGGAAGAAATGAAAAGCCCTCAGGTTATCCTGGTGTGGAATGGAGGCATTGAGCATCTATGGTTAAAAATGAGCTGGTTGGTACCAGAAAACTGAAATCTATTAAATTACTGGAGGGCATTAAAACATTGCAGATGTAGGTGAGAAGAGTCTGAATGAAAGGAGTTCAGAGGTAGAAAGAAATAAGCTCAGTGGTGCAAGGACAGGTTGACCTTAGGGAGGACATTTACTCTTCTACTTCCACCAGTACACACTCCCTTTCTTATGGCAGCTACTTGTGTAACTGTAGGAAATGCAACATCTACATTTTAACTCCACTCTTTCCACTGTCCAGGGTACAAGGTGAAGCAACAATTCACAGTAACAGGAAGCACAGAAATAAGCCCTTCGGATAATCATACACCTGTCTATTACATTAAACCTTTATCCTCTGCTAAAAGGGAAGTGTTTCTCTCTATATAGTCTTTCCATGCCCCACAGAATTTTGTATGCCTCAGTCAGGTTCCCCCTCAGTTTCCTCTACTCCAAAGAAAACTAACCCATCTGTTCCAGCCTCTCCTCATGACTGGAATATTCCATCACAGAGTCTCCTCTGCACCTCTGCAGTAGAATCACATTCTTCCTATAATATGGCAAACCATATTGCATAAGGCATTTCAGCTATGCCCTAACCAATGAGTTATGTTGTTCTACCATAATCTCCCTGCACTTGTACTCTATAAGCAGGCCAATGAAAGCAAGTATCCCTTATACTTTCTTTAGCCAGCTTATCTACATGTGCTGCTGCATTCAGGGATCTTTGGACATGTGAGCAAGATTCTTCTGTTCCTCCATACTTCCTAGGGTCCTAACATTCATTGTATATATCCCAGCCTTATTTGTCTGCGCAAAATGTAACACCTCATATTTTTCAGGATTAAATTCCCAGATGCCGTTTCTCAACTCATCTTCTGAATCAGAATCAGAATCAGGTTTATCATCATTGACATATGTTGGGAAATATATTGTTTTGCAGCCAATCAATATTATAACTGATTGATGCTATTCTGTAGCTGAAGACTACCCTCCTTACTATCAACAAGAACACTAATTTTTGTGTCATCTGCAGATTTACTAATCATACCTCCTACGTTCACATCCAAATCATTAATGTGGATAACAAAGAGCAAGGGACCCAGAATTAATCCATGTGGAACATGATTGGGTACAGGCTTCCAATCACAAAAGAACAAGTCTCCATCATCTCCTCTGGGTCCTATCACCAAGTCAATTTTCACTCCAATTTACCAAATTGTCCTGAATACTATGGGCCCTTACTTATTGGACTAGCTTCCCATGCGGGGTCTTGTCAAAGGACTTACTAAAGACCACATAGGCTACATTAACCATACTGCCACCACTGACAGATTTAATCACCTCAGAAATCTCAATTAATCAGACAGGACCTCCCCTTAACAAAGCCTTGCTGATGATACTTCATCAATCCTTGCTTCTCCATGTGCAAATTTATCCTGTCCCTCCAACTTTTTCATAATGTATGTACCACTGATGTTTGACTCACTGGCCTATAATTACTTGACTTAACTCTGCTGTCTTTCTTGAATGATGGGACATTTGGTGTACTCCAATTATCCGTCACATCTTCTATGGCCAGAGAAGATATAAAAAATTCTGTCACAGCAATTTCTTACCTTGGCTTCTGTTAGAGTCCCGCAACATTTTCCAATTCATTTTATTGTACTGTGTAATGAATTGATCTCTACCAATGGTATGCAAGGCAAGTTTTTCACTACCTCGGTACAAGTGACAATAATAAAGCAATACCGATACAATACCAATTTGCTTTGTATTTCCTCAGGTCCAACAATTGTGAAAATCCTAGCCTTTTTCATCTGCTCGAAATATAACACCTCACATTTTTTCAGAGTAAAATTCTATCTGCCATCTTCCTGTGCAACTTAACAACTGGTTAGTATGATTTTGTAACTGAATAGTCCTGTTTTGTAGAACACCTTTGTACAGCCCATAAGGATGACCCTGAGCTTCTTGTTGTCTGTTACATTTACCTTCCATTCGACACTACTTTGACCTCTTAGTTTTTGGTCTCTAACACTGTCCCAATCCACATCATAACCTCAGGGAACTTGACCTCACCATCTGACTAGGCACCTTGCAACCTTCCAGACTATACATTGACCTTGAGATAAGCAGTTATTCTTCTCTTGTATCCCAGATTAGGGCAATGAAATAGTTAAATGATCAGATGGAGCATTTTCTGCCTGGATGTAAGTAACCAGTGGTGTTCCACAGGGATCTGTCTGGGACCCCTGCTCTTTGTGATTTTTATAAATGACTTGGATGAGGATGTGGAAGGGTCAGTTAGTAAGTTTGCAGATGGCTCAAAGGTTGGTGGTGTTGTGGATAGTGTAGAAGGTTGCTGTAGGTTACAACAGGACAGAGCTGGGCTGAGAAGTGGCAGATGGAGTTCAACCCGGAAGAGTGTGAAGTGATACACTTCGGAAGATTGAATTTGAAGGCAGAATACAAGGTTAATGGCAGGATTCTTAGCAGTGTGGAGGAACAGAGGGATCTTGTGGTTGACATCCATAGATCCTTCAAGGTTGCCCCACAGGTTGATAGGGTTGTTAACAAGGTGTATAGTGTGTTGGCCTTCATTAGTCCGGGTATTGAGTGAAAGAGCTGTGTGGAAATGCTGCAGCTCTATAAAACTCTGGTTAGACCAGAGTATTGTGTTCAGTTCTGTTCGCCTCATTATAGCAAGGATGTGGAAGCTTCAGAGACGGTGCAGAGGAGATTTACCAGGATGCTGCCTGGATTGGAGAATGTCTCTTATTAGGATAGTGAGCTGGGGTTTTTCTCTTTGGAGTGAAGGAGGATGAGAGGTGACTTGATAGAGGTGCACAAGATGATAAGAAGCATACATCAAGTGGACAGTCAAAGACATTTTCCCAGGGCGACAATGGCTAACATAAGGGGGCATAATTTTAAGGTGATTGGAGGAAGACATGGGGGGATGTCAAAGGTAAGTTTTATATACAGAGAGTGGTGGGTGTGTGGAATGCACTGCCAACAGAAGTAGTGGAGGCAGGTACATTAGGGACATTTAAGAGACTCTTAGATAGGCACATGAATATTAGAAAAATGGAGGGCTCTGTTGGAGGGAAGGGTTAGATAGACCTTAGAGCAGGATAAGACGTCGGCACAACATCGTGGGCTGAAGGGCCTGTACTGTACTGTAATGTTCTATGTTCTATGTTCTGGACTAGTAAATCAGAGGCCTGGACTAACATTCCAGAGACCCACGTTCAAATCTTATCGAAGCAGCTGTGCACTTTAAATTCAATTCATTATCTTAAATTTGGGAAAACAAAAATCAACCAGGCTTGGCAATGATGATTGCAAAAAAACTACTGGATTACTATAAAAAGAGCATTCAGTTCTCTAATGCCCTTCAGGGGAGGAAACCTGTTGTGTTACGGACTAGGTTACTATTGGTGCATGTCCCTTTAAGATAGAGCACAGTGGTGTGTGTGTGTGTGTGTGTGTGTGTGTGTGTGTGTGTGTGTGTGTGTGTGTGTGTGTGTGTGTGTGTGTGTGTGTGGCATGATGACGACAACAGAAGATAAGGACATAATGACGTTTTTGGAGCAGACAGTTGGAGTCAGTCAGAGGAGGAGAGAGAGACAGAGAGAGAGAGAGGGGGAGAGAGAGACCAGCCTGCTAGTCTTTATCGATGGATGAAAAACAGTAACTGTGTCTGTTACTACAATCCACATATGGATTTTTGGAATAATCCAGTGAAGTCCACTTTGTCATTAACCTGTAGTGGGAAACAGGTATTTGTGTGGACGGCCACGATTCGAATGCCTCTCGGGGTGGCAGATACTTCGGAACAAAACAGTGGAGTCCACTTTGTCATTAACCTGTAGAAGGAAACAGGTACTTGTGCGGACGGCTACGATTCGAGTGCCTTTTGGGGTGGCAGATGCTTCGGAACAAAGCGGTGGAGTAGTCACCGCTGAGTAGACACTGAGGTGTCGTATGAGTTCCAAAGTGGAACATCTGGATTTCGTAATTACTCTCTATTTTCTCACTACATTTTGCCTTCAGTCAACGGTGGTTGTTGAAGAAGCTTTTGCTCACGTTTCACCTTACGGCTTGCTGAACTGAACTTTGAGAACTATTCCTGGACTTGGAGTTTGGCAATTTGCCACACACACACACTTTGAGTTTAGTTTCTGGGGTTAATGTTTAAGATCTAACATTTTTACTTCTAACATTCTAACATTTTTACTTTAATTTTTCTTATTATCATAAGTAGTTATTAATAAAATAGTTTTAACACTTATACATGACTCGGTGTGTTTCTTTTGTTGCTGGTATGTAACAGTTGTTCTTACCCAGTTTGGCCCTTCATGTGACTCCAGATCCAACCAATGTGGTTGCCTCTTAAATGACTTAGCAAACCATTCAATTCAAGGGCAATTAGGGATGAGCAATAAATGCTGGCCTTGCCAGTGATAACCAGATCCTTAAAAACGAATGAAAAAAATAGCACGCAAATTTCCCTCTCTTTGCTGACAAGTTCAGATTTTATTTATCTCCTGTTTATATCACCATCAACACAGCTTTAATCACACCGTTTGTGTCATCCTTTTTCTTCTTGTGAACTTTTTGTCTCTCTGCCTTCCTCTTTTCTCTGCAATGTTAAACCTTTTTTATCTCTTACTTTGTCAGTAAAAGTCTGTTTCATTTGTCCATGAGCACATGTCCATTGTTGTTCATTTTTTACATATAGTAAATGGTTTGGATGAGAATGTATAAGGAATGGTTACTAAGTTTGCAGATGACATTAAAATAGGTGGTATCATAGACGGTGAAGAGGTTTATCAAAAATTACAGGGGGATCTTGATTACCTGGGTAAGTGGGCCGAGGAATAGCAAATGGATTTCAATTCGGCTAACCATAGTAGGACTTTCACAGTAAATGGCAGGACCCTGGGGAGTGTTGTCAAACAGAGGGACGTACGAGTACAAGTACATGGTTTCTTGAAAGTGGTGTTATAGATAGACGGGGTGGTGAAGAAGGCGCTTGGCATGCTGGCCTTCATCAGTCAGGGCAATGAGTACAGGAGTTGGGACATTATGTTGAAGTTGTACGAGACGTTGGTGAAGCCGCAATTGGAGTACTGTGTGCAGTTTTGGTTACCGCTATGGAAAAGATGTCGTTAAGTTGGAAAGAGGGCAAAGAAGACTTATGAGAATGTTGCCAGGACTCAAGGGACTGAGTTATAGGGAGAGGTTGGGCAGGCTAGAACTTTATTCCTTGGAGCTTAGGAGACTGATAGAGGTGTATAAGATCATGAGGGGCACAGATAGAGTGAATGCACACAGTCTTTTTCCCAGGAAATGGGAGTCAAGAACTAGAGGGCATAGGTTTAAGGTAAGAGGGGAAAGATTTGAAAGTGACCTGAGGGACAACTTCTCCACGCAGAGGGTGGTGCGTATATGGAACGAGCTGCCAGAGGAAGTAGTTGAGACAGATACAATAACAACATTTAAAAGACACTTGAACAGGTACATGGATAGGAAAGGGTTAGAGGGATATGGGCCAAATGGAGGCAAGTAGGACTAGCTTAGATGGGCATCTTCATCGGCTTGGACATGTCGGGCTGAAGGACCTGTTTCAGTGCTGTCTTGCTCTATGACTCTATGACTCTATAACTCTACTCCCTGACCTGCTGACTATTTCACCATCTCATGTTTTTATTTTAGGGTGTATACTTCTCACTGTCACATTGGCCATGTACCTACGAGCAACCATAAAGCACTTGACTTTGCAAGCAATTACTACTGCACTAGACATGGAAAAGATTTATGTCTCGCAGTCTCTCTATTTAGCCAGTTTGTGGTCAGGTTAATCTTTTAGCTGTCACATTAGTCATTTTAGTGAACATGCAAACCTAGTGTTTCATACCCACTTGGGCAATGTAACCAACAGAAATGTTAATCTTAAAATAGTTGCAGTGATGCATCATTGTGTCAAAAATAATTTTATGCTGATTTGTCTCATTGGGTGTAGAGCTTGACTTAATACTGTAGGGTAGCACAGGTGATAATGTGAAAGCATTGAATTCAGTGGACATAAGAATCAGGAATGTTGAAAAAAACTGTTTGTCCATTTAGTATAATCCTCTTTACATGACTGTACATTCTATCTTTGCTTGCTTACTGCCTGAGACTTCAGTCATTCATGGAATTAGATTGTTTTTTTAAAATTTTTGCTTCATCTGCCAACACAAAGATACTTTTAATTTCCCCTTACAATACAATTGATCGTCATAAATATTAAATACATTTACAGTTGTTGTATGAAGCACATACATCTCATATGCCCTGTGTAACAACTTGTACAAAGTAGGGAAATAGGATTGAGGGGATAGCATTTCTAGGAGCTGACACAAACTTGATGGGCCGAATCACCTCACTCTCCTTCATTGCAATTCTATGATAATTGTAGACTAGGTTGGAAAGTGTTTTCAAAAAGAATGATCAATTTGCAAAGTGGGATATCCCAAGATCCCCATAAAAGGCCTGGAAATCTTTAATCAAAAAAAATTATAAATCATTGCATGTTAAAGACCAGCTTTTGAGTTGTTTGCATTTCAGTGTCTGCAGTTTGATCTTGCTCAGTTTTTGCTCAATTTCTGGATTGGAATATACAAAGAGAAAACTGGCAAGAGAACTAAGCATCAGGTGCTGTAGCAACTGCTCAGACATGCGAAAGAAATGGTAGTTGCAGCACCAGGAACTGCAGCTGCTGTCGCACGACCATAATGTGAAGAACCCACAATATAAATGCAGCATTTAGAGTTAAAATCGATTGTTGATTTTGCCAGCAAAATTAGTACCATTGCGAGTCTATGCCCAGGGCAATTTGGATTCTGTTGACTTCCAAAGCTTTTGCCTTTGTTTTCACACCACCTGCTAATTAGACACAATTAGCAGTCTGTCTGGGAAAATGAACAGTTCCCGGCTGACCAGGGAATTAACTATGAATACAAAAATCAGCCTTAATCTTTTCAAAGAGTTATTTTTTATGCAATATACACACATATATAAAACAATATATTGTCATGTTCCCATGACATTGCACACAGGGAAACAAGAGTAACTAAAAGGGCCAGTAAATCCTTCTGGCACAATCTTGCATTGGAAGGTCCAGTTGAGGATTAAAATAGGCCAAGGGCTGACATATGGCAGGTTCCTGATCTTGTCCCGAAGTTTCCTGTGGCTTTGTTTTAGTCACTTTTGTCACCCCAAACAATGCCACTGATGTGGAGGGCCAGGGCAGGGGATGTAGCGTTCACATCTTGATGATCAAAGGTACCTGATGACCTTTCACTTCGCGACTGTACTTGGAAGGTTATAAACCTGTAGAATTCTCTAAAGAATGGGTTTTCATTCTTCGCAGCTGCACTCATTCAAAGCCAATGCTGATAGGTTTTTTTGCATTCGAAGGGAATCAAGGGATATGTGGATTGAGCAGTAAAATGGAATTGTCAGGAATCAGCCATAATCCTATTGACTGCCAGCAGGCTTAAAAGGCTAAATGCCCATTTCTCATTTCTGTATGAAGTGGGGAGGTCCTGGGAGATCAGGTGATGTTCACTGAATCATGATTTTATAGATCAATAAGAAGAGAGACAGAGTTGCACTTTAGAACAAAATACACTGAATATAATATCAATGATGAAAGAGAGACTAAGAAAAACCTCAATGGTGACAGGGTTATTGAAAGCAAGAGGGAAGAGTTAAAATGGAAAGATGTATCCATCATCAAACCACAGTTTTCTTTCCCTGTATCCTCTGCAGATAATTGTAAGTTTCACCAGAGGAGCAGTACTCAAGTATTAGGCACACTTGGACTTAATAGAAAGTTAGTGTTGCATGGTGTGGATGCTTGTATGGAATAAACTGGTGCTTTTGTTTTTTTTGGGGGAGATCTAATTCGGAAGTTGGCTTGAAGGCCTAAATTAGGACACTTTGATATTGTCAGCCAAATTTGCCAGAAGGTGCAACACTGGTGAGAATAAGTCCAGTTTAGTAAGTGATTAGGAAGGGGCAGAGAAACAAGAATAGGCCAGTGACACATTTGACTGCTCTACCCAAGTACAAGTTCAAGTTTACTGTCATAGGCATACGTTCACAGGGTAGAAATGCCATGAAAACTAGCTTTTTGCAGCAATAGTACAGTACATTATAAACATGACAAAGGTAAGTTAACATAAACAAACTAACATAAATTATACATAACTTATATGACAAAATAAACAAAATAAACATAACATTAGTGCAAGTTGAGGAAAAAAAATGTCATCCAAAGTAGTGTTAAGTTTTTTCAGGTAGATTCAAGAACCTGGTGGTAGTGGTGAAGAAGCTGCTGTTGAACCTTGAGGTTTTTGTCTTCAAGCTCCTGTACCTCCTGCCTATTTCCCTCCATGAACTCTGTCTATACCTCTCGCTGCCTTGGTGAAGCAGCCAGCTTCACCCACCCAGGTCATTCTCTCTTCTCTCCTCTCCCATCAGGCAGAAGATACCTGAGGACACATACCACCAGGCTCAAGGACAGCTTCTATCCCACTGTGATAAGTCTATTGAACGGTTCCTTTATACGATGAGATGGACTCTTGACCTCACAATCTACCTTGTTGTGACCTTGCACCTTATTGTCTACTTGCACTGCACTTCCCTGTAGCTGTGACACTTCACTCCGTACTCTGTTATTGTTTTTTCTTTACCTGTACTACCTTAATGCACTCTGTACTAACTCAATGTATCTGCACTGTATAATGAATTGATCTGTACGAACAGTATGCAAGACAAGTTTTTCACTCTACCTCAGTACACTCTCCACACAAAAAGATGTATTTCACTGTGTATTTCGATGTACATGTGACTAATAAAGATCTTGTCTTATCTTATCTTACAAGTGACGATAATAAACCAATACCAATACCAACAATGGCAACATTGAGAAGAGGACATGGCCCGGATAGTGGGGGTCCCTAATGATGGATGTCGCCTTCCTGAGACATTCCCTCTTGTAGATGTTCTCAGTAGTGGGGAGAGCTGTAATGGAACTGGCTGAGTCCGCTACTCCCTGTACCCTCTTGCATTCCTGTGCATTGGAGTTTCCGTACCAGGCCATGATGCAACCAGTCAGAGTGCTTTCATTTCTTTCATCCTTCAATGAATGGGTGATATATATCTTAGAATTCTCCCTGCCTTGGTTTTGTAACCTTTAACATCTTTGCCATTCAAAATCTCTACTAATTTCAGTTTTGAAATTTTCAGCAGATCAGACTCAATATTTTTCTGGCGATGGGATCTCTATATTTTCTTGGTCCTTTTTTGTGAAGAAAATCACCACTGAACTGAGTAATAATATAACTTTAAAATTATGCCTCCCTGCTCTGGCCTTTATTACCAGAGGAAATATCTTTACTTGTAAATAAGTTATTAATTTTAAAAATTTTAAACAACTCTGTTGGAGCAACTCTCAACTTCTAAACTCAGGGGAAGTCAAATCTAATTCATGCAACCAGTTTTCATAATTTAATCCTGTTGGCCCCTGATGAATCTGTACTGACTGCAAGGCCAATATATGCTTCTTGAGGTGCAGCACGAACCACAAGAGATAGCAGAGCCATTACTTCACATATTTAATAATTCATTAGGAAAAAGGTGTAGTATGAGAGGACCAGCAGGCAGCTAATGTAATGTCTGTATTTAAGAAGTGGGATTGAATATGTCCAGGGAATTATAGATCAGTTGGTTAATAAAATCAGCAGAAAAAATAACAGAATCTCTCTTAAAGGTAAGAATCGAAGCAGGTTTAGAAAACAATAATAATGAATAATCATCATGGATTTCCAAAGGGAAAATCGTGCTTGACCAATCTGATTGAACCTTTTTCAAGAGGTAACAAAAAGCAGTAATGCAGTAGAAGTAATTTCTCTGGATTTTCAAAAAGTCTTTGATGAGGTTTCCCCTTGATATGGTTATGTCAGGGAATGTGGAGACAGGGACAAGTATCAGAATGGGTTACAAATTGTCTTCAGGACAAAAGGTAGTGGGAATGAAAGGAAGCTTTTAGAAATGGAAAAAGATGAGTAGTGAAGTTCACAAGGAACTGATCTGGGGCCAGAATCATTCACATTTTACACTAATTCTGCTAATTGGTTTTAATGATTTCTATGTGTGGACCTTTAAATTTTCCTGCCCCTTCATGGTTCTTAGACTCTGGAATCAAAAATACAATGTCCACATTTGTGGATGATTCAAAATTAGAAGTGATGGTGAACACTGGAATTAATTACAGGAGGACCGTAATAAACCAGCAGAATGGCAAATACTTGGGAAGTGAATTTCAACACAGATAAATGCAAGGTAGTACATTTTAGCAGGAAGAATGTGGAAGATATGAGGCTTCAAGGGGTCGAGAAACAAAGGCATATTATGAATATTATTGATACACAGATCACTGAAGGTGGTACTACAGATTAGCAAGAACATAAAAAGAAGCAAATCCAAACCCTACGTTTATTTTTAGAAGGATAGAATTGGAAAGGGGGAAGTTTATGCCAAACCTTTCAGGAACCATGGTCCACACCTATAGTTCTACATTCAGGTTTAGTAACCATCTTATTAGAAGTACATAGATGCATTGGAGAAGATTTAAATGATGATTCTAGAGATGGAAAGGTGTACGTATCAGGAAAAGGTAAAAGGACTGAGTGCCTTTTCCCTTGTAAAATGAAAGCAGATAGATGAACTAATAGACGTCTTTAAAATTATGAAGGGCTTCAATCGAGTGGAAACAGAAAGATTTCTTTCACTTATGGGGAAAAGTATAACTAGAGGCCACCACTAAATGGTCATCAAGAATCCAATGGGGAACTTCAAAAGAAATTTTTTACCCAAAGAACAGTGAGTATATGAGATGTGCATCACAGGAAGTAGTTGGAGCAAATCAAGTCAAGTCAAGTCAAGTTGAGTTTATTGTCATGTGCACAAGTACGGTGAGGAACAGGTACAATGACAACCTTGTTTGTAGTAGTGTCACATGCAGTAGTGTTCAGACAATAGTAGAATATAACTTATACATAAATTATACAAGATGATGAAGGGAAAAGTAAGTTACATAGATGCATTTAAAGGGAGGATAGAGAAACATATGATAGAAAAGGGAGCAGAGGTTAACATTGGCAGAATTAGCTGATGAAAAATGGGAGAAGACATGAGTCGAGCATAAACTCTGTCATGGATTGGTTGGGCTGAGTGGCATGTGTTTGTGCTGTGTATCTTACATAACCAAGACAACAAGACAAGACATCTTTATTTGTCACATGTACATTGAAACACACAGTGAAATACACCTTTTGTGTAGAGTGTTCTGGGGGCAGCCCGCAAGTGTCGCCACACTTCCAGCACCAACATAGCATGCCCACAACTTCCAAACCCGTATGTCTTTGGAATGTGGGAGGAAACCGGAGCACCCAGAGGGAACCCACACAGTCACAGGGAGAACGTACAAACTCCTTACAGACGGTGGCCGGAATTGTACCCAGGTCTCTGGTGCTGTAATAGTGTTACGCTAACCGCTACACTACCGTGCCTGCCCTTAAGAATAGTAAAGGGAGAAAATAACTGGTGGGAGTTGTCTATAGGCCACCAAATAATAACATTACAGTGGCACAGGCAATAAACCAAGAAACAGATGTAGTAGAGGATGCGGAGAGTCTGCGGGGAGATATAGATAGGTTAAGTGAGTGGGCCTGGCAGATGGAGTACAATGTTGGTAAATGCAAGGTCTATAACTTTGGAAGGAAAAATAGAAGATCAGATTATTATTTAAATGGTGAAAGACTGCAGAGGGACTCGGGAGTGCTTGTGCATGAATCGCAGAAGGTTGGTTTGCTGCAACTGTACAAGGTACTGGTGAGGCCGCACCTGGAGTACTGCGTGCAGTTCTGGTCTCCTTACTTGAGGAAAGATATACTGGCTTTGGAGGTGGTGCAGATGAGGTTCACCAAGTTGATTCTGGAGATGAGGAGGTTAGCCTATGAGGAGAGATTGAGTCTGTAAAACTCCAGTTGGAGTTGAACCAAGTTTTATAACTACAATATAACTTGTACCCCTTTGCATTCCAGTCCCATTGAGATAAAAATCAACATCCCACTGCATTAGTTTTGGACCTGGTAAAAGGTTTTACTGATTTCTACATGTGGATCTTTATATCTTGTTGCTCCGCTGAGGTTCTTACATTTTCACATTTCAGAAACAGTAGGATAGATCTTCCTTTGGTCCAAACTCAAAGAGTTAACAAGATGTTTTGAGATAAACTCCTTCTTGAACTGTTCCTATTCTTTGTGGCCAGGAAGAGTAAGAATGTCCTTCCAACCTTCCCAAGGAATCCACAGGACTCTAGCTTGTGTTCTGAATTTCCATTGAGGGTTCTCATTGGTCGTTGAAGCATGTGGAATTATTGGATGTTGTTGCATGGATTTTAGTAAGGTATTCGATAAGGTCATGGTAGGCTCATCCAGGAGATTAAGATGCATGGTATCCATGGTGACTTGAATTGCCCATAGAAGACAGAGGGTAGTGGGTGTAGTGGTCAATAGGTCTTATTCTGGCTGGAGGTTCGTGACTAGTGGTGTTCCACAGGGATCCATATACTGGGACCTTTGTTGTATATATGTATGTATATCTGTGTGTGTGTGTGTGTGTGTGTGTGTGTGTGTGTGTGTGTGTGTGTATTTATGTGACTATATATATATATTTTATATATATATGCATATATACCCACACATAAATACACACACACACACACACACACGCACATACATATGTATACACTTGACCCGTGGATGAAATGTGAATGGGTGGGTTAGTAATTTTGCAATGACACAAAGATTGGTGGTATTGTGGATAGTGTAGAAGACTGCCAAAGGATACATGGGATGTAGATCAGTTGCAGATATGGGCAAAGGAATGGCCTTGCACTTTGGGAGATCAAATGTAAGGGGAAAGTACATAGTTGATGGCAGGACCCTTAACAGCATTGATGTACAGAATGAACTTGGGATCCAAGTCCATAGTTCCATGAAAGTGGCTGCACAAGTTGATAAGGTGGTAAAGAAGGTATATGGCACGTTTGCCTTTATTTATTGAGGCACTGAGTTCAAAAGTCAGGAAGTTATATTACAGCTTTATAAAACTCTGGTTAGGCTGCATCTGGAGCATTGCATTCAATTTTGGTTGCTCCATTACAGGAAGGATATGCAGGCTTTGGAGAGGGCGCAGAAGAGATTTGCCAGGAAGCTGCCTGGATTAGAGGGCACGTGCTATAAGGAGAGGTTGGACAAACTACGGTTGTCTTCTTTGGAGCAGCTGAAGCTGAGGGGAGATCTGATAGAAGTTTATGAGAGGCATTGACAGAGTAGGCAGACGGTATCTTTATCCCAGAGTCAAAATGTCTTATACTAGAGGGCATGCATTTAAGGTGAGAGGGGATAAGTTCGAAGGAGATGTACAGGGCAATTTTTTCACACAGAGTGGTGGGTGCCTGAAATGCATTGCCAGGGATGGTGGTGGAGGCAGATACTACAGAAACACTTAAGAGGCTCTCAGAGAAGCACATGACTATGCAGAGAATAGAGGGATATGGACGATGTGCAGGCAGAGGGGATAAGTTTAATTAGGCGTCATTAGCTTAATTAGTTTGGCACATCACTGTGGGCCAAAGGTCCTGTTCCTGTGCTGTACTGTTCTATATTCTATGTTCTATATCCATGTGACAAACCCCCTGAGGAGCCTGAATCCTGCCAGTTCTGCCTCCGTTTGCAACACCATGAGACAGCCTCCTCGAACAGAATTGCTCAAACTGTGCAGAGTGAAATGCTGAATGAAAAAAAAATCCCAAATTTCTTACTCACCTTTGCCAGATCTATTTCCAAAATGCGTTGCAATTTATGTTAGGATGACTTTTAATTTGTACACTTTGCCAAGTAGTTATTAATGGAAATGCTCTAATTAATACCAATGTTTTTGATAGCATTACAGCTATTAAAATAAGTTCCTTTGCGCTACTCCACAATGCACAGAAAAAGCTGTTCAGTTCTCTATTGCTGGGCACCATTCATTTTCTCACTCTTATCTTCCATTAGGTCGAGAGGTCGAGAGGGTTGAAAGCTTCAAGTTCCTGGGAGTGAACATCACCAATAGCCTGTCCTGGTCCAACCACATAGTCACCATGGCCAAGAAAGCTCACCAGTGTCTCTACTTCCTGAGGAGATTAAAGAAATTTGGCAGGTTTCCATTGACCCTCACCAACTTTTACCGATGCACCATAGAAAGCATCCTATCTGGATGTATCATAGCTTGGTATGGCAACTGCTCTGCCTGTGACCACAAGAGACTGCAGAGAGCTGTGGACACAGCTCAGCACATCACAGAAACCAGCCTCCCCTCCATGGACTCTGTTTATACTTCTCATTGCCTCGGTAAAACAGCCAACATAATCAAAAACCCCACCCACCCTGGATATTCTCTCATCTCCCCCCTCATATCAGGCAGAAGATACAAATGCGTGAAAGCATGATACCACTAGGCTCAAGGACAGCTTCTATCCCGCTGTTATAAGACTATTGAAAATTCCCCTAGTATGACAAGGTGGACCTTTGACCTCACAATCTACCTCGTTATGCCCTTGCACCTGATTGTCTGTCTGCACTGCACTTTCTCTGTAATTGTAACACTTTATTCTGCATTCTGTTATTGTATTACCTTGTACTACTTCAACGCACTGATGTAATGAAATGATCTGTATGGATGGCATGCAAATCAAAGTTCTTCACTGTATCTCAGTACATGCAACAATAATAAACCAGTTTACCATTATGACATTTTCAGTTGAAAGATTTTATGATCTGACTTGCTTGGGGTTCTCTGCACTAAGGCTTCCTACCTGGCATAGGACAGAAGTTGAAAGCTCTCGTGCATAATGAGGGTGATGAATTATTGAATAAACTTGTTCATGATGGCAGGATCACTTGACCATTTTGGGACCTGTGGGCATCTTGAGATATGTTGTTAGAATCACTGCAACATTGCTTCATTATTGTGAAAATCCACTCTGAGCTTTCATAGGCTACAGATTACAAGTTAGCCATAATAAGGTCATTTGTCAAAGATTTTGTATAATACCAGATGCTCACTGTGTCTGCATTTTTAAAGAATATAATTAGTCCCACTCGCTTGCTTTTTTGTCATAGCCTTTAAATTTTTCACTTTTAAAATAACGATTCATTTGCCTTTTGAAGTTACTACTGAATCTACCTCTCTCACACTTTCAGACAGTGCCTTCCAAATCATAGTAACTTCCTGCATTTGAAAAAGTTCTTCTCATCTCTCAATCTTTTGTCAATTTTCATAAGTCTGTGCCGTTTGGTTTATGATCCTCCTTCCAGCAGAAGTTTCTCATTACTACTCCATCAAAATACTGCATGTCTTTGAATACGTCTTTTATGCTTTCCCTTAATCTCTGTGCTGTACGAACAATCCGTGTCCTGAGTCTCTCTAAATCCTGTATTCTTTGGAAATCCTTTTCATGAGTCTCCTGTGCACTGTTTCCAGAGTCTTACTATTCTTTCTGGAACGTGAAGTGTTACACTATCTGAAAAGTCTGCAACATAAATTTTTGGAAGCATCTTCCAACAATTATGCATATTTAAAACAGGTGGAAATATTTTTGAATACAGGATGAACACAAGCAAATGTTGTGGATTGAATGTGCTTCATCTTCTATGTAATATCTCTTCACCCAATGAGCAGATTGAAGGACTTCTCTGTAGGGTTATTCCTGCTCTTGGAGAAATTGAAGAAGTGGTTGTATCTCCAATATAGTAGCCACTGGGTACTAGAAATATTTGAATGTTATTTTTTAATTAACAGAAACAAAAGAATTGTTACTTGAATTAATTAGTTTATTTAATTCATCCCATTCTCCTCTCCCCGTCTTTGGGAAATCATTGCAGTATTTTTCTATAACACATGACAGAAGTGAGGAAACATCTGTAAATACATTGTTGTACCCTTTATTCAAAACAAATCAATATTTGCATTTGTGTAAAATAATCTTCTTACTGCTCTGATCAGAAATTCCTGTTAAAGTTTTTACAAAAGATGGAAAATAAGTTATATATTTTGATTGCAAAAAACATTTGGTGCAATCTCTTCACCATGAATTGAAAATAAAACATCAGGCAAGCTGCATCTCTTCAATATAATTCCTGAGGTTGTTCTCATGTACCTCACCATAATTTAAATTAAAACCTTCCTCAATTGTCTTTGTAATTATTGTGGTGCTCTATGATATTTCTGTGATTTTGTACAACATTAGGTACAACTTTATATAAACAGCTAAATGTAATAAAGAAGTTTTATCCAATACAATAATAATCCACTTTTGACAAAAAGATCACCAACAGTGTTAATTTTTCAAAGAAAACTTGTAGTCATGTGATACTAAAAAAAAGTCCAGTCCTAGCAGCAGAATGCCTTATCGTTTGCCAAATACTCATTTTGATGTTGACAATTTTTGTTTCATTCAAAGCCATGTTAATTTTTCCTCACTTATCTGCTTTCTATGTTTCACAAGTTGTCTATTAGTGTATCACTTATCTCTGAATGGTAATATTCCTGGCCTACCTTATTTTATAAAAAGGCATGAATATATTCAATTGCAATACTTGTCTATTTTCTCACTACAATTAGTGAAGCAATTGCTACCTACTTCTTAGCACCTCGCACTACCATCCCCAAATTCCTACTGCATTCTGTTACCTAGTTATCAGCCCTTACTGAGGTTAGTTTTGTATTTTTTTCCTAGCAAGCATAAGATGACATGACAGTTTGCAAAAAGAGAGTGAAAGAAGATTCAGGAGAACACACTGCCTAGGACAACCAGTGGGAAGCCAAAGGATAGAACAAGACTGTAGCTGGGCTATTAGTAAAGTATAAATGTTTGGGGGAAGAGAGGGGAAGGAACTGGGTCAGAGCCGAGACATCGGGAGTAGAACTCCCTTTATTCTTAAAAATCTGGAGAAACAAATTATACGTCACAGCCTTGAAATTATATTAAGAGATAATACGATTAAAACACTTAGTCCATTTGGTTAAAGTTTTTGAAGTCGACAGAAGTAAATCTGAACAGAGTGTAAAGCAGGCCACTGTTTGGAGTCACACCATCTGCTACCGTAGAGGATCAGTTTCACTCAAGCAGCAAAGGCAGGTCTTTCCAGTGGACCCATCATTGCTTGTACAACTGTGACTCACAGTGCAGTTTGAAGGCCAGAAAGTTCTAATGGCAATTTGTGCGCTTAACAAGGAAACAAATATGTCCTGCATTTCTGAGAGGACTTTTCTAGTGGGAAGCTGGAGGAACTCCCAGGAAAATGGTACAAATGCCTGTTTCCAATCGTTTGCCCATTTCCGTTTGGGCTCCTGTGTGTTTCCTGCCTTAAATATCACTGGGGACTGGTAATGCCAGAACTTCAGGGCCAGAAAGTGCAATTTCTTCTGAAATAACTGATGTCCCCACAGAAAGCAAATTGAGCTGAAATATGAAATATAGGAATTTTAAAGTTTCCTTAAGACAAATCTTAAAAAATAGATTCTGATAATCACAGTAAATTCCAGCAGCTCATCATAAATATAATCAGTTTCTGAGACACAGCTATGCATGTCTTAGTGAGGCCTTCAGAGAAGTATCAATAGTATGTGATCACATGGTCTCCATGTTTACTAACAGTACAATAAGCACATCCATGTTTCCAGCATTGCTGCACTGCTTTATGTACAAACTTTGACTTTATGCTTCTACAAAAAGGATATCATATTAATAAATACAGGTTTTCAGCCCATTATTATGAATATAGGCAAAGGGCATTAACTATAGAAAAGTAGACCAATTACGCAGTACCTGTTGTACTGTATGAGCTGGGGATTGTGGATGGGTGCAATGGGTTGGTTCTTTTGGTCTCTTTCCATAACTGTGCTGTAAGATTAGCAATACCCCCCAACCCACTCCTGAGAGAAATGGCACAAAGAACTGTTCACAACTGGCAAGAGACTGTCCTGCACAGGATTTTGGGGCCACAGAATGACCCAATAATTTGATGAAACTTTGGGAAGAATTTAGAATTCTGTTTGAATGGCTTTGTTGAAATGGCTGACATTTCTTTGAAGTTTGCAGTCTCCGTATTCTAAACACTCTGCAGCCCATGTCACCAAGGGAACTCAGTCTTTATGTTGTTCAGATGGCACAACCTCCAGAATGATCTGGAGTGTCTTGGTCACTGAACCTGTAACAGAAAACAAAAGATTACAAATCTGCAAACATTTTGTCCCCCAGGAATAAAAGTGCTGTGACTGTGAAATAAAAGCACAGTAATTTTAAATATGCACAGCAATCAGTATCTTCAACTGAATTGCAGTTAACATTTCAGACCTGGACTTTCATGAGAAGGATGATACTGCCAAGCTACTTTACCATATTTCTTTATGTTAACATGTATTTCTCTATATTCCACATTTCCAGTATTTTCGGTTTTATTCCTGGGAATCAGGACATTTTGTCACCCTTGTGGTCAGCTATTAATACAATGCAGTGCAAATTTTCATCAATTATAAATGAGCCAGTGATCTGTTATCTTATTTGCACGTGGATCACATTAAATTGGGAATATGACCATGTTAAGGAATGCAATATTTTTCCAACTTCATCTGGAAGAGGAATTGGATCCCCTCTCAGGAATAGCTTGGATCAAATATATGATTATTTTCTAAACATTGACCACTGAACTAGAATGGCACCACCATCATCCATCAGCTTGCCATTTTTGGTAACTTTAATACATCTTATCAGAGATGATCTCTCAAAAGTACAGGCGATTGCAAATAATATGAATGGATATAACTTGTGAACATCTGACTTTAAGCAAACATTCACTTCACATGATTGAATACTCTTAATTGTTAATTTCTCTTGGAACAATTACAAGAAATGTTGTGTAAAGAATGTGTTTGCCTTTCACTTTTATAATTTATTATTGATTGGCTCAGTTTCCTGTGATAAACTACCATCCATTTGGCTGCTGCTTCTACTAAGCCATCCATTTTTTATGCCAATATATTAACCTGTGTAAGTTCCTAGTAATTTACTGATTCTAACCTCGTTTATGTGCTCTAAGTAAAAAAATTCCTCTGTAAAAAATATTTAATAAAAAAAGCAAGACTTAGATTATAAAGTCATGATTTTCCATTCGGGTCCTCTACACCTGGAGAAGCCCATACATGCGCACTGGTGTATATGACCCCACTTCCATAATTTTCTCACACATGAATGACGCACAGACAGTGCAGGCAGCTCATATAGAAGCAAGCCTTCACAGTGCTAATTATTTTATGATAAATTATGAAATATTGCAATGAAATAAATATTTTAGTGGTTAGATAATAATGAATTCCTATGATTAGTGTGATTCATGGACAGTTCAGTAACGGTATAGTTAAAATTTCAAATCCATATTCTTTTCTAGTCTGCTGGCACTAGTACATCCACATTGTACGTCCTCAATGATACCTATAAGCTGACTCTCATTGATCTGGATAGAATAAAAAAAAACTATCTGTTCCCATTATGGGAACAGAGCTCAGCCTTGACAGTGGAAGAGAAATTGCAGGTGAGATTTGTTGGCAGTTGTAAAGAACACATCCTATAAATTAATCTATATTTAAATAGAGGAATGGAAGAAAATGTGAAACAATATTACATTAAACATTACATTAAAAATGTAAAACAAGGACAGATGCAGTGCCAGATCTCGTTCTAGGTAATGAAGTAGGACACGTAAGCAAGCTGCAAGTAGGACAACATGTAGGAAATAGTGACCTAACTCTAATTACATTCACTTTGAAAATAAGCAAAGACAAACTGAAGTATATGTTAATTTTAATGGGACTGGAAATTAACCTACTTTGATAGCATGAAAGGAGACTTAGTTCAGATTATTTGATGAAGAACTGGGGGCATCAAATATCAGAAGAAGCTTGTCTGATGGAAGAAATGGCCTAAGAATACCTAAGAATGGCCCACACAGATACATAGGGAGATTGGGAGGAATAGGGAGGATACTTCTGAGTTTGGAGAATTGTGCAAGTTGGATGATATTGCAGTGTTTTGCCAAACTTACATTTTCATCAATGTAGCTGATCCAATATCACCATTTTATACCATCAAGACTAATTCTATTGGAAATTTGAGAACAAAGGTAGAGCGGAGGATGAGGGGAAATGTGTCATAATAGAGTTGCTATGATCTGGAACACACTTCTGATAAGATTGTCAATGCAGATTCAATCATAAATTTGAAAAGGCAATTGTATTTACTTATGAAAGAGAAAACAATTGTGGGATTATGGATGGATTTTTTCAACAAATTGACACAGGTACAATAAACTCAGTAGTTTCCGTGCCCTTTGTAAGATTCTATTAACATATTTACGAACGGAAGAGATAAAAGGAATTCAATAGATCTTGTATAAGTGCATTTTCTGAGGATGCTTGATAAGCTTCATGCAGCAGAATCAATATAAAATTAAAAGGCATGACATTAAAGTCATGACATGACCAAATAGATGTAGCGATAGGTAGAAGACATAGGGTGTCATTCAAGTTTTTCAGGTTGGTAAGACATTGGTAACAGTATGCTCAAAGGAATTCTGCAAGAGCCTTTTCTGTTTTCCATTTTGCAAAATAATTTGCGCAGACACACAGGGAAAACAAAATCAAACCTGGTTTCTATCAAACAATTCAGAAGTCATGTTGAGAGAAATAAAGCAGAAAGATTCAGCCAAGTTGGTGTGGGATATTGAAGGCAGATGGAGGTGAAGGCAGGAAAATGGAAAAATTCATTCCCTGACAAAAATCAGTGGAAGTAATTATACCTTTAGTACTAAGGCTCTGTAAAGTGCAAGAAACAGAACATAGAACATAGAACAGTACAGCACAGTACAGGCCCTGTTGCCCACGATGTTGTGCCAACCTATATAAACACCGGTACCCTGATCAATCTAATCCTTCTCTCCTACACAGCTCATAACCCTCCATTTTACTTTCTTCCATGTGCCTATCTAAGAGTCTTTTAAATGTCCCTATTGTGTCAGCCTCTACCACCATCCCCCGGGAGTGCATTCCAGGCACCCACCACTTTCTGTGTAAAAAACCTATCCCTGACATCTCCCCTAAACTTTCCTCCTTTGGCCTTAAATTGATGTCCCCTGGTATTGGCCACTGCCACCCTGCGGAATAGGTGCTGGCTATCCACTCTGTCTATGCCCCTCATAATCTTATACACCTCTATCAAGTCGCCTCTCATCCTGCGTCGCTCCAAAGAGAAATGCCCTAGCTCGTTCAACCTTTCCTCATAAAACATGTTCTCTAATCCAGGCAGCATCCTGATAAATCTCCTCTGCACTCTTTCCAAAGCTTCCACGTCCTTCTTATAATGAGGGAACCAGAACTGAACACAATACTCTAAGTGTGGTCTAACCAGAGTTTTACAGACCTGCAACATTACCTTGTGGCTCTTGAACTCAATCTTCCAACTAATAAAGGCCAGCACACCAGATGCCTTCTTAACCACCTAATCAACTTGCGTGGCAACTTTGAGGGATCTATGGACTTGGACCCCAAGATTCCTCTGTTCCTCCACACTGCTAAGAATCCTACCATTAACCTTATACTCCACCTTCAAGTTTGTTCTTCCCAAGTGTATCACTTCACACTTTTCCAGATTGAACTCCATTTGCCACTTCCCTACCCAACTCTGCATCCTGTCTATATCCAATTGTAACCTCTAACAACCTTCTTCACTATCCACAACACCTCCAACCTTTGTGTCACCTGCAAACTTACCAACCCATCCCTCCACTTACTTACTCAAGTCATTTATAAAAATCATAAAGAGCAGGGGTCCCAGACAGATCCCTGTGAAACACCACAAGTCACCATCCTCCAGGCAGAATACTCTCCATTTACTACCACCCTCTGCCTTCTGTGGGCAAGCCAATTCCGAATCCATGCAGCCAAGTCTCCATGGATCCCGTACCTCATGACTTTCTGGATGAGCCTACCATGGGGAACCTTGTCGAATGCCTTACTAAAGTCCATATACACCACATCCATCGGTATACACCGGTATACATGGTAGTGTAGTGGTTAGCGTAATGCTATTATAGTGCCAGCGACCCAGGTTCAATTCTGGCCTCTGTCTGCAAGGAGTTTGGACGTTCTCCCCATGTCAGCTTGGGTTTCCTCCGGGTGCTCTGGTTTCCTTTTACATTCCAAAGACAGACGGGTTAAGAAGTTGTGGGCATGCTATGTTGGCACCGGAATCGTGGTGACACTTGCGGGCTGCCCTCAGAACACTCTACGCAAAAAGATGCATTTCACTGTGTGTTTCGATGTACATTTGACTAATAAACATATCTTACGTTATCTTATCTTATCAATTTGTTTTGTCACCTCCTCAAAAAACTCAGTTAGGCTCGTGAGGCACAACCTGCCCCTCAGAAACCCATGCTGACTATCCCGAATAAGACTATGCTTCTCCAAATGCTCGTAGATCCTGTCCCTAAGAATCCTCTCCAATAGCTTGCCCACCACTGACATAAGACTCACTGGTCTATAATTCCCAGGATTATCCTTTATTACCTTTCTTGAACAACAGAATAACATTTGCCATCCTCCAATCCTCTGGTACCACTCCTCTGGCCAGGGAGGACACAAATATCATCGTCAATGCCCCAGCAATCTCTTCCCTCACCTCCAGTAGTAACCTGGGGTATATTCTGTCCGGCCCCAGGTGAGGAAGTAAAGGGTTAAAAACTGTAACCATACTTAAAGCTGATAGAAAAAATACCTCGCAGGCAACAGCACGCAAACTGCTGACTCAATGGATAAGGTGTTAATTACTTTGTCTGGGACCTTGGTTTCAGTCCCGTTATGCTAGACAATAGGAGTACTGGGTGCAATAAACAACAAGTGGGAAGCTTGTCCTAAACGATGAGGGGTGATACCTATCTTTGAATTTCTTGAATTATGCTGGACAATAGGTGTGATGTCTGTCTCGGGATCTCTGTGGCTTGACCGAAACTCGCGGCGCCGCATGCATTAAGTGTGCGTGACAATATCTGTATAAATTTCTGTCTGCTCCTTTGTACGGGGAGAACTTGGGAAGCGACTCTTAACGAGTGCTGAAGAGACCTCTCCTAAGTGGTGCACTGCTAATAAATGTGTTTTATCCAAGCGACCTCGTGGCACTGTGTTACTTTACAGCAGACAGAAGTGAGAACTTAATTTCGAGACAACAATTTGGCGAGCCAGCCAGGAGTCCAAGACGAGGTTTCGGAAGCGGTGTGAGCGATCGACAGGGATAACGACTACATGAGACGGAAGGGCCCACAAGGTACGATTCACCTTGATCCCTCTCAGGGAGTTGGACACCTGATTGATCGCTTTGCTTGTTGAATATCCTCTGACGGACTCCTCGCAAACCTGTCCAAGTGCCACAAGTAAGAGAGGTTCGAGTCCCCAGTTAAGTTAATTTTGTGTTCGGGGTTCGAGTCCCCAGTTTTGGGTTTGGGGTTCGAGTCCCCAGGTTTGGGTTTTAAGTTTGTGAATTTCAAGGATTTGTGCTCTAAGTTTTGAGATCGGTTCTCTGGTACGACCACCCTGCCTTAGACCAGTTCTTAAGAGGGGAAATCCCCCACGGAAAGGTCAGGAACCTGAAGTGGGTGAAGGAAAGTGACCGATCTTATAGATAATCACAGCGATTTGTACCGTACGATTGGGAAGAAAACAAAATGGGACAAACTCTCGATAAGTCTGGGTCCAAAACCCCACTATCTAAGTTATGTAAAGACAATCCGAAGAATGAGAGTAACTTCTGTAAATTATCGGCATGCCTCAATAAAAAATTGGGAAATGAAATATGGCCACTGGGGGGAACTTGGGATGTGGATAAGTGCCTAAAAGCAGAAAGGGTGATTTGGGAGTGGAATATGGGGGAAAAATGGAAAATATTAATGTCTACTTGGAGAAAAACAGCCAAAGACCTAACAAATAAATCTAAACAGAATAGTTGGGAACATAATGCACGCAGAAGGGGAATTAGTGTGTGTGTGATGAAAAGGGAAATCCTAAGAGTTGGGAAGTCCTGGTGTCTCAGTGCGGAGACCACGATGCTGAGAGGAACAGAAGGGAGAGAGAAGGGGTAGATCAGGAGAATAAGGAAAAACATAGGAATAAAAATAAAAGAAATAAGGATAAAGTGGAGGTACCTCCCGACATGTCTGGTGTGCCCCTGTTGTTCCAAAGTAATGATATGAATGAAAATGAGGAAGATTAGATGGTCCGACCCACAGCCCCGTTTCACTGCCGCCCGCATATAATGCAATTAGTCCACAAACTGTTCCGCCCTCACCACCAACGACTGCTAGCCAAGTCCTGTCCCAAGGACAATTCCATGGCACTATTGTGTCCCAAACCAGGAATCAGCTTAGACGGAGAGAAAGACCGCATACGAATGGCTCTAAGGCCACAGACAAGCGACAGAACTTTTTGGTAGGGGACAGACCTTTAGTAGATTCTCAGACAGACACCGATTATGACTCCGATTCTACCCCTGATTATGACGACCCTAAAGATCCCGGCCCACCACCTATGTTGAATAAGGCAAAGGGAGCCAAGGTTAAAAAATAATTCCCCAACAAGAGTGTTCCCGATCCCGATCCAACCCAAACAAGTGCTAATCCCACGATCCAAATCTACACCCCTTGGAAGCCTCAGGAGATGTGCCTAATCATGAGTCAGGCACCCAACCGTAAAACCAACCCCGAGGATTTCATAGATTATATGATCGGAACAATTCAGATGTACCAGGCCACCCCCCAAGACCTTTTCAGTCTTTGTTGCATGGCCCTTACAACTAATGAGGCGGAAAGGTGGAAAGAACACCTGGGAAACTATGCGGACTGGACAGCCTTTGAGGTGGCCGTCTGGCCTCAGGACCAGGTGACCACCATTAGAACTGCCCTTCGCAAAACCCTCCAACAGCCTATTGACATAACTAAGGTTTTAGAATGCTGACCGAAACAGGGTGAGGACGGCTCGGATTTTTGGGACCATTTCTGTTCACTTTACGGTACCTATGCAGGGGACGATGCCTACAACAGAGGCAATGCCTCCCCCCAGTTTAACGCCCTCCTATTACAATGTATTCCTGAGGGAGCGGCGTCAGCTATCCGCACTAATAACACGAATTGGCCTGACCATACACGACAAGCCATGGGGAGGGCCCCAGTCCACTTCTGGAGTAATGGTCGCGATTCTAAAGTCACAAAGGTAAAATAGGAAATGGTCCAGAGACCCCCTCGGCCCCGACCTCCCTACTCCGATAATACGGGATATCAAGTTGAATGGCGGTTTTGGGTTCCAGGAGGGGTTGACCGGCCTGGTAAAGGATATCCACTGTACCCCAACGAAGCAAGAGCCCCAGTGTACGGGCCCCCTTGTGAGCCACCACCACCCTCTCGTAATTACCCAGGACCCGGGGACCTCAACAACCTGCACCAGCGAGTGTTAGGTAGACAGGATGCTACCTTTGTGGGGCACCTGACCAGTGGCGGCGGGACTGCCCCCACTACCGCCATCGGCAGACTAGATCCCCTGGTAGATGACAACCTTTTTCAACTAACAACCTGTTTTCTGCCTGATTAGCTGTGGAGAGTAGCCATTCCATGTACCCTAACCTCACCGATAACCCAGACGATGAGCCCATTGTCAACTTCTTAGCTGAGGGAAAGCCGATCCCCTTTATGATAGAGACAGGGGCAAATACCTCGACCCTCGAAGCTCCTTGTATCGCCCAGCATGATTTTAAACTGTCCACTGCCTCAGTTCCATTGAGCGGGCTGGAGGGACAGGAAAGATCCTTCCCCTTAACTGAACCTTTACAAGTGAAATTTGGAGATCGGGAATGTCTGATCCAATTCGCAGTAATCCCAAACCTAGGGGTTAACTTGGCCGGGAGGGACCTGCTCTGCTTCCTCTGACTCAAAAGACAATGCCTGGATGAAGGAATTACCATTACTGGCCCTAAACCCCATAGGATCCTCTGGATTCACCAGCCTCTTCAGTGGTGGACAGTGGACTTCACGAACGGAGATTTTGACCCACCCTTGAAAACCACTGACCCACATGTGACGCTAGCTTATGACCCCACAGGGGTCTCAAGAGCGCTAGAAGGGTTGTATGCTCCCTACCTGGGTAGCATGGTGACTGTTACTATTTTAGGGGAAGTAGTGGGTAAGGAGGGGGCAGCACTTTTAGTTCAATGCCTAATGAATTGTGGAATCAGTCAGGCTTGATGTCCCCTCACATTACCCTGTCAATTAATGAGGGTCATAAACCGAAGGAGCTGGGATTCCTAGCCCACCGGCTTGAGGTACAGGCAGACACAGGCCTTTACGGGGTTCCCCAGACTCTGCAAGAAGGGGCCCTGACTTATTACCTCACCCCTTTCTCGGTGACAGGCTGTTTACGCCACCATCAGCCCCACCAACTCCCTTTGGATTAGCCAACCCCTGATTTATGGGCTGCGTCGAAAGCTGAGGTAGGATTCACCCCAGTGACCCCAGTCCAAATCCGTATAAGACCGGGAGCACAACTGCCTTCCATCCCACAGTAACCCCTTCGGACAGAGGCAGTTGACGGAATAACCCATTTAATAGATTCATTCAGCAAACAGGCCATTCTGATTCCTTGCCAATCACCTTGCAACACCCCCATTTTACCCATCCCCAAACCTGGACAGATGGAATGGCGCCTTGTACAAGACCTGTGTAAGGTCAATGGGATAGGGGAGCCACTACATCCCGTGGTCCTGAACCCAGCCACCATTCTCAGCAGCATCCCTGCCGACTCCTGTATTTTTACTATTGTGGACCTCCAGCATACATTTTTTGCAATTCCCCCATCTCCCGACTCACAGTACCTGTTTGTTTTCACCTTCCAAGGTCAGCAATACACCTGGACGTGCCTCCCGCAAGGTTTTATACACTCCTCGACTATTTTTTCCCAAGTTTTGCATAAACAACTCCAAGGGTTGCAACTTTCTGACAAATCCACCATTGTCCAGTATGTCGATGACCTTTTAATGGCAAGCCCCTCAGAGCCCGCCAACATCGCTGGAAACCAATAGACTACTTAACGCACTCCACTCTTGGGGATATGTAATACCTCCACAGAAAGTAAAACGAACCCAGCGTCAGGTGAAATTTATGGGCACCCTCTTAAGTGCTACAGAGCGCCGGCTCACTCCTGACTGTATTGTACCCATCATTGCTACCTGACCGCCAGCTACCCCGAAGGGTATGCGCGCCTTCTTAGGTTTAGTAAATTTCTGCAGGCAGTGGCTACCTAACGTGGCCCTCCTTACTAAGCACCTCACACCCCTGACTTCAAGCCAGTCCATGGGACCTTTTGAACTTACGGAGGAACAAAAGGAGTCCTTTGATAAGCTCAAACAGGCCCTTGCCAGCGCCCTGGCCCTGGGACACCCTCTATATGACTGCCCATTTCAGCTTTTTGTGAATGTCCTGGAAGACTGCGCTACAGCCGTCCTTACTCAAACCCATGGGGATAGAAGAAGACCGGTGGCATATTACTCCACTCGGCTGGACCCAGTTTCTTAGGGGCTCCCGCCATGCTCACAGATGCTTCCAGCCATCTATTCCCTAGTAACAGCAGCCTCCAATATAACCCTGCAACAGTCAGTAGTTGTTTATTCCTCCCATACCGTAACGGCACTCCTAACCTCTCATCAGACACAACACCTTACCCAGGCCCTTTTAAACAGATATGAGGTAGCGCTCCTGAATAACCCACTCCTCACTTTTGCCTACTGCACCACCATTAACCCTGCCACCTTTCTAGAGGCCCCACCGGTGGATCTTGCAGATCCACCACATGACTGTTTAATGTGTAACCACTTTTTGACTGCACCCCGTCCGGACCTTTCGGATAAGGCCTTCCAGTCAGCAGACTTAAACTTGTATGCCGACGGTAGTTCTTCTGTTTCCGAACAGGGAACCTGCCTTTGCGGCTATGCATTAGTAAACGACTCCCATGTTGTGGAGTCTGCATCTTTGCAGGCCCCAGTCTCTGCCCAAAAAGCGGAACTCTTTGCCCTGACCAGTGCTTGTATTTTAGCCAAGGACAAAGTAGCTAACATCTTCACTGATTCCCGCTATGCTTTTGGAGTTGCCTATGATTTTGGCCAACTCTGGGTGCACAGGGGATTTTTGACCTCTACAGGTAGCCCCATACAGAATGCGGCTTATGCAAAGAACCTCCTTCAGGCCGTCCTCCTCCCTAACAAATTGGCCATCATTAAATGCTCGGCTCACTTTTCAGATGCCTCCCTAGTAACACAGGGCAATAACAGGGCAGACACAGAGGCTAAATTGGCAGCACACCAGGGGTCTAAAATTGTTTTGACTGCGGAAGAACAGGCAGTTGCTCGCAAGCCAAAGATAACAATGCAGGGCACCCCAGACATGGTCACTGTGCAGCACTTACAGGGGGATGCCCCTGACTCAGAAAAACAAATGTGGAAGGCGCACGGGTGTACGCACTCTGCGCCACACGGTCTCTGGATTACTCCAGTCGGTCAAGTATGTATACCTGATTCTTTGTTACCAGTGCTTATTGACTGCCTACATTCTGACACCCACCTTGGCAAGGAGGGAATGAGTAACATTTTACTACTTACCTGGTGGCATCCCAGATTGGAGGAAGCAGCACAAGGCAAAATACGATTGTGTTTGATATGCCAACAAACCAATGCTGGGAAAGGGGTGAGGTGCACCCCCGGAAAAACCCCCTTGCCAGGTGGTCCTTTTGAATGTATACAACTCGACTTTATTGAATTACAGCATGTACATTGTTATAAGTACTGTCTTGTTATTGTTGATGTATTTAGTAGATGGATTGAAGCTTTTCCAACCACTAACAATAAGGCCTCAACAGTGGTGAAGTTATTGCTTATGGAGGTTATACCAAGGTTTGGGGTACCCCGACAGATAAGTTCAGACAATGGTCCCCACTTCATAGGGAAAATAAATAAGGAATTGTGTGAGGCACTGCATATCGAACAGCAGTTCCACTACACTTACCACCCTCAGTTAGCGGGTATAGTAGAATGAGCTAACAGCACCCTGAAGAATAAACTAACTAAATTAGTATCAGAGACGGGTCTAAATTGGCTGAAAGTTCTCCCCTTAGCATCATACCACATGAGAATTACCCCCCACTCGGCCACTGGGTTATCGGCTGCCGAAATCGTCTATGGACGTCCGGGAAGAACCCCATGGGACGCTGACACCCAGCCCCCCAGCCCCCCACTCAGGTTGACCTTAATATCATGGGGGATGAACTACAAAGGTATTTCAGACAACTTACGTCGTCTTTAAAGTTTCTTCATTCACAGATGGAGAGTGCCTTTAAACCACTAGAAGGACAGAATGCGGAACTGCCTGACCTGGTAATCGGAGATTCGGTATTGATACGAGATTGGGAGTGCCCTAAACTCAGACCTTGGTGGAAGGGCCCCTCCAGATACTACTCCAAACTCCTACAGCCGTGAAAGTACAGGGTCAGGAATGCTGGATTCATCTGAGTGACTGTAAACGATGGCCGCCGGAAGAAAGATGATATTTCTTAGATTTGGACTCCTTACCATTACTAGTACTCTTGCGTGGGCATTAGAGGATAATTTGTTTTACAAAGTACACGTGCAGCTACGTGGGAATTGCACCATTTGTTACCCCTTGGCAGAATCAGTGGAAGGCCTTTTTGTAGCCACACCAAGCTGGAGCCCCAGGGCGCTCTTAAAGTATGAACACTCAAAAACAAAGTGTATTGGGCAGACGGGAACTTACGGGAAGGTGCTGCCGGGTAAATGCTTGCAAGGAACAGTAACAGGTCCCAGTAGCACAGCCAACCACCAGTCCTTCTCCCGCTGTTTCACCGGTAAAGGATGGGGTTGTGGGATAGCCATCGTACAACACACGATATCATGTGCCACCACTAATTGTACAGAGAGAAAATGTGGATTTAAGGGGGCATGGTTTAGGTGTGAGTGCGCTGCCACTAGGTGTGTTATGTGACTTGCAGGGGAGCGATGGGTTTGTGGGGAAGGGAACGGAACCCATGTGAAATTGTCTAATGTCTCTTTAGAATGGCTAACCAGGGAGAACTATCTAAGAGAGCATGGGACAAATGTTGTTGGAATCTCTTGGTATTCTCAAATGCCCAGTCCACAGAAATCGGGTAATGTAACCTGTTACCGGGCTAAGGAAGGGTATGTGTTCCTTTTTAATGGTACTTTCACTATCGCCACCCCAACTCTGCCAGTCTGGTTTGCAATGGGAACGATCGGGCCGGTCACAGTCCCCTGCCCCCAGAAGGCTCATGTCTGACGAAGACTTGTGGTGCAGTCAGTTAGTGAGGAGTTCTGTGAGGACTGGAGGGATCCTATTACGTTGGGATCTCCCTTATCGTCATTAGGCTATGGATTTCTGAGCACTCTCTTTCTGGGGGGTTCGGCAGGAACTATAGCCGCAAAAAACCGGAACGACCTTGTCTGTGGACTGGCCGCGCTGGGTAACAGTACTATGAAGGGCCTGAAGGCAATGAACCGGGAACTGGCGGAGCTTTGACTTTATGCCCAGCAGACCCGGTATGCTGTGGACTACCAGTTGGCTCAGCAAGGAGGAGTAGGTGCTATAGTAGGGGACAAATGTGTCACCAATGTGAGAGATGAGTCCTACAACATTTCCCATGCCATTCAGGACATTCAGAAGCAAGTGGATAGCTTTAGGCAGGGAACTACAGGAGGAACGGGTTGGTTGGGGTGGCTTCTAGGAGGATCGTGGGCATCATACCTGTTGCATGGAGCAGTGGGGCTAATCGTTATTATAATAGTATGCTGTGTGGTGCTGGCCTGTCTAAATACCTGTTGCAAGGTCCTTATTAATAAACTCTCAGCCCTGTTCTCGGTGCCACTCTAGGTTATCATGTAATGACAAAAAGGAGGGAATGAGGAAGTAAAGGGTTAAAAACCGTAACCATACCTATAGCTGATAGAAAAAATACCTCTCAAGCAACAGCACGCAAGCTGCTGACTCAATGGATAAGGTGTTAATTACTTTGTCCGGGACCTTGGTCAGTCCCATAATGCTAGACAATAGGAGTACTGGGTGCAATAAACAATGAGGTGGAAGCTTGTCCTAAACAATGAGGGGTGATACCTGTCTTTGAATTTCTTGATTATAACTCAATTATGCTGGACAATAAGTGCGATGTCCGTCTCGGGATCTCTGTGGCTTGACCGAAACTCACGGCGCCGCATGCATTAAGTGTGCGTGACAATATCTGTATAAATTTCTGTCTGCTCCTTTGTATGGGGAGAACTCGGGAAGCAACTCTTAACGAGTGCTGAAGAGACCTCTCCTTAGCGGTGCACTGCTAATAAACGCATTTTATCGAAGTGACCTCATGGCACTGTGTTACTTTACAGCAGACAGAAGTGAGAACTTAATTTCGAGACAACACAGGGACTTATCTATCCCAGTGTTTTTCAGAACACTTGCGACCTCTTTAGCTACCTCAACCTGCTCCAGCACATTTGCCTGTTTTACGCTGACCTCACATTCGTCAAAGTCCCTCTCTCTTGTGAACACTGAAGCAAAGTATTCACTAAGGACCTCCCCTACCTCATCCGCCTCCAGGCACACGTTTCCCCCTTTATCTCTGAGCGGTTCTATCCTCACTATGGTCATCCTCCTGTTCTTTACGTACATGTAGAACACCTTGGGGTTTTCCTTAATTCTACTCGCCAAGGCTTTCTCATGTCCCCTTCCAGCTCTCCTAAGTCCCTTTGTAAGTTCCTTCCTGGCTACCTTATGATTCTCAAGAGCCCTGCCTGATCTTTGCTTCCTAAACCTTATGCTTCCTTCTTCCTCTTGACTATGCTTCACCTCTCTTGTCAACTATGGTTCCTTTACCCTACTATCCTTTCCTTGTCTCAGTAGGACAAACCTACCCAGAACCCCATGCAAGTGTTCCCTAAATAGCCTCCACATTTCTTCTGTGCATTTCCCTGAGAACTTCTGTTCTCAATTTACGCTCCCAAGTTCCTGCCTAATGCCGTTGTAATTAGCCCTCCCTCAGTTAAAAACTTTCCCATATCGTCTGCTCTTATCCCTGCCATGGCTTTGCTAAAGGTCAGGGAGTTGTGGTCGCTATCTCTGAAATACTCACTGACCAAGAGATCTGTCACCTGACCAGGTTCATTGCTTAGTACTCGATCCAGTATGGTGTCTCCTCTAGTCGGCCTGTCCACATACTGTGTCAGGAATCTTTCCTGGACACACCTAATTAATTTTGTTCCATCTAAACCTTTTGTACTAAGGAGGTGCCAATCAATATTAGAGAAGTTGAAGTCTCCCAAGACAACAACCCTGTTATTTTTGCACCTTTCATAAATCTGCCTACTTATCTGCTCCTCAGTGTCCTGGTGGCTACTGGGGGGCCTATAGAATACTGCTGATAGAGTGATGCTTCCTTCCTGTTTCTGACTTCTACGCACACTGACTCAGTAGATGATCCCTCCATCACGTCCTCCCTTTCTGCTGCTATGATGTTATCCCTGATTAGCAATGCCACCCCCAGTCTCTTTTACCTCCCTCCCTATCCCTTTTGAAACATCTGAATCCCGAAAACCATCAAGCAGCCAATTTTGCCGCTGCGACAGCCAAGTCTCTGTAATGGCCATAACGCCATAATTCCAAATACTGATCCATGCTCTAAGTTCATAAGTCTTATTTTTAATTCTTCTTGCATTAAAGTAAACACATTTCAACCCATCCAACTGACTGTGTTTATACTCCATCCCCTGCCTATCCTTCTCACAGTCTCGCAGCACAATGCATCTACCTTTACACCAACCGCTCCATTTTCTGACCTGACACTCTGGTTCCCATCCCCCTGCCAACCTAGTTTAAACCCTCCCCAACAGTTGTAGCAAACCTGCCCACAAGGACATTGGTCCCTCTTGAGTTCAGGTGTAACCCGTCCCTTTTGTACAGGTCATACCTTCCCCAGAAGAGATCCCAGTGATCCATAAATCTGAAACCCTGCCCCCTGCACCAACTCTTCAGCCACACATTCGTCTGCCATATCTTCCTATTCGTACCCTCGCTGCACATGGCACAGGCAGCAATCTAGAGATTACCACCCTTGAGGTCCTGCTTTTTAGCTTCCTTCCTAACTCCCTATATTCCTTCTTCACGACCTCATCCCTTTTCCTACCTATGTCATTGGTACCAATGTGTGCTACGACTTCTGGTTGCTTATCCTCCCCCTTAAATGAGCTATAAAAGAATGATCTTTAAAGGTGAAGCAAGAAAGACATCAAAAAAAGCTAACTGTGCTTTACTCATTTTCTAATTAAACATATATGCAAGAAGGTTACGCTGAACCTATACATTGTTCTAACTAAGCTATAATAGAAAACCAGTTCTCTCTGTCTCAACATTGGAAGCTAAGTGGACCCATGGAAGGGGTACAAAGAATGATTAAGGGTTATTGCTATGAAGAAATGCTTGAAAAATGGGGTAATATTTTCCAAGAATAGAAAGACGAGAATTTAAATTTTGAAAAATATTGAAAAGTTAACTAGTTTTTAGAGATTGATAGATCAGTTACAGGTGACTGTGACTTTGATGTTTCTAAAACAAAGAAGCATTTTTCACATGGAAGATTACTAGAGCATGGAAATACTTGTCTGATATCTATTCAACTCAAACTATAATTTGAGTTAAATAGATCTTCGACAAGTATTTGAAAAGGAAGAATGTAAAAGAATACTGAGAAAGGAGTAATATTAAAATAGGGCGAACCATTTGAAAAGGATAGAAGGAAGTCAAACTGAAAAGCTAAAACTTGTGATGTTTATGATTCCAGGAACTTAATGGGTTTCTCAACAGCTGTGTATCTATCATTGTGAGTTACTGTAAAGGTCAAGTGCATATCCTAATTTGCAATTTACTTATATGATATCTATCCCAATTCCCCAGTACCTTACTGACTTTGTGCCTGCTGTAAATAAGACCTATGTCAATAGAGTCAGGCCAGAATTCTCTATTAACAGTGCACGGCATAAGGAATCATATGGGTGAAACATATGGTGTAAAATCAGCATGCTGCATAATTATTGTGAGCAAAAGTATATTTTAATTAAATGGAGGTGGTAAAAGAAATGAGGAAAAGACAGGTAAATAGTATCAAGTTGCAGATCAGAATTTATTTCATTGGATGGCAGTTTTTTCTTTCTGAGAGCCCTGAGTCTGTTGGGTGCTGCTGCACCTGAGCAAAGAGTGTTTTACATGCAAATGTACAAGTGCAGTTGCACAGTTCACTACCTCCTCTTCAGCTGTCACTGCTACTAAATTATCTATGGAATGGAAGGCAGTCAATCAATTGATTAGAAATTTCCTCAGCTATTGAATAAATGTTCTAGCAGTAAGAGGGGTAAAATTTAATAGAAAGGCACTGTTCCAGTATGAGTGATGCTGTGTTAACTGTACTAGACCCACATGAGAAGAACAAGCTTACAGCAATGTGTCTCTGAGGTGATTTGTATCAATGGATTAAATGTCAGGTTGGAAAATGTGTCTTTATTGTAACTGCAGACCATGGGAGCACAGGTAGAATCAAATGAATGTTGTTTCTTCAGCAGGCATAATCAGTCATAAAATATTAGTTGCTCTGTAATATGTCTCTTTTACCAAAGTAGACCTATTTAATGTTCAGTGAGGATGTGCTAAGTGCTCTGGGACTGCAATAAAAACTGGAACTGGTGCCTGGCTTATTCACTATTAACCATCCCTGAAATCTTACTCACTGTTTCATTAGCAAATCTCTTTGTATCTTTCTCTTTTTTCCTTCAGGCTGGGGTTGGGAGGTGAAATGACATAGTATAATGAAGATGGGACTGTTGACGGCTGCATGTGTGATGTGAGTGGAGAGGAAGAAGCTCTGCATGGTTTCCTTCTAAACTGCTTTGCCTCCTGGTCTAATGGACTAGGCTCCACCATCATTGAAAGTGTGAACGTGCATGGATCCTCTTCCTCCCATTAGTCTTTAATTTTCTACAACAATTCTGGATTCTTCTGTAGCAGATTTGCCAATCCTGAGTCTGGTCCATTCGCTATGGTACAACTTAGTTTTGTCAGAAGTATGGCAGTTCTGCTATTTAGCATCCACTGGCAGGCCAGTGCCTTTTCTGTGGATATGCTCACCATGGTTCCAACCAAACTCTACTACATTCTTTACCCGGTTGGCCCCTGGTTTGATGGGAGTGGTAGATTGAAAGATATTCTGTACCATGATGTTATAGATCATGGCGGTATACATCTTTGCCAGTACTGGTGGCCTACAGTATTTAAGAAATACAGTAAAGCTCTGATAATCTGCAATCCAACCATTCAGAATTCCCAATGATTTGGCGTCTGGATCACCAGGTGATGTTTGCAACTTCCACTTACTGGGGCAGGCTAATGAATTGTTGAGTATGTGATAGAAGATAGTAGATAAATCCCAGAGTAGGATGGGGTTCAGGGCATTGTGGGGTGACAGACCTAACCTTTGGATGTAGAGTGTCATCACATCAAAGTCTGGGGAGACAAGAGGGATCATCAGATTGGGGTCAAGTGATTGAGAGGGATCATGGATTGCTGTCTGGTGTTCAGGAGACTGGAGGGTGTGGAGGCTGCCCGAGAGCTATGAGCTGGTGGGGTATAGGGATGGGAATAGTGAAGAGTTGTGGTGTGAAGGTAAATAAGTAAATTATAGGGGGCATACCCGATTCAAGACCCCAGTACGAAGCATTGTCCTTTGCAGAGAGATTCCCTTTAAATCTCAAAGGTGAGCACCCATCAGGGCAAATTCCTCAACACTGATCTTAAAAAAACATTGCTCAATACTTACATGTGCAGCACTTAGTAAGCAGCAGGATGCATCTGCATTTCTAGGCTGATGTTTGTTGTGCACACTGCTTCTGAAATTTGGTTCATTTGACTTCAAAAGAACTGAACTTCTGAAATAGACTGTGGAGATGTTGCGATACATATCAATTTAATGTAAGTGACCAAGAACAGATTTCTATCCTTCTGCCTCTTTTCCATCTGCCAGCTAATTTTCAAGCCAAGTCAAAGACTATTTCTAATTTCGTGCATTGTCGGTCTTAAAGATATTATCTGCCTTAGAATCTTATTGGTCAATATCACGCACAGACACTCCCATATCTAGCTTATTAATACTCCTTTATCAGCAAGTGTGTTGAGGACTGTGTACCAAAGAGGACAATCTGAGTGTTCCTGAACCAGAAACCATGGATGAACCAGGAGGTCCACTCCCTACTGAAGTCTCTAGGACTGCAGCATTCAAATCAGGTGACCCTGACCTTTACAAGAAATTGAGATACGACCTCCGTAAAGCTATCAGAGATGCCAAGAGACAATACCAGTTCAAAACAGAGTCCCAGAGAAGCCGTCAGTTATGGCAGGGCTTACATGCTATAATGGGCTGCAAAACAAAGTTGGGCAGCATCGCCGACAACAGCACATCCCTTCCCAATGAGCTTAACACATCCCATGCACATTTTGAACCGAAGGAGACTGGAATGTCACCACCCACTCTGACAGCCTCCAATGCACCTGAACCCATCGTCTTATAAGATTAATCTTCCGGAGAGTGAACCCGCGGAAAGCATCTGGCCCAGATGGTGTCCCTGGCTGTGTCCTCAGATCCCGTGCAGATCAGCTGGCGGAGGTATTTGCAGATATTTTTAACCTCTCCCTGCTTCACCACCTGCCTTAAGAAGACCACTATCATCCCATGCCTTAATGCCCAATGACTACCTCCCAGTGGCTCTGACATCCACCATCATGAAGTGCTTCGAGAAGCTGGTCATGGCATGTATTAACTCCAGCTTCCCAGACAACCTCGACCCACTGTAATTCACCTACCTCGGAAACAGGTCTAAAGTGGACGCCATCTCCCTGGCGCTACACTCATCTCTGGAGCCTCTGGACAGTAAAGACACCTATGTTAGGCTATTGTTTATTGACTACAGCTTTGCCTTCAATACTATAATTCCAAGTAAACAGATCACCAAACTCCAAGACCTGGGACTCAACACCTCCCTTTGCAATTGGATCTTTGACTTCCTGACCAACAGACTGCAATCAGTGAGGATAGGCAGTAACACCTCCACTACGATTATTCTCAACACTAGTGCCCCAAAAGGCTGCATCCTCAGATCCCTGTTCTACTCCCTATACACTCACGACTGTGTGGCCAGATTCTGCTCTAACTCCATCTACAAGTTTGTAGATGATATCACCATAGTGGGCCGTATTGCAAATAATGATGAGTCGGAGTATAGGAAGGAGACAGAGAGCTTAATAACATGGTGTAATGGCAACAACCTTTCCCTCAGTGTCAGCAAAACAAAAGGGCTGGTCACTGACTTCAGGAAGGGGGGCGGTGCACATGCTCCTGTCTACATCAATGGTGCTGAGGTCAAGAGGGTTGAGAGCTTCAGGTTCCTAGGAGTGAACATTACCAATAGCCTGTCCTGGTTCAACCATGTAGATGCCACGGCCAAGAAAGCTCACCAGCGCCTCTACTTCCTCAGGAGGCTAAAGAAATTTGGCATGTCCCCTTTGACTCTCACTAATTTTTATAGATCCACCATAGAAAGCATCCTATCTGGATGCATCATGGCTTGGTATGGCAACTGCTCTGCCTGTGGCTGGAAAAAACTGAAGAGATTTGTGGACACAGCTCAACACATCACGGAAGTCAGCCTCCCCTCCATGGACTCTGTCTACACTTCTCGCTGCCTTGGTAAAGGAGCCAGCATAATCAAAGACCCCACCCACCCGGGAGACTGTCTCTTCTCCATTCTCCCATCAGGCAGAAGATTCAAAAGCCTGAAAGCACATACCACCAGGCCCAAGGACAGCTTCTATCCCGCTGTTATAAGACTATTGAATGGTTCCCTATTACAATAAGATGGACTCTTGACCTCATAATCTTCCTTGTTATGACCTTGCACCTTATTGTCTGTCTGCACTGCACTTTTTCTGTAACTGTTACACTTTATTCTGCATTCTGTTATTGTTTTCCCTTGTACTACCTCAATGCACTGTGTAATGAATTGATCTGTATAAACTGTATGCAAGGCAAGTTTTTCACTGTATCTCGGTACATGTGACAATAATAAACCAATTCCAATTTCACAAACTTTAATGTATTTTTTTGTACATGGCCCTTTATAAAGCCATATCGGTATTCTCTAATTGGCTTAAATTTATTCAAACTATCTGTTGTAAGTCTAATGACAGGTTCTTGTGGATTCCCCACTACTGACATTTAACTGAAACCTTTGTAGTTTCATGATTTCTTTCTTGCACCCCTCTTAAGAATGGAATGGTTACAGTTGAATAGGACAGCTCCTCACTTTGAAAGGTTTTTTTATTTTTATATTGTGGGATGGAATGCATCAGGTCTGGGAAATTATCCATCTTATTTTTGTTGTTTTGTTACCTATAATGATTAAGTTCCTCTCTGATTCAATTTTAGTCTTCTTATCATTGGTACCTTATCTTCTACCTTGATCGTAAAAATAGACACAAAGTACTATTTAACATATCTGCCAATGTCTTACGAACTAATACATTATCATCTGCCTTTAATCTCCATGTTAATCTTTTAATGTAGACCTGGATTTTGCAGTGGGCAGCAAGCCAATAATGCTCACTGTTGATCTCAATTAAAAGTGTGCACTTAACTTGAATGAACTGCTGCCAGATTATTCCATGACTTCTCTTTCTATATTGCTTATGTGAAGCCATTAAAATGGATATGGTCAAGATGAGCTGCACTCAGAGAGTCAGAAGAAATCTGAGCAGGGTGGAAGATATATACCCAGATTTTGAAGTATTTGAAATTCTAACAACTCACAGAAACTTTTAAAACATTAAAAAATCTAAATTAACAAGCCATTGGAGAGAATGTTTAAAAAAAATCTTGGAAAGACCTTAAGTAGTTTTTTTTCAATTAAGAATTGAGAAGATTGAGTTAAAATGTCTTTTTAGATTAACAAGCCTTTTAAAAGGTTTTGAAAAATTATTTTATGTTGCTACCACTTTCAAAGAACAACAGTAAACACCACTGCTTTTCCTTCATTACTACTGTAAAATGCAGGCTGTGATATAGTTATAAAAATTGTTAGCCTTCATATAACCTTGAGACTTGTTTGTTTTCCCTTTATGACTACTATTATTTTTATTGTGTCCTTTTGTTGTTTTTTATATTTATTTTAGTCATCTGGATTAACACTTGGCTTGGCATTTATTATCACAGTTTCATCGAGGTTGCTTGATTATACGCGGAATATAAACTACAGATGTCTTGCATTCAATATTGTTTTGAATATTATAGTATGAATGATACAGTTCTATGAAAGATTAACTATTAACAGTTCAGCTTGTGTCTCCTTTCTTCAAATTTTAAGTGAGTAAGTAGAATGGGCAATTAAATTTCTTTCATTATTTTGAGGATTTTTAAATGCAAGTGTTCACATAACTTCAGCTCCTTGCTTTTTGTTGTGTTTTTCTGGTTCTTTTGATCCATTCATCTCCAGACTTTATTTCCTCCTTTTTAAGTGCTGCTTCAGTCTCTATACAGAAGATTTCCTGTTTCTTTTGAAAGCCAAGGTGATATTGAATTGTACAGTTAATATTGTCAGCTCATCAGCTTTGATTAAATGAGGCTCAATCCTGAGTCAACTGGGGCACCTGTTAATATGTTAGAGCAGAGGGAAAAGCAAAAGTCGACCTTTCCTATTTCTTCTCCCTTTTTCCTACATTTCCTACCACCACCATCCCAAATTCTCCCTTCATGGCCCATGACTCAGTAGCAGCATTTCACCTTGTTATCATGTCAGAGATGTTGCCTTTTGTGTAACACTTGGAACTATTCTTTCAAGTGATTGAAAAAAAATTATATAGGATTTTTAAAGCACAACAGGAAAGACCTCAGATTGGCTTTATCAACGATTATTCATCAACTTTTTGGGCATTTATCGTTTTGCTCTTTGCAGGACATGGCTGAGTAGAAAATAACTCTTGATGATTGCCTATATTACAACTATGATTGTATATTAAAGTATTTCATTGGCTGATAACCAGTACTGGGCATTCGATCAAAAGTCCTACATGGTATTTCTTTCTCTCTCTCTCTCTCTCTCTCTCTCTCTCTCTCTCCCTCTGTGAGTTGAATGAGTTTGTTTAAAGTTTAAGGTAAATAAATCAAAAGGTGAATGCCTCGAAATCCATCCCTGGTCAGTTGCATCAACTTGCCATGCTCTGCATCAGAAATTCATTCTATTGATTTAAATGGCATGAATTTCAGGGCAGTGCACAACGTGCTGATGCTGCAATACACTGTCAAGTGCTATTGATTGGGACTGAATTTGAAGGCATGTGTTTCACCACATCACTGCCTTTTGTTTTTGTTCACACATTCAACATCAATGGATTATTTATTCAAGAAATATAAATTTTGTCATAGTAAAACATTCTGAACCTTGCTGGTTGTTTCTTCAAAATTATTTGAAGAAAGGCTATCTTGCAGAATGTGCCAAGGCTAGAGCCTTCGAAACAGTACTGATTCATTTTGAGGAAATTACGTAAACTCTACCTGATAAAACTGCATAAATCACTTTTCTTTCATAAGGTCACTGCACTAGATAAAGATATTTTCAAGACTTTTGGAAGATATTGAGCACACACAAGGTAACAGACAATTTAATTACAATAGTCCAAATGTGTAAATTTTGTTTGTGTATTTAATACTTTGGAATTTTCAGTTACTCATGGGAATAATAACAGAAAGTATTTTTAAGACTTTGTGATAATCACTTAAATTCTAAAGTAAAACTGATAGATATTCATTATAACAGTCACTGTTTATCTGAATAAATTTTATTATCTGCTGATTTTATATTATGAGTTTTCAGTAAATTTCAGGCAACGTTTGCGTGAACCACTTCTGCACTGTCTCCAAAGCCTCCACATCCTTCCTGTAATGCAGCAGCCGGAAGTCACACAATGCTCCAAATGTGGCCTTATTGAAGTTTTGTACAGCTGCAACATAACTTCCTGACTTTTGTACTCAATGCCCTGAATGATGAAGGTTCGCATGCGGTATGCCTTCTCTATCATCCTACCTGCTTCTGTTGCCACTTTCAGGGAGCTATGGAGTTGGACCTCAAGATCTATCTTTACATCAATGTTCCTAAGGGTCCCGCAATTTATTGTACACTACTCTCTTACATTTGACCTCCCAAAGTACATTTGACTTCCCTCACACTCCATCTGCATTTCTCTGCCCATATCTCCAACTGATCTATATCCCGATATATCCTTTAGACAATCTTCTCCGCTTTCCACAACTCCACCAATTTTTGTACTGTATCCACAACTGAACCAAATTTTAAGTCAATTAAATATTTTTGATTTCGGTTGATTTAGTATTTTTGCTTGAGTGAGCTGCTCATATCAAGTAGGTGGCAGTGGCAGCTCAATATTGCACAGATGTGAAAATTGCTTTTTGTTTAATACTTATGAATTATCGATCATTGTGTCAGTGAACAGAAATACCTAATAACTGAAAGTGCACAGGTGAATATCTGAAAGAAGAGGACATGATGAACTAGTTCTGGTGACTAACCCCACCTGAAATATTAAACTGTCTTTGTGATTGTTGGTAAATCTCTATCATGTTCAGTTTTTAATCTATGACTTTCAGTATGTGCAGTTTACATCATGACACAAGGCTGGGTATCACCTGTGTCTTTCAAGGTAGTATCTTTACAGGAAGGAACCTTTCACAGTCCACACCTGTTCAGTCATAGCTGGAAATCCAAAACTGTGGTTGACAGTTTATAGCAAGGGTCAATTCTGAAATAAAATTAGAAAATACTGGAGAATCTTAGCAGGTCAGACAGCATATTATGGATTCTCAACTATGCACATCGACATGGGCAGATGTTGATACTTGATGGACATGTGTGATGGACTGGTGTTCAAAAGCAGTCTTTGGAACATGTAGCAACTCATTGCCTGATCCACAAATGAAAAAGGTATTGTAGTGTAACACTCTGACACAATTATTTAGCTTCAAAACCTAAAAGTAAAATTATTGCTGTTATTCTACAGTGAAATTGCCCACATGAAAGAAGCAATTTGGTGAAAACAAAATAGACACAAAGGTTTATCATGTGCATTAGAGTAATGAGCTCAATCCTTCACTTACCCATCAGTCTTCTGAACCACTTTGGCTTGCTGTCCCACACCACAAACAGATAGTAGGCAGGGATACCAGTCAGAGTGATGGCAAATCCAATGCCAGTATTGATGGGGTCAGAGTAGAGTGACAGTGCAACGATGAAAAGACAGGTTAAGGCAAAGAAAACTGGGATGAACAGAGGCACCTGCAACAGCAAAGATAAGTTATTGAAACACATTTGGTGTTAATAAGTTCAAATTATTATGAGTTCCAGTGGAAGGAAAATGAGGTGTGTTAAAAAAAGCTCTTTTTAGATTATTACTCAGGAACTGAAAATGAATACTGACCTTTCATCTAACCAGATATTAAGGAGAGTATTTGTAAAATCTCAGCTGTTTCATCATTATTGTTATGGTACTATGCAGATCATTTTAAGCAATTATTTAGCGAGCTTGGATTTTTGGTGACTTGGATCAAATATGAGGAATTTAGGAGTGAGATCCTTGTGACTTTATTTTTAACTTTGTATAGTTCTATTTATTCTTTGCTTTTAAGATGACAAATTGCCAATTTTTTTTTCCAATCGGGCTATGTAAAATGCAAGAGTTAATGAGTGAAAAGAGGAGAAATTAATTGAATAGAGGAGGAAGGCACAAAGAGATAATCTGTGAGTGGTGTAGTGGAAGAGTGTGAGTGATATAGAAGTGAATTAAATAACTTGAAAGAGCTTTTATAATGTTGAGAGAAGGGTAAGATGAGGGAAAGGTTGAGAGGAAATAATCACCATGCCAGCTCACAACTGTAAGTAAACCTATTCTTCACTTTGTGTTTGCATACAGTTCTGCATCCATGGCCCAAACGTTTAACACCACGAGACATGAAACAGAAATAAAGGCCTTTAATAAGACAGTGGGCAAGTGACGGAAGGGGAGAAAGAAACTGTGTGGTCGGGAAGTATAAAGCAGATTTTGACTTTGCACAACAGTGAGTCAGCACCTCAATTTCTCATTCTTAATTTTAAAGTTAGTACTTCAATGATTTAAACTAACACCTATTTTACGCGAACTCACAAAATCAAAATGTAGCTTGTGTGCAAGTGAGAATGGGAAATTGATCATGAACCTCAAAGGTTATAAAATCTTCTTTGGCCACATGCTCTCTACATACAATAAGGCACCACATCTAAAATCATGCTCCAGTGATGTCAACACAACCGAATTTCTGAAGTGAGGTGCAATACCCATTTATGTTGTGAGCTGACTCTTCCACATGGATGAGTTTGTGCTCCTGAAGAAAGTCATATGATAAAAAAGTGTGAAATACAGGGAATGTGAATGAGATGGAAAAGGTGGTGAGGTAGTACATGAGAAAGCAGGAGACAGAAACATATGTAACTAAGGCTAAAGGTCTCAGAATTTTTGCGGCAGGGAGCACTAATATAGGGATAAACATCAGTTTTCCCATTACTAATGTTCCCGAACCTGTAGGGAATCATGGACTCAATGTAATTTAAATGCTAGGAGCAGCTCTTTATCCACATAACTCCAGCAAACTGCATGAACTTCAGTTGAGGGTAGACTTTTGCCTCTGTTTTTAGTAGGTGCAATGTTCTGTAGGGATAATGGTAATTTAATTAACTTATGTCTTCTATTATGTTGTGTTTGATATTTATATAAATTGCTCCAATGTGTTGGTACATCCAGAATGGCAGCTTATTTATATTACCGCTTATGAGTTTAACAGTGTTGAGTACTGGGAAGTTATAGACTCTAAAAATACATTGGTTTGTAATGGAGCTGAAAAGATGCAGTCTTGATGTATCTGGGTTCCGTCCCAAATTCCAGCTGACCCAAATGCAGTCATCATCCATATTTCTCTCTTTGTTGTTTGACACTTTGAGGCCAAACCATAGTTTTAAACTTGTCGATCTTGATACACCATGCTTTCAACTGATTTTTAACACAAGTAAACATACAGTGAAAATGTACAATGGGACCTGAGGGTATTGTCCATAATGTGGCTCACATTGTGGTAGCACCCTCCCAATGGTGGGATCAGAGGGAAATACAACATGTAGTCAGTAAAGAATAGGTAAATGAGGCTAACTTGATAAAATAATACATCTTGTGGTTCATACAAGAGCAATAAACTCCCTGAATTTTGCACTCAAAGTTCATGATGTCATCCGAACTGCTTGACATCCTCCTTCCTTGCAATTTATTCCTAGATACCTAATATTCCAGATTCATAACCAGTCTGTGGTAGCAATAGTAAATGACCTCAAACATTGATCATTTTAGTGTAATGTGAAGGGAGCTTTTGTGAGGTTTCAGCTGTGCTCACAATCACAGGGCAAAGTTCAGACACGCAAATTGTAAATGAGTGACATTTGAATTTTTAAAAAAATACGTAGACTCTTACTGCAATCAGGCAAATTGGTCCTCTGCTATTTCATGAGGTCGTTTTGGGAAAAGAATGTTTTCCTAGGAATTCTGTCAATCTTAGGTATGTGAAAAGTGTGTGGCCCCGGATGAATGCTGCTTTTGTTCATTGGAATGACTGATTATCCCAATAATAGTTTCACTGAGCTTTACTTAGGGCTCTGGAAGGAATGAGGCCGCCATCGTTCATGGTCACCAGGTCAAACACCATCAACACTCTTGTGTTTAGATAAACTTGTTCCAAATGTAGTTTTTCTCCACTTATTCCCTGGCATTGACCACAAGACTTTCATTACCTCACCTACATACCAAAAAAATGTCAACTGGAAATAATAGGCATTTCACATTATGTTTAGAAAATTGATTTTTCTATTTTTCTTTCCACTCAAAAATATAATAAGAATTATTTGATTGAAGGAATTGTCTTCTGTCAACAGACTTACTCCTGAAACATCTCAGTGAGATAAATTTCTGGCAGGAAAAGGAATCTGTAAAATTAATTGGACTGTGAGCACGCACTAATTTGTGCTTAAAATAAATACTCTTGCAAAATAATATTTGGTGATATTACTTCAAGTGTTATGAGGTGGCTTATTAGGTTCTGTCTCTACTATTATGAGGTCGCAATGAAACAGTGATATGATTATCCGATTCTAAGCCATTTCAATATGTTCCACTTAACATTTATTGTTGCACACCCTCTTAAATGTAACAGAATGATAGAATTATTATGACTTAGAAGAAGGCCATTTACTCCATTAGGTTTTGCTGGTTCCTTGAAGAGCAAGCTTGTCGGTACCATTTGCCTGCTATTTCTCTTCAGCCATGCAAACTCTATTCCCTCAAAATGCTTCTCCAATTCCCTTCGGAAAGCTATAAATCAGTCTGTTTCCACGACTGATTCTTTTAACAATTCTGGCACTGAGTTTACTTAATATAACTGCTTCTGATCTTTAGTACTTGACATACACAATTAAAAAAAATGTGTAAATTATTTCATTGCCAAGATGTATAAAAAAAGAGAAGAACATAATGTTTAAAATTCACTTTTAAATTAGAAAGAAGCTAAATAAAAAATAAAGTTAGATTTGGTTGAAAATAATGCAGGTTAGTGAGGGAATGGAAAAGAGAGATGGAGAAGAGGATAACAATAATGGCGATCAAAGTGTTTTATTTTGTTCTTATTTATATAACAGAGTAATATTACAGGAATAATGTTGATTCTGACTTGCGTAATTTAGTCGTTGTGATATAAGACTCTAAAGCAGGAACAAATTGTGCAAGTTAAAAAACTTACGAAACAGCTTGGTCCAGTATGATGGAAATCTCTGCTCTATTGTTAAGAAACATACTTTGGCTCTATACATTTGTGAACAGTTTTTTTTGCCAGAAGATGAAGAAGGCTGAGTTAAGTGACATCAGCTGAGGTGGCAGTTAAATGTTGCTTAATGCATTTTGAGCATGGAGAATGCAAAGATGAACCATGTGATCATCACAACCCATTGACTTCTGCTGGTATTTGTGAGTGTCAATTAAGGATTACATAGATTTCATCAATTTTATCTCCAATTATTCAATATTCGAAGACTCATTCATGTAGATGATCCTGAGGAAAACCTGTACAAGAGCAAAGGTGAAGCAGAAGAGGGTAGTGAACTGGGAAAAAACCCCAATGAAAATATGCTAAACTAGGTTATAAAATTGTGTCCAGTGTATTTTCTTTGCAATTGTTGGGATCTTCAAACAAGTATGTCAACAAATTAATAGCTGTTCAGCAACAATACCACACAATTTTTGAAATTTTAAGGGAACTAAACAGAAACATTACACAAAGCTGTACGTCACATTTTAAATATGAAAGGACAAGGAAGGCAAGACATTTGAATTTTCAGCCTTTAATGATCTGCAGCTAAGTGCCAACCTGCAGTACTTACATATGGTGAACATTACCTTAAATGGGCGTGGCATGTCAGGACGCTTGTGCCGCATGTAGATCAGACCAGCCACTGCCAGCCCAATGAAGAGCCATCGAGCAAAGCTCAGAAAGTTTAACAGACTGTAGATATCACTTATAAACAACATGAAGACCGTCAGAGGATACTGTAAGAGATGGAATTAAAAAAATAATGGTTCAAATAGATTTAGTGGGATGTAAAGTGAAATAAGACGTACATTAATATATTTATTGCAAGATCTTATTCTGGTGCTAATACATTCCTATTGTCCATTCATGCCAAAAAACTGCTTAGCAAAAATATATCCAATGTAAAATACAAACACGAATTGTATACTCAGCTTGTAGAAGTTGAGGTGTCGAGAGTTGTTCAGCAGTACACATCATAAGTTCTGAGGATTGAGTAAATAATTGATTGCATTGTTTACTTCTAACTCTCCTTCTCATCATTCACTCATGAGCCCTGTTTTTCTAAGGATGACATCCAACTGTTAATAGGTTTTTTGAATCTTTCTTCCCCAAGAGGTCAGTTCTCCCTGAATGCCTGACTACCTATTGTGAAAAGCAATCATATTACCACATCTTAAGTGTCCACTTCAACCAAATAATAGGCAAAGAAGTCTAACTCAGAGACCTTGATTTTTTAAGTACATTGGCTGCAGCAAAGCCCCCTAACCCCAGTGCACATTGGAAAACTGCAGGCAGACATTTCCTGAAAAGGGTTGTCAGAAGGTGAGTTTCTGATCTCCAGAGCATATATAAAAACAAGGCCAACTATCCAGTTGTGGAAAACTATGTCATTAATTCAGGAAGAGGAGAGAACCATCAGTTAGTAGCATTTACAACCTTCAAATTATTCACTGGAATTTCTACACTCTGGTCAGTCTGCTATTCCACTTTCATGTTTTCATACAACATAGAAGGAGGTCAGTTGGCCCATCGAGTCCATGTCAGCTCTCAGAGCAATTCCAACAATTCCATTCTTCTACTTACTCCTATAATCCATTCTCTCTCACATGCTCGGCAACTCTGCCCTGATTCTCCTGCCACCTACCTGCAGCAGGGGTAATTATCCTACCAACTAGCATATGCCATGTAGCTTACTCTATCATGAGTAAGAATAAACACTTTTATTTAGAATTGCTTCAGTTTGCAAAATGTTTTCTTTTCAACATTTTACAAGGATACTGGTATATAGAAGAACAATTTAAGGATGGGGCTTCCAGCACAACCATAATCTTGTGGCTTCTTGACAATTCCCGATAATAAAGAAAGGTTTGATTGTTCCATTTCCTGTTGAGTCGTCATCAACAACTGAAATTCACTTTCAAAAGCAGAATACTGCAGATGCTGAAAGTCTGCATTACTGAATTATATCGAGTTATGCATGTTTGGTCAATATGAAGTCAACCATTAAGCCCTTTATGTCCCTCTTCATCAGAGGATATCCACAATTTGTTTGGCGTCTCCTTTGCTCTATCACTATCTCTTTGCTTGCACCTACCTTATGTTGGTATCATGGTTGCACAGACATTGTGAGCCAAAGGGCCTGTTCCTGTGCTGTACGGTTCTATGTTGCTCAACCAGACACCTGAAGCTCCTTTGCCACATCATTGTCTGCTGCATCATTGTGCCACACTTTCGTTCTTGTAGCAAAAATTCTGTGACATCAAGGAACCTTGGAGTATCAGGTACAGGTCATTCAGCCTCTTGAGTTTGCTCCACAATACAGTTAAATCCTGACTAATACACACCACTCCATATCCCCCAATACTCCTACTTGACAGATTTTATCACGATCTTGAAAGCTCCAATTATCTGCAGCCTTTTGGAAAATCAGGTTCCTATATCAAATATCTTTGTGTGAAAAAGTGTTTCCTACTATTGGTATTGGTATCGGTTCCTGATACAAGAATTTTCTACAAATTTAGGTCTTCTCAGAACTAGGTTGACACTATCTCACTTCAATTTCAGCCAGCTGAGACCAAAGCATTTCAATCCAGATTATGTTCAAATTAGGCACAGAAGTGATAGATGATCATCTGACCCATCACACCATATCTTGTTCATATTCTTACAATATAAGTTATTATAAAACCTGCTGTATAAATTCCTGAGTACTTTTGTCAAAAAATGTTGATTGGAAGAGGCTGCAATTTGTATGCTGGTGTCACAAACACACTGGTATATTCATCCAATAAAATTAAATGTGTTAGAATATGGAGTCTATATTTCAAAGCATTACATATTGACACCTGTATTTTCATATTTTACTAAATTTTACTTGAATCAATAAATATTAAAGCATAAAACAACACCATATTGATGGAATTAAGAGGATTTCAAAACTTGAATTGGTTTTTTTAAAAATTATTAACCCATTGCTTGGAGTATTTCAAACCTATGAAAGGTGTTTCCCGAAAATTCAAATGTCCAGGGGGAGGGAATCAACTGTCGCAGAAGAGAGTTTAGTGTAGATTGATTTTATTGGTTTATTGGGCGATTGTTTAGAATTGTTCTCAAATCTGTAAGAATGGGCATTTATGTAATTTCGAATTACACAAATTTTGATGAAAGTTCATCACCCTGAAACATTAACTATTCCTCTCTCCAGAGATGCCGACTACTGATTAAGAGTTTCCAACATCTTTTGTTTTAAGTTAATACTTAATTTCAACTTTTGCATACACAAATAAAATGAAGCATTGTGAAAATAGTAAAAGACGTTCTCAGAGTTAAATAGCACTTTACTCCAAACAATAATGCCTATAAATACAGCTAATGTAAATTAGTGTTCTCTCAGAATCCCATCATGCGTTTACATAATATAGCTTAGTATTCCCCCTAAGGTTCCTAGTACTATTTAAGACAGTGAAATCCTCCTGGAGAGAGGTTTCATTGGGTTTCTCCGACAAGAAGCATTGCCATAACTAAGCAAACCGACTGTTGATGATACCCATCAAGAGATCAGCTATTTTGAGTCAGACCACAACAGACTTCTTCTGTTCCTCTTTAGATTTATCCCTCTCTCTGATTATTAAAAAATTATAAAAGCCAATGGTATTGTCCTACAGTTGCTGAATATGGACTTTTCCCCATTGCAAGCAACTTAGTTAGGTAAGATTTCCAATTTTTTTTCTCTCTTGCTTAACCTTGTCTAATCAAATGACAAAATATGCGAGAATTCAGTAAAAAACGATAATCCACTATTCCAAAGAGAAAGTTAATACCCAGGCAGGACATGAAATTTATGCACCAATATTAGGTATTGAATATGCAGTTAAATATGTACTGTAGATCTTTTCTTACCAACACAATAACAGCGGGAACAGGTGTGTGTTTACGAACATGGATCATGGACAGAATTTCTGGAAGGTGACCTTCTCGTGAAGCAACAAAAAACATTCTATTTGGTGGAAGAGATAAAACAGATTATGAAACAGGTTTCTTGCAGGCTTGCCATTAAACGGAAGATGCAATGTAATATCCATGAGTTCATGCAGTTTGTTGGAAATCAGTGATAATCTAAGATCTCTTTTTAAAACTATCATTTCACCTCAGATTTTATATATTAAATAAGTCACTTGCAATCTTCTTCACCTCAGCTACCTCACTAAATTCTGGATAAAATACAACAAATGACTCAGACTGCAATAAAATCACATTTGATCATATTTTTTTCACCTACTCAAATGAAGAATTTTATTTTGTACAACAGGAAAAATTCTAACGTAATTTGACTGCCTCCACTCGGAAGAACAATTGATTTCACTTTAGTTCTACAGCTATTTCTATAACATTATCAGATGTTATTAAAAGAAGAGGTTTTCTCACATGTCTGTATGAGCATAAAAATAGCAGATGTTCAAAGTGCAATGGATTTAATAGCAAATTTTATTCGGTCAGATTAATATGGATGAGAATCTGACCTGGATCTCAGGAGGAAAAGGAATTCAGAAGCGCAGTAGTGAAACTTTTCAGGTTTTAATTCAGAAGGTTATTTAAAGTACCTGGTTACATTTTTAAGACTGATTTTAAAATGGGATTGGAGGCTAATTGTATTCCTATGGGAGATTAAATTCCTGGACGAGGATCCAGAGTTATTAATTATTGATTTGGCAACGTGAGTTTGCATTCCACCATGGTAGTTGAGGATTTAAATTTAAACAACCAAGTAAATTTGGAATCAAAATGCTAGGATTAGTAGTGGTAAAACTACTGGATTTGTTCTTTTTCCCTTCAGGAACAGAAATGTTCCATCCTTAAGTGTCAAGCCTCATTGAAACTTCGGAGCCACTGATGTTGCTGATCCTTAACTGTTTTCTGAAATGGTCTAGTAAACTCTTTGGTCCAAGGATGGTCATAATGCCCACATCCCGCAAACAAATGATTAGGATAAAAGATAACCCTGGCTGAGATGTGCCAGTTTAGCACAGGCTAGGAAATAGGTTTCCTTTCTGTATGAGAACTCTGAGGTCAGGAGGCCAAAACAAAAACATACCGTGAAGATGCTTATGAAGAAATAGTTTGTTAGCTTTAGATTGTTAGCTAGGTGAGGTAATTGATATGCAGATAAATCACATGCACTGAAATATAAAAATTGATTCCTTGGTTTCAATTCATTATTCTTGGTAAGTAATGGTTCCTTGTATAACAGATTCTGCACTACAATAACAGGCTGTTCATCCTTTTATTACAAGTCGAATTAGAAAATTTGTGAAGCGGTAGATACATTTTTCACAGAGAAGTAGCTGGGGTTATTGTCATTTAATGTCAACCGTTGTCTATATGTGCTTAATGATAATTTAATTCATAAAAATGTAAACAAGATAATATATGTTACTTTTTTATTTTAGTTCGGGGACAATGCAATTGATAAGTCTATGTTCTCTAAAATGTTAATCTACAATTAAACTATTTAGTTATTTTAACATCAGTAAGTCCAGAACATCCAAGTATGTCAAGTACAGAGTCCTGGACTCCATGGGAAAGCCAAATCTGTTAGTTTGGTTTTGGAGTCTGTCAGCATGTCCAAAGCTTCCAAGTCTAGGACCTCCATACACAAACTGATTCATCTTGAAGGAAATTAACCTTTACTAAAATAAACTGCCGACAATGAAACGACATGGACTTGTCATTGAAATTTTAAATTCTTTCTCAGCAAAATGATGGTTATATCACCGTATCACCCTTGCACTGACTGTATATTCAACTAGTCTGAATAATAAATTAATAAATTAAAGAATAATAAACTACCGACAATGAAACGACATGGACTTGTCATTGAAATTTTAAATTCTTTCTCAGCAAAATGATGGTTATATCACCGTATCACCCTTGCACTGACTGTATATTTAACTAGTCTGAATACTTTACTGTCTAATATGCATTAGATTATTATGGAGTCAGCACAAAAATCTGTTGTAAAATTGCTTGGATACTCACTCAGAATCTAGATTGTACCATTATAGGAACACATTTGCATACCTTTGCATAATAATTTGGCCCAGTGCAAGTACAACTCATGAGCATTGAAAGATTAAACACTATTTGAAACCTTTAGCTATTGGATGGGCTTTTCTTCATCCTTGTTCAGAAAAATTAAATTTCACATCAAAACTGCAAGCAATCTACGAAACATGGTGACAGTAATAAATTTACAAGTATGCCATTTGCCAAACTCGTACTTATTTTTAAATTGGCAGTGTGACTATAAACCAACAGGTTGATCATTACTTATCAGTATAAAACGGAACTATGTAACAAAGTAAGATTTTATTTGTGTTTACCCTTCCAAAACTTCTTATCTTGTTCATTCTATATATTGTTACAATGAGAAAACCAGACCACCCAGCATCTTCATATCTAGTCTAGTTTTAAGAGAAGTCACCAAGTTCCCTTTATCCCTATCTCCTGACTCAGTGTGCTGAGGACAAGTTAGCCTCGGCTCCCTGGAATCATGGTTCCCTGATTTTAATATAGATTTTTATTCTAAAGTATTCAATATATAAATTATGCTTTCAAGAGAGGTCAATAATGTGAACACATCATCACATTACCAAATTGTTCTTTAAAAAAATTCAAGACCGAGTTTATTAGAAGTTTGCGCAAGGTCATGATGTAATAAAGCATAGGTCCCTGTTAATTGTTTCCTTCTGTTAAAGCTTCCTGAACTTGACAACTGCCGTAACTGAAAGGCATAGCTTATCAGATAATTCCACATGCAGATAGAGATAGAATTGGAACATAACCCACATTGGGCTTGTTACAGGCTGTCCTTGGGTAACAAACATATGTATTTGATAATAATATGGGAGCATGTTTGTATGTAATGATGCCCATAAGTCGGACATTCTTAACCCAGGGACAGCCTGTACATAGATGGCAAAATTCAAGCAGGAGTGGGGAATCATCATAACATGGGAGAGGGTACAATACCTTATCTCAGAATGGTGTTTTACATGAGTTCAGGGGGTAAGGGTGTTATGTTTGTTCTTCATCAAGAGACAAACTTTCGCGTGGGTTTAACATCTGTACATTTTATTGACCAACAACAGCAGACTGGCTTGCTTTCCCTCTCGTTTTACAGCCACTTCCTGTTCCCCCATGTGACCCCCTTGCATTGCCTACTGGGAACTGTAGTTCTTTATTATAACTACATAATAACACAAAGGGTTTGTCTGAAACTGCTGGAAATTAGCTACTTAAATATAGATAAGTCCAGGAGCTGCACACATGTACCGTCAAACATGGAGTCTTGGACTTCATGGGAAAATCAAATCTGTTGGTTTGGTTTCAGAATCTATCAGTAAGCCCAAGGTAGTACACGTGTGGGGGCCCTGGATCTGGAAGCCTTGGAGTTACTGACAGACTCCAAAACAAAACTGACAGATTTGGCTTTCCAATGAAGTCCAAGACTCTGTGTTTGACAGTACATGTGTGGAGGTCCTGGACTTATTGATGTTAGAATTGCTAACTTCCAGTGGTTTGGAACAGAACTGTCAGTTTTTGGCAAGAAGTTCAAGCCCAGTATTTGCTTAAAATGTTATGACCTTGGTGTTCAATGGAACCACTGCTTTAAAAACAAATCGACCAGCACTGGCAGTGCGGAAACATTGCAATTAACTGTTATTGGGCTCATAATAGACAGCGAATATTACAATTTAAACACAAACTGTGAGCCATTTAGTTTTGATCATCATGCTAATCAATTTAATCATGATTTTTTGCTGAAGCTTTGCCTGGCATTTTAGCCTCTACCATTACGTTGGAGAATCCCCTCCGGGTTGGATCAGCTAAAGGACTGAAAACACCATTGATTTCAATGAGGTTTGTAATTCTGTAGGTTAGAAAACAAAAGTGAATATTTGCTTTAATGTTTTCAATTACTTATCCTTATATGTTTTAACTGTTTATTTATAAAGGCTTTTAGTGTTTTCAATTATTTATTTCAGTTGTGAAATGACGTCTTTTAAAAATGATGAAAAATCACTCAGAGCTTTTACAGCCAGCAACGCTGTTTTCAGGTTTTCAAGATGGTGGTGAGGCCACACCTGGAATCATGTGTTCAATTTTCATTACCCTGTTATAGGAATGACATCATTAAGCTGGAAAGAGTGTAAAGAAGAATTACGAGAATGTTGCCAGCACTCAAGGGTCTGAGTTATTGGGAGAGGATGGGCAGGCTAGGTCTTTAACCCATGGAGTGCAGTAGACTGAGGGGCAACCTTACAGAGGTGTATAAAATCATGAGGGACATAGACAGAGTGAAAGCACACAGTCTTTTTCCCAGTGAAAGGGAATCAAAAACTAGACGGCATAAGTTTAAGGTGAGAGGGGAGAGATTTAAAGAGGACCTGACTGGCAACTTCTTCACGCAGAGGGTGGTGCGTATAGAGAATGAAACGCCAGTCAGATCCTTCCTGTATGGTTGGAACCTCACTCCCAGCGCGTGCTGCCCCCGGGAGGACTGCGCTGGGGACGAGACGGTCGCCAACCTCTTTGCAGGCTGCAGGTTTGCGAGGAGGGTGTGGCGAAAGATGCAGTGGTCCTTGTCACGGTTCATCCCCAGCAGCAGCGTAACAGAGGATTCTCTGATCTACGGGCTGTTCCCAGGGACACACACAGAGACTGACATCAACTGCTGCTGGAAGGTCATCAACTCGGTGAAAGACGTTCTTTGGTCTGCCCGAAATTTGTTGGTCTTCCAGCACTGCGAGATGTCCGTAGGGGAATGCTGCCGGCTGGCACATTCCAGGCTGCAGGAGTACGTGCTGAGGGACGCACTGAAGCTGGGTGCAGCCAACGCAGGCTTGATGGGGAAGGGCTACAGTTTAGGGTTCTTCTGCCACTGGAGAGGGAGGGGCAGGGACAGGCGAGGAAGCCCCGAAATATTATAAATATGGGGCCTGGTAGCTTCCAGGGAGCCACGTGTGGCATCGGTGCTGTTTTTTTTATATATATAAAAAGGTAACACTAATGAATGATCTGTACAAGAATGTAAAGGCTTGCACTGTTTTGTAATTGTATATAGTTTGTCTTTTATTATGAATAAGATTTATTTTGAATAAAAAAAAAGAGGAAGTGGTTGAGGCAGGTACATTAACAACATTTAAAAGACACTTGGATAGATACATGAATAGGAAAGGTTTAGAAGGATACTGGCCAAATCTGGGCAAATGCAGATGGCCGTCGTGCTAGCCTGAAGCATTCCAAACTCCAGCACCGTGGTCTTAGTGGCAGCAGGTTCTCTATTGACATTGTAAGGAACCCCTGCCTTGAAATAGAGTTTAGATGGGCATCTTGGACGGCACTGACGAGTTGGGAATGAAGGGCCTGTTTCCGTGCTGTATTACTCTTTGACTCTATGACTCTTATTTCAAGGCAGGGTTTCCTTACAATGCCCATAGAGGACCTGCTGCCCCTAAGACCATGGTGCTGGAGTTTGGAATGCTTCAGGCTAACATGGCGGCATCTGCGTTTGAACCAGCTGAGAATGAGCAGGGTGGGGGGAGATGGAGTCATCATCTGCACTGATTCTAGGAGTGGGGATCTCAGTCACCCAATCTGGCTCATTATTTTCCAGCTATGTTACTGTACAACATGCATTGATCCCTGTTATCTTAAAGGATGCATTATATGTTTTGTGAAGTGGGACATGTGTTTGCGAACATAAAAATGTCCTCATTCCCATGTTAGTGGGATTCATTGGTGCTATCAAGCTAAAGAAAAATGACTAAGTTCTTACCTGGCAACTGCAAAGACACCTCCATTCATCGAGCCAAAGCAGGAAAGAGCCACAAAAATTGGCACTGCCACAGAAAATTTGCCCATCAGATGCTCTGCAAAGGTCTAATCAATCAGACTGCTGTTAAAATCAATTTTGCACAGTTAATTACTTTAATTATGCTAACAATCACAGTGGCAATTGAATTATTTTGTTTTCATATAATGAGAAAGAAGAAAAAAATGAAATGCAAACAAAATGTAAGATAAAACATAGTGGTCTTGAAATTGTTTGCAGAAGCCTCCAATCTCCCACAGGAACTCTGGCAGGACACAAGTGTAACCCCCCTAAAAAATGGTCAAAGCCCGAGTGACTGAACACCTTTAATGCAGTGTCTCTATCTTCCCCAAAGATGAATCAATTTTGATTTTGTAATCAGTCTTCTGTGACTCACTTCAGGCTGTGTGAGTCATTTTAGAATACTGGGGGTGGGAGAGGTTGGGGGTGGGGAGGGGACTTCTTTGTTCACTCATGCTTTAGTGGGGTGTGGATATCAGTTGAGCCAGTACATGGGTGGGCAATGAGTATTTTAATAATCCCTATTCCTGAGATGAAAAGCAGGAAAGATAGGAATTCCTACCCCTCTGCTCTTCCACATCTTGTGAAGGAACCATAAAAAGTTTAGAAGCAAAAGAAAAGCTTAAACCTAAATAAAAGTTAATAAACTGATCTGAGGGGTGCAATAAGCGTGCAGTCTCAACAAGTAACAATTAGCAGCTGAATGCTCATAACAAATATACACCGTTCTGTGTTCTTTTGCAGAAATTGGCATCAGTTGCAAGACCAGGATTTACTATACAACCATAATTCTCCTTGAGAAGATTCTCACGACCCACAAGATTGAACCCCAATGCTGTGAGGCAGGATTTTGACTCCGTGATGATGTGGCTCAGGCAGTATAGTTCCTGGTTAAGAATTCTTGGCAAGTTGCTGCATTGTGTCTTATAGGTTGTGGCGGGGTGGGGGAGGGGTGGAGGTGTGGCGGTGTTGCCAATCAAACAAGTTTTTTTGTTCTGCATGATGTCCGGCTTCAATAGTATTATGTAGAACAAAGTGGAGAGTATTCTATCAGACTCCTTGCTTGTACCTTGTGGAAAGGTTCTGGGGAATCAAGAAGCGAGCTACTCACCTCCTAATGGCCCTCCAACTTGTTCCTTTTAGCCACGGTATTATAATAATTCATTCAGTTCAGTTTCTGGGCAATAGAACCCTCCAGGATGTTGACAATGGGAAATTTGATGACAGTAATGCCATTGAATATCAAGTGTAAGTGATTAGACTCGCTCTTGTTGAAGATGATCCTTGCTTGGCACTTGTGTGGTGCCAGTGTTATTTGGCATTTATTGCCCTATGCTTCACTGTTGCCCGGGTCTTGTTTCATCCAGACATGGAATGCTTCATTATCTGAAGAATTGCAAATGGAACTGAACATTGGGCAATCATCATCAAACATCCCCATTGCTGGCCTTATCAGTACGGGAAAGTCATTACAAAGCATAAGAGACTGATTAATAAGATGAGAGGTCATGGAATTACAGGTAGGATAACAGAATGGGTGGAACATTGGCAGGAAGCTAAGGATGGGAATAAAAGGATCTTGTTCTGGTTGGCTACCGGTTACTAGTGGTGTTCTGCAGGGGTCGGTGTTGGGGCCGCTTCTTTTCACCTTGTACATTAACGATTTGGATGATGGAGTAAATGGTTTTGTGGCTAAGTTTGCGGATGACACCAAGATAGGTGGAGGAGTAGGGAGTATTGAGGAGACAGGAAGGTTGCAGAGAGACCTAGATAGTTTAGGAGAATGGGCAAGGAAATGGCAGATGAGATTCAATGTTGAGAAATGTGCAGTTGTACACTTTGGGAACAGAAATAAAAGGGCAGATTATTATCTAGAAGGAGAGAAAATTCAAAGTACAGAAGTACAAAGGGACTTGGGGGTACTTGTGCAGGATACCTTAAAGGTTAACCACCAGGTCGGATCGGTGGTAAAGAAAGCGAATGCTATGTTGGCATTCATTTCAAGAGGTATAGTGTATAAAAGTAAGGAAGTGTTGATGAGGATCTACGGGGCACTAGTGAGGCCTCATTTGGAATACTGTGCACAGTTTTGGGCCCCATATCTTAGGAAGGATGTGCTGATGTTGGAGAGGGTTCAGAGGAGATTTACGAGGATGATTCCCGGAATGAAAGGGCTTACGTATGATGAGCGTTTGTCGGCTCTTGGGCTGTACTCACTGGAGTACAGAAGAATGAGAGGGGACCTCATAGAGACAGTTAAAATGTTGAAAGGACTGGACAGAGTAGATGTGGCTAGGCTGTTTCCCTTGATGGGTGAGTCCAGGACCAGAGGGCACAATCTTAGAATTAGAGGGTACAGGTTTAAAACAGAGATGAGGAGAAATTTCTTTAGCCAGAGGGTGGTGAATTTGTAGAATTCCTTGCCAGGTACAGCAGTGGAGGCCAGATCATTGGAGGCATTTAAGGAACAGATAGACATATATCTAAATAGTCGGGGTATCAAGGGATATGGGAATAAAGCTGGAGACTGGGGTTAGAATAGTGTGTGTTTTTTATTTTTGCACCTGCCCCCCCCACCCCCCAATTTCTCATTTCTTTTTCTTTTTTCCCTTTTCCTTTGAGCAGACTCGATGGGCCGAATGGCCTACTTCTGCTCCCTTGTCTTGTGATCTTGTGAAGCAAGTGAAGAGGATTGAGCCAAGGACACTGTTGCGTTGTATTCCTAAACTGACATCCTGGAGCTTAAATGAATATCTTCCAATGAACACAGTGAACTTCCTTTGTATTATGTAAGACTCTGGAAGAGATTCCTCTGCTTCCCACTGACTTCAGTTTCTTACTTGGGCATCTTTATGCCACAATAAGTTGAACATTGTCACTGTGCCAATGGGATTCACTCTCACCTCACCCCTGGGATTCAGTTCTTTTGCCCATTTTTTGACCAAGTCTGTAATGAAATCTGCATGCCCAAGCTTTTCTCGAACTGAGCATCACAAACAGGGAAGTGGTGAGTAGGTGCTGTTTGATATTGTTGTTGGCAACACCTTTCATCTGTTTGTTGATCACTGAGAATAAGCAGATAGGGTGCCTTAACCAACAGCACTATCAGAATATCCTCAAAGAGGCTCTGTTCAGTTCTGGTTCAAAAAGCTAGCTCATCACCAACTTTGTGAGAGCAGGTATGAATGGGTAAAAAATACTGGTCTTTACATCTTATAAGTTAATAAAACATTGAAATAATCACATAAACCATGGACCAATTAGCTTACCTTTATCTTTATAAATGTTAGGCCACTATATTTCTTTTGTAGGTTATCTCCCTTCCCCTCCCTCTTCTAAAGGTAATAATAGGTCCCATGGTCCCATGGGACAGAATACCCCTCTGATATCTCACACAGTACCATTTTTCATGTATGATACTTGAAAATAAGTGTTTACTGTCTATTCAATAATATTCACAGCAAAACATGCTCTTCCTTTTACATGATGCCCATTATGCATTCAAAAACAAGGGTAGGTAGGACTGAGAAACTTGACTGAATTCCCTGAAGCACCGTGGTCAAGTGAACCAAAGAGTCATGGCTGAAATCATCCAGCTCAACATGAACTAAAGATCAAAGCTGATTTCAATCTGTTTGTTCAGCTACTCAGCGGCCAAAAGCTTTAGACCACTGATGAGATTTGTCTGTTGGCTGCTCATTTTAATACTTGAACCACACTGACAAATTTGATAGGCTTTACTCAAAGCTGGCAATCCCTGTTATAAGTATGTAAACACCTTCGTAAAAGTCTGTTAGGCACTGCAAGAAATTGATTCAGTGGGGAAAGAAGGCCTAATTAGTTGAGAAATCTCCTTACAACATAGATGGAAGCCACTTGGCCTAGTGAATCTATGCTGGCTCTCAGAGCATTCCCATCAGTCCCATTCTCTGTCTTATTTCCCTTACACACGCCCATGAACATACCCCTGATTCTCTTACCACTAACCGACACCAGGGACAATTTACACTCGTCAATTAACATAAGGACATAAGAAGGAGGAGGACATCTGGCCCATCGAGCCTGCTCCGCCATTCAATAAGATCATGGCTGATTTGGCTGTGGACTCAGATCCACCTACCTGCCTTTTCCTCATAACCCTTAACTCCCCTACTATACAACCATCTAACTATGTCTTAAATATATTTAATGAGGTAGCCTCTGCTGCTTCCCTGGGCAAAGAATTCCACAGATTCACTATTCTCTGGGAAAAGCAGTTCCTCCTCATCTCTGCCCTAAATCTACTCCCCTGAATCTCGAGACTATGTCCCCTAGTTCTAGTCTCACCTACCAACTTTTCTGCTTCTATCTTATCTATCCCTTTCATAATTTTATATGTTTCTATAAGATCCCTTCTCATTCTTCTGAATTCCAGTGAGTATAGTCCCAGGAGACTCAATCTCTCTTCATAGGCTAACCCCCTCATCTCCGGAATCAACCCAGTGAACCTCCTCTGCACCGCCTCCAAAGCCACTATACCTTTCCTCAAATAAGGAGTCCAAGTGTGGCCTCACCAGTACCCCATACAGTTGTAGCATAACCTCCCTGCTCTTAAGTTCATCCCTCTGGCAATGAAGGCCAACATTCCATTTGCCTTCTTGATAACCTGTTGCACCTTCAAACCAACCTTTTGCGATTCATGCACAAGCACTCCCAAGTCCCTCTGCACAACAGCATGTTGCAATCTTTCACCATTTAAATAATAATCTGATCTTTTATCTGATATGGATGACCTCACATTTGCCAACGTCATACTCCATCTGCCAGACCCTTGCCCACTCACTTAATGTATCTCTATCTCTCTGCAGACTCTCCACATCCTCTGCACAATGTGCTTTTCCACTCAATCTAGTGTCATCAGCAAACTTAGATATGCTACCATCAGTTCCCTCTTCCAAATCGTTAATGCATATCGTGAACAGTTGCAGACCTAGCACCGACCCGAGGCACCCTGCTCACCACTGATTGCCGACCAGAGAAATACCCATTTATCCTAACTCTCTGCCTTCTATTAGTTAACCAATCCTCTATCCATGCCAATACATTACTTCCAATTCCATGCATCCTTATCTTATGGGTAAGTCTTTTATGTGGCACCTTATCAAACGCCTTCTGGAAATCCAAGTATACAACACCACCTGTTCCCCTTTATCCACTGCGCTCCTCATATCTTCAAAGAATTCCAGTAAATTTGTCAGACAGGACCTGCCCTTCTTGAATCCATGCTGTGTCTGCCTGAAGGAACCACTTCTATCCAGATGTCTCGCTATTTCTTCCGTAATGATAGCTTCAATCATTTTCCCAACTGTAGATATTAAGCTAACTAGCCTATAGTTATCCTCCTTTTGCCTACATCCTTTTTTAAACAGTGGTGTGACATTTGCTGTCTTCCAGTCCACCGGGACTGAACAACCAGAAATTCTTTGGGATGTGGAAGAAATCCAGAGTACCTGGGGGAAACTCACAGGATCACACTGGGAGAATCAGCAAACTCCAGACAGACAGCACCAGATGTCAGACTCAAACCTGAGTCGCTGGAGCTGTGAGACACCAGCATTATCTGCAGCACAATTGTGCCATCCAACATTATACGATGAACTTCCAAGCGATTTATTCCAACGTTCTTCGTAAGTGCAACAAATTCTGTATTTGGAAGTTATCTACAGAACATTCACCTCATGATATTTAGAATCAGCACCTCAGAGTCATACAGGATGGAAACAAACTCTTCAGCCTATTGAGTCTGTGCTGACCATTACATTTACTGGAATCTCATTTTATTTTCCCCACATTCCTATCAACTCCCCCAGATGCTGCCACTCACCTACAAACTGGGACAAATTTACGGCAGTCAATTAACCTGTGAACCTACCAATATTCTATTTATATAGAATATTTTCTTTTCCCTCATGGAGATCCCACTTAGCAAGGACAAAGTGTTAGTTTCACAAGAATGTGCTCATCCAAAGTAGACATATTACCTCATCATAAATTGAGAAGTTAATATTTTTGAGTTGGAACCTTGTCAACTGCACCACAGAATATTAAAGTTCTTCTCTGAGCGGGTGGTCAAATGGCCCAACTTTTCTGTGATCAAGTGTCAGTCTACTCGAGGAGTGCAACAAATATGCCAAATTCGTTTTAAGGGAAACGGTGATATGAATTTGCACAATGCCTTTTTGGAGATCCCAAACTACAGATTCTTCATTGGATGTAAAACATTGACAGTGCTGCAATTTGCATGCTGTGGAAAGTACAAGAATCAAGCTGTGTGACAAAGACCAGATAATCTGTTTATCAGCAATGTTGAGTGAGGGATGAACATTGACCAGGACACCAGGGATGAATCTCAAGCTCTTCTTCAAAATAATGCCATGGGATAACAGTGCACCACTCCCTCAATACTGCATTGGATTTCAGTGCTGGATTTCTGGAGTCGGGCTTGAATCAGAAACTTCCTGAGCCAGAAGTATGGGTGTTACCAATTGAGCCATAATTGATAATGTTTCAGTTCGACAATGGCAATATCTGGGCAGTTTAAAAGTAATCTCAAGTATGCCTGAGAGCACAATCAAAATGGTTTGCATTTCAGCAGCCTGTAACTAGCAATCTCAGTTTGGGAGTGTATAGGGATAAGTAATATGAAAAATGGAAAAGGTCATGTTGATCCATTAGGTGCTTCTTCAGATTGCAGCTAAAATTCATACATAGAGCAGGGATGAGGAAATTTATTCTGTTTCTAATCCACAATGTACCTGACCTGGGGATTTTCAATGCTGACACTAGGTACAAATTCACATCTTTCACTTTGATGAGTACAGCATTCATGCATACATGCAAAAAAAATCTTCCTACCAAAATAAAATACAAATGAAATAGTTGAACAGAATTGTTTTGGTAGGTGAGGCAAAAGGTTAAAATGTATTCCCCTTCTCTCTTTTAGCCTGTCTGTACATTTTTCTGCTGGAGTGAGCAGTTGTCTGAATATCAGCAGAGCACTCTGAAATCAATTGTCTACAAAGACTACTGTGGTGATTTTTCTTTTGGTTTTCTTCAACTTGGCACTGCTCTTTAATAATGACAGTCTTGGATATGGGAGCTCGGAAAGGTTGCTTTATAACCATACAGACACCACATAGGTTCTGCAGATTGTTCAAAGTCTAGGAATTGATCTTAGTAGAAAAAACCCCTCAGTGCATAATTGTAGAGTAGGACCACTATATGAAGCATGCCAGGAAGATTTTAGGGTTATTGGGAGTGGTAGGAACACAGACATAAGGTCAAAGGAAAATATTTGAGGATCCCTGGGACATAAGTGGAGCCTATCAGCCTGCAATTTTTTTTCTCCAAACTGACCTACTCTTCATTCCAAATGCCCGAACAGTGTTTTAATTGCATGTAAGTTACAGGGTCATGAAGCAGCAGAGAGAAGGCTCATTCTCTGCTACTATCCCTTATTGAGGACTTATGTCAGGGGTAGGGGTTTAGGCTGCCACAATGTCCTGCTTACTGTTTTCTTATCAGGCTGCAAGAATTCTCACCAACTTTATTGCATGCTGCGATATCCTTTGTACTTGCTGTCTGCAGTGGTAGGATTGGACAAGATATTGGGCTGAAGACTTTGTGTTTAAAGTTCAGCAATAGCTGAAGGTACTCCAACATCACACTGGGCATCAACCATTGAGATATCCAGTTCGATGTATGACTCCCTCCAGCTTTGTTAACCAAAACTGAATTTCATGGATTTTCTATTGCAATGGACACAGGTTTTGATCTTCCAAATCTTGTCAACCCTACTGTCAATAAACCAACACTTCATATTCCCTTCTATTTTTTCACATGGTACTTTTGGTAAAATACAAGAAAATACATATCAATGATGTTTTCAAATAAAGCCCCATTTTAGTGAGCCAGGCTTCCACGTGTATCTGCTTAAGCAGAACTTCAGGTGAGTACAGACAATGCAATTTATTTGCAGCCATTTGTAACTGTAATGGACCTTGTATTTGAAAATATCTTTGTTTCTTTTTGCATAAATTTAATTAGTTAATGTTTGTATTACTTACCACAGCTACTGCTTCAGAGGCCAAAAGCTCTTCGGGACTCATTACGGTAAAATAGGCTACATTCGTTAATACATAGCCAACTGTGACAACCATCATTGAAATGCAGATAGCAAGAGGTATATTTCTGGAAGAAAAATACAGTTTGACATATTTTTAACTGAATACTCTGAAGTCTTATTATGTAAGGAATATGCTTTCTCAAGCAAACATTGTCGCACTGAGTTATTTTTTGCAGAAGCCAGTATTTTAATAATGCATATAATTTAATATCCTGCACACAATAGCTAACTGTAATTAATTCATGTTGATTATATTGTATTCATGATCTTGTTTTATATTGGAATGATTGTTCTGTCCTATCATTATTATTTTTTCTTCAATTGTATTATAATTATAGTTTTCAGAAATGCTGTAATTAGTGTGTTCAGTTGTTCCATAATCATATTATTTGTTCATTTACATAATCATTATGTGATTTCAATTGTACACTCATAATTTTGCTCATTTGTATTTTCATTTTTATGACTTTGTATACTTTAAGCTTATTCAATTGTACAATACATGCATTCTATTGCTCTGTAATCATTATGTGTGTTTGGTTTTATTCAGTTATATCTGTTGCCCTGCATTGCCATCATTGTCATGGATATTTATAAACAATGATTTTATCATGTTATTGATAGGTTTAGTTTAATCAAATGCTTGTTTACCAGTAGCAGTATCCAGCATGCTAATTTATTTCCTTCTGTTGGCTTGTATTTTGCTAGGAGACAATGAGTAAATTGACTTCCTTGTTCGGCTAGCTCAATACTCCAAAGATGTATGTCCCACTGAAGTGACCTGATTAGAGTTTTCTCCAACACAAAATATAACATTGCTTCTCTGTGTATCCCAGTGGATGATGATTCCCATGGAACAACCGTTCCCTCAGTGAATGAGGTACAACTGAGATCTATTATCCTGAGTAATTGGCAATCCATTTCAGCAAATTCCATCTTTTATTTAATGTAGGCATATGCTGCAACATTGTTTCGATAGTGCACAATATTTCAGTGACTGGACATCAGAATTGCCACTCAAACTGTAAAGACTTTAGATGTTCAGCTTAAAGATTTCCATAAGTGACAAATAATGCACAATTCTGAAGTTCAAATTAGTTGGCTAGATTGACCCAGAACCAAGCCCCTGCCAGGATTCAATTGTTCCATTGGATTTAAATGTTTCTGGATGCACAGGTCAATTAAGATAACCCCCTACAGCTGAGGGACATCGCAGAAAGCAAAGTAGTGATAAGACCTCAGACCTCAGACCTCAGACCTCTGTCCCTGGAAAACCCTGTCAACCTTCAACCATTTGGTCCCATCAAAGGCCTGTGAACTATTTTCAAATGTGTTTGATGATCAGATACTGTACATAATTTAAATAGATTTAACTAATTAAAAATAATATTAAAAAGAAAAATATATATTTAAGAATGTTGGTTCATCGTCTACTATACAGTGGTTGGTTAACACACAGTTGTTGTCTGTATGTCAGCCAGCCCTGGCATAAAGCTGAGGGCTGAATGCAAAGGGCATGCATGATTTCTGACGTCTTTTATTTTCGCATCTACAAAAGAGGCCTATTCATGGAAGAGTTCCACAGAGCTCCAGACCTTGTCCCAAGTCATATGTAGTTTGCGATGCATACGCAGGATTACTGCGGCATGACTGCAGACACACATAAATGACCATCACTTTGACAATCAGGGTGATTCAAACAAAATCATCACACTGAAGCTAAAATGATAATGTCACTCTTTGCTTCTCAGATAACTTATGGGGTCAGCTCTTCAGTGTAGGTAAGGGTTGGTGCCTTTGCAAAGCTCTCAGTTGGTGAGAAATCTTGCGGTCTTATAAAAAAACACTAAGCAGGACACTGTGGCAGCCTAAACCCCTACCCCTGACATAACTCCTCAATAAAGGATGGTAGCAGAGAATGAAACTTCTCTCCGCTGCTCCCCTACCATCAGAAAATGACAGTTACCAGCCTATCACTAATTCCTATGGTCTCTAGTCCAATTATATTTCTCCCAAGATCTTACTCCATAATCCATCACAAAGGTTAAGGCTGAATTGTGTGGTTAGCTGCCTGCTGGGAAGATGCAGAAAAAGAAACAGCTGTAGATTTTCAGTCTGTGAAATCTAAAGGGCACACATAGACCTGCTGGCAAAAGATGACAAGGTGTACAATATTCCCCGTAGAGCCTTAACTAATTGACAATTAATCACATATGGTTCCAATTCAATAACTGTATTTTCCAAGCTCCAAATGAATTCTTCATTATCTAAATGTCAACAATTAAGTTGCAACAAACACTCCCACTGCATGAATTATTCTGTGGCATATATAGATAATTATATTCAAGGTTGTCATGACAGCCAGCTCTTTAAAATTTCATTGCAAATGTATCAGGCACAATCACAATACGTCACAAGTACAAACTCTGATCAAATCTATTGTTCGGGCTTCTGTTTGAAGGAAAAACACACCATCCCTTCCATTAATGTTAATCAAAGTGAACAGTTTTGTACTGAAGTGCCTGTTAAAATGCCAGAGGAAGTTACAGTTGCACAGCTTGGGATAGAACAAGGGAGAGTAAAAGAGATGAGGAAATATCCCTCTTGAACTTTTAACATTTTTGTTTTCCTCACAGATACTGACAAATCTGCTGAGTGTTTACAGCTCTATATTTTTGTTTTGGATTTCAAGTAGCTACCACATTTTGCCTTTTCTTCTTGACTGCCAGCAAAGAGACAAGCCATGCTTGTCCTTTTGGGTAAGGTCAGCTCTAAAATGGACCATAGTAATAAACATGAGGGGAAAGGGAAACTTACCACAGTGGAAACTCAGAAGAGTGGGTTTCCTGCAACTTATAGCAGGGCCTGATTAAAGGTGGCCTGAAACCAAACTGATGTATTTTGAATCAGGCCCAAACCATAATTCTTCAAGGCATTATTTATGATAAAAGGTTAGAAAACGTGGGATCCAGGGTGAGTTAGCAAACTGGATGCAAGATTGGCTTAAGGTGGTAGGAAGCAAAGAGTGGTAGTTGAAGGTTGTTTTTCAGATTGGAAGCCCACGACCAGTGGAGTGGTGCAGGGATCGGTTCTGGGCCCTTTGTTGTTTGTCATGTATATCAATGATTTGGATGAGAATGTAGGTGGTGTGATCAGTAAGTAAGCAGATGACACCAAAATTGGTGGCGTGGTGGACAGTGAAGAAGGCTGTCAAAGACCACAACAGGATATAGATCAACAGGAAAAGTGGGCAAGGAAACTGCAGATGGAAATTAACTTGGACAAGTGCGATGTGATGCAGTTTGGAAAGTTAAACCAGGGCAGGACACATACAGTGAAGGTACTGGGAAGTGTTGTTGAACAGAGAAACATAGGGATTCAAGTACATAGTTCCCTGAAAGTGGCAACACAAGTAGTCAGGGTGGTGAGGAAGGTGTAGGGCATGCCTGCCTTCATCGGTGGAGGCATCAAGTAGAAGAGTTAGGAAATCATGTTACGTCATGTTAGGCCACACTTTGAGTTTTACATGCAGTTCTGGTCACCAAGCTATGGGAAAGTCGTGATTAAGCTGGAGAAGGTGCAGAAAAGATTCACAAGGATGCTACATGGATTAGAGGGCTTGAGTTATCAGGAGAGACTGCATAGGCTAAGTCTGTTTTCCTTGGAGTGAAGGAGGCTGAGAGGTGACATGATCGAGGTATGTAAAATTATGAGAGACATAGATAGGGTTGGAAGCCAGAGTCTGTTTCCCATGGTAGAGTACTTAAAACTAGAGGGTATAGGTTTAAGGTGAGAGGGAGTAGGTTGAAAGGGGATCTGAGGGTTTAGTTTTTCACACAATGAGCTGGAATGAGCTGCTAGAGGAGGTGGTAGAGTCAGGATTTGTAACAACATTTAAGAGGCATCTGGATGAGTATTTGAATGAGCAAGGCATAAAGGGAAATGGAATTAATGCAGGAAATGGGAATATTATGGTTGGCATAGATACAGTGGGCAGAAGAACCCATCCCTAATGCCTTTGTGAGCCAGCTTCTTGAACTGCTGTAGTCCTTCTGGTGTAGGTCCTTCTCTACCTGTTGGGCAGGAAGTTTTGAGATTTAGGATCAGCAATGATGAGGGAATGGTGATATATTTCCAAATCAGGATGGTGTTTGACTTGGAGAAGATGGTGGTGTTCCTAGGTACCTAAAGCCTTTGTTCTTCATGGTGATAGAGCTCACAGGTTTGGCAGGTGATCTTAGAGTAGTCTGGCTGGCTAAATGCAGTGTGCCGAGCAGGGTGGAGGGGTGGGGTGAGGTGGGTTGGGCGGGGGATAGGGAATGAATGGTTAGGATGGTTAATGGATTACTAACTAAACAAACTGCTTTGTCCTGGATTGTGTTGGTTTTCTTGTGTATTCTTGGAGCTGCACTCATCCAGAAATGTATTCCATTGTGTTCCTGACTTGTGCTCTGTAGATGGAGCAGAAGCTTTGGTATGCTAGGAGGTGAGTTACTCGCCAGAGGATACCCAGCCTTTGACTTCTCGTAACCATAATATTCACATGACTGGTTCAGTTGAATTTCTGGTCAATGGTGATCTTAACAATGTTAATGGTGGGTGTCTCAATTATAGCAAGGTCATTGAATGTCAATGGTATGTGGTTGGACTCTCATGTTGGAGATGGTCATTTTTTGACACTTTGGTAACATAAATGTCACCTGGCTCTCTCTGCTTATCCAAGCTGACATGCTTCTGAAAACCAGCCTTAATCTCTCTTCCACCTTCCATAAGTTGCAATTCATTCAAAACCAATTCAAGCATCCAATACTGTATTGTCTTTCTCCTTGATTACCACAATCTACACTGCTCCAGGTGCTCTGTTCTATCAGATTTAAAATCCTTGTATTTCTGTCTATAAATCTTCCCTGGCTTTGCTTACCATAGTTTTGCAATATCCTTCAACCCCACATCCTTTTCAAATAATCCATCTCACCTACTCCTCCAGTCTTCCATGCATCTCCACTTACGGATGCCCAGAGCTCTCAGTTGCCTTGATCCTAATCCTTGAAAACTATGTACACACCATGGCCTAGAAATTGCTGTTCTGTTTTAATGGCATGAAAAACACAGTTGTTTGTTAGCCCCCTGTTGTCTTCAAATGTCCCATTAACTTTGCAATTCTCAATTTCAACGTTCCCAGGATAGAGTTATCAAGCTTCCCCAAATAACCCTGCATTGCATCAGTTTCAGCCTATACTAACCCACTGAAAATATGTGAAGACCTTGCATCTGCTGGTGAGATCTTCAAATAGATTCTGTGGGTTAGCAGTTGCAACCTCAAGAGGCAACATAATACAAGCGGTGCTCTCCCAGCTAATAGAGAATACTGCTGCTTAAAGAGTGGAAGCTGTAATGATGAGACAAAGGTGGAAGTGTGCTCCCAGGGAGTTAGATGGCAGTAATTGCCAGATAGATTTCCACAAAAGTCTACGAAGGCCTGCACATTGTGGAAACCTTTAATGCAGGCAAGTGCCTACTGTGTGGGATGAAGGAAAAGTAGATGAAGTCTTCAATCATACATAGAACAATACAGCACAGTATGGCCGACCTATATAGACCTACCCTACCCCACGATCAATCTAAGCCTTCCCTCCTACCTTGTGTATGGAGTTTCCATGACCTCTCTAATTCAGCAGGAACCATCAAACTGTGGCAGAGACCATCAGCAAACTGGAATGACCCAAAAGCTAAGAAGCTGAAAGTGACCATGACCCAGATGTCTCGGCAGGTACACCGATGAGCCTGGATTTCAAGTTGCACAAGGTCACAAATCTCAGTGAGGACAAAGAGTGCAGTGAGCACTAACCTTTCAGATACTTTGGTGTTTTGGTTTGTGTTCAGTGTTTCGAGAGAGAGAGAGAGAGAGAGAGAGAGAGAGATAGAGATAGAGAGAGAGAGAGAGAGAGAGAGAGAGAGAGAGAGAGAGAGAGAGAGAGAGAGAGAGAGAGAGAGAGCTGTGTTACTGACAGCACTACTGCGCCGGAAGCCTAGGGTGAATCTCTGCCTTCTTTCCTGCTGGGTGCTGCTGTGGAAGACAGGCTGGGCAGAACCATGCAGCCAATCAAAGAGAAGTTAAGACTCCAACTTCCATCATGTTCAACAGGAGATGATCAACAGGTGGTGATGAGAGAGACTGTAGGATTCAAGCGTTCTGTCAAAACATGGACTCAGTGCTACCAGTTCCCAGAAATGGCCCCAATACACCATGCTGGCTTGGTTGCAGCCCTGAGCCCCATGTATCATCTCCTGCTCCGCCTCTCCAACACCAGCCCTCACAGGCAGCCACTCCACATTGAGCTGAGGGTGGTTCATTGCTGCGAGGGTACCAATAAAGGGAAGGGATTCACTCTCAGTTCCTGTCACAACGGCACACAGCAGTGGGTAGGGCAGGGCTTCATGCCAGGTCCATGGCACAGGAACATGCAGCATGAGACGATGTCCTTTCTTCAAGTGCAAATAGAGTACATGTCTGTGAGTGCTGGAATGGAGGTCGATGATTGCGAGAATGAATCAGCTCTCTGTTGCATTTCAAGGGAAATAGGGTTCGTAAAAGTTGGTTCCTCTATGAGTAAATAAATGTAATTTTTCAGACCATTGGGTTTGAAAATCACACTGGAGATGAATTTTGAGCATTGCATTATTGTTGACATAATTTGGGGAAGATTTATGCTGGAAAAGGTTTTGTGTGCCATCAAAAGTCCCAATGGTAAGCTGGGCTTGATTTTTTTGCTGAGTGCTAAGGGGCTGGAAATGGAGACAATGTTGTTCTACTCCAATGATAAACCTTTTTTCAACTGCCTGTTGTTCAGTTTGTGATAATTACAAACAAAGTACCTGATCCAGGGAAGGACAGGTCAGTGAGTTCAAGGGACAGGATGGGTCACTGACCTGAAACATTGATTGATTTCTCTTTAGACAGAGGTTTCTTGACTAGCTGAGTTCTTCCTTTTAATCACCGCCTTTGGAGATCTTCTGAAGGTCACTTTTGTCAACCAATTGATCTTTGGACTTGGTGACTGTTGCCTTTTAATTGATTTTTAAAAGATCTTTGGGACATTTTCTTCCATTAAAAGGCCAGTGCACAATTTGTTGTTGCTGATATTTCTATTAAGATTTGAGCTATGTGAGTTTCTGAGTTTAACCTGAACCAACTCTACTGGCTGAATGGCCTCCTTCAATGTCAAAAGGAAGTATGGAAGTAAGGATGTATGGATTTCAAACTGAAGTTACAAATATTAAGAAATGAATTCTATTCTTGTTTGCCTGGTTGCAACACATGGACTATGGTGGGAAGAACCAGTATCCATACAAGAGTCTACACAGTTTACTAGCATTTATGCTGATAGAAACCAAGGCAAGCTCCTTAGAGGCCCCAACCTATTTTCCTCTATTGACCTTGCATAATGAATCCAATGAGTATCAGGTATAGGAACAAGAAAATCTGCACTACTATCCCATTACAGCAATTATATAGAATGAATTTCAAAGTTGCACATAAAGTTAATAAAAATGGTTGGATTGTTTATGCTCACAACCTTGCTTTGAAACTTAATGCATTGAAATCCTCAAAAATTAAGCTCTCCCTGGCCTTGCTTTCCCCAGTCTTTACAATCTCAGCACCACAACATTGCATGATTCTCCAGCCTTATCCTTTATTGAAGTCTTTTTTCTCTCTGCCATTCCATCAGTTGCACAGCCTTCGGTCTGTAATTCTTTCCCCAAATCCATCCGATCTTTCAGAGTTTTCTTTTAAAACTGCTTCAGTATTCTTCTTGAAAGTTGCCATCTGTCACCACTCCAGTTTCACACTTACACCTAATTGCTAGTGCTAAAGCAACTTGGAGCATAAAAGTGTTATATAAGTACAAGCTGGAACAACTGAAGCTGCATCACAAAGAGTGAATTCTTTTTCCAAGGTGTATTGAGTTCTGACCTAGACTGCTACTCTATGAAAATAACATCTTCAAGCAGCAGTGAGATAAATTAACTGGTTAAGCTGTTATCATGGGTGCTAATTGCAGTAGGATACCAGCAGAACTCCCTGTTTACATTGGCTATGTTACAGTATTCTTAAATATCCATACTTCTATTGCCTATTATAGTTGTACTTTGTATCTGTTCTATTTGAGTCACTCCAAGAGTTAACATAACTGGTACACTCAAGAAACAAAAAGCATCGTAGAAGCACTTTTGAAAGTAAAAAACAATTAACAATGAATCTAATTAAAGACAAACAATGGAGAGCAAAGTATTATTTGCAAAATTCTTGAGTTGATCTTAGGTCTGCTGTTCAGTTTGTGACAATTGCAAACATGATACCTGCTTTAAGGAAGAATAGGTCAATGAGTTCAGGGGACAGGAAGGGTCCCTGACCCGAAACATTGATTGGCTTCTCTTTCCACATAGGCTACTTTACTAGATGAATTCTTCCAGCAGTTCTGTTTTTGAATATAATGGATCCCTTTTATCTTGCTTTTCAGATAGTTGGACTAAAGCTGGGGAGATTCCTTGATTAAACCAATGCTAATCTTGAGAGTCAGTTTAATCACAGGTGTATCAAACAATTTGTAATGTTGTGCATTTTATATAAAGGAAACATCATAAAGTCTAGCCCATTTACAATAAAATCATCAGGTCATAATATAATCAAAATTAGAATGCCATTGTCACTGGTGGGAACTCTCTATTCTTATAATTGTTGTTCAGGCCCTTGTGGTTCCAGCCTAGCAGGTGAACATTTGGATATGGACAGAATTCATCTGCTTGCTAGTCCAATATATATGACCATTTAAACTAGAACTCTCCTGACAACAAGCAAGTATTAATTCAGTTAACACCTTGGGCATTATGTAATCATTTGAATGTGTAACCTGGAGATGCTAGTTCACTGGTTATTCCCAAGTTGAGAAATTTACTCAGTCAAATATTTAGAGACAGAATGTCCAGTAACATGTAAGAGAAGATAATTGTGGTGATTTATTAGATTGCAGGAACTTAACAGGGTAAACCCCCTCCCTTGCGATTTCCACAGATAAATTTTGCTTTAACCAGAAAAATAAACAATTGATTAAATCATCTTCAATGTTATTCAAGGGGAAAGAACAATTATATTGTTCCTCAATGTGTGAAGGGCCTTTGCTAAAAGCCATTTGTCTGCCACTGTAGTTCATAGGTACGCTTTTTGTATATTATTCTTCACTAGAACTCCCTCAGCACATATACCTTTGTCCAATATCCCTGGTACATTTGAATTTCCTTTGTAGCCTCATGGGCAAAATCAACAAATGGTTATTTAGTTTAGTAGACTGGAGAATGCAATACCCTACCTAAAAGACCATGATCTGTAAATTGCACTAGTAACTGTCCATTTGTCAAGGGTGCACTGTGCAGCATATTGAGAATGAAGAATGAACTATGGTTCAGTGTTCATGGCTGAAATAGGCATTACCTTTACATTCATAAATAAGCCTTCTAAGTCACCACATTTTGTCATGCTGAAATTGTCAACTGAGGCAATCAAATGGATCTGACTGTGTGTGTGTGAGAGACTGTGTGTGTGTGAGAGTGACTTTGTGTGTATATGAGTGACTGTGTGTGTGTGTGTGTGTGTGTGTGAGTGACTGTGTGTGTGTGTGACTCTGTGTGTGTGTGTGTGTGTGTGTGTGACTCTGTGTGTGTGTGTGTGTGTGTGACTGTGTGTGTCTGTGTGTACGTGTCTGTGTGTAGCACTGGTAGACCTGAAATGATAGTGTTCCCAGTGGTACAGAACTTACACCACTGTTTGAATCTTACAGCTTCCACATTAGATTTCAAAGTCCAAGGCAGGGGCATGTGCAGGACATTAGATGTGCCAGCTTTTGAAAGGCATGTGTATTCACTGTTACCACTATTAGGTGAATGGGTATGCATCTATTACCTTATCAGATTTTTAAGGGAAGGGTGAGGCACCATCATCCAACTGCAACCCCTTTGCAGATGAATCTGGATTAGGGTGAAGGATATAAGATTCAAATAAATTCCTTTATTTCCTCCTGAAAACATGACATACCAACAAAATACATAATGGTATGTTACTTTATATTAACTTGCATTTTGGGGATTTGGGGGTTTGAGGATGCCAGCTCATGTTTGGCTTGGGGATGTGGTGGGGAATTTCTGATGGAGCAATTGCAACAGGTTGGTAAGTAATGTAAAGGGGACATACCTGAGATGGGTTCTGCTGATGGACTCAACAGCCTGGGTCCTGTTCATGCAAGTCTCCTTTAAAATCTGCTGAAGCAGGACTCACAAGTACTGTGAAGACCTGTTTACATCTGAGAAGGCTAAGCTCTCTGTGAGCCATAGTGGCATGCAATGCACAGCATTTGATGCCAATATTCGTGATCAAGTTCTTCTGTGCATTAATGCCTCAGATGCCCAACAGACCCAGAAGGAAAACTGTGCACATTGTGGCACTTGCAGTAAGACTGTGACTTTCTTCTACCAAAGATTTCTCATTGGAAATGAATGTTACAACACACAAAATAATGGTGACATGTCCCCTTTTTCTGGAGAAGGAACTTACAAATTTGATGATCTAAACCACTGCACACCTCCCAGGAGATCCTGATCTGCAGGTTTTTCAAGATTATGATGGTTGTGAAATTCTTTGAGGGATAATCCAATCTTCCACTTGAACTTCTAGACTTCCAGGGAAACTAGAGAGACCATAACTATTGGATACAATAGTTCATTTCTCTGGCATTGTACAACGTATAACCAGAGCGGCACTTCCCCTGTCTGCCTTCTTCTGGTGATCCTGGGACCCCGGCTGCCAGTCAATGTTAGATGGCATCAGAGAGTGCAATCCCAGTGTGGCCACAGTGGAATTTCAGGCCTTTATTTTTAATACAGATAAAGTAAAATCCTCTTTCATGATTTCAATGTAATTCTGAATCTCATCTATTTTTTCCAGTGGTTCAGTTGTAAGCGGTTTATTAGTTTAAATTGATTCTTGATGTTCTACTACCGCAATGGATACCATTGCAGCCTGCCTCTCTTCTAACTGTAGCTCTTAACTGACCAGCTCCTCTGTCTATAGCTTGAAAATCACAGGTATTTTAACTGGAATTGGGCACTTCCCTTCTTGCTCTGCTTTGAGAGAAAGAGAACATTCCAACAGTGAGGTGCTGAAGCTATCTCATTGAATGTTAGATCTGAAACTAGTGGTTCTGAATCACTTTTCCTTGCTATTGAGGAATAAGAAGACAATGATTTTGGCACACACGTGTTTAATAGGTGGGCTGCAGGCAGAGCATATGCGGCTGTGTCACAGAAAAGTGAGTGTAGGAGCTGACTGATTTATAGCATTGGAATCAAGCTTGTGCTATGAGGTTGAGCCATAGGCAGCATGTGTGCTGGGCCCACAGTAATACTGGAGTTCCATTAATGTACAAAAACTGATTGAAATTTCTCCTCAAAAGCTCCAGCCAGCTTTGCCTGACAGCAGAGCCCTTTCATAATGAATGGAAGCAGTTATAATGATTTGCAGCTCCAAATTTGGGGACAGGATGAAAACTGAGAGTTGTCAAACAATTGAAAACAACGCGAGGACTTCATTTCTTTTGATTTTATCTGCATATATTCAAGCCTTCTGTCTCTCTGCTGGAGGTGCACAGGCAATTCATCTCAAACATTGAAACTGATATCCAAGCCACGCTCAATTGGTGCAGCCGACATTGGGTCAATTTACCTCACACCCACAGAATTTGACTGGTGGTCTAACTGGCAAATTTAGGTCAAGAAGCTGTGAGAATTCAGTGATTCCTACAATCTGAGTTCAAACATATGTATATAAAATAAAACCAAAAATGCTGAAAATAAAAATTAAAATAACAGCAAATGACAGCAATCTGTCACCATCTGAAAATGGGAATGACAGCTAATGCAAACTTATACAGGTGTTGATGGCTTTGTTGTTTATTTCTAACATTTTTCTATGAATTTATGCTCCTTGATTTTATAAAAGACTTTAATTCATCTTTTGAAAGGAGAAAGATCGATATAATGCTTTTCATGTGGCACTAATGTCCCAAAGCACCTCAACTAGTTTTCTGAAGTGTAGTCATTTTTGTTATACAGGCAAATGTGGCAGCCAATTTCCATTTAGTGAACATTACATTTTCACATTAACAGAAAAGCATTAATCAATTTTAAGATCCCTGGACAAATTGTAGCAACTCATTTTGTCTTATGTTAATGCATACTAATTGTCACCTCCAGATCTTACTGTACATGCTCTGTGGAATGCTTGCTATAAATTCTTATCTTTTGTTTATCTTCTGTCCTGTTTCTGCAAGCTGTCTGTGCTGTCAGTTTATCCTATTGTCTTTGTGAATCCGACATCTTTTCCCACTTCAGTTATACCTAATATTTCAAACAATCTTTTGACCCAAATCACTATCTAAATGAAAATGCCTTTGATTAGGATTATATGTAAACTAGCAGAATCTCTGTTGACAATAACCTAATTTTTCTTTTTGAAGTTTCATATCTTCTCTTCTTCATTATTCCAAAGTGTATATTTGAGATTCTGGAACTGATTTGTCTGCCAGTCTAGCTGTTCTGTTTTCTTTTCAATATAAGTAAATATTTTTTGAATGTGTAAATAATGCATTATTTTTCACTTAAATTTCATGAATTCCATGCTGGAATTGTTCCATGATAAATTTAAAGGAAATGTGTGACAGAATAAGGCTGAGATAGTCCCATGCAGTATCCATCTAAAAATGTCCAACTGTAGATGTTTGTTCTGTTAAAAAAATATTTACTTCATTTACTTTTATGCTTCAAAGACATTAAGTTGTTTGTATTACACACAGTTTTGTTAAATCTCTTTAAATAAAACCTCAACCATTTTTGGCATGATGGACATTACCTCGTGGAACAGTTAGGTACTTGTTAATGTTGAACATGGATAGTGCAGTCTCTTGAGATGCTTTCAATTGCCTTAAGGGATTGCATTAGAATTTTCCAAAAGTTTTTTGATTCATGTCCTATTCCAGATTAATTTAGGAGTGGTTCGCTATTAGTGAACTGCTTTGGGATGTCAATGGGACTATATTATGCAAGTCTTTTTGTATTTCACAGAACTTCTTTACTGGATATTGCTCAAGCAGAAACTGTGATATTTACTTATCTTATTTACTTACTTTCATTGCCAGGTTTCCTAACCCGTTGAGAAACCCATGCAGCAGCTGTGAATTATAAAGAATGCTTCCAATTGCACTGTGGGAGCCTGATTAAAACATGTTAATTAAATTTCCAACCTTTCCACACATGCATTCAAACGCACTGTTAAAAAAAATTGTAACTGGTAAATGTCATAACTGGACAATTTCCCATCTCTAATGCTTTAACCTCTCACCCTGACTACAGTTAAAATCATTAATTTTCTTTCATTCCCTAAGTCTTTCCAGCACTTTTGTTTTGGTTTCAGTCTTTAGGTTCAGTATCTGAACATTGAGGGTGAGGAAACAGTCTTGATAAAGACTCCAAAAGCTTCAAATAGCAAAGATTAACATTTTAGTTTGCTTGGTCAATCTCAACAGAACCCTTCATTATTGTGCAGCTGCAGATACAATAAGACCTTCTAAAGAAATAAAATAAGATTAATTGGGTCTTTGAAATCTTCAGATCTGGCTTGGTTGGCCACAGTTTTGACACCATCTGGGTTACTCAGTAGGTCTGTACAAACAACTCTGCTGGAAACTGAGCCTCAGAGCTGGCATCTGTATTTGGCTTGAACTGATACCTCAACAGTGGTCACAGACAGAAGCTGAATGAGTAAAGTGCTGCAAATTCAGCTTATGTTGTGTTGAATACATAAACACGACATTAAATTAACAAGTTGACAAATGAAATGAGTTATTTGGTGAATAGTTGTGAGATTTTCTAGGAAACCTCGAATTTATGTTTTACAAATCAGCTAGCTACAGAGCTTGCATGACTAATGTTGATACTGTACAGCAGAATCTGTAACAATTAAAAAATGTGCAAATTCATTCTTTGGGTAGAGTGAATATGCTCTTGTCCTTTAGACATGCCATGTTTTGACATCTAAGATCAGACATGTGGCCAAAAATCCATGGCCTTTTCAATATATTCCAAATGTAACTTGGGAGAAGGCTTGAGTAGGAGAGGCACAGATTTATCAGAACTGAGATTTCTCTATAAAATTTGAAGGCAGAATCACTTAATCCCACAACAACCACAATTTATGTTTACATAGTAACATATCCCATGGAGCATTCTCTAAGCCAGCACTACAGTACAGATTTAATTAAGGTTAATAAGCAGGAGATCCCACTCTGGGAAACCGATCTCACCAAACGGTTGCACGGAGTGGGAGTTCCTATATATACCCATGAGCCGGTCATGGTGAAACCTCGCAAACCAAACTGAAAATCAGAGAAAGTGGGACCAGCCTTATAACTTAGAAGCTTTCTTCACATAACCAGCTGTCTCCAATCACCTTGTTCAGTTTAAAAAATATTGCTATTTTATAATTTTAATGGTCCTATGATTTTTTTTCCCCAGATTGGGAGAAGTCATAGGACTATTAAAGTTGTTTAATCCTCCTTCAAACCACATCACTCTAACAGTTTATCTGGTCATTATCACATTGATGCTTTGGGAGCATGACAATATTTCAAAATTTAGTCCATTGTCTGTAAAGGGTCTTTGGACATTGTAAAATGATCTGTATGGATGCAAGTTCTTCTTCCATTGCCTTGTCTTCCTTCCTGCTCCAAAGAGCAAGTTAAATTCATGGAATTAGTAAAAGAAGACAACAAGTAACTCTGATGCGCAATTAGGTGGGCTAGACTATTTCTTCAATCACTTCTACTAAACTATCTCATTTACATCTTAACTAATTATGAAATTTCAATCCAACAGACTCTGTAATTTGGGAAAATGCCGGATTGTCTGTCGGATGTACTGAGCAAGGAAATCTGGCAGGCATGACTGCCACAGTGACCAAGATGTTGAAGGGTCACAAATCTTCTGCAGCACAAAGAGTTGAATTCTCGTTGCAAAGAAGTGTTTTTTGCAAATCAAAACATAGCACACTGTTACAAAAGAATTCACTAAGCACTGTGTCTTTGATTGAAAATTATACAATAATGTTTTGTTTCTGCTGAGATTGTCTGGCCTGAGTCCAGTCTTTTGGAGAACAGATTCACTAGTGTGACATTTCAACACAGCAAAAAGTCAAAGAGAAAAAAAATCAAGCCTTTTGTTTATTAAAAATCGAGCTGTACAAAAACATTGAAAAGAAAGGCATTTTCAATTTTGTCCTTGACTCCCAGATGAGGACTCACATTGAGAGTATTGTGCGATGACGGGGCCAATTCCTCACTAGACTGCAATCCAAGTTGGGACCCTCTGCCAACTTTCCTCTCTCACAACAGCATGGCACCTCACCTAACACCCAGCCAAATATGATGATTTGCCATCTCAGGAGATCTGAGCATGGCTGTTTCGGCTTCAAAGCTGGATCTTGTGGCTTTTTTATTAGAAAGGTAGATACACCATCTGCCTTAAATTGTACACATATTTGAAGTAAGTAATTACAGGGTAGAAGAGCAAAATTGTATGTCCAACTATCACATGAATGGAAGTAGAAACAATTTTGTCAACTTAAAGGGGAAGGTCAATCTTTAAAAAAAATCTACGTTGTGAAACTGGAAGATAGTTGAAGAAAAAGGTAACATAAATCTTTTTTTCCTGAAGAAAATCTGTTGCTAGAAACCCAAACGTTGCACCTGAAGGCTCGTAGGTTGCAATATTCTAAATTGCACTGCAATATTTGAGATGGGTGTCAATGGATAGGAACTTTGCAAATTTTGACTTACCACAGAAGCTGCTGGCTGTAAACAAATGCATGGGTTTATCACTTAGGAGGGCATTTTGTACTCAAAGCCTCGAATGGTGCACTTGCACAAGACTTCTTAAGCTAGAATAAATAGGTTCCTCAAAAGATAGAGATTTGATTTTAGTAATTGCTGTCTAAGTTTCTCTGGGGTAGGAGAATTTTCAGTTGCAATTTCTTCTCCCGAAGCAACTTTTCCCCACAGTACTGAATTCAGTTGAAGTAAAAATGGAAAATGCTAGAAACACTGATCAGGTCAGTAGTATCAATGGAAAGAACACCAGGACTGGTGCATGGTTTTGACCTGAAACATTGACAATTCCTTTCCCCCCACAGATGCTGCTTGACCTGCTGAATTCCTCCAGCAGATTGTTTTTTTCAGCCAAAAGTGTAAGCCATTTAAGAGATGGGAGAAACTTCTCCGCTCATGATTGTAAATCTTTGGCATTCCTTTTCTCATAGAGATATGGAAGCTCAGTAGTTGAAGATATATTTCTGAATAGTCAGGAAATCAAGGGATATGGAGACTGGGCAGAAAAGTAGACTTGAGGCCGTCTTGATCTCATTGAATGGTGGAGAGGCTTGAGAGACGTGACCAACACTGATTCTATTATTTGTGTTCATAAGGTCTATCAGAGTGAAAGTCTGGATTTTAGTATTAAAAGGAATGTGTAGTCTGAATCAGCCAGATATTTTGGATGCGTAGGAGCTGACCCCTTTATAATGAAGCCTACTACACTGCATAAATTAATGGGCTGGTAAACTACTGAACCCATTACCACAAAGCAAGGGCACTCAAAGTTGAATTGAATTCCCAATAAATTCATCTGAGAATCCAAATGGAAGAAGAAAATATTAAAATTAAATTGGAATCATTTTTATTCTTTTTTAATTTCTAATGGATTTTGTGCATTATGACAGTATTAGAATAATGAAAAGAAAGTCAGTGCCTAGTAATTGAATCATATAGCACAGTTTTTTTAAGACTTGATTGGTCTGGAACAAGTTGCTTTAGCACCAATTCATGGTCAACTCATGCTAATCATGAAATTTGACCCAACATTTCTTATTGTGAATCACCCTTATGACCCCAATGCAACTTTGCCATCAGAGATGCATGTGATGACATTGTTCCTCCTGCAGCAAAATATTTGCTGTTCTATTACATTAATGCAATGCTGTCACACTCCTTCAGATGTAATTTTAAGCAAGGATTGGAAAGTTGGAAGTTAAAGCAAATTTGAGGACATAGCAAAGGTAGCTTTATTCTTCAAGAGGACTTTTCTATTATGTATCAGAATTATATGGGCTCTCTTGGCGGATCAGTGAGTTTTATCACTTTTAGGTGTTGCTTCTCATGTTTCTGGCTCTCTACAATAAGAAGCAATTTCATTTTCTTTGTCTAAGGTTCATGATTTTAATAAGTGCAAAGAATCCCTATGAGAAAGAGAACTATATCTACTTTCCTCAGTTGGTATTACTCCCACTATGTATTATTGCTTATCTGCAAAAAGACAATCATCTGCGCTGGGAACAAATACGGAAAAAATGAAATGGCATAGAGACCATTGTTGAGGTTATGTAAAGTGTAGTAAATTCTCCATCTAATCCATGATATACTTTGCTCATGGATGTTAGCCTGTGAACAATGTTTTTTTATTTTATTAATCTTGTCATAAATTATTATACTTAAATTCATCAGCAAGATCAATATACTGAACTGCACTGGATATTGTCTGGCATAGTTTTGATTTTAAAATTTTAGTCCTTGGGTTCAGATTCCCCCATACAGCCTGTTCCTGTAACACCCTCCAGCCCTACAAACTCCCCCTGCAATCACCCCACGTCCCCTCCCTCCAAGACTGCTATGCTAGTTATAGGGTAGCAGAGTGGTGCTGTTAGTAGACCTGCTGCCTCAGAGACCTGAATTTCATCCTGATCTCAGGCGCTGTCTGTGTGGAGTTTGCACGTTCTCCTGTGGGTTTCCTTTGGCTACTCCAGTTTTTTCCCATATCCCAGAGACATACAGGTTGGTAGGTTACTTGGCCAAAGTAAAACTGCCCCTAACTGTGTATGACTGAGTAGTTGAATCTGGGGGAGTTGATGAGAATGTGGAGAAAATGACAAAAAAAAAGGAATTAATGTAGAATTAGTACAAATGGGTGGTTGATGATCTGTGCAGTCTGAATGGACAGAAGGGCCTGTTTCTATGCTGTATCCATCTGTGACTCAATGATTCTATGACTCTGTGACGCAGTTCTGGCCTCTTGTGTATCCACAGTTTTACTCCGGTCATCTTTTGTTGCTCAAGTGCAGGGTCTGAAGTTACCTTTGTAAATCTCCGTCTCTTTTTTCAATCATTCCTTAAAACCGACTCTTTCAACTAAGCTTTTAGTCAACTGTCTTAACTGATTTTTTGTGACTCAATGTCAAATTTTATATGGTAATGCTGAGGGAGAGCATCATGAGATGTTTATACTACATTATAGGCCCTAAGTAAATGCATTACTGATGAGGTTGAAACCCAAAGTGATCAACAGTCAGACTAAATGAGCAGTGAACCAATCCCTATCATTGTGCCATACAGCTCAATTTAACTGCCGTGAATATTTCATATTTCAGAAATTTTAACACTCAGTGCTCACTTATTTATTCCATCTGTGTAAGCTTGGAAGCTATTTTGATATTAGATCTTGTAGTTTCTGTGTAAAAGTTGTCTTCTGAGATATAATCCTTATTTAAGCACAGCTTTGACAAATATCACCCTTGAAAGCATAATTTTCTCTGAATTCCCAGCATGAAGAAGTGTGCTATGGCAACCCACCCTCACTAAAAGTGTTCTGAAAAAGAAATTCAAATAATTAAATGGAGAAAATTAGCAGCAGTGAAATGTAAGGAGTAATTTGACACTGTAATTAAGCGCCTTGTAAATGTTTTGAAAGCAAATTTTTCGTATTAAAATATTTTTCCAATTGATGGTTTTCTTTACCTCTAAAATGTGGCACAGTAATCCAAAGATATGATCAGAGGTAAAGTTGCTACAATCTATGTACAATGAGCAACAATATTACTCAAAGTGAATGTTATCTTGCAGAAATCAGTTAGATTATTTAAGAATTTGGCAGTTAATTAAGAACTCCTTTTGAAACAAAGGCGAGATTATTAGTTTCAGTGTTGCCTTCTTCTGTCACTTGAAATATTCCACCTTGCCAAAAACTTTGAGAGGAAGTGTCCTTGGCTTTATGTGGATCCCATTCGTGGTTAAACTGAAACCTGTTGCGATGCAGGAATGTTCTACATTTTCCAGTATTTAACACATGGCCAATTAAACTGACTTACTAACAGTTATAGGTTTGGGAGCTGCAGTTTATTGCAGAAAGCCTGGCTATCAATTGTTTCAGGGAAAGGGATGAATTCTGATCACTACACACAAAGAAATCCTATTTAAGCACTGCTCTGAAGATCAGGTGGAATGAGGAACCGACATTTCACATAAAAATATAAAACAGCACTTATCACAGATAGATAAGTAATTGCTTTGTACGAGCGCATATTAGAAAAGAAAACTTGAAAAATGGACTGGTTGCCTTTGGTATCTGATTTCCCCCATTTCTATCACTATCTCTTACCGGCATCTACCTAGCACTACCTTGTCCCCATCCTGCCTCCCCTCTTTTGTCCACCTATCACTGCTCTGCTTTTCCCTCTGATATATCGGGCTTCCCCTTTTCATATCTTCAGTTCTGAAGGAGGGTCCTGACCTGAAATGTTGACCACGGCTGCTGCCTGGCCTGCTGAGTTCCTCCAGCATCATAATGTTTTTCGTCTGGATTCCAGCATCTGCAGTCCTTTTTTTCTCTTCCCCCATTTCTACTTCTTTACAGACAGAACTGGGGGAATAGCTCTCTGTAGGAAGGCATCCTGCTGGATTGCCCCAAGCTTTGGACCTGTGGCAATTTCCTTTGGCTTGGTGTAGGTACTGAAGGTTATTATCCTTGGTAGATATACCACAGTAGAACATAGAAAGAGGGACAGAGAAGGATACTGTCCCATTTTGCTTTTACTTATAACAATACTGAAGGAAGCCAGTCAGCCCATTGGATCTATGTGAACTCCCAGGAGAGTAACTAATTCCTTTACCTTTCTTATTTCCCATGAGCCTTGCAAATTATTCTCTCACAGACATACCCATCAACATCACTTTGATTCATTTTTTGGCTTTAAACTTTACTAAAGAGTAACTTACAGTAGCCGATTAACCCACCAGCACTCATTGAGATGTGAGAAAAAAGAGAAGTATCCATAAGAAATCCACACAGCCACAGAAATAATCTGCAAACACTACAAAGACAGCATAAAAGGTCAAGATCGCACTGATGAATTTGCTGATATCCCCTTTGATGGGGTCAACTGAGAGGAATTTGCAGGTAAACCCTAGACTGCCCAGGTTGTCCAAATAGTGCTTTTTGTCCTCTTCGCAGAAACCATACCAACTTAAATAAATAAAGGGTTGAAAGTACTTCACTCTGCCGTTAGGCTTTCCGTGGCATAACTTTGAGATGTGAATGCCCATGTCATATATATGAATATAAATCTACCTTTAAGAACTCAATATATCTTGCGGTATGACTTTTGCTATGTCGCTGTGCCAGATGCCGCTATTAGCTGAGATTCCTTGCCTTCAATAAAGGATGTTTTGTTGATTGCTCAACTTCTGTTATTTGTCATTTTAAGTGGCAAAATAAAAGACTATAAACATTACAATGGCAATAATTTTGATTTGTTGGAGGGAGAAGCAGGTCAGTGACCTAATTTGAAGAAGATTGAGAACAGGGTTTTCGATGTAGAGCTTTGTGAAGGCAGCAGCAGATATTGTCAGATACTTTGGTGACCTCGACAAGTACGAGTGGAGTTAGCCATTTGCCCTGTATGTAGAATGAGTGGAAATGTTCCTGAAGGCAAGTGATATTGTTGAAATCTTGTGGGAGGACACAAGGAAACACAGCCATACAGAAGAAAGGGAAGGCAATATTGTTGCTCGTGGTAGGGTCAGAGACATACATACTGTTGATGAATCTACCAGCACCACCAGCGACAGATGTGGTCTCACATAAGGACATAATGAAAACTCTCAAAGAACATAGTAATCCAGTGTGAACAGAGATTTTCAAGAGTTACAATTTTTGCCATGTTCAACGAGGCATCACACGAAGTAGCCAGGGAATATATGTTCAGGCCAAAGGCACTGGCAAAAAGCTGTGTTTTCCACATCTTTTTAGATTGGAACTTGTGGAATAATTTAATGTGGGACTGTTGAATCAGAGAATTTAAGTAAAACTATTTAAGACGCTGCACTCAGTGTTTGAAGAAGCTGGTAGAATAGCCGCCAAGGTGGAAATAGCACAAAATAAAGCAGGAGATTTTGCTCAGGACATCATTCTGAGATGCAGGCAGGGAAAAAACCCACAAAATTGGCCAACTCATCTTCAAGAATAAGTCATGAGGATGCTGCAGGTGAGTTCAGTAGGAAACCAGTTCGTCATTGGGGTACCAAAGGTGGAAAGGCTGTAGATTATGAGGAAGTAAAAGGCAAGGGAGCCACATCTTCAGAATGTCTGTTCAAATGGGCCAGCGATACAATTGTCACAATGTAGGGCACATTACATGCAGTAAAGTCCCTGAAGAAAGTAAGTGGTCATGAAGATGTTACTCTCTGTTTCTGATACAAATAGGCAAGGGTGTGGAATAGTCCTTCTGGGTTAACATGTAAACATGAACACTGTAGGACTGGATAATGAAGAGGTGGAAGCAGGAATAGAGTCACAGAGCAACACAGCATTGATACATGTCCTACAGCCCAACCAGTCCATACCGATCACAGTACCCACCCAGCTGGTCCCAATTTCCTGTGTTTGGCCCATATCTCTCTAAGCCCCACTACTCCATATACCAGGATGTACACTTGAAATACTTCAACCACTTCCTTTCTTTTGAGCACATTTGCAGGAAAGATCCCCTGTGTTATAAAATCACAGCAGAGAAAAAGCCTTTCAGCTCACTGTGTCCATCAGGTACCCTTATCCTATTTTCCAGCACTTGGCACCTATCCTCTATGCCATGGTGTTTCAAGTGCCCAGCTAAACACTTAATTCTTGCGAGACTACCTGCCTCCATCACCCCAAGCAGTGTCTTCCAGATTTCCCTTCTGAATCCCTTTTAAATCTCTTGTCCTTTATCTTAAAGCAGTGCTTTCAGGATATGGATACTTCTGCTGAGGGGAAATGTTTTTCATTGTCTACCCTATGTCCCTCAAAGCCTGGTGTACCTCAATCAGATATCCCCTCAGCCTTCTGCCATTGCTCTGTCCATCTTACCAACTGATCAATATCACTCTACAACTGAAGGCTATCCTCTTCACCATCCACAACACTAACAATCTTTGTGTCTTTCTAATCATGTGCCTAACATTCTCATCCGGAATGTTAATGTATATAACAAAGAGCAAGGGTTCCAATATGGCACACAACTGGCCACATCTATCATTTGCAAAAGCAACACTCCACTTTCACCGTTGTTTTCTATCCCCTGGGGCAGCTGAGCTATTAAGTCACTGGTGAAGAAATACGGATCCAGTTACTCCTATAGTTATGAGCCATGGGTGTTCACCAGGGATCACGGGCATTGATTGGATCAAGTCAGTTGGATTGAGAGACTGTAATTTTGGAAGGATCAGAGCACTAGGCAAAAATTTCAGGAACCCCTCACACTTTGGGCAGCACAGACCGTGGCCAAGCAGGTCTTTGGTCAAGTGGGTTTGGGAAGTGCCAAGAAGTGTCCAGATAGCAGATACTGGTAAACCAGGAATACTGTCGCACCTCAAAGAAAATGGTTATTGAAAATGTTAGTTCAATGGCTACTGTGCAACTACCAGAAACAATGAGGTGAGGTACACTCTGGGATGAGAATTCTGGCTTAGGCCTGATAGGCTGACTGACCTCATTTCTATGTTATATCATTCTATGATTCTCCTGTGTTTTGTACATATTCCATATACATAGCATTTCCTGCAAATGTTAATATTTCAAAAGTACTTAGTTGGCTGTAAAGTATATTGGGACATCCAGCGGTTTTGAAAGACACCATATAAATCTCAGTCTTTCCTTCTTCAACTGACAAAAGGCATTCAGATTCCACCAAGATCCTGTGTATATATCTCGAATGGGTAGCTTATGTTCTGACTGAAATGCATATGATACAAGGATAGCTATGGAAATATGGCTGGGATAAATGGGGAGTGTAATGTTTAGATTTGGCCTGAAATTTGGCTGCACCTCATTATAAACATGCTGCAATATTGATCAGTGTAGACGCTGCCCACCCAGTGGTACCATCTTACATCTTACAAGCACCATATGAAGCATTACCATGACCTCTGCAGCAATCTAACCAAATGAACGCTGACTGGCTCTGTCACTCCAGTCTCCCTGAATCTCAACTATCCCTAGATGAATGGTTTTCAGTCCCCTGTGCTTTCAAGCTTGGCAAAAACTGCTATCAAGTTGTGCCACATTTTGAGATTCCTGAAAACTGTCCAGAATATTTGTCTTGTCAACTGTGAGATTTCCCTTTTAAATGACCCCATCCCTTTCGAGTTCACTCACTTGCAAAATTGCTCTCCACCACGTGTGCATTTCCTAGCCTTGTCTGAGTCTGCATATAGAGTTATGAGTAATTATTCAAATGAATTTTAGTCAGAGCATTGAATGCAATCTGAAAATCACCTTGGGATTCACACATGTTCTAAATCAAATAGATCTAACTTAAAAGTGAAGGTAAAAGTTAGCTGCAAGGTATTGCAACTACCCAAGAATACATAGAGATTTTCAGGCTAATTAAATTGCCTTAAAAAAATCTCAATGTAAGTTAAGTTAGTAATTTGTTACATAGTTGCTGAATACTGAAGAATTTGCTGAATTCCAAGTAAATGTAAACATTCCATAAATTATTCTTTAATTGTTTTGCCATAATATGGTAAATGTATACTATTAGACAAATAGCGAATGGCACTTTTTAGACTTACTTTTCTACCTTATTTTAATAATCAAATTAAGCATAACAGGAATTGTGAAATAAGTTCAAAGCCTGTATAGTGCCTGCTAACATGTAAAATGAATAATCAGAATGAACAAGGAATTATTGAAACTACTTTGTAGAGTCTAGACTGACATATAACATCTGTCTACTTATACAAAATTCTTAAATATTACACTCCTTGATTAAGCAAATATTTACAGATGTCATTCTGTAATTCAAAATAATCTTTGAAACTGTCTTGCATTGTTGTCAGTGAGATAAATGTAAGATGGATATATAAGGATTTTAATCTATTGAAGCATTTGCTGCAGAATTAGATTCCTTCCTCTATACTTGCTCGAGACAAAATTAACATTCTCACTATTGTAAGTTCATGGGTACATTGGTGATAACTTTGTCCCTTGATTTAGAAGGTTTTTGTTTCAAAAAATAAAACAATAAATCAATATAAGTAATGGGACGTTAACAAATAAAGTTAAAGATTTTTTTTGAAACACTTAAGATTTTAGAGAACAATTAGTGTTTATTTAGCAAATATAATTGTTCCAAAGCAGATATAGTAGTTCTTTTGCCCCTCTCTGCAGTCTATTCCTTCTCACCTGCCTATCAACTCCCCTTTGATTCTTCTGCCATTTACCTCCTTGAAGGGGAAGTCAATGAGCCCATCAGCACATCCTTGGGATGTGGGGAGAACCCTGAAGGAAACCCACAAGCTCAACACACAAAATCCATGAAGACAGCACCCACTGTCAGGATCACACTCAGGTCCCTGATGCTGTGAGGCAGCAGCCCTAACTGCTGTGTCACCATCCTGTATTTACATTGTCAGAGTGAGTCAGATAGACTGAAGGGTTATATTTTAATTCTATCTTCAACTGTTATAAGGAAGAGTCTTAATTTGGTTCCACTTTCATTTTGTCAGTCATGAGGAAATCTAAGGAAATGACTGGTTTTCCATTTTTTTCCTTATCTTGTGTGAGTGCTAAACATTCATGGATGCAGGACACACAGATAAAGATTCAGGGCAATGCCCTCTCAACTATGCCCCAATTGGCTACTTCCCCACTCTGACAAACACTTATTATTTCACGCAACATAACTCTTTTCCTTGACTAAGTAAGACTTAACTGATTAGAAATTCTTCAATGGGTGTTCACACACATCGAAGTGGCTCCGCGCGGAGGGCTCTTGAGGGTCTGACACCTGCATGATGCCGAAAGCATCTGACACACTGAGGACCCCACTACAATTTAAACATGTGTGCAGTTGCATTAGTAAAAGTACTCAATTACAGTTAGTGATTGTGCTTCAGTGAAATTCGATCGCTCAGTGCATAAAAAGGTTTCACGATGCAAGTGAATTTCCAGACCAATGCCTTCTAACATTAATATTTGGCCTTGAACCAGCAGATTTAGACTAAAGTTTCAGTTAGTACTTCTGGGTATATTTATATGGGCATTTTAACATTGGACCATCCCATGTTATCAGAGGTAGTTTATATCCAGCAATAGATACAGCATGAAATGGGCCCTTCGGCCCAACTGGTCTATGCTGACCAAGATTCCCATCTCAGCTAGTCCCATTTACCCGTGTTTGGCCCATATCTTCTAAACCTTTCCTATCCATGCATTTTTCCAAGTACCGTTTACGAGATGTTGTTAATGTACCTGCCTCAACCACTTCCTCCGGCAGCTCATTCCATATACTGACCACCCTCTGGGTGAAAAAATTTCCCCTCAGGTTCCTATTAAATTGCTCCCCCCTCACCTTAAACCTAAGTCATCTAGTTCTTGCTTCCCCAACCCTGAGAAAAAACTTGTGCGCATTGACCCTCTCTATGCCCCTCTTGATTTTATACACCTCTGTAAGATCACCCCTTATTCTCCTACACTCCAATGATAAAAATCCAAACCTGCTCAACCTCTCTCCATACCTCAGTCCCCCAAGTCCCAACAACATCCTCGTAAATCTCCTGTACACTCTTTTCAGCTTAATGGCATGTTTCCCATAACAGGGTGACCAAAAATGAACACAATATTCCAAATATGGTCTCACCAACGTCTTGTACAAATGAGGTTTGAAATGGCCTGCGCCGTAAACCTAATGAACTGAAAATCTAATTAATTGACCCAGACTTGCTCAGGATGGCACAATCTGTGATTTTCCATTAATAATAATGCAATTTTTTTGGGCCGTATGTTCCCATTGCAAACTGACTTCAAAATTTCTGAAAAAGTCAATCCAGCACAATTGTGAATTGAGGGCTTGAAAAGCAGTACAACCAATATTAGATTGCTTTGTTATTGTCACATGTACTGAGATACAATGAAAAGCTTTTGCTTTGCGTGCCAGCCAGACAGATCACTCCATACATAATTATGTTGATGTAGTAAAAAAAGAATGCAGAATATAGTGTTACAGAGAAAGTGGAGTGCAGGTAGACTAATAAAGTGCAAGGGCCACAATGAGGTAGATTGGGAGATCAAAAGTTCAAGAGTTCATCTTTTACCATATGAGAGGTTCATTCAACAGTCTGACAATGGTCTTTGAGTCTGCTCATACGTGCTCTCAAGTTTTTGTATCTTTTGCCTGACAAGCAAGTGGAGAAGAGAGAATGACAGGGGTGAGAGGGGTCCTTGATTACGTTGGCTGCTTTCCTGATGCAGTGGGAAGTGTAGATGGAGGCAATGGAGGGGAGGCTGGTTTGTGTGATGGACTGGGTTGTGTTCATGACTCTCTGCAATTTCTCGTGGTCTTGGCAGAGCAGTTGCCATACCAAACTGTGATGCATCCAGATAAGATGTTTTCTATGATGCAATTGTAAAAATTGGTGAGAGTCATTGGGGACATGCCAAATTTCCTTAGCCTTCTGAGGAAGTAGAGGTGTTGGTGTGCTTCTTGGCCATAGCATCCACATGGCTGGATCAGGACAAATTTTTGGTGATATTTACACCAGAGAACTTGAAGCTCTCAATAGCTTAATATCATCCACACTGATCATACAGATCTCAGTGCTTTGAAAAGCTATTTTTAATAATGATGACACACTCAGCTACCATATTCAATTTTTGGAAGCATTTGGAAGTTCTTTGTATTAGTGACCTGAGTGACATAAATCGCCTCTGATTAAATAAATGGGAGTGAAAGATGTAAGACTTTCCCCTTTCGTTGAGTACATAACAGCAATTTTCAGGGATACACTCTGTTTCCCTGAAGTGATATAAAGATAAGATATTTAAGATATCTTTTAAGATATTTATTTATTAATCACATGTACATTGAAACACAGTGAAGTGCATCTTTTTGCATTACTGAGAATGTGCTGGGGGCAGCCCACAAGTGTCGCCACTCTTCCGGCGCCAACATAGCATGCCCATAGCTCCTAACCTTTGGAATGTGGGAGGAAACCGGAGCACCCAGAGAAAACACATGCAGGCGCGGGAAGAACGTACAAACTCCTTACAGACAGCGGCAGAATTGAACTCGGGTCGCTGGCGCAGTAATAGCGTTATGCTAACCGCTACACTACCGTGTCCCATGTAAGAGATAAGCTTATAATGCTAATAACGGCCTAATGACTGCTTAAAGCCTCCTAGTATGAAACTGTCTAGAAACTGTGTTGTACAGGCACCTGTGGTTTCTCAAATTCCTTCTACAACCCAACCAGATGTTCCTAAAATACTTCTGGAGGCCACGTACAGAATGGTAAATGTGCCATTTATAATTTACTTTATTGTGGAGTTGAGAGTTAAGTTGCAGAATTGCACTTATTACATCACCATTCTTGGCCATTCACTTCTTCCAATTTCCAGTAACTACTGGTAGGCCAGTGTTGGCTCACAACTATCCAAGCTGGTCAAGTAAAAAACAATTTGCTCCCTCAGAATATTGGGATCCACCAGGGCTATATAGTTGGGGCCCACTTTCAAAGGAGCCTTGAGCCTAGAGCTTCTCAGGCTTGATCAAGGACATTGGGCCTTTCTGGTCTGAATAAATTTCCCCTCCAGCTTTGCCTTGGAGGGTATAAGCATTTCAACAATGGGACAGGTAGTGTCTGATCTGGCCTGCCATCCCTTGAACTCACCCCTCCAGTACTCTTGTGGCCACACCTAACTTTTTACAATTCTCTGGGATCGAATGATCCAGAAGCTTGGTCTCCATTCCAAAGCAGAATGAGCCACAAGTGGAGATTAGGCCTCAAGTGGAGGATTCTGGGACCCTGTGTCCAAAATGCCATGACAGCCTTTTTACAGCTTAACAAAGGGCTCTTTAACTGCTTTTCAATGTCTCTAGACCTCAAAAGCATTTAAGATAATTCAAATAAGTATAATCAATTCTAAAATTAACAACAAAAATAAACCAGCTTAAAATACAAGAATTCAGTTAAAGCTAGAGTGAAATAAAGAAAAATAAATCACTTACCTGCATCTTTTTATTCAAGGTTGGTGACCCTATTCAAATGAACAGGGTTATGTGATGTACAGCAGTCATGGCGAGCTAAAAGTTGAAGTATTGGATCTGAAATGCACCTGCTGTGTGCTGCACATGCACAGCCCATTTGTACCAGGCAGCTTAACTAGTTCTTAAGGGAGCCAATACAGGTGGCTCGTAAGATGGCCCAGGAACTGCTTATGCTTTTTTTGGTGGGACTGGAGGATCAAGCAGTACAACTCTGACTCTGTAAAGGAACTTTGGCCCAGTCACATTGATATTCTCAGGATTTCCTTTACCTTCCCACACCTTGCCCAGTAAGCTGTGGCCCTAGAATCAAAATCATTTGGGCATCCAATCATCAACGTCAGCAGTGAGCATGGGGAGGGTCAGCAGACATATTCTGGTAGAAATTACAATATCCCCTGCAATGTGCTAATCCACTCTACCATTCAATACTTTATAGACTGATGTATTTTTTTTCTCCCTTAGAAGTAATTATGGCTTTAGAAGCTTTTTCTCATGCTGTGTTAGGCAATGTAATTTTTTCAGTTTTCTTCACCCCTCACTGCGTTGGCCCAGCATGATTTATCAAGTTTCAGCGCAAGTGTAGCAAGATATTTTTCTAAAGCATTTGAAATAGTTTTCAGCCCTTTACTAAAGAGAATTGTTTTAAACAATTTCAAAATCCATTTCAAAGACTTACTTTTCAGGATTTTCTACTTCTTCTGTGACAAAATTCATGTAAAACCTGGATGAAACAGCAGAAAAAATATACAACATGATTGTTTAACTCTTCTTGGATACATGGAGGTGAGCAAAACTGTTAGTATTACCATTAAAATGTTTACTTTTATAGTATTATATTTAATTCACTTCATATCATCCAATTGTCCATCCTTTGTACCATCTTTGGCAGTCATGCCTTTAGCTGTTATGGCCCCACACTCTGTAATTCCTGATCTTTCCTCTATCTTACTACCTACCTCCCCTACCATGTGATACAACCTTCCAGTCCTCCAGAACTCACCATCTACCCCTATGCCCAGACCCCTCCTGGTGGCTTCTTCTACTGCACATATTTCTGACTGCACCTTTCCGAAGCACCTTATATGTTTTTGTACATTAAGGATGCCATACAAGGCAAGTTGTTATTGTAGTTGCAATTTGCGCTGGCAGCAATTCATTCCTCCACGTCTCATTCCTTAGTGATTCATTTCTTTCTGTTATATGCAGTAAATCTATATGACATTTTGGAATGCCAACAATCAGTTTCCCTAAGATGTAAAAGCCTTCAAGAAATAGTATCCCATGGAGATAAATAGCCAGTCTTTGAAAAATATCATCTATCAAGCACTGCTTATTGTTGCTTTTTTTTATCAGACTTATCCTTCTCTTGCCACTACAACAAAGTGGGCTAAAATGTTTTCAGTTATTGGGGCATCAAGACTCAGCTTCAGCTCCTGCATTCCCCTGGATTTTACATGGGGTATCATTGAAGGAGAAAGTGGTAAATATTTCTCACAAGGAACAGAAGAAATGGTGGAGTAGTTTTATCCAGGGTGGGATTGGGAGTTGTCCGACATTATTCCATGCAGAAGAATCTAAATACTTCAGATTGATTCACTCTCAGACCTTTTCCCTTTGTCCAAGTGTTAATGGAGCAGTAACTGATGCCGAACTGCCCTCCCACTGCGTTTCAGATGACTGGTCTTGACCCAAAACGTCGACTGTCCATTTCCCTCTGCAGATGTTGCCTGACCCGCTGAGTTCCTCCAGCAGTTTGTTTTTTGCTCCCTCTGCATTCCTACACATCTTTTTCATACCGTCCTTTCCTAAGAAAAGTTATTCCATTCTCCTGCCAGAGTCAGTGACCCCACCTCACCCAAGTGAAAGCATGACTATTTCACACACTCCCTGCCTTAAACTTCAAGCAAGATTTGTAATGACAGGAAGCCTATCATCATTGCTACAGAGTCAAGCTGGGTGGGGTAGGGCTCAGCAACTGGAGCATTCAGCACAGTGAACACAGTTTACTGTGTCGCCTGGGGGAATGTTCCTGCTCCACGAAACAGTCCTTGTAACAGATAGGCATGCATTACTCATTATCAAACAGGAGTAAGATAACAAATCATCCTAATTGTGGATGGTAGCACTTACTGATCTTCCGGAGAAACACTGAAGAAAGATTCAGGTTGTGTAAAACCTAAGATTGCCATGAACCAGATGCAAGCCAAAAGAGGAACTGGCATCACTCACTGAGGTATCCTCTTGACCACTGTCCCAATAACATTTCCTGTGGCTTTGTGTGAACGTGGTCTGATAACACCACTTCTAGGGATGCTTTTCTATGTCAGAGGTTTTACATAATTGCCTTTGTCTGTGTGGTTGCTGTGTACTGGCAAGATTTATTGAAACTATAGAAACTAATTTCACAGTAATATCAAACAGGGAATTAAATAGTAGGTGCCATGGTCCAGATATTAATGGAGAATGTGAGGAGCCCATCACCACAGAAGAACGTGAGCACTTCATGAATAAAGCAAGGTGAAGCTCTTTGGTTCCTTTTGCCTGCTCTGCCATTCAATAGGTTCATGGCTGATATTTTATCTCAGCACCACTTTCCTGTGCTAATGTTTGATTCCACTAATTTCCAGAAATATATCAAGAAATTCTGAAGGTTTCAAAATCTTAATCTGATTATACTACAGATCTCCCAATAGCCACTGGGACATTGATTATACTACAGACTCCCCAGTAGCAACCAGGACATTGAGGAACACATATGCAGGCAGATTAGTGAAAGGTGTTAAAAACAATAGGGTTGTTGTTGTGGGGGACTTCAACTTCCCTAAAGAAACTGGGACCTCCTGAGTGCAAGAGATTTAGATGGGGCAGAATTTGTTAGTTGCATCCAAGAAGGTATCTTAAATCAATATGTAGATAGTCTAAAAAGAGGAGGGGCTGTACCGGACCTGGTGTTGGGCAACGAGCCTGGCCAGGTGACTGACCTTTCAGTGGGAGAACAGTTAGGGAACAGTGATCACAACTCCTTAAGTTTTAAGATAGCTAGCGATAATGATAAGTATGGACCTTGCGAGAGAGTATTAAATTGAAGCAGGGCAAATTATGAGAGCATTGGGCAGGAACTCAGGAGAGTTAATTGGGAATAGCTGTTTTTGGGCAAGTCCACATCTGACACGTGGATGGCATTTAAAGAACAACTGCACGGAGTACAGGACAGGTATGTTCCAGTAAGAAGGAAGGACAGAGATGGCAAGGTCAGGGAACCTTGGATGTCAAGAGAGGTGGTGAATTTAGTCAAGAAGAAAAAGGAAACATATGTAAAGCTTCGGATGCTAAGATCAAACCGAGCCCTTGAGGATTATAAAGAAGCCAGAAAAGAACTCGAGAAGAGAATGAGGAAAGCCAGGAGGGGCCATAAAAAGTCCTTGGCAAGTAGAATTGAAGAGGATCCCAACATATCCTAGACACACATCAACACATCAAGAGCAAGAAGATAACGAGGGAGCGGGTAGGACCACTAAAGTATAAAGGAGGGAACATGTGCTTGGAGGCGGAGGATGTGGGTGAGGTCCTAAATGAGTACTTTGCACCAGTATTTACCAAGGAGAAGGACGAAGGATAGGGAGATCAGTGTGGAGCATACTAATTTGCTGGGGCATTTCAAGATAAAGAAGGAGGTATTGTTGGGTCTCTTAAAGAGCTTTAAGGTGGATAGGTCCCCAGGGCCTGATGGGATATATCCCAGGTTATTGAGAGAGGCAAGAGATGAGATTGCTGGGGCCTTGACCAATATCTCTGTATGCTCTCTAGCCACAGGTGAGGTCCCGGAGGATTGGTGAGTAGCTAATGTTGTTCCATTATTCAAGAAGGGAAACAGGAATAATCCTGGAAACTACAGACCAGTGAGTCTCACATCAGTGGTCGGGAAGTTACTGGAGAGGATTCTTAGGGATAGGATTTGTGAGCATTTGGAAAACCATGGCCTAATTAGGGACAGTCAGCATGGCTTTGTGTTGGGCAAGTCGTGTCTTACTAACTCAGTCGATTAAGATTGAGATGCATGGGATCCATGGTGAATTGGCCGTTTGGATTCGGAATGATTACTTGAACAGTGGATAGGAATAATATGTAGGTTGAGGTCCTTAGCAGTCACTGAGAATATAATTGGTGCTGGGCCCAGTAAGGTTGAGTAACTGGGGCCCTGATTGGAGTGGGAGGTTATTGAAAGCTTTCTTGTGTAGCACTCCTGCTTCATGAGCAGAAGTTTTAGTACTTTTAGGTAGTTGGCAGGTCCCAGCCTTGGATCTGCTGGTGGACATCTGACAACATGGCTGTCTCCCAACCCAGTGTCATGCATGCATTGCAGGACTAATGATGTCACTTTGAATGGTTATTATGCCCCACCTATTTTACACAGGGGCCTCGTTTTGGATTTCTAAAAGAAGCAGTATCAAATTGCTCAATTCTGACATCTTATTCTTCCCAAACCCCTTCCATTTAAAGAGTAGGGGGTTTGAAATCTGCCTAGTTTATATTCAAAAGATTGATGAGTTAAAATCGAAGTGATCAATCCCATTGGAATGATACTGAGCTAATTAACAGCAGGCCAAAAATGAAGCAATGGGTCTGATTTGAGAAGACACTTTCTACATGTTGGTATTTAAAGATCAGTTCCATGGTTTCAAGTGCTTGCTAAGGAGTTGGTTGCAGCCATGACATTTTTCAACGATGCAATCGCTGCAAGCAGGACACCTGATTGTGGGTGTGGAAGCATTGAAACAGCCCAGTAGTATGCTCTCTTCCTACCGTCGCGCTCTGCTTTTTCCAAGTTCCCATAAAGAAAGGGAGTACAGTATTCCAGGCACCAAGTTCTTTTGACAAAAGGATGTGGAAAGTAGGCAATTTCTGAAACAACCTCTGTTCTAACATTACCAGAACTCCTCTGTGTAATGTTTGCAAGGCAATCTGATAAGCAAATAGCTAGTATCTAATAAGTATTCAGTGGACTGTGAAATGTTTGTGTACGTGTATGATATGGTTTGGATATATGATACAAGTTTCTGGTCCAGACTGACCCATCAGGATACTACACTGACTGCATGATTTTGTGCTGATCTTTATGTTTTGAGTGAAAAAGAAGTCCTCAAAATAATTCCACACAGTTGCTTTTGTGGTTTAAAGTGGTAGATTGCTGTTGATTTTATCACATGCATAAATTAAGGACCACCTGTCTTTTAATAAGAGCCTTTATAAGAACATTTTCTGCTAGGGCCACTTTCCTTCCTTGCACTTTCATGTCTGAGAGAGCACTTACCATCCTGCATACGCATACATTCCAGAATAAAAAGCGAGGGGAAGTCCCATAAGACTAACTTCTTTTTGTTGAAAGGGTTGAGAAAAATGTTGTGTTTCCCCTGTGGTTTGAGAGAAAGGGAAATAAGCAGAAGCATCATGTTATTACAGAGGCTGGCAGAAACAAGTAATTTGATTAACTAAACAAACTTATCTGTCCTTATTGATGAAATACTTTCTTCAAATTGATTTATCAGATGAATAAACTTGGAGTGATCATGAACAGACCCATGAGATTAGTCAAAAGGTGTGGGAAGGAAGTGTTTGACTGATAATTAAAAAGAATCTTCCAGTGTTATCCTTCACTGGAATTAGAGTCCAAGAATCAATTATTGATGAGGTGCAGTTACCATCCTCTTCACTACATTCAAAGGTGTGAAAACTCGGCATCATTACTAATTAACACAAAAGAGAGTTTTCAAAGGATAATAAGAATGTCAAAAAATATAACAATATGGAACAGTTTTAGTCAAAAAGATACATTTAAAGTGGTAGGATAAACACATGAGGGAGAAAGGAATGGAAAGTTACATTGAATAGGATTTAAAGTTGGAGATTGAAGAGGGAAAGAAGATGACTCCTGTGGAACATTTGCACTGGCATGGTCCAGATTGGCTGAAGGGTCTGGAAGCATGATGTATTCTATGTAAATGTATCAGGATTAACCCTGACCTCTTGGCTAATTTATATACTTTTTGCATTACGTCTAAGAATCTAGAAGCTGACCTCGTAACAAGGGAAACTGTGCAGAGGGATAGAAAAAAGCTGTCAGCCACACCTTACATTTACCTCTGAACTATAAGGTTGTGGATTCAGGCCTTACTCCAGGGACCTGAGTACACAGCCTACCTGACACTGCAGGACAACGATGAAGCAAATTGTTGGAGATGCTAACATCTGAATGAGATAATAATCAAAGTCCAAGTCTGTCTTCCCGTGTGGTGCTTAGATGTTCCCATAGTAATATTTTGTTTCATGATATCTTGCTCACACATGGAGTCTCACTGATCAGGTTCAGGATGCTCTTGGTCAACACGTTTGATCTTCTAGATCCAATAAGTGAGAGAGTGGGGAATCAGAGTGCTGAGTGAGGGCAGTGAAGTCTGGGATTTCTTGTCATGAATTCCCATCACAAAGCAGTAGCATTTTTCAATACAAGATAAAAGTAAAGACTGGGATTGTACATGCTGGAATTGAGAAGACTGAGAGGGGATCTGATTGAAACATACAGGATTATTAAGGGATTGGACAAGATAGAGACAGGAAATATGTTCCAGATGTTGGGGAAGTCCAGGCCCAGGGGGCATGATTTAAGAATAAGGGCTAGGCCATTTAGGACAGAGGTGAGGAAAAACTTCTTCTCCCAGATGGTTGTGAATTTGTGGAATGCACTGCCTCAGAGAGCAGTGGAGGCCAATTCTCTGGGCACTTTCAAGAAGGAGCTAGATAGGTTTCTTATAGATAGGGGAATCAAGGGATATGGGGACAAGGCAGGAACAGGATATTGATTGTTGAGGATCAGCCATGATCTCAAAATGGCGGTGCAGACTCGAAGGGCCAAATGGTCTACTTCTGTTCCTATTGTCTATTGTCTATAAAATATGGAAAACTAATAAATTTTTTTCATTACAGAAAACAAACATAACAACAGTAAAAAAACCAACAGAGAAATATTATTTCTCTTTTGTCATTCTGTTATAATCTGTTGCACTGTAGCTTATTAAAAACAGTGAAGTGTTTTGTGCCTGCTTACCTTTGAATAACTGCATCATTCCAGGGATGACGATTATTAAAATGGCAGCAAGTTTGCAGAATGTCAGAAAGATCTGTAGCCGCGCAGTCCAGCTGACACTTATGCTGTTAATGTACATTATCACAGCTGGAAAACAAGACAAAACAAAATGAACACTGTTACCTCAGGTAACAACACACTGCAAAATGTCACATTGAAGGGTACCACTGACAAGCAACTGGCTCAAAACCAGCTCTCGACAATTTTCTTCACATTATTGTCAGACTGAGGAGCATAATGGCCTCAAAGCAGCTGATACATAATAAAGGATTAAACTATTGACAACATGAATAAAGAAATCCATCTCTCTCAACATTCTTTGCTATAATTGCTTTCCATTTGGAACCAATGTGGAATGAATGCAGAAACTGCCTATTGTTATTGTGATTTTTCTCACATGCAGGTTTGCTGATTTTGGGAAAATATTGCTAGGCTGGGGCTGAGAATAAGGTACACACTAAATATAGTCTCACAGCAAGGGAGTGCTGAATCAAAGGGTGAGTTATCCAGAGCAGGGCTGATGTATCTCTGAGAAGCTGGACACAGATCTGGTATCAGTACAAAACCTGGTGGCAGGTGATTTGCTACTTCTGAAGAAAATGGATTGGACAAATAATGTGGGAAAGAAGAATTTCATCAAAAGGAAATGGCTAATACCAAAGTTATTTGCTAAAGACGTAGCATTCCACCAATTTAAAATCCCTCATCTTATTGTAAGTATTACTAAGCTTTCTGGAGAAGGACTTCCCTACAAAAGGATAAAAGGGTTTGAACCCAAGCCTCAGTGTTCCTTTTTGTGGTGTCCAGACAGCATTTAATTCTCAAGTGTCACGGGGAAGAAAGAGTTTAGAGAAACACAGAGAGCAGATTATGTTGTCCTCTGCACCCATTCATGCCACTAGGATTTCTACATATAGGCAAACCTGAGACTGCATTGCAAAAATGTATAAGTTTAGGGTAGTCATGGATATGAAGCAGAAGGTAATACCCTTTCAGTGTGGCTGGTATGGGCAATGGATATTGGGAGACAGTGCATAATAAGGTACAAGGATCACTAAGGCTCTGAGAAACCTTATGGTTGGTCCAGAGAGAGAATGGATGGTGAATAGACAGCATCATTAAAATACGACTCCCCACCTGCCTAGGGACTCTTTCACCATCCTGGTGCTACATCCTTGTTTAGTACCCATTCTTCCTTATCCAAAAAGAATCCACAAGTGGTAGTTGTCCTTTAAAGGCTGTGAGCACCTTAATTTCCAGTCCCCTGGCACTCTGGCCTGAGCTCCCATGTTCTACCCAACCACCCCAGCACTGTCAATGAATTCTGTACTATGTGTCATCAAGATTTTATTATTTGTTGATCTCAATATGACATCAGCTTAGTTCAACTCATTAGTCCACAAGTTTCTGAAGCAAGGGAATGGTACCAAAGGGTGAAATAAAAAATAAAATGCTGGATTAGAAAGAATCTGGTGATTGTTGCATTTTTAACCAGGAAACCATGTGGTTATGATTTTTCTCAATGTGTGATACAGTACAGAAATGACACAGTTATCCTTTAGAGGGTGGATATCAGAAGACTGAAGATCCTATAAATAGAATCCAGTTGTAGATCAATGTTTTCTACAGCACACCAGGACAAGGAAATGTGCTTGAATATCTTTTGTGCACTTCAGAAGTGTGTCAGCCTTGAATTGTTCAATGGATGTAGATACAACTTGGACCTTTCAGACTTTGCCCAAGTAGAATTTGTAGGGAGATAGCAGACAGTTGCAAGAAAAATAAGGTTGTGATTTTCTGGTGATTTTAACTTTCCACATATTGACTGGGACTCCCATACTGTAAAGGGATTGGATGGGACAGTGTATGTCAAATGTGTTCAGGAAAGTTTCATTAATCAACACGTTGAGGTCCCAACTAGACAGAATGCAATACTGGATCTCTTCTTGGGGAATGAGACAGGGCAGGTGACAGAAGTGTGTGCAGGGAACACTTTGGATCTAGTGATCATAATTCCATTAGTTTCAAGATAATTATGGAGAAGGATAGGACTGGTCCTCAGGTTGAGATTCTGAATTGGAGTAAGGCCAATTTTGATGGCATCAGAAGGGATCAGGCAGGTGTGGATTGAGATAGGCTGGTTTCTGGCAAAGAGATGCTTGGAAGTGGGAGGCTTTCAAAAGAGAAATATTGAGAGTAAAAAATGTGTATGTTCCTGTTAAAATAAAAGGCAAGGCTAGCAGGTTTAAGGATCTTTGGTTACTGAGGGATATTGAGGCCCTGATAAAGAAAAAGAAGGTGGTGCATATCAGGTATAGGCAGTTAGGATCAAAAGAGGCACTTGAGAAGTATAAGAAATGCAAGAAAACACAAGAGAAAAATCAGGAGGACAAAAAGAGGACATGAGGTTGCTCTGGCTGACAGGGTGAAAGAGAATCCCAAGGGTTTCTATAGCTATATTAAGAGCAAAATTGGTCGTCTTGAAGATCAGCGTGTTCATCTATGCATGGAGTGGAAATAGATCTTAAATGAATTTTTTGTATCTGTATTTACTCTGAAGACAGACACAGAGACTATAGAACTGAGGTAAAAGAGTAGTGAGGTCATGGACCGTATTCTGATTATGGAAGAGGAGGTGCTGGCTGTCTTGAGGTGAATTAAGGTGGATAAATCCCCAGGGCCTGACAAGGTATCCCCTCGGACCTTGTGCAAGGCTAGTGCAGAAATTGTAGGGGCCCTGACAGAGATATTTAAATTATCCTTAGCCACAGATGAGGTGCCGGAGGACTGGAGGATAGCTAATGTTGTTCCATTGTTCAAGAAAGCCTCTAAGAATAAGCCAGGAAATTATAGGTCAGCGAGCCTACATCAGTCATGGGTAAATTATTGAAGGTATTCTAAGGGACAGGATATATAAGTATTTGGATAGACAGGGCCCGATTAGGGACAGTCAACATGGCTTTGTGTGTGGTAGGTCACGTCTAACCGATCTTATAGAAATTTTTGAGGAGGTTACCAAGAAGGTTGATGAGGGAAAGGGGGTGGACCTTGTCTACCTGGACTTTAGCAAGGCATTTGACAAAGTCCCACATAGGAGGCTGGTGCAGAAGGTTAAGTCGCTTGGCATTCAGGGTGAAGTAGTCAACTGGATTCAACATTGGCTTAGCGGGAGAAGCCAGAGAGTGGTAGTAGATGGTTGTCTCTCTTACTGGAGATCTGTGTCTAGTGGTGTGCTGCAGGGATCAGTGCTGGGTCTGTTGTTGTTAATCATCGATATGGATGATTTAGATGATAATGTGGTAAACTGGTTTAGCAAATTTGTGGATGATGCCAGGACAGGGGTGTAGTGGACAGCGAGGAAGGCTATCAAAGTTTGCAGCATGATCTTGACCAGCTAGGTAAATGGGCTGTAAAATGGCAGATGGAATTTAATGCAGACAAGTGTGAGGTGCTGCACTTTGGGAGGACAAACCAGGGTAAGACTTACCCTGTGAATGGTAGGGCTCGAAGATGTGCAGTAGAACAAAGCGACTTGGGAACACAGATCCATAGTTCCTTGAAAGTGGGGGTCATAAAGAGAGCTTTTGGCACCTTGGCCTTCATAAACAGGGCATTGAGTACAGGAAGTTGGGATGTTATGCTGAAGCTGTACAAGACGTTGGTGAGGCCAAATTTGGAGTATTGTGTGCAGTTCTGGTCACCCACCTACAGGAAAGATATCAATAAGCTTGAAAGAATGCAGAGGAAATTTACACGGATGTTGCCGGGACTTGAGGATCTGAGTTATAGGGAAAGGTTGAATAGGTTAGGACTTTATTCCCTGGACTGCAGAATAATGAGGGGAGATCTTTATAGAAGTAAACAAAATTATGAAGGGTATAGATAGGATGAAGGCATGTAGGTTTTTTTCCCTAAGTTTGGGTGAGACTAGAACTAGAGGACTGAGGTTTAGGGTGATAGGTGAAATATTTAAGGGGAATCTGAGGGAAAATTTCTTCACTCAGATGGTGGTGCAAGTGTAGACTGAGCTGCCAGTGGAAGTGGTAGATGCAGGTTCAAATGTAACATTTAAGAGAAGTTTGGATAGGTACATGGATAGGAGGAGTTTGGAGGGATATGGTCTGGTGCAGGTAGATGGGACTAGGCAGAAGATCAGGCAGCATGGACTAGATAGGCCGAAGAGCCTGCTTCAGTGTTGTAGTGCTCTATGACTCCATAGGACATTGCTATAAGTTGCTGACAGACTTATTCTAGCAGAGTATGTTAAAGAAAAGCTCTGTGATGATCAAATCACATATCTGATTGCATTTTCACATTAACATTAATGCTAAGTGTAGTGGATGAATTCATTACTTTCTATGCATATATGTCTGGAGTCACACTGGATATGTTGGTACTTCCATACAAATACCAGGGTCCCGTGAAGAGAGAGTTCAATCAACTCTATTGGAACTGAGCACACACTGAATAAATTGATTCAAGGACAGATCCCTTTCCCCCCTTTCTCAAGTTCATGTCCAGATTACACTTTCAAGGAAATCTCCCCTCTCACTTGACAACCAGATTCTGACATATAATGAATGATGAACCAATTCAACATTTCAACCAAATTTTCAGAAGTTAGAAATGCACAGTAAAGAAGAGTAACTCAGCACAAGTTGCCTTTAAATTACATTCACACCACAAACACCACAGAATATATTTTAATGATATTACACGTTTAAATTTATATTAAGGTGGGATTAAGAGAAATTAATGAGATTTCATACAAGTACATTTATCCTGCATTTTATTATTTCAAGGAAGGGACTGTTTAAAGCCAAGAACTGGATCGAAAAGCAGAAAAGCCTGTCAACAAGCATTGACCTTTCTGACCTCCATGAGCAGCAAATAATTCAGTGCAAAATTGAAGAGGTGACAAAAAAGATAATGAATATCTTAGCCAGAGATATGATTCAAGCAATGCAGAGGTGACAAGAGTAAGCCGGAATCACAACCAAGAGCCAAATGTGGTGACTTCTGCTTGTACAAAAAGAAGCTATACTTCATTCTCTGCGAGTTATAACTCTTTTGGATTTGTGAAAAAATTCACACACGTGTTGCCTGGTGTTGAGTTGTCCTCCAGACACCCTGTGTAAATCAGTGAGGAGAAACATGACACACCTCGCTTTAGGACACAAGCTTCATGCTGTAATTTTGTTTCCTTGCTTGAGAACCCCCATTCATCAAAATGCTTGCAAAAGTACAGTCTCACTAAATTTGGCTCCAGTAATTTATCTGCTTTTCTGTAACTTCCTGCATGCAGGTAAAGATTAATTTGTAACATAGATCTCAAAATTACAGCACTGGAAAAAAATTGTATTGATATTTAGTACATTGGTCTGAAATTCCTTTAACTTATACTGCTTAAAATAAATCAGCTAAAGTAATGTGAGACAGGACTTCAGGCAAATATTTCAATTTTACATGATGTACTCTGCACAATATTTTCTTGACTGTACTTTTGTTAATGATAAGAAATATTGGAAAATACATCAGTTTAAAGAAAAGCACGTTGTCAGTGAGAAAGTGATTAAAACTTCCATTAATCTATTAAGCAAATTATAAAGTGTGAGGAATATTTCAAACTATGTTAGCAGCGCAATTGCTGTTATTTCAGAAACCCCTACACTTTGCCCAGATTTTCCTGGACCAGACCATTGCCCACTTATCCTTGGACCACACCTGCCTGCACTAACCTGTTAAAGAAAATCAAAATAAAATTGCAGAGGCTAGAAATCTGAGAATAAAAACATAATGCTGGAAATTTCTGAAGAAGGTTCGTCAACCTGAAATGTTAACGCTGGTTCTCTATCCAGTATTTTCTGGCTTTGAATTTGCCAAAGATATGGAGTGCTAACTGAGCTCCAGAGACAACCAGTGAGGTGAATGTGGCCATAAGCAGTGACTGAGCCTCAGGCGGTGGATCCTAAGGTAATGGCACTGCTATGCCCTGATGGCCTGTTGACAGATTACAAATGTCAAAGACCTTTGAACTATTTTATAAATACCTCTGATGCATTTAAAAATATTCAATATACAGTATATACAGTATGAATAATTCAAAGAAATAAATATAATTTAAAAGGCATAAAAGTTAAAAATATGCTGAAGTACAAGAAATTAATTCAAATATTACGATAAAGTAACATAAGTGAACCATTCATTTGCATGAACCTCCTTACTCAGGATAAGTGACTCCTTTCAAATGAATGATGTCTCACATCTTGCACCAGCCATCCCTCATGTAAAGTGCACCCAGCCACTCTACTCAGTATGTCTGTACTCCATCATTGGATTCAGTTGTGAGTTTAACAGCACTGCAGGAAGTCAGGCACAGTGGCATCTGATCCCCAATTCATCTTAGACTTTTGTGTCAGGGACAAGCTGAAGACTGAGCATAATAGAGTCTGCAGACATCAAGGGAACTCCCAGCTAAAGATGAGTACAATCCAACCCAGTACTCTATGATAATTTTGAAACTATTAGATCCCCAGATTACCCAATGAGTTAAAAACTGCTGGAGTAACTTAGTGGGTCAGGCAGCATCTGTGGAGGCAACATAGACATTCAGGTCGAGACCCTGCATCCATAGGTGCTGCTTGACCCACTGTGTTCCTCCAGCTGTTTGTTTTTTGCTCCAGATTACAGCATCTGCAGTCTCTTGCATCTCCACGTGTGCACAATGAGTTAGTTTCGTTTCATAATTCCAACATGAAACTGGAAGACTTCTAGGGAAATGACAAACAAGGGCAAAGGATGGCAGCTTAGATTACTTCCTGATGTTTCCACTGGTTTCCTCCTGGAGTTAAAATGGGAAGTCTTGAAAATGTATGATATTTCTGGAGCTTTATTATGTATATAGTACAAGAGCATAAAAAAGCTCTTCAAAGTCCTGTCCCTTCTCTCCCCTCCTGAGGTCACTGATTCTTCCTGAACTAAAGTCCCACAAACTTCACAATGGAATTTGCATCAAGTGCTGTAAGGCAATTCGACTAGTATTCAGTCTGCCTTCATATGATACTTACTTATATCTACTTTCTAAAATATTTGTTTACAATCAAGGTCAGGATTCTGGATTCCAGCTTAGAAATGCTGAGACGAATAAGATAATTTTTAATTGCCAACCTTATTCCACTTTTTTTTAAATACCATGCTTAAAAATATTGTGAGTTATTCAACAAAATATTAGATGCAACGTCTATGGGATTCCCAAATCCATTCACATGTCAATGTCCCATAAAAGGGATTTTTTGATCCCATCCATTTTATATCATCAATCACGTGTTCCAACAATCAATATCTACTCCATATTGCAAAAGTGATTAAATGATTTTACACATTATTATGCTAAAATATATAATTGACAATATATATTTTTATGTGGTTGCTCCTCCATTTAGAAACATTTTGAGGGCAGTAGTCTTCAAAATGTTTTCATGGTATGTTTTGGAGATTGTTTTCCAATAACAAAGTGAGGTAGGCAGCAAGGAGATTAAGAGATTTAAAGAGATCAGAACCTTGATAGCTGAAGACAGAAGCAGGATAAGGAGGGTGGGAATGGCTAAGTCCGAAGGAAGTTAATTTTCTCCAAAACCTATACTATTTGGCAAATAGTTACAGAAATTTCAAGGGGCATAGCTGAGGAGGGATTTGAATGCAAAGGTGAACATTTTAAAACTGAAGCACTGGTGGACTGCAAGTCAAAGTAAGCAAGGAGATGTGGTGATGATGGTGACCTGGACTTAGCATATTAGGATAGAAGCAAAACTTTGGATGAACTCAAGCTTATGCAGGGTTAAAGATGGTGTATCACCTCAAGGTGGATTTTTTGAGGAGTGAGATGATTGTTCTGATAAACAAGGGAATGGAACGGAGAAACCATTCACAAAGCCTGTTAGCATGAAAGGCAGGAAGGGAAGTTGAGAGCTCAGCATTTTATCATATTAAATGAATGCTTCCTATTCCATTGCTTCTGCACAGCTACATTACGCTCAGTACCTGATAACTGAACTGTGTTATTTGACCGACACTTTGCTTGTATAAAGTGTACACACTAGCAATTTTTCTGCAGGAACAGTTGTGCACCATGACGGTAAGGCTGCTCATCTAGAATGCAGTGTCTGTCGTCATTACAGTCCGAGGGTCAATTGTTCACTGCTGGTGCCCTCAACTGTAATGAACATTAGAAGTCATACAGGGAATTGAAACATTGGTGACAATCCTTGTTGAATTGATTTGTAGATCTCATTGTACTTCAATATTCCAAGCTGCTCCTAATGCAGTATTGTGTGGGGATTCAGATGGGTATATTACTGTGATTCAATCTTACCTGAACACATTCAGCTTTACAAATCAAAAGGAAGTTAGAATAGACACTGTATAATAAATACATCCTCTTTTTCTACAGCTGAAGCGAATTCAGGATCATCTATTTTGTTTAACTCCGTACAGTTTTCATGTACCACAATAGCTACAGTTCACTGAAGACAGTATTACCTTTAAGCTGGAAAGTTGTGAGTTCAGGCTCCAAATCAAGGAAACTTTTTAGATGTTCGATGATAACATAAAATGGAGAAGTCTGAATCAGTCACTAATTACCCATCCCTTTTAATTTAAGATTCTCTTTGAAGAAGAAAGCAGAAGTGACCATGAAGACAAGCACATCTACAGCCAGTTGCAATCAGAAGAAAACGGAGAACAGTTCTTGATCACTAATTTATGAATCTTGACAATAAAACATGCTAATTCGCAACCAAATAGATTTTAGTTTTGTGTCCCTTACATTTTTACCTGTCTTCCTTCCAAAGTTGTTTGTTTTTAAGAGGAAAATCATATGAATATTCCTGTTTAAAAGGAAAATCATTTATTGAAGAAAGATACAGGTTGTCCCTGGGTTACAAACACCCATGTGAGTGTACGAGCTCCCATAATATTAGTAAATTCAAAAGTCCGACGTATGTACATACTGTATATTCCTTCCTATGAACAGCAGAACTAGTTTCTCTCCACTTTTAGTAATTGTTCTTTCAAATCAGTCATTTGTGCTTCTGATACCATTCATGACAGTACTGTGGAAGTATGGTTACCATAATGAGTGATTTTTGTGTATTTTCTGACCTATTGAGTTTTTTGATGATGTGACCACGAAAGTCAATGAGGGCAGGGTGGTAGATGTGGTCAATGTGGAGTTCAGCAAGGCCTTTGATAAGGTTCCACACAGTAGGCTGCTCTGGAAAGTTAGATTGCATGGAATCCAGGGAGAACTAGCTAATTGGATACACAATTGGCTTGATGGTAGAAAGCAGAGAGTGATGGTAGAAGATTGTTTCTTGGACTGGAGACCTGTGAACAGTGGTGTGCCTCAGGGATCGGTGCTGGGCCCATTGTTGGTTGTCATCTATATCAACAATTTGGATAAGAATGTACAAGGCATGGTTAGTAAGTTTGCAGATGACACTAAAATGGGTGGTTATAGTGCACAATGAAGAAGTTTATCAAAAATTACAGGGGGATCTTGATTAGCTGAGTAAGTGGGCCAAGGAATGGTAAATGGAGTTTAATTTGGATAAATGCGAGGTGGTCCATTTTGGAAAGTCAAATCCAGGTAAGAGTTTCACAGTGAATGGCAGGACCTTGGAGAGATGTAGAACAGAGGGACCTTGGAGTACAAACAAATAGTTCCCTGAAAGTGGAGTCACAGGTAGATCGGATGGTGAAGAAGGCTTTTCGCATGCTGGCCTTCATAAGTCAGTGCATTGAGTATAAAAGTTGGGAGGTCATAGTGTGGTTGTACAGGACACTGGTGAGGCCTCACTTGGAGTATGGTATTCAGTTTTGGTCACCTTGCTATAGGAAAGATGTTATTAAACTGGCAAGAGTGCAGAAAAGATTTACAAGGCTGTTGTTTGGACTTGAGGGACTGAGTTATAGGGAGAGGCTGGACAGGCTAGGACTTTATTCCTTGGAGCCTAGGAGACTGAGAGGTGATCTTATAGAGGTGTATAAAATCATGAAGGGCATAGATAGCTGAATGCACTCAGTTTTTTTTCCCAGGGTTGGGGAATCAAGAACTACAGGGCATAGGTTTAATGTCAGAGAGGAAAGATTTAATAGGAACTTGAGGGGCAATTTTTTTTACATAAAGGGTGGTATCTATGTGGAATGAGCTGCCGGGGGAGTGGTTGAGGCAGGTACAATAACAACTTCGAAAAGACAGTTGGACAGGGACATGAATTAAAAAAGTTTGGAAGGTTCTGGGCCAAATGCTGGCGAATGAGACTAGCTTGGATGGGGCATCTTGGTCGCCATGGACCAATTAGGCCGAAGGGCCTGTTTCTATGCTGTATGACTCTATGACTATGGATAAAATTGACTTAGAGATATATGTAAAAATGGAACCAGTTCATTACCTGGGTGGCCTGTAGTTACATTTTTCAGTTCCCTAAAGTTTTTTTGTCATCTATTTTTCTACAATTAATTTTAAAGAACAACAGAAGCCTACAATCTTACTAAAACTGAACCTGCAAAACCTCTTGTTACAATAAAATTAGAACATTCTCTCACATTGATATCTTCATTTCTCCACTAACATTTAGAGAACACATCGAGTGCAGCTCTGTGTGCGGAACCACTCGGGACTGCAGTTGTCCACAATTTTGCAATGTTTCAAAAAGCTCCTTATCTAAGTTGAATCCACCTTTTATTTACAAGTAAATCTCTTGCCATAATATTAATCTTGATCTGTTAGCCTATTTGGCAGTCCTCAGGCAATAACTACGACATGTTAATTTGAAAAAAAAATAGGTTACGTTAAAGGAAATGACTACTTTGAAGTTCGGAAGATGAACGAATCACCTTGTGAGATGGAAGCATTATACAGGGGCTCCCCAGGTTATGATGGCCTGACTTATGGAAATCTGACTTTATGCAAATTCTCCCATACATTTTTAAAACATTTTTCAAGCTGGTAATAATGATAATAATAATAAAATATTTCATGGTATTCATTAATGATTGGATACAGTATATACTCCATTAGTTCAATTGTGGGTAATATTGGGGTGATTATTCAATGAACTGAACGAATTATGGCAAGTGTGTGTACAGTGACAGGCTATAGGTGGTTATAGAATACAGATGTTTCTGATTTATGGTGAAATCGGCTTATGGACAGTTCTCAGGAACAGAATCCTTATGTAACCTGGGTACTGCCTGTGCTTTATCTCTGTGCAAATGTGAGAGGGTGAATGACAGCTGTTAAGCAGTTCCCTGGATTCATGAAGTTTTCTTAAGAATAAAGTAAATATGGCTATACTTAACACACCAATAACCTCTGAGGTGTGAAATTAAATGCAAAGATGTGCAAAAGAAATAGTCGCTAAAATAAACATTATTATACATTAACAGTGGTGTTGGATTTTCTTTGATACAAATCCCGTACGTTCAATTTATTAGTAAGTTTGATCTTCACTGTTATCAGAATTCCTAAAAGATAAAGAATGTCATCCAGAAAATTTAGGCAGATATAAAATGACTGAATAATTCGTATTCTCAGGGTAAAATGCAAATTGTTGATGAATTTGTGCTGTGATTCACCACTAAGATTTGCCTTGAATTTAAAATTCTTGTCTTGTGCTCAACTCCTTTCTTTCTGAGCTTTACCTTCTCCCACCACCCACCCCCCCCCCCCCCCCCCCCCCCCCCCCCCCCACCATCCACCCAATGTTACCTCCTCCATCCCTGCAACATATTAGGGTGGATCTTCCTGGCCATAGTCAGCAGTTTTGAAAGGAACCATTGGCTTCATAAGCCATTCAATGGGAATAAGTCCTAAACAGGTGGAGATACTCTAATTCAAGATTAGCTCTCCACATCTGGAACAGTTTTGGTGGGCAGCAACCATGGGCTGTGACTCCAGGCAGTGGGTTAGGTCCAGCAAGATCTGGACAATATCTGCTATCAAGCTGTGCCGAATGCTGCCAAGATCTGTGCACACATTTTAAAATGTATTTATGGGATTAGGGCATCATTCATTGCCCATTCCTAATTGCCTTTGGAAAGGTGGTGAGGAGTTACCTTATTGGATTGCTGCAGTCCTTCAGGTAAAGGCTCTCCCACAATGCTTTTAGTTTCAAGCAACCTGACAATGTCCCAAGCATCTGGATGTGCATCACAACAGTCATGAGCTATGAACTGTTCCAGGACAGAGCTGGTGGGTAATCTTGTACTACAGGGGGAGAGTCAGCACTTACCTCCACCCTTTGACTTTTGCACATTAATTTGTACCTACTAATCATCCTCTCATTGGTGTGGTGACAGATTCTGAGCTGGTTGATACAAGATCCAGTAGAGTGACTTGGTATCTTTTTCCACATCTGACACTATGTACTCATATGGTATGGCTTGTCAGTGTGATCTTTTGGGGTGTCTGAACTATAGAAAGTTCTGTTGTATGGTCACGGTAGGGGCTGGAAAAGAGGTATCTTTCAACCATATGCACCTAAAAGGCAAAAGGGATTGCCAATGAAGAACAAATGGCACAGTGCTAAAGTAGTAGAGTCGCTACCTTGCAGCTTGAGGGACCTACGTTCAATCCTGACCTCTGCTGCTGTCTATGTGAAGTTTACAGATTCTCCCTGTGACCATGTGGGTTTCCTTCATGTGCTCCAGTTTCCTCCCACAGCCCAAAGATGTGCAGGTTGGTGGGTTAATTGGCCACGGTGAATTGCCCCATGGTAGGGGTAAAATCTGGAGGGAGTGGATGGGAACGTGGGGAGAATAGAGTGGGATTAGTGTTTTGGGTGCTTGATAGTTGGTGTGGACTCAGTGGGCTGAAGTACCTGTTTCCATGCGGTGTGACCCGTTGATATATGGAATGAAGTTTAGAATTGAGGGTGCTATTTTATCCCTGATGCTCCATTTGGCAAGTGCTCTGTGCCAGCCAGTTACAAACACTTTTGAGTCATTAATAAGATTAAGCGTTGGGCATAGTAGGGCAAACCTTTAGTCTGTTGTATAAGTGGCAGTAGTGCATTTCCTTCTCCTTGGGGTTAAAAGTGTTGGCGAGTATAATCAATTGTGATAAGTGCACAATGCTTTAAATGCATTTAGGATATGAGATGTGCGTATGAGTATTGTAGTGGTTGTAAGTCTTGGAGAGTATGTTGGAGCATGTGAATGGTAATTACTAGCAATTGTTATTATGTCAGAGTTAAATGTAAGATACATGGAGTAGTGTACAGTTGTGCAGCTTCTGGCAGATGAGCTTTCTTATTGCTCACACTGACCTTGACCATGTATGTGAGACATCACATTTTTTTTTCTTGCACAGGATTCAGGTCCATGGGACTGCACTCTGGAATGGATCATTTCACCGATACTTCACCTCCAACTTTAATCATCTGCTGGGCCCCAAAGCATGTTGAGCATCTTTTATTTGATCGACTTCTTACACCAGCATCTCTATATCCTCTTTGGTGAAGCAAGTGCCTGCTTCTGTGCCTACATCATCAATCTATTCATCCAAGGTACACAATGATATGCACCAAAGGGTACACACAGTGATTACCTTTCTTTCAAGAGGTGCAGACATAAATTTATTTAATGCAGATTGGTTTCAATGGGACTCATGAAATTATTTGCAATTAGTGTGTATTGGTGAGAAAAGGGTTGCCATTGGCAACTCCTAATAAGCATAAAAAATTCATGCAAACAGCACAGGGACAAGCAAGCGAAGATCTCCTACACAACTCCATCTAAATGCACGTTTTCATGCAAAACTAAATTTCTAGGCCTAGAGTATTGTGGCAGAGACAAAGAAGATATACTGTATATCGAATAACTTTTCTTGACACTTGGTCCAACTGGTGAAGATGATTAACAATCAAAAAGTCACAGATGCTGGAAATCTGAAATAAAACCAGAAAATGCTCAAAACACTCAGCAGGTCGGGCAACATCTGTGGAAAGAGTTAATGCTTCAGGTCAGAGTCCCCTCACCACAGGAGAAATAAAAAGGTAATTTTAAGTTGAAGAGTGAGAGGAATGGATAGGATAAAGGGAATATCTGTGAAACAATGAGACCGGGTCAAATGGGTTAATGGAGCAGCTGGAGGTAAAGGAAGGAAAGAAAAAATGTTGTCTGTTGCAGGAATGAATGCGTCAGAGAATAAAGTAGAACTGCAGACCATGAAAGCTTTGAGATAGAGTGAGTTGATGTAATTGCAAAGAGAGCTCAAGATAATGCATTTGCTGAGGCATGGCATAAAATAATGGGGCCTCTAACTAGTCTCACCCTATCACAGATATTCCGTTTACCCTATCCATTTCTCCCACCACTTTCCCTGGAAGATTTTTTATCTCTCTTTCCCAGTTCTGGACCTGAAATATTGGCTTAGATTTTCTGTCCACAGATTCTGCCAGGCCTCATGAAAATGATGGCAGTTTGAGACATGTGCCCTGGAAATCTCCTCTGCCTTCAACAAAAAAGCAGCACCGACATTCAGCAAAGGAAGTATATGCTTGCCACTTGCTGCATTAAGATCTCTGTTTTCACCTGAAATATGGATGCAATTTTGGTATTTGCACAATGTTATGTAAATAAGTCACATAGTCAGAGCACAAAGTGATGCCATCACAAACAGAAAAAGTAAATGTGTTTTGAGTTCCAAGCTGTTAAAATTAGAATATACACCCTTACTTGAAGCTACCATGTTATGGAACTATTATTGGAAGTAGAACCTACCTGATCTCCAGCATTATCCAAAGTCCACCTTTGGTTACATTACAGTAACGTTAACCAATTTGTAGGCCATAGTTTTGGAATAGTACAAGCCTCTGAAACAAGGCCTTTAAATCTCTTCACTTTAGTAAATTATTTAGCCTCTGGCATACATTACAAGAGCAAAAGATTGATAGTGTTCACTGTTCAGGGAATCCACAAGTATGTTACTTAACACTTCACAAATTTTATAATGTAAACTGAACTGATTTAATGAAAGAAAGTGCAGAAGCAATAATCTGTTCCACATTTTTAGTTGTTATAAAGAAAGATAAAATATATATGGCTGTGGGCTCAAAGACCTCTGAGTATACCAAGCACTTTATAGCTATGAAAGTACCTTAGAAGTGCAGTCAGTTTTATACTAGTGGAAACACAGCAGCTAATTCATGCAGAGCAAGATCTCACAAAGAGCAATGTTATAATAACTTAATTAGTTATAAAAGAAAAACAGAAAATAATACTCATCAGGCCAGGCATCATTTTGGAGAGAAAAACAGAGACAAAGAGCTTCCATCAGATCAGAGAAAACTTAGAAATTAAATGATCAAATGTCTTAAAAGACTGAAAAAGGTTGAGTGGGGAAGGGGGAATTGCCAGTGGAGAGAACAATAAGAATGTATTTGATAGGTTATGATGATTAAGAGAATGTTTCCAGTTTTTTTGTTATTATTTCAGATTTCCAGTATCCACAGTCCTTCACTATTTAATAGTTACATTTATTGAGGGTTAAATCTTGGTCTGGATCTGAAGAACAGTTCTGATCTTCAAAGCAGTGCCATAAGATCAGAGTGGTCAGACAAGACCTCAATTTAGCATTTCAGGTAAAAAGCCACACTTCTGAAACTGTCCTCTGACAGTAAGTTTCGTACTTGTGCGTCTGGAACAGAACTTAAAGCCACAACCTTATAACTCAAATCAAAAATTCAATAAATCGACGAAGCCTGCCCAACAAATGCTGAATCTAATAGGGTTTAGCTTTGCCCATTCTTCTCATACCTCTTCCCAAAGGATGGCAGGTCCCTTTGATGATGATTATGGCAGGCTAAGAGCCTGACATCATCACTTCCTGAATCTTAGAACTGGAATTGGGGGAAAGAATAGAACAAAAAATGGAATTGGAAATGAAGGGGAAAGATTTACTTTCACAAAATCATGATGTGAACAAACTAATTATGCAATATCTACACCCAAAGCATTGACTTGTGTTTTTCTTCTCCCAGATGCTGTATATTTTCAGTGTTTATTTTAATGGAAATAGCATATCTGGAGTGACTTTAGTGAGTGACATGGAAGAATAACTATAGAACATTCTGTTATTCCTTGTTTAAGTTTTTTCAAGGCTTGATGCTCAGACCTTTGCTAATTATTTACTAAATAATAACAGGTTAACTCATTTATTAGCTCTTGTCTCAGAGCTGGAAGTTTTCAGGGTATCTTTATTGGATTGCTTATGAAGAATTTGGGGGTCAGATTGAGCAAAATCTTGTCCCAGATCTTAAAATGGATCATTTTGCTTTACAAAATTCGCTTTGGATTTCATCTCTACAGAGCAGCATTTAAAAGCCCAAGGATGGTTAGAGATTGTGGCAGCAGCATGGGAAAGCCTTTGAAAGCTGTAACTATTATGCTGAATTATGTCAGATTTGTCAGAGAGGGCACACAGGGTTTTTCTGACACTTGGAAGGAATGTCTTCCTGAAGATCACTCTACAAAGGGAGAAAAACAAGGAGGAAGTGGTCAAAATTAAAAAAGCAGGCCCCTCAGAACTTTATGTCCTTTATGGATGGAAGCTTGGTTGCATCTATCATTCTCTGAACCATTGTGAGTCCAGCTGCAGAGCCAGAAGTCAGGTGTGGATGAAGCGCTTTCTATACTTCTACACTGTGGCACGAGGATTGCTGGTGTTTCTCTTTGTAACTGTTGGCTAGCTGTCAGCATGATCCAGTCTTTAACTTGAAAAGAAACAAAGGCATTTTCCATTCTCTTCCTAATAGGCTCGGTATTCTTTTTATTGAAATAAAAGCAACCTTTAGTTTTTGCCTGTTAAGTATAATTCAATTTAAATGAAGTGACCACAGAACCAATGGACTAAGGCTGACCTAAAAGTAATGGTCATTTAGTGTAATCCAGATTGCAGCAATTTACCATATTAAAAAATCCCTTCATCTCTCTGTACCACCAGTCCACCCCACGGCCACTCCAGTTCATTTGCCAGTTATCACACAAGTGTGCTCTTTGGCCCCATCCTTTTACTATTAGTCAATCATCGCCAAATTAGCAACCACATTTCCATCATTACAGCAGTGACTACAATTCAAAAGTACTTTGTTGACTGTAAATTGCGATAGAATATTTGTTTCATGAAAGATACTACAATGTATAAAGTCAAGTTTTTCCCTTTGCTTGAAGCTTTCCTTTTGATTACCAGAGTTTTCACTGATGATGATTCAGGAATTGTTGTTGTCACTGCTATTAATATAAGTGTAGGTGAAAGACCCCTAATAAGGAGGAGTGAAATAGACTGGAATTAACCACAAGCTTGTGACTTTCACTTAAATCACAGAATTACAAGAAGGATACATCAGGGAAGGAAGCCATTCTGTCCATTGAGTCCATGATGTCTCAATGCAAAAGCAACCTAGCTGGTCTCAGTCACCCATAACCTCCCCATAGCCCTGCAATTGTTTTCTTTTCTAGTGCTTATCCAATTCCCCTTCGAACCTGCATCCATTACCCCCTCTGGAATTACAGTCCAGATCCTAACCACTCGCAATGCAAAAAAGTTTTTCCTCATGCCATTCCTGATTCTTTTGCCAGTCACTTAGACTCTGCTGGCAATGGCAACAATGTCTTTCTATATACTCCATTTAGATTTGCCAAACAAATGTTTCATAATGGTTCATCGCGACTTCTTTGCCTTTGTATTATATGCATCTACTTATAAAACCCCAGATACCATATGCTGTTTTAAACATTTTCTCAACCTGCCCTACCACTTACAATGATTTATGCACAAAAACCCCCAGCACTCTCTATTCCTGGACCCTTTTAAAATTCTGCCCTCTAGTTTACATTGCCTTTTACCATTTTCCCAAATTTCCATCCTGACAACCTGACAGGATTCTTCAGGTGTCTGTGGTTAAATATAATCATAATGCAACACATCTGCTGGGAACAGGACTGGTTTAAGTTGGGTCCTGCTTTATGGACCAGCCCATACTATTTTCAATCGATGTCAGATGGTTGACCCCAAGTTTTCCTGTTCAAATGGATAGATTATGTACCTACCATTTGAAAATAGCCAAATGCTTTTCCATTTTTCCTTGCACATTGCTAAATGAAGCTTTCACCTGCATCAGCTAGAGCTTTAGTATCCAACCCTGGCATGGCCAGAAGAATAAGTGAGGTGGAATTTAAGCAGCAGTATTTTATAACTGATTTTTCCATCTCTATTGGCAAGTTAGCATCTCATATCAAGTGCTTAGGAGATGGAAATTAGTCCTTGGACAGTTTAGATATATTGGTCCTTGAAAGAAGCTATAGAATAGAAACAAAAATGTAGCTTCAGAGATGACAATGCAAGAAACTTACTGATTCCAATGGTGGTGGTGATCTTGACTGCAAGTTCTGGGACTCCACATGGCATAAATAATGGCTGCAATATGTACTGTCCAAAAGCCAAGGATATAACAGCAGTGGCGGCAGGTCTATATGGAAAGCAATGGGATAACATTATTGTTGGTTTCTCAAATAAAACTTAACCCTGAAAACAATCAAAAGATCTTTTTGTACTATGGCTGTTTGTTCAGAAATTCTTGAACAGAAGATTGCTTGAAAGTGAAGTACATTATCAAATATGAGGTAACATAGAGTTAATAGAATTAAATAAAGATGGACAAACAAAGAAAGACCCTGGTGCATTAGCAAATTCTTATCACATCATTGATTATATCCAACTCATCAATTGTTCTGAGGAAGGACTCTCTAAAACTTTTCTTTTGCGATCTTTATCTTGAGCCAGCAAAGGGAAATCAAACTGTCTTTTAATTCTCTGTAGGAGAGCCCGGCAGAAAAGGCTGACTAACGGGAATGTGCATTTTGAAATTCCATTGCATTGTGTCTGATTTCGTCTCCTTGGTACAATGGAGATGGTGCACGGAGAACATTATGGCAGATGGAGGATCATCCTGCTCCTCATATTCACTACCTAAACCAAGTCTCAGAGATTAGGCTTCCTCAGAACCTCTTGTGAAATTTTTCAGAAGTATTTTTGTCCTCCACCTCCAGAGTTCATCTCCCTTTCAATGGGTGATAACTGTTTTTCTCCAGGATCAATTAAACCTCTTTTTTTTTTCAAACACCCTGCCCCTTCATACTCCTCCCTTGAACAGGAAAGAAACAAATGAGGAATGCTAGCTCCATGATTATGTCAAAAATTACGAGCTATATTAATTAACTTCCATGGTTACTTTATTTGGAAGAAATTTTTTTGCCTGAGGGTACTTTATTCACAAAATGTGCAAATCACTCACTCAATACATTCATTTTTCACCATTCATTGTACATGGCATATTATTATATCAGTCCTTTTACTTTGAAGATTAATAATATATGCCTGAAATGTATTTCTTCCTTTACATGCATTCCATAAGTCCAAAGGATTTTTGCAAAGATTCTAACCCCTCATTGCACAAGGTAGAAAGGCTTTAAACTGCGGCCTTTCCTCATACAGCCTTCATGGCCATTGCACCGAAGTTCAGTACATCTCCTAGCATGTAGTTCTGGAGCTCGGAATATGCCAGTCTATAACATTCAGTCATGGAAATCATCATGCACTGGAAGACCAGCAGGTTTCAGGCAGACCAGAATATGTCTTTCAATGAGCTGATGACCTTCCAGCAGCAGTTGTTATTTGTCTCAGTGTCTGTCCCCAGGAACAGCCCTTGACACTCAAGAGCCCCATGTTATTCAGCTGTTTGGGATACATTCTGAAAACAATCGCTTCATCCCTTTCCAGACTTTGGCAAGTGCACAGACCAAAAGGAGCTGCGCGATGGATACCCTACCAGATTTGGCTTGAGAGCAGTGTGCAGTGACCACGCATGAAGTATCTGACAGGGAGAGGATCTCTCGCCAAATGAACAAAAGTAAATTGCAAATACAGAACATTCAAATGTCCCCATTTACAGCATGAGACACCTTGTTCCATTTGCTTACATTTACATTATGTCAGCATGAATTCAGATTTTCTTTCACGTGAGCAGTAAGTCCAAAAAGGTTTTTATATAGTGCTCAGCCTCTTAATGTGCAGTGGCAGAAGGATCCTAAAGTGTAGCCGTTCCCCCCTGAGCCTATGCCACAATGACACTGAGTTTCAGTGCATTCCTTAGCATGTTGTCCTTAACCTCAGAATGTGGAATCTGCAACATTCAGTTGCAAAGGCTCCTGACACTGACAGACTAGTAGGTTCCAGGCAAACCAAAGTGCATGTGGCATTGACTTGGTAATCTTCCAGCAGCAGTACTGTGTTATGCAACTGTTCAAATGAAGCTTGGCAAAGAGTACTCCATTCTTTTCCAGATATTCTGGCCAAAACACATGCCCCTGAAGGGGATGGATAGCAGCCACCTGAAGGCCTGTGTACAGTGGCATTGAGAGCCCAACTATGTAAGAGGGGTCTGACAGGGTGGGTCCTTCTTACTCGAGCTGAGTGAGGTCTTAGTGTTTGCCTGAAAGAATAAATGAAATCCTCCAACCATATCCCCTGTTAGAGCACAATCCATTCTCTCAATCTTTTAAAAGTAAATGTGATTTCAGAGACATAAAAGAAAGTGTGCAAGCTGATAAGTCTGCCTGGTTCCTGAGCACCTAATCTGTACCAGATTTTATTGTATAATATATACTGTGACGTGAAACAAACTAACTTTTATGTAACATTACAACTAAATATTTAAGAGGGATGATGTTTGAAAATTAAAATTCCCCAAAAGATTGGGAAATTACTGAAAAAGCAGTTCATTGGGAACCTGTCATTTCTCATTTATCTGATAAAATTAAAAAGAAATGATTGATCCCACTGCAGAAAAATGCCACAGCAGCAGGTGAAGACTTGGCATTCTTCCTAGTTCAAACTCAATACAACAATGTTACTGGAAACTTGAGCACCAGCCGGCAACCAGTAACTTAGGTGAATGTATTAAGGCCAGAGGTATGTATCTTGAATAATCTTGGGAAAATGGAGGACAACTTGTTTATGTTGCCAGGATTTGCCTTGTTCCATCTAAAGGTGTGCTGCCAATATCACACAAAGCTCTGGCAATCTCTAGACTGACACTGGCTTCCAAAGAAGCGGATGTTTTCCTTCTGTGCCAAAACAAATGCCTGGAGTGTCTGGAAGCCCATTAAAGAAGCAACTTAGCGAAATGGCATCGAAAAGGAAACAGAGAATGGGGATTAATGGATCATTTTCATTTTGGCAAGCTGTAACTAGCAGGATGCCAGAGGAATCAGTACAGGAGTCTCAAGTGTTTAGAAGCTACACTGATAACTTAGATCAGTGGCCTTCATTGCAAGGCCCCCGGGTCAGTAATTGCTGTCTTAGACCCTAGGTGTGGCTCCCAAAGGAGGAATGGGCCAGAGTATGGCCGAGAACCTGGGCAGTTGTGGGGATGGAGTGTGACTGAGAGAAGGTCCAAACATGCAGATGGAGAGCTGTGTAGAAAGCAGCTGGGAGTGCAGACAGAGCAGAGTGGGGAATGGGGCCGGCTGTGGGGAGAGAGAGGAATGGGGAGTGGGGCTGGGTCTGTGGAGTGAGGACTGGGGAGTGGGGCCGGGTGTGTGGACACCGCAGAGTGGGGAGTGGGGCCGGGTGTGTGGACATCGCAGAGTGGGGAGTGGGGCCGGGTGTCTGGAGAGAGAGGAATGGGGAATTGGACCAGGTGTGTGGAGAAAGCAGAGTGGGGAATGGGATCAGGTGTGTCGAGAGAGCAGAGTCCAGAAACTCAGACCCATGCCATAATTAGTTCAATTTTCAGACAAAAGTGGGCACAATAAAACAGCAGCTTTCTTCTCTTCCTTTCCTTGGCTAAAACGTCATTGGGATCTGACTTAACATGCTTTGTATTTATGAATGAGGCTTCTCTTTGAGTACTACAAAGACACCAAGACTAACCCCTGCGGCAGGGTAAGGACCGTACAAGTACCTACAATAAGCATGATTTTGCAGCATCCATGTTTAACACCCCTTTCCAGTCAAGCTTCAATTTTCTGAGCCAATTTTTGGCCATTAAAGTTGGTCGACTGGTGCAATCAGTTACAAGTAGTTCTACTTACTGTCAGTTGGGATGTGCTTGACATTTCATCTGGCCTAAAGTCATTCACTGTTACCCATACACTCACTCCAAATTGTTCTGGTAACTGCACTGTATGTGTTTAGCTTTGCTCTTCTGTGAAAGAACTGTGTCTGTCCTTCTCCAAAGTACCCTTCAGCAGCCTCTCAAGCCTTGCTCTTCCTTCTTGTGAGAGTTTTAGCTGGCATTCTCCCCTGTGCCCCCCTTTGCTGGTCCTCTATACTCAACATATCACGAGTGCCTTCAACTGTGTGGTTACCAGCCCTGTTGGCTAACAGATACATTTAATTGCTTTGCACAAAGATTTTTTCCAAGTGATGTCTGCTCTTTACATCTTCATCATCAATTTTTAATGCATGTATATGTTCTTATTCCAATCATATGGACTGCCAGGAATATAATGAAACATGAACATCTTGTTTATTCCACCTTGTCCAACTACAGAGGTACACTACTCATGTGTACATCACACACCTAGCACTGTAGGGCAGGTACAAGAATTTAAAATTGCTGGCTTTTGGTGAGAAGGCATATGCACTCTTAAAGTTCCTAATGAATACGTGTACATGCACCCATAACCTCATGGTTTACATATCTTTTCCAGATAATTGTTAGGAGAGCTTGTGTCCCTGCTTACATGCCCCATTTAGGGGTGATAGCAATGTTGACATCCACTGGTAATGCATGACCACCTGCAGGTCTTTTACCTCAAGTCTCCTGACATTTGCTACCACCTGATATGACAACCAGAAACTGTTGTTTCTGCATATTGAGGAAACTGGCTCTACTTTGTTGTGGGCCAGTCAACTCTTTGGTCTTCACAAAGGTTAAAGCAGCTTGAAGGGAAGGAAACTGACTCTTCTGTCCATACACTCTGTGTGTGTGTGTGTGTGTGTGTGTGTGTGTGTGTGTGTGTGTGTGTGTGTGTGTGTGTGTGTGTGTGTGTGTGTGTGTGTAGGTTCCATGGAAACTTATGTTCTTGTATACTCATGTTTCCTTAAAACACAGAAGGAGGCCATTTGGTCCATCATTAACAATTCTTAGACCATATCCATCAATGCCATTTCCCCACTTATCTTTCTGCAACCTATTTTCTCCCATATACCCTACAACATCCCCGCCACCTCTAATTCTTCTGCCATCTACCCACACAATGAGTAACTTACAGCAGGCAATCAACCAATCAACATGTCTTTGAGATGAGGGAGGAAACCAGAGCACCTGGCAGAAATCTGTGTGGTCACAGCGGGGGCAGTCCACACAAACCAGTGCAAGTTCCACAGCCATCAATGATTCAGGCTGCCTCTCTCCTCTTCCCATTCACCTACCACCTCTCCCTTGTCCAGTGACTCATGTCTCCTTCCTCCCCTTTGTGAAGCATTTGGAATCAATCACATTGGTGAGTCTGGAGTCATATATTTGCCAACCAGGTCAGGATGGCAGATGTCCTTTATTGAAGGATGTAAATGAACAAGAGATTTTTACAGTAATTCAGTAGTTTCATGGTTACTGTTTATGAGACTAGGTTTAATATCAATTTTGTTAAAATAAGTGTTTATCTTGCACTGACATCAATTAGCTGAGAATGAGTTGGAGAGTCAGGTAATGTAACATGTGCAATACAGATTGATATGATTTTAAGGACTCCAGCATGTGACAAGCCTCCACAAGTTTAAGTGAAAAGAATGCTAGAAATTCTTCCTGGTCCTGTAGGCCCTTCAAGAAGCTCCCGGTAGACAAATCTGCTGTAAGAAATGCTGTTTTGTACATTGTGAGTTCTTTGACAAAGTACCTTTGTCTTATCTTTGACTACCTCCCAGTACTTTCGAGGCAGGTAACGCTAAAGAGGCCACAATGTACTATCTGGAATAGGTATACCATTGAAACCTGGTTATTTCATTTAAGTACTGATACTTCCCAAGAATAATGTTTGGGATTAACAATATAATTTTACAATTGCTATTTCCATAGCCAGCAATTGGTAGCACCTTGCCTGACCAAGAGTAATCCCCGCGTTCAACTTGTTCTTGTACGAGCTTGAACACAAATTTGAGCTAATTACCCAGATCATGTTGAGCAATTAAATGCTTGTTGCTTTGACAACGAACAGATTTGACAGTTCTGCATATTTTTTGAGAAATCAAATTTGCTGGTTGAAATAGCTTTTTGAAATATATTGATCAAAGCACAGGACAATTTACTTGTACAAATATGTAATGGTACATTGTCATGTAGAACAATGGAATGAACACATACTTGGTCAATATTGTAGGGTATTATGATGCAACACCTGAACACTCACTTCATCTGTATCAGGTTGCTGAGGTCATTGCTGCTCAAGATATTAATTATCCAGTTGATTGATTTTCTTAATCATCAGTATGATGTATGGAATCACTGCAGTTAAACTTTAAAGTTGACCAAGCAACTAAATGTTTTGAGTGATCCTAAGTTAATAATTTATTAATTTATGAACTACTAACTAATCAAGGTTTTAGAAATGAGCAGTAAAGAAAAGTTGAGTCGATAATCAGATAAGTTGTGATATTATTGCATGGTGGGGCAGGTTCAAGGACTCTGTCTATTTCTTACTTATATAAAAACAACATTTTGATGAAGAGAAAATGCTCAGAAACAGGAAAATTGGGAAATCATGCTGACGACTTGACAAATACGTCTCCTTCTATAAGTTGCTTTAGTAAAGGCTCACTTGTAACAAATGCATAACAATTTGAACTTGCACAAAAGATCTTCAGTACTTCAAAGGAATATCACTGAACAAAGCCACTTAAGGAAATAGTAGGAAGGTTAGATATTAGAGCCAAAAACTCGTCAAATAAAGTAATTTGCAACAGGAAAAAGAACGGAGAATTTTGGGGAGGGAATCCCAGAACACAGAGCCAATGGCAATTGAAGGCATTGTCCCTGTGGTAAAGTGATTCAAATTGGGAAAGCACAAAAGGCCAGACTTGGGGAAGTCCATGTATCTTTGAGAACTGTAGGACTGGAGGAGGTTACTGAGATTGGAAGTAGAAAAGACATGGGAAGAGTTTCAAACAAGAGTGGATTTTTAAGGTCAGGATGTTTAACCAGGAGCCAGCGCAGGTCAGTGCACACAAGGATAATGGGTGAGGAGGATTTGGTTTGAATTAAATCGCAAGGATCAGAACACCAAACAATCACAAGTTTGCACAGAGTTTAGCATGGTTAGACAGACAGACAGACCTGGAATAGCCATGAATGGAGGTAGCAAAGACATGGCTGGGTGTTTCAACTGATGGAAATAGGCAATTGATGCATATGTTTCAACTGCTCAGAGCATGATAGTACAGGTGGAAATGGGCAATCGATGGATATGGATATGATTCTATGGATATGTGGTCTGAAGCAGATTTAAGGCCAGATATAACACCAAGATTGCCAACAGCCTGGTTCAGTCTCTGGAAGTTGCAAGGGAGAGGGATACAGTCTGTGACTATGGAATGGAGTTTGTAACAAGAACCAAAAGCAATGACTTAGTCTTTCCAATGCTTAACTGAAGAACATTCTGATAATTGAGAATGAACGAGGGCTCAAGAGAAGTTGTGATGAGGTAGAGCTGGAGGCCATCAGAGTACATGTGGAAACTGATGCTGCATGCGGCATGTCTTTTCTTAGCTCCGCCTCTCGGACCAGGATTTCAAAGTCTGCATCAGTGAAGCTGGGTGCCTGCTCTCAATGTCTCTCTTAGCATTTCCCCAAACAGCTCTTTATAAATGTCACAATGACTTCCATCAGTGGTTGGAAACACTGATTATCTTATCTTTAAAACATGCACCATGACCTCAATTACTGCAGGTTATTTTCAATTGGAATCCAGTTCCTGGAATTACCCGTAGTTAATATGTGCTAATGCAAAATAATTGCAGAAGGAGCTGCTTAAGCATGATGGTACAGTGATTATATTACTGGATTAGTAATCCAGAGAGGGGGGTTCAAATCCCACTATGGCAGCTGTAGAATTTAAATTCAGTTTAATTTTTAAAGAATCTTGTCTTAGCAATGAATGTGATGAATATGAAACTATCATATTATTTTTAAAAGTCCACACATGAAAGTCTTGCGGGGAAGAAATCTACCATCTCTACCTGATGTGTTCTATTTGTGACTCCAGCTCAATGTAATGTGGTTGATTTGTAACTGATCACTGAAATGCCCAGCAAGCCATTTATAAAGGTTACCTTTATAGCCTTTATAACCCTTTATAAAGGTTAAAACAGCAAAAAGGAGAAAAAATGGACAGACCACCTGGCGCCAAATTTAGAGATGGCAAAACAGGAAGAGCAGTCCCACATCACAATATAATTGTACCTGCAGTTGATGTGCCAACTCCTCCATCACAATCCTTACATATACGTATCCTGTCCCACCAGAAGAACATATCAGAGAAGGTATATAGATTGGGAAGGAATATTCCTGGTATATAGAAGGAAGTCCACAACACTGACTTCAGATCAAATAAGAGAAAGAAAATCTCCTCCTATTCATCATCCATTCTTAGAAGACAAACCTGTACTCCTTCATGTTAAGTAACACATGGGAGAAGCACAGGGAGAAACAAGGGCACAGAATTTACTCTGGGTGGGGAACTCCATCACCAACGGTGGCTTGGTGGCACTACCATTGTAGAACGAGCTGCCAGACTGGGTTTATGGCAGCAAGTACCCAAATAAACATAAGGGATACAACCTGACCTTGAGCTCACCAATTTACCAGTTGGAAATACAACTACCCATGACAACATTGGTAACAGGTGACCACCCACTGTCCTTGTGGAGATGAAGACCCACTTTCCTGCCAGGTACCCTCCATTAAGTTGAACAGCACCACCCATTGCACAAACTGGAATGGATAAAGGATAGACGATAGCTCAAAATTATGCATGCATGAGGTGCTGTAGACCTTCATCAGCAATGGAAATGAACATCACTAACTGTATCATTCTGAGGGATATGAGCTGGGTCTTTTGTTGTTTGTGATTTATATAAATAATTTGGATGGGAATGTGCAAGCATGGTTAGTAAGTTTGCAGATGATACTACAATAGGTGGTATTGTAGACAGTGAAGATGATTATCAAGAATTACAGCTGGATCTTGATCAGCTGAGGAAGTGAGCCAAGGAATGGCAAATGGAGTTTAGTTCGGATAAGTGCGAGGTGTTACATTTTGGGAAGACAAACCAATGTAGGAGTTTCACTGTGAACAGTTGGGCCCTGGGGAGTGTTGTGGAAAACATGGACCTAGGAGTACAAGTATGTTGTTCCCTGAAAGTGGGGTCACAGGTGGACGGAGTGGTGAAGAAGGCTTTTGACACACTGGCCTTCATCAGTCAGGGCAATGAGTATAGAACTTGGGATGTTATGTTGCAGTTGTAGAAGACATTGGTGAGTCTGCATTTGGAATATTGTGTTCAGTTTTGGTCACCCTGCGCTAGAAAAGATGCCATTAAGTTGGAAAGAGTGCAGAAAAGATTTACGAGGACATTGCCAGGACTTGAGGGACTGAGTTATAGGGAGAGGTTGAACAGGCTAGGACTTTATTTAATGAAGCATAGGACAATGAGAGGTGACCTTACAGAGGTGTATAAAATCATGAAGGGCATAGATAGGATAAATGCACAGAGTCTCCCAGGAAAAGAGAACAAAAAATTAGAGGGCATAGGTTAAAGGTGAAAGGGGAAAGATTTAAAAGGGACCTGAGGGGCAACTTCTTCACACGGAAGGTGATGCATTTATGGCATGAGCTAAGAGAAAGTAGTTGAGGCAGGTAGGATAACAACATTTAAAAGAAATTTGTCTACGTAAATGGATAGGAAATGGTTAGAGGAATATGGACCAAACACAGGCAAATGGGACTAGCTTAGGTAAGCACCTTGGTTGGCAGGGATGAGTTGGGTTGAAGGGCCTGTTTCCATGCTGTAATACTCTATGACTCTTTTGTTACAATTAACTTTGGTTCAATGAGGAGTGCAAATAAAAATGACATGCAAAAATGCCATACAAAAATGAGGTGACAACCTGGTGAAACTGAAACCCAGGACAAACAAAACAACAGACAGAGCTAAGCTCTCCTACAACCAGTGGATCAGATCAAAGCTCTCCAGTCCTGCTACCTAGTTATGGGTGGCATTAGACACTCAGACAAATGTTACCTCTTCTAACATGTGAGTACTAAAGGCAAGGCTGAAGTATTTGTGGCTATGTTCAGTCAGAAGTATGATATGGATGATCAGCTCAGCTTCCTTCTGTAATCCCCACTGACTTCAGCCAACTCTACACTTCATGTGATATCAAGAAATGGCTGAAAGCACTGATATATCAATGGTTATTAGGCCAAATAATATCATAGTTGTAGTGCAAGCAAGCTGTTCCAGTCCAGCTGCAACTCTGGCAACTACCTGACATTGTGAAAAATTGCCCAAAATGTTCTGTCTGCCTAATTGTTCTCCTCTCAATCATCAGCAAAGTGATAGACAGTGTTGTTGAGAGTGTTATCAAGTGGAACTTATTCACCAATAGGCACCTGGATTGGGTTTCACCAAAACCACTCCGCTCCAGACCTCTTCACAACCTTCATCCAAACACAGACCAAAGACCTGGAGTTCAGAGGTGCGTTGAGAGTGACTGCCTTTGACATGAATGTAGTATTTGACAGTGTTTTGGAAAAAGAAGCAGTAGTAAAATTAAAATCAAAAGAGGAAAACACTCCAGTGGCTGCAGTGATGCCTTGCAGATCCAACAACACTCATGATTCTCAACATTATCCGGGACTGAGCAAACACTTGTCTGGCACCCCGTCCACTACCCTGAACATTCATTTCCTTCAACACCATAGCACTATGATAGAAGAGTGTGCCATCTACAAGATGCACTGCAGTTACTCACCTAGTCTACGCTGACTGCACCTCCTAAACTTATGACTTGTTTGCTGAGACGAGCAAGAACTGCATGTGTATGGGGACACAACCACATGCAGTTTCCTTCCAAATTAAATACCATTGTGGTTTGGAAATATACCTCTGCTCCTTCATAATTGTGGTGTCTAAATCTTAGAACTCCCTACCCAACCAGATTGTGAAAGGAACTTCATCAAAATGACTACAGTAGTTAAATAATGTGGCTGACCATCACCTTCTCAAAGGCAATTAGGGATGGGCAATACTGCATCCCAAAAAATGAATTTAATGAATCCTTGCATGAGGTGTGCACTGGAAAATCATGTGTGAACAGCTGGTGGGAGATGTCTTCACAGTGCCGTTTTAACATATGGTTTCATAGGTAAATCCATTTCTAGAGCTTGGTGTTCTGACGTAAAGAAAGCTAATGAATTGGCTATAGACCTGGGTGATGAATCAGGCTTTACGGACCAAAGGGCCTGTTCCTTTTCTGTTTTCTGTGCTTTTATGTTTTTAAAATAACTACTGCATATCAAAGAAACTAGTTAATATTTTAGTGTAGCATTTGAAAATCCTTTTCACTTTTTTGAAATCTGGTTATTCCTGTTAACAATATTTATTTTTGTTATCAACCCATTTTAGCTATATTAATATATTATAGCAATATTAATATATTAAAGTAAACCAGAGAACAACTCCTGAATATATTAAAGCTTAATTTTTAATGCAAATCAAAAAATATACTATCACATTCTGGAACATACCTCCATTGCTGTGGTTTGCTGTTTTTATTTGTCATTATCCAAATGCATTTGAAAGAAAACACTTTACTTTGTTTTGGAAAACTAATGTAATTCTAAGCTTAATCTGCAACTAGGTTATTAATTGTTGTTATTCAATGTCCTTACAGGTTGAACCAAAGTGATTAGATTTTGTACAGAAACTGGAAATATATAACAAATTCCCAGCAGGTAAATCTACAATAAGGGAGTGAAAAAGATGTTTGTTTCTGGTAATATTTGTTGAACATGGTTGTGATGTCATTGAGTGGTGAATGTGTTTGAAATCAGGATCTCAAATTCATTTACTATCTGCCCTACTTTTATGCCCTGTCATAATAATAATTTATGATTTAAATAGACCTGGTTATCTAATTTCCATAATTTATACTATGTCCAATAGGGTTCTACTGCCAGACATCATCCCCTTTCCTTCCCTTTTAGCACTCGACAGGAACTGTCCCTTCTGTCACTCCTTGCTCCCTTTTCTGTCTCCACCAAACTCTCCTCTTTCTCACAGCACTTTCCCAATGAAACCATGGGAGATGTAACACTTTGTTACCTCTTCCTTTCCCACAATCCAGGGAACCAAATAAACCTTCCAAGTGAAGCAGTAATTCACCTGCACTTTTTCCAATTTAGTGTCCTGCCTTCAATGCTCATGACGTGGTCTCCTCCACACTGGAGAAGATGAATACACACTGGGTGACTGCTTTGCAGAAGGTCGTTGTTCAATCTCCAAGGGTGACTGCCAGCTTCCAGTCTCATCTCACTTTAATTTCTGTCCTACCCTCACTCTGACCTCAGCCTTTGGCCTCCTACATTGCTCCAAAAATGCCCAGTGTAAGTTTGAGGAACAGCACCTCATCTTTCACCTGATACTGTTATAGCCATTGGCACTATTATTGATTTTTACAATTTAAGGTAACCCCTTTTATTTCTCTCCTCAGCTATGGTTGTACCTTTCTGTTTTAACTTGTTTCATTTTTCTTTTCTGTTCCAACTGTTGGTTTTCACCCTCTCATGGATACGATCACATACATTTCCTCTATTCTCTGCATCCTCCCCCCTCTTAAAACCTACTTGTTTTCTTGCTTTTCCAATATTAATAAAGGGTCCTTGACCCATGATGTCAACTCTGTTTTGGCTCTCACTGATGCTGCCTGACCTGTTCAGTACTTCTAGCACTTTGGTTTTATTTCAGGATTCCAGCATCTACAGTTCATTGATATGCATTTCCATTTCCCTTCTAGGACTGCCCACCTTGAAGAAGTTCTGCTCCTCTTACTGAAAGGATTTCCATCTGTCTCTTTAACCATGCTCACCCTTTATGGTTTCTATTTGCTGACAGGGACAGTTCTGTTGTGGTTTGTTTTCCACCTTGCACAAGCTGAACATCAGTTCTCAGATGCTTGCTCATGTCCCCACCAATGAATGTCAGGTTATTATTCCTAGACACTCACTGACCTCATTTCCTCAGGAGATCCTTGGTTCATAGCTTCCAGCCTCTTATTCCCCAAACACTGCACAGCCCAAACACTGCACAGCCTAAACACTGCACAGCCTATATCTGTTCTGTGGAAGAAGAACAGGCTGAACAATGGATCTGTCCAGACTGCCCAAATGATCGTAAGCAGGGCTGTCTGTTCAGATCCATTGTTCAGCCTGCTCTTCTTCCACAGCTTATCTCTTCTTATCTTGACTCTGTTCTTTATCCCCTTATCCAACCCCATCCCACTTTGATCTGTGACACTTCTGATGCCCTCCACCAATTTTACTGTTTCCAGTTTCCTCGTCCATTTTGACTCATCTTCACAATGGACATCTGATGTCTCTACACCACCAGCTCACATCGGAATAGTTTATGGGCCCTTCACTTTTTTCTTGAACTTCAGTAATACCATCTAACATTTACCCCATGACAGATGTTCAACTAATGGTAGTTTCTTGCTTTCTGTCTTCCTTTCTGAATAAAGTAACTACATTTGTACAGCACAGAAATGGGCCCTTCAGCCCACCATGTCCATGCCTACCTTTTTGTCCATTTACATTAATCCTATTTCCTGGATTAGGTCTATATCCTTCTAAGCCTTGCCTATTTAAGTACCTGTCTAAATCTCCCTTGAACATAGTGATTGTATCCGATTCCATCACTTCCTCTGGCAGCGAGTTCCAGATATCATTCACTCTTTTGCCATTTCTTTTTTTCTATTATTAATTTCTCACACTCACTTTCAACAGATCTAACACTCACTTTGTTAACTCTTCTTTTATTTATATACCTGTGGTAATTGTTCTTATCTGTATTTATATTTCTGGCAACTTTTCCCGATTAATCTTTTGATCATTCACTGCTGCTTTTTAAGTCTGTCCGATCCTCTGACCAGTCACCCTGCTCTTATCAGGCCTAGGGATCATCCCTATATCCTGTCCAGGACAATAAATAGCCCTGGAGAAAATCTAGAGCATGACCTAGCATCAATAGTGCAAGGAGAACTGTAAGGGTCATCAGTAAACCTCCTGGACCAATGGCTGTGTCCCAAGCTGCTTTGATTAGGATCTTCTTGTTACTGATGCTTGTAAACAATGAAATTGAGGAAGGACCTATAAACCTTTGGCCTTCCCTCACATTCCCACCCAATCTGGTGTGAAAGACTTTGGAGCATATCATAGCACTGTGTCCCTTCAGACCACCTGACATTAGACCTCAGTACCCTTGTTCACCTCCCTCAATGGCATCTTCTGCAGCATGTGACAAAGCCTCATCCACTTGCCTTAGAAATGTTGAGATATATTTTGAGATTTATATTGTAGTGATCTAGATTCTAACCTTAATGCCACAATCTTTGCACCTTGTCTCGGATGTGGGAAGGATAGGTCAATAATCCAGCAAATCAACCAGAGCATTTTGAAAGTCTTGTAGTTGAAAGGCGACTGAAGCTAGATAAGCTTTAAATGAGCAGTGTTATTGAACAAAGGCCTTGAAATTCAACTGTGCTTATATCAATCTGTTGGTAGCAAGAAACAGGAGAATCATGTGGAATATCACGGCCAAAGTGCATATTTGAAATTGTGTAAAGGTACCATATAATTTCTTACTGTCATAATCAGAAATGTACAAAAGTAGATTTATACATTATTATGTATTCAAGAAATCAAGAAGAAAGTAGAAAAAGCCATTCTTCATATTGTTGCTGCCATTTTTTCAAATGAAAGGTCAATCATTGAAGTGATCACGGACCTTTGAAATCTGTCTCCATGTCATGGGTTCAGATTTCCAATCAAATGTGGGTATTTTTCATCATAAGAAAACACAGGCAACAACAGAGCATGTTGATACACAGATGGGAATTCCCCTGCCTGTAGGCATTAAGACTTTGGAAATCTACTCACCGTATGATGATCAGTTCCACCCAGACTCTAACAAAAGCAGGCAGTGGACCAAACGCTTCCAGGATGTACGTGTAATGGGCACCCGATTTATTTATACTTGTTCCAAGTTCAGCATATGACAGTGCTCCTGACAACAGAAAAAGAGCAGATAAAAGAGGGATAAAAACTAAGTGACTTCCCAGCAAGTCGTCCTTATTACATTTATAAATGAATAAAAATTCATTTCTGGTATTTGGTACTTTGTTACGAAGACAAAATGATCTTAAAACTACTTAGTCTCTCCAATGAAAGTAACTTCCAACATTTCTGCCATGCTTGGAAGTGGGGTGGAGTACAGGTGAGTTAGGGTTTAGCTGGATGTTGGGACGGGGTCATAGCTTAACAGAGGAGCACTGCTACCTCACAGCTCCAGGACCTGGGTTCAATCCTGACTGTGGGTACTGTCTCTGTGGAGTTTGCACGTTCTCTCTCTGGGTTACCTCTGGGTGCTCAGGTTTCCTCCATCATACTAAAGACATGCTGGTACATTAATTGGCTACTGTAAATTACCTCTTAATGCAAGTATGTGGGAAAAGGATCAAAGGAAATTTGATAGGCATGTGAGAGAGAACATGTTGCAGGGAAATAAGAGATGAGGAATGGGGCTGATGGGGTTGTTCCGCTGACAGTGGCAAGAACCCAGTCGGTCTAGTGGTCTCCTTCTGTATAAGTAAGAATCAAGTCCGCTACACTTGACCAGCTTAACAAGAATTCATTTCTACTTTCTCTGAGAGGGTGCAAATTCACATAGCACTTAAAGATATACAGCATTATTTCTGAAAAAAACATTGCACTGGATTATCAGACATATTTCTGCCCTAAGAAAGCATTGTGATCCAGGCATTTTTCAAGGGGCTTTGATATCCTCCCATTATGTCAAATGTGAGTAGTACAAGCTCCTACAAAGCAATATAAGTGCCTACTTGCCACTATTCGAGACATAGAGTCATGGAGTAATACAGTATGGAAACAGGCCCTTTGGCCCAACTCATTCATGCCAACCAAGATGCCCAGTAAGTTTGTCCCATTTGCCCATGTTTGGCCCAAGATTCACAATTCACAATTCATTCGCAATTTTTCTAGAGTTCTCCCATTGGAACATCAGGGACTGCATCTTCAGACTTAAATTTTACACTAAAATATACGCATTACACATTTTTAAAAAATTTCTAAAAGCGGAAGGATTTAATTTTATTTTTAATATCATCTGACAGACATCAGGAGTCAGTTGCATACAGAAATGGACCTTGTACTATTGCAAGAACGCATCGTATTTTGCATTAAAACAGCACTGTTTTCATTCTCTGGAATTTTCAGAGGGCTTTTTTCTAATTAATTACCTGCAGCCCATGTGTGCACAGCAAATGCCCATGAACAATAATGAGATGAACAAAGTTCATCTGTTTTTGTTGAGGGTTGGGCATTGACTCAGGAAAGTCTCTTCATCCAAAAATGTGCCATGGCATCTATTGTGTCCATCTGATGACCTGTATTTAATATGCCATGCATCCTTTCAGCAGTCCATTGCCCAGTCAATATTGCATTACAGTGTCAGCCTAGATTATGAGCTCATGTTCTGAAATGGGACTTAAACTCATTATCTACAAATTCAGGGGCAAAAATGCTCCCATTAGCTAAGGTGATACATTTCACAATGTAATATTCCAGACCCTTTAACACATTCCAACATTTAACTTATCATGATCATTCCAAGCCACAATCCAGTGATTCTTGCTGGAAATATATAGGCTTGTGGATATTGGGGTAGGTATAGAAATAGACTTGACCATAATGTTGTATGGTAAAATAACTAACTGAAATTCATTGTTAAGACACACAGATGGAGGGATGAAAATTGGAAATAAAATTGCAGTCAAAACATTCATAAATTGATAGACTTTAATTAATGAATAATACTTGGTGTCTGAGAGAAAACACTTTTGCCAGCTGCATTATGAGTGTGCTGTGTTAGAGTATGTCAGTACTTACAACAGCCACTTCACATTTTGATAGAAGAAGCTATTGAAAAATAACCTCAATTTTTGTTCAATTCAAATGAATGTAATGAAAGTTGGTCAGGTTCTATAATGAGTGGCTGATCTGCTCTGCCAGGTATCCCCGACAGAAGCCAAAACTAAAAATGACATCCAGGTTTCTGACACACTAATGAATACTGGTGCAACACCATTGGAATGTATTACTAATTGTATACACAGATTCTGCAAATATTTATGATGGCTGATGAATTTTACTAGATTTCATTTCTCGACATTAATGGGTAATGAGCCACAAAACTAACAATCTGGTCGGTAATGTATTGTAAAATTCAAAATATATGGAGGGTGTTAATTTTTCAACACCAGCCATATAAAATGGGCTCATAATGAATCAGAAGCTTTACCGTGTGCACCTAGTTTTCTACAGTAATGGAAATGGTTTTTGTTGATTCACGATGTATTTTCAAAGTACTAAGGCTTTCAATTGCCCTCCTGAATTTTGCTGAGTGAGCCCTGCTGACAAACTTGTTGGAACGTGTCAATATCATGAACTTACCTTGTCTGCATCCAGAGGTAATCTTGCTGGCTGGAGCTGAGCAACAGGCACAACATAACAAGAGATCATGTGGGTGGACCAGAACAAGACCCGCCCATGGAACCCCAAAAGAAATCTTTGACTGACGGTGAAGCCCTGGCTCCAGCTTTGCCACCTATCAAAGTTATCAAGGTTTCTAGTGGACATTCAGAACCATTCAAAAAACTATAATAAGTAAGCAATTTTGAAAAATTGACAAAATGAACTGAAAAAATATAAATAATCTAAAAACATTTAAAAATATGTCCACTTAATTCAAAATGTTATTTTGAACTCAAATAGTTCAATAAGACAGGGGAAGTACTTCCATCTTTGCAACTACAAATTTTCTATTCAAATGAATAAAGTCATGTATCCAGATCCGGGTCCATGAGCAGTTTCCTCTACTTAAATAATAGAAAATTCCAGCAAACTTCTGTCCCAGTGTTGGACTCCATATGGCATGTAGCAGAAGACACAGCTAGCGAAGTGTGAGTGAGCTCAGCCTGTAAGTTCAGAATCTGCACATTCAGTTGGGAGTTGTGAAAATGCAGGAAGTTACACACTGGTTGTTCTGCAAAATCCAAGCCATCAAGATCATATGGAAAATCAAAGCAATTTAATAAGAATTTGTTTTGCCAGAAAAGTTTATTTTTTTTTATCATAAGGTACTGCTCAGTTGAAGGTGTTCAACCAAGGTGGTAGATGGCAGTATCCATTTCTTATGCATGTCGTATTTCATTGGATCATAGAAATTTATGATATTCTATAGGCAATGTGCTGTCGAAAAAGAGCAACCTAACCTAATCTCACCTTGTAGTGTTTCATTCACAACCACCAGGCCATGGCTCTTTAAATACTTATCCAAGTATTGCTTAAATGTGATGAGAGTTTCTGACTCCACCACTCCTCCAGGCAGTGAGTTCCAGGTCCCTACCACTCTCTGGGTGAAAAGAGTTTCCTCATCCCATTGTAATCCTTTTATAAATACATTAAATCCCTGACCCCTGATTTTTGATCCATTTGTACATTTTCCAACTTGTCTTCTCATAATATTATATGTCTTCCCTCATCGTTTTCCAAAAAACCCTAGCTTATCCAATCTTTCCTCACAACTACAGTTTTATAGCTTCCTCTGCACTCTCTCCTGTGCGATTACATTTTTCCTATAAATGAGGTGACCAGGACTATGCGCAGAACTCAAGATATGCCCCAACCAGTGTCAAACAGCTTTCCACCAAAATCTCCTGTGCCTCAGTTAAAGGACAGTATGCCTTATACTTTGTAGTCATGTCATTGATCTCTCCTGCTATCTTTAAGGATCATACAATCCAAGTGCCCCGTTCCTCCACAATGTTCAATAGCCTTTGTGTCTTCGCTTGCCATGTTATAACTCCCAAAAAACATTATCTTACAGTTCCACATTTCTCTCAATTAAATTCCATTTATCATTGTTTTGCTCAACTGGCCAGATCACCGATGTCTTTTGCAACTTTTCTCCCATTGTAAACCACTTGGCGCTCTTGCCTCCTACATGTAGACTGAGATAATTAACATACATAAGAAGTAGCAAGGAACAGAAGACTGAGCTGTGGAACCCTGCAGACAACAGCCTTCTGGTCTCAAAAACTCCCATCAACAATTACCCTTTGTTTCCTGCCATACTCAGTCAGATTTTACTTTCTTGTAATCTGGGATCTTGAGGAATCTTGTCAAAAGGTTACGGAAAAATAAGCATAAGTTAAACCTGGGAGTGAGTGGGAAGCAATCCATGAGGGAAAAATGATTGGCACAAAAAACAGAGCTAAAACACAACAATGACCAGCATCAAAACACTAAAAGTCTGATTGAAGATTAGACATTGCATAAAACTTACTCCCAACTTGGCTCAGTGGAGGCAATGAATAATGGAAACAAAAAGGCGGGGTGGGTTCACTTTTCTCTCCCCTCCAATTCTCCAAATTTACCAGCCAATTTATTGGAAAAAATGCAAATGTCATAAATACAAAACTAAACAGAACACATTATCTCCATTAGGAGACAGTTCTATGTTCAAAGTACAGGTCTATGTTAGAAATGCACATCCTTCTTCAGAAGCCTTACTACCACATTCTCAAGCACAATTAAGGATGGGCACTGACTTCTGACCATGTCAGTGATGCCAACAATCTATAACTGAATAACTAAGAGGAACTAGGATCATTCATTTTATTTTTCAAGTCTAATTCAGAGTGGCAAAGCAAAGCAATCAAGTAAAATGAGATAGATCACGACTTGGTGTGACGGCATGAAATGAGTGATAATGATAATTTGTTAGCTGTTTTATATCCTTCCAAGTGCTAATTTCCATTGATTTTGCCATGTTTGTTTTACCAAAGCATTTTCTCGATTTTGTTGTCATAAGAAAAAGTTTAGAGCTAATTGTGTTATTGAGCTTATTTAATGTATGTAGCTGATGTTCTCCTGGTGTGAGCAAAATAAAATTCATGGGGCATTTGACATTCGATCCAGCATAGGGAAACCTGTAGTGATGCAGCAGGGGTGACGACAAGTTGTCCCCAGGTTATGACAGGGTTCCATTCCTGTGCATTGTACGTAACCCAAACAGTTCACAAGTTGGAAATGCAGCTGCAAACTGAGTTCCCTCACAGCAGAATATGCCTGAAGCACCACAGCAGCTGGAGAATCCAGACTGCCCATCTCCCAAATGCATTTTCATATGTACGGGCTGTACATAAGTTGGGTGTTCGTAAGCTAGGGAGGACCTATAGTAGGGTTCACCAGTACTACAATCCCACTTCAAGAAATAGGGGAAGAAAAATAAATATTTTATGATCTGAGATGCCCTCTCTGAGATTGCAGCAAACATTCCACTTTATGTACTTGTTTTCAAATTAAGCAGTTTATTGAATTGGTAATTTAAGTTTGGAAAAACCTCCAAGCCACTAATTCTATGCCACTGTCATTTAATAACAAGTGCAACAAGATATCTGCTGACAGCAATGTGAATGTTAATATGTAAAAGGAGGCTCTGTTTCACCTCAGCTGAAACAATAGCACAAGAGCAGCTCTGAGCAATTTTCTGCCATTACTACTTAAGAAGGTTTTTTTTTGTACTTGGAACAGAAACAGGTGGAGCCCATGTGACACTTTGTAAAAGGTTGTGGATTTTTGAGTGTAAGTTTATGTACAATCACAAAGGACCCAATTCTTCTTCAAACCTTTTGTTCAAGTGAGCATCCATGTGGGAAACCTGTCTCATCAACCTCCCAGCCACTACCCCATCACCTTCTTTCCCACCACCCTCTCCTCACTGCACCTCCACCTCACTCTACTTGTGTTTGATCAAGTGGAGCAGGAAGGAAAATGTTCCTTCTGCTCTTAAACACAACAACATTTTTTCCCAATTTGTCCATTGTGAAACATCATGATTCCGTCTCTGCATGGACTGTTATGCCACGCTGTGAAGTAAAGCACTGAGATATATGCATATTGTAGTGGAACGTCTGAAGTGACTCATGCCTGAATTCTCTCAATTAAAATACAACTTACATGCAGGCCCATGCAAAACAAATTTGCATTAATTTCTTCTTCCACTCTCCTCCAGTAAGACTAAGGACACGTTCAAAAGTGGCCAGATTGAAATTCTCCTGCATACTCCTATGGCATGAATGATGGTTAAATGATCCAAATCTAATATTTTCATATTTAAGGAGGAAATATATGATATAGGTAGTTGTTTTCCTTTCTGAATGTTTATGCTGATTTCTGCTTACTTATAGCCACTTCAAGCCTTGCTAATGTGAATAAAATTGTCAGGATCCTTTGGCATATCTTGACATTGTGAAAATATTCACTGCTTTATGTTCAGAGAGAATACTGGGTTGCCAGAGGTGCTGTCATTTGTATGAGGCATTTTGTCAAGGTCAAATGGATAAAGAACAACAAGGAAGATCTTCTCATGTTCTAGCCAATACTGACACCTCAGCTACCATCACATTGCTGCTTGTAGGATCTTGTGATGCACACATTAATGATTGCATTTCCTTACTCTACAGTGCTACAGAAAATGTTTATTATCTCTAAAGCACCTCTGGGATCTCCTGCAATGTTCGAAGATGCAATGCATATGCAAATTAGTTTGTTTCTTGCTTGTTTGGTTTTTTTCCCCTGCTTTCCTTCAGTTTTACTTCAAAATGTCATCTAGGCTGACACTCCAGTGTAACACAGAGGGTGTGATGTGATTTGGAGGAGGTATCCTTCAGTAGAAATAATAATAAATTGCCCTCACAGATGGGCATAAAAGATCCCATGCCATGGTTCAAGGAACAGGAGAGAAGTTCTCCAATGTTTTTCAAATGTCCTGGCCAATATTTATCCCTCAACCAATGCACTGAAACATAAAACTTCAAAGGTGGATACTGTTCATTTTAAGAACTGCTCTCTATGTTGTTGGTGCATTGTTTAGTATGGACCATGCCACAGAGTCTGTCTACCTCTGTAGAGTATGCCACGGTAAGAATGTACACTTTTAATTAATAAAGTAACTTTATTTTTAGTTTGCATTGCTGATTATTTTCCAGTATCTTAGTGAGAGATACTGAGAGACAAAGCTGGTCAGTCTGCATCAATCACAAGAGAAACAAAGTAAATGTTTCAGGAGTCAGCATTAATTTTGTTTTTTGCATGGCAAATGGCTTGTACTACAGTGTACCCCCACACCACGGCAGTTTGGGTAAAGAAAATTCACCCTAACGGAATTCAAAATCAGCTACCAAAAGTGATATAAGGAATAAAAATTTACTCTAATGGAATTTATGTGAGAAAAAGTAACTAACTAAACACAACATGCGAAAAAAACAACAGATTTTGTCAATTTTTGTCGACGATTTGATAAAATCACAATGCAGACAGTTTTCCAGGAACACAACCCCTCCATAATGCAAGGGTGTACTGTACATAAGTTACTCATTGAATTGCACAACTTTTGTACACTTAACATGGTCCAATCCGATATAATTAATTTCCCAGTCCCATTTGAACCTGTAACCTCTCTCCATTTTCTGTTCATTAATCTCATTGGTGTTTGCAGGACCTTGCTGTGTAAAAATTGGCTGCTGTGTTTCTCTACATTACAATTAAAACATAATTCTTTGGCCGTGAAACATTTTGGGACATCCTAAGGTAGTATAGATTACAATGTTATTACAAGTTCTTTCTTTAACAACCTTGTCTGCTGGCATTTAAAGCGAACCACTTCCTGTGCAATTGCTCTACTTAATTGTGATCTATTAAAGTCATAGAGTTAAACAGCATGGGAAGAGGACATTCAGCCCTACATATCCATGCTGATCAAGGTGCCTTTCTGAGCTAGTCCCATTTGCCTGCATTAGGCCCATATCCCTCTAAGTCTTTCCCCTTCATGAACCTGTCCAAATTTCTTTTTAGCATCGTAGTTGTACCCATCTCTACCACTTCCTCTGGCAGCTTGTTCCAAGTAGCCACCATCCTCTGTGTGAAAAGCTTGCCCCTCAGTCCCCTTTAAATCTTTACCCTATCACCTTAATCCTATGCCCTCTAGTTTTAGACTCCCTTGCTTTGGGAAAAAGACTGTGGTCATCCACTTTATCTATGCCCCTTTTGATTTTATAAACCTCTGCAAGGTCACCCCTCATGCTCCTTCACTCCAGCCTATCCAGTCTCTCCTTTTAACTCAAGCCTGACAACATCATTGCAAACTCTTTCTGCACCCTCTTCAGCTTAATCACCTCTTTCCTATAGTATGGTGACCAGAAATGCACACACTATAGCAGGTGTTGTCTCACCAGTATCTGGTACAGCTGTAAGATGACGTCCCAACTCTTGTACTCAATTCCCCGTCCAATGAAGGCAAGTATGCCATATGTCTTCTTCACATCTACCTGTGTTCCCACTATCAGGGAACTATGTACTTGTACCCTTAGGCCTCTGTTCTTCCCAGGGCCCTGCTTACATGCAAACTTAGCTACCACAAGAAACAAGTTTTTTGCCATGACAGTGTGTTTGATCAGATCTAATCTCTTTTTTCCCTTTCCTATTTACAAGCAATCCACCCCTTTGCCACAGCATGCTGCCATCTGAGCCTCTAATGTAAAGGAACGTATAAGATGAGGCAAACATAGACTTGATAGAATTGGACTCCCTACAGTAAGACAATAAAGGGTAAATTGGAAGTTATAATGGAAGAACATTAAACAAGGCCCTACCTTGCAATAGCAGAGTTGCAGCTGGAGATACCTGAAGTTAAATCCATGACGTTGTTCACAAAATCAGCTCCAGTTTCAGAATAACCACTATACATTGTTTCAAAATGGTGATTCCAAGAGCATATCTTTTTAATAATTCAAAAAGATATTAATCATTTGGAAAAATAGACCAATTCCTTAGGTTGAAATGGCCACCCCACAGAATTTGCATCTTGCCAGATACAATATATAACCAAAGCATTTCTCTGAATTACCCACAAAAAATAACAGAAGATCTAAATCATTAACTGTTTTGTAAGCTGAACAAAGCTATAAAGTAGATTGCAATGAGGTCACTGAGACAACTAGTTTGCTGGAAACACATCTTAAGGGAATATGAGTTATTGTACTTAAGGATGAATTCTAATCCAATTCAACATCCATAAATACATTAATTTCACACTAACACCCTAATTTCCAGTAGTTTCAATGCTCCGAATTACTTCAGTGTGCATGTTATAAATAAAATAAAACTTTGGCCACACTTGGGAGTATTGCGTGCTACTCTGGTCACCTCATTACAGGAAGGATGTGGAGGCTTTGGAAAAGGTACAAAAGAGGTTTATCCAGGATGCTATCTGGATTAGAGGGCATGAACTACAAGTAGAGGTTGGATAAATTTGGATTATTTTCTCTGGAGCTTCAGATGTTAAGGGGAGACCTGATAGAAGTTTATAAAATTATGAGAGGTATTGATAGGGTAAACAGGTAGAATCTTTTTCCAAGGCTAGAAATATCAAATACTAGAGGACATACATTTAAGGTGAGAGGGAGAAAATTTAAAGGAGACGTGCGGGGAAAGTTTTTTTTAAACAGAGAGTGCTTGGTGCCTGGAACATGCTGCCAGGGGTAGTGGTGGTAGCAGATATGATTGTGGCATTTCAAAGGCTTTTAGAGAAACACATTAATATGCAGGGAATGGAGTGATATGGATCATGTACACGTAGAAGGGATTAGTTTAATTTGGCATCACGTTCAGCACAGACATTGTGGGCTGAAGGGCCTGTTCCTGTGCTGTACTGTTCTATGTCCTATAAAAAGGCAGTCACCACATACACATTAATAGTTTGCTCTTGCTTTCAAATATTACCAAGGGACAACTCACAAAGCTTCCTTATAAATTGAAGAATACATATATCTGCATTATATTAAATGACCTAAACCATGTTTTCTTTGACTACTTCCTCTGTCATATTTTGTCATCCAAATTGATAATCTCCTGATTCACGTTAAGTAACATGGCTGGAGATTCATTTGCATACACAAAACAAAACTCGCAATGACAGTTGCTGACACATACTTGAGATGCAGAAGCCAACAAATTACAACCTTTACAGTTTTGGAGTCTTATCATTGAAAGTACATATACTTCGGTGGCTCGTTTGGAAACCTCTCACTTCAGAGCCAGAAGATTATAGTTTCAAGCTCCACGTCAGAGTCTTGAGCTCAAAATCTAGGTTAATACTTCAACCCAGTACTGAGAAAGTGCAGAATGAGCACAGATGCTGTTTTCTGAATGAGGTGTTAAGCCGAAGTCCTGTGTGCTATCTCAGGTAGATATAAATGACGACATTGACATGGCTTTGAAAAGGATTAGGGGAGTTATTCTCAGTATTCAGGGCAATGTTTATCCCACCATTAAGAAAACTAAAACAGTTCATCTGGTAAAACTGCATGCAGTTCCAACATTTCCTGTGAATACTTCCTCTGTCACACCCTGTTATGAAAGTGAAACTGCTGACTCATGATGAATAACATCACATGAGATTTGTCGCTATATTAAAAAAGAACTCTTGGATGACAGCCAGTGATTCATACCTGTGAGCTGGGCAGCAACTACCTCCCAGCTTTACTTTTTCAATTTTGTTGCGCAGCTAAGACGCTCAGTTGGATTCTTGCCTTGAAATCCATCGCCGTTGAAAGACACACTTCATACTGTCGTGGTTCAATTTGTAACACTCTGACCTTGGAATCAGAATATTACAGGTTCACATTCCACTTTTGAGCCTTGAGCACAAATATCTAGGCTGAAACTTCAGTGCATTACTGAGAGGGTGGTGGACTGTTGGAAATACTGTGCTTGGGATAAAGTGTCCATATTGCTGTTCCTTGGAACTTGCTGTGCCTAAATTGGCTATCATATTTTCTAAGATGCAGAAGTACTTCATTGTTTGTGATTAGCTCTGATTGATTAGGATACATTGAGATTGTAAAGAAGCATAATATGCTGCTTCAGGAGCATTAAATGAGTGACACTACAAAATATTGGTGTCTTCCAAACATGAGGTAGAAGCCATGGTAATTATTTTCAGCAGACAAAACATAATTTACTCAGATGTAAATGTTTGTTTTGTTGCTCCTAATTCCTTTAAAGAGATGATGTTCAATTTTTTACATGTCTCCAACTACAAAAATGCAAGACTATTTTGCTCACAATCCCAGTGGACTGTTGATTATGCCTAATGGTAAATTAATAATTTACTGTCTTAACAGGAACTGCTACTGATACTATTCATTTAGATAGATATCACAATCAATTCAGACATGAACATTGAAAAGCCAAATGGTCCCCAATGCAAGTTCAGATCCAATGTATTGTAGAGCACAGACATTATTAATGCAGGCACTTCCTAATAACCATCCTTTTTCTCTCTTGTGTATTTAGATGTGCATCTGCCATTCACATCTAAATTCAACCTCTTCAGTAACATAATGAGGGTAAAACATTTGATTATTGTGAAAGAACAAGTATGGAGATTTTAACTGCAAACATTAATTGCATAAGTTCTAAAGTGCTGAATGCATTGGTTAACCCATAGAATTGAATATGGATCAGGTAAGAGAGAAACTGGGTAGTCTTGCAAATGATATTGGAAAATTGCTTTGGATTGGCTGGTATCACAATTAAAGACAAAAGCACCACAAAGTTAGTTGGTTCTGGAAATAACATTGGTACAGAATGTCCTTTGGCACTATCCTTGACTGGTAGCAAGTCCTCGAGTTATCACGGTGACCTTGTTCCCATCATACTTTCTTCCCCAGCAAATATTCATAGTGTGAAGAAAATTGGCACACTATTAAAATTAAAGCAAAAACCAGGATGCATTCTGTTACAGACAAAACTCGAATTCCAATTGAAAATTATTGTTGAGGCACATTTAAAACTCCTACACCTTTTGATTTAAGTTAGCTGGGTCGACACAACAATGAAAAAACCTAATTAAATATGATGTATAAAACAAATACGCAATGTGATTTGACACATTCAGGATCATTGGCATGAAACTGCAGAATATAATGGAAACAAACTGATTTAAACATGCACAAGACATTTGAAGATATTAAATTATTTATTTAAATGTCTTAAAATGTCTTATTTATATTGCACAATGAGAGATACAATTTTCGTTTAACTGCACACAGCTGCATTTCCCATTTTATCCAAATGTGCTGAGGTAACTGATTGATGGGAAAGGGAAAAAATGCATTTATGGAACATAGAACATAGAAAACTTAGAGCACAATTCAGGCCCTTCAGCCCACAAAACTGTGCCGAACATGTCCCTATCTCAGAAATTACTAGGCTTACCCATAGCCCTCTATTTTTCTTGGCTCCATGTACCTATCCAAAAGTCTCTGAAAAGACCCTATCGTATCAGTTTCCACCACCATTGCCGGCAGCCCATTCCACACACTCACCACTTTCTGAGTAAAAAACTTACCCCCGACATCTCCTCTATACCTACTCCTCAGAACCTTAAACCTATGTCCTCTTGTGGCCACCATTTCAGCCCTGGGGAAAAGCCTCTGACTATCTACCTGATCAATGCCTCTCATCATCTTATATACCTCTATCAGGTCCCCCCTCATCCTCCATTGCTCCAAGGAGAAAAGGCCGAGTTCCCTCAACCTGCTTTCATAAGGCATGCTCCACATTCTGGGCAGCATCCTTGTAAATCTCCTCTGCACCCTCTCTATGGTTTTCACATCCTTCCTGTAGTGAGGTGACCAGAACTGTGGGGTCTGACCAGGGTCCTATTTAGCTGCAACAATACCTCTCAGCTCCTAAATTCAATTCCACGATTGATGAAGGACAATACACCATATGCCATCTTAACCACAGAGTCAACCTGTGCAGCTGCTTTGAGTGTCCTATGGACTTGGACCCCAAGATCCCTCTGATCCTCCACACTGCCAAGAGTCCTACCATTAATACTATATTCTGCTATCATATTTGACCTACCAAAATGAACCACTTCACACTTATCTGGGTTGAACTGCATCTGCCACTTCTCAGCTCAACTTTGCATCTTATCTATGTCCCGCTGTAACCTCTGACAGCCCTCTATACTATCCACAGCACCTCCAACCTTTGTGTCATCTGCAAACTTACTAACCCATCCCTCCACTTCCTCATCCAGGTCGTTTATAAAAATCACAAAGAGTAAGGGTCCCAGAACAGATCCCTGAGGTACACCACTGGTCACTGACCTCCATGCAGGATACAACCCTTCAACAACTACTCTTTGCCTTCTGTGGGCCAGCCAGTTCTGGATCCACATTGCAATGTCCCCTTGGATCCCATGCCTCCTTACTTTCTCAATAAGCCTTGCATGGGGTACCTTATCAAATGCCTTGCTGAAATCCATATACACTACATCTACTACTCTCCCTTCATCGATGTGACTCACATCCTCAAAAAATTCAATCAAGCTCGTAAGGCAGGACCTGCCCTTGACAAAGCCATGCTGACTATTCTACAAAGCCATGTGACTACTTATGTAACATCTCTCAAAACCTCCAGACACCCTAGCACACAAGTTATTCCTTCATTGTTTAAGCTCTACCATCATCACAACTTGAACTAGTTATTAAAGAGTTACTAATGCCCAGGTCAAAATCAGAAACTTTGATCATTATTCAATCTGCTGGAAGAACTCAGTGGGTAGAGTAGCATCTGTGGGAGGAAAGGAATTGTCAACATTTCAGGATGGACCCCTACATCAGGACTGACTTTTTGTAGAAATTGAGAGGAGTCAAAAGAGAAGTTGTTCAGGGTAAGCACAAGTTCAGCCAGGTAGAGGGAAACTGGTTGGATCTTTGCTGAAAGAAGCAGAGGGCTTTAAGACCTTCCTAATGGGGGATGGGGAATTCCTTTCCTCCCACAGATGCTGTTCGACCCACTGAGTTCTTCCAGCAGGTGTTTGTTGCTCCAGATTCCAGCATCTGCAGTCTCTTATGTCTCCACCATGATCATTATTGTACGGCTGTTTATGGGATCTTGTTATGCCTAATTTGACTGCTGGGTTTCCTACGTTACAACTACCTCACTCAGTTAGATATAAAAGCAGTAAAAATGATGGGGCAATACTTTTTCTGAGTTTCCTTCAGTTCTTTCAGCATTTACAGTGGACAAACAGTCAAACCTACATTAAACTTTAAACAACATCCCTTCCCACAAATCAGTGCTTCCCTTTCTCAACAGGTCACAAGTATGCACATACTCCTGCTGACCAAAGCCTTCACAAAAGCAATCAAAAGGATTCAAAATAAAATTGGTCACCCTGGCCAGCAATCCTACCCAACCCAGTCAGTTCATCTTGATTTTGCTGCTGTTTGTATAAAGACCAATGGTAGCTATTATAACTACTTTTTGCATTGATGATTATACCATGCAATATCTTCATGATCAGCATTGTCTGGAAATATGTGTCAATGAATGTTTTTGATTGCAACTGATTATTATGTTTACAAAAACTTGCAAACTCAGTCAGACAATAAATCTTAGAGCTCACCCGTCACCTCAATTAGAATAACGACAGTCGACCAGTAGAGTCAAGCCAGGAAAAGTTTGCGAAGTTGATTCACAAAATTTGATTGTATGTCTGCTTCCTCCTAAATTGTCAAACAGTTCTTAGTGGCTTGGCTGGGGGAGACTAGGTAGAAAGTGAGGTGGGTGCATGGTGGTTTGGCAATGGATACAACTTTGGTCCCGAAATTACAGGACAAATTATGGGCACACATCCCTGTCTCCTGTGGCTCATTCAGCACCAGGTATGACAATAATGTGCTGCATGAGCGGAGCTATACCAGTCTCGGCAAGATTCACGCCTGAGGAGTATAGACCTAGGAGCAAGACCACGAGTCACCTTCGGTGATGGGGCAAAATTGGGTGCGTGATTGTAAGTGGAATTGGCGTTCTGAAACTCAGTGTGGAGGCTGGGCATTGAGGCACATGTCACTCACCGCTGAGCTCTCAAAACAGTGCCAGCATCTTCAAGCCCGGGTAAACTGTGTGATGGAAGTACTTATCGTGGCACAATGCATACAGATTAAGAATCTGAACACAATGCACTACTTTGATTGGCGCCCTTATCACTGGAATTCTATTCAGCCCTATTGTCGGATATGTTTATTTTTACGTAGAGACATTTAACTTTCTTCCTATTTTATAGTGTTGAGAGCCACAGGTTTACAACAAAAGATTCCTCGCGCCTAATGCTTTGCAGTTCGCTCTACCGCGGCACAATGTTCACAGTTAGTTCAAACACCGAAACTTTCGGGGGCTCTGGTGTTACAGAATCTTCCTATCGCATCTCAGCGTAGTGATGCTGATCGTGCCCTCTCGAGTCAACAAACGAGAGCAAGCGAGGAAGTTTAGGGTAAGCGCTGTAAAGTTCGGACAGAGGAGCAGGACTCACCGAACAGCGACAAGATACCGCACGCAGTCCACATTACTAGGGCCATGCCCACCGTCCCGGTGTGCTGCAATATCCCCTTCGGAGAGATGAAGATACCGGCGCCGATGATCGTCCCGATTATAATCGATATACCTCTCAACAGATTCACCTTCTTCTTTAAAACCACTTTTCCCTGAGCACTTTTACTTGGTTGTCGTGAGTCCGTGTTTGATGGCACATATCCACAGGTGTCCGGGTTAAAGTGCTCTCCGCTGCAGACGGTGGATATTGGAGTATTGGACATCTTTCAACAACCTTGACTCACCGAACGGGCTCTTCTGTGGTCTCTTGAACGCTGATCCCACTGCAACTCCTTTTACACTGGATATACTGGACGACAGTGAAGGCAGGTGTGCGTGGTTTAAATTGACTTTTTGCTAACGTTGTTCATTTTAATGTTGATTATCTGCGCGTCCTGTGTGTGTTCGTCTATGTGCATGCGTGTTTCAGTGCCTGTACATCTCAAAGTGTGTATATGTCTCAGCCGATGTGTACAGTTATCTGTGTGTGCCTCCTGAGAACTACACTTTGGCTTCCGCTTGCTCCCGGGCAAACAAACACTTGGTTGATGTCACCATTCAGGATATGTTGCATCAGCCAAAAGGCAAAGAGTTACAATGACTCCGAACTTTATTGTGCCCACGCTACTTGGGCTATCTGGACTGCCCCCATTACATGCTCCCGCCCACTTCGCACTCCTCCAAATCTCTACCCCTTTTTCTTTCTCACACAGGTATACTTAATCCCACGCCCCCTCTCTCTCTCTCACGCACACACGTTTGTAAGGTAATACAAGTAGAATTTCAAATATAGTTTAGTCATCAGAACCTACCCCGTGCTTATTCTAGTTCTTTGCAGATGTTGACGGTTATATATTTCTGGTATTCCTTTTTCTAAGAAAATGATACAAGTTTCCGGTTTATAAAGATTTTATTTCTTTTTATTTTTGAACTATGACCCTCGGGATTACTATCACACACAGGATAAACTGTCCGAAATCGTCTCACGGACGATTATGTAGGTATGATAACTCAGGTGCACAATAAAGTACAACTGGGTGCAGCACTTCTGCTGTGGAAGTGGATGAGAGAGTTGCAAAGCATAGAAGCAGGTTCTTTGGCCCACCGCGTCTATGCTGACCATCTCATGCCTGCCTTAATTCCATTTCCCTTTATGCCTTCCTCAATTCAAGCAACTGCCCAAATGTCTCTTAAATGTTGTTACTGTTCCTGCCTGCATCACCTCCTCTGGCAACACATTCCAGATGCCAATTACTCTTTGTGTGAAAACTTTACCTCACAGATCCCCTTTAAACCTCTTCCCTCTCACCTTAAACCAATGCCCTCTAGTTTTAGACACCAGACCATGGAAAACAGTCTCTGGCTATTCACCCTATCTATGCCTCTCATAATTTTATATACCTGTATTATGTAATCTCTCAGCCTCCTTTGTTCCAGGGAAAATAGACCCAGCCTGTCTAACCTCTCCTTATAATGCAAACACTCCAAATTGGGCAAACACCCTTGTGAACCTTTCTGTACCCTCTCCAGCTTAATCATATCTTACCTGTAATGTGGTGACCAGAACTGAACACAATATTTCAAGTGTGGCCTAACCAATGTTTTGTACGACTGTAATATGACACCCAGCACTGATACTTAGTGCCTTAACTGGTTAAGGCAAGCATGCCATACGCCTTCTTAACCACCTTGTCTACCTGTGTTGCCACTTTCAGGGAAACATGTATTTGTGCCCCTAGGTGTCTCTGTTCTACAGCACTCCCCAACACCCTGCCATTCACTGTGTATGTTCTGCCCTGGTTTAACTTCCCACCATGCATTTCTTTGAATTAAATGCCATCTGCCATTCCTTTGCCCAATTTCCTAGTTGATCTATATCCTGTTGTAACCTTAGACAACCTTCTTCACTGTCCACTATGCAATCAGTTTTGGTCTGACCTGCTCAGTAATCATGCCTGCTACATTGTTGTCCAAATCATAAATATGCATATGTATCAGGCAACAGAGGATGCAGTGCTGATCCCTATTGCACACCACTAGTCACAGGCCTCCAATTTGAAGAGCAACCCTCCACTACCACTCTTTTCTTCTTACCACCAAACTAATTTTATATCCAATTGGCTAGTTCATTCTGGATCCCGTCTGATCTTACCTTCCAAACCAGCTCATCATGTGAGACATTGTCAAAGGCCTTGCTAAAGTCCATGTAGACAACGTCTACCGCCCTGCTCTCATCATCCTCTTGGTCTCCTCTTCAAAAATCCATTCACTTTATGAGGCATGATTTCCTATGCACATAGCCATGTTGACTATCCCTAATCAGTCCTTGCCTTTTCAAAATCCAAATAAGACCCATCTCTCAGAATCCCTTCCAATAACTTTCCCACCCTCACCACTGATGTAAAACTCATTGGCCCATAGTTTCCTTCTTATCCCTGCCATCCTTGTTAAATAAAGGCAAGTGTTAGCTCTCCTCCAGTCTTCTTGTATCTCACCCATGGCTAATGAAGTTACAAAAATCTTTGCAGTGCCTCAGCAATCTCCTTCCTTGCTTCCCATAACATCCTAGGGAAAACCTGGTATCCCAGGGATTTATCCACATTTATGCATTTCAGGACTTCAAACACCTTCTTCATAATGTTGATTTGCTCCAGAATATCACTGTTCCCTTCTCTGACCTCGCTAGCTTCCATGTCTTTCTCTGTGGTAAATAAAGATGAGAAGTATTCATTTATGACAAATTCCCTGGCTATCTTGACAGTAATAAAATTATGGTCACTCAATCACTTTTCCAGCCTCATTCCTAAGAGGAGGTTGAGATTAGCCCCTTCTGTCATAGGGCCATCTACATACTGCTTCAGAAAACTTCCCTGGACACACTTAACAAATTCTGCCTCATCTAATCCCTTAGCACTACTTCAAGGCAAAATGACTTCCTTTTGCACTACTTCCAAGCAACATTATTCTTTGTTTTGCCCAGCCTTTCTTCCCATATCTCTGTCTTATATAAACTGGACTGCTTCCAAAATCCTGCTGCCCACGTGCTATCCCACATCAAATCTTGCTCATGCATTTCCAAATTCTCATTGACCTACATTAGCTCTCAGTCTCCTGCCAACTCCAATTTAAAATTTTCATTCTCTTGTTTAAATCTTTTCAAGCCCTTGACTTTCCCTGTGATATAACTTACTCCAGTTTCAAAATCGCCCTCCTCCCCCTCCCCCCTCACATATTTTTATGTTCCTACAAGTCTGTCATTTTTGTGCACCTTTTCCTTTAACCCCATCACTTCCCACTCTCTCCAAAAGCCCTCTACAAATCTCCTCCTTGAGGTTCCTTCCTTAAAGACAGACTCTTTGACCAAGATTTTGATCAATTTTCCTTTTCCTTGGGCTCACTATCCTTTCTTTTGTCTGACATAGAACATAGAACACAGCATAGTACAGGCCCTTCGGCCCACAAAGTTGTGCTGACATTTTATCCTGCTCTAAGATCTATCTAACTCTTCCCTCCCACATAGCCAATAGCCAATATTGGGGGGGGGAGGGTTACACTTCAAGGTTGTTTATAATATTACAGATGCTTCATATTGTTGTTTATTGTCTCAAAATATGTCATGTATCATTTCACACATCCTCTTCTTCCTGGACAGTCTCTCACAATCGAGGGTGACTGGCATCCACTCTGTGTTTGTGGGGTCTGAGGTGGATAGCAAGGCTTAAATGGGAACTGCAGTTTCTTCCACAGATGGGGCAGGACATGTTTAATGGGTATGTAGCTTGTGGGGTGATTAGCTTCTTCCACCATTTATGCAGGGCTTCTTTGTGCTCCAAAATCAATCTGCTGGAGGAACTCGGCATGTCAGGCAGCATCTGTGGAGCAAAGTGATGCCTGATGTTTCAGGTCAAGACCTTGCACCCAGAGTGGCCCGAAACATTGACCATCCCTTTGCCTTCACAGATGCTGCCTGACCTGCTGAGTTCCTCCAGCAGTTTACTTTTGCTTCAGTTTACAGCATCTACAGTCTCTACTGTATCTGTCTTCTTTGTGCTCCTGATACATGGATTTGAGGATTTCAGTACCATCCTGAATGCTCCTTCTCCATTTTGCGTGACCATAGTCCAGGGATTCTCAAGAGTCAGTGGGAATGTTGTATTTTTTTCAGAGGTTTTGAGCACCAGCTTGAATCTTTTCCTATGTCCATCAGGTAATAACTTCCCATAACAGAATTCAGAGAAGAATGCTTTAGGAATCTGGTGTCAGACATGCAAATGACATGCCCAAGGATGTCAATTGGCGGTAATTTGGGTCTCAGTGCTAGGGATGTCGGCATGAGAGAGGGCATTGACTTTGGCCCACTTATCCTTAGAGTGGATTTGAAGGATTTTGAAGAGATTAGTGGTATCTTTCCAGAGCTTTGAGGTGCACAGCTGAGGTAGTCCAGTTTTCAGAAGCATATAGGAGGGCAGGGGTCATTGCTACCTGGTGGATCTGTAAGCTTGGTGCTAAGTTTGTTATCTTGATCTTCAAGTACATTTTTCCTCAATTGATCAAAGTGTGCATTGAAGGCATTGTGAATTTCAACATTGATAGATGCCTTTGCTGAGAGCTGGTTCCTGGGTATGGGAAGTTGTCTACATTTACTGGGGTCTCACTGCAAACCTGTATTGTTGGAGGGTGGTGTTGTACAGCAAGAACAAGTTGGCATTGGACCTTTCGTCCACATACGCTCAGATGTGTGTGCACAAGCACACACACACACACACACACACACACACACACACACACACACACACACACACACACACACAGCTATCCAATCACCTTATAAACAGCCACAGTTAAACACTCACGTCTATACACGAGAACACTTATTGTTACACAATAAACAGAGGCAAGCATTCAAAAAGCAAACACATTCATTCAGTGGCATGGCATCACATCCACATTATGCAAATTCACTAACCCTAGTTTTTGGGGTATTATCAAGTGTAGTACTAATGTTTTTCCAACAATGCATCAACTCAGCAGAATCATGCCGCTTCAAAAATGCTGAATCATCCAGTGGTATACAGTCTTACACAGGCATCTACAGTATTACACACAGATGTAGGCTCAGATTTGCAATCAATGGCAAAGTAAGGGCACTTCTGCTGACCATGAAGATAGCTGTTCACAATATCTATATTGTTGTGCTATCCTTGGGGAATCTCTGGTGTCCAGCAATAAGTGATGTTATCAAACCAACTGAGCAGCCAAACACATTACAGAGTCCTCACAGGGAGCCAACCAGGAAGTATAAAGCATAATTTTTAATTCAACTTATTTGGATTTTACAGGCTGTAAAAAAATACTGGAACATAAATATGTGATGAAGGTACGTTAAAATAGTAAATATTGTCATAGTTTTAAAAATAAAACAACTTTTATGTCAGAGTATGTTGAATATTGAAAAAATAATGAGGCAATAAAATATTTGAGGCAATAACAATCTGGACATACAAAGTTAGTTTTCAATGTATCAGAGGTTGTTATATCAAAGTTGTGGCATTGGACATCATTATAAACTCATTTACACCTCAAGCAACAAAGCATAACACTTTAGCCCCTTTCACTATGAGGATAGTTCATAAATAACTGGAGTTCTCATCAACACACACAAATGCTGGAGGAACTCAGCAGGTCAGGCAGCATCTATGGAGAGAAATGAACAGCATCTGCAGTCTCTCTTGTGTCTGGAGTTCTCATCAGTTCTGCAGATTACACTAGAGAAGATTGCAGTACTGCATCCTATGGAGGAACAGGAAATCTCTGACAGCAGCTTCTGACTTCCTGCATTTAATTGCACATGAGCATATCCCAAAAGCTGCAGCATCCCCTTTTCCATTATAATAGTGTGCACTAAAGTTGTCCTCGTTAACTTGTTTCCAGGAAGCTGCAAGTGCCAGGTGTGTGACTTGCTGGTTCTATGTTGGAAAATCAGTCGACTTGAACCAGCTTAGCTTGTTAGTGCTGAGAGGCAGGAATGAAATCGTTGTGGAGGAGGGAAGGGGAACCTCAATGAGGAACAGTTTGTTCAGCTGTTTGAATAGCCTCCAGTAATCATTTGAAAATTTGCCTGTTCAACCCCTAAAGCCATAGTAAGAATGTTCAGCATTCATTGTTCTGGACTTGCAATCACCTCTTCCATGACACTATCCTGAAGGTCCCTTCACCACACAATCTCCTGCCAGCAGATAAGAAGAGAAGGCAGAGCAGAGGAATCCAGGGTCAGGAACGTGGCTGGAGCTTCACTTGTAATAGATCGCAGATCACTGAAAGACAGTAAAAAATCCTTAACCACCAAATCTATGACTCTTCTGAAAACCGGCAATAAAAGTGAGGGTCCATGTAGGATTTATGCATGTAACATATATATTTCCTGAGCACTTACATTCAGACATGCTGCTGTCCTGTTACAGCAGATTTGTCACTGATTTCTTCTATTGACTGATATTCTCTGTATTAACCACACCTACAGTGTTCAATAAGATTTTTAAATGCTGACATGTAGGATGAGCAAGTTGCTAATAGTTGTAAGGCAAGATTATTTTTTTCTCTCTTAACCTTATCTGATATAATTAATGCTTGCAGATAAGGTGATGCATGCGGAACATGCTTTATTAAAGCAATGTAATAACGCCTTGGTTGTCTAAACTCTGGATCAACAGATATCCCCAGAATAGTTGCCTCATTGTGGTAGATCTTTGCTTTTCTCATGGTCTTACCAAAAAACATTGATACCTCATTATAAATTAACATCTGTACTTATAAATTAGCTTACTCTTTTTTGCACAAAATTACCAACCTACTGAGTAACCTTAATGTATTGCCACCTTCAACCCAGAACTTGAAGAACCTTTATATTTCTTAACCTTGTCCATTATTACTGCATTACACAACCTGTAACATTATAACTTATCTATCCTGCATACTGTTAAACTACATGACCTTAAAGGAATCCGCGACTAATACATTCATCACAGGATTAAAACCCCATGTGACCCAATACACTCTGTTTATATTCAACCATTATCTGCATCCCCTTCCTCAGAATCATTCATGTGCCGTTTCAAAGGCTCTGTGCTTTTGCTCTGGGCAATTTGCCTCATAATGATACTTTACATTGAAACTATCTCTCGATTTTTCCATGGGCATTCCTGGAATTCACTGCCTGTTATGACTGGCCCAATTTTATTTTCTGTTGGTATAACTACATTTGCTGCACTTGCTTTCATCATCATCCTGTCTATCTTTAATCCTTTCATTGATGTCTGCGTCTGGCTTCATGAAAGCTGCAAAATCTGGGAGCCATCAAATCTCTTGTGTGTCGGAGCGGAAGGCCTCATTTGTTCCATGACTTCTTCTTAAAAGCTGTAGTCATTTGATCTTTCTCTAATTACTTCTTATCATCTTCCCCCGCATCCCTCTTTTGCTTTCTTCATCACATCTGCATAATGCTTCTCCTTAAATGTGCTTCACCTGTGTTTGTGCTTCTAATTTACATAACATTACACAGAAAATATAGCACAAAATTTGTTAGGATTAAAACGTCCATGTTGGTATTTATCTTCGCTGACGTTGTGGAATAGTGTCTAATATAAAACAGCTTGTGAACCTAACAATAGAGATGGGGGTGTTCCCAAGGTTAGTAATAGGGGTAAATGCAGCACTCTTATGTAACACAAAATTCTTTGGAGGCCATCTAATCCCAAGATATTAATTTTTCTAAAAGAAATATTCATTTCAATAATTTGGAATGAAATGCCAAACCAACTGGGCAGATGAAAACCATTTATTATCTGGAATACCTGCTTATGGCATGTCTTGTCTTGTCCTGTAGCACAGGTGCCTCCTGCAACTGCTGTTGATAATTGGCTAACATTTATGGAGTCATAAACCCCTCAGGCAGGTAACTTGAGAACTGCAGAGAGCAATTAAAAAGAGATAAAAGAATATTCTGGAATTCCATCATTTTCATGTCAAACTTTATCAGCACAATCATCCCAGGCTGACTTAACTCCCCTCCTGGGGATCCAAACAGAACATAGTTCAGAACATCACCACTGACTTGATATAAAATAGGGTAGATACTCATCATTGGCTGAATTAAATGACTGCTAAGGGGATCAGCCATTCATTGTAATCCCCTCCTGATATTTGCTCCATTGAAGACCTAACCTGAAATTATTCTGTTGAAAGAACTATTTTTTTCAATTATTTTTCAACTAAACCAGGTGATATATATTAATTTAGGGAAGTTAAAATTTCTGATTTAAGCCCCATGGTAATAATTTTAAAATTTCCAGGTCAAGTCAGGTAGTACCAATGTGGTCACAAGATTGTAAAAACTTTGAAGAAAATATTTTTTTCTGAAGAAACTAACTTTTCATTAATGATGCTTCCCCTTGTCTAGTCCCTTCCCACCTACATCAGACACACCTCACATATTGTCCTCCATTTTGAGAACTTTCAGTTCCCTGTCCCCCACTTCCTCATCTCACCTTGGATGCCCAGTCTTTATGTATCTCCATCCCCCATCAGGAAGGCCTTAGCGCCCTCTGCTTTGTTCTGGAACAAAGATCCAACCAGCACCCCTCCAGTTACATGCTCACCTGCCTGACAAATGTTTTTACTCTGAACAACTTCTCTTTTCATTCCTCTCACGTTCGATACTAACTTCCCTCTCGTTCTCACATTCACTTGGACCATTTCTGACACCTCTCTCCCTTTTCTGGATCTCTCTGTCTCCATCTCTGGAGACAAACTATCTATGACCTTTAGTATAAACCCACTGACTCCCACAGCTACCTCAACAACAGCTCCTCCGGCCCCATCTCCTATAAGGACACCATCCCTTTCTCTCAGTTTCTCTATCTCTGCTACACCTGTTCTCAAGATGAGACCTTTTATTCCAGGACCTCTGAAATGTTCTCCTTTCTCAGGAAATGTGGCTTCCCCTTCACTGTAGTTGATTGTGCACTCTCACATATTTCCTCCATTTTCTGGACTTCAGCTTGACCACCCCCTTCCCCCAGACAGAACAGAGATAGAGTTTCCTTGGTCCTCACCTTTCACCCAACCAACCTCCATATCCAGCATATCATCCTTCATAATTTCCACCAGTTGTAAAAGAGGACTGACCACCAGTCACACCTTCCCCACTCACCCATCTCTGCTTTCATCAGGACCACTCTCTCTGTAACCCTGTGGATTGGTCATCCCTCCCCACCCACCCCTTCCCATCCCCCGACACTTTCCCCTGCAACCATCGGAGGTGCAAGGTTTGTCCCTACACCTCCTTCCTCACCATCTTCTAGGAACCTAATTAGCCCTTTCGGGTCAGCCTAAGATTCACATGCACCTCCTCCAACGTTGTCTATACTGCGTTCAGTGTTCTCAGTGTGGCCTCCTCTGCACTGGCAAGACCAGACATGGACCAGGCAACCATTTGGCAGAGCACCTTCCCTCTGTCTGCAGTGGCTATCTTGAGCTTACAGGTGCAAGCTGCTTAAACTCCTCCTCCCATTCCCACACCAATCTCTCTGTCTTCGTCCTTCTTTGCTGCCAGGGTGAGGCCAACACACACTAGAACAACACCCCATACCCCACCTGGGTAACCTACAACCCAATGGTAGGAACACTGGATTTATAAAATTTCAAGTAAACTACACCCCCTCCCACCCCCTATATTCCTGTCTCTCTCCTTCCGATCCACACAGCTTCTCTCACCTCCTGTTTTCCAACTGTCCATATCCCCCTTGTTACCCAGTTTCATTTCCCTCTCCCAAATGGTTCCACCCGCCCTCATGTCACCTTCCTTACTTATCAGACTCTGGTATCTGCAACCTCTTTTGTATCCACCTATCACCTTCCAGCTTCTGCCTGTACTCCACCCTTCCCTCCTCCCACTAAGTCCACCTGCTCCTGTTTTATCTCTCCGATCTGTTTCCACCTATTACCCATCAGCCTCTGTCTCCCAAGTCCACCCCTCCCCTTCCTCACCTTGTTCCACCTATCACCTGCCAGCCCCTGCCTCACCCCTCACTCTCACCGCTTTATACTTGGCTATCTCCCCTGTATACTCTCAGTCCCAATCTCATCCCTCTGCCTCTACAGATGCTGCCTGACCTGCTGAGTTCCTCCAGCAGTTTATTGTTTGCTAAATTCCATTTTGTCAAGGCTTTTCCCAAAGCTTGGTGTCAAATGTAAACAATTACTCTTTGGCTCTACTTAAATTAGTATCACCCCAACATGTCTGCCTGGGGATTGGGTGACATCTCACCCCAGTGACCCAAGCCAACAAGATGTTTTACAGATATAGCATCTTTATCATAGGCACAGTAGCGTAGCGGTTAGCACGACGCTATTACAGCGACAGCGATCGGGGTTCGATTCCCATCGCTGTCTGTAAGGAGTTTGTATGTTCTCCCATGTCTGTGTGGGTTTCCTCTGGGTGCTCCAGTTTCCTCCCACATTCCAAAAAAGACGTACGGGTAGGTTAATTTGGGTTTAAAATGGGCAGCATGGACTCGTTGGGCCGGAAGGGCCTGTTACCACGCTGTAAATAAAATTAAAAAATTTAAATTTAGATATCCCCTAACATCAAAGAAAACTATGTTGCAGAGTGGCAAAGCCACTAATCAGCATTAGCCAGAGAGCTTACAAATGGGATAATTCACTTTCACTCCTGCAGAGTCACCTTGAGTTTCTGGAGTGGGAATGTTTCTATAATAGAAACAGAATCTAAAGATTCTATAGTCTGGCCCAAGGTGTGCCTTAGCAGGAACCTCTGAACAACAATATGCAGGCACTGTAGTGTAGCAGTTAGCATAATGGTTTACAGCGCCAGCGACCCGGGTTCAATTCTGGCCACTGTCTGTAAGGAGTTTGTACTTTCTCCCCGTGTCTGCGTGGGTTTCTTCCGGGTGCTCCAGTTTCCTCCCACATTCCAAAGATGTACAGGTTAGGAAGTTGTGGGCATGCTATGTTGGCGCTGGAAACGTGGCGACACTTGCAGGCTGCTCCCAGAATAATCTACGCAAAAGATGCATTTCACTGTGTGTTTCAATGTACGTGTGACTAATAAAGATAGCTTATCTCATCTTTTCTCACTGACATTTGGGTAACATTTTCCATTTCTACACCACCGATACTCATAAAGTCATAGAGTCACAGAGCTCAGAAATGGGTCCTTCGGCCCAACTGGTCCATGCCGACCAAGATTCCAATCAAAGTTCATCCCATTTGCCCACATTTGGCCCATATCCCTCAAAACCTTTCTTATCCATGTACCTGTCAAAGTATCTTTTATACATTGTGAATGTACCTGCCTCGACCACTTCCTCTGGCAGCTCATTCCATGTACTGACCACCTTCTGGGTGAAAAAGTTGCCCGTCAGGTTCCTACTTCTCTACCATCTTACCTTAAACCTATGACTTCTAGTTCCTTGATACCCCAACCCTGGGAAAAAGACTCTGTGCATTGACCCTATCTATGCCCATCATGATTTTATGCACCTCTATAAGATTACTACTCATTCTCCTTAGCTCCAATGAAAACAGTCCCAACCTGCTCAACCCCTCTCCATAACTCAGTCCCTCGAGTCCCGACAACATCCTTGTAAATCTCCTCTGTACTCTTTCCAGCTTACTGACACCTTTCCTATACTAGTGTGACCAAAACTGAACACAATATTCTAAATGCGGCCTCACCAACATCTTGTACAATTGCAACATAACATCCCAACTTCTGTACTCAGTGCCCTGACTGATGAAGGCCGGCATGCCAAATGCCTTCTTCACCACCCTGTCTACCTGTGTTGCCACTTTCAGAGAACCATGTGCTTGTACTCCTAGATCCCTCTGTTCTGCAAAATTCCCCAAAGCCCTACCCTTGACTGTGAATGTCCTACCCTGATTTGTCTTCCCAAAATGCAACATCTCGCACTTATCCAAATTAAAATATCAGATAATATTCTATATGGCTCATATTGTTCTTGGTAGGATTGCCAGTTTAATTCCCCTCCAATGATAAACTTGTTGAAGCTTTGTGACAGCTATGCTCCCATTTCTTGAGTCAGAAAGTGTTGCATTTAAGCAGCAGTCCAAACACTGGCGCATTTAACATTGGCTGATACTTCAGCATTGTTCTGAAGGAGTGCAGCTTTTCCAGAGGTCCTACCTGTTGAATGAGATATTAAGCAAAGGCCTGCTCAGTGGATATAAAAGACTATATGTTAAATTTTTCAAAAATGAGTGACGGGGCTCCCCCAGCATCCTTTTTGAAATTTATCTCCCAAGAATGTCATTATAAAAAGGTTCAGCCATTTAGTTATCACTATGGTCTGTGTGGGTTCTTGCCATGTGGTGACTGTGAGCTACGTGTTTAGAAAGAAAACATTTCAAATTAACTTATAGGTTTCAAAGGACTTTTGGATGTTCTGAATATTCAAGTGATACTAAATAAATGTTAATTTATTTTGTACCTTCCTCTTTGGAGGACCATGCCAACTTGGAATTAGACTGGATTACACAAATATGTTTTTATAAAACGTTGATAGAAGATTTGCATCTGAACTTATAGCATAAAGAGTCAAACACAAAATGTTTTTGCCCATCGGCAGTATATATTAAGAAATAGAAGGCACTATACCCCTTGTTTCTGAGTTATAATGAAGACTTCATGTTAGGTGTGTACATTTGTAACGTTTACCTTTTTTTGTTATTACAAGAAGTTCACTCTCCCTTGGACATCCTGCTATATTTTGAATCTCTCCTAATCAACTTGCATCTTTAAAACATTCACCTTGTTCACTGAGCGCTTGTTTTCACTCCATCTCTAACCTCCCTTTCTTCTTCAGTGTCCTTCATTGCATTGTCACCTCCTACAAAGTGCCCACCTTTCCATCGGCATAATATTTCTACCTTTCCCATCTGTTTTCTAGCCCTTTCACAGTTCTATTTCAAATGAAAGATGACATTCTTTGTGACTGTTACCCTGCTGGACAATCTTTCATGCTTCTGGATCTGTCTGCAGCCTTTGACGTTGTTCAGCTGACCATCCTTCTCCGTTCTCAGATTGAGCAGGAGTCTTGTCACTCGGTTCTATTCTTACCTCCCCATGGTATCCAGGTAATCACCAACGATGGCTTCTCCTCCTGCCCTGGAATGTCACCACTGCAGTCTCCTAAAAATCTATGCTCAGTCCATCAAACTTTTCATTGTACATGGTTTGCATGCTCTCTACAGATAACCAGCTCAACTTCTTCACTTTCTATGCTGTCAGCTTACTTGGCTGACATTCAGCTCTGGGTGAGCAGGAATGTCCTCCCAATTTCACATCAAGAAGACCAAAGTCTTCACCTTTATCACCAGCCACAACACTATTTCTTGTCATTGGGCCCATTCCCCTCACTGACCGCTGTCTTAGGCTGAATCAGAGGTTTCAGAAACTCACTATTCAATATAACCCTGAACTAATAGAATATTTTCTCCATTATATAGACTACCTACCTCCACTTCCGTTATCTGTTCATTCTGCTTCAGCCCTCTGTAGCTAATGTTCCCATCAATCCTTTTCTTTCCTCTTCTACCTTCCATAAACTTGAATTCATCCAGTATTCCTACCATGACTGGGATTCTATTTCCCCAGGACCCCTATGCTCACTGCCCTTCAGTGGCTCCTCATATTTCTCATCTTCCTTTTCAATCCCCCTGAAGTCCTGCAGCTTCCTGTTTCTGCGCTCTACGCCACAAAATCTCCAAGAATGCTATATTGTGCCAATACTGCCTTACAGTCTGTCCCCAGCTTTCTTTGCTCTACCATTGGTTGTCACGTCTTCAGCCATTCAGGGACTACCATCCAGATTTCCCTTCCCAAACCTCAATTGTTGCCTGATTGTCAGAATCAGGTTTATTGTCACAGATGACGTGAAACTTGTTGTTCTGCGGTAGTAGTACAGTGCAAAGCAAAAAATTATGATAAATTACAAAAATAAATAAATAGTGCTAGACAAAATGAATAATGAGTTAGTGTTCATGGGTTCATGGAGCATTCAGAAATCTGATGGCGGAAGAGGTGATGCTGTTTCTGAATCATTGAGTGAGGGTCTTTAGGCTCTTGTATCTCCTCCCCGATGGTAGTAATGAGAAAAGGCATGTCGCAGATGGTGAGGGTCCTTAGTGATGGACACCACCTTCTTGAGGTTCTGCTGCCTGAAGATGATGGTGGGGAGGGTTATGCCATAATGGGGCTGGCGAGTCTATAACCCTCTGCAGCCTCCTGTGATCCTATCCTGAGGCTCTATCCCAAGCTGTGATGCAACCAGTCAGAATGCTCTCTACTATACATTTATAGCAATTTGTCAGAGTGTTTGGTGACATACCGAATCTCCTCACACTCCTAATGAAGGAGATCTGCTGGCGTGCCTTCTTCATGATTGCATTAATGTGTTGGGCCCAGAATAGATCCTCCGAGATGTTGACACCCAGGAACTCGAAGCTGCTCACCCTTTCCACCGCTGACCCTTCAATGAGGATTGGTGTGTGTGTTCTCCCGACTTCCCCTTCCTGAAGTCCACAATAAATTCCTTGGTCTTGCTGATGTTGAGTGCAAAGCTGTTGCGAACCCTCTCAACCAACCAATCTGTCTCACTCCTGTACACCTCTTCATCGCCATCTGAGATTCTACCAACAATAGTGGTGTCATCGGTGAATTTATAGATGGCTTTCGAACTGTGCTGAGCCACACAGTCGTGAGTGCAGAGACAGCAGAGCAGTGGGCTAAGCACGAATTCTTGTGGTGTCTCTGCATTGATTGTCAGCGAGGAGGAGGTTATTATCGATCTGCAATGACTGTGGTCTCCCGATAAGGAAGTCAAGGACCCAGTTGCAAGGGGAGGTACAGAGGCCCAGGTCTTGAAGCTTGGTGATTAGTACTGAGGGGATGATGGTGTTGAACACCAAGCTTTAATTGATAAACAGCAGCTTGCCATATGTTTTGCAGTTGTCCAGCCGCTCCAAAGCAGAGTGGAGAGCCAGTGAGATTGCGTCTGCTGTAGACCTGTGGTGGTGGTATGCAAACTGCAGCGGGTCCAGGTCCTTGCTTAGGCAAGAGCTAATTCTAACCATAACCAACCTCTCGAAGCACTTCATTACGGTCACCCTACTCTTCTTGGGCACCGACATTGTACTCTTGTGAATCAATTTGTTGGGTCAAAAGCACAATGAAAATGTTCTTAAAAGGTTTCTATTTACTTTTGAACAATTAATCAAAAGGAGAGCCACCTAAACCACAACAGTCCAAACTCAAAGGTATAAAAATAACCACCATCAATAATTGAATAGTTGGAAGTAAAAGTTACCTGTATTCCATCCAATATGAATGTTCATTTAAAGGTACTTTACAAACCAGAACACGAGATTGTTGTGTTATTCTTTCTGTACAATATTTGCAACAGAAACTTTGCTGATGACCATTTTGTTCTGCTGTAATGACAGTTTGAGCCTAACCCTTCTTCATCTTGGACTTTCTATTGTAGGCTCCCATATTGCACTCAAGCATCAACTGATGTGAAATATAATTGAAACAGTCTGAAGGACCAATGTCAGCTTTTGCCTTGACCCACTTAGAGCAGCACATTCAATTTTCCAACCTGGCTACAAATGATTACACTCCAAAAAGAACAACGAAATATGAATAATAAGTTGCCCACTTTAAAGTTAAATGAGAAAAACATTGTCTGAAGTTCAGCCATAGAACCTTTTGCAACAGAGTAAAGTTAAAGAATGTTTAGATGCTCTCCAGTAAACTGCTGCAACACATTAAATTTATCCCTACAATTGGTCAAAATGCTGATATGTTTTTATGAGACCTAATAAACTATTATCAAGCATGCCTGGAACAACACAACCTTAAGACAACAAACAATATAACTATAAAGCCTGCCATTAACTTGAAGATACTAGGAAAACATTATGAGACATCAGGTTAGATTTCAAAGGAAATAAAAATTGTGTGATTTCTATAACTACAATTAAGATTATGGGAATCAAAAAAACTGCGGATGCTGCAAATCTAAATTAAAAAGCAAAAAATGCTGGAAATACTCAGCAGGTCAGGCTGCATCTGTGGGAAGGGAAAAAGAGTTAATGTTTCAGGTCAAAGCCCCTTTGTCAAAAGGCATATTTAAAATTATACATGGGTAATGGTGGAATTAGCTCTTTGATTTCTCTTTATGTTGGAGTAAATTCAACAATTGCATACTTACAATAATCCTCATTCATAGAAGGTGGGGACTCGAGAACTAAAAATGGATTTTCCACAGGCATTCCTCTTGGAGAAACAGAGCTAACAATTGTTTTTTTGCCTTTTTCCGGAGTTTCTGCCAATCTTGTTACAATTATAGTAGACAATTGGAAAAGTCTACAGAGATATTCCTCCACTAATGTTTTAGTCTCATTTCTGAGACTACAGAGATATTTACTCCCTCCAACCTGACAGCACCAAGTTTACTTGATTTAGAAACTGAGGGTGGCAAAAATTCAGGCTGTCAAGTGATTGGAACTTGTCATTAATTGTGTGGTTAAAAGAATAATTACAATTTTCATCACAATTTTAAACAATAGTATTATCAAACAGTCCTATGTCAAGTGTTTTACTTTTCAAATTGAATGTTTCAGTAGAAAATGATTTACCTTTATAACATCTAATGATGTAATTAAATTCTTGTGTTCAATTCCTTCCACATGATTGACCTTGCAGATCTCTACAAATCCTGAAAATCCTACAACCCTCAGTTCTCCCTGTTCCTCCAATAATGCTTACTTTAATATCCCTGATTCCTCTCCCCACCATTGAGAAATACATGGCCCATTATCAGATAACTTGGTTGTACTCATTGCTAGGCCTACAAAACAAAATGAGATTTTTTTGGATGAGATGAAGCAAGGAGAGAGGCACAAGGAGCCTGCGAGATGACTGAGAAGTCTAGTAGGTAGGTCTGGGTCTGTGTCTGGGTCCAAGTGTGTATCCAGGTCAGCATTTTGGTCCAGACCGGGTTTGGTCACATCTCGCTTTCCCACATTATTGATGTGTGAGCCCAGTTGAGGGGAAGTGGAATCAGTGTGAGGGTGTCATAAGGGATGCATGTCACGATGGATTAGTTCCAGAATAGAGCTGCAGACAGTGAAAGGGGTTTTTCCCACTCCAGGTATTGCAGAATCATCCTGGATTTCTGTTCTGCCCTCCTAGGTGGCTGTCACATTGAAAACAGAGAATTGGAACAAATGGGTCTATTTCAGGCTGGAAGGATTTAATGAGTATTCCAGGGATTACTTCTTGGCCTTCAATTATTTACTGTTTCAGAATCAGATTTATTATCACTCACTTAAATGGCATGACATTTGTTATTTTGCTGCAGCAGTACAGTGCAAAGACATAAAATTACTACAAATTACAGAAGTAAGTAAATAGTACACAAAGAAGGAGTAACATGGTAGTTTTCATGGGTTCATGGACCATTCAGAAATCTGATGGTAGAGGAGAAGAAGCAGTTTCTGGATCATTGAGTGTGGGTCTTCAGGCTCCTGTACCTCCTCCGAATGATAGCAATGAGAAGAGGGCATGTCCCGGATGGTGAGGGTCCTTAGCAATGGATGCCACCTTCTTGATGCACCGCCACTTGAAGACGTCCTTGATGTTGAGGAGAGTTGTGCCCGTGATGGAGCTGGCTGAGTCTACAACCCTCTGCAGCCTCTTGCGATTCTGCACATTGGAGCCTCCATGCCAGGCTGTGATGCAACCAGTCAGAATGCTCTCCACCATACATCTATAGAAATTTTTAAGAGTCTTTGGTGACGTACCGATTCTCCTCAAACCCCTAAAAAAGTAAAGCCTCGTGATTGCATCAATGTGTTGGGCCCAGGATAGATCCTCCGAGATGTTGGCGCCCGGGAACTTGAAGCTACATTACATTATTACATTATTTACATTAATGCCCTGAAGAAGAGAATGATATGCAAGGTTGAGCCACAAGAGATGCTGCAGATGCTGGAATCTGGAGCAACACACACAAAATGCTGCAGGAACACAGCAGGTCAGGCAGCATCTATGGAGAGAAATAAACAGTTGATGTTTCGGGTCGAGGCCCTTCATCAGGACTGCAAGGTTTCCAAGTTTGCCAATGATACAAAAATAAGGTAGGTGAGCATGTTGTGATGAGGACATAATGATTCTGTTATGGGATATAGACAAACTGAGTGACTGGGCAAAAGCCTGGCTAATGTAATTTAATGTATGGAAGAATGAGGTCATGCACTTCAATAAGAGGAATTGAAAGGCAGATTATTATCTAAATGGAGAGAGACTGCAAATGAGTGAAGTTCTGGTGCATGAATCAAAAAGGTTAGTAGGAAGGCCCAAGAAATGGTTAGGAAGTTACACAACATTTTGGCCTTCATTGCAAAGGGGTTGGAGTTTAAAAATAAGCAAGTTTTACTACAGTTGTATAGGGTGTTGGTCTGGACCTGGAATATTGTACACAGTTTTGATCTCCTTACCTAACAAAGGATATAAGTTAAGATATCTTTATTAGTCACGTGTACATCGAAACACACAGTAAAATGCATCTTTTGCATAGAGTGTTCTGGGGGCAGCCCGGAAAGTGTTTCAACGCTTCCGGCGCCGACATAGCATGCCCACAACTTCCTAACCCATATGTCTTTGGAACGTGGGAGGAAACCGGAGCACCTGGAGGAAACCCACACAGACACGGGGAGGACGTACAAACTCCTTACAAACAGTGGACGGAATTGAACCCTAATCGCTGGTGCTGTAATAGTGTTATGCTAACCGCTACACTACCATGCCTGCCCTAATAGTAATATTGGAGGCAGTTCATAGGAGATTCATCAGGCTAATTTCTGGGATAAAAGGTTGCCTTATCAAGAGAGGATAGACAGCTTGGATCTGTATTCCTTGGAGTTTAGAAGAATGAGGGGTGACCTGATCAAACATAGAAGATCCTAAGGAGGCTTGACAAGGTAGACCTTGGAGCAACACACACAAAATGCTGGAGGAACTCAGCCGGCCAGGCAGCATCTCTGGAGGGAAATAAACAGTCAATATTTCAGGTTGAGACCCTTCATCAGGACTGGAAAGAAAGAAGGCAGAAGCAAGAATAAAAAAGAAATTGGGGTAGTGGGAGGACCACAAGCTGGCTGGTGATAGGTGAGTCCAGGTGAGAGGGGGACGGTAGGTTGCTGGGGGAGGGAGATGAAAGGGAATGATGTGAGAAGCTGAGAGGTGATAGGTGGAAGAGGCAAAGGGCTGAAGAAGAAGGAATCTGATAGGAGAGGACAGTGGACCATGGAATAAAGGGAAGGAGGTGGGGAACCAGAGGGAGGTGATGGGCAGGTCATGAGGGTGGGGGAGGAGAAAAAGAAGGGGTGAGGGGGCCACAGGAATGAAGGAAAACAAAGGAGGGGGAAAAGGGGAAAACGGAGGGGAGTGGTTACCGGAAGTAACAAATTGTTGTTGAGGCCATCAGGTTAGAGACTACCAAGGTGGGATATGAGGTGTTGCTCCTCCAACCAATTAAGGGCAACACGGTACCATAGTGGTTAGCGTAACACTATTACAGCTCCAGCGATCGGAGTTCAATTCCTGCCGCTGTCTGTAAGGAGTTTGTACATTCTCCACGTGACTGCCTGGGTTTCCTCTGGATGCTCCGGTTTCCTCCCACATTGCAAAGACATACGGGTTAGTAGGTTAACGTGGGTGTAATTGGGCGGCGTGGGCTCATTGGGCTGGAAGGACATGTTGCCACGCTGTATAAATAAAGTTTAAAAAAAACCTGCATCTGGCCTCAACGTGGCAGTAGAGGAGACTGTAGATAGACATGTCAGTATGGGAATGAGAAGTGGAATTGAAGTGGCTGGCCACCAGGAGATCCTGCCTGTTGCAGCGGATGGAGTGAATACGCTTGACGAAGCAGTCACCCAATCTGAGCCAGGTCTCACCAATGTAGAGGAGGCTGCACCAGGAGCACTGGATGCAATAAATGACACCCTCAGATTCACAGGTGACGTGCTCCCTCACCTGGAAGGACTGTCTAGGGCCCCTAATGGTGGTGAGGGAGGAGGTGTGGGGACAGGTGTAGCACTTTGCACAGTTGTAGGGATAAGTGCCAGGAGGGTGATCGGTGAGGAGGGATGAGTGGACAAGGGAGTCGCGGAGAGAGCAATCCCTGTGGAAAGCAGTGGTGGGAGGAGGTTTAGATGTGCCTGGCAGTGGGATCCCGTTGGAGATGGTGTAAGTTGTGGAGATTGATGTGTTGGATGCGGAAGCTGGTGGGGTGGTGGGTGAGGACAAGAGGAACCCTGTCCCTGTTATGCCGGGGAGGTGGGGGGGGGGGGACTTAGAAATAGGGTGAGGGCAGATGTGCAGAAAATAGAGGAGATGTGGGTGAGGGCTGCGTTGATGGTGGTGGAAGGGAAACCCCATTTACTGAAAAAAGAGGACAGCTCAGATGTCCTGGAATGGAAAGCCTCATCATGAGAACAGATGCGGCAGAGGCAGACGAACTGAGAGAAAGGAATAGCATCCCTACAAGTGACAGGTAGGAAGAGGTATAGTCAAGGTAGGTAGATGTTGGGACGTTTCCACTTGTGGGAGAGTCACAAACAGGGGAATATATTTACAAGATAAGAGGCCAGTCATTTAAAAGTAAGGTGCTAGAAATTTCTTCTCTCACAAGGTAGTAAATTTTTGGAATTCTCAGCCAGATCATTAGATACACTTAAGGTGGAAATAGATAAATATTTGAAAGATCGAAGAATTAAGGGTTATAAGGAACTGGCACAGAGGAGGAGTTGAGGCTAGCATCCATCAGTCATGATCACATTGAATGGTGGGGCAGGCTTGAGAGGCCTAGTGGCCTACTCCTGCTCTGATTTTCCTGTGTTCTTGTGAATAAGATCAAAAGAGCTGAGCCTATTATGTGTGATCCCCATGCCCAGGCGATATCACATCTTTGCTATGTCCTGCCTCTGTATATTTCCCTCCCTCTCTCTCTTTATTGCTTCACCCATCTCTCCTCAGAGTCTCCTGCTGCCCAGATGACACTAAGAGTCAGAGGCATGTGGAATTTACTAATCCGCAGTGAAGTAATCCTTATCAGAAGAATTTGAAGCTAGAAGTCACCTCAATGTTGACTGCGAGTGTGTGTCTTTTCCTTCCAACATGGGGGTGGTAAGTAGAGCAGTGATTATTACTTTTAATTTTTAAGCCACTTTACAAAAAGTTAATATGCATGATTAATATATGAAAAATATATATGTTAATTTGCATTATTTTAGTTACCGATAAAATGACAGTCCTAACATAAATAAGTCAAAGACTGAGCTTCTGCTTTAAAAAAATTCAGGGCCTTCATGGGTATTGTGAAAGTGCTTAAATGACCCAAACAATTGCCATTTTCAGAAAGGAGGAACTAGCAGGATCAAACTTCTTGAGGGCTGTCTAGACATTACAAGTAGAAACTGAATAGTTTATAGAAAAAGGAAATGCAACTAAGATCCCTGACAAGCACTTGTAAAATTTAAATTACCGCAGGTGAGTGTCCCTTTATAGATCATCATAAATGGCCACTTCCTGCCCTTTATACATCCAGGATTTTATGGGGTAGAAGTGGCTTTGGAGTGAGGAGAGGCAGTGCTGACTTACAACGTGATGACTTCCACTTTTTAATCAGCTCAAAGTATCATTATTTCAAATATTTATTAAGCTCCTGTCTGTTTTGAGCAGAAAATCTACCTAAATTAAGGCCTTCTTAAAAATCACAATAGGTGGGCCCCAAGAAGGATTTCCCCTATGGCCTTTGTCCCTTCACTTTGTCACTCAGGCTGATTAACATTTAGGAAGCGAGATGGAAGGGATCAATGTCTTCAGTATATTTTTAAGTCTTTCAGAAAGCTGGAGGAAAGGACATGGTGATGGAAAACCAAAATAAAGATCACATTGAAGTCTGTCATAAAGGTTATAAAATAGTGCAAGAACTTGCCTCAGTGTCTGACCAGCCCTCTCAAATCAGCCTATCCCCACAATTTGACCTCCTTGTGACCATTTGAACACCCCCCTGACTAATCATCCTGACCTCTCCCCATTATCTGGCATGCATTGGCAATGATCTGACCCTCAGTGATCTAACTGGCACCTTGATAATATAACTATCCTATGGTTGTGATCTGCTCTTCCCTCAGAGACAAATTCCCTCTGTTGTGAATTTGAATGAGCCATACAGAGAACAGAGCTGCATGTATAGAAGGTCTTTACTCAGTACAAGATGTAGGCATTCTGGAAGAATCTTCCTATACTCAAAGTACATGGAGATTTTATCGTCTAAAAACAGCAAGGGATTGAACACAATTTCATTGGTTATACTTGCATAGCTTACTTCAATGTCTTGTGTGCAGGCAATTGGTTCCATCAAATTAGACATTTACAATGAGAGCATATCTTAACTGACAAGGTCATAAAACACCTTTGTTGGGATAAAGTAATTCGCATGGATGATTTAAAAGCTTCTGAGGACAGAGACCCCAGGCACTCAAAATTAGTGTTGTGAGGGCTGATTCTCTGGCTGCACAGATACCCCAATTAGTGACTGCTTAGCTGAAGATGTCTAATGCCAGTTTTGATGTAGGCCGATTAACAGAGCCTCAGTCTCTGTACATTTGGACAATGCATACAAGAATGTCTCACGGTCATGTTGGTTTACAAAACATACAGTATCTCTTAAGCAACCTCCTGCTGTGAGCCAGTAGCATATATTCTGCAGATAGTGTACAAAACTGTTCTTTTAATTTCAAGAATGATTACCGGTTGTAGTTTACATTTTGAAATAGTTCACAAACACTGGTGCTTGTTTGTATTAACGGCTACTGGTTTTAAACGTAATATTTTGACAATCACTGTTTCTCCCTAACACCTTCCTTATTATTTCCACAGGGTCTCTGGGAAATCCATGCTTCTGAATTTCCCACCTACTAAACTTCCAATTCCAATGACCCAATTGCTTTGCTCCCACTGCCATCTCCAGCATCTTCCTGGTAATCCGATATTATCAAAGCCAACATACAGGTTACTGGCCCTTCATCCGAATTAATTTAAAGATCATAGACCTAAACAGTTAAATTCACAAGTACTTCTTGATCTGCTGGACATCCCCAGAATTTTCTATTTTTATTCCAGATTACAAGAATCCATGACATTTCCTCATTGTTTACCACAATTCTTTCAACATTATTTCATGTTCGTAGAACACTTATATTAGTCATTATTTTTTCTTTCCAATGAATATTGCTGCACAGCTATATCACACATCATCTGCTCTTCCATGTTCTTTCATACTTGTTCCAACTCATTTAATGAATGAGAGCTGTCCTCTGCAACTCTTAGCTCAGTAGTACTTGATCAGTGTGCATTGAGCTTTTGAATCTAAGTTTTAAGTTATAAAGTGTACAGCACAGACTTCTGGGACCCCCCCATTCAAAAGTAAACAATAATGCCGAATTTGGGTTTTCCGTTGTAAAATTCGCATGAATAAGTCTTTTCTCCTGGTCAGCCTTTTTTGCTTCTCTCCCATGAGAGGTGACACATTGTCGACTGCTTTAGTCCTAGTATTGCCAAAGTGGTTAGTTTCTTTATGCTGAGAAGGAGACATATAGTCTAATCCCTTTCTGTTCTCATCTGACTTATTAAAGATGTATTATCCACTGAACTGGATAGAGTTAAGGAATGGGATCACAGTTTAACTTTTCTGCTTTCCTTGTGCCAAAGGAGTTAAAAGTCCTTTACACAACCCCAGAAAATTTGGATCAACTTTGGATCAGTGGGTGGGTAGCTATTAAGAATTTGCACTTCAATCCTTAAGCTGTATATGTTACTCCCAGCTGCTGGAGGAAATCCATCTTCTTTTAAGGTTATAATCATCCATATAAACTGATGGGAAATCAGAAAGATGCAACCATTCATGTCACTGCTCTACAAAGATAGCAGGACTGCATTTCTAGTGTTAATACTCTCTCAGTGGGATCATGCAACTTACCCATACATTTGACACCAAGGCACATAATGGCAGTTCACTTTTGTTTGTCTCTTTTTCTTTCACTGTCATTTCCAGGAGCTCCCTCTTGATTTTCCATTAATTAAAATCTGCATTGTGTCAGGCACGTTGGCTGAATCCACTGCTTCTTTGATTTGCAGTCCTGTTGAAGAAAACTTTGTCCTGTGTGAGCAGCCTCACTGGAATTGAGATTATTATTAAAGCAGCTACAGGAGAATTGCTCACATTTAAAGCCATGTTTCTCTATTTACATCTGAGGTACAGGAGATGCTCCAGCTGTGTCTCAACAATATTGCTTATTTCCTGTTGTTATCACAGCAAGGAAATTAACATTGTGAGAACAGATACCAGAAAATTACATGTGGGCTGCCCATAATTTTTTAGACATCCGGTTTGCCATTAGAATCACATGTCCAAATTTATGTTGCTCGCCATCAGAAGGTTTCTTATCATAAACCAATGTCAGCAAATTATTTCCCAGAAGACTGCACTAATTGTTCATCCTGGTGTAAGTGCATATAGCCCCCTCCAGGCACTCGATAAGATCCTGGGACACTGCCCTGGCTAAAGCACCACCCCAGTTCACGTCTCCCTCCTGGTAGGGGTAAGACAGAAGAAAGGGGGGAATGGTAGTAATGGGTATGGTGGGGTTGGTGAGTGGATAAGGAAAGGGGAGAATGAGCTGTCACTATAAATGAAGCTGCAAGAACATCCCAAGAACGTAGAAGACTTTTTCAGCTATCTTCACTTATTCTGTGTTGTCAAGAGGTCAAAAAGCATGCAAAGGTGAAAACATTCACTTGCGAAAGAGCTACCATTCAAGACTTGAGGATATTTAGATTTTACTGACACATACAATACCTACTTGTACAGTTTGGTGCCACTTTTGATAAGATTATCAAACTGGACTTTGTTAGCCTAATAGATAGACTTTTAATGAGATTTGAATTTATATTTGTTTGCCCTTTAAGTTTTTCTTTGTGAACATTTGGAATCATGGTGAGGAATGGATCAGCAATGTTATTGCTTAAACCAGTAATAATTAAGGGTAGGGAAACAAGCAGTAGATTGATTAAGGAGCATGAATTACCACACACCAATTCAAAGTCAAATAATACATTCATAGATAAAGCATAGAAACAGGTACGTCAACCCACCGAGTCTGTCCCAACCACCAACCACCCATTTACACCAATCCTATATTAATCCCATTTCTTGTTCTCCCCAGTTGCCTATCAGCTCCCCAAAGATTCTACCTTTGACCTACGCACCAAAGACGATTTATAGTGGCTAATTAACATAACACTCCACAAGTCTTTGGGATATGGGAGGAAATCAGAGAACCCAGAGGAAACTCATAAGGTTACGAGTAGAACCTGCACATTCCACACAGACAGCACCTGTGGTTAAGATTGTAGCCAGGTCTCTGGCACTGGTGAGGCAGAAGCTCTACTGACAAAGAAAGAAAACCAGGTAAGAGAGGAAAATAATTGGATTAAGCAGAAGTAGAAAAAGTACAGAAAGAACAAAAAAATGCATCAAGAGAAAGAGAAATAAATTAAAATCAGACATGTTTTAAATCTCCAATGATATTTTACTACCTGAAGCAATGAGCCCCTGTACTTTTAAATTCATTACTTTCTGTGACAAAGGGGTTGATTGCCAATCAAACTTTGATAAAAATAGTTATCACAATGTTAAAACAACGTTTTCACTATTAATTACTAGAGGTAAATTTCTGCAAGGAGTTGAAAGGACAATTAAAATGTGGACTACTCATAGAAAGGTGAAGAGGGAAATGTGATTTTCATAAGGCTGATGATAAAGCAACACAAGTTGTCCAGTAGGTTCACCAGGTATCCCTTTCTCATCCAGTTGGTTTGCACATTAATTATTCTATGTACTGATCATAGGCTGTTTACTTTCTGCAAATATTGTCCTATTAATTAAACTGGATTAATCCCGCCACAAAATAGATTATATCAACAAGGTTTCGGAGAGTTTCACTGAATATATTTAAGGTCAAGTCAAGCTAAGCTAAGTCAAGCCGAGTTTATTGTCATATGCACAAGTACAATAAGATACAGGTATAATGAAAACATTGTTTGCATCAGCACCACAGGCACGAAGATTTGGACAACACACAGAGCATAAATTAGAAATAAATTATACAAGACAGTGAAGAAAAAGACTATGCAAAACAAGACATGAGTGTTAAAAAAAAGCACAATGAGAGGCAAGTCCATGGTAATAGGATAACTTGATGGACTAAAGAGTTCTAAACTAAGTGAGTAAATATTAATTCCGGTGTCAATGCAGAGTACACATTCAACGTCAATCATTTGTCTGTTATAGAAGAACACAAATCCATCTGGTTGGTCATTGCCTGTAGACTTAAAAGAAGAAGACATGACCAATTTTGATGCTATTTGGCTGCCTAATAATCAAAAATGGGTGATGAGAAGCTTACCCACATTTCCAATGGGAAATGCATAGGACATCATTGGTAAACAGATATGTGCACATTCACTTAGTGAATTAAGTACAGGTAGTTAAGCACATGTAGCACCCTACTCTGTAGCCTCTAAAATACAAAATGCCAGGTTCTGTTGGGTGAAGTTCTGGCTAGAGCAGATGCAGGAGTGAACTTGATTGGAAGGTGGAGCAGGTAGTAAAGAGCATTGACTGAGGAGTGAATCTGACTGGGGACTGGAGGAGAGCAGATAAGTAGACAGCACCATTGGACATCTGGCTACAAAGAAAAGCAGAGGCGATCAAGGGATGTTGTCACAAATAGGCAGTTTGTTTGCCATTTTCACAGCTTTTTATTTTATCACTTATTTGGGGCCAAAAATGGCACCTATTACTATTAAACTATTGGCAAACTAAATTAACAAACTATTTTTAAAGAATAAAATATTGAATAAAAACATAATTAAATAAACTAATTAAATAAGAAGGGAAAGAGGAAGGAAGAAAGGACACAACAATAACTGGTAACTTGACAGGGCATCTTATCCAATATCATTTGGGGATTCCATATCCTGCTTGTGCTCCAGGCAACCACATGTATGGGAAGAGGATTTAGCTGGACAAGTGACTCACATCACTCCAATGGTTGCACATGTCTCAGAGCGACATGGAGAGTACTTCTCCACAGCTTAATGATATACACACAAGAGTAGGATGATTGACTGTCAGACAACCTGTTCATCTTTAATGAGTATTTAGCTCCAAATACTGGTGAAGCATAAGGAGTGGTAAAGTTGCAGAGCCAGAAGCAGGTACACTAGAAAAGCAGTAATTAATTGGGGAGAAAGGCATTTTTATTGTCACGTTAATAATTCAGGTTGGTACATTGCCTCTCTGCTACTAAGGTCAAGGATGCCATTAAGTGATTGCAGAACATTCTGAGAGGGTTTGGCAAAAGTCCCAAGGCCATTTTCCATCTGATTATTAATGATATGAGTAAACAAAGTTGTGAGCTCCTGCGGGAAAATATTAGGGAGCTGTAAAATTTATTGGGCCAAATTGTGCAGCAGATCACAGTTCCATTTGGAACCATCAGCTTTCAGTAGCTCATTATATCCAGGACTTCCGTGTGTATGTTGAAACAACAAAGTCCATGGCAGTGCAATCTACTCCGTTACTAGTTTCACCGCAGAGACGTTAAGTGCTGAAGGGAAGAGCCAGATGCAAATAGACCTTCAGCTATATGTTAGGGTTGGCTGGCTCTGACCATTGACCTCTCTTCTGGCTATAGCCTCAGTGATACCCATAAACATGATGGCTAGCACTGACTATTCCTTGAGAGTTAAAACCTGCAGACAGAACTTGACCTGCTTTAGTTTATGACTGCTGCCTTCTGTTTAGCTTCACCTTTTCTTGAAAAGAGGAGGGAAGAGCTTCATTGAGGGTTATGCAATATGCTTGGGTGATGGGCTGTCTGGATGAATCAGAGCCAACGTTGCACTGTTTGAAGTGCAGGTGAAAGGCTTGCAAAGGTACTGATTTTAGAAGGGTGAGGTAAAGCATACAAGCTGAAGGAGTGAGTGGTGATTGGCAGAAATTTTAGGTAGGTGGACAGTGGGGATGGTACTGAATACCACAGAATAAGGTATGGTATGAATTGGCAGAACATGCTATTTGAAGCTGAACACTCTCACCTTAATAATTCATGTCATATTTTTAAATATCTTCTTGCACCGCACTTCACCTGAAACAAAACTCCTGGCTATGACCTCTGCCATCAATTCTTGCATCAACTTCTGAGCACATGGTCTAGGATCCCCTTGTCCTCCTGCAGATGCAGGATGCACCTTTCTCTCTGTAACCACCTTGCACCCAGACCTCCATTGTCGGAAAACCATGGTGTTTGCTCTCTTGCATATTCACTCATTACTTGATAGAATTTTGATTATTAAGGGGTCATGGAGCTTGTGCAGAAAAGTGTCACCGAGGTGAAAGATCAGCCTATTGAAAGACAAGAGTAGGCACGAGGGGCTGAATGACCTACTCCTACTTCTATTATTTTTTAATCTTCTTATGCTCATATGTTCTTCAAGAATCACAGTTCAGATGTATATTCTGGAAGCCTCTTGGTACTTCTTATAGTTGCAGTACAGTTTTCCTTTCAGAGATGCAGACTCACAACTAACTCACATTTATCATATTTCCTCCTTATGCCTGTAGCCAGCAAACAGCGCAAGTTGTATGCAATAATCAATTAAAGCAGTGGTGGGCACACATTTAATGTACTGCCTGGAACATAATGATTGGGCTAGGATTAATTGAGAACCACAATATTGCTAGGTTTGCAGGCGAGCAGTTAAACACCACCTTACAGAAACATACAAAAAAAATAGAGTTTGCTCGTGTAGCAGTCTATGTCTTGAAGATTGAAAATCTGGCAATAATAACTGCTGCGGTTATGTGAGTTCAAGATAACACCATGGCCGGAAGCCTTGACAGATATTTCTTTCTTACCATAAAACTGAAGTTTTGGTGTTCGCAAATGAAATGTCAGTGTGCTTCAAGCATTCATTCGTCACTCAAGCATCTTCGCTTTCCTTGGTTTCAATTTCAAGGTACTTATACTAATTCCTTTGACATTCACTGTAAAAGTACATGTAAAGCCATCAGTTATGAGAGGGCATGGTAATGCTTGACCATGATGCATATAAGATAAGGGAAATACATCTTTTGTGTAAAGTGTTCTGGGGGCAGCCCGCAAGTATCGTCATGCTTCCGGAGCCAACATAGCACGCCCACAACTTCTTAACCCTTTGGAATGTGGGAGAAAATCGGAGCACCCGGAGGAAACCCACACAGACACGGGGAGGACGTACAAACTCCTTACAGACAGTGGATGGAATTGAACCCAGGTCCCTGGTGCTGTAATAGTGTTATGCTCACCGCTACACTACCTTCTATTTTTTATTAGCTATAATAAAAAATGAATGGCCCTATTATATTTATATCATGTCATTCAAAACCTCAAGATGTTTACAACGGGTTTACAACAAATGAAATAATTTTGAAGGGAAGTTACAGTCTCAGAGTGTAAAAAAAACTACCAAAAGCCCCATTGTGACGAAGAGCAGGTAATCTGTTTAGCGATGTTGATGATTAGATTAATAATGGACAGAAGGTCAGGAGAACCTCTCTGTCCTATTGCTCTTTGAAAAGTGTGGTGGAATCTTTTGCATCCACATCAAAGGGCAGAAGGGGCCTGAATCAAAATCTCACCCAAAAGATGGCCCCTTTCACGGTGCAGCTCTTATTATTACAATGCTGCTAAATTCAGGCAACCAGCTGGTTGGCTGAATTCACTTCAATGATGATATTACTGATTAAGCCTATCATTTAGGCTAAACCTTTTAATAGCTAATTTGTACCAACGTCTGCAGAACATCTGATTGGAATATGCTACAGGGGAAGTGGCAGGAAACGATTATCAAACAACATGAGCATTGGTAGCTGAGCACTAGTTCACCATTGTCATCAGTCATAAAACCTGTGTGCGTCTTTGGTGATTCTCCTAACAGGAATTTCCAGAGACTGCAGGGAGAACTCCCCAGTGACAGGGCCATGTGTAACCAAAGAGTCTTCTGCATCTTAAGGGTATCACATCAGACAGCCAAAAAAAGCTTCACCCCCAAAAAAGAGAAGAAACAACAGCCAGATAAAGCCATTGCCTTAGCCAGATCAGATTCAGATGATTTCAAACCTATTAAGAACCTATTGAAAACTATGTGGAAATCTTGAAGTTGCAGTCAGTCACATAAGGTAATATCAATGAATGCCATCAATACCCTGTAAAGTACACACTGTTTTTCTGCAGCAATGGGAAAGGGATAATGGTGTCCTCTCCCAAACTAGTCCACCTTAAGAGGGACTACAGTGAAAGGAAATACCTTGCATGACAAAAACAGAACACTGGAATAACTTAGGTCAAGCAGCATGTATGGCAGCAAAAGGTGTACATCAACATTTTGGGTCGTGACCCTGCATCAGGACAGTTGATCAGTGTGACAGTTGAACTAACACTTTCTGCATTGACTGTATTCAATCGAGTGTAGCGGTTAGCATAATGCTATTACAGCACCAGCAATCTGGGTTCAATTCCAGCCGCTGTCTGTAAGGAGTTTGTACGTTCTTCCTGTGTCTGCATGGCTTTCCTCTGGGTGCTCCAGTTTCCTCCCACATTCCAAAGATGTATGGGTTAGGAAGTTGTGGGCATGCTATGTTGGCGCCGGAAGTGTGGCAACACTTGTGGGCTGTCCCCAGAACACTCTATACAAAAGATGCATTTCACTGTGTGTTTCGATGTACATGTGACTAATAAAGATATCTTAAATTCATTGAAATTGATCTTATATGCTGTAGATATTTCATCAGTGTATGCAAATCTCTGTTGCTTTGTTTAAAAACATAATAAGCAGAGCAACTAACAAATCACTGAATATCCTCTAACAAGTTAATGATTGTTTATGAATTGAATTTCACCTATTTTTGGTGCACCAGAGCATGATTGGATATTGCACAAATGGCAAACTGGGTTTTCTGCAAAAAAAAAATCAAAATTGCCCAAAATACAAGTGAAATGAAAAGATGGTGTATACTAAGAAACAAATGCTAAAATGGGACTTGTACAATTCCTGATGGCACCACACTCGGTTTAATGAAAAACTGGACACAATGCTGTGCAGCAACCAGAGAAGGGATTCAGGTCTTCAAGGCAGCCAGACAGCAGCAATTTCACACTATGGCTTTCATAGAGGCACAGAAACTGCAGAGGAGAGGGAGACAGCCCCTACATTCGTTTACAGAGAGATGGAAATCTTGGTTAAAAGGTACATGCCAAAGGGAAGGTTCCCCATATGAAGAGTCTGACAGGAGTTTGCTATATGGTCTCTTCCAGGAGTGAGAATCCCAAGGAATGAGAATTGTAATGCAGAAAGAAATTTCATGCAGCCACAGTATTTGTCATGGTGATGCACACATCATTGACTACATCCGAGGAGTGAAGATCCTCACTTGTAAAGGCACTTTATGCAAAGATCCAAGTTCTTTAAGCAAGCAGTCACCTTTTAGGTAATTAGAACTGGGATTGTTTTATTTTTGCGCTATATTCAGTGCAGGTGAATCTGCACAGCAGGATGCAAAGAATTTTTATTCATCATCTGAGATCCCCTGCTTGGTTATTGATATACCACGTTGGTGGTAATGATTGGAGTGGTGAGAGGGTCAATTGGCTTGCAATGAGAGCTGTCATTTTACAGACTATTTAGGAAAAACATCTCTGAGGAAGTTCCTTCTCACTTGTGCTGACCATGTTTCCTTCCTCCACCCAGCTGGGAGCTAAGGTTGTGGATGCTGAGCAAGAACGCCTCCCTGGTGGCATTCTCCCTCCTGGTCCTCCTGCTCTGACTGCTCCTGAACAATCCATGAACGCTACCTCCTTTTCTTCTGCACTATTTATTTATTTTTATAATTAATAGATTTTATGTCTGGTACAGCTGTCACAAAACAACAAATTTCACATCATATGTCAGTGATAATAAATCTGCTTATCAGGCTCTGGGTCTCCTTGCTGCTCTTCCGCTGAGATGGGCTACTTTGGATGGTTTACTAGATTGTGCAGTATGAAGAACACAATGGTCAAACCCTTGCCTCTGCTAGTCATGTACAGCAGGACAATCCTGAACTGATACAGCAAGGAGATCGCATCTTAAGATGACCAATAGCATTTTCTACTATTGTCCTGGTACTTGTGTGATTCTTGTTTCATTTGTGCTTAGCAGCTGTGGTTGGAAAGTGCATTGTGAGGACCCAGGGAAGTAGATAGTAGCCCTTATCCCCCAGGAGCATCACCTTGAACAGCACTGGTTGATGAAGACATCTGGCAGTGCTGTTTCCCTCAGGATGAAGGAGGCAGGAGGATTACTAGAAACATGGCATTCACCATGAGAAAATTCCTCTCAGGATCCTCAACAAGCTGTGCATTGAAAGAATGGAAACCTTTCAAATTGAGGAAGAGGTCTGCATTCTTCCCGAGAACCCTGATCCAGACACAAATGCAGTCAATTGCTGTCTGCACTCATAGGAAGCCAGCAATGCTGGAAAATCCCAATGCCCAAGATGTTGTCTGGTCCTCTCTGAAATCAAAATACAAGAAATGATCTCTTCATGAATGCTCTGCCCGAGGGACCTCCCTGATGCTGCACTGAATCACACATTGGGAGACAGGGTAGAGATCTTCTGCAGCTGCTTGGAAGAAGGTGACGAGCAAGTTCAGAGTCAATGTGCCTTTGACCTTCATGAAGAGAACAGTCCCAAGCAAGAGAGCATGGCTGAAGGAATTCCTTTAATAGGTCACATATCTTTATCATGACAGCTTGGATGCAATTCAGATGCAGTGTTTCTAAAGTGCTTGTGTGAGCAGTCTCTTTGCTAATGCCCAGCTTATCTCAGGTGACTAGTCATTGCTATAATGATGATTGCAGTGATAGATTGTCACCAGTGGTGTCCTTACTCAGAGACCCATGGATTGAAATATCTTAACAGCTAAATGCTGGAGAGAACACACTGTTAGCTTAAGCATACCTTGTGCAGTTTGGGAGGAGTTTGACCAGCCTGCTATGATTCAGAAGCTGTCCAGTCTGGTCGATAGTGAGGTAGGCCACAACTGGCATGACGTGGTCCTACTTCAAATAAGAATGTAATTTTCAGCTCCAATCTGTGTCAGTATAGGTAGAAATTGATGTTTTGCAAACCATGACAACATTGAGAATGACCTGACTCTGCCAAAAAGGTCATGTAAAGGGACATTAATGTACTATAGAGAAGTGGGAAATATACCAGGTAGCTGAGAACAGCCATCAATACAGGGAAACAATGGATGAAAGGTCCAGGCATTAAAACCAGTGAAGATGTTTGGCACCACTGAACCAGGCATTAGACATGGACATCTTGGAATTAAGGTATTTTGCATTATTGAAATATAAATAGAGGGAAATAATAGAATGGATGGGCCCTGTCCCTCCAACTCATGCATGGACCAGGGGAGGTTCCAGCCTGGTCACTTTGCCCTCTAGGTACACCAAACATGGTTATGGTCACATTTGATGTCTGTCATGTATCGTCATCGTATCTCAATTATCAAAGTCAATGTACTTGAATCGTGAGGAGTTATTTCCATTTGCTTTCCTTTGTGTGTTTGCTTATGATGCATAAAGGCATGTTATATCCATGGCTCCAGACTACATGATGTTTTTCAACCTCAGCACTCCAAACACACAAATCCAAGTTATTAACATATATATTATGAACAGCAGTGAGTCATAATTCTGACTTCCAGGGAACACCACTGTTTTTTGGCTCAGTCAGACTCATCCATTCAACCACTTCCTAAGCTTAATGGACATCAGCTATTATGCTCCCAAAGTAGAATATGCTCTTGATTGTGATGGTTTGAAGTTCCCCGTTATCTCAATATCTGACCTGCGATGCTCAATATGTACATCTCATGATTCTGATGAAAGATCTTACACGAGCATTTATTTTATTCTATTCAGTTTTCAGGGTGTGAGGCAACACTGGCAAGGCCAGCATTTATTGCCCATCCCTAATTGCCCTGAGGCCATTTCAGAGGCAAGCCCATTGCTGTGAGTCTAGATACACACACATCAGGTAAGGGTGGCAGATTTCCTCAGCTGAAAGACTCCAGTGAATCCTATGGGTATCTGAACAACCTTTTGGTAATTCTAAGCACATAGGTGTGAGGATTAGTTACCAAATATTCTGGTGAACATCCAAATAGAATGGATCAAAATTCTGAAGAAATTTAGTGCCTGAAGAAATTGATGAGTAAATCACTTACAAATTAATTTCCTAAGGACTTTTGAGCTCTGAAACTGTGTTGTGGGTGTACAATCAAAATGGCATGTCTTCAGGAACTTGCAGAATGGTAACGGTTTCCATAGCTTTAGTTATAAGACAGAGAATGTTTACACAAATGAAAGTAAAACTTGCCAAGCACATGTAAATAAATATTAATATTAATGTGGAGTTTCAGGGGAGACGGGGAAAGTGTGGGGCAAACTGTCCAGAAAGGACAGGGAGAGAGTCTCTGAGGAGCAGGGCCTCACTGAAATTAAAAACTTGCAGAGGCCCTCCTTCCTGATGTTCAAATCTTATTCCTTTTGCAGAATGTGCTAGGTATAACAAATTGACAGAACGTGCAGCAAATGACCATTGCTTGATAATTAGCATGACTTTTGTAGACTATGCAAGCCTTGGCCACAGGCATCATAGAAGTCCAATTCAGTCTTACAAGTTGCATCAGTCATGCATTGACATACCTTCTGTGAATTGTGATTGAAATCATGCACAAATGGAGGTCCATGATAAATGAAATCAAATAAAATTACAAAATGCCAAAATTAAGCTGTTTAGGTACAGGTAAATTTTTTTAAAAAATCTCAGAATTGGATCATACCACATATGTTTTCAAGCACAATGGTGAGATAGACTGCTTCTTCTCCACTTACAACCTCATTGGCATGGGTACTTCTGAGGTCTTGCTGGGTGGATTGCATTAGGTTGAATTGCAGGACCAGCATTGGAGACAGGGCATAGTTACCTGGAAAGAAGGACTCATCCTTGAACCTTGAGCCCAAGAGATTTCAGGAAACCACTTTCTGGTTCCAGCTTTCTGAGCAGCAATGCATCCAGAGGTTGTTTTCTGATCAGTGGTGACAGAGATCTGTGGCCTATAGACAGGTGACATGGGGCCTGGTCCACTTTGCCCGGTGGAGACTGGCTATAGATGGACAAGACCATAACTAGTTATACTCCTTAAAGAGAAGGGAGCTGTTCCCATTGGTAAATGGTTCAAGGATCAATGGCACAGATTTAAAATTTTAGCTGAAAGATGTAGAGTGGATAGAGGGAAAGACTTTCTTTTGCTCAGTGTGTAATTATGATTTGGAATCCACCGCTGTAAGGTGGTGGAAATTCGGCATTTCCCCTTTGACACTAACCAAATTCTATCGATGCACCATAGGAAGTATCCTATCTGGATGCACCACGGCTTGGTATGGCAACTGCTCTACCCAGGACTGCAAGAAACTGCAGAGAGTTGTGGACACAGTCCAGCACATCACAGAAACCAGCCTCCCCTCCATGGACTCTGTCTATACATCTTGCTGCCTTGGTGAAGCAGCCAGCATAATCAAAGATCTCACCCACCTGGGTCATGCTCTCTTCTCCCCTCTTCTATCAGGCAGTAGATACAGGAGCCCGAGAGCACATACCACCAGGCTCATGGACAGCTTCTATCCCACTGTGATAACATATGATGAGATGGACTCTTGATCTCACAATCTACCTTGTTATGACCTTGCATCTTATTGTCTACCTGCAATGCACTTCCTTGTAGCTGTGACACTTTACTCTGTATTCTGTTATTGTTTTAACCCTGTACTTCCTCAATGCACTGTGTAATGAATTGATCTGTACGAACGGTATGCAAGACAAGTTTTTCACTGTACCTTAGTACAAGTGACAATAATAAACCAATACCAATCACAATCAGTCAAGGATTTCAAAAGAAAATTGGATAGCCAATTGAGAAATAAAAATTAGAGAGCAATAGAGAAATAACAGAGAAATAAGGTGAATAGGATTGCACTTCAATGAATCACTGCAGGTCAATGAACACAACGGCTTCTTCTGTGCATTAACAATATTATAATATTCACCAATGTCACTGTCACCCTGACTTTATTAGTTTTCAAATCGTTCTGGGCAGTAGTGGCTGATCTACACCATATTTCACAGTTTACTCTGCACTGCAACATTTTGGAAAACCCCTAAATATTGTAAATACAGGACTGGGTAGCCCCCAGGGAGCCACATGTGTGGCATTGGTGCTTTTTTTGTATAAAATGGTAACACTAATGAATGATCTGTACAAGAATGTAAAGGCTTGCACTGTTTTATAATTGTATATAGTTTGTCTTTTATTATGAATAAAAGTTATCTTGGAATAGTTAAAAAAAATAATGCTCACTACTCAATGAAAAGGGAGTCAGTCTCTTCTTCCTTGAGTAGAGATAATCAGGTTGCACTCAGTTGATGATTTGGACTCCACCTTAGAAATTGCCATCTACATGAATCATAAGACCTGCAACTCCCTGAGCATACAAGTTGCTGTCAACCATGAGAGGAAACTTCTCATGGTCAAAGTCATGTATCCTGTGAGTTTGCACAGTTGTCCATGTTCCAGTAAGTGCAGCAGAAAGCTGTTAAAGTGATTGTCAAGGTAGCAACAGAAATCAAGTGGAGAATGACAATGGGATCCTCACAATGAGACTTTGATGCCTACACTGCTCCACAAGAACCATTCAGTACTCTCCAGAGAAGGTTGAATATTTTTGTCATTGCCTGCTGCTACTACATAATTTCTTCATCAAGAGCGCTGAACTTTTGCCTGAGTCACTCTGGAAGTAGTTGGAAGAGGAGGAGGAGGATGAGGAGGTGGAAAATGTGGCAGGGGAGGAGGAGACAATGACAATGGAAGGCCCTCCTTTTATGCAGGGTCAAGATCAATTTGATTGCCAGGAAATTTTCTTGATCACTCTACCATAAATGCCCCATTCTCAGCAGTTGATACAGAGAAATGGTGGGCTACTCTCATGTATTCAATTGTATTCAATTGTCAACATCCCATGTTGATGGGATTCTGTGTAACTTTCAGCTGCAGTAAACTTCACCTGAACCCTTGTCCACAGGGAAACCTGAAGCAAGCTGGTAGAGAGCCGACCATGATAGTAGACCAGCTCCCTTTGAAGGCTACAGCGTTCATTGGCTGTGTGTGCCTCAGTAATCGAGCAACATAGAGTAAGTAATGACTTCCTCACCTTGAAAAGGAGTTTCTTCTTGAATTAGTCAGTCCATCCCAAAGGTGCAGGGTTAATGAGGGGTATCACAGTGATAGCGTTATCATTAGTAGCTGTGCTCATGAGGATTTCTCAGCACACACAAAGGAATCATTCAGTTCAATAAGATGCTTTTATCTCGATTCTTTACAGAGAAGTGTCGAGATTAGAGTCTTCACACATTAGACTGGAATGCCATCCATATAATTGCCAGTCCCAGTAGTGGTGAAGACCAGAATGTTTATAAGTATGTGATTCTCTCAACTACTTTGTAACACACTCAATAGTTGCATTGTCATGTGCAACTATATCTCCACCAAGAAGAGTCACAAACTGAACCTACATTAACAGGGCCTAGTCGCTGTATAATTAAGACACGGTGGCTACATACCCAGAAATTAACTAGAATTTCAATATCTAAGCATGCCACAAGAGAACCAATGGCTTCAATCAATGTACAAGTTGTAAGAAGAACAAGACAGAGGTCATATATTTGCTGATGGTTAACAGTATCTTGACAGTCCACAGCTGTTTGACTGTCCACAAAATTGAGAAATTCACAAGGCAGTAACAACAAGGGCTCCAAACGTTTGGTTCCACGCCCAAAAATTTTGGGAAATTTTAATGGTCAAAAGCTGATTCATTCAAAAAAATAAAGCAAGCACTTCAATATGCAAACAAATACCAAACCAGTCCAATAGAAACTCCACTGTGACTCAAGAACTGTTTGTTTACATGTTTCAATAATGCAGTTAGCTCAGGTAATTGCAACAAACAACATAAAGACAGTACATCAAAAGGAAAAAGCAATCATGGTAGTTGTATCTTCCCACCAACAATGGAACCTCACTATACTGTAAATATGTAATTCCCTTTTAATGACAAAAATAAGTGCTACCATCTTATAACCACTGAAATAGTGTTTTACCATCTGGAACATAATTCAAGTTGTGACTCTGTAACATAGTAAAATTGTATCTAAAAGCTGATTTAGATACCAGACAGAAAAGCAAGGAGTAGTCTGGCCAGAATTCCTGTGTGCTTCGGCCAGGAGAGGAGGGAGTGCAAAACTCAGTGTAAGATCAAAGGGGAAGCTCCAATTACAACTAATAACAGCTGGTCAGGCCACTGCAGACAGGGAGGGATGATCTGATCAGTTACCAGAAGTTGTGTCACTTTGGACTGACTGCAGATTCTTCCTTAGGCCCCCTCTGAGGAGGAATGCTTTTTTAATCAAGAGGGTGGTTGGAATCTGAAGGAGGATGATGGGGTTAGACAATGGTTAGACACCACATTGAATGGATGCTGAAACATTCCAGAAGACAAAATTGCAACCCCAATATGTACATTATATGGAGGCATAATGATGCGTCTGTGCAGACATATATATTGGATATGTCATCTCGGGCCACCCATTGTGTCTTCTCTCCTATTCATTCAATGCCACAGGATTTACTCTTGGATAGGCACTAATATGCACAATCCTAAGTCCACATATATTATCTATATTTTAAACAAATAAAAACCTCTTTTGATTTCTATACATAGTGACCTTCCTAGAGGGTGCAAGTTGTCACAAGTAAAAGTACTTACTTGATAAACCTGGAAAAGCAGAAACCTTTCTGCTGTTCGAATTGTAGATGCTGTCTGTGTCAGAATTGACAGACTTGTAGGTTTTACCAAAGAGCACACTGGTTACTTGTGTGTCTGTGGAATAAATAATGATTAATCAGTGCAATATTCCCCATCGCAGCCTTGTAGGCAATTACTACTTCTAGTTACATAGCACTCTTAAAAGTGGTGAAGAATATTTCACAGGAGAATTACCAAATTAAAATTGTCTCTGAGACATAGTTAGTGATTGTAGGATAGATGCCCAAAGTCTGATCAAAGGAGTGGCACACAGGTAGTGCTGCTGCCTCAGAGCTCCAGTGATCCAAATTTAATCCTGATCTCCAGTGGTGTCTGTGTGGAGTTTTCACATTCTCCTTGCAATTGTATGGGTTTTCTATAGTGTTACAGATTAGGTTACTATTGGTGGATGTCCCTTTAAGATAGAGCACAGTAGTGTGTGTGTGTGTGTGTGTGTGTGTGTGTGTGTGTGTGTGTGTGTGTGTGTGTGTGTGTGTGTGTGTGTTTGTGTGTGTGTCGTGATGACGACAACAGAAGATAAGAACGTAATGACGTTCTTGGAGCAGTCAGTCGGAATCAATCAGAAGAGAGAGTGGAGAGAGAGAGAGAGAGAGAAAGAGACTGGTCTCTCTGTCGATGGATGGAAAACAATAACTGTGTCTGTCACTACAATCCATGTATGGATTTTTGGAATAATCCAGTGGAGTCCACTTTGTCGGTAACCTGTAGAAGGAAACAGGTACTTGTGTGGATGGCCACGATTCGAGTGCCTTTCGAGGTGGCAGATGCTTCGGAACAAAGCGGTGGAGTAGTCACTGCTGAGTAGACACTGAGGTGTCATATGGGTTCCATCGTGGAACATTTGGATTTCGTAATTACTCTCTATTTTCTCTCTACGTCTAGTCTTCAGTCAATGGTGCTTTTGCAGAAGCCTTTGCTCACGTTTCACCTTAGGTCTTGCTGAACTGAACTTTGAGAACTATTCCTGGACTTGGACTTTGGGAATTTGCCACACACACACTTCGAGTTTAGTTTTTGAGGTTAATGTTTAAGATCTAACATTTTTACTTCTAACATTCTAACATTTTTACTTTTATTTTTCTTATTATCATAAGTAGTTGTTAATAAAATAGTTTTTAACACTTATACATGACTTGGTGTGTTTCTTTTGTTGCTGGTTCTTAACAATAGGCACTCCAATTTATTCCCACAACCCAAAGGCTGGTAACTTGATTGGCTTCTGTAAAATGTCCCGAGTGTAGGTGGGAGCTAAGATAATCAGGATGGAGTTGAAGGGCATGTGACAGAGAATGGTTGCAGGAGAACAGATGGGGAGATGGGATGCTGTAAGAGCTGGCATAGACTCAAGGAGCTGAATGCTCTATGCCATGAGAAATGTAAAAAATATGTCAGTCTTCTGGAGTGTTTTAAGGAAGGAGAGGGGAGTAGAAAGGCCGGAATGTTAGGAAGGTGATATCAATGGCATAACGACTGAGTGCATAACTTCATCTTTCACAGGGAATGCAAAGTTAAGTGAAGGTTGTCCAGCATAGGATTACCAACTCTTGTGTTTTCCTAGTATTTCTGGAAGGTAAAATTTGATCTTGCAATGCTAATATGAGTGAATCCTGAGAGAAATCATAGATGCTTTGAAAGGATGCATGTTTCTGAGTATTTTAATATATTTGTTATATAGTTACCTGAAATTAATACTTCTATATTGAATGTGAAGAATCATTCAATTGAGTAATATGGATTCTATCATTTTTTGAATAACACGGGAAGTCATTTGCTACATCAGTGAACATGAACATTTCAAGCGTCCTTTGCACGTTTTCTACTTCTTGTGACATTGTAGCTAAATTGTAATGCCTCTCCAGAAGGAAGCCAACTTAGATTGGAAACTCTGAACAATTTCAGAGGTTAATTTCACTCAAAGAAAAAAATGGCATTCAGGGCATTCAGCAAAGCAACCATTTGCAGAGCGTTATATGGCATTACAGACTGATAAAACAATACCAGATTAGCAGCGCTTTGAACATGTTTAAATGCAGGTAAAGCCCTCGGAACCCAATCTAAAACAGATGTCACTTCATACTTGACTTATTACCCCTTTGAGCACCAAGTTTCAGGAGAATTAATAGCACATGGAAAAAATGAACTGGAATTTGGAAATCTGGAAGTGCAAATCAGTCTCTTCCTATAGCCGAACACATGCTTCAACAATCTCAGCTGTTCAAGATATGCTTAACTTTGTATTTTGCCTCTTTTATTTTAATGAACTGTGCATTTGGCTTGCTATGTTGCAGGCCAGAGTTCAGTTTGCTCTTCAAATCTTCAGATAAGCCTTGGAACTTTTTCTGAATTCCTTCATCGTGGCTCTTCCATCTGCAATTTCTTCCTTTTTCTGTCACTTTGCTTTAATGTTTCTGGTTAGTGGCATGACTCATGCAAACCAGGGATTTAATTGACGTACCCATTCCCCTGAGCCAGTTTACTTCAGTTAACTATTTTCAGGGAGGTATGTCTTAAATCCACAAAATGCTCTCATTTTGCTTTCCATCTGCTATTTCACTTTCTAAAATGTAATTGGAACAAATCCCTGTAGTCACATTCCCACGCCTGCCATTGGATACATTTTTTGTGATTTCTTCAAGGGCAATCCCTTTTTCATTTGATGAAAGAGTGGATGTTTGATGAAAGATTGGACGTTTGATGAAAGACCGTCAGTTCAGTGGCGGAACCTTAATCCCCTGCTGCTCTTATGGTGATTGGAATGATAAATTAGGCATTGTTCAGGTTGAAAGGGAAGCTAATTTTTATTTTTATTACTTAGTCAATCACACTGTGTGTGTGTGTTTTTGCAGCTAGTCCAACATTTATTATCCATCCCTAATGGCCCTTGACTTTGAATGTGTATTTTTTTTGGCTATTTAAGAAGGCAGGTGAGAATCAGCAACATTGCTGTGGTTCACATAAAGAGCAGACTAAGTAAGGTTCCTTAAAGAATAGTGGTGTACCAGATGCTAGTTTCATGATCACTTTGAGAGATTTGTTTTGTTATTTACGTTTAAATTCTGCCATGCAGTGGTATTCAAACTCAACCCTCCAAATTAATAATTTTCTGACTACTAAAGCAACAACGTAACCATTATTGTGTCATACACCATGTATTGCCTTTGTCCAGGGAGTCTGATATTAGCTACTGAGACATTAGAAATGCCAATTGTAACCAGTGAGGCTTGAACATTACTTAAGCTGATATTAGGTTGACATCCTGGGATAGTGGCAAAGAAGGAGAAGGAGTGTGGTGAAATGGTGTTAGGATGGATTGCTATCGACTGTAGCAGAAAGCATTTAGGCCAAGAATGATGGCTTAGATGCCAGTCGCCATCTTGCTGTGGTCAGTCTTATCTACTGTTGCAGAAACCAGTATGATAACATCAACTAGCAACACTGAATAACTTCTGTGGCAGCAGCTTTACCATTTGTTGATGCATTGTGATGTTAAATTGATATGTAAGGATTTTTTTTACTTTGGGAGAAATTCCAGACAGCTTTATCTTTAATGTTTTAACTATTGTCAGTTGCCTTCTTGAAGAAACTGTTCTTGTTTACAGAAAGAGCCTGACATTGTTTTGAAAGGAGCAAGATTTGTTCTGCAGCTGTGTCTAATGTTGCCAACTGAGGGACATTTATGTATAGCTTCTCATTTTGCTGGATCTATAGTGACATTTTCCATTTAAATTGTTGTGTGCTTGTTCTGTTACTTGCTAATGATTATTGCTTTTCCATAGATGGCAACATCAAAGTAAACCAACCAAGGGAGTCAAAGGACAGAAAATGACAGAATTAAGGGCACTGTATCTGAATGCTCACCACATTTGTAACAAGGTAGATGAATTAATATTACAAATAGAAAAAAACTAATTGGCATTACAGAAATGTGGCTGAGGGTGACAAAAGCTGGAAACTAAATATTCCAGGGCATTTACTTTTAAGAACAGGAAACACAGAAAAGTGAGTGGTGTAGTTTTATCAATGAGAGTGCAGTGGTGAGAAATTATCTTGGCTTCACAGGTCACAGTGTAGAACTGGGATCAATTTGGTTTGAGCAAAGAAATAGAAAAGGGCAGGAATATCAATAGGAAATATTTACAGGCTACCAAATAGCAGTTCTAATATTGAGTCTGCGATAAATCAGGAAATTAGAGGTGCATTTAATAGGCTAATGAGTAAACATAGGAGAGTTTAATTCACTTATAGGATGGACAAATCAAATTTGCTGTAATAAAGTGGAAGATGAATCCATGGAATGTATATGCACCGCTTTTCTAGATTGATATGTTGAGGAACCAACTGGGGAGAGATGATTTTGGATTTTGTTTTGTGCCATGAGAAAAGGTTAATTGATAATCTTGCTCTCAAGGGACCTTTGGGGAAGGGTGATCGTAATATAATAAACTTGACATTGAGTATGAAAGTGATGTAGTTCAATGAAAAACTACAGTTTTAAATGTAAACAATCTATGAAGGAATGAAAGGAATATTGTCTGTGGTTGATTGGAAGAATACATTGAGAGGTATGATGGTAGGCAGGTGATGGTTAATATTTACAGAAGCAATGCCTAAGTTGCAAAAATATTACTTAGGAGAGTGATTTATCCATGGCTGACAGGAAAACTCAAAGACAGTGCTAAATCCAAAGCAGAGGCTTATAAAGCTGTCAGAAATGGCAGTAGGCCTAAGGATTGGGAGTATTTTAGAAATCAGTAAAAAAGGACCAAGAAATTGATAAATCAAGGGAAGCTGGAAAATAAGAGTTTTCCAGCAAACTGGAAAAGCAAGAAACATTAAGAAGAAGGATGGTGCAAGCTTTTATGTTTGCCTAAACAAAGAAAAGACTGGTGAGGACAAGTGTGAGCACGTTATAGATGGAGATAGGAGAATTTATAATAGGAAGTAAGGAAATGGCTGAAGAATTAAAGAAATATTTTCTGTCTGGCATTAGAAAAGAAGATAAACTAAACCTGCTAGAAATATTAAAGAATGAACACAGTCTCAGAGGCCATTTAAGACTGAGACTGGGTAAAATATCTTCATGTGGGGGGTAGAGAACTTTTGGAAATCTCTACCCAGGAGGGCTATGAGGGCTTAGCCATTATCTTCATTCCAAACAGATCAATAGATTTCCAGTCATTAAATGAATAAAATGAAATGGTGGTAGTGCAGTAGAGGTTGAAGAACAGCCAGGATCTTAATGAATATTGGAGTGGGATCAAAGGACCTGATAGCCTACTTTCTCTGCTCCTATTTCTTATGTTCTTTCGTTGGGATAATGTAGGGTTTCAAGCATTCATACACTGTTCAGCAGTAAATATTCTTCAATACTACAGATCTGTTTCATGATTCTTTCAGGTCTGATTCTGCATTATTAAGCCCCATTATATACTTATGTCATTGCTGGAGTGGACTAAGGGATAACAATAAATGCTGAAGAATACTAACTGGTGTAGGTGTACTGATGTGATGCACAGATAATGATTATACAGAATCTGATGCGTTTTCTATTATTTTGGCCACAATAATGTCGATTACTGATGACATCTACTTGTCCCTATGCATCTTTGCTAAGGTGTTGGAGGATGGATTATACAGGGTATACAATGAAAATATAAACATTTCCTGTCATTGTTCTTAAATAAAGGGAGAACCAGAGGACATCAACTAACAGGCCTCACTCAATTCACTTTCCATTTTAATGGGCAGAAAATCATGTGGGTTACATCACCAGGGTAGTATCCTTCGAACCTTAAAATTGTCAAATCATTGCACTCAAAGAACCCTCTCCATTGAAGCAGAGTCAGTGGTAAATACATCCAAAGGGTCAGGTGCTCTCCATAGTAAAAGGAAATTTAAGGATTTTTTTTTGCTTTGTGGCAAATAAATCAACAGTCTGCTCCCACCAATAAACTGCCTGCTCCCAACTGTACTGTCTACTCCCTAAACTGTAAATAATCTGCATATAAATTGGGAGCAATTCTTGCTGACCAACTGTTTTAAGTGAGGATTCACCTCAGGACCTCAGGAAGGTAATGAATTTAAATAAAAACTAAATTGACTTACGTCTTTCCTTCCTGAGCAAACATCTTTATAACAGTATCATGAAAGTGTTTGCTTCATTAAAATGACACAGATTTCATTTTGAATTTGCAGGTTCCATTCTCCAAGTGTCCCTTCACTGCACTGCAAATCCAATAAGTGTAATAAATTTGGAGGTCTCTTATCGTTTCTGGATCAAAAGATCACTAATTGCCAAAGTGACATAGACCGTCTCTGTTTTTTCACTGATCGACCCGCCTCTGAACTTACGGTTCTCCACTCAATACAGACCAATCCTGACGTTTTCATCAGACCTACCAACAAGGTTGTTATTGGTGAACTGACCACAATCTCATAAAGGCTGATCACCAACTCTCCAGCATCTCCTCATACCTCCCTCTGGACCATGACTTTGCCACTGAGTATCAAGCCATTGTCTCAGAAATTCACATTTACTCAGGAGATCTTCCCTCTAATAGCTCTAGCCTCATAGTCACTGAGAGCCAAGAACAGGGTTGAATTCATCAGGGACAGAGGCAGACAACGCCCACTAAAAAGCAGGATTTTGAAACTCCTCAACCACAGACTCTGTCCTTGGTGTGATTGCTCTGGACTTCATCCCATAGCTATCTACAGTATATGATCCAGACTTGATGCCATTCCTGACTGACAGAGGTCAAGGAGGCCATAACCCAATTTAAAAAAAAATGACCTTGGCAGCTGATGGCACTCTCGCTGAAATTCTGAAACCTGGCAGTGTAGAGCGATAGTCACAAATCCACAGTCTCAACATCTGTATCAGGGAAAGGAGGATATACCATGGGACCTCCAGGGATACCATAATCATAACCTTGTTCAAGAAAGGAGACATCCGACTATGGTAATTACAGAGGGGTCTCCTTGCTACCTTCCAAACCACCAGGGTCCTTCTCAATGGTCTCCTCTCAGTGGTTAAAAAACTGCTCCTCAAATTACAATATTGCTTTTCTTCATCTGGAGACACAATGGACATGACTTTCACCCTTGATAACTCCAAGAAAAGTGCAGGGAATAGCGCCACACATTTTCCTTTTGAACTTCACTGAAGGCTTTGACTCTATCAATTGGGAAGGACTGTGGAAAGCTCCCCAAATTCAGCTGTTCATTGAAGCTCATCTCCACCTTATGTTTAGTCCACAAAGTCATGCAATCTGTGACATTAACCAACAGGTTTCATGAGGAGAGACTGCATCATTGCCCCGACACCACTCACTGCAACGTTGTACCTCACCTCCAAAAACTTCCTGCAGGTGAGGAGATAATCTTTGGACCTAATAGGAAACTGTTCAACTTACAGCAACTGAACACCAGCACCAAGGATACTCAAACCTCAGTAGCTGAGCTGCAGAATACAAATGACACTTGCATTTGTGCATGCTTAGAGGCTGAGCTCCAAGCATTCATCAGCTCATTCACTGAAGCATATGAAAGCGTGGGCCTTATACTCAATACCCAAAAGACAAAGGTCCACTACAAACCTGCCATGACTGCACCATACTGTTCTTCGACAATAAAGGTTCGCAGCAAGACCCTGGAAGCCATGTGCCAATTCCCATATCTCAAGAGCCCATAACTGCTCAAAATGGAAAAGGAACATTCAGGAGGGTTTTGAGAATTGCAAGTGCACACATTGAGAGCACACAGCAGCCTTATGGAAGGAGCATACCTTCCCATAAAGTATCCAGCTACTCCCTCTGTCAGGCAGCTGCTGAGTCCTTCATGGAAGAGTCTGCAGTTCCTGGATTGGTCTCATCAGTCGCCTCAGAATATACAAGAGCTGAGTGAATGCAGGTCATTTTTGATCTAGAGGAACTGCCTTAAAAAAACTAAAAGAGCCTACTGACCTCTCATAGCCCACTTCTACCTCTTCCCCAAGAGCCACAGCAGTACAGTGCTGGTAGACCCATAATATCAACGTGTCTTCGTCCCATGGGATTTACTTCTTCCTGCCTTAACTTTGTCCTTTCTTCCCTTGTCCATTCTCCTCCCACTTACACCTGATGCCCTCTGTCAGTTTCCAGTTTCATTCCATCATGGACACCGAATCCCTCTATCCCTCCATCCAACACTAGAGTGGATTCTTCCTTTAACTGAGGCTCAAATCAGACACCCCCACCACCACTTTCAAGTGACCAAAATCACTCTTACGTTGAGAAGCTTATCCAGTTCTAGTCATTGACCTGAAACATTAACTCTGTATCCTTCTCACCTGTCTGTCTGCTGACTGACCTGCTGGATATTTCTGGCATCTTCTGTTTTTATTTGTAAATTTATCCCCTGGACCAGCATTCCCGATATCCTAATGATTTTATAGAGGGGCTGACTTTGGGTATGAACAGGTTCATCAAAATATATGAACCGTTCTTTCTACATCCCCTTTTACATATTTGAGCTCAGTCTTTGGCTACAACTTTGCCATTATCCATTGAAAAACGATTGGTTTTGAACACACATGCTCCAGGGATCCTTTTGAGCAGAGGTGAGACATTTTTGTTCCACTTGGTTTTCTTCTGCGGCCCTGATTTTCTTTAGATTACATTTCGATCCATGCATTACCCCAGAAGACATTTCTTTGCATTGCTGTATTTTTATTTTGCAATACTTTTCTTCATTATTTTTCATTTTGTCTCTCTTTGATGTGGCACTGTGGAAAAAGGAAACCCATTTTGAGGTACTTACATAATTGAAATGAGAAAGTAGATTTTATGTGGGACCAATAAGTGTCGCATACTGACCTCTGAAGTGCCTTGGCTACACCTGATATCATTCACATGACAGAGCCCTGTATATGCTACTGTTACTTTAAGCAATACCTGCTTCATAGTTTTGCCTTTATGCAATGATCTGCACACTTTTCCTGGATCAGACATGATTTCTCCACCGTCGTCATGGTTACTACCACTTGACACTTTCATGCTGCCAGCGTTCTCCAAGCCACCCCAGGATTAGTTCTGCCACATTAAATAGTCTTCAGCGTGCACATAGAAACAAAAGAAATAGAACAAGGTGTAGGCCATTTGACCCCACAGTGCTTTTTCTGCCATTCAATAATATCTTAGCTGATTTTGTAGCTCAGTATCACATTCCTGCACCAAATCCACATCTCTTGCAAAAAACACACTGCTGGAAAAACTCAGCGGGTGGAGCAGCATCCATGGAGGTGAAAGGATGGTCGGTGTTTTGGGTGGTGACCCTGCATCAGGACTGAGATTGTGCAGGGAAGAATGCCCGTCTAAGGATATGAGATGTGTCTCTTTAATTTCTCTTCTTACAATAATCTTTCGTTATACAACAAATATACAAGAGACTCCTTTGTTTTCAAGAGGCAATGAATTCAGCATGTTTCCTGTGAAAGGGAGCATCAGTTGTACAATTTTCACTGGATGGCAAGGAATGCAAAGAGTCACACAAAAACTTATAGGAGCATCAGAGCTCTTCTTGATCATTCACATAGCATCAATGAAAAGGCATGGTCTGCAATTCACTAATGTTCACATGACCAGTTGATCTTGTCCCAACCTTACTCAGTAATAGTCTTTAATACAGAAATCAGCTTCCAGAAATGCAAGTATTCTATGTTGGCTTGACAGTGCAGAAGTGAGGGAGTGCTGCCTTTTGGAGCTAGAGGATCACATGACACAATTGGAAGAATATCAGAGATACAAGAGATTCTACAGATGCTGGAATCTGGAGCAACAAGCACAAAATGCTGAAGGAACTCAGCAGGTTAGGGTAGCATCTATGGAGGGAAATAACAGTCGACCTTTTAGGCTGAGACCCTTCATCTTGATCCAAAATGTCAACTGTTCATTTCCCTCTATAGATGCTGCCTGACCTGCTGAGTTCCTCCCGTGTTTTGTGTGTGTTGGAAAAATATTAGGTGTGTTTTCCTATTGCCCTGACAAGATTTATTCCTTAACTGGCAGCTCTAATATGAATTAATTTGGATCTTGGTCATTGCAAATCATCTGCTGTATTTGCTCACACCACAATAATGGGTGCAATTTAAAATTAGCAGTTATGTGTTCAGCACTTGGGATGTTTAGAAAATATGTTAGATGCTTTATTCACACAATTCCTTGCTTTCTATAAAACCATTGAAGTATCCTCACACATCAGGATACCATATCTGTGAAGCAGCCACGATCCTTTAATTGAGATGCGCATATTTTGCAGAAGGAAATACAACACTGGATTTACGTTCAAGGCTAACATTTGCAATTATAGCTGTTGACCATACTGTGAAAACTGAAAAACATATCATGTTCCTTAAAAATAATAGTGGACTGTTCACAACAGAGTAATGGTTGTGTGGAGTAGTTCTTTTCAGAGTATTGGGAGGTTGCAACTTTAGCCAAGTATGAGCAAATTGAAAAACACTATTTGTGCAATATCTGCTTTTAAGGTACTAAATTGATAGGTGACTGTGATACTAACGTAGTAAAAACCACTAGTGTGCTAATGGTGAATATATCAATATGGTAAGCAGTTTGATTAAAGCTGGTTATTATATTAACCTGTCGTGTGACAGGAAATACTTATTATATGACAGGAATTGGTTTGATCATGTGTATAAAAGGAGATTTTCCACTGACTGGGTGGACTTCCCCTTTGGACTGGGGTTGTGAGTGGTGCCAAGGGCCATAAGCAGAGAAGATCATCTTAAAGCTATTGTTACCAGGGGTCTACAAAGGCAGAAGGGATGTGAGAACACTGTTTTGCTTTCTCTTAGGAACTGTTTATTTCTTGGAGTAATTGAGCGGACTTCCCCTTTGAACTGTGGTCATGTGTGGTGTCAAGGGCTATTGAAGACTCTTACATTTGCTATCATCAGAGTCTTCAATAGCAGAAGGGATCTGAAGTCTGTGTTTAGTTTAACAGTACATACCGCTTTTTCTTTGCTGCAAACTAAAATAAAACAATTTTCTCAAACATATTGATTGAATCCAAGAAGTCCAAAATAGCACTGGAGATCCCTAGAAAGCAGTCTACAGTTCCATCAGGCATTTCTCTTGTTATAAATTGTTCCCTGTTGCCTGGCAGACACAGTAGTGTAGTGGTTAGCGTAACGCTTTACAGTGCCAGCGACGCGGGTTCAAATCTGGCCACTGTCTGTAAGGAGTTTGTACGTTCTCCCCGTGTCTGCGTGGGTTTCCTCTGGGTGCTCCGGTTTCCTCCCACATTCCAAAGACGTACAGGTTGGGAAGTTGTGGGCATGCTATGTTGGCGCCGGAAGCTACGCAAGCGACGTATTTCACTGTGTGTTTCGATGTACATGTGACTAATAAAGATATCATATCTTATCTTACCTTACAGTCAAATGCAACTCTCCCTTTCAGATGCTGACTGCCTTGTAGACATTAAATACCTCTAACACCTGCACACTTGATTCAAGGTGATGAGGATGCACAATGTCTGATATGCCGCCAGCACAGCATCATCAGGAGCGCATACTATGATCTCTGCCACATGCTTACCTTTTTTGGGGCACAATCTTGACCATTTAGCTTCATCTTTTCTCAGACTAGAATGCTGCTTCTTCATTTGTAGTCAGGCACAATGTTGTTTAGCAACTCCACTAACTCAGTCAGCACTTTCACTGGATGCTGTTGGAACTTTTACTAGATGATTGCAACCTTCCTATGTTAAAACATTTTCAGATAAAGCTGAAAGTTTTACAAAAGCAACAATCAGTCAACTTTTCACAGACTTTCAGAGTGGTTACAGCATGGAAGAGGTTATTTGGCTTGTTGAGTTTATGTTGATTCAATATGAGCGCAATTCAACTGGTCCCATTGATCTCCTCTCTCTCCATGGTTCTGGAAGATCTTTCCTTATCCAGCTCCCTTTTGAATGTCACAATTGAATTGCTTCCACTATCCCTGGCAGTGCATTCAAGCTCTAACCTTAACCACTCACAGTACATACCTAAAAATTCTCATGTGACAATTGAGTCTCTTGCCAATCACTATCATTCTATATCCCCTTGTTCTTGACCTCACTGTCAATAGAACAGGTTATTTCTGTCCACTCTGTCTACAGCCTTCAAGATTTGAGAAATCTCTATCAGTTCTCATCGCAGCTTCCTCTGTTCCAGGGTAAGCAATCTCCACTTCTCCACTCTATCTCCATATCATAAATCCCTCATCCCTGGATTCAGATTGGTAAATACCATCAGTAACCTTACCAAAGCCTTCACATCATCACTGAAGCATGATGCCCAGAGCTGCTCACAATTATCCAGTTGTGGCCCAACCAGTGTTTTAAAATAGTTTCATTCTGATTCCCTTGCTCATCTATCCTGTGTAATGTGTTTATAAAACCCAGAATCCTGTGTGCTTTTATCACTTTTGTGCTTCTGCCACTTTCAATGAACTTTGTAAATATACCTTAGCTCTCTCTGTTCTTGTAACTCTTTCAGCATTATGCCTTTTATTCTACATTGCCTCTCATTCTTCCTGGCAACTTGCAATCATTCACAATTATCAACATTAAATTTCATCTGCCACCTATCCACCCAGTCTACTGGCTTACCACTTCTCCTTGAAGTCCATTCCTATCCTCCTCCCAGTTCCAAGTTTTGTGCCACCTGCAATTTTGGAAGTCATGCTTGTACATACAAGTCATTCATATAAGTTATGAAAAACGGTGGTCCTCGTACTAATCTAGAAAGAACTGCACAATACACTTTCTATCTGAAAAACTACCATTTGTTACTACATTGTTTCCTGTTACTAGGTCAATTTTCTTTCTGTGCTGACACAGCTCTTTTATTCATTGGCATTCAATTTTGATGACAAGCTTATTATGTGGCACTTTTCATATGCCATTTGGAAGTCCATTTTTACTGGATCAAATCATTCCCCTCTTTGGACCTTTCTGTTACTTCATCAAAAAATCTTAACAAGCCAGTTACAAAAAAATTTGGCTTGAACAATTCGATGCTGGTTTCCACTATTCAATCCATTTCTGTCAAGTGACTGGTAATTTTGCCCCTGATCATTAATCTGGAACTTTCCCCATTACCATAATAAAACTAAGTACTCTGTAGTTTGTGGTTTTATCCCTGCATCCTTTTTGGAATAAAGGTGTAACGTTTGCAATTTTCCAGCCATCAGGCACTACTCCCGAATCTATTTGTGCACATAGGATAATCCTCACCAAAACAAAATCACCTATGAAATGAAGCTTCTGCTTCTTAAGGGCTGCACCTGAGCCTTTTGTAATCTCCAGGATAGATATAATACTGAGAAGCATAAAAGCTTCATCAAAGAGTTACATTTTGAAGAAAGTTTGAAAGAGGGAGAAAATATTTGAGAACTGTATTCAGTAAGTTTGAGAATCCATGTCCCTTATTAACATGCAGTAAACATCAATTCCATTAATACTCTTTCGGTATCATATCAACATAAATCATCATAAGTCCAGGGATAAAACACAGTAAAGGCTTTTGTCCCTAGGGTGAGGAATAGTTAAATAAACTCTTCAGTGAATTTAACAATGACCTTCATATATGAAAGGTAGAATAACTGAATAGTAAGGAATCTGATATTGATATTACTTTATATTTTAAATGCAAATTATTTAAACATAAGAACTTCATCTGAAAACTTTGTCCACTGTCTGAAAGTTGATTACACATTCCTATCATGAAGCATCTCTGAGTGCATGGCGGCTCATTAGCAATTATTTAACATATTATATGTGAGATAATACAATGGAGTTAAGATTGACTCAAAAGCTTCAGTGCAGCCATATTTACCAGTGCAACATTAGTCAATTAAAGCTCTTTAATTCCTTAGTAGGAGTGCAAGAAGGTGCTGTTCACAACTTCAGGGCCTAGCCCAACAACCAGCAGCTTCAGAATTAACAGATTCACTCAGATTATTGGTGAGTGATGGGTCATGTTATTTACTAACACGAGGACGTGTGTGAAATAATGGCTGGCAAATCAGTCTTTACAGATTGAAGTCACTGGAAATAAAAATCGGGAGGACGGTATCATGGACCATTGATTTTCCCTCAACAGTTTTACACTATTGGAAATAGTCAAAGATATCCTGCAATGCTGCATGTGCAAAGTAGCATTATGGGCAAGGTGGAAGTGGGAATCAACTGCTTGCACAACTATTCCTAAACTATTTTAATGGGAAAACCAGAGAAGAAACTTGCAAAAGAAAAACAATTGAACCAGGAGGGCCATCCCAGTCATAGTTCTTCTGAGAGGATTGAATGAAAGGAGTTAATTGGGAATAAGCAGCGGCTATAACTGTCACAAACCAGCAACAAAAGAAACACACTGAGCATGATTTAGTGTTAAAAACTATTTTATTAATCACTACTTATGATAATACGTAAAATAAAAGTAAAAATGTTCGTATGTTAGAATTCAAAAAATGTTAAACCTCGAACGTTAACCCCAAAACTAAACTCTTCGTGTGTGTGTGTGACAAAGTCCAAAACTCCCAGTTCCTGAATGGTTCTTAAAGTTCAGTTCCGCAAGCCATAAGGTGAAATATGAGCAAGGGCTTCTTCAACAACCACCGTTGTCTGAAGATAAGATGTAGATGTAGAAAAACATAGAGAGAGTACATACGAAATCCAAATGTTCCACGATGGAACCCAAACGACTCTTCAGTGTTTACTCGGTAGTGACTTCCTCACCCCGAAAAGCATCCGAACCGTGGTCGTCCACATACAAATACCTGTTTCCTTCTACAGGTCAGCAACAAAGTGAACTCCACCGGATTACTTCCAACTTTTCCATACATGGATTTCAGTGGTAAACACAGTTATTGTTTCTCATCCATCGATAGAGAAAAACAAGCAGGCTGGTGTCTCTCTCCCTTCTCTCTCTCTCTTCTTCTTCTTCTGACCTCTTCAACAACGTCATTACGTCCTTTATCTTCTATTGACGTAAGCACGCCCCACACACACATACACACACACTCTCTATCTTAAAGGGACTTTCACTGAGTCCGTAACACCTCCCACCTAAAAAAAAATTTCCCAAGAAAATTTTAACCGCGCATACAGTTAGTAATGTTAATAATTATCATGCTACACAACTACAGACTATCAGATTAGTACAGATACATGTTTCCCATTTAACATCGGGAAAGACAATCAGCAATCACATTATCTTTGCCTTTAATGTGAGTTATCATGAGATCAAACTCTTGCAAAATTAAACTCCAGTTTAACAGCCTTCTGTTTTTGTTTTTGACTCGGCTCAGAAACACCAATGGGTTATGATCTGTATACACAGTCAATGGTTTCTGAGCGGTGCAAACATATACACTGAAATGTTGCAAGGCTAAAACAAGCGACAGTAATTCTTTCTCTATGGTGGAATAATTCTTTTGATGCTCATTAAATTTCTTTGAAAAGTAAGCTACAGGATGGTCAATATCATCAAGGTCACCCTTCTGCAACAACACAGCTCCTGCAGCTTCATCACTGGCATCTACTGCTAATGAAAATGGCTTTTCAAAGTCAGGTGTTCTGAGCACAGGATGGTAGCATAAAATGGCTTTCAGCTTCTCAAATGCTTCTTGACAAGAATCTGTCCAAACAAACTTTACTCCCTTCTTCAGAAGATTAGTTAGGGGAAGAGCAATATCAGCAAAACTTTTACAAAATTTTCGATAATATCCAACCATTCCCAAAAATCTTCTAACAGTCCTCGTACCTGTGGGAATAGGGAACTCAGATATTGCTTGAACTTTTGCCTGAACAGGAGCTTGCTTGCCTTGACCTACAACATAACCAAGATACGTCACAGTGGCATGGCCAAATTCACTTTTAGCCAAGTTAACTGTAAGGTTAGCCTTGGAAAGTCTTTCAAACAACCTTTCTAACGCAGAGATGTGATCTTCCCAAGTATCATTCCCAGTCACTAAGTCGTCAATGTAGGCATCTGTATGTTTTAACCCATGAATCACTGAATTAATCATTCTTTGAAATGTTGCCGGAGCATTTTTCATTCCAAATGGCAAAACATTGTATTCATACAATCCAGAAGGGGTTACAAAGGCTGAAATCTCCCTTCCTCTATCTGTTAATGGAACACACCAGTACCCTTTTAATAGGTCAATCTTTGTAAGAAATTTTGCCTTTCCCACTCTGTCTATGCAATCATCCACCCTAGGAATAGGGTAAGCATCTGACTTTGTTACAGCATTCACTTTCCTGTAATCTGTGCAAAATCTAACAGTTCCATCAGGTTTAGGTACAATAACACAGGGCGAACTCCAATTTGAAGTAGAATGTCTAATAATATCATTTTCCAACATGTATTTGATTTCCTGATCAACAAGTTTACTTTTTTCCACATTCATTCGATATGGGTGTTGTTTGATTGGTTTTGCATCCCCAACATCAACATCATGGGTAATTATCGATGTTCTGTTTGGAACATCTGGGAACAGATTTTTAAATTTTAAAATTAATTCTCTCATCTGTTGTTTTTGTGAAACTTGTAAATGGTCCAACTTCGTTTCAAGGTTCTCCAGGATATTTTGGTTTTTCAGTTTCGATGGAACAATATTTGGTCTAAATTGGCCTTCCTCAACATCAACATCAGGCATTCTAGAAACAACCTTTGCATCATCCACCAAAGCCACAACTGAATCCCTCTCAGAATAAGGTTTTAGCATGTTTACATGACAGAGTTGTGTTTTCTTGCGTCTATCTGGTGTTTTGATTATATATGTTAGATCAGTCACTTGAGATTCAATAACATAGGGTCCAGAAAAACGAGCTTGCAAGGGATTATTTTGGCTAGGGAAAAATACCAACACCTTTTGCCCCACTGCGAATGTTCTAGGCCGAGCACGTCTATCAAAATATGTCTTCATTCTTATCTGGCTTGTTTTCAGATTCTCTCTCGCTAGCTGGCAGACTCTCTCCAACCGAGTTTTAAATTTTTGGACATAGTCCAACAGACTCAAGTGAACTTCCTCATTAACCCATTGCTCTCTTAACAACTCCAAAGGTCCTCTCACCCTATGTCCAAACACAAGCTCAAACGGACTAAATCCGATTGACTCCTGGATCGATTCTCTAACGGCAAACAAAAGTAAATGGATACCTTCGTCCCAATCCTTGGTGTTTTCAAAGCAATAAGTCTTCAGCATATTTTTGAGAGTAGAATGAAATCTCTCCAGAGCTCCTTGAGATTCTGGGTGATATGCAGATGATACAATCTGCTTTGCTCCCAGCTCATAGACTATTTGTTGAAAAATTTTTGACATAAAATTACTACCTTGATCAGATTGGATTTCTTTTGGCAAACCAAACAAGGTAAAAAAATTTACAAGAGCCTTTGACACCGTCTTGGCCTTAATATTTCTAAGGGGTATTGCCTCTGGAAATCTAGAAGTGGCACACATGATGGTTAACAAATACTGATTTCCAGTCTTAGACTTTGGTAAGGGGCCAACACAGTCCACAATCACCTTCGAAAAGGGTTCACCAAAAGCAGGAATTGGTTTCAAAGGAGCCACAGGGGGTTTTTGATTTGGTTTACCTACCATCTGACATGTGTGGCAGGTTCGACAAAACATCACCACATCTTTTCTCAAACCAGGCCAATAGAATTGTTTCAAGATCTTCCCCACAGTTTTATTCACACCAAAATGACCACCCAAAGGCATACTATGGGCCAGGTTTAAAATCTCATCCCTATAAACTTTTGGAACAACAACCTGATGAATAACTTCCCATTCCTCATTAACAGGAACATGAGGAGGTCTCCATTTCCTCATTAACACTCCATTTTTGACATAGTATCCAGTTGGCACCTTTTCAATCTCCTCACATGAGAGTGCTTTTTCTTTCAATTCTGTCAACTCAGGGTCCTTTGTCTGTTCCACCATAAAATCCTTCCTCGACAAAGACAAATCTTTAAATTCAGGCTCACTATAAGGATGTTGATCCTCCAGTGAAGACAGAAAAGTCTCAGATAAGGCATCAAAATTTTCTTCCTGTTTAGGACTGTCACAAGGAACCACATCAGACTGCACCGGACTGTCTGTCTTGGCTAATTCTCTAGCTCTAGCTCGAGTCACCGCACATGATGGGTAAACATCTGAATCATCCTCAGACTCATCAATCCTTGGTTTGGTTGTTAACCGTACCACAGGATCACTTTCTCCATTTGCAAGGTCATTTCCCAATAACAAAGAAACTCCTTCCACTGGCAAACTAGGTCTTATCCCTATCTCGACTGGTCCTTCTACGAACTTTGACTTTAAAATCACCCTGTGAAAAGGGACAGACATGGTCTCACCTGTAACGCCTCGTACTAGATTTACTTCACCAGTGTCACTTTCTTCACCAAAATTTAAAACACTGTCCAGCAAGAGAGATTGACTAGCCCCAGTATCTCTAAGAATTTTCACTGGCACCTGGGGTGACTCATCATTCAGTGAAACAAAACCCTCTGATACATATGAACGGAATTCTTTTCTCACCTCCTCCAACTTTTCCGCTTTTACCTCTTGCAAGGACTGATCTTTAACAGCATCTCCTAAACCTTTTTGATTTTTAATTGCCTGAAAGCAAGCATTGGGCCCAGCTTCCTTCTTTTTCTTCAAAAGGGCACAATTAGATATCACATGGCCAGGTTTCCTACAGTAATAACAAGTACGCTCAACAGGTTTCTCCAGCCCTGGCTTCTTTTCATCTTTTCCTTTTTGATTACCTCCTAATTTAATCTCTGGTTTCCCTGGATTGTCTTTGTAACTCCTTTGAAAGGTTTTAGGTTGTCCCCATTTGGATTTATGGGTTAAAGCATAATCATCTGCCAACCTAGCAGTTTCTTGTAAAGTTTCCACTGCCTTTTCATTTAAATATGTTGTTAATTCAGCTGGAACACATCTTTTAAAGTCTTCCACCAGTATCAATTCTGTCAATTTATCGTAATCCCCATCTACATTTTTAGCCAGGCACCATCGTTCAAAACATATTCTCTTTCCATTGGCAAATTCCATATAAGTCTGATCTGCAGATTTCCTCAAGTCTCTGAATTTTTGTCTATAAGCCTCAGGGACCAATTCATAGGCCTTCAATATAGCTTGTTTTACCTTGGTATAATCAGCTGCATCCTCAACAGACAAAGCAGAATAAGCTTTTTGAGCTTTACCTTTAATCACACTCTGTACCATAAGAGCCCATCCTTTCCTTGGCCAGTTTGAACTCACAGCAACCTTTTCAAAATGTTGGAAATACTGATCAACCTGATCTTCTTCAAACGGAGGGACTAATCGAACCTCCCTGCTGGCTGAAAAATCATCATCAGAATCAGATTCCGAACTCCTACGCTTCATTTGTAACTCATGCTGCCTCTTTTTCTCCTCGTTATCCAGCTCCATCTGCTTCATTGCTAGATCAGCCTCTATCTTCATCTGAGTTAGCTTTTGTTCGGCCTCTATCTTTAACTGGGTTTGCTCTCGTTCAGCTTCTAATCTCTTTTGTTCGGCATCTAATCTCTTTTGCTCTCGTTCAGCCTCTATCTTTAACTGGGTTTGTTCTCGTTCAGCTTCTATCTTTGCCAGCTGCACCTGTGCCTCAGAAATTGCTATTTCACTGCCAGGAAACTGTTTTAACACTTCCTTCTCAAACACCTTCTTTTCCACATAATGGCCAGCTATCAATCTCTGAATATCTGCCTTTCTCATAGACTGCTTTACTTCTGTAAGGTTTAGCCTTGTAGCAATCTTTATCAAATCATCCTTTTTCGCCACCTCCAATCCCTTTTGGGTTGGTGACTCCAAAAATGCCTTAATATCCATTGCTGCTGGTTTCCACACACACAAGCCAATTAAAAAGAATTTATCAGACCTCCCTCAAAAATCTTTGGATTGAATCTCGAACAAATCTCGTCAATCTGGGGTACAATCCCAGACGACACTCGTTAACCTTGGGAACTATCCCGGACGAGCCCCCAATTTTGTCACAAACCAGCAACAAAAGAAACACACTGAGCATGATTTAGTGTTAAAAACTATTTTATTAATCACTACTTATGATAATACGTAAAATAAAAGTAAAAATGTTAGTATGTTAGAATTCAAAAAATGTTAAACCTCGAACGTTAACCCCAAAACTAAACTCTTCGTGTGTGTGTGTGACAAAGTCCAAAACTCCCAGTTCCTGAATGGTTCTTAAAGTTCAGTTCCGCAAGCCATAAGGTGAAATATGAGCAAGGGCTTCTTCAACAACCACCGTTGTCTGAAGATAAGATGTAGATGTAGAAAAACATAGAGAGAGTACATATGAAATCCAAATGTTCCACGATGGAACCCAAACGACTCTTCAGTGTTTACTCGGTAGTGACTTCCTCACCCCGAAAAGCATCTGAACCGTGGTCGTCCACATACAAATACCTGTTTCCTTCTACAGGTCAGCAACAAAGTGAACTCCACCGGATTACTTCCAACTTTTCCATACATGGATTTCAGTGGTAAACACAGTTATTGTTTCTCATCCATCGATAGAGAAAAACAAGCAGGCTGGTGTCTCTCTCCCTTCTCTCTCTCTCTTCTTCTTCTTCTGACCTCTTCAACAACGTCATTACGTCCTTTATCTTCTATTGACGTAAGCACGCCCCACACACACATACACACACACTCTCTATCTTAAAGGGACTTTCACTGAGTCCGTAACATAACTGTAACCCCACACAAAGAATGCAGCCTAGAAATTTGATCCTTAGTACTTGCTTTGTATGCACTGATTGGAGAACACTTTGGGTGGGTGGATATCATTAACAAGGATTCCAGGTTAACAGGTGGACATCTTTTAACTTTGAGTAATGCACCTTAACTATGACCAATGAAAAGTTTTTGCTAGTGCTTCCTACAGTTGCACTACAATCATGGTGGCCTCTTGGTGGTCTTTGTGGCTGGAAAATGAGTGGAGCAACAAGGAAGACGGGAGAGAAACACCAACTCTGAAAAGAGAGGAGCAGGAGGAGAAGAGGCGTTGTAGGACGAGGCAGAGATGGAGACCGAGGCAGAGGTCATTGCATGCGAGGCCAAACCTGCAGAAGGCTGTCAAAGAGCACTTTCCTTCATGGACATGAATAAGGTGCCTGTACTTCACAAAAGGAGCTGTCATTAAGCTTGGCTATCTGCTGCAGCACTACAGCCCAGCATGGATTGAACTGCCTCTGGCTGTTAAAGTTACTATGAACCTTAACATATATATCAGGGGATTCGACCTTAGACCACAGAGTGGCAGACCAGCATTTAACCCATGACACCAAGAAGTTGCCCCAGGTAATATTTTTTTCATAAACCTTGATGTGCCTCATTTATTTATTTAGTCAATAAAGCAAATCAGAGTATTTACTGTGTAAAGGAACCAAGTAATTTAAGTACCTTCTGTCACTGAAGAACTTCCAAATATTTCTGCATCTGGTGACTTATGGATATTTGATAATATACTGTGAACTGATCCCACAGGACTGTTTCACTTACTGGAAAGTTTTGGAATTATATGGTCTTATTTTAGCTGGCAAGTCACTTCATTAGACACACACAAACTCGATGTTCTTTGACACAAGCCAGACCAAGTTCCAAAAGTTGGACAGTTTGCAATTTTAATTTGTATTTATCGACAACCTTTTAATTTATCTCCCTAATGTAATTCTGTTTGGTTACTTAAAATAAATTGTTTGGAAATCCAATTATTCCTCTGAAATAACATCGTAAGGAATATTAATGAGTGCCTATGGTCACATAAATCACAGGAGATTGATAGTTTGCAAAACATAGATATGCAATTTGTGACTAAATATTCATCAAATAGTATATGAAGTAGGTACTTAAAAGGTGGCTTAGAGTGAAACGTCCAAAACACACAAAAAATGTGAAATATCTTATATCCATGGTTTATTTTGGTCAGATTTGCCCATTAATTATTTGTAGAGGTGGTGCATGAGTCATTCTATACCAATTATTTAAAGCAGGGTAAGTAAATACAACGTAGAAAACGCAAACTTGCAGTATTTTTTATAAAAGCTACATTAGCATCGATATATCCATGGGGAATATTTCTGCCATCCAGTATTTGAAACAAAATTATAAATAGCCAACAAAGGAAAGCTTTTTCTTGAAATGCTAAATGACCGCATCCTTGGGGATTCTGATTGTTGTTAGAAGTGTGACAAAAATGATGGTGGATAGAGGTTATGGTAGATTTGCATTTATGTTGGTATTCAAGTAACTAAATTTCACACATTTTGCTGGATTATGTGTCCAGTTGACACAATATTCATTGTACCTTTCATAAAGCCGGTTATGTCATAGAGATTCTTGCCACATTTATTACCATTGCTTTGTAAATCTATAATCATTTTATAGGTTATCACTCTCCCTGGTGCATGCCACTCACTGACCTTTCAGGGAGAGTGGATAACATTTTTTTTTGTCTCTTGAATGAGAAGCTATATTGAGTCACCTTGTTTCCTATTATATCTGAGTGTTTACTGCCAGTGGAAGTAGTGGAGGGAATTGACAAAGGTCAAATAGCTCATTTTCAGGTCGCTGAACATATTCATTTGCATGATTTAAGCCTTAACTTGGCTGGAGAGATAAACAAATTGTCAGCAGATTACCACTGTAGTCAAACTGGAAAATGATTATACCTGGATGATGTAAATCAATGGCAACATTACTGAATTAATGCTGAAACCTGCTTAAAGTCTACCATACATAATGCAGCAAAATGACGGGATCTATTTGAAGTAAACAGCAATACAATAAGAGACAACCTGATGTATTTTCCTCATTTCCGTAATAACAGGCAAGAATGGAATAATTTTAGTACAAGTTTTACTTGCAGGGAACTATTACACCCAAGAAAGTAAGAAAATGTGGACGAAGAAAAAGGCAACTCATCCTTCAATTTCCTCCTTTCTAGAAGCTGTGTGGAAAATGTAGAGTTAGCTTATTGCACAGCCCTTTGTTTTACTGACACATTTTTATTGTTATGTGCAGTGTTTTACCACCAATCGTGACCTAATGATGAAGAAACAGATTCACAGAAAGGTTCCAGCATGGAAGGAAATCGTTTGGCCTTTTGAAGCTGTATTGACTCTGTATAAGAGCAATCCAACTAATCCCACTCACAGAATCACAAAATATTGGATGAGTAACTGTGGGGTCAAATCTGAGAGGGAAGCAGCCACTCTCGCATACTCTTGTGCCATTCCAGTACCTAACTGGGGAGAGGCAATAAGGACTGGCTGTCCCACAGACCAAAAACATTCCACGTAAAGTTACTAGTACATCTGCGTATATCCTCTTAAAATAAAACGTAACTCCAATGAGTTACTGGATTTTCACTTGCAGTGCAATTTACTGTAGATTGTGATACAACAATGCTGACATATTTGTCAGCCATTATATGCTTTCAGTAAGAAAGAAGGTAAAAGGTGTGGCCATGCAACTGATGCATCAGGAACTTAACTGATACATATGTGAGCAGCAGATTAACTTATTTTTCAGGGTGAACCAGACGTGCCAGATGCATTCATTATCTGCCTCTTAATTTTGGGTATTCTCTGGCCCACATGCCAATGTCTTGCCTAAGCAGGTTCTTTAATGTATTTCTCTCTCATCTGTTCTCAGGTCTTTACAAAGAGTTGAGACTGGCTGCCATTGGTGGCCACTTTGACCTCCAAGTAACCACTTTACATTTTCCAGCAGCTCTTAAATGTCAATGTTCATAAGAATTCTAATGACATTAGACAGGATCTTCCATAAAGCACTGTGCTGTAATCATGCCACATACACAAAGTGATCACTCAGTCATTTTGATTGGTGACATCATCAGCCTCAAGAGCATTTCTATTGACAAGAAACTGCCAGTATAATTGTTTTATTTTGCCAAAAGTAAATCATATAGTAAACAAATTCTTTGGATTGATTTACAAGTCTTCATAATTCTGAAAAATCCAACCAGGTCAACTCAAAATCATAATTTCTTCAAAGGAAACAAAACTTAATGAAATTCTTTGGCGTCTGTATTCCATTTTAAACTGTTATTGTGCCCATAACCATTTTAGTTTGAACCCACAACTTAAACACCAGCATCCAAGGGCAGTTGTAGGTTGGAAGGTTAGGGTGGATGTGATCAAATTCTGGGCTGATGGTCTGTCACTCCTACATCATTGACATTGAAGCTTTGTCATTCATGCTTATTCCAATTATGATGGAATTAAGCATAGATTTTTTTTCCATTCACCAGATGGAGGAAAATTACTTCTGAAGGAACCCATTTAAGTAATTTTCATTGTTATGACAAACTCACAAATGAAGGATAAGTACTGCATCTGTAGCAAAATAGGCAAAATAACATAATTTTAACCAAACTGCAACTTGGTAGCTTAATGGACTACAGGCAATAAATAGCCATTCTACTAACTCAATGGTAAATGCCTATCATTTACCCCCAGAAGGTTTTAGCATCTTTGTAGTTCAGAGTAGAACTAAGGGGAAGGATGCAATATGTTGACCTATTGAAAATAAAAGGGTGGAGAATTAAAGAAAGCCACTTAAAATATTATTCAGCTTAATTAGATCAGATATCTTCCTCCAATCAGACATTTAGTCTTAATGAGGTCAGGTTGCTTTAAAATACAACTGATTTCCTAAATTCTAATTATTTTTCTTTGGATTCAGAAACAAGAAGTATCATTAGTAGCAACCACTCCAATTAAATATAAATGCTTATTAACAGCATGACTTTTAAATAAAGGAAAACACAATTACTAAAGATAATTGAGCTGTTGGATTTCCACAGTTCATGCCAGTGTTAATACACAAAGCAACTTGAAGCAAGAAAGACATACTCTGTGAATTGCAATTGGTTGAAAGTAGCTGGAGAGTTTGTACCACTCCACCACTAATTTTACGAAAACATCTTCTTACCTTTAACCTCCCTCTGATTTGATGTATTTGCATATTAATTGCCATTTAAACCTGTCATGGAAAGTTAAGTAAGATAATTACTATTGTAAATACTCTTTTGTGAAAATTGGTAACAGTCACTAATCAACCTGCCCTGCCAGAAAGCACTCAATTAAAATAAGATGGCTCATTCTTCGAGGTATTCAATGGTAGTTGCAAACTTTAAAAGTTATTTTTGTTCACTTTTTAATCATTTTCTTACTTTCTTTCCTGTTGCTTTTTCCTCCTTCTTAATCCATTTCCCCCCTTTCTTCATTTCTGTACTCATTTTGCTTTTGTGTCACCCACTTTTCACTCCTCTGTTTTTTTTTATTCCCAATCCTTAAAACTCATTGATTGAGGAGACGTATGGTTAATTCTATTATTCACTATCTGTCCAATGCAGTTAGCATCTTACAGGGCAAAACACTTCTGTGCAGAGGGTGCAGGAGAAGTAATAGTGCACATCGTGAGATGCCCCGCTCCAGCAAATTTGGCATATTGTTTACCCTTATCCAAAGATATAAAATAAAAGGTCTGCCACTAGATGTCACTGACATTTAATTTACAATGTAAAAAAAATTTTAAAAAAAACAGAAATCGCTGAAAATACTCAGCAGGTCAGGTAGCATCTGAAGAGGGAGATAAATAAAGTTAAATGTTTCAGCTCAATCCTTTTATGAAAGGTCATTGATCTGAATTCTCTTCCTCTCTCCAGTTTTTTCCGTTTTTATTTCAGATTCCCTGCATCTGCTTTTAATTAATATTTCTCAGGTTCTATGCTGGAGATATTTGAGGTAAGAAGTTCAATGGCACCAAATTTATTTTTAAGGCATGTACGTCCAATTAAGCCTCCAGTGTAGTGGAAATGAAAATAGGAGCTCTTTGCTTTGCATTTGCAAATTAGGGGTTGTAATGTCTGTTTTGCTTGCTTGCAGGACCAGGGATGAAAAGTGATGTTCATGTAGCCAAATTGGCAGTCACTCAGTGTCTGTTAGATGCCATCATCAAAATGGTATGTTGTGAAAATACTGCCCTGTTTATGGAGGTGACCCAACCTCACATTAAACCAGTTGCTGGTGATGGCCACCACTGAGGTCATCTTCCTTGATCACCAGCCTGGGCCTTCCCTCATTCTGTCACCTTCCCTGTCTGAGTTCCATCCCTTTCTCACTCCCTTTCCCACCCCAACTTTCTTTATCTTTGAACACCTACCTGAGATCAACAATTGGTTATGCAGCATCCTAGATTACAAAACTGCAGTTCTGGTGACTTCCCTGAGGACAATTGGCAGGTGGTTACAGCTTGTCTGCCTTATTCATTAAGCCCATCCTGAACAAAGAGTGGAAAAATGTAAGGTCTTCTATCTTAAGCTGAGAAGTAATAGAACAAATCCCAAAAAAATATGCACGCATAGGGCTGCTTATTCAGTGCTTTGCAATTGAAAGTCGATTTTTCCAGAATGGAATTTCTGGTCAAACTGCACACTCCAGAAAAGTGATCGTGGACTTTGATTATTTCCTTGTCAGATGTGAGCAAGATTGAGGTCATTCTCTGTCCAATGTTCAATGACAGCATTTCTATGGAAATGTGTTCTCCCAAATCTGAAATGGCTTCCATTATCCCTCCCAGGTTCATGACTCTCAGATGACCACCTAACCCACACCCCAATCCGCCAATGTGGGCCACCAATCCTCCAATGTAACACCACCCCTCTCATATCCTGATTAGACAACCCTCAAGACCGAGATATCTGAGTGACCCACACCCCTCATACCTATATCCTCCCAAACAATTCAACTCCTCTCCTGATTACCTGTAAGATGATCCCAGGCCCTAAGCTTTCAATGTGACAATTCTCCCAGACCTGCTCCTTTATTGCATCACCTCCCCATTACCTGCGCACAACCAGGTCCCTGTCCAAAGGCACAAGCACCTTCCAGGTTCCAGATCTTCCAATGCAACTCCTCTTCCAGAACCCAACCTAATGATCACAAACTCTGATCGTCCCACATGACAATCCCTCACAGTCTCCTTATTTTTCAAGCATAACCTCCTCTGAGGCCCCAGTCTTTCAGCACAATTGTCCTTATAAGCCTTGATCATCTGATGGTGTGTTTATCCTGGACCTCAAATGCAACAACACCCCATCCACCCCACTGTGCCACCCCTCCCCCCAACCACTGGACTTCACTCTCCCATGACCCAGATTACCCAGCCCAGGTCCTGTATTTATCTGTTTTTCCCTTAGGTAAGTAAAGAAAGGCCTTACTCACTTTTTGGTATTGGTATTGGTATTGGAATTGGTTTATTATTGTCACTTGTACTGAGATACAGCCTTGCATACCATTCATACAGATCAATTCATTACACAGTTTATTGAGGTAGTACAAGGTGCATTGAGGTAGTACAGGGTAAAAACAATTTAAGTCCCACTCTGATACATTGTGGCTTAGGCTTTGGTGAATTTTACAACAATGGTCTCAAAACCAAAATGTTGCCAGTGCGCCACACATTGACCATTTACCTGAAAGAGTCATAGAGAGATAAAGCATGGAAATAGGCCCTCCTGCCCTCTGAGTCCGAATTAACCATCAAGCACCCATTTTTAAACCAATCCTGCCTTAATCCATTTCATTCTCCCCACATTCCCATTGACTCTCCCCAGATTCTATCACACATAAACACATCAGGGGCAATTTGCAATGACCAATTTACCTACAAACCTCACATTTGTGGGATGTGGGAAGAAACCGGTGCACTTGGAGGAAACCCATGCAGTTACAGAGAGAATGTGCAAACTCCACACAGACAGTCCCAGAGATAAGGATTGAACCCGGGTACAGGGTCTGTGAGGCAGTGGCTCTCCTGGCTGAACCGCTGTGCCACCCAATGTTAATGGATTTCATGCTGAGACTATAATAGGTTCTCATTATCCATGGGAATAATTATCCAGGAGAATGGACTTCCCGTGGATAACTAAAAATGCTGCTGCCACTGAGACCCTTTCCCATGTACCCAGTACACCTCCAAGTAAACATATATATGCCCTATACTGTTCTAAAAGTATTAGCATGCTTTATAAATGTGGTAAAATATTTAACTACCCAAAAGGAAATAGAGTCATGGAGTAAAACAGAACATAAACAGGCCCTTCGGCCCAACTCAGCTAGTCCCATTTGCCTCCATTTGGCCACATCCCTCTAAGCCTTCCCTATCCATTTACCTGTCCAAAATGCCTTTTGAATGTTGTTATGGTTCCTGCATCAACCACTTGCTCTGGCAGCTTGTTCCATATACGCACCACCCTCTGCAATGAAAAAGTTCACCCTTCAGGTCCCTTTTAAACCTTTCCCCTCTCACTTTAAACCCATGCCTTCTAGATTTGGACTCCCCTACTCTGGGAAAAAGACTGTGTGTATTTACCGTATCTGTGCCCCACATGATTTTATATATCTCTATAAGGTTACCCCTAAGTCTCCTATGGTCCAAGGAATAAAGTCCTAGCCTGTCTAACCTCTCCCAATAACTCAGGCCCTCGAGTCCTGACAACATTCTCATAAACCTTTGCACTCTTTCCAGTTTATTGATGTCTTTCCTATAACAGGGCAACCAAAACTGTATACAATACTCCAGGTGCGGCCTCACCAACATCTTGTACAATTGCAACATAATGTCCCAACTTATATACTCAAAGTACTGAATGATGAAGGTCAGTATGCCAAATGCCTTCTTCACAACCCTACCTACCTGTGATGCCACTTTCAGGAAACTATATACTTGTACTCCTAGGTCTTTCCGTTCTACAAATGATATTGGTTAACAAAACTACATAAAATATAGATGCACTACTTCTATCAGAATAATTTAGAATAGTGGACCTAGGCTACAAAAGGCAACACAACGTCTACCAAAACAAACTGTGTGTGAAACTGAATAAGACAATGGGATGCCATTGCTCACACCCAGATGGTACAGATGGTATAGGAGATGTATCTGTAGGAAAATATCCGTACATATTCTCACACTGAAACAATTCGAGATTGGTTCTGGGGCTGACCTCAGTAGTATGCAGATCCCACAGATATGATGACCCTCATCATAGGTTTGTCACTAACAAATCAAAAAGAAGTTGATAGGTGTGTGAGAGAGAATAAGTTGCAGGGCTGGAAGGGGAAAAAGGAGTGGGACTGATGAGAATGCTCTGCTTGGAGCTGGCATGGACCTGATGGGCTGAATGTCCTCCTTTTTGCTGTAACAAGTAAATAGGTGGTAATTTGATTCAAATTTTCAATGTATTAAGGGGAATTGATAGATGGAGAGTGGCTATTTTAAGTGATTGAAGTCTAGGACCAGAGTCTAGGGTCTAAAAATTATTGCCAGGTTTTTCAGAAGTGAATTTGGTACACTTCTACAAGCAGAAGGTGGTAGGACTTTGAAACTCTTTTCCACAAAAGATAGCTGAAGTTGGTCAATTGGTAATTTTAAATCTGAGCTTGATGGGTTTTTGTTTATGATATTAAAAATGTGATGAAGGGCTCAGGAGTTGGGTCACAGAATTAGATATATCATAACTTTATTGTCTGACAGAACAGACCCAAAGTGATAAAAAGTTTAATCCTGTTCTTAAGTTTCAGTGGTACTTTTAGGATCCTTTGTCTTGTTGCTTGGATAAGCAAATAAACAGAGGTAGAGCGAGAACAGGGCATCTCAACTGAACAGCAATATCTGGAACAATTCATCAAAGTCCTGCTGCATAATTCACTCCATTCTTAAAGGCATTCACGCTCACAGTCTCAAAAGGAGTAGCCACTTAGGAATGAAATTAAATTTTGTTGCTCAGAGGGCAATATATCTTTGGAATTCACTGCTCTGGAAGGCTGTAGTCTCAGTCAATGATTGCATTCACAACAAATCAATAGATTTCTGGGTATTGGAGGAATCAGGTCTGGGGATAAGGCAGGAACAAGATGTTGAGGAAGACAGTCACCCGTGAACTTGTTGAATGTTGGAGAAGGCTCAAGGGGAGGAATGGTTTACTCCCACTCCTATTCCTTATGTTCCATGTATTTATATCCACCACAATTCAAAGTTTCTTATGTCTTGGGCCAAATTATTTAAATATAAGCATTGATCCCTTCTGCAGTCTGCAATGGCAATTGTATGTCAGAATATCATTACTACATCAACATATTTCCACTCAAAGAATTGTAACACATTACAACACAGGAGGTCCAGTGAGCTTTTGGGGATTCTGCGAAAGAGCTATCTAATTAGTCTCAGTCACTGCTCTCTCCCCTTACTCCTGAGGATTTCTCCTTATTAAGTACATGCATATATCCAGTTCTCTTTCACATGTTGCCATTGAATCTGCCTCCTTTCAAGCAGAGTTGCAGATTGTAACAACTTGCTAGATAAAAAAAAATCTTCTCATTTCTCCCTTAGATTTTTTGCCAATTATGTCAATTCTGCCATTAACAAAAAAAATGTAAGAGAAAGAAGGGTTGACAGGAGATGTAAATGTCAATCATTACTGACAGTAGAAAGATTATGAACAGCTGCTGTCCAAAAAAACTGGGAGCAGTTATCATGACCTGAAGTTAATGAACTCGGTGTTTTGCAGGATGACTGTAAAATGCTTATGCAAAAGAAAGTGCCTAGAAATTCAGACATGTAGAACTATTTGTTTCAGAGTTAGGCATTCAGAAATCAAATTTTTATGAGAGCAGAATACTTGTTTCCACGTCAAATCACAGTGCTTTGGAAGTTCAACCGAACCCTTCCATTTTCAAATTTCACTTGCACATCAGATGCAGCTGTCTTGTATCATAGTCCTTAAAAATGCTGCTATACCACAAGGGCGCAAGGAAATAGGAGCAGGAGTGGGACACCTGGCTCCTCAAGCCTGCACCGCCATTCAATATGATAATAGTTGATCTACCCCAGGCTTCAATTCCTCCTCTGTGCCAGATGCCTACCACACTCAATCCCCCGATCTTTCAAAAATATATCTACCTCCACTTTAAATACTTCTAATCACCTGACCTCCATCACTCTCCAGGGAAAAGAATTCCAGTGATTCACTACCCTCTGCGTGAAAAAGTTTCCACGTACCTTGGTTTGAAATGACCGGCCTCTTATCTTGAAACCACATCCCCACATTTGGGACTCTTTCACTCGGGACAACAAGGGAGATGAATGCGTGTTGTTCTGAGGAACAACCATTGTTCGTCACTCCCAAAGCACTAGATTTTGCTTCTCTGTACTGGGTCCCCATTCAGGTAGGTTCCATTATTTATCTCCTTCCTTATGCCTTACTACCATAGTTCCATGCTCCCTCATGGCCATTCCCAACCCCGACCTTCTGACTAGCACAGGATAAATTCCTGACTCCCTGTTCACCCCAGAGCACCCCAATTGACCTTGGCCCTTGCCTTTCCACCAATTCCCTGAACTTGATTTCACCAACACCCTGACTGAGGCCCAAAGTCCATAGGCTCAATCCTTTATTCCTCAGTTAGTTTGACAAAACTATTAAACTGAACACACATTTGGAGTCAGGACAACTCTCAAGGGCTTTATCAATATTGTGGATCTATCTTCTAGCATCAAACAACAATAAATACATTGAATGGCTGAACACATGAATATGAAAGAAGGTGCTTTTGGCTTGTGACTTTTATTTAATACAGGTAAGATGCTGCTCAGGAAATGAACGAGCAGCAATGAACATCAATGTTCTGTGCATCACTGCCATGTGCTGTGTTTGATGGAAAATTGGCATTGATTTAGGCTTTGCATTTGATGATTTTTTTTCTAGTCTACCTCCCTAATGGTCGACATTTTCTGCCTTAGATTCATATCAGTATTTAGAGGTAAAAATTGTTTTTTTTTGAGGAAAGCAATAGAAAAGAAACAAATAGTTTCCAACAGATGGACATTAGCCCCACATGGGTGTTTGTAGCTACATGAATGTGCTCAAAAGTTCTGCTCAGCTGGCTGCAATGTATTGTACACTGTGAGGAAAGAGCACTACTTGCTTTATTGAATATCATTGAAAAAGAATGATGAGAATAATTACTGCCTATCTGAAATGTTTTATATTGTAAGATCAATAAATAGCTTGACTCCAAATGATGTCTTTAGTGAGTCATGGTACCAAGGTTTTGAATTATAGAAGGAAAACCGTACTGATTTTGATATTTAAACTGCACTAAGTTAGTTAATCTGGACAGCAATACTGCAATTGTCCCGACTGCCTTTGTATTAGCAAAGCTAAATGAGTTAGCACTCCCAATGAGTGAAAAAGGCAATGGCCTAACTCAGAAGTGCAGTGAATACAGGCAATATTACGAACAGTGAAAGAGTTCTCGTTTCTCTGTTTAGCGGAGTTTTTTTTACCTTCCTTGAAAATTATATTTAATTTGAGGTCTGTTTTCCTGCAAGGATTGATAAGCCTCCATTCACATTGGTTGATGCAATTTTGTAGTCAAAGATTAATAACTGTTATTTTGTTCCTGCAGTTTTACTATAAAAGAAATTGGATACCTAGAAATGAAATGAGTTTCATATCAAAGAAGGAAAAAGACTTACATTTTTAGAGTGTCCTTCATCACCTCATTGTAGTGTCTGTAGATTTCTTTGTGTTGCCGCTTGCATGAGTAAATAAGCATAAACAGCTATGAACAGAACATCTCTCATTGAAGACAGTGACTCCTAACTAAACAAGGTTCTGCCACAAAAATGTATCAAGGTTTACCAGATTGCTTGCCATTTATACTAAAAAGCAAATCCATGCAAGCCATCAACTGTTAACACTCTTGAATTTATACAATTAGTTAACCATTTACATTAATATGCAGCTGCAGTTAAACAAACCATTATTTCACTCAATCTCCTGGTCTCTTCATTTACTGAACTCTACGCTGCAAATACACTTGACATTCTTGGAGTATCCACTCCAGGCAGTGGTGATTGCAGTGGGTCATTGTTCCAGGAAGTCTTCATATACACCTGGTCTCTCATCCTTCAGTGATTGTCTCAGCATGATTGTCTTTATAACTTTGAATGCGCTGTACTACATATTCTGAATCACCATCTGTTTACACTGTATTGGGTCAACATTAATAAGTTCATATCAGCTGTAACATCCAACAGAGGATCTTCGGGGATTTGTAGTTGCCATCTGCTTTCATTTGGTAAGTCCAGTCTTGAAGCAGCACACTCAATCTGCACTTGATTCCATCCATTCAGCAATTCTGGAAGCAGAAGGGGGCTTGCGGACACTGAACTCTTCCCCAGAACTCGCACAGTTGCAACTTCTCTATTCTTATCAGTTTAGCCAGACTCAATCTATATTGCCTCATTTCAGCACCTTAAGCTAAACCTTTTGTTTCTCACTTTGTTTTGGAACTCCAGTAATCCGCAATCTCCTGTGAAATGGCTCTCTCAAACAGACCAGAGATTCATCCTCTGAAATGCCTGCCATTGAAGTGTGTGAATAGTCTCACTGTTCTGAAATAGACAAGTCACTGTGGGAGTAACGCCTTTGACTGTAGCTGCTCAAAATGGATAGTTTTCCACTGGACTCTGGACTCAGAAAATCTTTTCCTGTGGGACTCCACACCCTGTCTAATTCTCTGACCAGCATGTTAATTTGCTTTCATATAAATTTCTCAATATGTTTACCTCCCCTGGTGCAACTGTGATCAATACCTTCTGTCCCAGTATTTCACTAGCAACATGATACAATGCTTGCTTGACTTGGTGATTAATGGTAATGTAGACATGTGCACAGCCCTTACCCTCTAACACTCACACTGTCAGCACTATGAATCCAGGTTTCTTGAAGAATGCCCTCAGCATGCTTTTTATATCTCTGAATTTATGCCTTTACCTTCTCATTGCAAACCTACTTCTGAGATACCACATTCCCATTCATTACCACAGCCCTTGCCTCTATGTTGCATGACATTCCTTAGTATGCATCCTTTGTCCAACTACTCTCTACCTTCTCCTAGAGAGGTCTTGCATTTCCATTCTTTTTTCAGCCATAACCGCACATTCTTTGTCAAATGGACTGTCATCAAGTTGAACCTGCAATGATACAGGTGTATCACTGCCTGCACCTTGGTTACCATACATGCTTTCAGAAGGAGAGCTGCCTGTATTCAATCGCTGCACCCTTAGCCTGATTTGTTCTTTATCTCACAGCTCCAGACGGTTGCACAGCATATTCCATATTTCCATATTTCATCTTGTGATATAGCAGGGGTCATTTTGACCCATTGAGTCCATGCTGTCTTTTAGAGTAATCCCATCCTTCCACCAATTTTCTCCTTAAACATTTTGCCCCACATTTTCATCAACTCTCCCCATATTCTACATTTCGTGTACGTACTCAGAATAATTTACAGTAATTTACAGTAGACAATTAATCGAACAACTACACGCCTTTGGGATGTGGAAGGGAACCAGAGCACCCAGGGGAAATCCAGGAAGTCACAGAGAGAACATGCACACCGAAGTCAGCAATGAACCTGGATCATCACTGGAGCTGGGAAGCAGAGCTCTACCAATTACTACTGTGCCATCCATAGACAGTTCTGATGAATGGTTTTCAAGCTGAAGCATTAACTCTGTTTCCATTTCCACAGTTACTGGCTGATTGTTTTCAGAATTTCTTGTTTTTATTTAAGTCAACTTCATTAAAAGCTTTTGCCTGAATGCTCACATCTGCTTTCCTACACACTGAACAACCCTACAATACTCAGCCTGAGAAAAGAACCTGAAATTGCACCATTTTGCTGCTCTTTGTTCTGACTGTGTATTCACCAATTATTTCCATTGGTCTCTGTAGCCAAACTTGTACTTCATGCCACATCAAGGTTTTCACTCTGTCTTCATATTAAACCTTGTCTGTCATTCCTTCTCCCCGGTGAACACAGATAAAGAAGTATTCATTTACAATCTTGCTCATATCCACTGGCTCCATGATATTCCTTAGTTAACCCCTTGCTTATAATATACTCTTAAAAGGTTTTAGGGTTTGCCTTCATCCTGCTTGCCAAGGTCATGTCATTGTCCTGATATGACCTCATAATTTTTTTTCTTAAGTTTTCTCCTATATCCCCTATGAATCTCAAGTGACTTGTATGAAACCAATTTCCTATACCTGACATATGCTTCCTTCTTTTCCCTGATCAAACCTTCAATTTTCTTTGTCAACCAAGGTTCCATAAACTTACCAGCTTTGCCTCTTACCTAACAGGGACATGCTGACTCAGAACTCTTATTTTCTCATTTTTAACTCATCAGATGTTTTCCCCTCCAACAGCTTCTCCCAATCCAGCTTTTGCAGGTCCTGTCTTACACTATTGAAATTCACCACCCCAGTTGGGGATCCGAAGTCAAGGACCAACTGTATCTTTTTCCATGACTATCTTGAAGCTTACCAAACAATGGTCACTGTTCCCAAAGGGTTCCTTTTACCTTCAATCACTTCAATCACATGTCTGTTCTCATAAAAGATAAGATCAAGTACAGTCCCTGCTTAGCAGGACTCTCTACAGACTGCTTCAGAACTGCTGTTCAGCGCCACCCTCATCGACACTTTGCAGCAGCTCAAGGAGATTGCAATGAATAAGCCCTTCTTCCCGGAGGCGAAGACTGAAGTACGCACAGTGGCAGAGCTTGAACATTGATATCACCTGATGCCAGAGCGGGCGAAGGAAGCTTACCTTGTGCACATTGTCCAGAAGTTCCATGAATGCATTTTATGAATTCCTCCCCATCCCCTTGCGTTTAGACAATCCCAGTCAATATTGGGAAATTTAAAATCCCCTACTACTACAACCCTTGTGTGAGCTGCCTACATATCTATTCTTATAATTCCCGTTGACTGTAGGGAGGCCCATCGTATAACCCCATCAAAGTAACCACCCCTTTCTTATTCCTAAATTCTACCCATACAGCCTTATCAGTCAATCCCTCCAGGTTATTAGTAACCAGTGTCGAAGTGAGATCAGGATTGATATTAATTTGAATGTTCCTGTGGTCAAGTTGGCTTCTAAAGATCTTACCAAGTCTGCCAAAGCTCTGACATGGATAATGATCACTTTGTGAGATAATAGATGTGCCCACTGCTGGAGGAACAGTAATCCAGCAAACAGTTAATAGTTTCAAGAGAGGAGATGAGGAAACATTTGTGGTAAAAAGGAATATGAATGCAGAAAAACAGAGATGTGCAACTTATCAAGCCTGCAGAAAACCATAAAAACAGAAAATCAATGTCAGTAAAATACTTTAAACATAACTTTTCTCCATCATTAATTTTGTGGCTGATCAGCCAAACAAAAAATGGCAGTGTGACATTTCATGGGAAAAGCTGTTCACTGATATCGGGCAGGATGATGCTCATGGACCATGCACCACCGATTGTTTAAGGTTTGGCTGAGAGCCATATTCCCACTGTCCTCACTCCTCTGAGACTGCTCTTTCATAGCAAGAGAAAAAGATAAAAGACACATAGCAGTGTACATCGCAAAATCAAAAGGAGTCAGAGAGAAGTAGGTGGGAGAGCTTGATCAAAAAGCAATGATTAGCTTATATGAAATTCAAGTTTAAAAAGCTGATACATTGCAGCAGGTTAGATAGGATAACACTTCTCACAGTACTGAGATCCTCTGAAAGAAAGGCTGATTGCCAGAACCAAGGCACTATGTGTCTCTTGATTTCAATGCAATAGAAAGCTGGGAAAGAGAAAAAGCAAAATGCAAACGGTGCTTATAAGGACGAAGAGCATAAAGTTCACAGGAGCACAGACCATCGAGTGTCATAGGAGACATGAGAGACTACAGATTCAAGAATCTGGTGCAAAAGCAACTGCTGGAGGAGCTCAGCAGGTCAAACAGCATCTGTGGAGGCGAAGGAATGGTTGACGGTTTGGGTTGAAACTCACCAGGACTCATGCAGGGTCTCGACCTGAAACATCAATGTCAGTAAAATAATTTGCCACTACAGATGCTGCGTGACCCACTGAACTCCTCTGGCATAGAGTGTCATAGAGGCTTACAGCACAGAAGAAGCTATTCATCCAATCCATTTTGAAAGTTATCAACTTGTCAACGATAATCAGAGAACATTAAATGGTGGAACATCTGGTGGGTCCCTGATCCACCATGTCTAATATTCTTATCTGTACTCCACCCTTATGTTCAAGTCCAAGGGAAAAAAAATACACCCTAGGATTTTTCTATTTTTATTTTTTAAATATAATGCCATGTGTAAATAACACCTGTTTTATTTTAACTAAAACGGTATTCACATTAAGAAAGTTAAAACAGCTGGATTTAAATACATTCAATATGTATGCAAAAAATAGAGAAAACAACATAATGTTTAAAAAAATTACATTTACCATGTTAAATGACAGATTAAGAAGTTATATATTGCAAAAAAGTGGTTTGCAAAATAGAGAAAAATATTTTGGAGCATTTTTAACATATTATTATTTTATAATGTCTGTGCCAACTTAAAGTGTGCAGTGACATATGTTATTATGTGTAATGTCCCGTGCTTCCAAACTGCTTATTTGTGAATTAAATGTAGTCATTGGATTATACATGCTGATCTTCCAACAATGGTTCCCATCGAGACACATTTAATATGCTTGTATGAATCCCATCCACCATAACCTCTACAAATCCATGCATGACATTCAAAATGAGTGTAGAAAGGCAGAGGGGCTTGAACACAATCGATTATTTAATTCTGAACATGTTTATACAGTGTGTGCATTTTCAACATACGATTAAGAAAAAAACTAGACCAGAAAAATCTAACTAATGTAAAGTGACACAAGCTAGGGAAAGTCACAAGCAATTTAAAGCATAACGGCTAACTTAATGCACAGAATATTCCTCCAATGTTGAGTTCCAAGGATTAATTTATCTTTACCAATTCAGCTGAACAGTAAAACCTATTTGCTGAAAGGATGTTTCTCATCTTTCAGATCAGAGCCATTTATTGCTTCAGAGAGAAGGCCTGCCATAAATCGTCACCAGATATGTGTGCCAGGTATACTTGCTGCAACCTAATGCTTTATTCAACTTGCCAGCACCTGTTTTGGGTAAACTGTACTGAAGCATTCATTATATTCATGATACAATTACATATGTTGTAAATCTATTATCATGTACATTATATCATCTTTTTTCATGTGTGGATATGTTGCATGTGTATAGTGGGACTTAGGAGGACATGACTTGATCTCCCTACTTATTCAGCTTCTTTTACAGCGACGCTAATAGAGAGTCATTCAGTAAGCACTGATTACCCTCCACTGCCTTGACCCCAAGGGGTCTTCTTAATGGGTTATGGTGAATATTGATATGCCTTTTGATCAGGTAACTTCCATGCACAATCAGAACCTCATTGGCATTGCCATTTCAAACATGCATTTTACAGCACCTGTCTATCAACAGAAATGAAGACTCTGGTTGCCTGTCCCTTTCCTGACATGGCAATAGCTGAGGTCAAATGTAACATTCTCAACATTATATTAAATGATTACCTGACATAGTGCACACTGAAAGTTACCTCTGAAATCTATGAAGTGAAGCTACACATTGAACTCTATGTTTAATACAGTGAGACCAAAATATCTTGATTCTATTTATGAATAACTTTTCCAGCATTGAGGTGACTATTTCTCACTAATTGATATCAACATAGAGTCTGCTGTACCAAAAATCTCCAGTCACCTCTAGTACATTCCTACTGTAAGTATGGCAAGGATGCACAGGAAGGATTCGGAATTAGGTCACATCTTGGACCTACCCCTATTTTCTTGTATTCTTGGTGACAGAGGAGCACCCACTGGGGTCCAAACCTGGATCTCGAGCTAGATAATTGTCAAATGAATTTGGAGATATTTTTCTGCCGCAGGCATAGTAGAGCTCTTTAATTTTGGTGGGATCCCTGGACAGAAAATAGACTCTGCAGCTTCTTGTTCCCTTATGAATCAGGCATCAACCAAATTAGAAATGAGGGAAAGAAAGGAACAGACTTGCACTTATGTACAACTTTTCACCAACTGAGTATATACAAAGGCACTATACAGTGAATGAAGTACTTCATTGATGAATAAGTACTGTAGTAATGTAGAAGGCATAACAGATAATTGATGCGCTTCATGTTCTTACTGAACCATCTCAATTTTATTTTGAAGGCAGCCGTGGCCTTGGTTTATCAATTTACTTAAAAGACAGCCAAGCCTCTAGAGTGCTTATGGTTCTCCAGAGAGCCACTTGGAAGCAGAAACACGAAGTGCGGAGTTGCTTTGACATTAAGTGCTTGAAGCATTGCTGCTCTTATGCTTATAGGTCAAGGCAATGATCCCTGAACACGTCTAAGGAGATTTGCATGTGGAAACTGTTTTGTGAGGGTATTTACATTTAGCTTTTATCTCATTTGCAAGTTTTTCAGGATGTAGGCATTGCTGGCAAAGACAACATTTGTTACCCATCCTTAATAGCCCTCAGAAGATATTGGTGAGTCACCTTCCTGAACTGCTGCAGACAATCTGGTGAAAGTATTCCCACAATGCTGCTGGGAAATAGTTCCAGGACCCCACCAAGGATGAAGGAACAATGATATATTTACAAGCCAGGATGGTGTTCACATATGTCTGCTGACATTATCCTTCTTACTCTCTTACAACATGAAATGTGGCCATTCAGTCCATCAAGTCCATGCCAGCTCTCAGAGCAATCCCATAAATCCCATTCTCTCTTATTTATTGATGGTAAAGGTCACAGGTTTGGGAAGTGGTGTCACATGGGCCAGGAGAATAACTGCAGTTGAAGATATCCCATACAGTAGCCACGATGCCCTGGTGATGGAGGGAATAAAGGTTCAGAGTGGTGAATGGGGTACCAGTTAGGTGGGTCACTTTCTCCTGTAGCTTCCCGAGGTCTTTTAAAGCTGCTCTCATCCAAGCAAATGGAGAGTACTTATTCATGCTCCTGGTTTGTGCCTTGTAGATGGTAGAAGGACATTGAAGTGTCAGGAAGTCAGTCACTTGTCACAGGTTATCCAGCTTCTGACCAGTATTCCTGTGGTTCATTGAGTTAAGTTTCTAATCTGATGTAGTCTACCAGATCTTGTCTAATCTTCTAGTATTGATAGTGGGCACTCAGTGATTGTAATTCCATTGAATATTAGGGGTAGGTGGTTATAATCTTGTTCGAGATAGTGGTTGTCTGGCACATTTGTAGCAAGTATCTTACTTGCCATATCAGCCTGTTCCTGGAATAACTGAAAGCAAAGCAATGATCAGTAACTTCAAAATGACTGTTGTTTTGAATTTTTTTGCCACTAAAAACAACAACAGAAACTAATCTGTCAAATCTTCCAGTGAGTTGTACACTGCTGCAATATGTAAATGGTGGATATTACTTTGCATTTCTTTAATTTCACAAAGGAAACCAGCTAATAACTGACAAGCAGTGTTCTTTATCAGGCCCCATTAAAAAATCCACATGGGTACATGTGTATCCAAAGATGTCTCCACACATAAAATCAGATGGAAATGTACTCACACCAGGGAGGCATGAGAAATATTGTGGCATGAATTTGGGCCCATATCAGCAAAATTCAATACATAAGAACACAAGAAAATAGGGGTAGGGCACCAAGTCTCTCACGCCTGCCCCATTATTCAAAATGATTATGGCTGATCTATGCTGGCCTCAACTCCTCTTCTGTGCCAATTCCCCATAGCTCCTAATTCCTCAATCTTTCAAATAGTTATCTACCTCTATCTTAAATATATCTGATATCCTGGCCTCCGCCACCTTTGGAGGGAGCAAATTCCAGAGACTTACTACCTTCTGAGAAAAGAAATATTTATGTATCTCAGTTCTAAATGGCCAACCCCTTACTTTGCAGGCATGTTCTCTTGTTTGTGACTCTCCAGTAAGAGCTGAGGTTTCAGTTCTTGGACATCGCACACTTGTCTACAGGTGCTGCACATTGTGTAAGTGAAGGAAAGTCTTAGGGAATGGTGTGGCATCTGGGGAAGCATGGGGGAGACCGGGTCAGTAGTTGAGGATCAGAAGCTTATTTGGAGTCTGAAGGTGAGGGATCTTGTATTGGAAATCTGCTGATTTTCATGATATTGGGGCAGATTTAGTTGTTCAAACGGAGTCAAAAGAGGTCGTGGAATTGGGTAGATTAGTGGAGAGGGTGTCTTGGGCTGTTTGGTAGGTGAGGATTATTTTGTAATGGAGGAGAGTTGAAGTTCTTATAGTGGTTGAGAGGTGTGTAGAGATGGAGGAAAGCCTGGGAAGAGCCTGGATATCAATTACATTAAAGTGGTTCCACTTAAGTTGGATTCCCAGCTGGGACGTGCTCTTGGAAAGTCCTTTAAGTTGTGTTGCTTGTTCCAGAAGTGCCTAATGACAGGCAGACTTTGGAAAGATGTGATCTAGTTTCCTGGACATCCTACACTTTTGGGTAAATGACGTCATCAGTGCAGGTGCGATTCACAACCAGAAATGAATCTGGGTGCATGTCTGGACAGGCACCCTTCGGCCTGGAAAGGGCCGCAGTTGTGTTCAGCATTAATTGATTCTTATTGAGAATTACTAAACAAAACGAAGGTATACAACTGAATTTTCCTCCCCATGAATGAGGAAGGATTTTATTTCAAAACCGTGTGAGTTTTCCGTGAAAGAGCCACAGAGTTATGCACCATAACATTCAGTAGTCAAGTAAAAATTGTTCACTTCTGTACTAATTACTTTATGACGAAGGATGGTGTGACCAAAATCTTAAGGGCCAAGATCAATGTGGCTATGGGTTCAATGCTCCTCGTGATTTGTGAAACTTTTGAGAAAAACATGGACCTGATAACAACAGAGATACAATGAAAGATACAGCTGTTAAAGTTCTAACAAACTGATCATTTGGATTGTAATGTAGATTTTGAGATTGTCAACTGCAGTGGGGCATATTTCAGTGCACATAATGGTATTGAAGAATTGTGTTAAAGGGGTCTCTCTGCTGCCTGCCAAGGGGTCATCATGAGGGTCCTCCTCAATCTTCTCCTTCCAGTGACTGCTCCCTGAATTGCAGTGTGAATTCCATCCATCAAATCATACAATGGACATGATCTTCATCGCATGACAATTCCAAGCTCCATCACAGCAAGAGATATCCAGGAGGACAGATAAAACATTTCTCAAAGATTCCTCACCAAATTCCTGGCTTGTGATCAATCAAAATGGAGAAGGAATGTAAGGGACAACCCCAAGAATCCTGAGACTATTCGCTGGGAGCACATGGAAGCTGAACAAAAATGACAGAAGGAGAGCACTACTTCCCAAATTACAATGTCTGCAGATCCCATAAAGACCTCATCAGCCACCTCCAGAACCACAGAACTAGAATGAAAGCAAACCATCCTTGATCCTAAGAGACTATTTAAAAAAAAAGGCTTGAATGATGTTGTCTTTTGTATTTCAATTGACTTTCATTTCCAAGCAGATTTATTGGGGATCAATTGGAAGATAGAACCAGCCTCGACCAGGCAGAACCTAATTAGGAGTTACTTACGATATCTGAAATGCTGACGCTTATCAAGTCTTAAGCCAGATAGAAACAGAAAATATTTTTAAATGTCTGTTCCATTCAATTCTCTACAATCATATGTACGTGGCTTAACTACTTTGCAAAAATCCAAGGCCCCCATTTTATACCAACATATGTTAACAGAATGCATTATTCCACTATCTCATGTCTCCCTCACCCCAAATGCAACTGTTGAAACGATGTAAGACTCTCTGTACCAAGTAGAGGTTTTATATCAGGGATTTTACTCAACAATCATTGTCCCAGCCATCATTTGTAAAACAGCCATTGATTTTTAATTTCCATCAATGAGTTGACTTAGATCCCCACTGTAAATTGATTCAATTTGTAAATTATGACAATGGACACAAGGTAGGACAGTGGATGAAGAAAATGCAGGACAGAAAGTACAAAGAGAGCTCAAAAATGTGTAGCCAATCAGAATGAAGCCAATAAATTGAATGCAGACAAAGATGGAAAAATATATGTACTTGTAACCCATGAATGGCATGGACATATTTGAATAAGACACTGAAAAAATTTCGGGCACATTGTGGTATTGATAGGGCTGATTTTAATGCTGCCTCAGTAGTCATAGGGCGAATAGAAGAGTTTAGATGTTTATTTGTTAGAATTTAAGTAGGGAAAGGTTGCCCAATGCAGAAAAAAATGGCAACAGCAAACCTTGAATTCATAGTATATCTTCTCGGAAGCATTAACAAAGTTTGACATCAAACCATATAAGAAAATGAGGCAACCAAAAACCAAATGACTTTCAAGATTTTGTCAGTTCAGTTAGGAACACAGGGGTCACTTCTGTCACGTAGATCATTAATTTTGTACCAGATTTGAAGACTTAATCATTAAGTATCCTTTCCTTCAAAAGCCAAAAGCTGTACTGACCCATTGTAGGCAGTGGTGAAGTTCATTATTGATGTCTGCCTTCTCCAAGAAGTGGCTCCTGAGGTATGTGAAGTGATTTATGTTTTCCAGGGTCTCACTATGAACCTTTATTTATGGAGGGCAGTAGGTGAAGGTTGGTAGGGCACTATTATCTTCAGGATGCTGAACATAAGGCCCATTTTCTCATATGCTTCTGTGAATTTGTTAACGATGGCTAGGAGTTCAATTTCCAAGCATGTGCAAACACAAGCATCATCTGCATTCTGCAGCTCAACTTCTGAATGTCTGGTAATCTTGGTTTTGGAATGTAGTCATCGTAGATTAAACAGTTTTCCATTAGTTCTGAAGATTAGCTCCACTACTTTTGGAGCTGAGGTGCAACATTTGTGCAAGAAATGTGTGGGGCAATGATACAGACTTGACTGAAACTGATCTTCACTGAAATTGTCTCTGTTGTAAACCCATCAGTTTGGATCATGGCTTGCACATCATCATGGAGCAATCATAAAATGGAAATGAATTTCGGTAGATTTCTGCTAAATTTGAGAAAGTCATTCCAATTGATGAAGACAAAGGCTTTAGTGAGGTTGAAAAATGATCATGCATACTGGCTGGTGCTGTTCCTGCCAAATTTCCCAGTCCAGCTCAGCCCCCTTTTTGTCTCTGCAATGATTCTGTCTTTGAGATTACCTCACGTATTTACAGTGAGTCACAATGAACACTGAAAGGTAAATGTTTGCAACATCCACTTCTATCAGGGACTCATTCAATGGGAGCAAATATTCCTTAATGATCAATTTGTAGCATTCTCAGCCTTAAGCCAATGAATATTAATGAAATGAAATGAAAATCAGAAGCACAACAGGTCAAACATTGATCCTTGTATTCGTTGTTACATCCTCTTTAGGATGAGATTCGAGGGGGAAAGGAGAGCTTTGCAAGATATACCTTTAAGAATGAAATGCAGAAATAACATTGTATTGATGATTAATTATATAGCTAAGGAGGGCTGGATGTGTTAGTTATCATATGCTGGGAGTGCCCTGATTTCTGTGGTGATAAAAGCAGATTAAGCACATCTGAGTTGTTATGCCCTTGAAAATATTAGGCTTTGCTTGATATTTTCTTTGCCAATCTGGCCTGCTCCAGCTGCAGTGAAGTTATCTGCACCCTGGCAAATGTTGTCCACCATAGCTGAACCAATGATCCTCAAGAGCATGTTAAACCAAAGAGGCAAAATCCACACCATCCATATCAGTGCCTATCCAGCTGCCCACTTCCGATCTTTGCCCTAGATCTCTCATTCTAGATAGCCAGCTCTCATGGTTATTTACTCACTACCCACACCCCGCACAAATCCACGTGGACGGAGCGTTAAGCTCTAATTCTTTATGTGTTTTTGTGCTGTTTTTGTTGAATTAACATTAATGTTTTAATGACTTTTTGGAATTTATATTCCAGATTGTGTTGCATCTGCTCTGCCCCATGTATTCGCCTCTCCCGGGATATCCCTGCTTGCACTTAATCTTTGCGGTCATGTGGCTCCCAGCACTTTGCTGGTCTCAATGTTGCAGCCATTCCATGTGGTCGAACAAGTGGTAAGTAGTAACCAGGTTCTGCCCACAGAGGGTCCTAAGAGCTTTCTGATATCTTCAGTTGTTTCTAATGCATCTGATCATCAGAGATACTGTACATAGAAAGTGCTGCTGGTCAACTTTTACACTTTCTATGTATCTCTGATGATCAGATGCATTAGAAACAATTGAAGAAACATTGAATAATAAAAAAATAAACATTTCAGTGAAGGAATTAAAAAAATATTGCATTCATTTGATAGCACATTCAACTTATGTAAATTAACAAGTACATTGTCATTAATTAAAATAAAAATTGCCTTTGTTCACTTACCTTTCTGCAGAAGGTTGGTGATCCCTTTCAGGTGACTGGAGACAGGCTAGATGCATCTGCTTTGGCTGGTATGAAGTGAAAGGACCAGTTACAAAATGTATCCCGTCCTTCAGTTCTGTGCATTATGGAGCCAGTGCTGGATTTCAGAGTCGAGTTCAGAGGCTGAGTGGGAGGTCAGGTGCACCATCACCTGACCTCCAGTACATTTTGTTTTCCTTCCACGATGCAATGCACAGGTGCAGAAATCTAGAAATGGACCTCAGCTGGCTGGCATTTCTCTGCAGAACTGCCTGTCAGTCTTTGATGCAATCTTGTCCATTATAACTTGTTAACAAAAACTGAAATATTGTTTGTATACACCTGAATATTAAGTATTAAACAGTATCAATTTTTAAAAAATGTTCCAAGGAATTGTTCTTTTCGTATTTGGAGTTTCATCACTAAGAAATATTGTTCTCACTAACGCATGGCCTTCATTAGAGTTTCTCTTTATCACTCACACAAAAGACGACATTATTTCAAGAGATGATCAGTTCAATTGCATAAAAATATGTACAAGAAATGCCATTGTTGTTTGTGTGAATTGTTTACATCTTTAGCCATAAAATCTGCACAACAACAAAAATAAATGGGTATTTTCAATTTGTCAAAGAAAAGCTGAATGGAGTTGGCTCTCCAAAATGGTCTGAAGAACCTTTATTTCCAACTGTGCAACGATCCCTTAAGCAGCTGTCACATCTTCCGGAGGACTTCAAGTGCCACAGTGAAAATACATGAAAAGTATTTGAGCGTTGAATTAAAAATCAGAGCTAAGACTAGCTTCACAAACAAAACTTGTAAATAATTGATTACTAAACTCGATTAAAATGGATGTGTCTGACTCATTTTGACAGTAAAATGTTTTAAAATTTAAATGTATTTTAATACTGCAACCTTATTTTGCAGCACAAGGATTATGCTGACAAGTTTGACTTTGGTTTGCTTGCCGCTGTTTTGTGAGGGCACCAAACAACAAAATAATTTGTCGTTGAAGCCACCAAAGCATATTATGAATATTTATTTATTTTGGCTCACTTGGAAGCCCTAAGTGCTTTATCAACATAAGTTTCAACTAATTAATCTTGGAGGATGGATTTAAAATATTGTGTTGAGACCGCTAAATGCACCGTGATTGCAAGAGATTTATTCAGTATAATGCACTTTGCACACTTTGTTAAAATGAAAATCCCACTTTACCTTTTGGGACCCATTTCCAGGATGTGTATGCATTATGACTGACTTTGTATGCCTAACTTAAAGCTCTCCTGATGCAGGGTTTCGACCCAAAATGTCGGCAATTCCTTTCCTCCCATAGGTGCTGCTTGACCTGCTAAGTTCCCCCAGCAGACTGTTTTTTGCTTAAAGCTCTCACTCCACTCTAGAATTGTTGATGCCTCTACTTGCTGACAACCCATTACAGTGCCGGAACGGTACTCAAAGACACTCTTAGAAAAGTTAGTGGTGAATGTTCCGGAATTCAATGGAAAGGCAGTAAGAACACATTGGCCTTGCCTTAACAGAAAAACCTTGATACTCAAATAAAAATCTCAAAGGAGTGCTCTTCATCTGACATTTATCACCACAGTGCATCCAATCAACAGTTTGGAAATACACAAGGTTGTGGTAAAAAGCTCTGCCTTTTAAGGACTGAGAAAGGTTTGATGGTTTATAAAGGGGCAAGGTTAAGGAGAAACTTCTCAGGACCAATAACAGCTTATGTCTGAAACATGTGAGAGAAAACAAAACTCCTGATGGGTATTTTGTCAATCAGTAAGCAGCAAGGTATTTCACCAGACCTGAGTGGACTAAGAACACCCTTTGGATGCAACTTTCCCATTGCCCTCAATACTATAAATAAAAATGAAATGACAGATGTGTAAATATTTAAAAGGTGCTCCATTTTTCCATTACCAAATGTGCCTACATTGCATTAACTCAGTTAAAGACCAAAGCAAGGTAATAACCATTAAGTTGTGTCTATAGTTAAGTTAGTATATAATGATAAAAAATTATAGCAAATGTCTACTGGACAAAGGTAGAAACAGCAATACCATGTGTTCTAATACTGGACCACAGCTGGTCTGCTGACAATGTTTCTACCTGTTTTTTATTGCTTCTGCGGGCAAATTTATCTAAAATTTTATTTGGGACCCAATACAGCAGCACTCCATAATTTATCCTGCCTACAGAAGTACTGCATTAAACCAGTCCCCATAGCTGAATATATTATGTAAATGAGCAACTGTAAATAACAAAAATGCCTTTCCTTCCACGTCTGAATTATAAATAATTTTCTCCCTGTTTCATATGCATCGTCACTTAATGTTCTTGAATAGACAGTAGAGTAAAAATAAACATATTGATTTACTACAATGATATTTCTGTACATTTGTTTTGAATTCCCAAGAAATCTGTAATTCTATAAACAATGCCATTTTCAAAATTTATGGGCATTTTTTCAAACACATTTGCCTTGTAAAGTTTAATTAATTATGTGTATTAAGACCAATTTAAATGTTTTGATTTTAAGACAAATTGAACAACTTGATGATTATTCAATTTTTTTTGGAACAAAAACCTATTATTTCTATTCAATGATGCATTTGCTATGTTTCTATACTGGATTTGCTATTGGTATGGGAGTAATTGAACCTACAGATAATACTGTTAAGCAGGCAGTATTAAATTGGCTCTCATACACCTTGCTTGATTTCGCCTTCCATTAACTTCAATTGGAAAGGAAAATCAGGTGTGTTACTTAAAGGGCTGCGAACTGAATATTACCTACTTTACAATAGTGGCTGTGCTTCAAAGGACTTCGTTGAAAGGGACATGCAAATTGCAGTATTAATGCATTTTTTTTTACTGACTCTATCTCCCAAAGTTAAAATGATTTAATATTGTGAGCACTAACCAACCTGCCTCATTGCAGTAATATATAGTTCTGATAATCCAGCATCCTTGAGACTTTGGTGGTGCTGGACTGGCAGATTTTCTGGACTATTGGATGCTACTCCTATTCATACCTTAATATACTTGTAATTCACATTTGTAGAGTTGTAGAGTAGTATAATCAATTTTCTAGTGAAGATGTTAAGTTTAAAGGGAGTGTGGGAAATAGGGTCCCAGTGAGTTCAGTGGGCATGCGGGATAAGATAAGATAAGATATTAGTCACATGTACATCGAAAAACACAGTGAAATGCATCTTTTTTGCGTAGAGTGTTCTGGGGACCAGCCCGCAAGAGTTGCCACACTTCCGGTGCCAATATAGCATGCCCACAACTTCCTAACCCGTATGTCTTTGGAATGTGGGAGGAAACCAGAGTACCCAGAGGAAAGCCATGCAGACATGGGGAGAACGTACAAACTCCTTACAAACTGGGGTCCTGGTGAGTTTAAAGGGAGCATTGGAAGTGGGGCCTCAGTGAGTTTAAGGGGAGTGCAGGAACCAGCAACCAGTGAGCTGGATGTTGAAACATTAGGATTTCTGAACAATTGGATGACGCATTATCAGAGTTTTACTGTACTATTTCTGCAAAGAATTTGACATTCCTCTTACTATGTAATGTTAGTACTGTGGATCTGCATTTGACTATAGCCATTTCACATGCAATGATAAAATATCATCACTGATATTTCATTGACTTTTTCTTAAATTTCTGCTTTTAATTAACTTTCCAAGACAGTTTGGTCAGCTTTTCACATCAGTAAATTTCTTATGGGCAATTACAGGCAATAAAATCACTGATCTATAAGTGCAGGGGAGGAGGCAATTCTTGACCTAGAGATTTGAGCAGCCAACTGGAGCTCCCATTTGCTTTTCTTAATAAAAATTGCTGGTCATTGTACACCAAATATAGAATGCTATAACTCAGCTCTAGATTTGAGAAGGGTGGTAAGTAATTTTTAAAAAATGGTATGTCAAAGTAACTGGAAATCTAGGTTTATTGAAAGGGTTGCCAAGAAGTTCTGTGTGATCCACTGGTACATTCTTGTCATGTAGACATTAACATTTTGTGAAGAACTAAATGAATACAAAACATCACAATAGTTAATTAGCCATATCCAAAAGAATTTGAAAATATTGTAAAGGAATTTTGTTATCATGGTGAAATGTCTTCTTATTTTGGTCACTGTTGGAGAATAGATGTTCCTTTTATAATTTGCTTTTCAAAGATTATATCTGGTTCTTAGTACTGAATGTCAGATATCAGATGTCACAGATTTTTTGTGTACAATAATTATAATGCACAATAGCCAAACACATACTTAACAGCAACATTTATGATAAAAATCCTACGAGTTGTAAGCCAGAGTTCCCAGGTATGTTTTGAACTTGAATTTTGAATTGTTTTGAATTTTGAACTTGAATTTGCAGGAAGAGCTTGGTTAAGTTCTAAAGTACCAGTTCCAATGAACTCTATTTTCAATTTTTTCACTCCTTCTACATTTTCAGAGCTATAATGATCATACAATGCTGATTTCTCTGTCACTATGGCTGTAAATTCAAGCTAACTCTCTTTATTTGACACACACTCCTCAACTTTCCAGATCCAAGGCTTTTTTCTTTTCAATGAAATGAAAAAAGCTTTTATTCCTGCCTTGTTCCTAAGTTCATTTCTAACATGTCCCTTTTGTATGGAATAGTACAATTTCAAACCACTCCATATAAACCTCCAAACTACTAAAAAGGACAAGGTCCCTTCTCTACATCTCACTATCAACGAATTAAAACTTTCTGCTTTTGTTCTTAATTTTATAGCTGAGCTGGCCAATATATTAAGAGCGTAAGATTTAAGTTTTAATTTATGAATTGAGTACTCACTGCATCTAAATTGACATAATTTCTTTCCCAGACAAAAGTGAAATGTTAACATTCCTGTGATATAAAGAGCAATTAACAGCAATATTCCATCTGGAAAACCAAGCAATCTGTTTAACTTTTTCCTCACTATAAGATAAAGAGTTCCAGACAACATCAAACAAAATCAGGTCTTGAAAACTTCTGACAGAAGAGAAGGGAAGCTTTGCATTTACTTACTACCCTTCATGGTTCAGAACATTGCAACACGTTTTACAGCCAGTGAAGTATTTGCAACATAGGCACAGTTTGATGTGGGAAACATGGTATCCAATTCATGCTCAACAAGTTCCCACAAGCAACAATATGAAAATGACCAGATGATCTGCCATGATCTGCTTTTCTGAGTGACATTGATTGAAGGATAAATATTGGCCAGGAAACCAGAGGTAAATCCTTTGTTCTTTGAATCCATGTCATGGGACCTTTCATGCCACCTGAAAGAAGTGGCGAGACCTTGGTTTAACATTTCATCCAAAGGGTAGTCATGCAGCCCTCAGTCAGTGTTGTATTGGAATGTCAGTCTAGGTTCTTTTCTCCAAAATTCTGGAGCAGGGCTATAAACATGCAATCATATGAATCAGAAGTGAGGGTGATACCATCATACCCTCACCGACACCCAATGGGGGTCCAAACACAGAAAAAAAAGCCCCATGTTTGTAAAGCTGTGGTCCAATGTTGAAATGACGTTCCAGATCACCCTTCACCCAGTTGTGGGACATGTTCATCCCCTGTGGGATGCCTGTGGTTGCATTTATTATTCACTGCCCCATGGCTACTGCTGTCCTCAAGGTCTTTCTGCTACAACAATTCTGCAAGGCAGGGTGATCCATGAGCAGAGAGCAGGCTTCAGGCAGCACTAACTGATTCCATTTACATGGAGTACCCTGATGGCCTTCAACTCATGTCATCAAAAGACCCTTTCCACTCTTTTTACTTGTCTCTGACGATGAAATATTTAGAAACAGTGGAACCACACATGATTAAAAAGGATATTAAAAATTTTAAAAACGTACCTATTTAAAATGCATTCAATTTATGTAAAATAGTTATAAACATTAATATTATTTAAAATAAAATAAAACAAGCAATGTAGCTTCCTTTACTTTATATGTGTCACTTATAAATAACCATCCCTTATATACGAGTTATGGCTGGTATAAACACTGAAGAACTAGATATGAAGTGTATCTATCCCCAAGCTCAGCAGGATCAGAAAACTGTTCTGAACTGAAGGACAGATATTTGGCCATCTGACTACCAATGTGTGTTATACTTCCCTGCTGCAGTGCCTGACAGAGAATGTGAGAACATGCTGACACATGCACTGCAGCTAGCCAGCGTTTCACTGCAACCCAATGGCTGGCTGACAGTGCAACCCAGCCCAATACTTTGGTCTTTAAAAGTAATTGTCTTGTAGATGAGATGGTTAACGATATGTTAGCCATTGCTTAGTTGGCTGAACCTTTATATCTGTGCTTGTAGATTTTGAGGTTAAGCCCACATTAGAAAAATGAGTTCAAAAATATAGGATGCCAATCCAGTGATTATTGTGGAAGGTACTGTTTCTCAAATACTAGACTGCAGTTTCAATCGGCCACTTAGATGAATGGAGAAGATCCCAAGATATTATTTCAAATTTACACAGGGTGTTCCGACCAGTACCTATCCCTCAATCAACCTAATCTGGACATTCTTATGAGAACATAAGAATTAGAAGCAGGATTGGCCATATGCTCCTGTCAGCGTACTCCACCATTGAATATCATGGTTGATCTTTTACCTCCAGTCGACTTTTGCATCAATGCTGATTGATAGCTTAGCCGCCAGCTCCATGGATGTCAAGGTTGCACACAGGTTCTGCTCCAGCTGAGGACTTTAATGGGATGCCCTGTGGAGAAATGGATTTGCACAATGATATGTTTCATCCATTGGCATGTCTGCCTGAAAGCATGTGTGAAATATCAATGAGTCTCAGTGCAGGTGGAGTCCAGTTCTAATTTTTACATGAAACCCATTTTCCTCAATGTGAATTCATGATCAAGACAGTTTCAGAACCTGCCAACCTAACCATGATACCGAAGTGTCAGCTTCCTTTGCAGCTGAAACATTAGCCACCAAATCTTTGAGTGCTGTTGAGGAAGCTCAGAAAGCTGTCATCAGGGCCGTGATACATGCAGACTAGTGAGCATTTATTAATTTGTGTAGGCATTTATCAATGGAGTGTTACATTCATTCGACAATCTGTTCTTCAACAGATTACTGGGACTGCTAAGGTACTGTCACTGGAGTGTCAATGGCTCTATGGAGCATGGATCTGCTATAGAAATCAATAAAACAAATGAGAACGTAGTCGACGATCCTTTTAAATGATGCTGATGAGCTGTTGAATGTGTGTTCTGCTGTGTGAGGTTACAAGCGAGTGCCAGATGTAGTGTTAAGCTTCAAAGTGGCAGCATGGTACCAAATCAGTAGAACACTAATTAACATCACAATCTGCCGAATCTGCATACTTCCATCAGGTATTAGTGGTGCTTGTGCTAATGCCCTCACCAGTGAATGACATGCATAAATAGCATGCACTACTGGGAACAATTCAGCACTGGTCTGCATCCAATAAATAAACTACAGGGTTAAATACAGTAGTCATTGTGTCTATTTTCATGTTTTTCCTAGCCACATCTTAGTTTGCATTGGACACCAATAGAGATACAACGAATAATGAAATGCCCATCTGATGTCACATGAAAGAGGCAGAGACAACTTGATCATTGAAATGCCTACTAGTTTCCAATGTTAATGGGAGGACTGGGAAATATGACTGTCCATTCAGAGTATTGGGGTCTATAACAAGACACCTGGGTTGTGTGGCCTGGGAAAAAAATGTTTAAAGATACTGTGATGTGTGTAAAACACAGTCAAGGTCATACCAAACATACACAAATTAACATTTTTTATTGTTGCCAGCACTGATTTCAACAACCCCTTAAATAGATGTTAACATGCATGTCTAGTACAGAACAGGTGACCCCTCCCCTCCCCCACATTACGGAGACATTGTGTTCCTAGAAAACTGTATTGCAATTTTCTGTTATGCAAAACCATATTTCCCATTGAATCCTATGTTATAAATAGAGGTGTTCCTACACGATGTTTTTTCTCTCAACAGCTGTGACAGTACCACAGCTGCTGGTTCACAGTGGGAGGCCTTGTCAGTTTTCAAATCAAATCTCTTAAGTGGCCATCAGTTGCATTTGAAGACACAAGCGACTGCAGATGTTGTAATCTGGAGCAAAAAACTCACTGAAGGCTGGAAGGTGATGGTGATAGGTGGTGACAGATAAAGAGAGAGTGAAGAAAGGGCAGATGGACCCAGTGGGTGGAGAAGAGGGTGGAGGTAGGTGTCTCCACAACCTTCAGTTTGAATAAAGACATACATTTTTAAATGCATATCAAATATAGGTAATGGATGTTCTTGCTTATCTCCCTCCAGCAGCTATCTCCAACCTTCACAGTCCCCTCTACCCAACTCACTCCATCTGCCTCTCATGTTTTGTTTCAATTTTTCTCTTTGTCTGCCTCCATTTATCATTCACTTGCCACTGTCTCCCAACTCCACCCCCCTTCCCTCCCCTACTTGGTACAACCTTCCTATCATCTTTCACCGCTCCTCAGTCCACCAATCACCTCAGGCTCCTGTCTCACCACTCCTCTTCTCCTGTTTATACTGGCCATCTCCCCTCTCCACTCTCAGTCCTGATGCAGGGTTTCTACCGGAAACGTTGACAGTTCCTTTAGTCCCGCAGATGATGCTTGACCCACTGAGTTCTTCCAGCAGATTGCTTGTTGCTCAAATATAGGTAAGATAGTTTAATGATGTAACTCACAACAAAATGAAACTACTGTGCTAAAAAAACAACCACATTATCTGCACATGCATCAAGAAATGAAAGTTGAAGAAAATAAAATTAGGCAACACTTGTTTCTCTCATATTTTGTGTTTATTTATTTAATATTTTCCTCGCATAAATTCCATAAGAGTGAATTTTTTTCCGTGTCTTGGACTCTTAGGTAGTGATCTGTGAATTTCATAAAGGCGAATTTCCTGTGGACTGGCCACGATACAGGGGTTGCCTGTACGTGCTGGGATTCTCCGTGGTAAAGTAACATCAACGTCTGAATAATATAATGGGACCCTGATTTCCTTTACATGATTCAACCTGTCTGTTTTTGGTGAAACCATTAGACACCTAAATTAATGCACACACTTAATACTCACAATTGACAGTGGATGGACCAAGTGATCCTAAATGACTGTAAAACAAGTCATGGATTTGATGGCTTGAATGCTCTCCTAAGTTGTGTTATTCCATGATTCAGTGCTTCTTTTTTTCAGTTTCTTTCCCTCTCTCTCATTCACTCTTAGTTTTTCTGTGGTTCAATTTAACTTATTGAAGCTGTGAAGAATAATGAAAAAAAACATGGAGTGGAAAAATTCCAAGATTTTAAAGTTGGCAGTGTATCCAAATATTGTACAAGAGTTCAAATCAGTAAAATCCATGCAAATCACTCTATTATTTTTTATCCATTCATTGTAGTCATTTGCATGTTTCTGAATATCTCCAATTCATTAATTTTATGCGTGGAAAATTGTGGATGGTGTGCACATAAAACTCTAAATATTTACTTCAAGTGGATAAGGTTCCATGCCAAGATTGTATTTTTGTAAAATTTATCCTCAATTGCAAGGAAAAAAAACACAAGGGCACCATCTGTTTGCAAATGGGAAATAAATAATGCAATCTCTTTCCAGCCTATAGTGTAGATCCCAGAATTACCAATGAACTAAATACACATTAAGGACAAAAACTCATGAAATTTGTCCTAGTACTGCTTAAATTTTCTTTGAGCTTCACTGGAATAGCAAATGAGGTCAAAGATAGAAAGGTTATAGTGAAAATGTGCAATGGGTTTGACCGATCAAAATCATATATGCTTCTGAACAGAGCAGTAATGCATTATAAAACAGGGACCCAATCCAATATTCATCTCAAGTTAGCTAGGATACCAGGGATAACTCCACTGCTCTTTTTGAAATAGGACCGTGAGGGAAGGCAAAACTTTGGTTTAAGATTTCACCCAAAGAGAGCACTTCTGACAATACAGCACTCCCTTCGTGTTACAAGGAAATATTAGCTCTAGAGTTGGACTTGAACCCACAACCTCATGACATAGCTGACAGGGTGTGATACTCTGAAGTGAAAATATTTGGATGCTGAAGAACAGTGTGAGAACTGGTGACAATGAAAACAAGTGAAGGGATTCATTGGACTTGAGAGGACTGATTAAATGTTGTATTTCTAAACATTTGTTACATTATTCAATCAAATGGGACCAGCCACTTTGGTAAATATCAGGAGTAGGTTTTACAAGGACACAGTCCTGAAATTGACAAGTAGCTATCTTCAATTGGGTTGAGTTGTTCCCACTGGAAATGCTCAGTGGCAGAATACACTCAGATAATCAGAGGCTAAGTTTTTGCTAAGTAGGTTATTGAAAATAACACTTCATTAGAATGTTTTGAGCCAAAGAAGCAACACCAGGCCAAAGTCTGCGGCTTCATTTGCAGATCTAACTGCAGAAGGTGAAAGTTTTGCTGTACACAGTAGTATGCAGAAAACAAAAAGTTAACTTATGAAGATACCAGTTCTGGACTCCCTTGCAAGTGGAAAATGATAGCTGTGAGAAAAGACTGGTTAAGTTTGGCTTGTTTCCATTCAAACAGAGAGGAGAGGAGACTTAACTGTATGACACTATGAGGGTGCTAAATAAAGTAAATAAGAAGGAGCTGTATCCTTTAGCAGATGGGTCAAGAACCAAGCAGCATAGATCTAAAATAATTGACAGAAACATTAGAGAGGACATGAAGAAAACTTTTTTGCTTACAGGATGGTAGGGGTCTGGAACTCATTTAGTCTAAAGATTGATAGAAGGAGAAACCTTCATCACACTTAACTAATACTTCCATGTGTATTTGAAGTGCCAAGACATTGTAGGGCTGGGATCAAGTTCTAATCTACCGTTGAGCTGTGGAGCACTTTCTCAACTGACATAGGCCTAGTGGACCAAATAACTTCCTTCCATTATGTCAATTTTCTCTGGTTCTAATTCTGATCTTCCTAGTTCTGAAGACATGCTGGATAAGAAGCTAACTTATGAAGACACTAATTCTAGACTCCCATGCATTGGCAGATTTCCCAGTCCCGAGGAGACCAGCACACCGGCAGTGTATTTAAAATAAACTTTTAAATGCAACATTAGAGTCTGATTTAAACTTAATAATAAAATGTCCTACCTCTCCCTGTGGGCCATCAGGATGAAATAAAGCAAAAGCAGCATGTAGGTAGGTTTTGGTTTATTTTGTGCTGTTGATGATTCAGCCCCATTCTTAACCATTCTGGGAGGATTAACATTACAGTCTCTTGTTTTCTCTCTTTCACAGTTCTGAGGAAAGCTTTTTGACCTGAAACATTAATTCTGTTTCTCTTTCCATAGATGCTGCCTGACCTGCTTGATTTTGTCCACTTTCTTATATATATAGGAGTTATCCATAAATGCTATTGTCTGATTATCTGCTAATAGCTCTGTCTCTGTCTCTCTCTGTTTCTTTCCTTCAAATATTTACCAAATTTCCTTTAAAAGATTCCATATGGCCTACTGCAAATAATCCATGTGCTTTAAAATCCTCTGCATAAAAACACTTTTGTGAGACTTCTCTCATATTCTTTGAGCAACAATTTGAAATTGATGACCTGCTCTTCAAGGATATCCCAACCAGACAAACCAGTTTTTCTGTATACATTGTGCTAATATTCCTTTTTAACTTTTAAAGCTTTTAATTAATATCCTCTGAGGCTTTATGCTGCATCAGATCTCAACATGTTTTTTCATAACCACTTTTGCCCAGCCCTGAAATTTTCCTGTGATTCTACACTGAAGAGTCTCGATAACTTCAATGTCTTTTCTAAAGTGGAGTAAGCATAACTGCAAGCAATGCTCTACTGTTTTATTCAAACTTTGCATTTTACTCAAGTACTCTATGGGCTCCTAAAGCCAATGCAAAATAAAATTTAATGCGCTATCACCAGATTTGTACTGCTGCTCAAACTCATTTCATCTTCTCTGTTCATATTTATAAAACCCAAGATGCCTGTTGTTCTTTTTTTATGCTTTATCTATCTGTACCTAGAGGCTGGATTTCTATCATCATTACTTTGATAGTAATCTGGCAGAGTGAATTGACCCTCATCTTGTACTATAGATTTTTATTGCATTGAAATAGGGCGGAATTAGAATTCTGTGGGCCTTACAAAGGGATAATGATCTGCTCTGCCAGATTTCTAACCAGATAGTAGAGTTAAAAACTTATAAAACATCATCAGGGAATTATAGCCGAGAAATTGAACCATTTGTGCACATATTTCTATGCACAAAGTGGACGTAAGAGCTATTTCCCTTCAGTTTAGATAGCACTGGTAATCATTTTCAGGTCAACTTGCACTCCTTGGGAAATTGGTTTGGAGGTTACTGACTATGAATCAGCTTAGCACAGCTGACACTTCCCTAGCATCATTCACACACCTAATGATGTCATTGTATGTGCAGCTACAATTTCTATAATGACTGACATAAATTGTTGAATGAACTTACAATTTTCATTTATCAGTCACACAAAAATAAAACAAATGCTGCAGTGGATTGGCATGAAAGAAAAGGCGTCCAATGATCAGCTTGCACAAGCATGGGGGCCACATACCATGGGACTTGATTGGGGCATTGAATCACGTGAGATGGTGGCCGCATACACTGAAAATGATAGGTCTCACCTCCTTTATGTTCTCCGTCATCTTGATGGTAGCCTTTTCTGCAGCTGGTCTGAGAGAGTTCCTTCGACCTCATTCCCAGCAGTCAGTGTGGCAATGTGGTGCCAGCTGCTCGCTCTGCGTACAATTCCAATGGGAACCATAGGTCTTGTTTTGGTGCAATAACTGGTTGCAAAACACCATAGCACTAATTTTAATGTACTTCATCCAATTTTGGAATATTTTTGGGGGAATCCAAGTGGTCACACACACTCTTATGTAGCTCATGTTTTACGCACTAAAAGAAGGTGAAATCTGATACCTCAGTCACTAATTCTCAGCAGTAAGTCACACACTTGAATATCTCTCTGTTTAGGAGTATATTTTCTTCTCTAAATATATGCTTCCTTCTATTTAACAAGGAAGTCATGGGGGGGTGTTGTGGTCATGGAATTAATAATTTTAACTGGTCTAACTTTGTTGTGGATGTGCTTTACATTGTGACTTTCATAATTGCCTCATTTTCCCTATTCTTTGTGGCACATTTAGTAGCTTTGTGACCTGTGGAGTGAGTCTAATGACTAACCAAAATCATTCCAGAACTGTTGCAATAATGTGAATTTACTGCTTCAAGCTCTGCTTAAGTGCAGTGAAACTCATATTGCTATTTATGGGAGGGATTACAACATGACAAATAGCGGTATACATTGCAGCACTTATACTGTCTTGTGGACATACATCACTAACAGTCTTGTGCTGACTAATTCCACATAACCTGTGATTTCTCATGCGCATTCTAATTGTGAATTTTCATGGGTTTGAAACATTGCTTGTAAGAGCAGTAAAATGACCAGTGCTGACCTTCCAATAAAGGGTAATAATCACTTCATGTAGCTAGGCTTTTAGTCACAGCTGTTACTGCTGGAATTTGGCCAATAATCGTGTGAGGTGAGAAAGATCCAGTATTATATGATTGTTAGCAATGTAAAACAGGTCTCTTCTCAATGAGCACTAATGGTCTTAATGAATCCTAATGACAGTGCTAGGAAGGCATTGTTCAAAGAAATTTCTTATAGACTTTTAAAAACCTTCATTTGTATTGTACAGTTGAAAGTTAACTTTTGGAATCTTATGTACATTCCAGGTTTTATTTTCCCAGAAAGTAATAATGGCTCACCAGTAATCCGATGGCATGCTCTGCATTCTCCAAGCCTTGTGGTCCTAGTTGGTTGGAATGAACATTTTCTAAACTGCATCTCTTCATTGTCACACTTACAGAGGGTGATGTCATTAAGGATTTGGGCAGTGGGCAGTGCAAAAGATTAGACACCGCAGTGATTCCTGGTTGGTCTGGCTTATGATAGTGTTTTGCAGTCTACTGGATGAAAGGATCCTCATGTGATAAGAGTCTAAGCAAAATCAAAAATGATTCCTAGTTAATCCAAAAGTACATATTTCCCATAAATTAGACATGAATTGATGTAATCAAGGATGATTGAATTAATGTTATATTTTTTACTTACTTAAATTGCACCCCCCCCCCATTCTTATAAAAGAGACCACAGGGCCTAATTTCTTTGGATTTGCTGTAAGGATTTGCTTTTTGCTTCATGATATTGAGACTCCCTGCAATATTCAATAACGTGTCTTTCCTTCGATATTTCACACTCTAGTGGGGCCTAAGCAAAGTCCACAGAAGGTACATAAAACAGTCGATTACAACATATTTTCAAAGATCAACAACTTATGAATGTTTATACTGAAGAATCTTGTTGGTTGAATCTCAATGGTCACCTGAAAGTGAATCACATGTTCCTTATGATTTAAAATTCACTCAATATCTAGATAAATAATAGCATGATTCAAAGATTATAACAATGTCCTATATGTCTCAATGAAATTACTTCCCATAATGTGGATTGAGGTAACATTGTATCAAGATATAAGTTTGAACCATTAATCTGTTAAGATCACAGTTTATTAAATTCATAAATAAAAAGTGTGAAGTTTCAAGTGAATACAACCAATTTCCTCATTCTCAAGTAATGCAAGGGGCCACCTTCTCATCACGGTCTAAAATACTTGAGAATGTGCATTGTGACTTTTGAATATGAAGTAATGTTTGAAATAACTATTGTTGAGACAAGTACTAAGCTGTTGGCTAAATAATGGAAAGGATTGCTGCCTACAACCTCAGTGACTTGAAACTAACATTTCAGAGATACTTCAGGTTAAAAATTCAGCCCCGGGATCTCAGAAAATATCTCATTCATCACACATATCCATTGTCAATGGCACTTGCATCTGTGGACAGCTGACTGATTGATTTGTTAAAAGCACTTATTAGCAACTTTCATGTTGTATGGCTACTCGAGATGCTTGGCAACCTGTGAATTAATCTTGAACTGTAGTCATGGTTGTTCTTCAAGAAAACACAGCAGCCATTTTGCACACAGCAAGATCCCAGCAACCACAATCAAATGAATGGTCATTTTATTGGTTATGTTGTTTGAGGGATAATTACAAATCCAGTCATCAGAATTCCCCTGATTACCTATGAATCATGACATAGAATATTTTTGTGTTCAAAAGAAGCCTCCATTTAGCTTCCCGTTATAAAGACAGCACATTCAACAGTGCAGTAATCCCTCAGCACTATACTGTATTTGCAATTCTATTTGTCCCGTCCTCCACTTCCTTTTTTCCATGTTCCCCTGCAACTTACTCTCTCAGTCACATGCCCATCAACTCCCGCTTGACTTCTTTTGTCATTAATCTACACTAAGGGATCATTTCTGGTGGCCAATTAAACTAGCAACAACATTTCTGGAGATGAAAGGAAATCAGGAGGTGCTCAGTCACAGAGAATGTGCGAACTCTGCACAGATCCCGAGGTCAGGATCAAACCTGGTCCCCAGAGCTGTGAGGTCATAGCACTAACTACTGAGCGATTGTGCCACCCCTTTCCAAAATTAGCACTAACATCAAATGAAAAAGGTATAAATCCTTCACTTATTTTTGCAAACCATGTTGCCACTAAAACATTCTCTTATGACAAACCCCTTGCTTATTAACATTTTCCTTACATTAGCTAAGATTTAATTCTTGTTAAGATATTTTAATTAGTTCTAATGGAGATTTTGACACTGGATGATGGAATTTCCCACCTGCTGTTCACCTCAACACAAGTGCACAAGTCATGTGGTGGTGGAGAACACCAACATGGGATGTGCATTTTTTCACCACCCCTGTCAACAAAATGTTGGTCGGTTCAGCTAAGCAACAGGCAGGTTATCACCTTCTCAGAGCTGTTCAACAATAGAATGGCAATGGGACCTGAGCGTCTCAAGGACTTGGCCATCTTGCCTGTTCTAAGACTGTTGTGCAATTTGACTCTGGTATGCCTGTAGTATATAAAGTAGCTCGAGAGCTTTGGTGCTGATCAAAGACACAGTGAAGTATTTACAGGTCATCATATTCTTTGTTAATCTTCACCATCCTTGAACTCCTAAACTATCATTCACTGCAACAAGAGAAGCTGTATGAAAATAGGAGTTTGAATAGAAACAAAAATATGGAAAAAAATAATTGATTGTGCAATTGCCAACTATATCAGGTAGAAAGTTTGTGTTTCTTTTTAGGAATTTCAAACTGCAAACAAAATTTTAGGAAAATCAAATTGCAGATACAAGAAGCAAAAAAAACAAGCTGCTGCAGGAACTCAGCCGATTGAGTGGCATCTGTGGTAGGGCGAGGAATTGTCGACAATTCAGGCCGGAACATCACCAATTCCTTTCCCCCTACAGATGCTGCTCGACCTACTGAGTTCCTCCAGCAGGTTGTTTTTTACTCCAGCATCTGCAGTCCCTTGTGTCTGCAGATACAAGAAATCTGGAAGAAAAACAGTGAGTGTTGGAAATGCTCAACAAGATGGTTAGTATCTGTGGAAAGCGAAATAGAGCCAAAGTTTCAGTTCGAAGGGTTCTTGACCTGACATATTAACTTTTTTTCTCTTCCACAGATCCTGCCTGACTTGCTGAATTTTATATACAAGGAAACCCTCTGCATTGAGGACATGTAATTAAAATGAGGATAGGGCTTTAATCTATTTCTTTTGTTACTCATCACGAACTAAGTTGATTACAGCCACAATCATCCAAGGCCAAACTTATAAAATTGTTATATCATTATCCAAATGGTGCATTTTGTGCTGTTTCATTGCTAATCCATAAATTATTGCAAGAATTACATTAATATCTTACCGTGTGTGCAATTTTGAAATGTGTTATTTGTGATGTAATGCCAGGATACTACGTCCATTTAGGATAGGACAAAACCTTAATAATTTTGTTCATCTAAAAGTTTGAAATCAAATGAGTGGGGCCCATTTTTAATCATATTCGAATTATTCAATTTAATTTGAATATTTTGAATCCCTGATGCCATTATTCCATCTCCAAGGCATCCATGAACACAATTCCAACAACACTCCACAATCTTGGCACCACCCAGGACAAAACAACCCACATGATTGGCATCTCATCTATTCACTTCCTTCCCGCATCAGTTCACTGTGGCTGAATTGTGAAGCTTCTATAAAATACACTGCAGCAACTTGCCAGGACTTCTTCAACAGCACATATTGAGCTAAAATCTCCACTATCTAGAAAGACAAGTTGAAAGGACATGTAGGAATACCATCCCATTAAAATGAGCACTTATGTTGACTTGGAAATGTACCAACATTCCATCATTATTGCTGGATCCAACTCTTTACTTATCAATACTGTGTGCGTACTTCCATGAGGCAAACTGCAGGAGTTCAAGAAAGGATCAGAAATAAGTATTAGCCTTGGCTAAATAGTGGTGGGAAGAAAGTTTAGCATGGTCATCTATAAATTTGAAATTGTTTGAGTTTGGTGTCAACTTCAATAACATAATATTAAAAATTTCCCTGGCATAAGCAAACCTTTATAGTGAAATATTAAACTGCATTGTGGTGGAAACTCATCTTATTGGAAATGCATTGGTAACCCATGCTATTACGTTTGCAGAATTGTTTCAATTCCATTTTGCAAGCATTCTCAGTAAGAGCTTATGGTTAACACCCATTTATGAGCAAACCTTTTCCATAATCAAGGTAAACACATTTGTTCATGAAATACATTTCACCATATTTTAACATTTAAATTAAATTTCTTATAATTAGGCATTCCATTTCTATGCAGTTGCAGAATTGCACAAAATGTAATACATCACCAAGACAGTAGCTTGCAAATCTGCAATATTATTAAATGCTTACTTTAACTGTAAATACTTCTCATTTTGTTTCTTTTGCCTACTTACATTTTAAAAATTGGGTCTGCTTATGGTTTCCTTGACAATGAAGACAGAATTTGTGGCTTCTGGAATTAGTCAGTTCTAGTTTCTGTAACTATTTGAAGCATTAATTTATTTGGAAAGCAGAGCAATATTCTCATATAAAATTCTGTCAGCTTCAGTCTATGGACATAAGAACATAAGAAATCGTAGCAGGATTTCAGCTGTTTGGCCCTTCTCACCTGTTCTATTGTTGAATAAGATCATGGCTGATAGTTCACCTCAGCTCTATTTTCCATAGTAAACTTAGACCTTTTGGTTTAAGGGAACCAACTATCTAGCAATCTTTTGAATATGCTCAATGATTGAGCTATCAGAGCCTTTTTGGGTTAAGAATTTCAAAGATTCACTACCCTCTGAGTGAAATAATTTTCTGCTTGTTTCATTTCTGAATGGCCACCATTCAGGACAGTGCAACGTCATCTCTGCATCTATCCTGTCAATCCCTGAAAGAATATTTTGCTTCAATGAGATCACTCATCATTTTTATAATCTCTAGAGAGTTTAGCCTGGACTATTTAAACTATCCTCATAGGATAACCCCATCCCAGGTTTCAGTCTGCAGAACCTCTGTTGTATGTTCTCTGTTGCAAGTGTAATCCTTCCTTAGAACAGATCTCCACACATTATTCCAAGTATAATTCCAGTAAAATGTCTTTACTCTTAAACACAAATCCCCTTACAATAAAGACCATTCCCTTTCCTGATTGTTTGCGGTACGTGAATATTGATTTTCTGTGTTTCATGGACAAGGAAACAGAAGTTCCTCTGAACTTCAACACCCTTCAAAATTTTGCCATTTAAAAAATATATTAGATTTATAGTTATTCTATCTGTCATTTTTTCACATTGTATTCCATCTGTTATGTTCTAACCCATTCACTGAGCCTGTCCATATCCTTGTGATTCTTCTCTATATCCTCCTCAAAACCCACATCACCACCTAAGTGTGTATCAAGAGCAAACTTGGAATATATTATACTTTGTTCCCTCACCCAAATCATTATTGCAAACAACTACTCACAAGCTCACAGCTTTAAGTTAACCCATTTATTCCTACGTTCTTTTTCTTATCCATTAACCTATCCTCAATCAATGACAATATATTCCAGCCAATCCCATATGTTCTAACTATATTTAATTCCCTTTGTTTGTGTGTCCTTTAGAAAGACCTTCTGAAGATCCAAAGACAAATACACTACACAAGTGGGATTCCCCTCATCTCTTCTACTAGCTTTCCTTAAATCTTATATTTATAGCATCACTGCAAACTTATTGCACATCTCTAATTGGCCTTAAGAAGGTGGTGAGTCACCTACAACTGAGTGGCTTGGGAGGCTATTTCAGAGGGGATATAAGAGTCAACTACAGGGGATGGGTCTGGAGTCACATATAGGCCAGAACAGGTAAGGATGGCAGATTTCTACTGATAAATGGCACTAGTAAACCAGATTAATTTTGGCAGCATTCTGGTGGTTTTTGTGATGATTATTGCTGAGGCTAGTTGTTGCTTTTCCAAATTCCAGATGATTAATCTGAACTAAATTTCCATGTGGAATTCCATGGTGGGATTTGAAATTGGATCTCTGGATTGCATTCCTTAAATCCATATCTCAAAGATGAACAACTGTACCACTTGCCCCCAACATGTCCAACACCAGCCCTCCCAAGCAACCTTTCCATTCTGAGCTGCAGGGTGATTCATTGAGTATTTGCAATGGTTTCTTGGCACAGCAATGTGCAGTTTGGAAGATGGCAGTGGCATAGCAGATTCTTGGCATGGCAGTGTGCAGCCCAAGCAGTTGCCTTTTTGAAAAACAGGAGGACATATACCTGTGAGTGTTCATACTGGAGGACCAAGACTGCTATAACAAATCAGCAGCCTGTAGTCTAGCACTAAGTAGATTACTAGCATACCTCCACCTCCTTCAGCACCTTTGAAAGCAAGTCATCAGATCCTGGAGATTCAACTGATTTCAGTCCCATTAATGTCTCCAATACATTTATTTTTACTAATGCTTGTATTTTGAGCTCCTCATTCTTTCTACACTAATTGTTTCCCTTTATGTCTGGAAGATTTTTTTGTGAATTTAGTTGAGGAGACACAAAGTAATAGTTTAACTTCTCTGCCATTTCCTTATTCCATGATGTAATTTCTCAAATCTCAATCTGTATGGGAGCCATTTTAACTTCTGCTTATCTTTTCCCTAATGCGTAGCTATAACATTTTTCACAGTCTGATTTTAATGTCTCGCATTGAATCATTCTCATATTCTATTTTCCACTTCCTTGTCAATGGTAAATTGAATCCACAGAGCTTTTCTATATGATGTTTTGAGGTTCTCTTGTGTAATTCAATGCTCTCTGCCTGGAAGCCTGCTTCGTAATGTATGGTTTAAATAAATCTTGTCCAATAGCTGTAATGAAGAAAGAATACCTGTAAGCATTAAGGAGGCTCTCCATACTGAAGCACAATCCCTGCCAGATTTAGTTGGTTCTCTGGAGGGTTTAAACCATGAATGTTTAATACCTTAGGTTTTCTCAAAATATGTTATTTTCTGTTGTTGTCACAATGCACACTTTTGCTTTGGTAAAGAAGGGATTGTGCAGCAAGTTAACTAATATTTTCAAACTGATGAAGTGAATTGCCAAAGTTGATCCAGACAAGTAGTCATTATGATGGCACATGGCAAGAGGTACATTAAAAATAAAACGGATCAAAGGAAGTCAGGCATAATTTTAATAAAAGACACAGATAGTAATAGATTTTTGTAAAAGTTTCCAGAGAATGTTTTTGAAGCATATGGTATTAAAGGGTTTAGAAGACAAGCAGATGTATTTCTGGACAGAGCATAGACATGGAAAGAAGATGGGAAAATAGGGATACATCAAAAAGATGTGCACTTGCCACATCTTACAGCTTTTTGGGAGTCCTAAACATTTTTAAGTAGACAAGCTATATTGGCTGTAATGAATTGGGGATTACAATGAAATGCAGCCAGGCTTCAGAGACTCTGAAAGTAAGAACATAAGAAGTAAAAGCAGAAGTGGGCTACTCTGCCTTCAATAAGGTCATGACTGATCTTTTACCTCAGTGCCACTTTCCTGCACAAATTCCATATCCCTTGATTCTCTTTATCGTTAAAAATCCATCTTGAACATACTCACCGAAGAATCCTCCACAGCTCCCTTGGGTAGATAATTCCAAAGATTCACTGCCCTCTCTATAACCAATTTTTTCTTCTCCTGTCTGTCTTGGATGGCTCATTCCCTTATTTTGAGAACATGACCCCCTGTTTCTAGACACCCCATATCTTCCCTTTTATAAACCCAGTAAGAGTTTTGTATATTTCATGAGACTATCACTACTTCTACTGTAAAGATTACAGACCTAATCTGATTAATCACTTCTCATATAATAGACTGGTAATCATTTCACAGCATTCCCTTTATGTTAAGTATGGTCTGAGGTAGAGAGGCCAGACCTGTGCACAATGTACCCAGTGCGGTCTTACAATGGTTTATATAATTAGATCAATATGTCTCTACTTTTAGACTCAAATCATCTTGCAACAAAGACCAACATACTGTTTGCCTTCCTAATTGCTTTCAGAGATTCATGTGCAAAGATATCCAAGTCCCTCTGAACACCAACACCTTTTAATCCCTCATCATTTAAAAACTATACCACTTTTCTGTTTCTTTTCTACCAAAATAGATGGCCTCATTTTGTTCTACGTTATATTCCTTCTGCCTTTACATTATTCATTCACTTAGCTTGTCTATATCTTTTTGAAATCTCTCAGAATTTGCTTTACAGATCACACTGCTACTTAGTTTTGCATCATCTGAAAACATATAGAAGTAATTTCTCTTATTGTTTTAATTAAAAGGCAGCTTTGCTTCTTGGGAATCATAGCTCTCAGATATTTGTGCCGGAATTACTTTTAAGCATAACTAAGTGTTTGAGATTCTGACTTATTTGACTGGGCTTGCACACAAAGAATAGTCACTTAGTTAAGTACAATGCTGACTCAGTTTCTCAACAATTCAAACATTTGTCTTATTGCTCTACAACATTATACTTTGTCATCTCATATCACTGTGCAATGTTTCTCAATCCTGATTTGCTTGCTAAATCAATAAGTTTCACAGATTTTTCACTGTTGTTCTAATCAACAAGCAGTATAATTGGCTTTACTCATTAATTCTGGTTAAGAGAATGGTATGGGAAATTCATTTGCTCCAAGGAGTGACATTAACACAAGAACACAAGAAAATCAATGCAGGAATAGGCCATTTGGGCCCTTAAGCCTGAAATGCCATTCATTTTGATCATCAATGATCTGTCACAGGCTTCTTCTTCTGTGTCAGTTCCCAAAAATCGGCAGTTTAAAAATTGACTATCTCATCTTTAAATACCTTAACTGTTTGAGCCTCCACAACCCACTGGGGTCAAGAATTCCAGAGATTCACCACCCTCTGCAGGATGGAATTCCTACACACCTCAGTTTTCAGTGATTACCCCCTTATCTTGTAACTACGTACCCTCTTTCATGACTCTCCCACTAGTTTTATCATCTACCCTGCCATACTCCCTTCGAGTTTTATTTGTTTCAATCAGATCTCCACTCATTCTTCAAACAACATTGTATTTTTATAGATCTCTGGTTATGATCCTGGTACAACAGTGTGGGCATGTTTTTTTTGCCAAATGCTGCAACATAGTGGCAGAGCTCTGGAACTGACATGGAAGACTAGCACAATGGGGCAGCACAAGGGTTTACAAAATAATAGTCATTGTGCAAAAAAGTTCTGGAAACACAAGAGACTGCAGGTGCTGGAATCTGGAGCAACAAACAAAATGCTGGAGGGACTCAGTGGGTTAGGCAGCATCTGAGGAGGGAAGTGGACAGTTGATTTTTAGGGTTGAGACCCTTCAACTGGACTCAGGGTCTTGAGCCAAATAGTCAACTGTCCATTTCCTTCCACAGATGCTGCCTGGCCCACTGAGTTCCTCCAGTATTTTGTTAGTTCTGCAATAAGTTTTACTTAACTATTATATTTTTGCTAAATTCTCCTAAATGAATGGCCTATTTTGTTCAATTATTAAGTTTTATTTTGTTCTCATTTTTGCTTAAGCTTTAAATTCCGTGTGAACCAAAGGTATTGTGCAGAACAGCGCTCAGATATACTTAACAGAGTGGACTAATATACATTGTAGAACATGTCCAAGTCGAAAGCAATAGATTTATGCCTTGCAACTTGGAGAGAGATGATTAATCATTGAAGCACAGGCACTAAGTCGTCTGCTTTCAACATAATGAGAGATAATGCTGTATCTCAGCCTTGAAGATTGCACAGTAGCTGATGTAATCACAGTGCTCATTAAGGAGAGGAAACATAATTGTCTCCCATTCCATCAGGGGATAGAAGGTTAAATACACTTGAGGGAAATGCAAGCTTCTATCCCTGACCTTCAGCCTCTGTCATGATGGACACAGAGGCATGCATTAGGAATGGTCACTTACAGCAATAATAACTCAATATATTAATGTTGAAACAGTCTTAGCCACAATTAATACAGAAGCATGAATTACATGAAGTTTAGTCTCAGCATGCCATTCATAAAGAGCAAATCCATGCTATGTCTCCTCTCATGTCTCCTTTTCGGGGCCCCTTACCATTGGAAAATATGTTTACAGAGGTCAAATCCTCACAGACATGATCCAGGACCACAATGACTTCAATCCCAGTACAGTTCTGTAAATGGGGCCTGCTCCTTAGACAACAGTAAGACACTCAGATATCAGTGTCAGCAGTGCCTCTGTACCACCAGAGCCATTGAAAAACCACCTTTAAAGGCAGCCTTAATGATCACATGGTTCTGTTTTAATTTCCCTTGACTGCCTTGGAGCAAGAGCTCATTTGGCTATCTCTCAGAAAGTGTAATTCTAAAAAAGGATGCCAATATATCAATGCCATAGGAATTTGCCTCTGATGTTACATATTTCCATGTTGTTATTGAGATTAAGTCCTGTACTCTAAAAAGGATCAACAAGACAGTTAATGAGTACCATTACAACACATCATATTAACTGGCACTTGACCTGTTAAATCAACCCTGGCAACACATCAGTCAAGCCAATTGATTAAAAGCTTCTTTAAGCAGTCAATTACTGAAGCCTACTAGGACACTTAATGAAAGGAACTGTTTGTTGTCCACAGAATGATTTCATTAACAGCAGGTATGATATTCCACCTCTGCAGCCAACACAAATGGAAAAATAATACATTGAAATAGTAATGAGGTGAAGGAACCATTGTGTACCTACTTGCGTTATCTGTGCCTGACACAATGATCTTGAGTTTGGTAAAAGAGGCCATGCACAAGAAATGATAAATCTTGAATTTAGGTTGTATACATTCTGCCTTCTTAAAAATATCATTCAGCAATTTGTGCTTCCGTGTCAACTACTGATAGAGAATCAAAGAATCTTACCAATTCTTAGAGAAATGTCTCAAGCCTCTTATTCGGGATCAAAGATGACAATTGGGACAAGAGATTCTGTTGACACTGGAACCTGGAAGAAAACACACAAAATGCTGGAGGAACTCAGCAGGTCAGGCAGCATCCATGGAGGGAAATAAACAGTTGATGTTTCGGGTCGAGACCCTTCATCAGGACTGGAAAGGAAGAGGGCAGAAGCCAGAATAAAAAGGTGGAGGGAAGGGGAAGATCACAAGTTGGCAGGTGATAGGTGAGTCCATGTGAGAGGGGGAAGGTAGGTTGGTGGGGGACGGGGGGATGAAAGAGAATGATGTAAGAAGCTGAGAGGTGATAGGTGGAAGAGACAAAGGGCTGAAGAAGAAGGAATCTGATAGGAGAGGACAATAGACCTTGGAATAAAGGGAAGGAGGTGAGGAATGAAAGGGAGGTGATGGGCAGGTTATGAGGGCAGGGGAGGGGAAAGAAGAGGCATAAGGGGGCCACAGGAATGAGGGAAAACAAAGCAGGGGGTAAAAAGGGGAAAACAGAAGGGAGGGGTTACTGGTAGTTAAAGAAATCGATGTTGATGCTGTCAGGTTGGAGACTACAAAGCCAGAATATGAGGTGTTGATCCTCCAACCTGCATCTGGTCTCAATGTAGCAGTAGAGCAGGCCGTGAATAGGCATTTCAGTATGGGAATGGGAAGTGGAATTGAAGTTGCTGGACACCGGGAGATCCTGGCTGTTGCGGCAGACGGAGCGAAGGTGCTCGGCAAAGTGGTCACCCAATTTGCGTCGGGTCTCACCGATGCAGAAGAGGCTGCACCAGGAGCACTGGATGCAATAAATGACAAAAGATGACAGTTGTTTTGGCAGATGTCTAAGAGGGCTGGAACTGCTTGTACTATATATATCATGAGAACCTGAGTGCTAATACAATGTCCTTGACAGTGTGTGCAGATTGGGTTTCCCTCCTACCTCCTGAGCCATTTGTACTTTCTGCTGGTATCTGCAGGAGGTGGGGTTCTTGATGGTTCTGTTCTCCTTCCTCTCCTTCTCTTCATAGAGCATACGACATAGAACAGGAACAGGTCCTTCAGTTGACGAAGTCTGCACTGAACACGATGCCAAATTAAACTAAGTCTTTTCTCCCTGCACATGACCCATATCCCTCCATTCCCTGCATATGCATATATCTATATAAAAGGCCCTTAAATGCCACTATCGTATCTGCCTCCATCACTACCCCTGCCAGCCCACTCCAGGCACTTACCACACTCTGTGTAAAAACTTGCCCTCTCACCTTAAGAGCATGTCTTCTAGTATTTGACATTTCTGCTCTAGAAGAAAAGATTCTGACTGTCAACCCTAGCTATGCATCTTATAATTTTATAAACTTCTATCAGGTCTCCCCTCAGCCTCCAATGTTCCAGAGAAAACAATAAAAGTTTGTCCAACGTCACCACATGGTAGCACCCTGGTAAACCTCTTCTGGACCTTCTCGAAAGCCTCCACATCCTTCCTGTAATCACACCCTTTCCAAAGCCTCAACATCCTTCACCTCCATGCTCCTTTCCTCTTCCTCCTCATCTTCTTCCTTTCTCTCCTTCTCTTATGGAAGATCTTTGGGAAATAAATCTGCCCATCTCTTTGCTAAGTTGTTCAGTGATGATGATGAAGAAGGGAACTCTATTTGCTGAATACTGGAAGGTTTTCCTGAAGGGGGAGGGATCTCAAGAGAGGTGTAGACTAATTCGAAGACCCGGAACTAGTCTCCACTAAGCTTGTGGTATGTGCTGTGGTTTTCATTATAGAGTAACTCAGTTGAAGTTCCTGGAGAATGTGTAGAAAACAGGTTAGCAGGAGATAAATCCTTTGTCCCAATATCCATCATCAGTGCAATGTGTCCCCTAACAGATTGTAAACAGAAGGAAGGAGTTATACAAACTCCCATACATCATGAAGCTCTTTCTCTCATAGTTGACCACAGTCTGAACATTGAGGGAGTGTCAAAGTTTGCAGGTCATGGAGAGCTCTGGATTTGGAATGAGGGTCAGAAGCACCACATAAGTGGAGCTTATGATGCCCTGAACCCCTGAGGATCTGACAAGTGGACAAATTTGTATGCCCATTTTCCCTCAGCTTCTATGTGAAAGAAAGTCACTTCTCTGAAAGAATGGAGCATTAATAATCTCACTGATGAGCAACAAACTGGGAGGTCACCTGCATGGCCTACAATGAACCTGAGGTTAGGAAGCTGAGTGTGACTTTGGCCTTGGTTGGCCGGGAAGTCTAGGAACAAGTACAAACCTTTTGCTGAGTCCACAGGAGATCACAGATGTCTGGAATAACCGATTTTGTTAAAGCTAGCCACAGAACACATTGTTCCTCATTGAGCTTGAGAAAGGAGTGTGAGTCCCCGTGATCTTGGGGAGAAGGAGGTAGGGATATAAAGTCTGCAGAGTAAGCCTTCTTTGCCTCTTCTCTCAGCAAACCTGTCCATTCCTCTGAGATCTATGATGCCTGTGCTCCAGTTTCAAAACCAAATAATAAAACTAAACAGGTGCCCAAAGAAAGTAGCTCCCAAGTTCTGACATTACAGGGTAGGTGAATAGAAGTCCCACTGGTGATTAGTAATAGGTTTTAGAATGAATCGCTATCTTCCAGGGAACTGTGCTGGAAATTGCAGAAGATGTGAGCAGCCCTTTCTATTACACAGGTACAAAGCATGCATTGCAATGAAAACTTCTTTAGTTCATGAGTGAGCAATGACAGGGCAGCTTTAGAATGTCACCTAAAACACTGAAAATTGGTATTACATGGCATCGTTACAAGCACATCTGGTAATGGAAACACAGAAGGACAGGCATGGTAGTGTAGCGGTTAGCGTAACGCTATTACAGCACCAGCAACCCAGGTTCAATTCCGGCCACTGCCTGTAAAGAGTTTGTAAGTTCTCCCTGTGTCTGCGTGGGTTTCCTCTGGGTGCTCTGGTTTCCTCCCACATTCCAAAGACACATGGGTTAGGAAGTTGTGGGCATGCTATGTTGGCACCAGAAGCGTGGTGACAGTTGCGGGCTGCCCCCAGAACACTCTACGCAAAAGATGCATTTCACTGTGTGTCTCGATGTACATGTGACTAATAAAGATATTTTATCTTATATCTTATCTCTTAAGTGTAGTTAATTCTTGAAAGTTCCTGGCTGAATTTCCAGAATGATTGAAAAATTACACAGAAATTGTCATCATCATATTCATTCCAGGAAATGTCTATATTAATCATATAACACTAAAGAAATGGCATTGCACAAACATTCCCAACACAATATATTTTCTCCTCTTAGAGATTTTAGATCTGGTCATTTGCTTTCCTCAGCTTCATGACAGAAGACAGAGGGTGGTGGTGAAAAGTTGCTTTGCTGATTGGAAGTCTCTGACCAGTGGTGTGCCACAAACTGAGACCATTGTTGTTTGTGATCCATATTAATGACTTACACATGACTACAGGAGGAATGATTCATACGTTTGTGGATTACACAAAAATTGATGGTGTCGTGGTTAGTGAGAAAGGTTGTTTAAGGCTAAGCGGGGATATAGATCAGATTGAAAGTTGGGCAGAGCATTAGCAGATGGAATTTAATCCCAACAAATACAAGTGCACTTTGAGAAGTCAAATATATAGAGTAAATGGTAGGGTGCTAAGAAATATTGATGAACAGCAGGGCTTTGGGGGTTCAAGAACATAGTTCCTTGAAAATGGCAACACAGGTAGAGAGGATGGTGAAGAAGGCATATGGCATTCTTTCCTTCATAGGTCAGAGCATAGTATATAAATATCAGGATGTTATGTTGCAACATTACAAAACACTGATTAGACTGCACTTGGAGTTTTGTGTGCAGTTCTGGTCACCACACTGTAGGAAGAATATGTTGCTCTGGAGAGAGCACAGAGAAGATTCACTAGGATATTGCCTGGAGTGGAGGACTTTAGTTGTGTGGAGAGTTGGATAAGTTGGGCTTGTTTTCCCTGAACCAAAGGAGACTGAGGAGTGACCTGATAGAGGCATATAGAATTACAAGAGGCAGAGATAGGATAGATAGACAGAATCTTTTTTTCCTATTGCAGGTTTATCAAAAACAGGAATGCATAGATTTAAGGGGAGAGGAAGGAGTTTTAAAGGAGATCTGAGGGGAAAGTTTTTTTATGCAGAAAGTGGTTGATATTTGGAATTTATTGTCAGAGGAAGTGGTGGAGTCAGATACAATCACTACGATTAAGAGACATTTAGACAGGCACTTCAATAGACAAGGCACAGAAGGATATGTATCCAATGTGGGGAAATGGGATTAGTGTGGTTGGCCAAGGGGGTTGCCATGGCCAATGGGCCTGTTTCTGTGTTGTATGACCTTAGGACTCTTAAACACAAAAATGTAAATAAACAAGAAGACGCGCAGGAAGGATAAGCTGACAAATATGTTTGCGTTACATTTTTCATTGAGAAAGTAAGGTGAGCTTTGTTTCACCACTATGACAAGTCATAACAAGCATCTCCACAATTCCCTGTTGGGTGACGTATCACTGGACCTTTTCTAAAATGTGGCAAAAAATCCATTTCTACATGCAGCTGAATTTCCAGAAAACTTCTGGTGATAGGAAGTCCAAGATGAATCAGGCTGCAAGGTAAAATCTATAACCGTGGGCTTTGAGAGTTAGATGGACTAACACCTCCAAATGATTTATTTACCACAGTTCCGACATTTTACAATACATTTATTATCAAAGACACCAACACCACTTTTAATTTATTTGTCTTTGGTGAATTTGGTTTGACATCATGCTACAGTTTATTTACTGTATTGCACTTCTCTTGATTAAAGTCAGGCACCACAATTCTCAATTTGTCATTTATGTATAAGCCTATGAATAACTCATTAAAATGAATTATTCTTTTCTGACCCTCAGTCCTTGATGCAATTTATTTAATTGTTAATTTACAATATTCAATCCCAATGTCAATTCACCATACCCTTGGCATTGTGCCAAATTTGGTCTTGGTTGCTATTTATAGTGACTGCAGGTAAGATTGCTAGTAATAATATGTTAGGTTGTATGATTGTATAGTAAATGACTCTGTTATTAATATAATGGACATTGTATAAGAACGCAGTGTACTTAATGAAGAGGCACATTTGACAATCCTGAAGATTCTGCCCCCAGCTGGTGTACAGTTATAAAGAAGGAAACCACTCTGTGCCTCACTCAAATGATCAATACCTCTTGTACAAGCAAAGCAGACAAGGACAGAACGTCTATTTGTCTGTGGAGTTTATCACAATGAAATTTAATCCTTTCCTCACTCAAAGTCCACATGTTTCAGCAGGAGGCCTTGGGTAACCATTACCTTCCCAAAAGCAAGTTTGTTTATTCCCTCACCACCCCTCTCTTTTCTCCTCCACCTCCCCTCAGCTGCTGCTCCACTGAAATTTGTTGTAACATTAAATAAAGAAGACTATCTGGTTGGCAGGCTTAGGTGCTTTGCTGAAGGATTTCAAGGACTGTAAGACTCTGAAGACTCCCTGTTGACCAGAGTTTGATAGCTCTCGAGTACTCAAATAGAATCTCATAGGATCCATCAATATCAGTTTCAGATTAATACGAGGCTGGTGGCAGATTGGTGCAATATTTCATTGTGAGAGCACTTCATTCAGTAAAGCTTTGGAAATTGTGTGTAGGTTTAACATTCATAAGTATGCAACAAACTAGGTCATTCAGCTGAAAGGATTGCATGGGCAAAAATATATTTTAAAGAAAATATGGCTGAATGCAGATTAGGGAAGAGAAACCAACTTGCATGCAACTCCTGACAAAGAGGATTCCCAAGGGAAAGCAATGCTTAACTGGGTACCAATAGAAATCGTATTTCAAAAGGGGACACCAGTGCCCAATAACATTTAAACTCAACGTAATAAATCAGAAGAGTTAATGGGTGAAAGGTGCATAAAACTTTGTTCACAAATGGAGGCCACATTAAAAGGTCTGCCTCTGTGTTGGGAATCTAAATATGAGCTCCCCCTGCATGCCTAATGAACCCAAAGTTAGGAAAATGCATTGTGGGTATGACAGGGTTTTAGGCAACAAAGTAAGTCCAGTGGTAAGAGGAAATCCCACCCTATGTCTCGTGGAAGTGGGGATTAAACCATACCATTCTATTGCCGAATTCAGGTTGCCAAGGAACAATGGAAAGATGCAGATGCTGGAGATAGTGCAAAGTAACAAGCTTGATCCCTAGTGACAGGGACCTGAGCTGTGAGGATCAGGGAAAGATGTGCTTTGCAGTCTGGAAAAGAGATGTCTGTCAGGTGATTTTACAGAAAACTAAACACCTTCAATGACCACATCAATGCCATAAAGTGTAAGAAATGTAGCAGGCAATTTGAATGCAAAATCCCATAAATAGCAACGAGCTAATGCCAGATAGTCTGTTGATACATGGATAAATATTTGGGAGAACTACCCTTGTCTTCACTGTGCTGTGGTGTCTTTTCCAGTTACCCGTGGGGGCACATGGAGCCTCATTTTAATGGCCATCCAAAAAAGGCACTTCCAGCATTACTGTACTCCCTCGGTATGGCAGTGAAGCACTCGGTTATAGATTTAACTTTCCAATGTTGGACTTGCACCTACCAGCCTCTGACACAGAGACATGCAAAAACTAAGATACAAATCTGTTCCAATTCACTTTATATAGAAACAAGTGGGTAGATATTCAAACTCATAAGAAGTAACATGGGCCTAAGTAACCAAGTCCTTCTTCATGCAGAATGTGATCAATAGTCGAAATGAACTTCTGGGCAGAATGAGCATGAGCAACATTCTGGATTTGTTTAAGGAGTAATTTTATGTAGCAGAGAATAATGTGAACAGGCGAACAAAGCTGAACATGTTTCTTCGTCCACAATTATCTTGTGAACTTGGGAACAAAATCACCATTGTAACGTTACCAGACTGGCATTCTCGAGTTATTAGTCCATTATGTCTGTGAACCCTTGGATAGTCTGACTGACCCAGTTGATTATCAATGTAAATAAGGCACAGGCCTAGAAATTTGTTCACAAAACTCCAAAAAGATGTATTCCTTAAAGTAGAGTTAACTGGAGTAGAACAATTTTATGCACACTCCTGGGGACTTTATGGCCTGTCAGGAAATAAATCTCCTTAATTTTTGGGTGGAATTTTCATTCTCTCAAGAATGTTTTACGGACCAAAAAATCTCAACAGAAGTACAACATACAAAATACACCTGCAGTGAGATTTTCGACTTCATTGGTCTGAAAAATGACAATTCTTATACATCTCTATGGTTTTACTAATCTCATTTCTCTTGTAACTTTGCTTTTTAGAGGGCCAATTATTCAGCTGCTTTGTTTTGTGACCTCCTGTGACCTCAAATTCAAGCTTAAATGTGAGACAGACTGCTTTTTTTTGGCAGTGAAAATCACCTTCCTTGCCTCAGAATCACCCCAGGATGCTGTTACTGATGTCTGCCACATCTCAAAGTTTGCTGCTTGGCTGAGTTGGGGAGGCCACCTAACTCCATAGTCAAGGATTAACTTTTTCTTCAATCCACAGGAGCAGGTAGATTGGGCATAGTCATTTGCCTGCATTGCAACTTCCCCAGAGTGCAGGCCTAAATACATTCTCATAGAGGTTGCCCGACAACATCTTGTCAGGAACACCTGTTTATAGCCCTGGAGGTTTTTAAGACAACCCTCCAGATACAAAAAATTCCACACATCCTGCTAGTGTTCATCAGCCCGTCCACATCCCTCTGACCTTCTGAGGTCATTTCAGTAAGGTCTTTGACAAAGTGTCACGTGGGAGCTTGGCCCAAAAGTTAGAGCCTATGGTATCCAGGACAAGTTGGCAAATTGGATCCAAAATTGGTTTACTAATAGGAGCCAGATGATGGAGGGTTGATTTTATGATTGGAAGCCGGTGACCAATGAAGTACCACAGGTATCAGTGCTGGAACCTTTCCTGTTTGTTATACATATTAATAATTTGAATGTGAATGCAGGAGGTATGATTAGTAATTTTGCATATGACATGAAAATTGGTGGTGTTGTTGAAAGTGTAAATAAGAATCATAGGATATAGCATAATATTGATTTGTTGGTAAGCTGAGCAAGAGCAATGGTAGATGGAATTTAATCCTGCTAAGTGTGAGATGTTGCACTTTGGGAGGATTTATAAGAGATGAACAGACACAATGAATAGTAGGGCCTTGAGGAGTATTGAGGAACAGAGAGACCTCAGTGTACAAGTCCAAGGGTCCCAGAAGGTGGCAGGTAAGGTGGTGAAGAAATCATATGGGATACTTGCTTTGATTAGTTGGTAATAAGAGCAGGGAGTTTATATTATAAAACATTGATTAGGCCACAGCTGGAGTACTGTGCATGGTTCTGAGTCAGCACATGAAGGAAGGGCATGATTGCACTAGAGAGGGTGCAGAGGAGATTCGCCGGGATGCTGCCTGGGATGGAGCGTTTCAGTTATAATGAGAGACTGGATAGTTTGGGTTTGTTTCCTTTGGAGTGGAGGAGACTGAGGGAGAGCTGATAGGGGTGCACAAAATTATGAGCAGCATAGATTGGGTAGATAATAGGAAACTTCTCATTTGCAGTGGCATCTAAAACTAGAGGACATAGGTTTCAGTTAAGGATAAAAGGTTTAGAAGGGATCTAAAGAAGAACTTTTTTACCTAGAGGGTGGTTGGAAACTGAAGTGCGCTGCCTAGGTGGCTGGTGGAATCGGTTACTCTCACAACATTTAATAAGTACCTCGACAAGCACTTGAATCACCAACACATGGAAGGCTACAGACCATTTCTTGTAAATGGGACTAATATAGTGGTACCTGATAGGCAGCATGGACATGGTAGACAGAAAGGCCTGTTTCTCTGTGGTATGACTCTGTTACTTGATGACTCTGTAACCTCCTACCCTATTCCCATCACTTCAGCAAATATTCATTCAGTAGTAACACACAACAGTAGCTGGAAGAGTGTTGCTTATAATGTAGTTTGTCCATTTAATAGCTAGTTTCAGAGGTTACACCTGCAGTGCTACATACTGTGAACTGTGAGAAGCTTCAACAGGTAAAATCAAACTGAAACCATCAATGTCAATTTCAGTGTGGTGTTTTCTGTGAACAAGCTTCCTTCCAGAGTGAAGCTAATCTGCACAACTAATGCAAAACTGGAGAACCAAAGTTGTCTAGAGCTCAGTGATTGAGCTACAGTATGCAGACACTTGCATTTGTTCATGCTCGAAGGCCACACTCCAAGTCACCATTGACTTGCTCTCTGAAGCATACAAGAGGATGGACTTTACACTCAACATGCTCTACCAACCCTCTCTCCTGTATAACACCACCCTCTGACAATAAAGAAACATGGTGAAACCCTGGAAAATATGGACCAATTCCCAAATCTCAGCATCCACTTCTCAGTGAAAGCAGATATTGATGATGCAATCCCACATCAGCTTCAGCAGATCAGTACCTCCAGTGGCTTTCTGAGGAAGAGGGTGTCTAAAGATCAAGGACTGAAACCTGGCACAAAACTCATGGTCTCCTGGGCAGTAATGAACCCCACCCAACTATATACTTCAGAGACTTGGACTACCCATAGCAAGTACCTCTGCAAAATCCTCCAAATCCACTGGAAGGGGAAGTGAAGCATTCTTTCTGAGGCCAACATCCCCAGCACTGAAGTCCTAATTACACTCAGTTGACTCCTCTGGGTAGGTTATGTCACTCGCATGCCTGACATTAGTGTCTCAAAACACACATTATGTTCTGATGTCTGTCACATGAATAGATTACCAGGTGGACAGAGGAAATCATTCAATAACATGCGCAAGCCCCTTTGAAAAAAATACATCATCCGCACTGACTCCTGGGAATCCTTGATCCATAATCAGTCAAAATGGAGAAGGAAGATTTGGGAAGGCATTGATAATCTTGCATCCATACATTGGGAGCACATAGAAGTCTGGTATAATTGGTATAAAAAGCACGCCGCCTCACAAATTTCATACTTGTCCAACCATTAGGCACCTCCTGCCCCATCTGTGAAAGAGTCTGCAGTCCTCACATTGGCCTCATCGTAGAACATAGAACATTACAGCACAGAAACAGGCCTTTTGGTCCACGATGTTGTGCCAAATTAATTAAGCTAATGATGCCAAATTACACTAATCCCTTTTGCCTGAACATGGCCCATATCTGTCCATTCTCTGCATAGTCATGTGGGTATCTAAGAGCTTCTTAAATGCCTCTTTTTAAACTGCCTTCACCAGCACCTCTGGCAGTGCATTCCAACACCCACTATTCTCTGTGCAAAAAAACTTGCCCCATATATCTCCTCCGAACTTTCCCGCTCTCTCCTGAAATGCATGCCCTCTAGTGTTAGACATTTCGACCCTGGGAAAAAGATACCGGCTATCAATGCCGGTAAAAGATATCAATGCCTCTCATCATTTTATAAATTCTATCGAGTTTCACCTTAGCCTCTGCCACTCCGAAGGAAACAAGGCAAGTTTCTCCAACCTCTCCTTATAGCACATGCCCTCTAATCCAGGCAGCCTTCTGGTAAACCTCTTCTGAATCATCTCCAAAGCTTCCACATCCTTCCTATAATGGGGTGACTAGAATTGAATGCAATTCTCCAGATGTGGCCTAACCAGAGTTTTATAAAGCTGCAAAATAACCTCCTGACTCTTGAACTCAATGCCTTGACTAATAAAGGCAAACATACCATACACCTTCTTTACCACCCTATCGACTTGTGCAGCCACTTTCAGGGAGCTATGGACTTGGACCCCAAGATCTCTCCATGCATCTGCACCCACAAGACCAGAGCAGAATCAAGATAACGTTGTTCTCAAGTGGTGGGTTAAGAAGAAGGAGTCTGTGAACCTCACAAATGGAGTTCTTTCTCTTTATGCAACACACACAAAATGCTGGAGGAACTCAGCAGGTCAGGCATCATCTATGGAGGGAAAAAAACAGTTGACATTTCGGGTCAAGATGCAACTTTCACAAATAGCATTTTGGTGATGCAACATACTGATTTAATGCCATAGCACGTAACAATTTCTCAGCCACGCACTCTTCTTCTGTTCCTTCATTTATTTTTTTCTTTATTTTTTCATCACAGTTATATTATTATTTCATGATAGATGTGAATTTGAGTGGCCATCCAGCTAGACACTGGCATTATCATGGCACAATTCCATTGTTAGAACTGTTTGGATGAAGGAGTGAGCTTGAGTGTGAATCAGCTTTAACTGAGTTAAGGTGTCTGGTTCAAAACAAAAACAATTTTCAAGTGAGTTCAGAAGTCTTACAATTTAGACAATGCTCCTCCAATAGTTTAATTTACAAAATCCAATGGGTAGCTGAGCCATACAAGCCATGGCTGAGGCACACTGAATTAATCTCAACCAAAGAAACCATCTCAGGAAGGTAAATCAGACATGATTTTCCATCCAGTAGGTTATGATATTTACAAGATTAGAAGGCAGTAATTTAAAACTAATATGTTAAGAACCTCTTCTCTCAGAGGGTGATAAATCTCTGGAATTCTCTAGCTCAGAGGGGTGAACCTCAGGAATACCCCACAAGTCATTGAAGGTGTTAAAAGAGGAAGGAGATACATTTTTGAAATATCAGGGAATTAAAGGCTATGAGGAATGAGCACAGAAGAGCAGATGAGACCTGGGGCAGATCACCCACATTCATATTGAATGGTAGGGCAGGCTTGAGGGGTTAAGTGGCTTTTAATGCTCCTCCTATTTTCTTATGTCCTAATGAGGGCATGCTCCCAAGTTCCTGGTATGGACTTTCAAAAAGACAAAACTCAATGCTCAACCTGCAGATTCAAGAACTCCTTCTTGGAATTTCATTTTTTTTCCCCTTTGATAGTTTTAAAATCTCTGCATTTTGAGCCGCAATCTACAAACAGTAGTTTGGCCGCTGAGCCCTGCTTCAGGCAGTGCAGTCAAACCCTGAAGCCATTTGTCCATCCCAGAATGTCAGTGGTAATCAGCAAAGTGTAGGACATAATTTGTTTCTTTGTTATTCAAGTCATTTAGTTTATAGGCTGTGAGTACACAGAATAAATTATTAATGATTCGAGCCAATTTACAGACAGGCTGGAAAGTTGGACGTTGTTCTGATTTTGTGTTTATCTATTTTGTCCCCTGACATGAACAATGGTATTGATTTAAGAAAAGAAAATGCATCACTACTTGACTTTTCCAAGGTTACCGTTCAGAGTACCAGTGGTGCTTGTGTTGCTTCTCGCCTATCATGTCCCCTGCCTGCAATAGCTGTAAACAGATTATTAAATAATGTGACTTGAATAATCCCTTGAAAAAAATACACTAGCTTTGATCACCAGCTCTTGTTGTGCACCAGGAATAAAACTCCTTTGAAGCATTTTTTTCTCTTTTCTTGCCAAACTAGATCCCCCAGTGAGAGTTAAATCTTAAACTAAAAAATGGGACTGCACTGAAAGCAGCAGTTTCTATAATTGTTCACTGGTTTATTATTTATACTTCATAACATATTTACATTTTGTGGAGCCACTGTGAGTCAGTCTTGCTGTGGTTACATATAAAGCACTCTGGATACCATCTCTGTGGGTATGGCTAAATGATGTTTATGCTCAAGAACCATAGCAGGTCACAGCTACAACGAGGTTGCACAGGGAGTTTTCACTCTTTGTCCTAATTTAAAATGTACTCTCCAGAACTTTGGCTGTATTCCTGCTACAACCCAGAAGAATCACAAGAAGCATTGAAAGGACAACGCTTCCCATACAAATGATTTAGACAGCACCATAACAAAATTCCCACAATCTTACTTTATGAAATCATACTTTCTCACTGAGTGCATTGTCGATAGCTGATCAAAAGCCTCAAACATTGTCATAGACTGTAATTAAAGAGAATGTTCTGGGACATAGTTTGTAAGTAAAATTATATGACCATCCTAAATTCCTTCAATTCCACTGGAAGGGGTAGGATTCTTGGCCAACTCACTATTGTCACCACCCAAAGTAGTCCTATATATGGACTAAAATTTTGCAGAGATCAGAATTGGCAAACCATTTCACTGTTAGATGTGGATATATGATTTTGTTGAAAGCCATCACCAGTTAAGTTAATGATTCACCTGGACCAGATCTGCGACATATCTGACAGGAAGGTCACTGAATGCCTTGTACTAGTCAGGGATATGATTGCCTACATGTGGGATGAGGGGTCTGAACACTTACCAAGTCAACTTGGACTAAGTGAAGACCATTGATAGAATATTGTACAGGTATATGGTGGACATGCTCTGCACAATGGGATTAGTAAAGGGAATCTATAATTGGATGAACTTGTCTAGACAGACATCAGTAGCACAGTTCTAATTAATAGGTTGGAACAGAATATTTCCTGATCAACCCTGGAGTCAGTCAAGGCTTGCTTCTCTCCATTGTCTTTGTGTATTGCATTGAGCCTTTCAGTGAATTTATCAGGAAGGACATGGTGATAAGACGGCTAATTGTCACAGTGAACGAAGGGCCTCAAGTTGAAGCCAGAATTGCCATGTCAGCCCTTCTGCAATGTGCAGTGGGCCCCTAGTGGCAATTAGGTCACTTGTTGGTCGGAATAAGGCCCTGCCCATAGATAGATTGAAAAGAAAAACACAAAATGGTTTTGTTGTTTATAAATCCTGATAATTGATATAAATAATTGGAAGAATTAAACAAGTCTATTTATTTAAAATATATTTGACTAATTTTTAATTAATTAAAACATAAATATGCAGAGTACAGAGAAATAAAGTAAATAAACAAGCAACTTAGCCAAACTAAACTTTTTCAATTAAGTTTTGTGATGTCATTGAGGTGAATGGGGCCACTCTATGTGAATCAGTCATGGCTGATGGAGTTGAGGGGCCAAATGCAAAGATTTAGAATGCACTGCTATTCCTTATGGAGCCATCAGCTCATTCTGGGCATGACCACAAGGTGGATTTGATCATTTTCAATTCCCAGGGTGGAGCTTCATTAGAATACATGCTGGAAATTTATGTTTTATGTGTTGCCTGAATCTACGTGCCTGTGATGCTGCTGCTAGCAAGTTTTTCATTGTACTGGTACCTCACTGTTCTTATGCACATAACAATAAACTCGACTTGACCCACCACCAAACCGAATAGTCCCAGACCTGAAATGTTAACTATTACTTCTTCCACAGATGCTGCCTGACCTGCTCAGTGTTCCCAGCATTTTCTGTTTTTGTCCCTGTACATGCTCCTTGCAGCTTCAGGTTGCCACTCTATTCCCAATTTCAGAATCTCATTGGAGATCAATCCTAAAATGCAGCAATGAACCAAAGTGATTGGGTAGCCATACACAACAGGGAAGAAATTTTTGAATTTAAGATTTCTTTATTAGTCACATGTACATTGAAACACACAGTGAAATGCATCTTTGCATAGAGTGTTCTGCGGGCAGCCCGCAAGTGTCGCCACCCTTCCGGCGCCAACATAGCATGCCCACAACTTCCTAACCCGTATGTCTTTGGAATGTGGGAGGAAACCGGAGCACCCGGAGGAAACTCACACAGCCATGAAGAGAATGTACAGACTCCTTACAGACAGCGGCCGGAATTGATCCCGGGTCGCTGGCGCTGTAAAGCGTTATGCTAACTGCTATACTACCATGCATGCCTTTTCACTGGACAGAGTTCTGCTTCTCTACTTTGGCTCAGAGGGGCAGCAACGGGATTGGGGCAGGTTTTGGAACCTGAAGCATCCAGGGTGAAGGGAGTGGAGAACTCACGCATTAACGGGGAAGGGGGTGGGGGCATGGGGAGAAGCATACTCTGAGCTGAGCTTTATCTGCAATTGGCAGATTGGGCTCTCAAAATGTTGTCTGTGTCAAACGCAGTCAGTGTATGTAGAGTAGTTAGAGGACATATGTGTTTAATTTTAATAAGGTTGAAATATATTATGCATGCCTGTTATTCCTGTTTTATCTTTGTTTCTGAGCCAGCTGTTGTATGATTCAATAAACAAAATATATCCTTCTTAAACTTCAACTAAATTTTTGGGCTGGTATTCAAGCTCTCTGTGTGCCCGGCTTTAAAACTAATCATGGGAGATGCTGAGCAGAGTTTATTTTGTAAAACATTGATCCCATAAATTTAAAAGGAATACCATTCAATCAATGCCTACAAAGGATGCTTTTGTACTCAGCCACTGCATTTCCTAAATGCTGAGGATATTTGTTCAACTGGATGTGTTGCAGAGCTAATCTTGTGTATGGCTATTGGATATGTCAGGCAGCAACAAAATCATCACCTGGAACCAATTTTTGTGTAGTTTCAAATAGCCCTTAGTCATTAAGTCTGATGAAGTGAACCATAATTGCCATCATGGTTAGTTTTGTGTGAACACAACTAGAACTCTAAACTTTTTCTCTGTGTTCTGACAGTCATTTTATGGCTTCTGGTAATCTGTTGCAGACTCCTGCATTACTCCACTTATTGATGTGGAATTGCTGCACTGTAAATTGGAGATGGGGTGGGAATACTCTTCTTATCAAACATGAATTATTTTCTGTGTGTATTAACCTCAGTGAAACCCTAAGTAGGTGTAAATATGCAAGACTTGTACAAGAATACAAGTTTGATATTGAGTCTTTGTTGAATTTTCAGATCTCAGCCTGCCATCTTTAGACTTGCTGTAATCGGCCTCAGAGCCTTAAGATACGGAGGGAGAAAATCCAAAAGAGATGCAGTGACCTATATTGAAGTTGCCTGTCCTTTGACATTAATTAAAGCTGTATCGAGCTTGGCTTTGACGTGACTTCCGTCAGGAGAAATTGCCAGCTTGATTATATTCATGTATGAAGGATCAGATGAGTGTTGTTGGACAGTTGGTAAACGACTGACAACCCTACAATTGAAAACACTTTTATTCTTGAAGGAATTTCAACTACACAATGCCACGATGGAACAGATGTACAATAAAAATAGGTATACATTTCACCTTATTCATGTTTGATTCCCATGCATTGTCAATTTAACCACAAGTATTCATTGACAGCAAAGAAGCCACAGGCATCTATGGAATACTGCAAGATGGGGCTCTCTGATAACATTATGGTCTGAGTGCAATTTCAACAGGAAATAGAATTCCTACTCATTCTGAATCTAGTTCAGAGGGGTGTTGAAAGCAATATTTATTGTACTGTAGTAATTCACATCATAGGGACATGTTCAATTGTGCATTGTAGGTTTCCAAAGGAAATTAAAGCTTGAAGATGACTTTTTCCTGATCATTTTGTCTTATTCATGCTAAAGAGCCATCAATGCTTGCCATGAGTGCTATTCTTACTGTATTGATTTACATAGAGTAAGACAATCAGCAGAACCATCATCATCAGCCCACGGAACATATAAGAAAAGGATTTGAAAAGCTAAATACTGCAGCTGCTGGAAATCTAAAAAAAATACAAACTACTGGAAATACTTGACAAGTAAGAGAGCATCAGTAGAGAGAGAAACAGAGCAAACTTCTCAAAGTTACTAAACTATCAGATCATCGATCCAGAGATGCAAGTTGAAATTCCATCACAATATCTGGGAAAATGAAATTCAACCAAAGTTTGGAATTTAAAAGTTGGACTTGGTTACAGTAACCATGAAACCACTGGATGTTTGTATAAACTTATCTAGCTCATTAATGTCAGTTAAGAGGGGAAATCTACCATCCTTAACTGGTCTGTGACTTTAGACCCACCAAAGTTGTTGAATAAAAATCACCTCCTCGTTTCAGGGTAATTACGGAAGGATCACACATGGAAGGCCTGCTCTGCTCACTTCATAGAGTCAGCGGAAAGGTACAAACACCTTGAGATCAATTAAGAAAATTAATGAGAGCAAATATCATTAGGATCAAAGAAAGAGCTGCTGGAGGAACTCAACGGGTCAGGCAGCATCTGTAGGGGAAAATAAACAGTCAATGCTTCAGGTCAAGATCCTTCATCTGGATTGAAAGACTAGAGGGGAGACAGCCAGTATAAAGAGGTGAGGGGGAGGGGTGAGACAAGAGCTGGCAAGCGATAGGTGGATCCAGATGAGGAAGAGTTGATCGGCAGATGGAGTCAGGTGGGGGAGGAAAGGGTGGAGGCAGAGGCTGGGAGGTGATAGTGGAGGCAATAAAGGGCTGCAGATGATGGAATCTGATAAGAAAGGAAGGTGAAGAGGAACCAAATAAGGGAGATGGGATGGGCAGATGGGAACAATGGGGGGAGGGGACCCAGTGGGAGGGGCATGCAGGACAGACTGTGCAATTTTGACAAACTCTAAACATCTTTAATCATTTTTGGACTTGGCTTTAAAGGTAATCTTTGTTAATTTTTTTACTACATTCAGCTACTCTGCAATTTTATAGCTGGGCATGAATCACTCAACCTGCATTGTCTGTGACAGTGATATAATGGCTGATGCGGGCAGCTTATCTAGACATAAAGTCTTTTGCAGCACATTATTTCCATATATTCTTTTTTATTTCTAGATTCCAAGATCAATTTTGTCAGCATTATGTGAGAACCACCTTTAAAGACAGCTTTCTTCAATCAGTTGAAACAGGTAGTAACGTAAGCAGACTAACTTTTGATATTTGTGTCTTTAGTTTTTTGGCCTTCTCTCTTTAGATCTTGAGCAAAGGCAGCAAGTAATGCAGCCAGTAGAGCTCCTGCCTTGCAACTCCAAGGACCTGGGTTTAATTCTGACCTCTGATGTGCAGAGCTTGCACATTTTCCCTTCAACTGTGTGGGTTTCTGCAGGTTCTCTGCTTTTGTCCCAAATCTCAAAGATGTGCGCGTTGCTCATTTAGCTGACCATAGTAACATTCCCTGTAGAGTGTAGGTGATTGATGCATCTGGGTGGTGCTGATGAAAATGTGGGGAGAATAATGTGTTCCTAATGGCCAGCATAGATCTGGTAGGCTGGAAGGCCTATTTCTATGTTATATGACTGTATGGAAGAGTATTTTGGTGATAATGTAAAATGGACTGACAGTGAACTAGTGCCCTGCTTTACAATCACCAATTTGATTCTTAATTTAAAGTTGTAATAGAAATAGATGCAAAACTGGTTGCTGATGAAGAATCACCAATAGGTGAGGAATATTGCTTGCATACCGGACACCAATTCCTGAAACATCCACTCTATTTTGAGCTTCATTGTGGCAAGATATATTTTTAGGAGGATGACGGGGATGATTTGCAGGTGTCCTCACTGCCTCCTTGAGAAAAATTAACATCCTCACTGACTTGTAAGAATCTATGGCCTGTGTCCATTCAAAATAGAGAAAAAGCATCCAGGATGACGCAGAGAGCCTTGAGTCTCTTCTTTGGCACTACGGACCACCTCTTGCACTACCATGGGCTTGTTTATGATTGTGTTTTATTTTGCACAAGTATCTTGTTTTGCACAGTGTTTTTCTTCACTGTCTTGCATAATTTATGTAAAATTTATGTTCTGTGTGTTGTCTGAATCTACATGTCTGTGATAATGCTGCAAGCAAGTTTTCATTGTACATGTACTTCACCGTACTTGTACAAATGACAATAAACTTAACTTGGTAATATACGGAGCACAGAGAAAATGGCAAAAAGTGTACACTACCACCTATACTAACTACCCATTCTGTCAACCACCTCCTCAAACACCTCTGACAGTGCCTGCAGCACCAACATTTGCTTTATCAGTTATCTCAAAATCCATAGAACTGGAGTGGAAGCAAACAATCTTCAACCCAAATGGAATGTCTAGAAAGTCAAATTTCAACTCTGACAATTATTACATGCAGTTATCAATCATATGGACAATCGGGGTTAGAAATTCATTCCATTAAACAGAATTAAGGCAACTGACTTTCAGAACTAGTATTTAGTGCCTATCTAAGGCTATCATATTGTGTCTTGTGCCATCAGTCCAGGACAAATTTCAACCACAAGATGTTACCAGACAATCTGACAGCTGTGCGTGAAACTATCTATCCTACGTGGTGGAACGTTGCACAGGAGCAAGATTCTGAGCTACTTTCCCTCTCTAGTCCAGCAGTCTATGCGGTGCCTCAAATGGTGAATGAGGTATCTGCAAACATTGAAGCCGGTCTGGCTTGGGGCAGAACAATGGTTTAGAAGTTAGTGCTGCTGCCTCACAACTCGAGCAAACTGGATTGGATCCTGACTTCTGCTGCTGTCTGTGTAGAGTATGCACATTCTCCCTGTGATGGAAGGGCTCCCCCTGGGTGCTCTAGTTTCTTTCCATATCCCAAAGACATGTGGGTTAGTAGGTTAACTGACTACTGTAAATTATTTCTAGTGTAGAAGGACAGTAGGGGAACCAGGGACATTTTCAATGATAGGTGAGAGAGAATACGTTACAAGGAAATAAGTGGTGATGGGGATTATTCTGAGCCAGGTTGGACCCAGTGGGCTGAATGGCCTCCTTTTATGTTATTGTAAAATATGAAATAGAAATATGAGCACCTTGTGCTAAATGTAGAACATATTGGGCTGACTTTTATCATCAGTTCTAATTGGAACCACTGATGCGCTGCCCTTGAGGTGGTAGTGAGTCCTGAACTTTTGTGTATGTACTGTAAAAGGCAAAAGTTTTGCTTGGTGTTCTCCAGACGTTATAGTGGAAAGCCACCTCTCAAATTGTTAAGAAGGGTTGTTAAAAAGATCTATGGTGTGTTGGCCTTCATTAGTCGGGGTACTGAGTTCAAGAGCCGCGAGGTGATGTTGCAGCTCTATAGAACTCTGGTTAGACCACACTTGGAGTTCTGGTCACCTCATTATAGGAAGGATGTGGAAGCTTTAGAGAGGGTGCAAAGTAGATTTACCTGGATGCTGCCTGGACTGGAGAGCATGTCTTATGAGGATAGGTTGAGTGAGTTAGGGCTTTTCTCTTTGGAGCAAAGGCGGACGGGAGGTGACTTGATAGAGGTGTACAAGATGATAAGAGGCACAGGTTGAGTGGACAGTCAGAGACTTTTTCCCAGGGTGACAATGGCTAATACGAGGGGACATAATTTTAAGGTGATTGGAGGAAGATATAAGGGGGATGTCAGGGGTAAGTTTTTTACACAGAAAGTGGTGGGTGCGTGGAACGCACTGCCGGCAGAGGTTGTGGGGGTAGATACATTAGGGATATTTAAGAGACTACTAGATAGACACATGAATGATAGAGAAATGGGCGGCTATGTGGGAGGGAAGGGTTAGCTATATCTTAGAGCAGGATAAAATGTTTGCACAACATTGTGGGCCAAAGGGCCTGTAGTGTGCTGCAGTGTTCTATGTTCGACATTCTAAATTCAGAGCCAGGACAAACCTGGCAAATGATCTGGGACCTCAATGAATGCAATGGAAATTATAGGGCAAAAATTCAAGAGGCAAAGGGAAAGGAAAGTTACATTTCTGAAATATTTTGCTTTATTTTAATGTTTATACATATTTATAAATGATAGAGTCATACAGCATGGGTGCTTGCTGGTCGCACATCCACAGCGACCAGCAAGCATCCATCTGCGATAACCCCATTTCTCCTCTTGCATCCCCATCAGTTGCCTCCCTGATTCTGCTGTCATCCCCCTACACTGGGGGAAATTTACAGTAATATATTAACTAACAACCATTAAATCTTTGGATGTGGGAGGAAAGCAGCACTCACGGGAGTCACAGAAAGAAAGAACAAAGTTCACAAAGATACCTCCTAGATTCAGATTCACACCAAAGTCCATGGAACTGTGAGTCAGTAGTGTTCATTTCTGTGCTGCTCCCAGTGTTCTGAGTTATCTTTGTTTTTCACATTTTTAACCAGTTTTGTTTTTTTTTTAAAATTCATTTGCTTGAATTTTAATTGTCTCTATATTTTTCTGTAAGTCTCTGTCTGGTTTCTGGAGGGTGCGGAGTGCCAATGAAATGGGCCTTCACATCCAGTCTGGCTTAGTACAGGCACAGACTACAAGTGACAATTCCAAGCAGGAAGGGAGGCCATATCAGCAGAGTTTACAGGCCCCACGATCCTTGAAGTACCAAGCCAGTTCAAGGGTGCTCCACCAAGCATATTCATTGATGGCCCATAGATTTCCACAATGCCTTAATGGCTAAACTTGTCCTCAGTTGTCAGACAGTTAATGTAATTCAATGAAGTTAACAATTTTACAAATACTTTTTCCAAGAGCTTTTTTCCAAAATAATTTTCCCAAGTGCTTCCACTTTGAGCACAATGAACAAAACAAGTAGAAATTGTGCTCAAAATTGGGCTGGTTTTGGAAAGTTAATTTTTTGTTTAAGGTTCTGCTAAAACTCATTTTCATATCACCAAACATAAATGACCAGATTATGTGGACACTGAAACTATTGGTATTCAGCCATGAACCTGTTTAGACCATGGAGTTGACAACTTTGGGTATTACATGCATGCAAAGTCTATTCTGGATATTCCAAGGCTGCTGTCAGTGGTCATGCCCTCCTTCATAGGATTATGTTTTCTGGAGCCTTTGCCTCCAGGGTCAAGAGACATTGGTTGATTTGGTGAGGTTTTAAAATTTTTACAGATTAGTCTTGCTGAAAATGTTGTATTAAGTTACACGCAGAAAATAATTTTGTATATGTAGATTACAATTGCATTACATAAAAAATTTCAAAATGCAATGGATTTTAGAGTAAATGAAATTTGCTTTTTCATGTTATAAACTGTTTATGTGTAGTACTTTCAGCTTCTGCTTTAGCCTTTTGTATATTTACAATCTTTAATTAGTATTATGTCAATGTTTAGCAAGTAAATTAACATGTACTTTCTCCTTCCTAATTTGCTTTGTTTTATAGCATAAGCACGCAATGTGACTGAGATTCTTGATGGGAAATGAATTCAGTGCCTCTTGTTTAGCTTACCTGTGTGCCGGGTTTGGGAACTTGAGCACAAACCGGAGGCACTATAGTGCATCTGCAAGGCTGAAAGTTACATGCATAGCCCATTTTTAGAGACAGCCACTCCACAGTTTATGGTAAGGCAGTCAAAGTAGAATGGGTGACCATAAGGCAGAGGAAATGAGCTTGGGAAGGTGGGAGCCCTAAGAGTGCAAATCTCTGCTAAACCATCTAACCACATTGGAAAATGGTGGGGGTGAATGTATCTCTGAGGAGCCCAGCTAGAGCCAAGATCACTGCACCCTGGGTGGCTCAGCTGCACAAGGGGGGAGTCCAAGGGAAACTATGGTAGGAGGCTTGATACTGAGGGAAATAGACAAGTGCTTCTCCAGCTGCAGACAAGAATCCAGGATGGTGTTGCCTCCCCTGTGCCAGGGTGAAGGATGTCATAAAATGGTTGCAGGGCATTCAAAAAGAGGAGAGTAAACAGTCATAAGTCATGGTCCACATTTAATTGCATAGGTAAAAAGATGGCTGAGATCCTGCAACAATGAATTTAGGGAGATAGGTTGCAGATTACAGAGCAGGAATTCGAAGGCTCTTTTTCACTTCTGGTGCCACATTGCCAGTGTGTATGGAGTAGGAGAATAGGTCAAACGTATGTGAGGCTAAAAGGATTATGTAGCTGGCAGGGCATTAGACTTCTGGGTCCCTGGGACAATTTCTGGAGAAGGTAGGACCTGTAAAAACAGGATGGGTTGCACTGAACTGGAATGAGTCCAATATCCCTACAGGGAAGTTAAGCTAATTTGACACAGAGGATACAGAGTATATGCACAATTGAGGGAAATGTGGAGTCATATATTGAAGGAAAACTAAGTCATTCTGGTAGACAGAGCAGACATGGCATGACAAGGCACATGGGTAGAATGGAAGGCTAAATTGCATCTATTTTAATGAAAGGAGTCTGAGTAGTAAGACAGATGAATTTAGAGTCACAGAGACACATTCCATACTATCAAAGAGACATGGTTCAAAGAAGGACAGAACTAGAAACTCAACATTCCAGGGTATGGAATCTTTAGTGAGCAGCAGATAGAGGAACAAATATGTAGGCAAATCACTGAGAGATGTGAGAGAAATAATGTTAAACTCGTAAGGGATTTCAACTTCCCCAGTGTTAACTGGGATCAATTTAATAGGGTTAAATTTTTAAAGTGCAACCAGGAGAAACTTTTGAGCCCAAATGTAGGTAGACCTATAAGCAAAGGGCAGTAAAATAGAGACACAAGAGTCTGCAGATGCTGGAATCTTGAGCAAAAAACAAGCTGCTGGAAGAACTCAATGGGTCAGGCAACATCTGTGAAGGGAAATGGATAGTCGATGTTTTGGGTCGAGACCTTTCGGCAGACCACATCTAGAGTGCTGTGTATAGTTTTGGTCACCAGATTGTGGGGAAAAAAGTGATTGCACTGGAGATGGTGCAAAGGAGATTCAGCAGAATGTTGCCTGGGAGATTGTGTTTCAGTTATGAGGAGGGACTAGATAGGCTGCGTTTATTTTTTTGGAGCTGAAGAGGCTGAGGGAGGACCCGATAGACATACACAAACTTATGAGGGGCATAACAGGGTGGATAGTAAACAGTGGTATCTAGATCTAGAGGGCATAGGTTGAGGGTAAGAGGTAAAACATTTAGAGGGGATCTGAGGAAGAACTCTTTCATCAAGAGGGTGGTTGGAGTCTTGAATGCACTGCTAAGCTGGCGGTGGAGATAGGTACACTTGCTTGAGGCATTAAAGGATACGGACTAACGGCTGGTAAATGAGATTAGTATTGATAGTTACTTAATGGTCATCAAGGACATAATGGGCTATAGGGCCTGTTTCTCTGCTTTTCTATGAATCTATGATTTATGTAAGACAGAAATTAAGAAATCAAATAGATAATTCAGAAGAAATGTCTTTATTCAGAGAGTGCTAAGAATCTAGAATGTGCTATCAAAGGGTGTGCAATTGAAGAGGAGCCAGCTAACCACACAATGAGGGATGCAAGAGAATGTCATATTTATAAGGAGTTGGAAAAGAAGAGATAGAAGGATACTCCAATGCTTGATCCAAATGACTAATTTCTCTGTTTTCTAATATTTGTTAGAACTTTCAAATTCAATATTCAAATAATACAGGTGAAACATGATTGACTTTCCATCATCTTGATTAGTTCTAAGGTGCAAAGAACAACATATTCAACTTCACAACTATGGGGGAAAAATGGCCACTGGACAGTGGTAAGAGTGGTGAGATCTGGAGATGTTTTAGAATTTCTTGCTAAATCACTGCTAGGTGTTGGTGCATCTGTTGCTGTCATTGACAATGTTCCTTATCTCCCGTCAAGCATGCACTTCAAATCTCCCTAAGATGCAGCACCCAAAAAAAGGGTTACAAGATGTTCTTCCTTTCCAAGCATCCTCAAAGAACTATGTGTGCAAGTCCATAAACAGAGTGTGCCTTTTACTGACATGATTGCTGGATGGCAGGCCAGTGAAGTTACTGCATCTAGATTTCTCCTTTGTCCTAAGAAATATATTAAGTAGCTCTGGGTATTCAATGGTTACAGCAGCATCCAATTTGGCATCCACTGAAACTGCCCACAACCTGTCTATCCCAAGCAGTTTTCTAGCTCATAAATCATCCAAATATTTCCCCAGTTCACCTTAGCCAACTCTATCCTTGTACCGTAGCCATTGCCTTTATTTGAGTTTAGGACACAAATTGCAGACCCAAATTTCTCATCCTCAAATTTAATCTGAAATTCTACAATGCTATGATAATTCTTTTTTCAAAAATCCTTCATTTTGAGATCATTAATTAATTCTGCCTCATTACATAATACGAGATCTAAATTTGCTCCCTGGTTGGTTCTTCAATGCATTGCTCTAAAAACTGTTGGCTAGGTGGCTACATTGAGTTAAGGTACATATTCATATGTGATCTAAATGAATGACAATGCAGGTTTGGTGACTGAATATTCAACTCCTTTTCATGTGTTTTCAAACTTTTCCTATTGATCTTAGCAGATATGCCCAGATCATTTTGTAATTCCTGACCTACTTAATCAAGATATATTGTCCTTTTGAATGTGCAGTTACATACAAATGCAGCCACTTTGCAACTAAAGAATCCAGAACTAGGAGACAAAATCATCAAGTTGGAGCTCAAGCATCCAAGAATGATGTCAGCAAAATATTGCCACAAAGGGGAGTGAAGTTCTGGAATTTCCCCAGAAAGCTCTTGAGACTGGCTCAGGTTGGCTTCAAAAGGTATACAGGACAATGCCAAAATTATACAGTGGTGCTCTCAGTCAATTTTCTACCCGTTCACGAAGTGCAATTTGAATTCCTTTTTGTTTCAGTTTAACTAATAGGTCTTCAAGTGGATTTTTTTTCAGGTGGTTTTGTTTCTTGAAAGTTTCAAAAAAACCATATTGTAAGACAGTCTATATTCAGCTTGGGATGTCATTTCTTTAAAAAATATCAAGGAAACGGACAGCCAGTATCTTTCTCTACTGCATTCACACGAACTACAGACAAGTTCACTTCTGAAAATTGTTTCTATAATTTTATGTAAGACCTAAGTGAGACAGAATTGTTTTTTGTTTGTCTTGGGAGAAAACTCATTTCAATAATGTAAAACAAAATTGATCCTGGTGGTTTAATAGTGATCCAAAATCCCAAACAGAGTGACAATTATCTGTGTACAGCTAATTTGGTTATCGTTGCAACCATTTAAGTCTTTAAAATGGATGTCAACCAGGTCAATATTGGAACATATCATTTCAACTATTTTCAGTGTATCCAGTGACAGCAATTTCTAAAATTTGTTCTGTGTGCTGGGAAATATTCAGAGTACCTGCCACCCAGCAAGAATTCTGATGACAAAACCCTTGAATGAGGGAAGAGAAGGAAAAGACAGGTATGTTATGATTATAAATACTAAACTTCTTTGAGCCTGTTGGCTGTCCTTGAGCAAGACTGTGTTGCAAACAGGCTTTTGAGTCTAATTGGGATGCTCTGTAAATAAATGCATTCTATACGGGTTTTAATAGTGAGTAATGAGGCATTAAACTGACCTATTTTGCTGAACCGCTAACAGCTTAACCTTTGCAAAGGTGAACGTGAGATAATTAATCTATTGTTAAAGTGTTCATTGTTTGTCTTTGACTGCAAATCTATCAATTCAAACATAAATGGCATGTATTATGTTATGTTTCACAAGCTTGCATAGAAATGAGCAGAGATGGGTGCATTGCGTCCCAATAAAAATGATGCATTTGCAAAATATAAACAATAGAGCTATGATATTGTGTTGCAAACATATAACATTAGTAATCCTGCACATAGCTTGGAGTTTAACATATATTATTGCCCCTTATGATAGTTAAAATAAGATAGAATATGATTAACGTTTATGAGAAAGATTAGTTATAAAAATAACATCCCTTCAATGTGAATAGAGGCACTGATTTATCTGGGAAGTGAAATGATGATGGTAAACTTAAGTGTCTTAATTCTCAGAACTGATTATATAATCTCAGCCTTTCAATCCATTATGTCTTGGTATGAATTGAACATCACCGTAATGAAGGTGGATATCATTGTTATCTATGCTGTTTTTACAGGTACAATCCACATTGCTGGCTCACCAGTGTGTAAGAAAGGTGAAACCAACATGAACAATTTTGTGGAGAATGGAAATTATGAAATTACCAGGCTGCAGACCAGCAGGGATTATAACACAGCTGCTGTTTAAACACGTTAGGTGTTGCTTGTTTTACTCCAATACAAATCTTGTCTTACATGTTAACTCATCGTTCAATGTTATGTTTGAAGCTGTTTCATAGATGCATTTAAGAGGAAGTTAGATAAATAAGGGAGAAAGTGCAATATAAAACTGTGGATGCTGGAAATCTAAAATCTAAACATAAGATGCTGGAAATACCAAACAGGTTAGATGATACCTGTGGAGATGTTCTCCTCTGTTTCTATTAACTTTAGGAAGCTGAACTTCAGAAATAGAATAAGGGGCTTGGCAACTACAATAGATTTAGTGCCACCACCCAGCAATGAAATTCTGGGCATAACTATTTCCCTTTCCATCAATTCTTCTTGATATGCTGATGGGAAGTCAGGTTGGAGGAAAGACATAGAGCACAAACACCTTTGTGAATCAGTTGAGCTGAACACCATATCATTCCGTGTGAGGGACTTGGTGCCCATTGAAGTGCAGAGAAAGAGAAAAAAGTCAAAGAACAGGGTGAAAAACACACAGACCACTGGGAAAAATAATAAACACAGCAAACTTCTGTAAAATTGGATATTTTTGGTCGAGCTAACAGTTCCTGCATTATAAGTTCTCGCAAACTTATGAGAATAGAAACATAGAAAATAAGAGTGGGAGTAGGCTGTTTAACTCTGTGAGTCTGCTTGCCATTCAATACAATTATGGCTGACTGTCCATCTCTATACCATATTCCTGCTCTCCCACAACAATCTTTGTACCGTTCTCCTGTTTTGTGCTCATTGTTGTATTTACTTTTGTATTTATTATGACCATTTATGCAGTTTACTATGTGAGATTCATGCGAACGAGGAATTTCATTGCACCCTGGTGATTGTGACAATAAACTAATTTAATCTAATTTAATACCGCTTGATGTCCTTCCTGCCCAGAAATCTATCAACCTGCTTCTGAGTTACATTCAGTGACTTGTTCTTTACCACTTTCCATGGTAGAGATTTCCACAGGTTCACCAGCCTCTGCGTGAAGAAATTTCTCCTCATCTCAGTTCTAAATGTCTTCTAAGACTGTGACCCCCCTGGTGTGGAGCACCCAGCCAGAGGAACATCTTCCTCACATCCAGTCTGAATAGGCATGTCAAAATTTTGTATATTTCAATGAGATGCATCTCATTCTTCTGACCTCTGGTGAATACAGGTCTAGTTGACTTTTTTAAATCATATATTTCCTTACCATTGTAGGAGAAGTTCATTGATCCCATTGAATCTATGCCAGTTCTCAGAATAATCCCATCAATGTCTTTGCCCTGCTTATTTTCCTTGTAACCAAATCTCTTTCACATGCCCATTAGCAGAATACTGACTTTCATACCACCATACTACACTAGGGGCACATTACAGTTGCTGATTAACCCAACAATCAGCATGTCTTTGGGATGTGGGAGGAAACTGGAGTATTCAGGAGAAACATACAGTACCTGGTCACAGCAAAAATGTGCAAACTCCACACAAGAGCACTGGAGGTCAGAATTGAACCCAGATCACTGGAGTTGTGAAACATCTGCAGTGTCACTGTGATGTCCTGAATATCTCCACGTATTACAGTCCTGCTATCTCAGAAATCACTATGGTAAACCTTTGCTGCACTACTTCTATAGCAAGTAGATCCTTTCTTAGGCAAGAAAATCAAGCCTCCCCATACAATACTCCAGCTGTGCCTCACCAAGGCCCTGTATAATTGTAGCAAGACACCCAAGCTCCTGTATTCAAAACTTCATGCAATAAAGTACCACACGATTTACCCTCTTAACTGTTAGCTCCATCTGGATACCTGCTTTCAATGACTGATGTAAATATTACTCCCAGTCTCAATAGCTTTAATCTCACACCTAATAAAACACTGGGTCTCCTCTGCCTATCCTAACAATTACATTCTCAAAAAAAAACTCCAGTGAGTTTGTCAGATGTGATTTCCTTTTCATTTATTCATGTTGACCTTGTCTAATCCCGTTGATAGTTTCGGTGTCCTGTTTTCACATCCTTCATAATCGAACCCTGAGTATTACTGATGTAGTTCCTTGTTTGTTCTTTTCCTCCTTCTATAAATGGTGAGGCTAAATTTGTCACCCTTTGATCTGCAGAATTTGGAAGATGATGACAAATTCATTCAATATTTAAATGGCTTCCTCATTTGGTAATCTGGCACGCAGACTATCAGGCCTGGGGACTTATTGGCCTTCAGTGCTGTTAATTACTTCAGCATTATTTTCCTTACTAACATTAATTTTCTTTAATTCTTCCTTTTTATTAGACTCTTACTTCCTTGCATTCCTGGGAAGTTTCCTGTATCATCTTCTGTGAAGATAGAACCAATGTGCTTAATTTCTCTGTCATTTCTTTGATCTTCATTATAAATTTTCTCATATCTAACCGCAAGGAATCGACATTTGTCTTCACTAATCTTTTTATTTTACACCCATTTAGGTTTTACAAAGTAGTTTTATGCTCATTGTAAGTTTACTTTCATAGTCTATTTTTCCTATCAATCAAACCCTTGATCCTTTTTTAACTGTATTCTGAACTCAGGCCTGTTACTTTTTGTAACTTTGTTCCAGAAAGGAATGTATAATTGTTGCAGTTCCAGTGTTTGTTCCTTAAATGCTTTTCTCATCCCTTTTAATGAAGCTCCCCGACCTAGCATAGCTATCTCATTCCTCATACCTTTAGAATCAGAATCAGCTTTATTATCACTGACATATGTTGTGAAATTTGTTGTTTTGTGGCAGCAGTACAGTGAAAGTCATAAAGACATAAAAATTACTTTAAGTTACAAAAACAAATAAATAGTGCAATAGAAGAATAACGAGGTAGTGTTCATGGGTTCATGGACCATTCAGAAAGCTAAGATAAGATATTTATTTATTAGTCACATGTACATCGAAACACACAGTAAAATTCGATGGTGAAGCAGAAGAAGCTGTTCCTGAATCGTTGAGTGTGGGTCGTCAGGATCCTGTATCTCCTCCCCAATGGTAGTAATGTGAAAAGGGCATGTCCCGGGTGGTCAGCGTCCCTTATTCCCCTTTATTTTAAACTTAGGACCCCAGTTTTGGATTTGAACTACTTCGCATTCTATCTCAATGAAGAATTCTATCACATTATGATCACTCTTTCCTCAAGGATCCTCCACGGGATTATTAATTAACTCTTTCTTATTGCACAGTGTGCAGTCTAGGATAGCCTGTTCCCCACCTGTTTCTCAACCTGTTGGTCTAAAAAAACTCATCTTGGACACAATCTAGGGATTCATCCATCACAAAATTTTCTCTAGTTTGTTTTTGCCCATCTGTATGTAGATTAAAGTCACCCATGATTACTGTAGTACTCTTGTTACATGCATCTCCAATTTCCCATTTGAGGCTGTCCCTAGATTACCACCACTGTTTGAAGGTCCATAGACAATTCCCACCAATGCTTTCTGCCACTTGGTGCTTCTTAGCTCCACTCAGACTGATGCTACATCTTGCTTTTCTGAACCTACATCCTTTCTTACTAACTCTGAATCAATATCCTTTCTCAATAACCCCATTCCCTCTCCTTTTCTTATTTGTCTGTCCTTTCTAAATATCAAATGCCCTTGGATATTCAGCTCCCAGTCTTGATCAGTCTGCAGCCATGTCTCCAGAACTGCAAATATATTTATTTACATCTATTTGCTCTGTTCATTTGTCCACCTTATTACAAATGCTTCAGATCCATCTATGTAGCTGATTTTTAAGTTCCTGCTTAGTTCAGGGACAATTAGGGATACAAAGTAAATGCAGGTGTTGCCAGCAGCATTCATGTTCTGTGAACAAAGAAACATTGACATATGGCTTGCATTGTTGGTTGTAGTACTTGACACCTGAAAAACTTACTTGCCTGAAGCAGAGATGGCTTGAGAGGAATGGAATTATTGCACCTGGAGTATTTTGTCCAGTTTTGTTTCCTTATTTTATTACCTTGAATATGCTTGCATTTGAGCACAGTGAAGGCTCACTAGACTGGTTCCAAGAGTGGAGGTTTGCTGCATGAAGGGAGATTCAATAGTCTAGGGCTATACTGCGTAGATTTTAGAAGAATGCATGATCTCATTGAAACTTCCAGAATTCTTACGGAGTTCTGTGGGCTGGATGCTGAAAGGATGTTTCCCCTGTCTGAGGTGTCCAAAATTAGGGGCCCCAGTCTCAGAACAAGTGGCTGGCCATTTTGGATGGAAATTAAGAGAAATTTGTTCATGGAGAGGTGATGATTCTTTGGAACTCTCAAACTCAGAGGGATGTGGAGGCTCATAATGAATGTTAATTCAAAGTAGGGATTGATAGATTTCTGGATATTGTTAATCAAAGGATATGAGGATTGTGCAGGAAAATGGTGTTGAGGGAGGAGATTAACCAAGAGTTTGGTTAATGGTGGAGCATCCCCAAAGGGACAAATGACCCATTCCTACTCCTAGTTCTTGCGTTCTTAGGTCACTAGGCTGAAAGTACATTTTGCCCTGCTCTGATATTCACAGGTAGGTGCTATTTTAGGTGAAACTATACATTTCTAGCTTTTGCAAATGAAATACATCCTTGTGTTGAGACAAGGGTCTTGACTAGGTCCTTCAAGTATAAAATCAGAAGAAGCTAACAAAGCCATTAAATCCTGACAAAACGATTGCTTGGCATCACGGATTCTTACCTCAATACAAGTATCGCTTGATTTATAAATGTTCTATTTACAAGTTTTTGGTATAGCAGCATTGACTCATTGGTGCACATCTTCAACATGTGATTCTATATTTTGCCATTATGAATGCCACACCACCTTTCAATCATTGAAGTACACTTTGCTGAGCTACCCATAGTGCATTGTCCACACTTTTCAATTGATGAGATTTTGCTTAATGAAATATTTTACAGGAACACATCCCTTTTGCAAATCGAGAAATAGCTGCAGCTATAACCCCTGGCAAGATTCAAGATTCAAGATTCAGCACAGTCGCCTGAATCCCATTAGAAATAGTTACAAGGTATTTAGAACCTATACTTAATCTTACATCTTTGACATAAACTGCTGATGGATGAACCACATCATGAGCAACAGGATATCAGAGCACATTAGCCCCAACATCTGTGTGTAATCTGACTATGTTTCATGAGGGAGGACCACAGAATTAAATGAGATCTTAGTTTGGTCTATTACAAGCCCAGGTTGCTACTTGATGAGTGTCCCTTTAAGATGCCTGAGTGGTAGTGTGTGTGGCTTTATCTGACTACTGCAAGTGAATAAAAAATGACTATAGCTGGAACGTGCTGGCAATTGCACAGACAGATGGAGACAGAGAAAGAGAGAGCTGGTAGTACTGACTGTCGGTCTCTGTATCTATGGATGAAGAACAATCATTGTGACTGTCACTTTAAAATCCATGTATGGATCTTTGGAGAAATCTGTGGAGTCCACTTTGTTGTTAACCTGTACTGGAAAGCAGGTATATCTGTGGGTGGCCATGTATCGAGTGCCCTCGGTGCGGCAGATACTTCGGAACAAAGCAATGGAGATCTTCGGTGATTGAGGTGTCGTACTGGTTCCATCGTGGAACTTGTGGAATTAGTAAACACCTTCTCTCTACATTCTCTGTACATCCTAATGTGGTTTTCAAAAGCCTTTGCTCATCGTTCTACTCCGTGACTTGCTGAACTGAACTTTGAGAACTGTTCCTAGACTTGGGGTTTGGGAACTTGCCACACACACACTTTGGGTTTATTTTGGGGTCAATGTCAGATATCTAATGTTTTTATTTCTCTTATTATTACAAGTAGTTATTAATAAATAGATTCTAACATTTAAACATGACGCGTTGTGTTTCTGTTGTTGCTGGTACGTAACAGGTCTTAGATTAACTGAGGACTATATTTGCTGAAAACCTTTCTGTTTGCCTAAATTTCATTCTCTGCATTCGGGAATTGGAAGGTTGAAGGGAGAGGTGGAGTGGCAGGTGCTGAGCAATTCCTGGTCAATTTTTTCCTTGAGTCGAGGCTGAGATCCACTGGCTGGTTGGGATGCAGGGGGATATTAGCTGGCAGATATGAAATTCACCTGGGTGCCGAAGCCTAGACTCAGATCTGAATCTTCTAGTGAAAACCTCTTTGCGTTTATTTGATTTATTCCTTTCAACTTCCTGATAAAGAAGGTCAATGGATCTACAAACTTTAACATTTGTTTGCAGATTACATCAGGAAATTGTGGTGTGGCTTTGGACTGTAGATTGTATGAGCTCCTCTGCAGCGGCAACCAACTGGGATTTCTCACTAGTGACATTAGAATGGTGCCAAATATAACATCTCCATCTGATGCTGGGAGGTCTGCCAAAGTGAATGGGAGAGGATTCTAGCTGGTGTCCATATCAGGTTTGCAGATACTCAAGTTCATTGGTCTGTTCATCTTAAAAATGTGCATTACAAGTATTTGCTTTTGAGCTTTCCCATAGAATTTCAGAATAGCAATAAGCCATTTGCCTCCCTGTTCAGTTCAGTTGGTTCATGGCTGATCTGCATCTCAATGACATTTATCCACCTTGGTCCCGATACCCTAAACAAACAAAAAAGCTTGTAATGTCAGTTTTGAGATCAATCGGTCACAATATTTATTTTGGCCATAAGGATTTCAACTGAATGAAACTAAATAATGTAAATTTTTTAAAGAAATTACATTATGAGCCAAATTATTCCATAAAAACAGGATGAAAGGTATTGAGAACCAAAGAATTAACCCAGAATCTACGGAAATGAACCAATACCTTCAGTGGTATTGTAAGCAGTTACCAAATCCAAACAGACTAGCTATGAGATAGCTAAACTGCCCTCCTAATTGCCATAGTATTATATACAAAAATATGAATAACCATTATCATTCTACATCTTTAAAAAACAGAATTCCCAAAACATGCACACTTCTGGTACTTTGTGTGACAGACTTTGTTCAAGTTCAATAGTACTTGTGGATAAAGTTTATGTACAATGGAATATGAGCTACATGATGAAAACCTATTTTGTATCAAAGTACACAAGATATTGCACCAAACATAAATCTCTCTCACATTGTCGCCGCTCAAATGGTGAGAGGTCATGGCCTTTTTGTACACTATGGATATTTGTCATGAACAGTATTGAACTCAATTTCATTTCATTACCTTGGATCAGGCTATGTTCTCACACTTTGTGTTCTTTTTGGTATTGATTATTCTATGCCTTTGTCAGATCAACGAGGCGCCTGCAAGTAAGCCAAAAAATAACCCCAGCTTTGTTTTTTTTCAACATGGGTGAAAGATATCTACAAAGTTGCGTACATAGTCTTAATAATCTTGCTATATACATGAAGATGATTCATATCACTAAGTTATTAAGAACTGTAAACAACTAAAAGAAATCAGTCATTGAAACTAATAGTCAAAGATTCAAAATTGCAGTAAACAAAGTAGTGAAAACAGCCGCTATAAATTGGGATCAAAAGATGCCAATATTAAATTAAAGTTTTTTTCTGATAGCTACCCTTGGAGCATTGATGTACAGAGGGATCTTGGGATACAAGTCCATAGCTCCCTGAAAATGGCAACACAAGTGGATAGGGCGGTAAAGAAGTTGCATAGCATGCTTGCCTACTTCAGTCTGGATGTTGAGTATAAAAGTAGGGAAGTCATGTTGCAGCTGTACAAAAACTTTGGTTAGACCACACCTGGAGTATTGCGCCCTGTTCTGATAGCCGCTTTACAGGTAGGATGTGGAGGTATTTGTGAGGGTGCAGAAGAGGTTCACCAGGATGTTGCCTGGATTAGAAAGTGTCAGCTATAACCTTGGATTGTTTTCTTTGGAGGCTGATGGGGGACCTGATAGATGTACATAAAATTATGAGAGGCATAGATAGGGTAGATAGTTAGTCTTTCTTCCAGCATAGAAATGTCAAATGTTAGAGGGCATAGCTTTAAGGCGGGAGGGGAAAAGTTTAAACAAGAAGTGCAAAGTAAGTTTTTTTTACACAGAGAATGGTAGGTGCCTGGAATCCACTGCAAGAGGAAGTGGTGGAAGCAGACACAATAGCAACATTTAAGAGGCATTTAGACAGGCACATGAACAGGCAACAGATGGGATTATCTTAACTTGGCATCATGGTTGGCAGAGATAATTGTGGTACGAAGAGCCTCTGCTATAATTCCATGTCCTATCCTGAAGCTTGAAATAAAAGTTCAGTAATTTATTTTAATTTCTTTCCCCAAAATCACAGCTTGCTTTACAAAATCTATTAATTCATACAAAGTTTTAAAAAAGGCTACTGATTTAATGCAAACTCCAATAAGAGGAATGGCCTCTTGTTCCATATTTCTCAGCTGAGCACCATTAATTATGTATACAATAAGAAATTGTCTAGTCCACTGCAAGAAAACTTCAAAATCTAATACATAATTTCAATTTAGAACATGTAAATTCAGGTCACACTTTGATCTGGTGGGCTTTATAAGCTGCTAAAGAGATTGGTATTAATACCTTAACTAATGAAACAACTACCATAGTTTTACCTAGGCTAAAATGATTTATTTAAAACCCCTTTTTTACAGATTTAATACATCAGAAATCAAGGATCATAAGCCTAACTAAGTTAACTACAATTACCTTAATGAACATTATTTATTTCAGCCATATTGAAACCCAAAGGAAATCTGATCACTATTAAAATGATCAGAATGTGAAATTTGAATATTGCTAAAACTTACAGTGATTTTCCAACATTGTTATCAATTAAGCTAATAAATACATGTACTTAGTATAATTATTTAAATATAATAACATTGGGCTTTCAGGTCTGATGTTAACTCTTTGCACCCTTGCAAGATTTACAAATGACTTGGCCCTCTGGCTGAATTGATAAGATACATTGGAGACCCATTTTCATACTTCACTCAATAATTTCCTTACTCTGCAATAATTACAGGTTTATTCCTGACATTCTCAAATTGAAAATACATGAATTAGGAAAAACACAATACAAATGTTTATACAGAACTAACTATGGGAAGGGGCATTCCAATCAATGTGTTGAGTACAATTTGCCGCACTATCTCTTTGATCAACAGTGATTTTTTGCAAATGCACAATCCCAGGCACATTGAGGTCAATTTGCCATGGCCGTTCCCTGAGGCAGTGAAGGCCATAAACAGCGACCAGCACTCAGGCAACACAAACTGAGGTCCTGCCCAAAGATTGCTCTGATCGCTTTTTGACAATGACTATTGTGAGGACTTTACACTTTTTCCAAATGTCTCCAATGATCAGAGATGCTTAAGAAGAATTAAAAATGTGCTAACTAATAAACTCACTTAAAACACAACTATCTAACATCAATTAATTGAAACATTAATAATAATTAAGATTAAATAAAATTTAAAAATTATTTTCATTTACTTTTTTAATGAAGATTGGTGGCCCCATTCTGTGTGAGATGTGTTAGCTCCAACTGGCAAAACCTGAGCAGCCAGACACAAAGTGCATCTGATCCCTCAGCTAAGGCCATTATGTAACACTACTGGACTCAGTTGTGAATCCAGGGATAGAGTGAAGTCTGATACACCCACATCTGACCTCTAGCATATTCCACATGTTTGTGCAGCAGTGTGCATAGTGCAAGGAGCAATCTGTTCTCTGTGGACCCACCAGTCAGCCTTCAGTGAAAGCCTACCCATTATCATGGAGTTTCTCCAGATTACTTAACATTCTGAAGCTAACACAAACAATTCATTCATGAACTAAAATGAGTGAAGCATCAATCCAACATACCTCAAATAAACAAAAATATTGGAAACATTCAGCAGTTAAGAGTTAAGTTTTCAGCTTGATAAAGTCATAGAGAGATACAGCACAGAGACAGGCCCTTTAGCCAACCATTAACCAATCAATTACACTAATCCAACGTTAATCCCATTTTTTTAATTCTCCACATTCTCATCAACTGCTCCCAGATGATACTCCTTACCTACACAATGGAAAAATGGGGGCTGGTGGGGGGGGGGCAGCGAGGTTGAGGTACAGGGAGCAAAAAGTAATAGTACATGTTAGATTGGAGGGTTAGAAAGATTGATGACGATGGCCATGTAAATCAAGGATAAAGGCTTAATAGGTTACTCTTTGACATGAATCGAGAAATCTTAAGTTACATATCAAGGAAACTTTCACCATTGAACAAGGAATTCTAGAATGATGTCAGTCAGATGGAAAATTTATCCAGAGAGACCTTGGTGCCATGTAAATGAGGTGGAACGAGAGAAATCTACATCTGAGAAGTATGAGTGCATGCTTTAGGGACAGTTATTGATTGGCTCAGGAGAGCAGTATTCTCTGAACTACAAGTGCAGATTTATTCGAATGAATGGACTAGATGGTCACAGCGGTGAGACTCCCAGGACAGTTTCAGTCTTGAGTATGCCATTGCATGGTGTAACAGCACCCGATTCCTGCTACTGAGTGGGTATTATTCTATCCAGTCTTCAGCTCCTTTGCCTTTTGTCTCATTTACACCTTTATCTGTTTTTCTCTCTTTATCCATCGTTTTTGATTCACACTACAATATTTCCTTCTTTCATCACTAAAGCACATTCAAGCACTACTAGGCCATTCTGTTTCTTTTCCTGTGTGATATCACTTCCCCCCACCTCTAAACATTTATCATTCATCTTTTTGAGCCTGCTCTGTCATTCAGTAAGATTTGGTTGGATCCTTTATCTCAGCTTCATGTTCCTAGCCCATCCCCATACCCTCTGATTCCCTTATTAGAAAGTCATTGAGTCATAGGGCAATATAGCATTGAAACAGGCCCCTTAGCCTAACTCGTTCATGCCAACCAAGATGCCCACCTAAGCTAGTTTCATTTGCCTGCATTTGGCCTACATCCCGCTAAATCTTTCCTACCCATGTACTTATCCAAACATCTTTTAAATGTTGTTAATTTACCTGCCTCAACTATTTTCTCTGTCATCTCATTCTATATATGTACCACCCTCTGCGTGAAGAAGTTGCCCCTCAGGTCCCTTTTAAATTTTTCTCCTCTCACCTTAAACCTATGTCCTCTGGTTTTTGGTCCCTTTTCGCTGGGAAAAATACTGTGTACATTCACCCTATCTATGCCCCACATGATTTTATACACCTCTATAAATTCATCCCTCAGTCCCCTATATTCCAAGGAATAAAATCTCTGTCTGCCCCACCTCTCCCTTTCTTGGGCCCTCAAGTCCTGGCAACATTCTTGTAAATCTTTTCTGCACTCTTTCCAGCTTAATGACATCTTTCTTATAACACAGTGACCAAAACTGTACATAGTGTTCCAAGTGCGGCCTCACCAACGTCTTGTACAACTGTTTTATTGTTGGAACCACTATTGATTTCCTTGCCTGAACATTCATGGGCCCTGGAGCAGAAAACTCCAAAAATTCACATTCTTAAAATGATGATTTTTGTCTTTCTTCTCTCCATCCAAAATGGTCGGCTACTTATCCTGATGCCATGACCCCTTATCCCAGACTCTCCAGCTCAATGAAATAATTTCTCAATATCTATCAACTCCATTTATAAGTGTCAGTCTTTGTAAAGTATCTCCCAGTCCTGATGGGTCTCAAGACTTGAATTATCAATGGGCTGCTTTCTTTTTCTATGTCTGTCTAAATTGCTAGGTACTTCCAGAAGTTTTAGTTTTGTGAAAATTAATGTTAGATTTCTTTTGGAGGGATCCTTTAACATTTGAAAGAACATTGTGCATTGCCCAGGAACTGCTGAATGTCAATTAACAAACAATGCATTATCCATGAAGCAATACTTCTGGTGTTTGGGACCTTAAATGGCAAGATTTATTCTCTATGATCCTGGAACATCCATCTGAGGCAGGCTAGCTGATAAAGTTCAAGAAGGTTCAGCAGACACTCTCATCATGAAGCTCTAGGTACTGCAGTCAAGAGGGGGATCCTACCCAAGGCTGGTCAATAATAGGGTAAGAAAGTTCTCAGAACCATATTTAAATTTCAAAATTAATAATCTCCAAACAAGATGTTAAGCTTACATTAAGTTGCACGAGTCTTTCCAGTGAAATTCATTTAAATCCTGTGAAAAATATCAAGAAACCAAAAGCAAGTGCAAAGCAAGTTGATCTTTTGCAATTTTTGGGTTGATTTCTGGAAGGTGTTCTCATTTACAAAAGTGATCATTCTCCAGACCACCACTGCTCTTGCACACATCTAGTGACAAAGGAGAAATACAATTTCACTAATAGGCAAATTTTAAATTATTTTAAGTATTAATTTATATTTAGTTCACCAAGAAACTAATGACTGTACCTTAAAGAATAATCAATAATTAGAAAAAACTTTATCATACACAGATGCAAGAGATGGCTAATGCTGGAATCTGGAGCAACATACAAAGTGCTGGAGGAACTCAATGGGTCAGGTAGCATCTGCGGAGGGAAATGGGACAGTCGATATTTTGAGTTGAGCCCCTTCATCTGAACTCAGTTACTTGAAGATCATGGAAAATACCTATTCATACTAATAAATCTGCATTTGGTTACTGTTCCTAAATATACTCTTGTAGTGAAGCGCTATGCATTGAGCTAGGAATAACAATGCGTAGTCGGTGGGTTGAACTCGAGACTGGTTTATTCGAACCTTGCCACGCTGGCTTTTAAACAGTTAAGTTCCTGCGCTCAACGCGCGGCGATGACATCAGAGGTGCGCCAACCAAACTCCTTCCCATGCGCGAGCTTTCTCCCTTTGCTGTTGGAGAAGGAGGCCAAGAGCCATTTTGTGGCTGGGCTGACTGCCGACATGCGGGCCAACTTCGGAGCCAGTTCGCTTGCGTCGAAGGTGAGTCGCCACGCTCTAAATAATAGCTGTATCCTGAGGTTTACAAGTTTACATAATTGTATCATGTTTGTAACTGAATTTGAATAGAAACAAATTATCAGTTCAAATTGGAAAACGGGTTAATTTTGAGAGCAATTTTTGCCTGGGTTGCCAACTGTGACCAAAGCCAATCTACCTTGACATCTTTTAAATGCAGGAAGTTATAAGCAAGAGCATTGTAACTCTGTAAGCTACCATGAAATCTGTGAAATAGTGAACAATTACAGTCTTTACCTACAGTCCAACCTTAGAAACAGAACTTGGAAACATGCTTAAAAGATAATTCACTCTTATCTGGGACATAGTCCATTTGGAATGAATACAGAAAATAATGTGCAAGAAGCAGATATGATTTTAAATGGTGTTAACTCTTATCTGGGCTATTCTGCTTTTGGCCTGTGAAATATTCCAATATGTAATGCAGAATATTGCAAATATGAACATAAGAAATAGAATCAGGAGTAGGCCATTCAGCCCCGTGTGTCTATTCAGCTGTTCACAAGGAAGACTGGTTGATCTTTAACCTCAGTACCACTGTCCTGCATTAATAACATATCCCATAATATCCAAAAATCTATCTCACTTTGTCTTGAATAAACTCAGTGGTTGAGTCTCTACAGCTTTCATGGGCAGAGAATTGCAAATATTCTCTGCACTCTGTGTGAAGAAATTCCCTTCTGATCTGAGTCCTAAATGATTGATTCCTTTACTTTGAAACTCCAACCCTTGGTTCTGCACACTCCAGCCAGAGGAAATATCATCCCTGCATCTACCCTGTGAAGCCCCACAAAAATATTTTATGATTCAATAAGATCATCTCTCAGTCTTCTAAATTCAAGAAACTATCCCTCATAAAATGCCCAATCCTATTCACTTTATCACAACTCTCGCCTTCCTTGGGTAGAGCGATCAGACCTATACACAATATTTCTGACATAGTCTTACCAGGACTCTGTATAATTTCAGTGAGATGCCTTTACTCTTGAGCTGAGATCCCTCTGTAATAAAGACCAACATATTTCCAGCTTTCCCACTTGTTAACTCTTAAGCGCTTTGTGAACAGGACACATATGTCTCTTTGAATATTAATTCCTGTGAATCTTTCCCCATTCAGATACTCTGCTTTTCTATTTTTTTTTACCACTGTGGATAATGTCACAACTTTCCACAATACATTCCATTTGCCATGTTCTCACTCATTCACTTAGCCTGTCTATATCTTCCGAAAGTCTCTCTGCATCTCTTCACAGCCCACACAACCACCTGTCATCAACAAATTGTATATGTTATTCTCCATGCCTTCATTCAAACTGATGATATAGGCTGCGAACATCTGGTGCCCAGTATCAATCCCTATAGTACTCCACTACATCACAGTGTCCCAATTTGAGAATGTCCAGTTTATTCATGCTCTCTGTCTGCTGTTCATTGACCAGTCCATGGCAGTATATTACCCACAATCCCATGAGCTCTAATTTTGTTTAATAACCTCATGTGTTTCACCTTATCAAAGGCCTTCTGGAAGCCCAAATAAATACATCTACTGGTTCTCCCTTATCTATTCTGTTTGGTGCAACCTCAGATTTCTCAACCATGATTACTCTTTCATAAATCCATGTTCACTCTGTCCAATCCTATTATTATTTTTAAAGAACACTCTTAACACTTCAGTAGTAATAGAGTCTAGTGTTCTCCCTATGAGTAATGTTAGGCTAACTGGTCTGAAGTCCCCATTTTCTTTCTTCCTTCTTTCTTAAATATGAGGTTACATTTGTTATCTTCAAATCTATGAGAGCCATTCTGGAATCTGTTGAATTCTGGAAGATAACAACCAGTACATCCATTATCTCCATTGCCATTTCTTTTTCAAAACCTTGGGAAGCTGATCATCAGGTTCTGGAGATCTATCAGCTTTCAGTCCCATTAATTTCTTCAATACATTTTTTTAACTAGTGCTTATTTCTTTTAGCTTCTCATTGCCTCTAGATCTGCAGTTCTTCACTATCTATAGTGTTTTCTGTGACTTTTATCAAAGCAGGAACAAAATATTTGTTTAATAACTGTCACTTCCTTTTTGGCCAAATAATTTACATTACCTCAATCCATATGGGACTCAAATTAACATTTCTATTTTATTCTTCCTATGCACAATGTGCCTGCATTTGTGTGGGATCATTTGCTACACATAGAGTTAAACATCATTACATCAGTGTTGGTATTTGTTTTACATTTTTTTCAGAAATTGTTCACACTTTTACTGGTGAGAGCACTAAATTTAATTACATCTCCACATGGCACAGCTCAAAATGTTCCATTCTTCCAAATAAATGTGTTGTGCACTTTGCAAGCTGACCCCACATAAATGTAGCACAAGTCCCAAATGATTGGTTTAGTGACATTTACTTGCATTATTTTTGTAGGAGGATCAATTTGCATTAAACATCTGTCAATTTTACTGATCTTAAAAGATGTCTAAGTTTATTCAAGCCTAAAGTTTGGTCCTTGTCTGATTAATGAACTGAATTTTGATTAGTTGTTATCATTCAACCCTAATGAATGTTCCATACAATATGCAAACTGTATCAAATTTATGCCACACTACCTATTGACATTTTTCAGTCAATATTTTAATCCACGGCAGGCACATTTGCAATATCGTCCTTCAATTCAACTACACTTTATAGGCTCCTGAAGACTGTGACAACTCATATTCAGTCTGTATCTGAATTACAATACATCTTGTCATCTACTGAGAATGCTTTTAAAACATGGGAATAGTATGAGGACCTGTTATATTTCTAAGTGTCCCACTCATCTCACGCTTGTTAATTTCAACTTGTCTTGTCAGTCTTAGTACTGACACCAAAACAAAAGCAAATGCCTTCTTACTGACAGTGTAGCATAATGAACATATAATTGATATACACAATATTGCAGTAGTCAGAGAAATTTGTCCTACATTTAAGAATATAGCTGAATCTGTGATGAACCTTGATTTATTATCAATTAATGGATGAGGATCACTGAAGAACATTATTGGCTCGAAACACCTGTGAGACAAAGGTAGGTTTTGGGTAATTTGGTTTTATTATCAATCAATTGGGAATTTAAATGTATTTGATTGTTTTAAGTATTTGTAAGTTTTTGTAATTTTTTAAATAATAGAACTTTTGTTTAAACTTAGTAGCATGTTTTATTTAATAACTTTTAAACATCTGTGAATGTTAGACTTAATTGAACATTTCATCAAAGAGCCAGTATGGGTTGAATGACTTTTTCTGTGTTGTAAGATTCCAGAATGCAATGTTCCTCCCTGTGTTGGGATCTCTCATTAATGGAGCAGCCCACATAATGTTTACGTGCATTGAGTAGGTTTATTCTTTGCTCACGTTGATTTTTCCAGGTAGTCTTCTGTAGCAATTTTATGTATGAGATTTTACTGTTCCTGTTGGATGTGATGTTCTGTAGGAAGATAACTTAATACTGGTAAAGAATCATGTCAGGACATAATGTTTTAATGAGGCAAAATCATTAGTTTCTGTAAGATGGTATCTGCCCTCTGACTTTGGGACTATATTGTGTTGGCTCATTATTAGTGGTTCAAAGGCGCCACAGCAGTTAGTGTTGCTTCCACACAGCTCTAATGACCGGGTTTCAATCCTGACCTTGAATTCTCCCTGTGACTGTGTGGGCATCCCAACAGGGGCTCCAAGTTCATCCCACATCCCAAAGATGGACTGGTTGGTCGGGTTAATTGGTGACTGTAAATTACCCTAATGTAGTTGGGTGGTAGGGGCACCTGGGGGGAATTGATGGGCACGTGCGAGTGAATAGATTACAGGGAAATAGAGTGGGGCAAATAATGAACCTAGTCATAAACGAACCTGCTCATAAACCTTATGTGAGCTCCACCATCAATCGTCTCCTTCTACATCATAATAAATATGAAAATTGATGTAGTCACTGCAATCGTTCTCCAGATGGTTAGATATTCCTATATTTCAAATGCTGGGTGATTGATTGGAAATGCCCTTTACTTAAATACTTATAATCAAATTTCCCAGACAAAATACCAAACATGCCTTCAATGTGCCTTCTCCCAAATACTTTGCAGCTCCAAGGGAGCATTGCATGGTGGGGTTTGCTCAAGACAGAATCACTATAACAAATCCTTTTCCCAGCAGTAATGGATCACTGCCTCCTGAATGTTAGAAAACAAAAATGTTGATTTTGCCAAGGATAGACAGTGAGCTACATTTCAAATCTTGAATGTTTTCTTAAAAGTTTCAAAAATCTAAGAAATGTTTGAATCTTGCATTGGAAGTTCCAAGAAAGAATCTCTCTACAAAAAGCATACTCTAGGTACTGTAGTACAGAAGAATTAGCCTGTTTTAAGTCACACAAGACAATCTGCTGATGTGCTGAAACAAACTGAATATGATTATAAATATCGGCTTGTAAATTTATGTTAATGTAAACTAAAGCAACTTCCTGACTTAAACTATCCCTAACTTCGTCTACTGTTGTACCATCTGCTTTTCATGAGAAATTGAAGATAGATGCGTTCAAATGGTTGGAGATCTAGTTTAGAAATAACAGGCTTTCTTTTTATACATTCTGGCTTCTGATATCATACAAATAAACATATCAAAGTGAGTCAACTCACAAAAGTGAGACACTCCGACCACCACAGGAGTGACAGAAGTGATTTTGACAACAAATGCATATTCATAGTAGAAGAACAGTCAATATACATTTATAGAGGATCTACGAATCAAATCAAATTCTTTCACAAATTCTAAGAGAAGGAAAGGTTTATGGTATATTTGGACCTTCAAATATAAGAAAACCGATGGTATATTTTGATTGGCAAAGCTCATATTTACAAGTTTAGCATAATTGTACTATATTCCTGAATGTGTTACTTCAGGGAATTAGACAACATTTTATAAATTTTTAGATTAAACTGTGTTATGCGAGTCAATCTTTTGCTTCCTTTTCTATTATGAGCTCTTCATCCCTCTTACAATGACAACTCTTGAACTAAAACAAAACAACTTTAACCGCAACTCTTTTCCAACATATAAGGGTGTATTTAAAGCAGAGATTGATAGGTTCTTGATTGGTAAGGGGGTTAAGGGCTACGGGGAGGAGACGGGAGAATGGGGTTGGAAATAAAATCAGCCATGATTGAATGGTGGAGCAGACTCAATGGGCTGAATGACCCAATTCTTCTCCTATATCTTATGGTCTTACATAGGGTTTGGATTTCTATGAAGACGAGCCAGGATTTATTCAACAATTTTAACAATTGTTTCTGGAAAAATCATTTCCTTTGCCCACGCACTTCATTATAACTATGCATTTGAATTTCAGCTTGTCAAAGGGTGTATGGTCAGGTATCATACATGTACAGTAAATATGCATCAGTGGCACCTGCTCCAAATGTAGGAGTGTTTACACTGGTGTTCAGCTGCAGATTGTGAACTCTGGAAAGAGCACTGTTGGAAAAAAACAGCCTGACTCTGCTGCTCTCCAAATAAACTATGAGCTAATCAATACATTTCCAGATTTGCCTGCACCCTCTTCTTTTCCGGGCTTTTTTGAGTTGATTTAAAATGGATACGTTTGCCCCCATCAAGCATAGATTCTAAATAGCCTATTGGAGACATACTAAGAAGGTGCCAAACGAGGAAGGAAAAACCACCACTCTGTATTACTTAATATACAAACCCCCAAAATAGATCTGCCAACAGCACCCCAATTTTTCAGATGATTTCTCCACAGTCAGAATCCTGATGGAAATATTTTGGTCCATCTTTGTATTGCTTCCAGCCACAGGGAAGGAATTTTGCATGTTCAATTTTTATCTTTCAATATATTTCACATGACCCATTCACATATGTCAGCAGTGGTAATACACAACACACAGTGACATCCCAATCTACCATTTGTTACTGTCACATGATCCTCAAACACCTCCATTCAACCTACATTTTACTTTGAATGGAAAATCTTCCATTATTAACAATGTTTTAAAGTCAATGTGATGCTGCAATTACATTATGGCATTATTCATTATCATCAAATGGCTGAGGTAAAGTTCATTATTTGAAGAGATTAAAGTCTTGCCAAGTTGTGGAAAACAGCAAAACAACAGAAAGGCAGTATCATTTTTCCTGAGAAAACAAAGGATTCAAATTAATTCAGAGCTCCATGTTTATTTAACCTTATATTTTATGACATATTTACTAATGGTTATGCAGAGTTGCTTGTCTAGAACTATAAGCAAACTTACTACCACACTTAGAAAATTGTTTACTTCAAATGTTAAATCTATTGTATCACATTCTAATAACACATCCTGTCATGAGCCAATTGGATTAGTCATATTAGCTTCCAGCTTTTTCAAATTAAAAGTTCTGTATGATTCATTGATTACATCATCCACTTTGTTATGAAACAAAAGAATTCTTGATTCCAGAGGCTGAATTACAATGTGGATAGGGTGATTCTATTTGACCAGAGCATGGCTGACTAACTGCAGATTCAATCAGTTTGCCCATATTCGGCATTCAATGTACAGAGTTTACTGAATACCTGAAGGTATTCAATGGTATAATTGAAGGGTTCAAATAACATAACTTGCTACAGAAAAGCAAATATGTTCTGACTATTCAGATCAATGAAATTAATGTACTTCATGCTTTGCAGAGTTTCATACAAAATATAAAATAACATATTTAAATTAAAATACCTTTTAAGCTTGTGGGCTTTGTGCTTTTCCATAGCTATTAAGGGTATTTTCAACTGGTGCAATGTTGTAAACATCAATACCTACAGGTTCTTAAGGAAATGGAGTTTGTAATGTGGATATGCTACATTTCAAGATTATTTCATGATTGAATTAGAAATTAAAACAAATTTTATGTAAGCATCTATGAAAAGCTGCTTTGTTATTAACAGCACAATGGCTCAAAACAAAACTTGCATAAATCTCCAATCTTTCCAAATTTCATACTACTAGATATTTTTCAGAAAATCTCGGATGCATAATTGTGCTGCTTTGGTTGTGCACTGCTACTATTGCAGTAATTAAACACCTGAACATTATTATTACTGTAACAACATAGACTGTTTCAACATCTTTGCATGTGAGATGAAACACAGAACAGATAGCTTGGTCGGAGAATACATGGTTACCTGGATGTGGGTTTTAGAGGACAGAAACTAAGTGGTGCTGAACAACAAAAAAAAACAAGGTTCATCATACATTACGTAGAAGTGATAAGAGCCACAAGAAAAACCACAGTGGGAAAAGTGTGACATAAAATTGTGACATTAATACCCTAAACAGAAATTCTAAACAAGTTTTATTGAAATGATACAAAATATTGACAACTGCAATGTTCCTGATATACAAGAAATTTGACAATGCCTGATGTACCTTGTGATGCTGGGTCAGTTACTATCTCATGGAGAACTGTCTACATGGGATTTGTTGTCATTGGTTTGAGCCAATCTTAGCCAGTCTCGTAATTTTAATGGCTATGAGTAAAGGAACAAAGTATGAACACAGAATGATTACTGAGTGGATTTACACTTTGAAGAGCATGGACATTGCTTCCTGTAGCAATTTTCAGTTACTACCTTTTGAAAATCCTTCTGACAGTTTTTACAACCAACTCTATCAAGTTTTTTTTTTGTTTCTACTTGTAAATCAATTTTGATTGCCATACTAGACATATGTATTGGAATTGGAGATGAGTGAGCAACATTGTGATGTACATTTCTCAACACAGTTGTTGACTTGGTCTTTACATCACAACAAAGTTTGTTCATTCTGTCCATATCTGCCAGCGCTGATTAAGTCACCTTATGTCTGCTGGTATCATCATCAAAAGATTACCGGGATGTACACGAGAATGAGAAACAATGATGCCAAGCATACCCTTGATAGTATTCCGCACAGTTTTAGAGTAAATTTATTTTTATCAAACCTCCGTATTTCCTACAGCAAATTCATCAAGTGACTACAGACAAGACTGTAGTTTCTCAGGAAAACAAGTCTGCTCTATCTTTTGTCCATTGTTCTAAACTTATCCTCTGCATGGTTGCTCCATTCTTGACAAATGACAGGATAATTTTATGTCAATGCAATGGATTTACACATGGATTAGCTCAGAATTCAAAATGGCAATGCCAATTATTTTGTGCATGGGTGCTCTTTGGGTACCATGTGGCATTAATAGTGCATGCAGACACTTAGAGAATGGATGGTGTTCAACATTATGTTGGCGAGAGCATTAACAGGACTTCACAGAACACTTGCTAAAAAAATTGACAATGGTGGTGCATTTTGCAGGTTTGTAATCAAGTCAAAATCCTCCCTTCAACATATATTGCTGAAGCTGGATTCAGCAGGAGAAACAATCCAATCCCCACCACTCCCAACCAACAGCATCCACTCCCCTCTCACTCTATCAATGCTATTTGTAGGGTTTATCAACTACTCACAGGCTGAGAGTTCCAGGATTTTGACCCAGCTGCAGAGAAGGAACAGAGAGGTGTTACTTTTCTTTTTCTGAATATTTGCTGTCATAATCATTCCCCTTTGTAGAGGTTGTGTGAACTTTCTGTTGATTGAACTTTTGTTGAACTTTCTTGTGAAAAATCATGAGAAGTTTTTGATTTGTTAAATATTCTGATGAGTTGCTGCAGTGTTGTTTATAAATGGGATTATTGTGTACCACCAGTTGTTGGAAAGGGAGATCAGGATGGTGGATGGGAAATAAATCAAGCAAGCTGGATTATCCTGTATGGTATTAATCTTCATGAGCTTTGTAGGAGCTGTGTTCATCCCCATACGTGGTGAGAATTCGATCACGTTCCAGAGTTTTGCCTGGTTGACAGCAGAAAGGTTTTAGGAGTCAGAGGAGATGAGGGATGTCCTCTCAACACTCAGCCCCACATACCATGTGATGCCTACACACAAAAGAGAGGAATGAAGATATAAGGAGGAGCTGAGTTACCTGATATCCACCCTCTAGTCTGTTGTTATAGTTGCAAATACTATCTTTTCCGTGACATTTTTGATAAATTTTGATAATGTGGACTGTGGTAATTGCTTTCTCTCTTGTTGGAGATAGCAAGAGAGTGGCATTTAGGTGGGATTAATGCTGCTTGCCACTTCTCATCCCATTTCTAAAGGTTGCCCAGGTCTTTTTACTACCTCTGGCATATTCTACTTAGGCTTCTCTTCACTATAAGAGTGATGTTAATAGATCATTCCTGGCAATTCAGCCAGAAAAGTGCTCCCATTGTCATTTTCCACCTCATCCTCCCTTGACCTTTTCCTTCTTCTCCACCACTTTCTGCTCCCCCAACAATATTATCTGCAAATTATGGAATATGCAACAGACTAGAAAAGGTTGGATCACCTGCTCTATGCTGTCCAACAACACATCTCTTAACTGGTCCAGGCAGTGAACAGATTGTTTCTGGGCACAGTTTGTTCAATTAATCATCTTGCATGTGGCAACATGGCTTTCAATATATTTCTACCTCTCTCTTGTGTATGGGCTTCATTTGGGCAAGAGCAGGATAGAAGATATCTGTTCTCCCCAAGTTACCACCATTTGGGTTAATACTATGGGTGAGAACAGATTGTAAGATATCAGCTCTTTCCCCAGATATTAATTGTTAGCTATTGTTATCATCTGGCTATAAGTACAGTGAGCTGTACACTGAGAGCTGGATCCCTACTTCACTTCTAGTATGGACTCTTAAATTCAGTATGGGTGCGATCAATGACTCTTTAGACCATTGGGAATTCTCCTTTGCTGGAAAATCTCCTTCATGCTTCTTCTGCTGTTCTCCACCCACAGAGAAGGAGAAGAACTCTGCTGCTAAAATCTTTATGACCTTCCTTGTGCAGTTGAAAAATCAATGAGAGAAGGAAAAAGCAATCACGGAAGGAGGACCACAACACCTGCTGCCAGAGATGTCAGGGCTGAGACTATAGCTCAGTGATTACAAAATGGTCCTCACAGTAAGCCTGGTAATACTGGCAGACCTCCTCTCCATAAAGGAAGGGTGCATGGGGTGCAGACATGCTGTACTCTTGTGATTCTTGGGTGGGTGGTGGTGGGTTTACTGGAATTAATCAATAGTGGTGATCTGTATGAGGACAGATTGCAAAGGATTCCAGTACTTTCAATTCACCTGTCTATTTGATCCATTATCTCTGAACCCTGAGGTAGTGTGGGCTTCCACCAATGTAACTTATGCAAATCCTGCATTGAGATATTGGTTATATTTCACTAAAAAAGTGATAAAATTATTTAGGTAAGACAGAAGAGTGCTGCTGCCATGCAACACAGGATGGATAAGGATCAATCTCATCCATAGAGGCGTGTTTTCTAATACTTTGCCAAACCGATAGAAGAGTCAATCCTTCTTTTCTGTTTTTGTCCATTGCTAATCGCTGTTGCCTTCAGGCTTTGGCAGTTTCCCAGGTGTAGCCACCTTTAGCTTGTTATCTGGCCCACAAGGAGTGCCAGTTTCTAAACTGATCCCTGGGAATAATGGGTGTGCCGGATGTAACATAATTAGAGCAATTGTTCTCTGATCTCTGTTTTCCTATAGGAGCCTCTTGCTGTGAAGGAGGCCCTGGATGAAGCATGTGAGGTCAGGATGACAGAAAAAGAATGTAAACCGAAAACAATTAGTGCATACTAGTTTAACTTGCTGAGACTACTGCACCTAGACTGTGTTGAGTGAAAAGGTTACAGTAATGTGCAGGCACTGGATCAAGAGCAGCTTCCCTACCCTAAGTGCCGATGAATCTCAGGAAGCTCCTGCTCTGCCATTGGACTTTGTGTGACTGACAGCTGGGAATTCGCTGGCAGGAATTTCAACATTTCCACATCTGTGCATGAGTCCCAAAACTCTGTGCTACTTGTGCTGGGAAATAATGACAGTTCTTGGTGGAACTACAGTCAATACCCAGCACAATACAAGCATGCGTGTGAGACTTTCATCAGAAACAGCCAGACATAAATTCTGCAACAATAATAAGTTTGTTGTCTTGGTTTGATACAAAGATTTATAACATATGGGGAAGATTCAGTTCACTGATTAATTCATAGAGCTTCTATGAGTTGTGTGAACAACAGTATTCGTCATTCCTGCTAATTTCCTTTGTCTATCAGTAGGATGTCTGTCTGAGACATTTTACACATTATTAAAGAGGAAATTTGTTGAAGTAACAGGAGTTATTTTTTCTAGGTAATTATAATAGGCTACAGAACAAAGAACAACAACATTGAAACAAATAATCGCTATTCCATCATAAAGATTGTACATTGATTTGGATAAGATCTTATTCAAATCTTTTTTGCAATTTTGGGCATTATCTGAAATGTCACAAGAAATCAATGTAGTATTGGCTATAAAAGAGAAGTTGTTGTTTTAAGGCAGCTATCTCTTTAAATAGTGTCAGGTGGGTTACTGCTCTTTGGTTTGTGATATTGCTTGTTGGAATAAACAGCATTGTGTGTTGGAGTTCCTGAACCTTGGTGAATTTGACCAAAACTTTGTATTGTAGTAAAACAGAGAAACCATATACTGCAGCTAGTTTTAGTGTTTCTTCTGCCGATCAACCAATACTCATGCAGAACGCCTACTCATTCCCCACAACCTTCACCTCTCCAACAGCTCAAACCTCTCCCTCTCTGGTGACAACACAAAAAGCAGCTCAAGTAAGAAGGTATCATGATTCCTAAAACTAGGCAAGGAGCAGCTGTATGCAAGGCCTGAAGGAAAATAAATTATTTTAAACATTCTTAACAAGAAATTAAATGCAGGGCAAAATTCTGTGGAGACTAGAAATTTAAATGATATTTAATATACGAAAAACAATAATGGCTAAACCACATTAAACTGCAATCCAAGAAACAAGAATATAAACAAATATTATTTTTTGACAAAGGCAGTTGGTAATTGAGGACAATCTTGGGTTGCAGTAAGTAAGTTAAACAGATTTGTAGTGTCTTGAGATAATTTCTGGTTCAATGGAAGGAAGGTGTCTCAAGAATCAGACTTCAAATAATCATTGGTTAAATCATCCTGAGAAGTTACAGATTCCAGGACATGTCTAGCTGTGTTTCTTGTTTAATCTGATTACTAGTAATGAAAAAATGATAATCCGTTTGACAGATGGTACACCTGAGGAATTCTGTCAAAGTGCAATTAAGTCTGTGAACCTCAGCCTAATATCCAATGTAAAAGGTGTGGAAGTCATATATAAATACTACAGACCCATAGTGTTATAACCTAATGGCAACTAATATTATGAATGCTTGGCTGCTGCTAGGAACTCTGCTTCAGATTGCTCAATCAAGAGCACAAGTACCTCCTTTGGTTTTCATGACAATGGAGTGATCACCTTAATGAAGTTGCAAGGTGTAGCTCCAATGTTTTTGCACACCCCAGCAAGGTTCAATTTTTTTGAACTAAGGTCTTGTTTTTGCATAGTTGTTTTTTGCTCTCTCTTCATTGTCTTGTATAATTTATATTCTGTGTGTTGTCTATAACTACGTGCCTGTAATGCTGCTGCAATGTACCTGTAACCTCACCGTACTTGTGCACACAGTAGTAATCTCGACTTGACTTGACTTGAGGTAACTTCTCAGGAGCACTGTAAATGGCGTTGACATCTGCTATCTTTATGTAATGACGATATCCTTGTGAGTTACTGTAGGACAGTATCAATGTCTGCTCTGACGTTTTTTTTGTGGAAATCTCATCCACTATAAATTTTTAAAATTTTACTTACAGCGTGATAACAGGCCCTTCCGGCCCAACGAGTCTGCGCTGCCCATTTTAAACCCCCAAATTAACCTACCTGTACATCTTTAGAATGTGGGAGGAAACCGAAGCACCCGGAGGAAACACACGCAAACACGGGAGAATGCACAAACTCCTTACAGACAGCGACCGGAATTTAACCCCGATTGCTGGCGCTGTAATAGCGTTGCGCTAATCGCTACGCTACCGTGCCGCCTATATTTCCACCGACATGATAACCTACTAAGAATCTTATAGAGGAGCAGAAATATCCAATCCCATAGACCCCTGAATATTCACAATCTCAAACCTCAGTCAGAATTTAATAAATAGAGTTCATAAGATTAATTTAAAAGAACTTCTAAAAGAAGATGTGGAGCTCTCAACCAACCACCAATTTCCCTTATCCACAGTCTTCCACCATTGCTGCATGAGTAATTAATGTACAGCGGACATAAGTTGTGATCGGAATTTATTTTCATTGCCTAAGCAGCGAGTACATTTTTTGCCAATTTAACATAACTCAGGGATAATATTTTAATAAAAGTGACAGGCACAAGTGAACTCAGTCTGTTGCTTTATCTTTCCCTGACGAAATTCTATTGGTTGCAGGCTGAGGGATACAGAGGTCAGCCATTTACTCCCAATAAAGATATAATAGGGCAATGAAAGATGAATGTGTGGTACTGCTGTTTAACAGAGGATATAGCCCAGCTGATTGAAGGATGAGGATGAAGGCTGAGTCCATCAGTCTGCTGGTTTATCTTCTGCTCACCAAGACAGTATGTGGAAAGTCCATTATTGCTATTTAATCACTCTTTAAAATGAGAACAACCTCCTGTTTTAAAAAATATGATAAAGTTTGACAGTCCTCTATCCTGTTCAGACTGTAGATTGTCTCATTGTGGAGAAATTAAGTCTGCTATGTTGTGGCTTCTCACCAGAGAAGCCAGTGTTTTGTGCGGCAGTGTTTGTGACTTATTAATTAATGGTTCTAAAAAACTACACGAGTACTTATCAGTCTATTTGCAGGTAGGAAAGTATATAATAATTTGCAAATTAAATACAGACATATTTAAATATTACTTGGATTAATCTAACATATCTAGGATCTCTTTAATGAGGTGATCTGTCTGCCATTATATCACTGTAAGACTAAGTGGAAATGTCACTAATGTGACAAAAATCTTTAATTTACCAACTGAATTGCTCTGGAACAAAGCTGCATGCAATAGCATAGGGGCTGTTGTGTCCATGAATTAAACACAACATTGTAGTTTATTGTCAAGATGTATTTTAAAATGGGTAATGCAACTTTGTTGTAATGGTCTTTTGAAAAATATCAGTGCTTATGTGTTTCTTTTTTATTGTGGGATTAAAATCACTTGGAACTAATGACATTGTTGCGACATTGCCATGCTGTTTTAATTTGTGTTAAACTAAATTTCCTTGAAGTGCCTTAACATATTTGAGAGAGATAAAATTGCAATTTTATTTTTGTTTTATATGTCAAGAACATAATTAACATAAGATTTTGCAATAGATCTTGTACTTTTGGTCTTGTTATCTGTGGTTCACTCTGATATACAGATAGTTGTGTGCTGTCAAGTAATGCAAATTGATAAATGCCAGCAAGCATATAGCTAGGAGACAATCTGTCTGTCACCATGGTATCACTTTTTCATCTTGAAAACAGTGTGACAATATTTATATGCATAAAAACTGAAAGTCACATATTTTAATCCAAAGATAATGCAAGATCAGTAGGAACTGATATGAGTCACCAGTCTGGTTCTGGTTACTTAATCTGTGAGCTGGAACAATGCTAATATTACAGGCTGTAATGTAACAAAGAAAGCCTCCCAGCATAGAAACACTCACTTAGGAAAATTAGAAGTTTTAGTTTTCACAGCTGAAATATCTGTTAGAAATTATAAACTGTAACTACAAAGAAAAGAACAGAGCTCTGCCTCTCATACACATTTGGAATAAATTTTAAATATCAACAAAGGTTGTTCTGTTGGATGTGACTCACAAGGAAATGTGTCTGGCTAGTAAAGCCGAGTAAAGAAAATAAGCCAGATTTGCTTCTTTATTGAAGGATGGAATCAGACTGGGTGCAGAAGTATAAAACCATGTAGGCTACAGGAATCAGGAAATACTTATTTACTCTTAGAATGATTAATAGCTGGAGTGATTGAAGACTATTTACAAAAAAAATAGTCAAGTGCAATTTAAAATATTTAATATTCTGGAAGATTGTTGGTTCCTATGTTTACTTTGGTCTCTGCTGCCAAGTCCACTGTTAATCATTCTTCAAGTACCTGAAGTAATTTCTGAGCTTGTCAACTAAGTGCTATAGAGGGGGCCTGGGCAAACATTATAGCTTACACTGGGGAAAGTAGGCGTGTTATAAGTACAAATGTCAAGATAAGATATTTTTGCATTCCTTGTGGTATTGTATTGTTATTGTTTTGACAAAATAAAAGAACAAAGCAAGGCTTATAGTTATTTAATTTCATGTCAATTCAAATGCTTTACAGCCAATGAAATGCTTCCTGAAGTTTAAAAACTGTTGCAAAATTAGGAAATGGAATGAACAATGACACAAATGAATGGAGATGCTGTTCCTACACCAATTTTAATGTGGCACAGGTTGATGGGCAGATTCTTTCCATAAGTGCTGGTGAATTGCCTAAGCTTTGCACTTCATCACCTGGTTCCATGAGGAGTCTATCATCAGGACATAGTCAGGAAAACTCTGGTTAATAAATGTCAGCAAGTTTAGGACTGTCCCATTCAAACACACATAGACAGGAGTGTTGATCTTGGTGGTGTTTTTCCAGAACTATCAGGCCATTTCGTCTTAACTTTTTTTCTGTAGTTCTAATGAAAGGAGATTGATCTGAAATGTTATCTTATTTGTCTTTCAATGGATGCTCCAAGTCCAACTCTTATCAGCATTTTATCTTTTTAAATTGGACAAGACTTTTTGTTCAGCTTAAACCAAGCGAGTAGAATTAGGTGTCAACCTCATTGGAAATGCCCGTTCAGATAAGCATTCCTATACTGTCCTCTACATATTTGCTCATGTCAAAAAGTCTGTGAACATCTGATATCAGTGTCAAATTCTACATTAGCAGTTCTATAGACTTCAGCATAAAAGCTGAAAACTACAATAATATTTCTTTTTATAATTTGGTTACCAAATAATCTTATGCATAGAAATATTTTTATATATTAATTTCAATTAGATGTTGATACCTGCAGCATAGGACCATAAGATATAGGAGCAGAATTAGGCCATTCAGCCCTCTGAGCCATTTGATCATGGCTGATTTACTTTTCCCTCTCAACCCCATTCTCTTGTCTTCTCCCCATAACCTTTGATGCCCATATTAATCAAGAACCTATTAATTTCCACTTTAAATATACCCAATGACTTGGCCTCCACAGGCATCTGTGGCAATGAATTCCACAGATTCACCACCCTCTGGGAATTCATTGCCTAAGAAATTCCTCCTCATCTCTGTTCTAAAGGGACGTCCTTCTATTCTGAGGCTGTGCCCTCTAGTCCTAGGCTCAGGATGTCTTTACATGGCAGTAGAGCACATTAAAGCTTCAAGGCAAAATATTAATGTGAGATTATTTTTTAAATCCTAAATTTTCTTGATTCAATCCTATTGCAGCAGTAAGATGATGATTTGATCTTTTGCATCTCACCAACAAACTTCTCATGGGAGTGAAACTCATCAGCAGAGCTGGTGGGAAGCTGTTTGACTGACATTGACTACACTCTAGAACCGAGGTCATCCACTCCACAATAGTTGAGCTGTAGTATGCAGATGATACTTATGTTTGTGTGTACTCAGAGGCCATGCTCCAAGCCACTGTTGACTCATTCACAGAGGTATACAGGAGAATGGGCCTCAAACTCAACATCCGCATCCTCTACCGACCTGCCACTGACATGTGACACTTCCCTCTGAGTCACTCTGAGACACTGGAAAATGTGGATCACTTCCTGTATCTCAGGAGCCAACTTTCAGTTGAAGGTAGACTTTGATGATGAAACTTACTACTGCCTTTGCCGTGCAAGGAAAGTCTTTGAGGAAAAGGGTGTTTGAAGATAAGGATCAAGACCTCAGATGTGGCAAAAAAACTTATGATCTACCAGGCACCATTGATCCCTGCCTTCCTATAAGCTTCTGAGACCTGGACTACCTATAGAAGGCACTTGAAAGATATCACCAACATTGTCTCTGCAATTGTTTTTTAAATTTACTGGATGGATTAGTGAAACCATGTCAGTGTCTTCTTCCAGCCTGAGTCTGTCGTTACACTCAGCCACTTTCATTGGCCAGGCCACATTGTTCACATACCTGACAGAGACTCCAACAAAAAAGATACTCTATGAGTGCTGTCACAGGAAGAAATGAGGAGGTGGACAGAGGAAAACACTCAAGGATGCACTCAAAGCCTCCTCGAAAAATGTGAATCCCATGGCTGCTCAAGGTGTATTGAGAATCTTGAGCCCCTGTGTCAGGAAAACACAGAAACCCTCTATAAAGAGCAGAAAGAGCACATCACCTTACAAACTAACCACCTGCCTGTTCTTCAGGCAACCCCAGAAGATTCTGTGGTTGCCACATTGGCCTCATTATTCACCTCAGAACCAAAACATACAAGTCATCCTTGATCCTGAGGGACTGCCTCAAAAGGAGGAGGAGATCAGGCATTTTCACCACAGGAATGATGAGCAAGCCATCATGGTTACATTTGCACACCCCCTAGTGGCTAATTTCAGTGCACCAATCAAAACAACAATGATGTTTAAGGTGTGGCGACTCACCTTACCGGTATCAAACCGGCTTCCGAGATCGCGAGCGTTGTCGGAGCCCCCGACCCAAGATGGCACGGGGCCCTCCTTCTTCTCTATCGTTGGACTAGGAAAGCCCGCGTGCGGGAAGGTCAGGTGACCTGCGCGTGACGTCAGCGGGGGAACTGAAGCGCGGGAAGAGTTTCGGTATTAAAAGGCGCACCACACCCCTGTCAAGCAATCGACTTCTCACTCCAAGCAACAGACTCCATGCTTTTATTCTATAGTAGTGTAGCTAGCCACTACAAAGGAACAGATTAACATCTATTCTACTGAAAATGGATGTGATACTGTTAGCCTTTAAGAAAGGGAAAAAAATCAATTCCAGGAAATAACTTCTCTCATCCCAAAACAAAATAAGTTTAAATTAAAAATAAAAGCAGAAAATGCTGGAAATACTCAGCAAGTCAGGTAGCATCTGTGGAGAGAAAAAAACAAAGTTAACGTTTCAGGTCAAAGAGGTCTGATAACACTGAAAATTATGGACATCAAGATGAAAGTACTTGCACAAAGGAAGATGGGTTTGGCTGTTTGTCAATTATCCCAGCCACAGGACATCACTGGAGGGGTTCCTTAAGGAAATGTTCCAGGCTCATCTTCAGTTACTTCATCAATGCCCTTCCTTGCATCATAAAGTCAGAGATGGGAATGTTCTCAGATGATGCCATAATACTAAATTCCATTCACAACATTTTAGGAAATGAAACTGACCATGTTGCATGCACCAAGTCCTAGACAACATCCAGAGTTGACTATTAAGTAACAAATAACATTCATACATTTAGTAAGGCAATTCAATTGCACAGGAATGTATGAAGATGCAGAGAGCACTAGACTCAGCCCGATACATCACAGGCATATCCCTCCCCACCATCAGTAGGATCTACATGAGGCATTGTCTCAAGAAGGCAAAATCTGTCATCAAAGATCCCACCATCTGGGCCATGCCATCTTCTTGCAGCTACCATTGGGCAGGAGGTACAGAAGCCTGAAGTCTCACACCACCAGGTTCAAGAACAGCTACTTCCCTGCAATCATTCAGTTCTTGAACCAACCTGCACAACCCGAGTCACTACCTCAGAATAGCAACACTATGATCACTTTGAACTACAATGGACTTTGTTTTATTTTCTAATTGGGGTCTTTCTTGTAAAAATTATGTATAATTTCTGTTTTTCCTGTGAATGCTGTGTATCTGATGCTGTGTGCCTGTGATGCTGCAGCAAGTAAGTCTGTCATTGCACCTGTGCATACATGCACTTGTGCATATGACAATAAACTCCACTTTGACTTTGACATTTATGCTACAAAGGTGTCAGGCAATCACCATCTCCAACAAGAGGGTCTAATCAACCACCTTTGACAATCAACTGCATTACAATCATCCAGTCCCTTACCATCAATATCCTGAGCATTGCCTTTAAACAGAAGTTCATCTGGACCAGCCACGTAAATACCATGGCCATTAAAGCAGGTCAGAGGCTGGATGTGCTGAGGCAAATGACTCACTTCCTGATACCACAAAGTCTTTCCACATTTACAAAGCAACAAGTCAGGAGTGTGATGGAATACTTCCGTTGCCTGGATGTGTGTAGCTCCAATAGCACTCAATATGTTCAACACTATCTAACACAGCAAACAACTTGATGATTCCCCAGCAACCTCCTTAAACATTCATCATCAGTGTACACTAGTAGAAGTGTGTACAATCTGCAAAAAGCACATTACTCACCTTGGCTACTCCAATAGGATCTCCCAAACCTGTCACCACTACCAACAATAAGGCTTCAAGCACATCACTGCCTGCAGGTTCCCCACCATCTTGACTTGGAAATACACTACCAGTTTTTTATAGCCGCTGGGTCTAAATCATGGATCTTACTAGCCAACGGCAATATGGGAGTACCCTTATCAGAAGGACTGCAGTGGTTCAATAAAGTGGTTCACCACTTTTAAGTGTAATTAGGAATGGGCAACAAATGCTGAACTTGCCTCCAATGCTCAGATCTGAAACAAAGAATAAATAATAAAAAGTGTCCCTCTACTGTCTGTGTGCCCACTCTGCCATTCAGGAATCATAGTTGAATTTTACCCCAGCAGCATTTTCCTGCATTAAAACAACATCCCCTGATTCTCTTAATACCTAAAAGTGACTGAGTCTCTCCAGCCATCTTTGGTAAAGAATTGAGTCTCCCAGCCATCTTTGCAAAGAATTCCAAACTATTCATTATCCCCTTGATGAAGGAATTTCTTGTCATCACTCTCCTGAATGGCCGGCCTGTGAATTTGAGAGGGTTACCCTGGTTTCCTTCACCTAAACCAGCAGAAATATCAAACCTGTGTTAACCTTGTCAAGCCCTTCAAAAGAAGTTTGTTTCTTTCAGTGAAATTACTCTCATTCTTCTGAACTCTAGTCTGTTTTATCTCTCCTCTTGGGGTAATTATCCCATCCCAGGTTTTAATCTGGTGAACCTCTGCTGTGTTCCTCTGTTGCAAGTACATCTTTCTTTGATTAGGGTGAATCGACTTGTACAGAAATATTCAGGTACAGCCTCACCAGAGCCTGTGTAATTATGATATGATATATTTCCTCTTGTACTCAAATTCTCTTGTAATAAAGAATAAGATAACACAATTATTTGCTAAATGATTTTAATTCAATTTACATTCTTCTAGCTAGTTACTGATCAACTCTGCTCTCTGTTTCAGAAGCGGCTTTCTAACCAATTCTATTGCATTCCCTCAATCACTGTGTCACTTTATTTTTTTTCCACAACCCTCATGCTACCACTATTTAGCATTCTGTGCACTTTGCTATTTCCTCAAAGGTATTCTATCAAAATTAATAGCAAGATTTACCTTCTACAAAATATATTAGCAAGCCTTAGTTCAATACTATTTCTCAGTAGTGTGCAAGATCCTGCTGAACAAAATCCTGATGTTTGTACTTTATTGACATTAATTGAATTCTTGATTCAATTATGACAGAGGTAGCTTTAACTTTTATCATCAGACAAAAGAACAGATGATAGCAAATTGGCAAACCATAACACATATCACCTCATTTGCTATTCTAAGTCATTGAAAAAGAAACCAAGATGAAAAATATGTTGCCAATCAAATAACACCCACTTTTGTCTTGCAATTACAGAAGATATTTACTCTGATGTGAATTTTGAGTGATCCTCATTTTAAACAGTGTCTGTCACTGTCATGGTTCTGCTGGCCCTCGATTCGGCTCCATTGATGGTGCCTCATTGTGCAGCACATGGATTCCATGCACTAATAATCACATAATGACACACACCTGAGCCCCATCAGGAGACTAGCATAAGAACCCTAGTTCCACTAGTACTAGTTGCTAGAGTAGTGGTCAATTTTTGGGCATACTTTGGTTCCTGGCTGCTTAAAGCTGTCCTGGTTTCACTGTTCCTTTTAGGACATCTAGTTTCTGTGTTGGACTCCACCTTGGAGCCCTGAGGCAAGATTCCTTCTGGTTGTCATCTGTGTTTGGTTCTGAGGAAGCATCCTGACTCCAGTCTTGTACCAGTGTGCTGCATTTGGGTTCTCTGCAAACTTGTTCTTTGCTTGCCGTTGTGACAGTCACTGGTCTGTTTCTATAAAATACAGCTGAATTTACACTTGTGTGAAGGGACAGACCTGTTTTTGTATTACCAGAGATGGTATATGCTATACTTGACTGTAAATTGATTTACAAATACAGTAAAGTTACTGGCTGGATCAAATTGTTTATATTACCATTTTTAGACTTCTCTTTCATAATAAAATAAATACTTCCATCCCTAGGAAGCAGTTAGGTTACAATTTCTGCAGTAAATTTCAATTGCTGCAATTTACCTTTGTTCTTTTACTCACTGCAGACCTGATTCATTTGAGGTAGATCATATGCTTTCACTGATAGGATATTAAGGACCAACAGTTCTTTAGTCACTGCTATCATAAATCAAAGATGAACTCCAGTATGATTAAGAAAATGTCATATTTAATTCTACTGAACTAATTACATAGTCATTAATTAAGCAGGTATTTCTGATGCATTGGGGAATTCAGTGAAGTTCTGCAAGATATCTTAATGGCAAACTGTTAGCTATTATGGTGGTGTGCATTAAAGATTTTTTAATGTGTTTTAATCTATGATTAAATACAAGGTATTTTTATCTGTACACTTCTACATACAAAAAAAAACAAGTATGTACTAGATAAGCTTATGGAGGAATTTCAAGTAGAGGGATATGTGGGAGGAGGGGTCTAGATAGTCTGAGGTGAGGTTTAAAGGAAACAACATTTTGGGCTGAAGGGCCTGTATTGTGCTGTACTGTTCTATGTATACGCACAAATATGCTCATTAATAATTTAATCCCAGATTCACTTCCAGCAAAAGGTTCAGCTCATTACGGTGCAATCAATGAACTTTTCCATTCTCTGGTTAAGGCTTATCCTTCAACCTGATATTATTAGATGACAGAGAAAATCACACCTTCCATTATTTGTCAGTGAAAGAGAGGTGTGGTCCTAGCTAAAACAGTTTTACAGTTAAATTCACTTAAAATGAAGTTTCAAATTGTGGTGATACAAATTGGAAACAAGTCTCTTGGGTAATTGGATAACCAGCATTGCTAAAGGGGTTTGAGCATCTGTAATCCAAATTGAAGGGGGGGAGAAAAAAAACAAATAATCTGTGGATTATAATCTGAGCTACATGTCATTAGGGTAAATCAGAATGGAGATTTAAAAGAATGTATCAGTGTGGGAGAAATTGGAAGGTGTTCTGATGGGATGGGCTTCACTTGATTGGGCTGGGACCAGTGTTCTAGTGAGTCAAAGGATAGGTCCGTGGAGATGAAGCTTTAAACTAAACGGTAGGCCTCTGGTGAAGAGAAATTTAGAAAATTAAAGAGAAAGGATAAGCAATTGTACAGGGTAACAAAATGAATAATGATACCAAGAGCCTGTCAGGAAGGGACAGAAAATACAAATGTGGTTAAAAAAGACAAATCTAAAGGCTCTTTATCTGAATGTATACACCATTTGTAATAAAGTTGAATTAATGGCACAAATAGAAATAAATGAGTATGCTCTAATAGCCAATACAGAGATATGGTTGAAAGGTGGCCAAGATTGTGAATTAAATATTCCATGATAAGCATAACTTTTGGAAGAGATTGACAAAATGGTGGAAGTTGCAGATATGCCTCCAAACAGTAATGGTAATGCAAATTAAGTATAAATAATGTGCATGTAACAAGAACAATACAACAATCATGCAGGATATAACCTATGTATAGACTGGCCAAACCAAATTAACAATAATACAATGGAAAATGAATTCATAGAGTGTATAAGAGAGAGTTTTCTAGATCAGTATGTTGAGGAACTAGTGAGGGAATTGCCTTTTTTGTATAGCTTGTGTTGCATAATGAAAGTGGGTTGATTGATAATCTGGTCATTTAAGAGTCTTTAGGAAATATTGTCATAATATGACAAGAATTTTATAAAAATACTGGAAGTAATTTAGTTCAAACTGAAACTAGAGTCTTAAATCGGGGAAAAAAAACAAAGTATGAAGGCATTTGGCTTGAACTGGCAACCTCAGATTAAGAAACTACATTGAAATGTATGAAAGTAAACAAACAATGGCAAGCATTTAAATAATTAATTCATGGTTTACAAGCAATATGTATTCCCCTTCAGGCAAACAAACACAGAAAAGTAGTCCAGCCATCGCCATTAAGAAAAGTTAAAGATAGTTTTTGATCAGAGGAAAAGGCTTACAATGGTGTTGAAAAATCTGAGGATTGGAAACATTTCAGAATTTTGCAAATGAGAACCAAAATATTGGGAAAGGAACATGAAAGTAGAATATCAGAGCAGTTTTGTGGAAAAACTTAAAAATAGACAATAAGAAAGGAAAAGATTAGCCAAAGTTAATGCAGGCCCCTGACAGAATGAGACTGGAGAAATTATTCTGGGGAATAAGGATACAGCAGAGAAATTAAATATTTGTGTCTGTCTTTATAGAAAAAAATCACAGAAAGTCTCCTGGAAACAATAATAACAACGGTTCTAGAATGAATAAGAAACTCAAAGAAATTAGCTTTAGTAATTAATGGAACTGTCAGCAATAAATCCTCAGGATATGATGTCCTAAGGTTCTAAAGGAGGTTCCTACACAGGCAGTACATGCACTAGTTGACATCTCCCAAAGTTCCATGCGTTCTGGAATGGTGTTCCTATATTGAATTGTAGAAATTATAACTCCACTATTTATGAAAGGAACCAGAGAGAAAACATGGAAGTATAAAGAGAAATAAGGACTGGGCAGAGTCAACTTGTACTGTATAGATGATAGGGAAATCATGTTTGACAAATCTGTTGAGACCTTTGATAGATTTTATATATTAATGAAATCAAGAGAAATGCTGTTTGCAGGAAAATGATGCTGAGGTAAACGATCAGCCATGATTTATTGCATGGTGGAACAGATCCACAGGCTTGTAAATTAAGCATCTTGAGAATTTGTATAGTTGGCTGGCCTTTATAAATCAGTTGGAGCTGGGGGAAATGTCATTAGAAGCAAACTTCACATGGCAACCCAGCTTAAGGCAGCCAGTAAAGGGATCATGTCGAAGGCAAGATGGGAAGTTAAAAGCATCTTGGCTTAGAGTGTCTCTACACTGTGTTCCCACAGGAAGCTCCAGAAATCCTAAGGTAAAGCAATCACTGTGGAAAGCTGAAAAAGTTGGTTTCTGCAACTTATCTATTGACTAGGGAAATTGTCTTTTCCATGAGAACAAGGAGCAGTAAGCATTAATAAATAAGGACTTGGACAACAAAAACAAAGCATTAATGTTAGACATATATTAGTCATAAATCAGGCTATCAGTAGAAAATGGCCTCAAAATTTATCAACGAGCCTGAAGACTAGTTAATCGGTTGCTGCGCAACTTGACAAAGACTGTTGTTTGCTTTTGAACCTGCCTGAGGCCGTAGGTGTCTGAATCAGTTTTACCTTCTCTGATAGGGATGAGGACTGAGCAGGGGTTAGATGTTGATGAGCAGGGAGTGGTAGACCCGTGATTGGTGGTTGGGTGGGATTCAGTCAAATGAGGGCTAGGGGGTGGGTGAAAAAGGCACTGAGATGTGACCTAATTTATACGCAGGGAAATGTCCTTTTTAGGCCATTTCTGTAAGATTTCAAGGCTACTGAAATGTGCAAAGAACATTAATTCAGTTATGAGAAACTGGACCACTTTTCATTACAACATTCCTTCCTCAGGTAAAAAGTTCCACTCTGATTTACGAAAAAAGCCCAGACAAACAGTTCAATCTAATGCTGATTGAGTGTTTCATTGTTTGAGGTGTTTATTACTGGTTAGATGTTGCATGTTAAAGTATATATGAAAAATCTCAGGGTACAATTCAAAGGGAAGTGAGATGCTGTCTGATGCCAATATTCTGAGCTATAAAGCATGCTTGAAAGAAACAATGGCAGCAATATCTGTAGGAAGAGTGGTTGGCTATACCTACATTAACAGGTCCAGATAGCTGTGCAGGCAATGTGCAGTAAAAGCGATTTTATGTGCATGATCACAATTGGTCCTTCAGTAGTTAAAATCTGGCCCATAGGATCAATAGAAGCTTTGTTGCAGAAGGAAATTTGGCTGATACTGCTATGCTAGCTCTCTTATTGAAATTATACATTGTAATCTCATTTCTGCATCTTTGTTCAGATTCTTGTTTTATCTGATTACATCTTAAATGTTTCTTTTAAAGCTTTGTGAAAAGCTCTTTCCTTTATGCTTTTACTATTAATACATTTTTGATTCCCTGAACAACAAAAAATAATCATTCCACATGCAATAATTGTGAGCAATCAAGGTTCTGTCCTCTTTATATTTAACTTAATCAAAAGTAGAACAAAGTTAATTAATTATACATTAATGCAGTTAATTTTGTTCAAAAAATAGTTTATGTGATAGCTATGCACAGTGCACTCAAAGTAGAATTGAGACTTGTGAACTTTGAAGGGATTATAAAGTGGCTTTGTTTCAACTATGGAGCACCAAATCCAGGGCACAGGTGAAACTCAAAAATATGAGAAAAGAATTAACAAAAACAACTGCAGATATTGGGAATTTGAAATAAATATGGAAAAAACTGGAAACACTCATGAGATCAAGCAGCATCTATGAAAAAAGAAACATAAATCAATAGTTCTGGTTGAAAAACCTTCATCAGAACAGAGAGTGAGAAAACCTGTTAGTATCAAGCTGTAGAGAAAGCTAAGGGGTATGAACTGGACAAAGGTAATATTGCTGAAAAGGTGGGGCCAGGATTGCTGTGGTGATAAGCTATTGATGAAGCTGTCTAATTGACAGTGAAGTAAAAAAGAGAAAATGGATAAAAGGCATGTAAAAGCTGTGAAATGTAGGTCAAACCTGTTGGAAATGCACAGCAGATCAGATGGTGAGAAAAGAATTAATATTACAGATAGACAAACTATAGCTGACCTGGTCTACGTTACAAGAGAATACATCTCTACCAATAACAGTAGTAAATATAACACTGCCGTCGCACTGCAATAAAATTATTTTCAGCATTCTAAATAATACATTTGCAATTCCATACTCTTTCTTTTGTACTTTAGATATTAAACAAGATTCTTGATAATCAATGACAATTTTATTAGTATTATGGTTTTTGTAGATGATCCCCTGTTGCTGCAGCATATTTTGAATATTTAACAAAGCTAATTCCAAACATGTTATCATTGGGCAGCATAAATACAGCTCTAAAATCAAAAGGCTTTATTGGTCTTGATATATAGCTTTAGGGGTAGACAGTGGGCTATATATGCTCATGCTGACTCTTGCCAGCAGTTATAGTCAGTGAGGGTGGAAGTAATATTGCACTTCTTGGTGGTAGAATTGCCAACATGATGTGGTCTAATTAATTTGAGTATTTCTGTTGTTCTTTCACTGTGCTAAAAGATAATGTCAATTGCCTAAAAGTAAAGCTAGCAATACATAATTACAATTTTAGTTTTCACCACAAGGTATACAAAAGGTTCTGTAATCATTTATTTGTTTGATGGGAAATAATAGTGCCTAAAACTGGCTGTGTGACCACGACACATCTCTCTTCTCTTGGAGTTGTCTGGTTTGCTCTGCTGTAGGTAGAAGCTGTGCATCATCAGCTTCCTGCTCTACCAGTGCTCAAGTCAAGCATCAGTCTAATATTGTGCATATATTACTGAATGAAGACTGTGGTTTGTCCTCATGTTTCATTGTGCCTGTTCTCTGTCAGGGAACATGATTTGTGCAGAAGAGTCATCGTGTTTTGCTGCAGCATAAGTATGGTATCTTTAGAGAGCTGCATGCCCTTTATTCTCCTTCAAGGAATTTTGTTGCGTTTGACACCCTCAAATTAAAGTGATATGTGCCCCTGGGAAATGTGAATTGAAATGTATCATAGTATTGCAGCATTTGCATTTGAATGAAATAACTGATGTTTTGAATGTGAAGATATGGTCTCAGAAATAACACCTCAGTGCACAGCCAGTCATATGCTGAGACGCTTTCTGCAAATGCTCCTCACTACAGGAATCAGCACTCTGACACTTCTTCCTATTTGGATATGCAGTTTTGTTGCAGGCTGGTTCAATTGGTATTGGTATTGGTTTATTATTGTCACTTGTACAGAGGTACAGTGAAAAGCTTGTCCTACAAACCGATCGTACAGGTCAATCCATTACACAGTGCAGTTACATTGAGTCAGTACAGAGTGCATTGATGTAGTACAGGTAAAAACAATAACAGTACGGAGTAAAGTGTCACAGCTACAGAGGAAGTGCAGTGCAATAAGGTGCAAGGTCACAACAAGGTAGATCGTGAGGTCAGAGTCCATCTCATTGTATAAGGGAACTGTTCAATAGTCTTATCACAGTGGAGTAGAAGCTGTCCTTAAGTCTGGTGGTACATGCCTTCAGGCTCCTGTACCTTCTACCCAATGGAAGAGGAGAGAAGAGAGAATGTCCCGGGTGGGTGGGGTCTTTGACTATGTTGGCTGCTTCACCAAGACAACGAGAGGTAAAGACAGAGTCCAAGGAGGGAAGGCTGGTGTCCGTAATGTGCTGGGCTGTGTCCACAACTCTCCAGTTTCTTGCGGTCCTGGGCAGAGCAGTTGCCGTACCAAGCTGTGATACATCCAGGTAGGATGGGATGCTTTCTATGATGCATCTGTAAAAGTTGGTGAGAAATGTATGTCACTGTTGTATATTTTGGAAAGCCATCAATCCATAAATCCTTTGATAAGAGAAGATATCTTTATTAGTCACATGTACATCAAAACACACAGTGAAATGCATCTTTTGCATAGTGTGTTCTGGGAAAATGAATGTCTGTTCCCACCAGTCATTGCACCTCAGGTGGCAATCCTACTCCTTAATCCGAGTTTAATTAGATTTATAGCAGAGGTTGATGGGTTCTTGACTAGTAAGGGTGTCAAAGGTTATGGGGAGAAGGCAGGAAAATGGGGCTGAGAGGAAAAAATAAATTAGCCTTGATCGAATGGCAGAGCAGACTCAATGAGCTGAATAGCCTAATTTTGTTCCTCCATCTTATGGTCTAAATGTGCACCACTCTTCATCAGAAAAAGTGTTTAACAACACAGAAGGTTTTGTGGAATTAGGAATATTGATGGAAAATTAGAGTAACTATGTTCATATAGAAACTTGCACCATCCTTCTGGATAATGTTGCCAATGGATAGCAGAATAACATTAAATGCGGATAAATACACTGTGCTATCATTGACATTATTGCCCATTCTTTGATACGTACTGATCTGTTCACAAATAACAAACAGATGAAGCTGTGTCTCTCTGGCTAAACATTCTAAGCCATCTTCAGTGTGTTTCGTTATGGCTATGGGAACCCCAAATTTTCTCTCTTTTTAGGATAAGAACCTGATCTATATCAATCACTTGTTAACTGTAAATAAAATGTTAACAGAAGCATCTTTTGCTTTCATTTTGCCACCAAATTCATAGAGTTTTCAGTGATGGGCACAATGTCACTGGTTTACTTGGTGAATAGTAACACCAGGATCAGAAAGACTCGAGTCCTATGATGGACATCTCAGCTGTGTCCCTGACAGAAGCAGTGTGGATATAATTTCAGACCTTCTCGGCACACAAATTGTCAAATCATGTTTTCTCTCTTGGTGAACCTAGGGAAGTTGTATTAATCTAAAATTAGAGGGATCCAATTAAGTGCAATCCCATTTACAAGGAAATTTCTTGGAGATGAATTCCTTTGTTTGTTAATCTTTTAAAAACGGTGGTTACTGGGGTGCTGAGCAACAAAATCATATGTTTGTACCTCAACCTTAAAATGTTGCCAATGTGATGTCAATAAATAGATAATAAGCTGACTTTTTTCATATTAACCCCACAAATGACAGAATTTTAGTTTAGTTTATTGCTTTCAGACATGAAATAGAGATTGTATCAAGCTATATCTTCAATGCAGCTTAGATGTGGTATGCTAAAACTGGGTAGATTTTCACTTCGTATCATTGAGTTGTACAGCATAGAAATGGGCCCTTTGGTCCACTGCATCTACACCTGCCATCATGTTTTTCTATACTCATCCCACTCACCTGCAATAATTCCACAGTTCTCTATGCCTTGCATTCGTGGACTTGTCCAGATGCCTCTTAAATGTTGTTACTGTTCCTGCCTCCAGCACCTCTGGCAGCTTATTCCAGATACCAACTTCTCTTTGTGTGGAAAATAAATTACCCCTTGGATCCCCTTTAAACCTCCCCCCTCTCAGCTTCTGCCTTCTAGTTTTAGACCCCACTACCATGGGAGTCAGACATTGGCAATCTACCCTGTCAATGCTTCTCATAATCTATCTTGTCACTTCTCGACCTTTTTCGCTCCAGTGAAAATTGACCAAGCCTATCCAATCTCTCCTTGTATCTCAAGCCCTGCTCAGGTGATGAAGGCAAGCACACCATGCACTTTCCTCATCACCTTGTCTGCCTTGGCACTTTCAAGGACTATGTACTTGTACCCCAACGTCGCTCTGTTCAACAACACTCCCCAGGGCCATGCCATTTATTGTGTATGTCCTGCCCTGGCTTAACTTCCCAAAATGCATAGCTTCACACTTGTCTGAGTAAAATTCCACCTGCAATCTCCTTGCCCACTTTCCCAGTTGATCTATTTCCCATTGTAACATTAGACAACTTTCCTCACTGTCCACTATACCATCAATTTTGGTATCATCTGCAAACTTACTAATCATGCCACCTGCATTCTCACAAAATCATTAATATATATGACATACAACAGAGGATCCAGCACTGATCCCTGTGGCACACCACCATCTTCACTACCACTCTTTGCTTCCAACCACCAAACCTGTTTTGTATCCAGTTTGCTAGTTCATCCTGGATCCCATGTGTTCTAACCTTCCAGACCAGCTTACCCTGCAGAACCTTGACAAAGGCCTTGCTAAAGTCCATGCAGACAACATCTACTACCCTGCCCTCATTGATCCTCTTGGTCACTTCTTCAAAACAAAACCCTCAAATTCTTGAGACATGATTTCCCATTCACAAAGCCATACTGACAATCCCTATTCAGTCATTGCCTTTCCAAACGTAAATAAATCCTGTCTCTCAGAATCCCTTCCAATAAATTTCCCACCACAAATGTAAATCTCACAAGCCAGTAGCTGCCCTGTTTATCCGTGCTGCTTTTCTTAAAAAAGGGTACAACATCAGCTCTTCTCCAGTCTTCTGGTAACTTGCCTGTGGCTAACAAAGATACTAAAATCTCTGCCAAGGCCTCAGCAATTTCCTCCCCTGCTTTCCATAATATCCCTGATACACCTTCTCAGGTCCTGGGATTTATCTACCTATGCATTTCAAGACCTCCAATACCACCTCCTTTTGTAATGTCGATGTGCTCCAGGATATCACTGTTCCCTCCTCTGAACTCATTTGCTTCCATGTCCTTCTCCATGGTAAATACAGATGAGAAATATTCATTTAAGGCCTCCCCCCCTTTCCCATGGTTCCACACATAGATTACCACACTGATCCTTAAAGGGATCTACTCTCTCCCTAGCTACCCTTTTGAGCTTAACATATAGAATTTTTTAGGATTCTCCTTTATCTTGTCTGCCAGGGATATCTCAAAGGCTTCATTTTGCCATCCTCATTTTCTTCTTCAGTGTTCTAGTACATCCCTTGTGCTCCTCCAGGGACTCGTTTGATTTCAGCTGCCTACCTCTGACATATGCTTCCTTTTTCCAGACCAGACCCTCAATATCTCTCTTCAGTGAAGATTCCCTTATCTTGCCAGCCTTGCCCTTTACTGTAACAGGAACCTGCCGGCCTGAACTCTTCCTATCTTATTTTTAAAAACTTTCCACTTGCCAGGTGTCCCTTTACCAGCAAACAGCCTTGTTTAAGACTTTAACTTGAGGACCAGTTGGATCTTTTTCCATAACTATTTTGAAACTAATATAATTATGGTCACACTCCCAAAGTGGTCCCCTACTGACACATCAAGCACTTACTTCCTCCCGGGACATATCTCTCTAAAATGATGTTTGTCCTGATCAATAGTGCAATTCCCCTTTCTCTCCTACCTCCACCTCCACCTCTGTCATGCCAGAAGCATTGAGACCCAGAACAATGAAGTGCCAGTCCTGCCCATCCTTCAACCATGTTTCTGTAATAGCTATCATATCACAGTCCCATGTATTAATCCACACTCTGAGTTCATCTGCCTTACTTGTGAGACTTCACGCATTAGCGTAAATGCAGGTTAACCTATCAGATCTTCCATGCTCTCTGTCCTGCCCCTGCCTGGTCTTTGTACTGGACTTGCTTGTTTTAACCTCTATACTTGCTCAACTTTCTCATCTGTTACACTGCTACTTTGGGTCCAACCTCTCTAATAGACTAGTGTAAACCCTTCTGAGTAGCTCAAGTAAATCTCCCTCAAGGATTTTGGTCCCCCTCCAGTTCAGATGTAACCCGTACCTCTTGTATTGATCACGTCTGTTCTGGAAGAGATCCCAGTGGTCTAAATAGCTGAAGCCCTCCTGCTTGTACCAGTTCTTCAGTCACATTCATTTGCCCTATCCTCCTATTCCCTGGCTGGCACATGACACTGGGAATAATCTTGGCAGGATGCATAATGGCAGCTGTTCCACTGTCCTCGGTTTTCTATCACTGCTGGAGGAGAAAATCTACTTTGACTACCTTTTTGATGTGTAAGTACATTACTTGGTGTGGTATTGAGCTTGATGTAGCACAAACCCAGTGTGTACCTAGCTAACTGATCTCTGCAGGATCATTTTTATTTGGTTCAGCATCTTAGTGAAAAGAAACATCAGTGAGGGGTTCCTATTTCTAATCACCATGTGTTGGCAATGCAGGCATTCTCATATCCAATGAGGGTCAGATATGTTCAGCTGTGATGGCTCCTATAATATAGGACAAGATCAGGCTTCTGATTTTCTGGGAGACACCTCTCAGTGAAGGCAGACATCAATGATGAAATTCACCATGCTTTCCGTACCTAGGCAGAGCCCATTTGAAGATCAAGAACTTACACCTAGCACAACAAGTAAACCTAGATCCTGAGGGGTCACCTAAGACAAAGATAATTAAGCTCCCTCTACAGATCAACTCATGGTAACAAACTACTTAGAAATGATATCATGTTGCTGCCAACTTGAGAGTAAAATCTACCACACCCCATTGCTGATCCAGTGTTTCTAGCAGGCAACTGTGCTCATTCCCTGCGCTGATCAGGAAAATGTGGGTTCACAATCCTTGATCATCCATCCATTTAAATGCATTGAGGACAACTTGCTGTTCTGCAGTCCTGTGATTTCCCAAGAGACATTGTTCTGAGACAATGCTATTGCTGGGGACTCTTATCAATTAAGTGGATATCAGTGCTGCCAAGAGAAATAAATAAGGACAAATTATGATAAGAAAAAAAGCTTCAGGACATTGAATTTATATATTTGTGCATTGTAGCCCATTGTCATGCAATGCAAAATAAATACCATACATTACTGTTAAGGCAACTATTTTTGAAAATAAAAAGATTTTGCCTTGGTATTGCTGCTGCCATCGCAAATATTTCTGTAACTGACTTCCTGAAGAAACCATCCCTTGAGTAAGACTGGCCACCCAAAATTGACCTTTATTACTGCAGGTCATTTTGAGTTGATGAGTCCCACATTGACAAGCCTGCTCCCACGCTGTTATCTCCCACGCTGTGGCTGACTGTACCTGATCACCATGACCTGCCAGAGAAAGTCACCCTTAAAAAGACTAAAACCAGTGAAAATTCAGCAAGCATAATGAGCTACAAGGGAGAAGAGATTGAAGGGTCTCAGAATCTGACACATAGAGGTGAAAGGCAAGAAGCAATGTACCAGCTACAAAGAAATAGCCTAGCTTCACGGTTTTGACAAATTGAGCTGGAAGATGAACAGGGAGGCTGAGATGGGACTGAAATGTGATATTCAAATGATTCAATATGGTCAAGTCAGAGAATGCATCATTAGGAAATAAAAGTAGAAATGCACTAATAGTGACAATGAACATATCTTTCTGTGGTTGCCTCATGCATTTATACAGCTGATCTCTGAGTCGGTCAAAATGACCTTACTAATTTGAATTGCAGGTTGAGTCTTTGTTAGCTAGATATGAAATTCTTGAACAAATCCCTAGGTAAAAAAAACATCTGCTGTTTCTATATCACATTGCAGTACAGCACATCTTAAGAACCATTAGACTGACTAACTCAGAGCAATAATAAACCGACAAGTAATTATAGTTATCCTATAGCCTCCAAGAGCAGTATTAAGCCATTTTTAATTTATCAGGAGTGCAGTTCAGGGTTAGCTTAATCAGATTTTAATTATAAGCTGCCCTGACAGGCTGTTAAAGGGCCAAATTTCTTTTGTGGACCTGATCAGAGGCCTTAATAAAGAGTCTTTCCATCAGTGGTGTGGATCAAATCACTGCACAATAGGACTGCTTTGTCTTAACTATGAGGAAATGAATAGCGCTATGACAACTAAAGACCCCATATTCAAAAATGCATGGACTCTTCATGCTCTATAACTATTAATATACAGCCACATCAGAAAGAGAATATAATGAAAGATCCCAGTGAGAAGCAACCATAATAAAAATAGGAGGTCCATTTACTTGTGACATCCTGATCGTTCCCCTCTGAAAGTGTACTATGAAGTCCAGGATTTAAGTATTAGAGTGTGTCAATGTACTGATGATTTTAGCTATAAGCGAGCAAACTTATTTGTCTTGGAAAGTGTAGCTTACGTGTTCAAATTAGCAGTACCAAGTCAGGACTGTCTCTGCATTGATGTTGCTTTGCACTCAGGTGTTCCTGACTGTCCATGTTACCTGGAGGAGTACTGCAGGATGAGATTATAAAGTTTGTACCAAAAGCAACAGCATCCTGCAGCATAACTTAAAAACATTCACACAATCAAATCTCAGACATTGCAACCCTTTCACAAATTGAGCTGGGTTGTTTGATGATGAAGTAAGACGATGTTGTTGTTGAGAGTAGAGTGGTCTCAGGTCAGTGCCTTTTAGTCATTCTTGGTTTGCCCTCACTGCTGGGAACATCCCTACACCAAGGTCTGCTTTAATTATTTTCTTCTGTCCAGTTCTGAGTTTCCATTGGTGTGCCTATGGATCTTCTGCTAGAAACATCATACTGAGGTGCTCATGACTATTAATGTCACCTAGAGGAGTACTGCAGAATGAGAAACTATTTTTAAAGTTTTGTCAAAATAAATACAATGGGGATTATTAAAATGGGATTATTTTGAATTTTGTACTTTGCTCTTCATTAAAAAATGTCATATCCTTGTATTAAGACAATGTTACCTCAAAATTGAACTGCACCTACTTTTGATATGGTCAAACGTAGTAGCATTTAATGCTAATGGCAAATCAAGTCTCCAGGGAAGAAGTCAAGAAATTGACTAAAATTTGATATGAAATTGCATAAGGGTGGTTTACACTGAGAAACAAGATCTAAAATGTGACTTGCATGATTCTTGGTGAGACAGGAGCAGCTCAAGATAATTTGCTGCCCAATATAAAAGGCAGAGTGTCAGATCTTTAGCACACTCCCCAGTGCAGCCACATATCAACAACAGAGTTTTTGATGTCATGGAGATTGCAAGGATACAGCTCCCATTTACACTCAAAGGGACGTTCAAGCCCTGGTCAACAAATACCTGCCAGGGAGGTGGTGAGGACCTGGGGAGCAGGAGACTCACCAGGGTCACTGTAAGAAGATCCTGGCAGGAGGTGTCTACACTAATCTCTTCCAGAGATGAGAATCCCTAACATCATTGAGCAATGTGAAAGGAATTTCAAGTCCTCGTATGGTATGCCAAGGTCAACTGTACAATGTTGTTTACAAAGTTGAGATCATTGCAAGAAAATGTATTTTGCCTAGAAATCAGAGCTCTTTAATCAAAGTGTCAGCCATCAGGAAATGGAGAAATGCTGTAGCAATCCATTTCAGTAAGTGGATCAGAAATTCATTAATTTATGTGCTACAACCAGTGCAGATGGACCTGCAAAGCAGGACCTGAAGGGATATTACATTATCTGTGCTCATCTGCCCGACTATTGATGCACATGGTCAGCAATAATTGGTGCGTAGGGAATGTCATTTGGATTGCAATAGGGACTGTGAATTTGCAAGCTCATTACAAAAAGCTTTGCTCCTTAAGGTAGTCCCTTATTTCTCATGAGGTCAATCCATGCTTTCTCTGCTCCACTGGGAGATAAGGGAATGCTGAGAATGGGCAAAACCCTGGCAGTCTTCTACTTCCTTCTGCTCGTCTTGTTCTTGCTGCTCTCCAGGTTCTGTTTAATGGCCTTCAGGATCCAGGGCTCTGTGCTTCTTGCTCTCCAGCACAGACTGCTCTTATCAATTTGAGAGACTTTGGAACTTGCAATACAAGACTACGACATCTCCACATGTGTGTTGTGTACTGCAAGGAACCCCTAGACTGATGCCTGCAAAAAAAATCTCACCTTGAGGAAATCCATGACATTTTCCACCACAATCTAAACACATGCACAGCTCTTGCTATGTCTGTGTTCAGCTTCTGTACTTGGAGAGCTTACTGTTGTGAGGAGCCACAGAATTAATGGGTAGTTCTTGTCCTCCATAATCCATCCCATTGAGGCAGTGCTGACAGGTGAACATGTCCAGCAGTACAGACTCCCTCAGGAAGAAGGAGTCACACTTCCTAGAAACAAGACATCTGCCATCAGGAAATCCTTCTCCTAATTCACAGTTGCCTGCACATTGACGGCATAGAAAACTTTCTTATTCATGGAAAAACCTGGTCTATTAAGGGAAGCTCTGAGTCTACTTGATAACAAGTGGGGATCCCAGGGCCAAACATACAACTTTACCTTCACTGCAACTAAAGTAGATGAAATCAGTTCCTTGTGATTACAGGATGGCATAAGAACATAGGGATTAGGAGCAGGCCATATGGCTCCTTGAGTCCATTCAGCCATTCATTCAGAGCATGGTTGATCAGATTTTGGCCTTGATTCCACTTTACTGCCTGTCCCCTATGATCCTCCTTTAGTCCAAAGATCTGCCTGCCTTGGCCTTGACAACATTCAAGCCTCTGCAGCTCTATAGGGTAGAGAATTCCAAAGATTCACTTTCCTCTGAGCAGAAATTACTCCTCACCTTCTGAAATAATGCCTCCTAATTTAGATTTTCCCATGAAGAGAAACATCCTTTCAACCCTTAGCCTGTCAAACTTTCAAGCCTTCAGGATATTTCTTTCTTCCAAATTCTGACATAATGTTAACTCCAAAACATTTCCCTCATTTCAAATTCAATCACATTCCTTTATTTTTCATTTTCCCTTTACTGATAGTAAAAACAACAGCATTTATGTCACTAGTTTGTGGAAATGGATATCATAAATTCGGCTACGTTTTTAGTTTTGAATAAGAAACCATCAACAAATATTTTATTCTGAATCAACGGGTAGAGGATGTACATATTTACCTTTACACTTCCCCTACTTATAATCCCCAAACTAAGGTTCATCTTATAAGATGTTTATTTGGTCAAATTATAAGAAAAGGATGTTGATTTAACTGTTATTATGATACATACCTGAGTTAGCTTGGGTTATAAGAGCTTGTTTGCATTTTAATGATACATTAGGTTCCAAAATAGGTATCACCTTAACATTGTCTTCCTTAACGGTGCAGATGTCATTACAGGACAAAGTTCACTTATTCTTATGCTGCTAAGCATAGCAATTGACACTTGTAGGCAACTCTGCCATCTGGTATGGAGTTAAAACAGGTATTTTTGTGTGAGCAGAGATGATTGAAAATTTGATCCTTACTGAAGTGCAACTGTCTGCCAAGCTGCTGAGTAGCTCATTCACCTGCCGTGTTTTCATTTACGTGTCTGCACTGTTCGCTTGGCACATGTTGTGGGACCAGAAGCATTCTCATAGCATTGTATTTTTTTACAATGCATGTCACGTCTTCTTTGAGACCTAAACTCCGATCCTTCACTTAAAGTCCTTCGTGAAAATAGAACTGTAATGGAACCTCCTCAGCCAGCTTGTCAGCTGCTGCTGGTAATTTATAAGTCTGCCTGCACTTTGAGTAGGGACATATGGGATAGAGACTCGAAAACAATGGTAACCTTTGGGGAAAATAAAAACATGACACCTGAGGGCACAGGGCCGATATACGTTAATTGGTGCAGAAGTTGTTATTTAGTTGTCTGTAAGGTTAAAGGGTTAAATGCCTTGGGATTATATAAGCAAAAGCTTATTCCAAGTGCAGACTCTATCTAGCATCTAGTTCCCTTGCCTCCCCAAATTTTCAGAGTGATGATGCAGAAACTGATCTGTGTAGAATTATTATTCAGATTATCTAATGTGTTCGGAGGAGATCAGCATTCTGGAAATCCTGTTGTACTTCACTAAAGATAGAAATCTTGATTAGTCCACTCTGTTGTCACTTATTCTGCACCCAAAAGCTTAATTTGAAAAATAACATCCGTTGGTTGGTGTTTGATGAGGCACTTCAATAATGTGGAGAGATTTGAGAGATTCGAATTGTTCTCCTTAAAGCAGGGAAGAGGAAGAACAAATATATCACAGGCATTACAAATGATGAAGGGTTCTGGTGGAGAAAGTGATGGTTCTGAGGAATGAAGTGGGGGCAAAAAGACCTTTGCTGTGGGAGAATGTCTGCGGAATACTGATCATCCTCTGTGAAATTTAATGTGGTTACAATCAAGTATGAACATACTTAACTGGAGCAGAGCTAACCTCAATTGGAAAGGGATCTGAGCCAAGTAGATTTGAATTTAAAAAAAATTTGGTGGGCCAAATGATAATTGAATATCTGGAGCTTAAAAGAAGACAATTCAAGTACAGAACACATAAATCAGCATGATGGTAAAGGAAGGGCATTGAAAGCTAGACTTTCCGAGATAACTAAAGATCTATTTGTTAAAATAAGATAGTTTGTAGCAACTCACTGTCTGAGCAAGCGAACCGGCTCGGTGGTCGGGTCACACGTCGTCGGAGCGGTGAAGCCCAAGATGGCGTTGGGCCTTCGTCTTCCCCGAGCGACAGGGAGAACCTGCACACGGGAAAGGTTTGATGACGTAGCGTATACGTCATTTCTGTTTTCGGTGGGCGGGAACAGTCTCTCTTAAGGCAGGAAAATAAACCAGTTTTTGTTCTGAAACCCATCGACTAGTCTTGTTTTCACATCGCAGTAGCAGCCGCTACAAGTTAATGATAACTGTAATATTCATAATACTGGATGGAGAAAGTACGGAAGATAGTTAAATTTAGGACTAAGAGGTATAAAGAGAAATTATAAGATTAGCATAACATGAAAGCAAACCGAAAAAAGGTTTTCGTAAACTTAATTTGTAAAAGGGTAGTCAAAGGAAGGATAGAATCAGTGGGGACCATAAATGTAACCGTCTAATAAAGGTAAAGGGCACAGCTGAGGTTTGATGTATATCCACTGGAGAAGAGGATACTACCAGTGTTGTACGAAAGGAAAAGGGAGAAGACAAATTGGCCCTGAACTCAGTCAGTGGTTAACTGTTCTCACTCAACACTGAACTACGAACAAGTATGGCACATATTTCATGTGGTTCTCTGGAAGGCAACTTGCTGAACAAAAACAGCACCTACCTCAGCCATGAAGCCATATACTGTGGTCAGGAATGGACCCCCAACACAGCACTTTCATCCTCTCTAAGCTCCAGTCAGCCTTCTGATTCAGCCCCCTTTCAATCCTGGGTCTAAATGACTTCCCATATGCCTGCCAAGATTCCAACCAAGGCAGCATTCCAGATATCCCAACCCTCAACTGGGCCTTTAATGCAGTATTGACCCTTCAAAGCAGCACCACCTCCAAACCCCCTCTGAGGCCCTAACTTGATCCCTGCCCAATAACCTTCTCTTCACCCTCCCAACAGCCTCCACTAACTCAGCCACCCCCAACCCAGCCTTAGGAATGAATGCCACATTTTTTTTCAGGAGTGTGCAGCACACACAGGAAACCACATGATGGTTATTCAGTATTATCCAAAGCCCAAAACTGTCTGGCAAAGGCCTTGCTCTCCACCACATGACTATACTACACAATGACCATGTAACCTCACTATAATGGTACACCATAGTTTTAGATTCTGCTGTGAAGTGGGATGCACTAACTTCAAGTCTTGTGGGAAAAAAATTCTACAGTTGTATTTAAAAAGGAATTGCTGAATTCTTTCAGAGAAAAAGATGTCCAGGGTCATGCGAAAAGAGTAGAAGTGAGTTGAATAAGTCAGATGCAATGTTCTGTGCAACATCATTCTATGTTTTATCGAAGAGCCAATAAATCTAATTTTGACAGGGGAATCAGAGTGGAGATGAGGGAAATCATCTTTTTTATGGAGATTGCTGTATAGATCTGGAACACATTGTCTGAAAGGTGGTGGACGTAGATTCAGTGGAATGCATTGGGCTGATGGCCGGTCAACAGTTATGTGGAGCACAGCTGGATAGGTGCAGTGTGAGTAACAGGACATTCCAGACTCCTGTTTTGCAGCAAGTAAGTTCAGAACATGCTGGAGATCGGGTCCACTTGCATCTGATCTCCTTCTCCACCCCAGACTCACCAATGAGTTGGATGGTTTTCTGTAACCTTAGGGTCAGATACACGTGTTATCTGTTTCCTTGGCTTTACATGGCCCTACTTATCAGACTGAGGATGCAAACATTAACTAAAGTGGTAGTTTTTTTGTTTATTTTTCTTTAAGTCTCCGTGTTAATTTGTGTTTTTCATGAATTAACAGGAGGTTAATATGTTTATTTCTTAATTTTTGACACCTTTTAATTCATCAAAACTTGTGAATCAATTTCAACTATTCTTAAATGTTTCTGATTATCAGATATTTAGAAGCAGTGAAACAGGCTTTTAAGAGCATGTGGTCACAAAGGCCCTCAAGGTGGTGCTGGGGGTGAGGCCTTGAGGCCTAGTCACCACTTACAGTCCAATCTGTGCACTGAATAGCCAGAGAACCAAGGCCTCATGGATAATGGGACGTCCAGCTTCAAACGGTTGGTGCCACTTCTGGACTTGTGGCTGAGCCAGATAAAGCATGATCCACACAATTAATAACTGCCAAAAGGGAATTGGATAAATACTTAAAAAACAAAAATACATTATAAAACTACAGGAAAAGAGTAAGAAGGTATGAAAGGATAGATCTTCCAGAGAGCCAGAGCATGTATAATGGGTCCCATTCTATGCTGTATCATTTTATGATTATAAAATTAATTAAAGAGCAGATCTCATAGCATGGAATATAAGGCTTTGATCCTGCAACTGAAATGGCAGTCTGATTATTCAATGTGTTGACATATTCTTCCATGGTAGCTGATGGTAGGTTTCATTGTCTACTATTTATCTCACATAAAAGCGAATGCCCATTCTTAAAGGAATTTGCCTTGTTGGAAGTGAAATTGAAGGGACGTTGCCTCACTTCCCTCTTGTTCATTTCAATAAACCAGTTCAATTGTTGTTGAAGCAGCTAACTGCATTGCTCTGTTTGGGCATTCTTGTCCATGCTATTCAACTATAACTAAGAAATTTGGTGACCAGCTGTGCTAAAATAATTAAGGGAAAACATTATGCAAAATCATGAATCAGTTCACTAAAAGTAACACAAGGAAGTTCAAATCAATTGGCCATAATGATGGTATTTATCTGCACCAAAGACAAGAAATAAGACTATAAAAAGGAGACAGAGAATAAAGGGAGAGCCCACATTTGGTTGAATTTTAATCGATTATTTGTACATAGGCTATTGGCAATGTTGCATTTGTAGCTCAGGAGGAGATGGTGAAGAGCTGCCTTCTTAGCAATTGCTTTTACACCTCAATGACTTGCAAAGCCATTAAGAGTCAGTAATGTACTGTATGAAAAGCACCACAAAAGGATCAAATGGAGCTGGGCTGCTGACTCACTTTGTTGCAGGGAGCTAGTGAAGTAGCTGTTGTGACCATTTCTTTGCAGCATTAATGGTCAGGAACCCAGTGGCCAGAGATTGCCTCAGTCATACTGAGTTTTTTAAGATTTAAGATTTTAAGATTTTTTTAAGATTTAAGATTTTATTTACAGCGTGGTAACAGGCCCTTCCAGCCCAACAAGTCCGCGCCGCCCATTTTAAACCCAAATTAACCTACCCATACGTCTTTGCAATGTGGGAGGAAAGAAGAGCACCCGGAGGAAACCCACGCAGACACAGGAGAACGTACAAACTCCTTACAGACAGCGATGGGAATCAAACCCCGATCGTTGGCGCTGTAATAGCTAACCGCTACATTACCGTGCCGTGGCAATCAGATCTGATTGCCATTTTTGGAATCCATTCCCTAGCCAGATTGAGAGGTTGGATAATGAATTGTATATAACCACATTAATTAAAACAAATGTTTGTACAAGTTTAAACGTCAGAGGTGGTCATGCATTTCTAGGGGAAACACTTCCTTCTTGAGTGTACAAGAGTCCGTCTGATTGCAAAACTGCAGGTCCCATCTTTATCTGTCATTGCTGTCAATTAAGATATCAGGATATACATTGTTCCAAATTGCTTCCTGTTGAATCCTTCAAAGGTACTTTGAGAAGGGCATTAAATTTTGCCTCTTCCTATCAAGCTACTTTGGCCACATCTGTATCATTTAAGATATGCTCCGTCATGTAACTGAGTGCAAGGGAGTCCAAATGAATTCATCTCCAATGTTAAACAAAGAATCATACTGCCAGGTTCCCTTTCAAGAAAGTCTTGCCAATAAATAAAAAAAGAGATAGTACAGGTAGGCCAGAGGCTGCAATGGTTATTTGTCTCTGAAAACTAGGTGGCAACTTCTTGCAGGTTTTCTACAATGCAAAACGATGGCTGAGGGTCCATGGAATTACACAATCTGAATAACAGGCATATATTTTGAATGTCATGCATGTATCTCAAATTCCTTTTCCTTTCATTTTTGCCCATCTGTCTCCAATCCGTTATTACGCTTTGCTAAATGGTGTGTTGCAGTTTGAGACTCTCCAAAGAAAAGCTTAATTGTAGCACCCCATTGATATTTTCCTTTAATTCTTTCATCCCTTTAAATTTGACATTCTTGCAACTGCCTTTTTCCATCACCCGTGCCCCGTCTAGATTCATCCGAGTCAGCATCTGGGGCTGTCATTATGCAAATGAGCATACACAGGAGAATTTAGTACCATTTGCACTTGACCTTTGAAGCAAAATTTGTACCACTGTTATGCACTAGAGGCCTAAAGATAAAAATAGACCCTGGTTATCTTCAGGAGGGAAGGGATAAAGAAACACTCAATTATCTTAGTGAGCTTTCTCCCAGCCATAGAGTCCATTAAAATCAGAACTCATGTTACAGAAATATTTTGAATTTAATTCTCCTATTCAGATCAATGCTGAAATAGTTAGAAGGTTGTATCGATTAAATGTAATTTTGGGTACATGCTCCAGATCAAGGCATGAGGCATATTTGTGAAATAGGTATACTAGAAAAACTTAGACATGTACAGGTACAACACAGTAGTACAAATCAATAAACCTAACTGAAAAGAGATTCCTGCAGAGAAGAGTGGCATCTCAAGATTATCTCTCATATAAGAAAGCCTACATACAATGACTTACCATTGCCTGAAGCAACTTCTAAATTATTCAGGTCCCTTAACTCATAAGAAGCAGTACATTTGGCTCCATGCTGTCAGAAATTTTCCACTCAATTTTTCATTTGCATCTTGTCATCTTTCCTCCACTCTCCTTCCTCTGTTGCAGCCCTAGAGCCACCATCTGCTAACTGTACTTGCTCCATTGAAAGATGGAGGAAGTTGGGAATGGATTTCCCCACACTGTCCATGATCAGCTTTCATCAAAGCTGCTTCTGCAGATTGCACAGCTTGTACACAACTTCCACTTCCTGGATTCAAGCTTAGCCCAGGATGATTTATAAACCCAAACTAAGCCTAAATGTGGCCAATGATGTAGGAGCCCAGCTGTTACAAGGCACATAAGTGAAGGCCAGTGATAAATCTCCCTCATGTCTCTTTCCCCCGGGAAGGGAACGTGATGTCTATTCAGCAAATACTAATAATATAGCAGAGATTGGTAATCTAGCAGACTGTAGGGATCAATAATGCCTCCTGCTTTTTCCTGGCCATGGACTTGGCTTTCTGTTATTCTTGTATCTCTGCGATAGCATTATTGCCTCCAAGCGACATCTGTAATATCAAAAACTCTCATTTGAAACTGATTCAAAAACTATTGTGGCTTACAAACTTGATGGAAGGCAGGAAAAATGTATTTAGTACATATTGTAAAAGGGCCAACTCTCATATTGCTTTACACTGCTCTGTAGGCAAATCAACATTATGTAAAACATTCATTAATATATTTAAATTATGTTCCAGAGTTTGTTGCAGGATCTCTTTCTGACATTGGCAAGCATAATCACCGGATTTTTACATGACAAACTTGCTGAACAATTCATGATGCTGACAGGCAGCCCTGTTTCAAAGGACCATTTGTACTTGCTGGCTGGTGGTAGTTGGTTATTTGAGTCTGGCAGTTAACTTCCGGGCCTTTTCTGGTCAGTTTTGTTGACCGTGAAAGTGATTCTAATTCGAAAGAGAAAATATTGCTAATGCGGTGTTACATTTAGTTGTCTCATATGCATTTCTATGGTCATCATAGGTAGACCAACAGGGCTTTCTTGACCAGGAGGAGGGGGTGCAATAAACAAGGCAGATAGAGCAGAAGAGTTTGGGGAAGAGTAAGGATGAGGAGGTCATTGCCCAGAATGACATCTAGAGTGGATCTTCAGAGAAATGGGTCTTCCTCTCTGAGCTTCTCTGTAGAGCAATGCCTCATCACCAAAGAAACTATCGTGCCATTTGTTGCAACCACAAATTGACCCTTGAACCAAACGCCCTAGATTTGGGTAAGTACCATCAGATTGGGTAAGAGCAGAGGTAACTCCTTTATTCAAAGAGGGAAGGAGGAAAAAAGCAGTAAACTACAGATGAGTTAGTTTAACATCTCTTCTGGGGAAAATGTCATAAGCTGTTATCAAAGATATTATAGTGGGTTATTTAAAAAATTGCAAGGTAATCAGGCTAAAGCAAGGCACAAGAGAGCCTGCAGGTGCCGGAATACTGGAGCAAAAAGCAATCTGTTGGGGGAACTCAGTGGGTCAAGCAGCATTTGTGGAGGCAAAAGGACAGTCGACATTTCTCGTCGAGACCCTTCATCAGGCTAATTCAATATAGTTTTGTGAAAGGGAAATCATGTTTGACCAACTGGTTGACGTTCTTAGATTACCAGAGGCATTTGATAAGGTACTGAGTAAATTATGAAGATGATGGACAGAGGGTCTAAAGAGATATCAACAGGTTAATATGAGTGCATGAACAAAATCAGGTAAATGGAGTGTAATCTGGGAAAATGTGATGTTATGTGTTTTGTCAGGGAAAACAGAAAAAAAATTATCTAAATGGTGAGAGATTACAGAGCTGGGATGCAGAGGAATCTGGGTGTCCTAGTGCATGTTTTGTAAAGGGCTATTATGCAGGTGTGACAAAGGTTAACAAGATGGTAAAACTCGGGAGGTGTTGGTGAGAATGTGGGTAGAATTAAATGGGATTAGTGCAGGATTAGTGTATATGCGTGGTTGATGGTTAGTGCAGAGCAGACTCGATGGGCTGAAGGGGTTGTATCAGTGTTGTATGGCTCTATGACCAAAAGAGTGAGGGATGACTTGATTGAAATATGTCAGATCCTAAAGAGGGTAGATGTAGAGATGATGCTTCCTGTTATGAGAGAAACCTGGGCCAAGGGTCACTGCTGAAAAATAAATGTTGCCCTTTTAAAACAGAGATGAGGCAAACTTTTATCTTTTCAGTGGGCCATAAGCCTTTGGAACTCTCTTCCTCATAGGGTGGTGGAGGCAGAGACATTGAATATTTTTAAGGCAGAGGCAGATAAATTCTTGATAAGAAAGGGTGTGAGTGATTACAAATGATATGCAGCAATGCAGTGTGGAGGATGCAGTCAGATCAGCCATGACGTTATTGAATGACAGAGTAGGCTCAAGGAGACGAGTGTCTCCTAATTCAGATATTCTTACGGCATGGACAGCCAGTGCCAGTGGCTCTTGAGGTGACCAAGCCCATTAAATTCAAGGTTTATACAGGTGACAAAGGATCTTTTACATTCCACTATTATATCAGGGAGAACACTGAGTCTGCCTGCACAAAGAGGAGCACTGAAATATCATTCCACACAGATTGTGCAAGCAGTTTGTAAGATGACTCAGCTTGGCTTCCATTGTACACTTTCCCAGAGTCGAAGATTCCATAGATTGCACTGGTGGTCCTCATCACCAGAATGGCATCTTTGCAATTAAAAGGTAATGCATAGACAGCACCACACGCAAGTCTGTACCCAATTTCCTGCAAGTCAAGGTTCATTTATCCTCGATATTCCATCGCGGTCATCATGATGCTTACTGATGTCCCTACCAACAATTAAGAGTTTTAGAAATGTAGTCACTCTTGTAGGAAACATGGCAACCAATTTGCATGCAGCAGATTTTCCTGATTATCAATAAAATAAATGTCATTGCTATAAGATATTGTTTGACAATTAAATGTTGGCCAAACTGCTTGTCTCTTTATAAAGGGCTATTGAATTGTTTATGATCATCTGAGAGAGTAAAAGGATCCTTTGAACATAGAACAGTACAGCACAGAACAGACCCTTTGGCCCACAGTGTTGTGCCAACATAGCTAATCCCTGCTACCTACAGAATGCCCATATCCCTCCATTTTCCTCTCATTCATGTACCCATCCAAGCCCCTCTTAAAAGCCTCCAGTGAGTTTACCTCCACCACCCTATCAGGCAATGCATTCCAGGCATCCACCACTCTCTGAGTAAAAAAACTTACCCATCACATCTCTTCCGAAAGTACCCCCTCTCACCTTAAATGCATGCCTTTTGCTTAATGTCTCAGCTAAAAGGAGAACTTTGACTTGGATTGTGAGCTTTGATTACACATGCAAGTTTTAAAGTGAACCTTAAATCCACAATGTTCTAACCTCAGACGTGGACATACTACCACTGAGCAAATACTTAATAACACCATGTTTTACAGCTACGTTATGATTTGTAACTTTCCCCTGACCCATCAAATTACATTTCAGTTGCAATCTGCTAACAATATCAAAGATAGTGGAAATCTAAATGAAATTTAATTTCACAACAGTAAATGGTACAACTGACTGAATACTTTTTCATTTAGTAAGAATGCTTAAAATACTGGCAAAAATATTATGAAAATCAGTCTTTTAGTCTTGTGAAGGAACTGTATTTACATATTAATAAGACTTTCCATTGCAATTTGCAGGTTTGCACAACATTTGAAATAGAACTCATGCATTAATATGTCAGTGTGAATTCCTGTGTTGTGGGTGCTTTTGATAGGTGAGTAAAATGCCGTGGTAAACAGATTATACTACTGAAAGGAGCTGACTAAATTGTAATTTCAACATGCCAAACTGACTGATGTGCTCCATCGTCAAATAGTCTAAGCCCTGGAATCATTTGTGCAGCGAGCACTCAATGATCTCCCCAGAATCTGAGTTGTATATTCAAGGTCTAATTTATCTGACTCCTGCATTCTCTCTTTCATTATTCTGCACATTTCAGGGATATATTCTTAGAAATATATTTAATATTTGCTTTAAAGTTTAAAATGAACACTAATGTAATCATGTGATGGTACTAATGTAAGCTGATATAATTGACATGTCTTAATATAAATAGCTCACTGCATTTATTAAAATAACAAGTAGAGAACATTGTCTTTGTACAATGATATCGCAAATGGCCATTGCTATCGGATTATAGCATTTGTTTTGCCAGTGTTTACTCTTTTGAGCTACAGTCTGGAATGGAATGGAAAAAAAGTCTATCTCATTTTACTGTGACAGCTTATTCCGAAATACTTCAAAGGCAAAACGTTGTTTTCTTTTGAAGAGTAGAAACTGTGGAAGAAATATGTGGCACCTGATCTGCATATAGTAAGGTTCCCAAACACCAATAGGATTTTGTACTGTTGATTGAGGGGCTAAAATCACTGAGCATAGTATGAGAATGTGCACGTATGAGGGTTGGTATACCTTCAAGAACCGAATGTACCATGTGTTATGGCTTTCAAAATATTTTCATATCAGTCATTGCTGTCAGTTGAGGTTGATCTCCTTTAATAAAGAATGCTTAGTTGGTTGTCCTATCACTGCTTATTTCCCTTAGTAAGCAGCAACACCAAAGAGCTTACAATGGCAGTGAATTTGGAATGTTGCTGCTGAAGAAGTAACAGGGCACTAATCAGATGTGAAGAGTTCTGTGGGTAGAGCAGTGATGATGATGGATAGTGTTGTGGCAGATAAGTTGGTGTGCTTTAGAAATACAAACGTCTCAGCCGCTTCTTCTGCACATGGAGGGAGAGGAAACAGACTTAAGGGTGAAAACTATCATCAAAACCACAGAACAGAACAGCAAATAGTGGAAAGAAAAAGGTATATTGTTGCTAGTGATACGGCCAAAGACATATACATTCCCTCAGGCAAAATTATTTGATACGGAAGGCTTAATATTCAAGGCAGCATGAAGAAGAGCCACTTGTGTATTGGTGGTACCTAAAAACGTGCAGCAGTTTTACTCAGGGCATGATTTATTGGTGCAACCAGCCCACAGAAATGGAAATAGCCCTGTGGTCTTCTTCTTCATGTCAAACTCACATGGACATTAAAAGAGTTTATTTCCAGCAAGTGAGAGCTAAAGATGGGAAGTCAACAGCGCATCCCTTCCCTATGAGCTTAACGCATTCTATGCACATTTTGAACAGAAGGGGAGTGGATTGTCACCACCCACCCTGACAGCCTCCAATGCAACTGAACCCATGGTCAATGTTGAGGACGTAAGATCAGTCTTCCGGAGAGTGAACCTGAGGAAAGCATCTGGCCCAGACGCTGTCCCTGGCTGTGTGCTCAGATTTTGTGCTGATCAGCTGGCGGGGGTATTTGCAGACATACTTAACCTCTCCCTGCTTCAGTCTGAGGTTCCCACTTGTTTTAAGAAGACGACTATCATCCTGGTATGTAAGAAATACAAGGTAACGTGTCTTAATGACTACCAACCAGTGGCTCTGACATCCACCATCGTGAAGTGCTCCAGGAGGCTGGTCATGGCACACATTAACTCCAGCATCCCAGACAACTTCAACCCATTGCAATTTACCTACTGTTGAAACAGGTCTACAGTGGACACCATCTCCCTGGCCCTACACTCACTTCTGGAGCATCTGGACGGTAAAGGCACCTACGTTAGACTATTGTTTATTGACCACTGCTCTGCCTTCAATACTCGAATTCCAGGCAAACTCATCACCAAACTCTGAGACCTGGGATTCAACACCTCCCTCTGCAACTGGATCCTTGACTTTCTGACCAACAGACCGAAAACAGTCAGGATAGGCCGCAACACATCCAGCACGATTATTCTCAACACCGGTGTCCCACAAGGCTGTGTCCTCAGCCCCTACTCTACTCCCTATATATTCATGACTGCATGGCCAGATTCTGCTCTAACTCCATCTACAAGTTTGCAGATGATACCACCGTAGTAGGCCATATCTCAAATAACGATGAGTTGGAGTACAGGATGGAGATAGATAACTTAGTGACATGGTGTCATGACAACAACCTTTCCCTCAATGTCAGCAAAACAAAAGAGCTGGTCATTGACTTCAGGAAGGGGGGTGGTGCACATGCACCTGTCTACATCAATGGTGCTGAGGTTGAGAGGGTTGAGAGCTTCAAGTTCCTAGGACTGAACATCACCAATAGCCTGTCCTGGTCTAACTATGTAGACGCCATGGCCAAGAAAGCTCACGAGCGCCACAACTTCCTCAAGAGGTTAAAGAAATTTGGCATGTCCCCTTTGACATTCACCAACTTTTACCAATGAACTATAGAAAGCATCCTATCTGGATGTACCATGGCTTGGTATGGCAACTGCTCTGCCCAGGACCACAAGAAACTGCAGAGAGTTGTGAACACAGCCCAGAACATCGCGGAAACCAGCTGCACCTCCATGCACTCTGTCTATATCTCTCTATGCCTTGGTGAAGCAGCCAGCATAATCAAAGACCCCACCCACCGGATCATTCTCTCTTCTCTCCTCTCCCATCAGGCAGAAGATACAGGAGCCTGAGGGCACATACCACCAGGCTCAAGGACAGCTTCTATCCCATGGTGATAAGACTATTGAGTGGTTCCCTTATATGATGAGATGGACTCTTGACCTCACAATCTACCTTGTTATGACCTTGCACCTTATGTCTGCCTGTAATGCATTTCCCTGTAGCTGTGACACTTTACTCTGTATACTTTTATTGTTTTTAACTTGTATTACCTCAATTTCACTATATAATGAATTGATCTGTACGAACGGTATGCAAGACAAGTTTTTCACTGTACCTCGGTACAAGTGACAATAAACCAATACCAAATGGATGCAAAGGACTCTTTACCTTATGGTTGATCTTATGGGAACTCCTGTTCTCAGACTGCCAGTTTTATATGGCCTGATACGTGTGCCAAGAGGAAGGCATATTACCTGAAGAAATTAACAGTCAGTGAGGACATTGGTCCCCGTTTGCTTCAAATCCAAAGGAGCACAAGTATGGAATAGTTTTGCTGAGGACATGGTAGATTAGGATAACATGGAGGTGGAGATAGGAAGGTTAATTGTACAACTGAAGAGAATATTACAGAAAGTATACTTAAAGACACCCATTTAATTGTGAAAGTAATAATCAGCATGCATATTGATACTGAATCATTGATGTGTCATAGTCCTGGAGATATAATGGAAATAACTTAATACTTTCAATCAAGGAAGAGCAAAATAATGTCAGACACCCATGCGGGAGTGACTCTCTGAGTTACAGAGGAGGTAATATGTTGTGTTGCCACTAAAGAAATATGCATCTAATTACCTATAGTATGGGTATGAGCATGAGCTTATCTTGTTGTCCACATTATTGGATTAAACTATGTATGCAGTGGTTTGCACGGTCATGTAGCAGTTTGCATAATGCTATTACAGCACCAGCGACCCAGGTTCAATTCCGTAAGGAGTTTGTACATTCTCCCCATGTCTGCGTTGGTTTCCTCCAGGTGCTCCAATTTCCTCCCACATTCCAAAGACATGCGGGTTACGAAGTTGTGGGCATGCTATGTTGGCACCGGAAGTGTAGCAACACTTGCGAGCTACCCCCCAGAACACTCTGTGCAAAAGATGCATTTCACTGTGTGTTTCAATGTACATGTGATTAATAAAGATATCTTATTTTAATATTTTAAAATTCCCTTTTATCTAGTAGGTTTCCAAATTGTGGAATGTTAGAGGATACTATCAGGTGAACTTCCTGCTTTTCCATCACCTGATAGTCAGCAGGTTACACATTGCTTGATGTGAGATTAGCCATTCAGTGAGAAAAGCCATAGGTTTCATCTCCAGTCTGTGGAGAATTAGTCAGTGGAAATAAAAGGAGAAGAGAAGCTACCAAAAATTTCTTCAACAAAGACTGCTAAACTCTCTTTGCTTCTGAAGAATTATGTTTATTTTTACCTCAGTGGAAAGGAAAGTTATTTGAATAGATCAAAAAGCTCACAGCAAATCACAATCCTGTTGAACTGACTTAGTATCAATGAATGTTAATTACCATTCTTAAGATAGACATATTCTGTACTCTGAACTGATAGGAAATCTGTTTTCACAGCATCTCTCTTGGGCAGTAGGGGTGAGCATTGAACTGAAAGGCTCCAGTGATCTGAGTTGTACCATTCACATGAATTTAAAGTAATCTGAAGGTTTTCTTTAATGAATATGACCTTCCTGTCCTATAAGCAATACAGTGATGCTAAGTGGGACATTTTGTGATTGAAGCAGCAAGAGCTTTATCTCAATAAAGTGATTCATTGTATTCTTCCCCAAACTTAGCAACTATGGCATTCTCAAGTCACAAGGAGCTGAAGTGAATCTCCGCAGGACCTGATCTCTGAAGGGGTCCCATCACATGAGCAAAACTAATGATCCTGACCACTGGCCTCCACCAGACCCACCATATTACTTCCTATGCTACTGGGTTTGTAGCTGGGGTTGGGGACTCTGCGGCCAGTGTTTCCTGCTTCCCACTTTAGTGAGACGTCAGCATTTGTATTGGTATTGGTTTATTATTGTCACTTGTACCGAGGTACAGTGAAAAGCTCGTCTTACAAACTGATCGTACAGGTCAATTCATTACACAGTGCAGTTACGTTGAGTTAGTACAAAGTACAAAGTGCATTGATGTAGTACAGGTAAAACCAGTAACAATACAGAGTAAAGCCCAATATGGCATCGAATCTTTGAGGGACCAAATTTCATTCAGCAACTTCTCTCCATTATGGAATCAGTCCCTGGCTCTTTCTAGTTCTTTGGTATAGCTATGTGAAGATTTGTAGTGCAATTGCAATGCTGAAATTGACCACTCAGAATGATAGATCCACATCAACACTGTTATATTTACTCAAACCAGATAGCATCCCAGGAAGTCCTCTATTGTCTGTCTTTCATTTTGTTTTTGGTCCATTTTTTTTTCTGATCTTCTATCTTTTTAAGGTCTGTCTCTACAATATGATAATTGCTTTAAATCTTGTTGTTTCTGGTTTGCTTTCTCTTAACTGGGGAGAATACTTATTAGAATCTGTAATGCAAATATCACTTCAAATGCTTTATCCCAATACATTTTGATTGCAAAGCATTAACAGTCACTTGCAACATATTGCTTATTCTGTGCTGAAATACTCAAATTAGTGTAAATTGCTTAACAGCATGATCAAATGGGCCACGGGAGTTCAGGAAACAATTGTGCTAGTTTGATAAATCAGTTTGGAAGACATTTTTTTTGCTGTATCTCAAAATTCTGTTTGTAAGTATTGAAAAAGAATGACATTGACAGTTGTTTTCAATCTATCACTTCTCCAACCATTCACAACTCTGTAGCAAATGAAGAAGTCCATGCCTTCATTGCAGCAAGACCTGGACTACATTCAGGCATGGCCTGATTAGTGGTAAGTAACATACATGCCACAAAAGAACTAGCCAATGACCATCATCAACAAGTGGAAGATGTACGTAGCTCTTCACAGCTCTCATAATGTTCAACACCACCCAGGACAAAGCAACCTGCTTGATTAGCTCCCCATAAACCAGGCTAAACATTCATTCCATCCACCACTGACACGCAGTGTCTGTAGTGTGTACCATCAATATTGCAGTTACCCACCAAGGAAATATTGACAGCACCATCCAAACTCATGACCTTTGCCATCTTAAAGGACAAGGGCATTTGCATGGGAACATCACCTCCTGCAGGATCCCCTCAAAATTACACACGATCCTGTCTTGTTGTTCCTTCATCATTGCTGGGTCTCAATCAAGGAACTCTGACTCAAAAGCACTGTGGGAGTACCTTCACTGGAAATATCCAGATCTGGGCTGATCGGTGGCAATTAGTATTCGTGACACACAAGTGACAGGCAATGATGATATCCAATAAGAGAAAATCCAGCTTTCACTCTCTGACATTCAATAGCATTACCATCACTGAAACCCCACTATCAGCATCCTGAGGATTACCATTGACCAGTAATTGAACTGGAGTAGCCATCTACACAAGACCAGGTCAGAGACTGGGAATTTTGTTGTGAGCAACTCACCTCCTAACTCCTCAAAGTCTGTCCACCATCTACAAGGCTCAAGTCAGGGCTGTGATTGAATACTGTCCATTTGCCTGAATGAGTGCAGCTTCAACAACACTCAGAAGAGCTCAATACCATGCTGGGTATAGCAGCCCGCTTGTTAGGCACCCCATCCACAATATGCATTCACATCACCACTGAATCACAGTAGCAACAGTTTAGATCATCTACAGGCTGCACTACAGCAACTTACCAAGTCTTCTTGGACAGCACCTTCCAAACCCACAACCTCTACCAGCTGGAAAGACAAGGGCAGCAAAAGCATATGAACCTGAAAGTTGCCCTCTAAGCCACACACCATCCTGACTTGGAAATATATCGCCATTCTCTCACTGTCACTGGGTCAAATTCCTGGAATTCCCTCCCTAATAGAATGGTGGGTTTACCCAACCTCGAGGACTGCGGAGGTTCGAGAAGGCAACGTACTAGTACCTTCTCAATGGCAATTAGTGATGGGCAATTAAATGCTGGCTCAGACTGTGATGCTCACATCCCTTAGTAGATAATACAAAGGACTGCAGTAGTTCAAGAAGGCAACACACTGCCAACTCCTCAAGCCCAATTAGGGATGGGCAATAAATGCTGGTTTTGCCAGTGAATTTGCCCAGATCGTGAGAAAATTATTAAATTAAAAAAGGAATGGGTTTATGACATGAACCCCTCAAGTCAATTTCACCACTCAGTGATTTTCTGGCCGATCTTTATCCAAACTCCATCAACAAGCTTTAACTCCATAAACAACAGCCATGGCAGCAGAAACCTATCAATCCCAAATCCTAATTCCTGCTGCACTTTGCATGAAAACGTGTTTTCTAACTTCTTTCCTGAAGGCTTGGTTCTGATTTCAAGGTCATGTGCCATTATCGTAGATCTTATCATCAGCAGAAAATGTTTCTCTCAGTCTATCGCATGGATTCCTTGCCAAATTATAAAAGCCTTAATCAAAGCATGATTTAATGAATATATTCAAGAAAATGCAAGCCTACTTTAATCAATCTGCCCTCATTAAAAGTAAGCCTTGGAGACTCCATGATGAGTAGACAATATCTTGCAGTTAATGTTGACAATAGTATTTTCTGTCAGGTCTTCAAACATTATAAGTTATTGGGCTGGAACAGTGGCAGTGACCTTGGCAGAAATGGAAATAGGGAAATCCATTCTCGGACAGGTAAACTTTGACACACCTCAGGCCAGTAGCCCTCTTGAGAAAATACTTGCTTCAGCATTCACACCTTTCAAGAGAAAAAAAAACACATGAACACAAGAATATAGGAACAAGAATGGTCCACCTGGCCTCTCAAGCCTGCCCAGCATTCAGTATGATCATGGTTGATCTACCCCAGTCCTCAACTCCTCTTCTGTGCCAGTTCCCTAAAGTCGTCAATTACCTAATCATTCAAAAATGTATCTACCTCCTTTTTAAATATTTCTCATGGTCTAGCCTTCACAATCCTCTGGGGTAGAGAATCCCAGAGATTTACCACCTTCTGCAAAAAGAAATTTCTGTACATCTACATTTTAAATAACCAGTCTCTTATCTTGTAACTATGTCCCCTTGTTCATGACTCTCCCACTGGTGAAAAATCTCCACATCTACCCTGTCAAGCCCCCTCAGGATTTTATATGTCTCAAGAAACCCTTAATCAAAGTATGATTTGATGAACATATTCATGAGGATGCAAACCTGCTTTATTCAATCTTCTAAAGTCCAAAGAATACAAATTGTTTAGCCTCCCTGGATAGGTTAACCTTCTCGTCCCAGGAATTAACCTGGAAAGTCTCTTTTGGGCCGTCACCAATGCTACCATATTATTTTTCTTATGTAAGTCCACCAAAACTATGTGCAGTACTCCATGTATGGCCTCACCAACACCCTTTTCCAATGCAGGATAAGGGATTTCTCTTCAGTTAGTCCTGTGATTTTTGGTATTATTTTTATTTTTCAATAAACTTTTCTCATGTACTAGAAGTTATAGAGCCATCTCGTGCTTACATTTCGCTGGTGGTTCTGTGGGGGAATCATTGATTCTCTGCTGATTAGTCTTCTGCTCAGTTCCATCGTTGTGCATAGAAGCACAGAAGGTGGAGGAGAACTGGAGGTCAGATGCCTGCAATTGCCACTGATCTCACCACTGAGTCCAGGAATGCAACATGGTAATACTGAGCAGGTGGGCCAGATCTGAAGGATGACAGATCTTAGGGATTCCATTATCCTCCTTAATCTGATTGAGAATGACAATCCCTAAATGAAAGCTACGTGCAGGCAAGTAATTTGTTTATTTTAGTTTATCTTAATATTTTCAGTATGTATCTAGTAATTTATGGCTCTTAGTTTAGGTTTCTTTATTTTTTAATTATCTTAATTTTTTTTAACAATCAAAGACATTTAAAAACTATTCAAAGACCAGATAAAGACAAAGGCATGCTGAATGGTTTTCATTCTAATTTGCTAATACTCAGGTTTTCTAGGCTTGTACATGAGTCTGTTTTAGATCTCTCAGCTGTGCCAACTTCTTGAGGCAGCTCCTCCTGTAGATGCTGTCAGTGGTGGGGAAGGATGTATCCCTGATGGACCGGACTGTATCCACTACTCCCTGTGGCCTCTTGTGTTCCTGTGCATTGGAATTGCCATACCAGGCCATAATGCAACCAGTCAGGATACTTTCAACAGTGTAGCTGTAGAGATTTGTTACAGTATTTGGTGACATGTCAAATCTCCTTAAGCCACTGAGGAAGTGGAGGTGCTGGCGTGCTTTCTTCATGATTGCATCCATGTGCTGGGCCCAGGATAATTTCATCCGAGGTGTTAACACCCAGGAATTTGAAGTTGCTTACTCTCTTCACCTCTGACCCACCAATGAGAACTGGCACATGGTTTTCCGACTTCCCATTTCTGAAGCTAACAGAATCAATGCTGCCCTTACCTGTATCTCCTCCATTTCCTGCACGTTTGCCCTAACCCCCTCCCCCCACCAGCATAATAGGGACAGGGTTCCCTTGTCCTCACCTACCACCCCATGATCCAACACATCATTCTCCGCAACTTCTGCCACCTCCAACGGGATCCCACCACCAGGCACATCTTCCCCTCACCCCCTCTGTCCGCTTTCCAAAGGGACCGTTCTCTCCGCGGCTTCCTGTCCACTCATCCCTCCTCACTGATAAGCCCCCGGCACTTATGCCTGTAACTGCACCAAGTGCTACACCTGCCCCTACACCTTCTCCCTCACCACCATTCAGGGTCCCAAACATCCTTCCAGGTGAGGCAGCGCTTCACCTGTGAGTCCAAGGGTGTCACTTATTGCATCTGATGCTCCTGGTGCGGCCTCACCATAGATTGGTCGACTGCTTCGTCGAGCACCTTCACTCTGTCCACCGCAACAGCCAGGACCTCCCGGTGGCCACCCACTTCAATTCCACATCCCATTCCCATACTGACATATCTATCCATGGCCTCCTCTACTGCCAAGTTGAGGCCAGGTGGAGGTTGGAGGAACAACACCTTATATTCCGCCTTGGGAGCCTCCAACCTGATGGTCTTACCATCGATTTCTCTAACTTCCAGTAACCCGACCTCTTCTTTTTCTTCTTCCCCCACTCCTTTGTCTTCCCTTATTGCTATAGCTCCCTTCCCCCACCTTGGTGACCTGCCCATCTCATCTCCTCCCCCATTCTTTATTCCATGGCCCACTGCCCTCTCCTACCGATTCCTTCTTCTTCAGCCCTTGGGCTCTTCTACCTGTCACCTCTCAGCTTATTACATCTTCTCCCCCTCCCCCACCCACCTACCTTCCCCCTCTCACCTGGACTCGCCTATCACCTGAACTTGCCTATCCCCTGCCTGCGTGTACTCCTCCCCCTCCCCTCACCTTCTTATTCTGGCTTCTGCCCCTCTTCCTTTCCAGTCCTGATGAAGGGTCTCATCCCGAAATGTTGACTGTTTTGTTTTTCTCCATGGATGCTGCCTGACCTGCTGAGTTCTTCCAGCACTTTTTGTGTATTGCCAACAATTAGCTTCTTGATTTGGTTGACGTTAAAAATGAGGTTGTTATTGAGGCACCACTCAACCAGATGTTCTATCTCACTTATGTACGCTGACTGAATTTTCTTTCTTCTGCATGATAAAAAAAATCGCATTGGCTGTGTATTTGGTTGTGGGACACACAGTGTGCCAGAATCTTCTGGTGAACTTTTCACAGAGCACATCACAACATATATAAAAACACACCTTTGAAGATCATTTTCAGTGAGCTAGAAACAGAATTGTCACGGTTAATATCGATGGAAACTTCTAGTTCACTATAACTTCAGCTTCCCAGTTTATGAAAGGAAGAACTTCTACCCAATGCCAACAAGATCACAGCATGTGGAGCAAAGCTGAAGATGGTGCATACTAGGTCATGACCTCCCACATGCTTGGCCTGTTAGAACATTATTGCACTGGAAATATTTGGCAAAATCATCCAAAGCTGCAAAACAAAGCTCACTTTTGGTCTAGTCTTAATTGTCCCTCATTATTGCAAAACCAAAGAAAGTTTACACTTGATTTTTGAAAGAGATCACTAGTTTCATTTTGGAGTTGAGACAAGGAGGACCCAGCATTCAACAGCATATCTTCTTAAGTATAGACCCAAAGTTTCAATTCTGGGCTTTCCCCTGAGGTAGACACCTGGATTAAATCCAGTAATATGATGGCTGCTCCCGTTGTTTACAGGATGCTCAGACCTGACAGAATTTAGCTATATCAGCACAAGTGTGGACATGTCCCACCACAACCTTTTCCAATTATTATTGGACAATTGAGCACACCTAACTCACAATTGTTTATTTTAATTAACAAGGTAATTTTAATCGCATACAGTATCTGAAAGGTAGTAGCTGATGCAGGGTTTCAACCCAAAACATTAACAATGGCGTAGGAGACTGATAAGATAAAATATCTTTTTTTGTCACATGTACATCGAAACACACAGTGAAATGCATCTTTTGCGTAGAGTGTTCTGGGGGCAACCCGCAAGTGTCGCCACGCTTCTGGCGCCAATGTAGCATGCCCACAACTTCCTAACTCGTACGTCTCTGGAATGTGGGAGGAAACCAGAGCACCCAGAGGAAACCCACACAGACACGGGGAGAACGTACAAACTCCTTACAGACAGCGGCTGGAACTGAACCCGGGTCGCTGGCACCGTAAAGCGTTATGCTAACCACTACACTACCGTAAGGGGTGACCTTACAGAGGTTTATAAAATCATGAGGGGAAAGGATAAGTTGAATGGTCACAGTCTTTTTCCCAGGGTAGGGGAGTCTAAACCTACAGGGTATGGGTTTAAGGTGAAAGGTGAAAGATTCACAGGATACCTGAGGGGCAACTTTTTCACATAGAGGGTGGTGGGTAGGTGGAACGAGCTGTCAGAGGAAGTGGTAGAGGCAGGTACAATTACAACTTCTCAAAGACATTTGGACAGGTTCATGTATAGCAAATAGGCCAAATGCAGGCAAATGGGACCAGCTCAGTAAGGTAATTTGGATCAAAGTGCCTGTTTCAATGCTGTAAAACTATCTGACTCTTTCACTCATTTCACAGTTTTCTGCCAGTTGTTCCACTGGTTATCTCTGTCAGACAATGGTGAAAAATGCACTGTGTTTGAAACAAATATAGAAGAGTGAGACACAGAGGTTATAATGGGTTGAAGAGAGACATAAGTTTAGAAGTGGGCCAGAAGTTTCCTGTGATGCGGATAATTCTCATGCAAAAATAAATGCATTGTCTATGTCACGTCATCTTCAAGATAACATGGGTCCTATTATAATAAAATTAACTATCAGCACTGAACACTGAAGGGTTCACCCAATAATTGGTAGCAAATCCTTTTACCAAATTTTGCACTTTGGGGACGGTCCAGTGGGAGAATGTACTGAAGGATCTATTGTGGAGCACTGGAGCTTTAGAATACCCTTCCACTATCTCTTGCTTATTTTACCAAGCTTCAGTGCATATTCAAGAATTCCTCCTGGGAGTTTGGCAGTCAAGTCTCAAAACTACGTAGACCTCTGAATAGTATTTCCTGATGTTACCTGTTAAGAAGCCATAAATGTAAAAGATTGTCCAACAGAGTTGTACAAAGCTTACTTTATGGTAACAAGAGGTTTGAAGGAGTGTGATTGCCGCATCAGATTTCTTTGACAGATTTGCTGAGGAAGGAAAAGCAGGAGCAGCAGGGAACTGCAGCAAGTGAAATCTAAAGACATAGGAGGAGGTCTTGCAGGCCTCATCACAAACAGAGATTCTGACAGTGATTTAGCAGAACAGTAGGTGAGGAGCTGTTTGTGATTTGTGTCAGTAAGAGTCAAGGAGCCATTCCAAGGTGGCACAATTGGTGGAAACCATAGTAACCACTGCATTAAATTTCTGTGCAAGTAACTCCTTCCAGACACCTGTTGGAAATATCATACTGCTAAGTCAATATATAGTTGAGTGTAAAATGGAATCAGATTTGAGTGGCAGATATAACTGCATGGGACTGCTCAGCTACCAACATCCAAAGTATGCATATCTCTCTTAACAGCTTGAATTGGAGACTCTTAACACTGGTCATGGTTGACAATAGAAAGATTAATGTAAAATCATTATTAATTTACAGGTAATTCTCACCATGCAACATTTTCATATTTATGTTGTCTGCAGATTTGTGATGTATCATATTTAGAAAAGGTAAAATGGAGACACAAGAGACTGCCGATGCTGGAATCTGGGGCAAAGGTGCTCGACCCAAAAGCATCAACTGTCCATTTCCCTCCACAAGTGCAAACTGACCCACTGAGTTCCTCACCTTCTTGCTTGTTGCTAGGAAAAGATAAAGACTTGTTAGTTTATAGCAGACATTCTTGGGCACTTCTATGTGCACAATCTGTTATTTCTTCCTCTCCAAACAATTTCTAAAGGATGTGAAACAATCCTTTAACTGTGTGGCTTTACTACCTATTAGGAGCCATGCTGAAATCCACAGCTTGTACTATGGATGGAGAGCATAATGAGCCAAAAGATTTTGTACATCATTCTAAATAAAACAAGCATTCTCTGCTGCCTATATCCCCTATAAACCCAAATACAGATTCATGCAGTATAAGGGCTATTGTCTTTCAAGTGAAAGTGAGGAAGCCATAGAAGTGTGAATGTCCAGTGACTCATCATGTGGGATTATCTCTTCACTAAGGAAATCTCAGAAAAGCAGATAGTATTTCGAAATAATAATAAAGATTATATACTAGATAATTCACTGGGTACTGGAACACCATAAAAAATTTTAGTCCAGGGGTCTCTCGATCTCAGGCTCTACTTTGTGTAAGGGAAATCCTGCAGAGCTCTACATTACTATTAATGTTAATTTTCCAGAGTTTCTGTCAATCTTCCACTAAAGCAAAGTCAGAGGATTAGTAGACTTCACAGAATTTCCAAGTGTTTTGGAGTAAATTGAACTGATTGTATTTTAGAAGTCTCTCCATTGTGACTGCTCTTGGCACATCTCATCAATTAGAAAAAGCAAAATGCATTGAAAAAGTGTACCAATTCTATTGCTAAATAAGTATTAATCTAACTTTTTACGGTTCACTTCAAACCAATTTTCCTCAGACACCTACTCTCCAAGGAAGTTTACCTCCTAACTGGGTATGATCCTGTCTTCCTAAATGCCATTCTGGTGGCCATTCTTCGAACCATAAGCGTTCAGAGAATATTAACAGATTGTTCATCTGTTAGGCACCACCACTAAAACTAGCATGAACAACAGGAATCTTAAGTGATATTGGGTGTCCATAGCACAGTGCTAATTTTAATGTCCTTGTTGCTGGCTGGGATGAATAAGCTGATTTAGCACAGATGTCAGACCAAGTCAACAGGCTTTGCTGCTCCCTCTGGCTCATCGCCTCATTGATTTCATAAGACTGGATGGTTATATAAAAGGCAAAGAACTAGTTTTGCAAAATGATTGAATGAGCATTGAAGGTGAAAAATCTACTCAAATTGCATTTATAGGGAGATAAATGGAGGACAATGAGTAGGTAATAACACACTGTGGAGGAAGTGAGTTCCAGAGCAAATTGGGGATTCAAGAGGGGCTGAGATTTATTGGTGTATTATTGTCACATGTACAGAAATACAGCAAAAAACTCCTGTTTGCATGCCATCCAGACAGATCATGCCATACATGAGTACATTGAGGTAGTAAGGGGAAAAACAGAAAGCAGAACATAGTGGAGTCACAAGAGAATGTGTATTTCTGGTATCTGAAGCATCACAAAAGCACTGGAGGAACTCAGACAAAGCTCTGCCTCCTATTAATGGCTGTCAGTGCTTTCTGGAGATGGGGCCACATCCGGAATGACACCAGAGCTCTCCCTGCTGCTGAGGACTTGCTAAATCTCATTGGCTACCTCTTTTCTACAAAGGATCAGCTCTCCACATCCAGCTCAGGTTATTCCAGGGGATGGGGATTGCAATTAGTGATTCTAGGTGATGGGCCAGATCCTGGTTAACGCAATGATACAAACACCTTATCATGCAAGTTAAATTATTACCTCTTACCATATTTCTTAACAGATTCCACAAAATAAATATCTCTACCATACTCATTGTTGGAAAACACTTTTCTTTTGTTTCTCGCATCCTCCAAATCAAAACCTACATGCAGAGAAATATAATTGGGTACTTTCCCCTGGGAACAAATAGTCTTTGAATAAATTTGAAGAAGTTTGAAGAAATTGTTCCTTTTTCACATCCGAAACTTTAAGTTTTCTAACTCTTCACCTTTCTGGTTTTGTATCTGACTTTTCATTTTGCTTCATTTGAAACACTTCAGCTCAGGAAGACAACAGAAAGGTTCTTATGCAATTTTCATCTCCAAAGAGCAGAAATACTATAGCAATTAAAAATAGATTTTATCTGTACTTAATGAGAAGCAAACTACATAAAAACCGCTGAGGTAAAATGCTGGTCAGAGTGCTTACAGTTTGTTATGGGCTATGTTGGATTCAAGTGTTTTAATTAGTTTTTTAACATGTATAGTGTTTAAAACACCTCAAGTGGCTGCATAGGGAATGGCCGCTTACTAACTTTTTGTTTTGTCCATCAGATGAATATGTGGTTTTCTCATTGGTTGGTTTGGCCACAAGTATCTAATAGGTTTCCTGATTGGACTATTGTTAGCTAAAGAGTATCTCTTATCTAAGGTATAAAAGGTGTCGCTTTTTCTTAATCTCCCCTCTTGCTCTTCCTTTCCCTGGCCTGAGCTCCTCTTTTGTTCCCTTTGTCTCAGTTCATCAAAGCTAGTGCCATGTGCTCTGTGACTGCTTCTTTGTTTTAAACTTTCCAATAAAACTTTGTGAAGCACCAAGTTGTTTCAACTCCTTCCTGGACTCCTGAAAGAACCTGTGGATTTGAAAATAACCAGATCCGACAGCTATTAAACATAATCTTTTCTGACATGTTTCCTGTCTACAATGCTGCTTCTTGCGTCTATCTCAAAAATAATTCCATTGGTACTGTAGAACGTTGTGCTACGAGTCAAAGCATGTTGTAGATCGTAATGTTTACTATATCATTATAAATCACATTATATCTTAAGTGTTCCATGACAGTCTTCCCTCAACTGTTGTCTTAAGTTAAACCTAAGTCTTCCAAAGGTCTAATGATCATGAAATGAAATCTCTGCTGATGACTTCAAGGTTTCACTTGATAAAAGGTGGAAATTATTGGATGCATCATTCCTGTTGAAACATAAATAAAAGTTCTTACCTTGTTGTGACCTTGCACCTTATTGCACTGCACTTTCTCTGTAGCTGTGACACTTTACTCTGTACTGTTATTTTTTTTACCTGTACTACATCAATGCGCTCTGTACTAGCTTGAAGTAACTGCACTGTGTAATGAATTGACCTGTAAGATCGGTTTGTAAGACAAGTTTTTCACTGTACCTCGGTACAAGTGACAATAATAAACCAATACCAATACCAATACCAATGTACTTTACTGAAGTTCTTCAAAAGCTAGTCAGAAGTCTGTTTCAGGGGAAGGAAAGAGAATGCCAAATCAGATATGGTGTAGCAGTTAGCATTGTTGCCCCACAGTTCCAGGGACTCAGGTTCAGTCCTGATCTTGGGTGCTGCCTGTGTAGAGTGCGTATGTTACCCCTGTGACTGCATGGGATTTCTCCAGTTTCCTCCCACATCCCAAAGTCAAACTGTAAATTGTCCCTAAGGGAGTTGGGTGTTAGGCAATGGGCGTGTGAAAGAGAATAGGTTACAGAGAAATAAGTGGCATACCACTGAGAAAACCTAGATAGTCTTCAGTGAAAAATAAATCACATAATTGATAAATGATTGCTGAAGATACCTTTGTGCAGTTATTGTACCCGAATGCAAAATAGAGCATGGAACGACAGGTAAGTGTACGCTTATTTATTGATATCAAACCAGTCTTCACATGGAACAAAACTCAAATACAGAGCATATGGTAATATGAATTAGAATGCAGTATGCATCCAGATTTCTTGAGAAAATGGGAGGACCTTTTCATGCATTTTTGTTCAGTCATATGATATTTACCACTGGGAAAGTAAAGATGAGCTGCCTCTTAAACTACGTTAGTCGAAGTCAAAGTAAAGTCACAAGATCACAAGACAAAGGAGCAGAAGTCGGCCATTTGGCCCATCGAGTCTGCTCCATGAGCTAAGTTAATACTATTTCTATCTAGCCCCAATTTCCACCCTTATTCCCATATCCCTTGGTATCTTGACTAATTAGATACCTATCAATCTCCTCCTTAAACACCCCCAATGATTGGGCCTCCACAGCTGTATGTGGCAAAGAATTCCATGATTTCACTACCCACTGGCTAAAGAAACTACTCCTCATTTCTGTTTTAAACCAGTACCCTCTAATTTTAAGATTGTGCCCTCTAGTCCTGGAATCACCCACTAGAGTACCCCCAAGTCCCTTTGTACTTCTGTACTTTGAATTTTCTCCCTATCTAGATAATAATCTGCCCGTTTTGTTTGTTTTTCCAAAGTGTACAACTGCACATTTCTCAACATTGAATCTCATCTGCCATTTCTTTGCCCATTCTCCTAAACTATCTAACGCTCTCTGCAACCTTCCTATTTCTTCAATACTGCCTACTCCTCCACCTATCTTGGTGTCATCTGCAAACTTAGTCACAAAACCATTTACTCCATCATCTAAATCATTAATGTACAAAGTAAAAAGAAGTGGCCCCACCACCGACCCCTGCAGAACACCACTAGTAACTGGTAGCCAACCAGAACAGGATCCCTTTATTCCCACCCTTTGCTTTCTGCCTACCAGCCAATGCTCCACACATTCCAATATCCTACCTGAAATCCCATGAGCTCTCCACTTATTAATCAGCCTCTTGTGCGGCACCTTGTCAAAGGCCTTTTGAAAGTCTAAATACACAACATCCACAGCCTCTCCCTTATCCACCCTACCTGAGATTTCCTCAAAAAACTCCAATAGGTTGGTCAGGCAGGATCTTCCCTTCATGAAACCATGCTGGCTTGGGCCTATCTTGCCTTGCACCTCTAGGTATTCCATAACCCCATCCTTGGGGATCAATTCCAATAACTTACCCACCACGAATGTCAGACTAATAGGTCTGTAATTTCCTTTATGCTGCTTCCCACTCTTCTTATACAGCGGAACTACATTTGCGACCTTCCAGTCCTCTGGAACCATGCTGGAGTCTATTGATTCCTGGAAAATTATCACCAATGCCTCCACAATCTCTGAAGCCACTTCCTTCAGAACCAGGGGATGCACCTCATCTGGTCCGGGAGACTTACTTGCCTTTAGTCCACTTAGCTTCCTGAGCACCTTCTCTCTAGTAATCTTAACAGAATTCAGTTCTATTCCCTGAGACCCCTGACTATCTGGTATATTGCTGATGTCCTCCACAGTGAAGACCGATGCAAAATATTCATTTAGTTCCTCTGCCATCTCTTTGTTATCCATTATAATCTCTCCCACACTGTATTCAATTGGTCCTATATCAACCCGTGTCTCTCTTTGACTCTTCATATATTTAAAAAAAACTCTTGGTATCTTTATGAATGTTATCTGCCAACTTCCTTTCATAATTCATCTTTTCTCTCCTAATGACCTTCTTAGTTTCTTTCTGTAAGTTTTTAAAAGTTTCCCAGTCTTCTGTTTTCCCACTAATTTTTGCTTCTATTGTTATATTCACAAATACTTGTCTGCATAGGTGTCATGATAAAATTACTTGCAACAGCATCTTAGGCACACAGCCTCAGATACATAACATACAGAAAAATAAAACAAAAATTACACACAACTTTTACAAGAAAGAACACAATTAGAACAAACAAAAACAAAGTCCATTGTAGTGCAAAGTTGCCATGGTATTGCTACACTGAGGTAATCATGAGGGTTGTGCAGGTTGGTTCAAGAGCCAAACAATTGAAGGGAAGCAGCTGTTCTTGAACCTGGTGGTGTGGGACTTCAGGCTTCTGTACATCCTGCCCAATGGTATCTGCGAGAGGATGGCATTGCCCAGATGGTGGGGATCTTTGATGATCAATGTCTTCTTGAGGCAGCACTTGGTATAGATACTACTGATGGTGATGATGTATTGGGCTGAGTCCTATACTCCCTGAAGCTTCTTACATTCCTGAGCATTCAAATTGCCGTACCAGACCATGATGCAACTGATCAGGATACTTTCAACAGTACATCTGTTGAAATTTGTTAGTGTTCAGAGACATGCCGAACCTAGTGAATCCTTGTGGTGGAGTCCATCATGTCCATACTGGTCATTATGTACCCACCTAAACAAATCTAATTTTCCAGCAATTGGCCCAAAGCCTTTAGTGCCATGTTGTTTCAAGGGTTCATTTGAATATTTCTCCACCACACCCTCAGACAGTGACTTCCTCAAAACCCCTCTACATCTCTTCGTCTTACCTTAAACCTATGCTTTTTGATTATAGACACCTCTGCTAAGGATAAAACTACCTCACCATCTACCTTATCTATCCCGATCATAATTTTATTTACCTTAACGAGGATGCCCTCAGAAAGGTTATATTGCATGGTATACTCAGTTCTTGAAGGTACCTTTGTTCATATACAGTATATTATCATGAGTATCCATTCAAACAACCAGCCTTTTACACAGATAGATACAAAATATCTTAAATACTTACAAATGTGTACACAATTAACAATACAACACATTATAAATTTATTTACTGGTCTTCTCACCCTCTGAGACTCCTCAACTGTAAAGGTGGACCTGTAATCCTGAAGGTTCCACTCCAGTTTATCACATTCTTCCAATGTTAAAGAAGTCCAGTATAGCTTTTCTTTTGTTGCCGCTCATCACTCATTCTCGAGTAAGACCATGACATCTAGTCTCGTGTTGCGATGTGTATGGAGGTGGCTGATTAGGCCAGTCTGGGCTGGAAAGTCCCTTTCACACAAGTGACAGAGGTGTAGGGATGCTGTAGCATCAGTGTTTCTTGATTTTCAAGATTCTTTTTTCCTCCATTCTAACTTCCTTGTATGATTGAGCAGCACTTTTTATGTGGGTATGCCAAACAGGATGTTCCAATGCTTGTAGTTCCCAGTGGAATGTGTCACTGTTAAAAACTCTAAAGGGATGTCTCCCATGATCTTATAACTTGCGCCAATGGTTCTGGCACTTCTACTTTTCCCTCATCTGCCCGTTCAAGTCATCCTTCACCTAGCTCAAACACGTCCACAGACTTCAACCCAACATCTCAGTTAAAAATACCCTATGTTGAAGTGAGGAGGTGGTACTGTAGATAAGCAGAAACAATGCCAGCCAATGATTCCTGAACTACTTGAAATCTTCAACCAATAATTGTTGTTTTATTGTTTCCTTTATCATGTGGACAGATCATTCAGCCTCCCTATTGTATGCTGAATGGGAACTAGGCTGGAATTTCATTCATGTGGAGGAATAGGATAAACTCTTCTAATCTGAACTTTGGATCATTGTCAAAATCAGTTTTATAGTGAAGATATATTTTGCAACGACTGATTTCAGAGCCTCCATGCTCCATTATGCGAGAACTGAAGGGTAGCACTTTCAATTATTTGAAGTGGCTATCAATCAGCAAGAGGAAATATGCCATCTGAACTGAAAACAAAATCAGTGTGTACCTGCTTGAAGGGATGAATCAGCCAGCTCTATAATGCTATGGACAGCTGAGGCTTGTGATTCTGACATTTTAAGTAGGATGTCACCAGATCTTTAGTGTTCCTGATTAATCCCAGGCCAGTACACATAGTTATTGACTACCACTCTCATTGGGGATTCCCAACGGGTCAACATGGGCAACCTTCAGACATTGTAGTATCTCCATGCTGTGGCCCCTCTTTGGGCCATCCTGACTCACCAAGGGCTCATGTCACCTTCTCCAGAAAGGTTCCACTAGGTAGAAAAAGAGAAGAGTTCCTGACGATAGGTAGAAAAAGAGAAGAGGTCCTGAAGGAGGAATACAAGAAAGAGAAAGTTGAGAAGTAGGACCTCTAGGGTGGTAATTTCAGGATTACTACCTGTGCCACGTGCCAACAGTAGTAAGAATAGAAAGATCTGGCAGATGAATGCGTGGCTGAGTGGTGCAGGGGGCAGGGCTTCAGATTTCTGGATCATTGGGACATTTTTTGGGGGAGGCATGACCAATTCACTAAGGATGGGTTACACCTAAACTCCAAAGGGTCCAATATCCTGGAGGGAATGTTTAATTTAGCTGTTGGGGAGGGTTTAAACTAATCTGGCAGAGGGATTGAAACCAGGATGTTAGGATACAAGATGTTAGGGTAAGGGAGAAGGTTTATAGAAACAAGTCCAAGACAGTGTGCAGTGAGGATGGCAAGAAGGACAGGCAGGTGGAAAGTCAGGATAATTTGCTGAACAATAGAAGTACAACAAACCAGGATGTTAGGATACAGGATGTTGGGATAGATAGAAACAAGTCCGTGATAGTGTGTAGTGAGGATGGTAAGAAGGACAGGCAGGTGAATAGTCAGGATAATTTGCTGAACATTAGAAGTACAACAAAATCAATAGCAGATACTGGACTAAATATATTATATTTGAATGCACGTAGCATTAGGAATAAAGTAGATGACCTAGTGGCACAACTACAGATTAATAAATAGGACATTGTGGCAATCACCAAGTCATGCTTTATGACAGATGTGATTGGGAACTCAATGTCCCAGGGTACACAGTGTATAGGAAGGATAGGCGGGTAGGCAGAGGGGGAGGTGTGGCCATGATGGTTAGTAATGATATAAAATCAATAGAAAGAAAGGACATTGGGTCAGAAGAGGTGGAATCCTTATGGGTGGAGCTAAGAAATAGCAAGGGTAAAAGGACAATAGTAGCAGTTATATATAGGCCCCCTAATAGCAGTCAGGAAGTGGACTATAACTTACAGTTAGAAATAGAAAAAGCTTGCCAGAGTGACAACATTAAGATAATTATGGGGGATTTTAACATGAAGGTGGACTGGGAAGTCCAGCAAGACAGTAGATCTCAGGAGAGTGAGTTTGTGGAATGTCTATGGGACGGCTTTTTGGAGCAACTTGTTGATGAGCCCACCGATCGGCTGTTTTGCATTGGGTGCTGTGTAACGAACCGGAGGTGATTAGAGAACTAAAGGTAAAGAAACCATTAGGAAACAGTGATCACAATATGATTGAGTTCAGTTTCAAATTTGAGAAGGAGAAGCTGATAACTGGTGTATTGATATTTCATTGGAACAAAGGAAATTACAGTGGCATGAGAGAGGAGCTGGCCCAAATTGATTGGAAGGCTAAGCTAGCTGGAGGGACAGCGGAGCAGAAATGGATTGAATTTCTACAAGAAATAAGGAAAATGCAGGATAGGTATATTCCAAGAAAAAAGGTTTTGAATGGAAAAAAGGCACAAATGTGGATAACAAGAGAGGTGAAGGCTAAAATAAAAGCAAAAGGGAGGGCATACAAGGAAGCAAAAATTAGTGGGAAAACAGAATACTGGGAAACTTTTAAAAACCTGCAGAAAGAAACTAAGACGGTCATTGGGAAAGAAAAGATGAGCTATGAAAGGAAGTTGGCAGATAACATTCGAAAGGATACTAAGAGTTTTTTTAAATATATAAGGAGTAAAAGAGAGACATGGGTTGATATAGGACCAATCGATAACGGTGCGAGAGAGATTATAATGGATGATAAAGAGATGGCAGAGGAACTAAATGAGTATTTTGCATCGGTCTTCACTGTGGAGGACATCAGCAATATACTGGATAGTCAGGGGTCTCAAGGAATGGAACTGAGTTCAGTTAAGATTACTAGAGAGAAGGTGCTAGGAAAACTAAATGGACTAAAGACTGATAAGTCTCTCGGACCGGATGAGGTGCATCTCTGGGTTCTGAAGGAAGTGGCTTTAGAGATAGCAGAGGCATTGGTGATAATTTTCCAGGAATTGATAGACTCCGGCATGGTTCCGGAGGACTGGAGGGTCGCAAATGTAGTTGCGCTGTATAAGAAAGGTGGGAGGCAGCATAAAGGAAATTACAGACTTATTAGTCCAATGTCGGTGGTGGGAAACTTATTATAATTGATCCTCAATGATGAGGTTATGGAATACCTAGAGGTGCAAGGCAAGATAGGTCCAAGCCAACATGGTTTCGTGAAGGGAAGATCCTGCCTGACCAACCTATTGGAGTTTTTTTGAGGAAATCTCAGGTAGGGTGAATAAGGGAGATGCTGTGGATCTTGTGTATTTGGACTTTCAAAAGGCCTTTGACAAGGTGCCGCACAAGAGACTGATTGATAAGATGAGAGGTCATGGAATTACAGGCAGGATATTGGAATGTGTGGAGCATTGGCTGGTAGGCAGAAAGCAAAGGGTGGGAATAAAAGGATCCTGTTCTGTTTGGCTACCAGTTACTAGTAGTGTTCTGCAGGGGTCGGTGTTGGGGCCACTTCTTTTTACCCTGTACATTAACGGGATGGAGTAAATGGTTTTGTGGCTAGGCTTGCGGATGACACCAAGATAGGTGGAGGAGTAGAGAGTATTGAGTAGACAGGTAGATTGCAGAGAGACCTAGATAGTTTAGGAGAATAGGCAGGGAAATGGCAGATGAGATTCAATGTTGAGATATGTGCAGTTGTACACTTTGGAAACAGAAATAAACGGGCAGATTATTATCTAGAAGGGGAGAAAATTCAAAGTACAGAAGTACAAAGGGACTTGGGGGTACTCGTGCAGGATACCGTAAAGGTTAACCACCAGGTTGGATTGGTGGTAAAGAAAGCAAATGCTATGTTGGCATTCATTTCGAGAGGTATAGTGTATAAAAGTAAGGAAGTGTTGATGAAGCTCTGCGGGGCACTAGTGAGGCCTCATTTGGAATACTGTGTACAGTTTTGGGCCCCATATCTTAGGAAGGATGTGCTGATGTTGGAGAGGGTTCAAAGGAGATTTACAAGGATGATTCCTGGAATGAAAGGGCTTACATATGATCAGCATTTGTCGGCTCTTGGACTGTACTCACTGGAGTACAGAGTAAGAGGAGACCTTATAGAAACATTTAAAATGTTGAAAGGACTGGACAGAGTAGATGTGGTCAAGCTGTTTCCTTTGGTGGGTGAGTCCAGGACCAGAGGGCACAATCTTAGAATTAAAGAGTACAGGTTTAAAACAGAGATGAGGAGAAATTTCTTTAGCCAGAGGGTAGTGAATTTATGGAATTCCTTGCTACATACAGCAGTGGAGGGTAGATCATTGGAGGCATTTAAGGAAGAGATAGATAGATATCTAATTAGTCAAAGTATCAAGGGATATGGGGATAAGGCCGGAAATTGGGGTTAGAATAGTTTTTTTGCCCCCCCCCCATTTCTCATTCTTTTCTTTTTTTTCCCTTTTCTTTGGAGCAGACTCGATGGGCCAAATGGCCTACTTCTGCTCCCTCGTCTTGTGATCTTGTGATCTTCTGATCTTCTGATTCACCCTCTTACACCTGCTGCAGAGGAACATTTTCAAGAGTGGTTCTAGCAACCGATTTGGCTGTCACTGGAAAATCATCATCCATAACCTGCAACTGAAAAGTGCCTTCTTCCAAATTAGTCATTGCCTCCTCATGGGGCTGACTTGATGGTGTGTGTACCATACATTTTACTCTGATGTGCAGTACTCATTACTCCAGGTCTGGCAAAGAATGGCCCATCATTGAAGTTCAGCAACTGACACTGGTTTAAAAATTGTCACTTATGGTTTATCATCCATGACCAGAATGAAGTGCCTCCCAACTGGAAGCTTTTGAAGTTGCGTGTCCTCAAAATTTATTGCCAGATCCTCTTTTTCATTCTCACTGTAAATGAGGATATGGGAGCATATCTAATCAATAGCTCATGGCTTGATTCAATTAAGTGGGTTAAAGTTGTACCACCCTAAAACTGAAGATCACATGATTATTGTAATGATTTCCACCAGTTGTAACACACTAGGAAAGCTTTACTACTCAGTTTTGTTCCACATAGCTGTTACTCTTCTGCCTTGAGCTAAAGCTCCATTTTATGTGATTTGTGAAGGGACTCAATGTGATAGCTAATTCCCGGTGGAAGCTAATTAATATTAAAATATCCTGAGGAAAGCTCAGCGACATCAGCTCTCTCACATCCAACGCAGCTGCCTTCTTTTCCCAGACAAGTGTTCTCATGGATGTGCTTCCCAAATCATTCCAGACAATGGAAGGAATGGACGTGGGAGTCATGATTGGTGAAGCCTTGATGGGTGCTGGAAGGCATTTTGTAGATGGTACACCTTGTGACTGTGATATATTGGAAGGACTAAATGTTTAAGATGGCATTGGGCATGCAACACACGACACTTGTATTGAAGTTATAATTGACCAGAAAGATTTACTACTAAATTTTGCTCCATGTAGTTTGTATATTGCTTTCTCCAGGATTGTGTTGATTTTCTTCAGTGCACTCATTCAAAAGAGTGAAGAATTTCCTATCACATTCCTGACTTGCACTTTGTGGAGTGTGAAACGGCATGAGAAAATCAGGAGAAGAGTCATTCCCTGCAGGGTGCCCTGCCTTTGATTTGCATTTGTCACCATTGTTTTAAATAGCTGGCCACTTAAGTGTCTGTGCAACAGTGGTCTCCAGATTATTACTGGTCAGGGAATTTGATAATGGGAATGCCATTGAATGTTTTGGTGAAGTAATTCATACCTTTTCTTGTTGAAGATAACCGTTATCTGACTCCTGTGCAAAACAAGTGCCACTTAGCAAACTGTGCCTCAGTGTGGTCTGGGTCTTTATTGATGCAAGCATGGACTGCTTCATTAACTGAGGATTTGCAATTAGGAATGACTATGTGCAATCATTAACAAACATCTTCACTTTTGATCTAATGCTCATGGAAAATGCACTGATGAAACAGTTGAAGATGTTTAGCCCAAGGCCATTTGGGAACATCTGTAGCAATGCCAAAAGCTGACATAAATGCCCTCAACTTTCCAATCATCTTTCTTTATGCTCAGTATAACTCCAGACAAATTTTATTGGAGCTCATTGATTCCACTCAGCTCAATGCTGCTTTGACATCAATGGCCATTACTCTCTCTTTCCTTCTCTGAAATTTAACTCTGTCCATGTTTGGACTAAGGATGTGGTTGGGAACTAAGTGGTTGTGCCAGGACCCAAACTGACCATTGGTGGACAAGTCACTGATCAGGAAGCACCAGTTGAAAGCCCTTTCATTTCTGCTGATGATTGTAGATAATTGGATGCAGATTGAAAGGGTGGTAATGGATTTTTTGGACTTTTCCTGCTTGGGACACACCTGGCAAATTGGTTTATTATTGTCACATATACCAAGGTACAGTGGAAAACTTGGTTTTTCAATGCCATCCACACAGATTATTTCATCACATCAGCACATCAAGGTAGTACAAGGGAAAACCAATAACAGAATGCAGAACATGGTGGTGATAATGAAGGAATATATTATTATTGCCTGGGCAATTTTCCACTTTGTCTGGTAGTTGTCAATGTTGTCGCTAAACTGGAATAGGTTGTTAGGAATGCAACTATTTGGTATGACAGCCCTGCTGTAGTCAGGCCTTTATTGGGTCTAGGGTGCTCAGTCATTTCTTGGTATTATATAAATTAGCTGCAGTGCTGGTGAGAACTCCGGAGGACACCAGACTGGATCAGATGCATGGGATTATGGCCAAAATTAGTTGCAAATTCTTCAGGCTTGTTTGTCACTCTTATGACTTGGCCTCTTATCTTTGAGGGTAGGGTGGTTTACAGATCTCCTCTCTAATTAAAGGATTAATTATACGCTGTCATTCATCAATTAATGTTTCATGATTGTTGAGCTTGTTCTGATATCTTGTATATTCATTGATAATGTTCCAGTAATTGCTCAGACGTGCTATGTTGGGACAACCCATTCATTTGATTGTTGCTGTCAGGGAAATCAAATTCACTTCTTCCTTCTCCTACAAAATCCCCTTAAAATCTCAAATTTTGAATCAAAATTTTAACCAGAAGCTCAAAGATTTTCTTTAGCTGTATGTCAAGTTTCTGTCTGATATTCTATGAAACACTGAGGAACATTTTCTTGTAAAGAAAGTGTGATATAAAAACAGATAGTTATTAATAATTGCCAGATTGATTGATCAGCCAAACTGCCAAATTTCTAACAAGGGTAGTTGGAAAGGGGTCAGAGATTAAGCCTCTAGCTAAAATCAATAGATTTTTAGATGTTATGGGTATCAAAAGATATGAATTGATGTCAGAAAGTGGAGCCGAAGTAAAAGATCAGACATGAACTTAATGAAGGGTCGATTGGCCTACCCCTGCTTTTAATTCTTATGTTCTTTAAAGAAAAGTACAATCAAGAACAGCCTCTGAGATCTGGCAAGGAACCAGAAATAAAGAGAGAAAAAGTTTCTCCTTCAATTCAGAGCCAATCCATTTCATGTCTCTGATCAGAAGAGACAGGACTGATGTGCTTTACTTTGTGATTGTTGAAATAAATTGAAGTCCTCCTGTTGGCCTGTTATTTTCCTTGAATTCATCAAAATCTGCATTCCATTTTTTAAAACACAAACAAAAGTTCTGTTCACCAACCATCCCTGTTGTAGATGACCTACATCTGCTTCCAGTCCAGTAAGTGTGTTGGCTGCAACATATATTCATCCTCTTTCCTTCCTTCTCTATAGTTACCCCTTACCCTACAACTCTTCAATCCTGGCATCTTTTGAACCTCTTATTCCACCCCCCCCCCCCAACATCAGTTACAGCTGTACATTCAGCTGCCAAAATCTTAAATTCTAAAAATGCTAGTTAAAGTCTGAATCTTTGACCAACCTTTTGGTCACATGTCCTACTATCACCTCATCTGGCTTGGTGTCAGATTTTTAGTTAGTTACACACCTGTGAAAGCCTTAAAATGGTTTATCATGTTAAAGATACTATAGGAGTGCAAGTTATCATTGTACGTTGTCAAGGGTTTCCTTTCAAACATTGCTCTTCTTTGTTGTCTGTCCTTTTGAAATGAATCAGCCTGTTGATTTATCAGGAGCTTTGTTGGAAGAATTGCACATGAGATTGTGTCTTGAAAGACTGGAGATGCTTCTACATCAGAGATTATTTTATCTTGTTTAAAGTATGAAAAGAATAGCTACTGGACAGAAAAGATAAACACCTGAATGTCAATGATGTAGAGGATTTACAGGAAAGAATATCAAAATATGTAGCGTGGTCCCTTAAATCTACAACTTGCTATTATTCCGTACCTGAGCCTTGAAGAGGCTGTCAACCACACAAAAATGTCATGTTCTCCATTGAAAAACTCTTGAACAAAATCCATCTGCACAGAGGCAAGGTTGCTTATAAATGCTCCTACTGTTATCCCAGAAGCTTCGGAGTCTAAACCCCAACAGATGGGTGACGTAAAATTTGTATGAGCATGAAATGTTGGTTGCCTCGTGTGCAAAGCTCACAATCACATATCTTCCAAAACAATCTCTCAATCTGTGCAAACTGCAAGCCATAAACCTTTCCTTATACGTGGGAGCTTAATGGCACCCATTATGGCATTTGTGAGAAAATATTGCTCTATTCTTGTTGTCTCATCACCTTCAGGATCACAGCAGATAGCTAGGGAGTTGACATTTACTCCTTTGTTTAACTCTTGTCCCTCTGAGGATTGCAGTGATGCCAGAGTTTCAGTGGTATTTGTGATTAGTCCTGTTCCTGCATGAACTGTTAATGTTTATGAGCTGTGAAGTAGTAATTGAAAATTATGGAAGTGGAATGCAAGTGCATGCACATTCTTGGGAAGCCACTGCTCATGTCTATGTTCTGTAGAGAGAGAATTGGATGTTGTAAAGGCTTGGAAGGAAAATCAAGGACTATGTCTATGAACTAAGTCCCAGATTTTTCCATTGTTCTTAAACTGAAACATGTTGTGCACAAAAACATGGTTCTTCATAATTCTGTTTTGAGGCAAGTGATCTTATTTCTGCAACAAATCATCACCAGGATGAACATTTGTAAACCTCACTCCTTTTCCTGTCATTAATGTTCTTCCAAAAACACTAAAGAAAAGGCTGGAGCTCCAAGGCTTCAAGGCTCCATCACTGCAGCAGATACTTAACTGCATGTAAATTGGTTTATTATTGTCACATGTGCCAAGGTACAGTGAAAAACTCATCTTGCATGCTGTCCATACTGATCATTTCATTACACCGTGCATTGAGATAGTACAAGGGAAAACAATAACAGAATGCAGAATAAAGTGTTACAGTTACAGAGAAAGTGCAGTGCAGGTAGACAATAAGGTGCTAGGCCACAATGGGGTAGATTGTGAGGTCAAGAGTCCATTTTAGGGGACCATTCAATAGTCTTTTCACAGCGGGATGTTGTTGCTTGGGGAAGATGAAACATAGATATGACCACTCAAGAGAATGTAATTAGAGAGCTAGAGGGAGGTGACCAGACAAAACAAAGTTTGCATATGAATAAAGACCAACTTGATTTGGTAGAGAAAGCAAAATATCTGCAAGTCCACTATACGTGGAAAGGGTTGGCATTCTAGCAGCCTTTCTTTAAATTGTAGTTTATGTTAGAGCAGAAGGTCCTTCTTCTTTTAAAGGTGGCAAATGAAGTTTTCAGCAACAACTAAAGGATGCTCACCATTGTGACTTTCATATCATTGGAGTCCTCCAGAAGGAACTGAGTTGAATGTTGGAGCAGCACGGAGACAAGAAATTCTGCAGATGCTGGAACAACACAGAAAATGGAGGAACTCAGCGGGTCAGGCAGCGTCTATGGAGGGAAATAAACAGTTGATGTTTTGGGTCGAGACCCTTCATCTGAACTGTTTATTGCCCTCCACAGATGCTGCCTGACCCGCTGAGTTCCTTCAGCATTTTGTGTGTTGAATGTAGGAGCAACTGTTTTGTCGTCTGCAGTGAACCAGAGGCAAATCTTTGATAAACAAACAAGTGCCTGTACTGCTCTGTGAATCAAAGCCCAGGTCACCCTTACTGTCAGAAACCTTGTCTCAGAATCCTTTCTGAGATATACTGCATACAATACTTCACAGCTCAGTGCTGTGTTACTGAAATAAAGAATTGCTCAAACAACAAAATGGGGAAATAGTCCATTTTTGATTCCTGCAACTTCTGTGTTCCCACATGGATGGAACATTTGTCTGATTTACAAGGTTCCCAAAAATGTAGCCATTGATGGCTTTACAGACAACTTCCTTGACATCTGCGCAAGGAAGCTACCTCCTGTGGGTTCTTCTGCCCCTGGTAGAATTCTGCCACCTCTCCTATCCATTGAGGTTTGCACCAACTCCTTACCATCACTATCTATGAGCTAAATGAGTGCTGGTTGTACTGAGTTGTGACTCTTTAAGGCTATTTATCAAAGTTAGAGCTGTGAGGTCAGGTGCTACTAATATGGGAAACTTGACTCATAATGTTCACTTTTCCTAAAGCACATAAACACTGCACAAGGGAGCCCATAAATGCCTTTATCAAACTTGTGTTAATGAATTTACCTTTGTTTATAAAGTGTTTTTTTTTGTAACATAATTAGTTCATCGTTATTATGTTAACACCAGGAAAACAGGACAGATGAAATTCTGGGATGTTATGACTGCACCAGGGCTATTCTGATGCAAGTTGTTCCAGATGATTCCCACTATAAAAACAAAGAAATTATCACAGATTCAAGCCATGCCACTGGACTCCAAGAGGAGTTCAACATTGGAGAATAATTTTGTAAAATATTGTGAATAGTTAATTACAACTTTAGGATTTCTACATCTGAGCAGAAATCCCAAAGCTGCTGTCAGCTTCCTGAAAAAATGTTGACAGTTTTGTGGTAATTTCTCAGCAAATTCTGCTTTGACATTTCTCTTTTACATTCTGCATGTTTAGCCAGCAATGTTGTATTCACAACACCTAAGCTAAACCACTACACCAATCGATTTTCCTATATCCTATACAATTCTCTCTGTTAAGTAACATCCTTGTCTTGCTGTGGTTCCCTGTAATATTTATTCATTAGGTCTCCTGGCACAAAACATCATGAAATCTTCCCACTGGGAATATAGACGTTTTGCCTTGTAAAGTAAGCTTATTAACAAGAGTTTATCTCAGATGGATGGAATCAGCACAGTTGAATGGATTGGTGGCAAGATTTGATGAATATTTATTTAATTTATACAGCACAGTAACAGGCCCTTTCAGCCCAACGAGCCCAGGCTGCCCAATTACACCCATGTTAACCTACCAACCCGTAAATCTTTGGAATTCTTTCAGTGCAGTGATAAATTTATTGGATTAGTAATTCTGAGACCTGGATTCACAATCCAGGTGTACCTATAAATGATGAGGAATCAACCTACTAATGCTGCAACACAGTTGTATTGAGCAGCAACATTAGCATGCAACGGGCAGAGTTAAGTAATCTCACAACCAATGATCAGGTTGAAGTTCTGCTAAATCTAATTGTGAATGATGCTGGGAGCCAAAAGGAGAAGGAGAAGGAAGCTGCTTTCATTAATGCTAAAGAAAAGGCTGGTGCATCTGTAACCATAAGAACTAAGTAAATGATCTATCTTGGCTTCATCCTGAGATCCCCACCATCACACACAGGTTGATCTTCAGCCAATTCAACTCACTCCATGTGATATCAAGAAATAGCTGCGAGCACAGGATGCAGCAAAGGCAAATGGGACTAAACAACATCCCAGCTGTAGTACTGAAATGAAAGGTTTTGACCCAAACCATTGACAATGTCGTTACTCCCACAGATGCTGTTCAACCCACTGAGTTCCTCCAGCATATCGTTTGTTGCTCCAGATTCCAGCATTCGCAGTCTCTTGTGTCTCCTCTGTAGTGCTGAAGTTCAGTGCTTCAGAACTAGCTCTGCCTCTAGCCAAGCTCTTCTAGTGCAGTTGCAACCCAGACCTAACCATGTGGAAAACAGTTCACAGCAAAAAAAGGAAAAATCCAATCTAGCTAATTGCTTCCAGTTCAATTGTCCCTCAATCACCAGAAAAGTGATGGAATCTGTCTTTGGTAGTGCCATCAAGCAACACTTACTCACCAAGTAACCTGATCATTGATGCCTAGTTTTGGGTTTACTGGGACAATTTGGCAGCAATCATTATCACAGCCATTGTCCTAATATGGACCAAAGAACTGAATTCCAAAGGTAAGGGGATGTTGATTGTCTTTGGCATCAAGACAGCATTTGGTTGAGTGTGACATCAAGGTGCACTGGTAAAAATGATATCAATGGATGTTGAAGGTAGGAGTCATTCATCACGTTAAGGAAGATGATTGTGGTTGTTGGAGATCAACCAACCCCAGGATATCATTGCAGGAGATTTTCAGGGCTGTAGTCTGGACATAACCATCTTCAGTTGCCTCATAAGTGACCTTCCTTCCATCATAAAGCCAGATGTTGGATATTTACAGATGGTTGCACCATATCAAACTCCATTTGTGAGCTCCTCAGCACACTCAGCCAGTCCATGCTTACATGCACAACATCTGGGCAACATTCAGGTATGAGCTGTTAAGTAGCAAATAACATTGTGCCCCAAATGTGCCAGGAAAGAGTGTGACCATCTACCCTTGATATTCAATGGCATTACCATTGCCGAGCACACCTCCATCAGTATCCTGGGATTCACCACTGGCCAGAAACTCAGCTGAACCAGTCTTATAAATATGGTGGCTATGAGAGCAAGTCAGAGTCTGGGTATCCTGCAGTGAATAACCCACCTCCTGACACCTTGCAGCTTTTCCACCATCCATAAGGCACAAGGCAGGAGTGTTGATGGAATATACTGTGCTTGCCTGGATGAGTGTAGTTCCAACAACTCAGGATTCTTCATACCATCCAGGACAAAAACAATGCACTAGCTAGGCACCCCATTCACCAACCTAGCATTCATCCCCAGCACATGGTAGCTGCAGTGAATACTATCTACAAATGCACAACAGTTACTCACTTGGGCTGCAGTGACAACATCTCCCAAGCCCATGACCTTCACCAATGCAAACACCACCATCTTCAGGTTCTTCTCTAAGTGGCACATCACCCTGAAATATACCACTGTTTCTTCATTGTCACAGTGTCTAAATCCTGAAACTTGCCATTCAACAGCACAAACAAGTACCTTCACTAGAAGGACTGCAACAGTTCAAAAATGCACCTATCAAAACCAATTAGGTGTGAGCAATAATTGCTGACCTGACAAGTGATACTCAGATCCTGAAAAAAAAATTGATGAGGATTGTGCATGGGACATCTTGTATGGGACATAATATCAATAATTATGAACTAAATGAATCAAGCACCAAAAACAAAATTCTTTGATGAAAGACCAGTTTTGAACTCCTCATGGCACATTAATTGCACATAATTTTTCTACAGAGAATGATCATTTTACTTTGGCTGGTCTGAGTAAACATCATTCCTCCCTATGAGTTTCCTTTCATTATCCAACCTTACCAGCATAACTTTGCATTCCTGTTCTTGCCTAGATTCTCCTTATTTTAGGACGTTTTAAGTTAGAGGAACTTCCAGATTCTGTAGAGATGATTGACTACAGATCACTTTATGCCTCCTTGAGTTTGGATGCTGAAAGATGATATTAGATACTTTGGGGAGGATTGATTAATGATTAGTTTAGGACCTTGTGCTTGATTGATTAGCAATTACTTTGGAATACTTCATGTATGATTGATTACAGATTACTTTAGAGCCCTTTGTAGTTAATTGACAAGTACTTTAGAACTGTTCGTGATTAATTGAATGAAGATTACTTTAGATTTCTTTGGAGAAGATTGATTACAGATTAGTTCTGAATTCTTTTAGGTTATTGATTAAAGATCACTTTAAAACTTTCCTAGACCAATTGAACAAGGATTGTAGCTCTTCAGCACCAATTAAGATGATTTTATAATTTGATGCAGATTGATGAAGGATTGCTTTATGACCCACTCAAGTTCAATTGACTACAGATTACTTTACATCCTTCTGGGGATGATTGTCAAAGATTACCTTGAGATTCGACTGGACTGATTGATTAAAGACTTAGGACTCAATTGAATTAATTGTAACTTGTGGAAGTTTCTGCGTTACTAGAGCAGGACAAGCCTAAAGATGATGTAACATATTGCACTATACAAATGGTGCTAGTCCCTCATTTTTGCAGCGGTGTACCAACGGGAAGTTGAGGTGTCTTAGACTTTTAAGTGGTTGCCATTTTCTTTCTGGGAAATGTTCCTAGTTCTTTTGTCATCTCGAAATTAAGTTCTCACTTCTGTCCGCTGTAAAGTAACACAGTGCCACAAGGTTGATTCGATAAAACACGTCTATTAGCAGTGCACCGCTAAGGAGAGGCCCCTCAGCACTTGTTAAGAGTCACTTCCCGAGGTCTCCCCGTACAAAGGAGCAGACAGAAATTTATACGGATATTGTCACGCACACTTAATGCATGCGGCGCCGCGAGTTTTGGTCAAGCCACAGAGATCCCGAGACAGACATTGCACCTATTGTCCAGCATAATTGAGTTATAATCAAGAAATTCAAAGACAGGTATCACCACTCATTGTTTAGGATAAACTTCCCACTCATTGTTTATTGCACCCAGTACCCCTATTGTCTAGCATAACGGGACTGAAACCAAGGTTCCGGACACAGTAATTAACACCTTATCCATTGTCAGCAGCTTGCGTGCTCTTGCTTGCGAGGTATTTTTTCTATCAGCCATAAGTATGGTTACAGTTTTTAACCCTTTACTTCCTCACTTTTACATTAATTTTGTGGGGCCTGGTGGAGTTGGAGTATATACACAAAGACAGTTTACCTAGAGTGCTGGAATTAGTCCATCATAACTTAGATTAACTTACTATTGCTTGTTTGAAAACTGATTCTTCCATGAAGATGTCTTACCCCTGTAATAAGCAGTTAATGATGACTGATTGTACATTAAATAATTTGGATGGTGGTAATTGGCTTTTGGTGCCTTTATTTTATAACGCTGATATGCATCAACTGGTACAGTATGTGCAAATGCCAAGAGTAAAGCAACCAAAGGCATTTAAAATGTTAAAAGTTAGTGAATTATATATGATCAGAGCCACAAATTAATGCCGCACATTTCGGAGAAATGTTAAATATTTTAAACCATCTTTACTCACTAAACCTTTTGGAAGTATACTGCTTCTCCAGGGTCTTCATTAACTTGCTCCGACATTGCTTTGCATATAAGGGTTAGACTGGATGACAATATCTGAATGCAAATACAATTTCTTCTTCCACATTATTGTTGTGGTAACTGGCACCTCTATTCTGAAATCTGGTCCCAATTCCTTTTAATACTATTTAAGAAGAGAATTGCATCTTGAGAAAGCTAAAATGTACATCTACAGAATTGCCTGGCATATAATAGAAATAGAAGAAGGCAAACGTAAAATAAGGCAGAAGAAAAAGTCATGTCCAATTGGTCAAAAATCTATTGTCGGCTATTAGTTTATGAACCAAATAACAGGTCAAAACAACGTTTTAAACAAATTAGTATTCATAATACACTGCTAATCATTAGCTAATAAGGTTTATTGACCCTAAAATGTTGACTTTGTTCATCTCTCCACAGTTGCTGGCCGATCTGCTGAGTGTTTCTGGCTTTGTTTATGTTTTCAATTTCCAACAGCTGCAGGTTTTATTTTGTCTTGACCATTCAATGTTAATATACTTGCATCATTTACAGATTAATTTTAAACATGCCCAAGCAAAATCATGAAATGGAACACCTTTTATTTGGCACAACTTAAAATTTCTGAAGGATGAAAATTCATGTTTTATGTGACTAAATTATTTGTCAGCTCATCATTGGCAGATATACTTCCAGCATGTAAATGTCTCACTAATGAGAAATGGGTGATGAAGTCCTGAATATCAAAGGCATATTGCAGTAGTTATGCTCACAACTCTTCTTCAGATACACCAATCCTTTTATCACTTTAGAACATTTTGAAGTTGATTACTTTTCATGCAGTGAGCATAATGGATTATTCAGAATCCTTCTTCTCAAGTCAATAAAGATAGTTAAATCATATCAGTTGGGGTAGAGTGAAGCAGGCTGTTTTCCATATACAAAACATAGGAATGAACTGAGCTACAATGGCCGACTGTGTTTCAATTGTTTGCACATTCACTTCTGAGGCAGAGGATTGATTATTCATGTCCAACTTTAGAGATCTGAGCACAAAACTCAGGTTTCAGCTCAGTACCTTCTGTCTAATGAAACTTAAACCAAAGTTGGTCTTCTTTAGGTAGATGTAAGTTGTATTTCAGAGTTATGCCAAGTATTTATTTGTCTGTAAAGTTCTTCAGCTGTCTGTAGAATTTGAAAATCCCTGGCATAATTGAAAATCTTTCTTTTAAATACAGGGCTGCAGTTCCATAGCATTGGATCACATAAAGTTATGCCCAATTAGTTGTCACAGTTTCTTTGAGTGATATCTTTGGGATTATATGTGAAAGCAGTCAAACTGTTAGTTGATTCTGTTTCAAGGAAGGATTTTATTCAGCAAGAGTCTGCACATTTGTCTAGGTCCACATGTCATTGTGAGATCATGAATCAAATATATCCCCACCAACATGCCCTTCAGCAGTCAGGATCAAAAATCACCAGTTTTATTCAGCAATTGGGAAAGCTGCAAGCTATCCTCAATATCTCAAACCACTTCCAACATCCCACCACCAATCCACCCCTATGCATCTTCCACCTGCTTCTCAGGAGAAAAAGCAAAACTTTTCTCTTGCTTATAGATATACAACCAGAAGAACATTAGTTTTTGTTACAGCAAGCAGTATCTAGCTATAGAAACATTCTGAAGACTGGAAGGTGGCTAATGTTGTTCCCCTGTTTAAGAAAGGTAACAAGGACAAGCCAGGGATCTACAGACTGGTCAGCCTGACATCTGTAGTGGGGAAGTTACTGGAGCGAATTCTGAGGGACAGAATCTACCAGCATTTGGATAGACAGAGACTAATTACAAGGAGGTCAGCATGGCTTTGTGTGAGGAAAATCATGCTTGACGAACCTTTTAGAGTTTTTTGAAGAGGTAACCAAAAAGATAGATGAGGGTAGGTCAGTGGATGTTGTCCATTTGGACTTTAACAAGGCCTTCGACAGGTCCCACGTGGTTGGCTGGTCTGGAAGGTTAGTTCCCATGGAATCCAGGGAAAGCTAGTTTGGTGAATTCAAAATTGGCTCAGAAGTAGGAAGCAGAGGGTGGTGGTTGAAGGTTGTTTCTCCGAATGGAGGCGGGTGATTAGTGGTGTGCCGCAGGGGTCAGTGTTGGGACCCTTGTTATTCGTTATTATATAAATGATTTGGATGTGAAAGCACAGGCTTGATCAGTAAGTTTGCAGATGACACAAAATTAGGAGGTGTCGTTGATCATGAAGAAGGTTATCTTAGATTACAGGGGGATCTTGATCAGTTAGGGAAGTGGGGCCAAGGAGTGGCAAATGGATTTCAATACAGATAAGTTTGAGGTGATGCACTTTGGAAAGTCAAACCAGCGTAGAACTTATATTATGAAAGGTAGGGAACCAGGAGTGTAATGGAACAGAGGGACCAAGGAGTAAAAGTGCATAGTTCATTGAAAGCAGTGTCAAAGGTAGACAGGGTGGTGAAAAAGGTGTTTAGCATGCTGGCCTTCATCTGTTAGGGCATTGGCATAAGAGTTGGGGCATTATGTTGCAGTTGTATAAGTCATTGGTGAGGCTGCACTTGGAGTATTGTGTACAATTTTGGTCAACCTGTTATAGGAAAGTCATGGTTAAACTGGAAAGAGTGCAGAAAAGATTTATGAGGATATTGCCAGGACTAGAGGACATGAGTTATAAGGAGAGGTTGGTCAGGCTAGGTTTTTATTCCTTGGAGCATAGGAGAATGAGGAGTGATCTTATAGAAGTTTATAAAATCATGAGGAGCATAGATAAGGTGGATGGTAGCAGTCTTTTCTACAGGGTAGGGGAGTCCAAAACTTGGGGACATAGATCTAGGGTGAAAGGGGAGAGATTTAAAAGGGACTTGAGGAGCAACTTTTTCTCACAGAGGGTTGTGAGTATATGAATGAGCTTCCAGAGGAAGCGGTTGAGGCAGGTAAACTAGTATAATTTAAGAAGCACTTGGATAAGTACATGCAGGGGAATGGCTTAGAGGGAGATGGGCAGAACACAGGAAATTGGGACTAGATGGGTGGGCACCATAGTTGGCATGGACTGGTTGGGCTGAAGTGCTGTATCCGTGCTGTATTGCTCTAAGACTCTATATGTGCATCTGTGAATATCTGATGGAGTTTTGCAAGCTTTACATGGTTTATATTTCATCTTTAGCCAGTGACTATTGACATTTCACTAATATATAGTTTTAAATTCCTATCACAGTTTTCAGTTGCTTAAGATTTCACTTGAAGAAACCTAGGTCCAGGAATTAATTTTTACCTTTATTTAATGTGTTAAAAATAATATTGCATGTACCACCAGCACCAAATCAGGTCTTCTCCAAAAAAAGGTCTCTAAGTTGGGTGCAAGCATGTGTGCAACAGTGTAAGTATTGTTTTCACCCCAAAATATAACAAATAGAGATGCATGTTCTAATGGGACCACTCATTAATTTTTGCAGCTACTATCACTTTGCTGCCGATCAATCAAAGAAAAAAGATATGCGTTAAAGGCACACTCCCCCTGGTAGCCAGACTACCCCTCACATCATGACTACTGTGGAAGCAACCCAGCTGGAGAGGGCATGAAGAGAACACCAAGGTTCTCTGAAAGTACAGTGTTGCAGAGCTGATGAATGAGGTACATGGCGAGAGGGAGAATCCATGTACAATGGATCAATTCCAGAAATGACCATTAAATACCTCAAGGTGACCGCTACAGGAATAAAAATACTACTCTTTAATTCTGACATTAGACATTCATATATACTTCACCACAGTAACACCCTAATCCCCAATTCTGGTATTCTCTACCATAGACAATTGCTCTCCACAAGCCCCACACAAAAATCAAGATGATACATGTGTACTTAAAAAGATGACTTGTTTCATATCCTCCACTGGGGCAGAAGCAACAAGGGATAAAATGGAGACACAAGAAAAGGGATACAATGAAGACTGCCAACATAAGGTGGTCCTCTCAAGTGCAACCATACTCCAGGTCTTTATATGAAAAGTAATGCCTTTAATTCTCCTTGAGAGGTGGGAGATGAGAGACATTTGCTGACCAACTGGTACAACTTTAGTGCTCAGTGGCTCCTCATGAACAGAGGGACCACTAAAGCACCCATTATGTGAGTTTCTCAGTTGTCAAATTTTCCAAAAAACTCTCTCTTCTGTTTTGACCAGTATCTGAGCCTTTCGCAGGCGTTTGAGCAACCTTCAGTGAATTTTGGACCTGTCTCGTGAAGTGTCGAGTTGTGAATGGGATGGTCATTTCAATGGCCTGTAATTATCAAATTCCATTCCTTGATACTTTTGTGACTTCCAAATGACAGATGTTTTCTGAATGTCAAAGTCCAGTTTGCTGGAAGCTGGAAGTTTTAATCATGCATTGCATCATGAATTGCTTCATTTGACATCATGAATCCTAATTGGATATCTCGGGTCCCATTTCACAATTGGCCTAATTTCAACCAGAAATTATCTTCTCTGCAATTTATTCCAGCTCACATCAAATTTGGATTGCAGAGTGTTAATAAAACAGAACCTGATGATCATATTTCTAGGAACTAATCTTTTTGCTTCACATTTCAACACACAGTGCTCCTTCTCTTCCATAACTTTACCTTAAGTTCTGGTACATATTTCACTTTGATAATTTCAATTCAAACTTAAATGAGTTTCTGTAAATTAATAAAACACACTAGTTATATTTAACATAAGATGTTCAGGGGGAGAAATATCCCCATTAGGCTATGTTAGCTTGCTTGGGTTAACCACTTCTACCTGTCTTCTCACCTAGATAGCTAGCCAATTATTCCTCACAATCTATTTGCTTGGGTATTTGCTTCATTATCCTTTCTTGGTATTTTCTTCTACAATTTATTTTTAGGAACTGAATTTTCAAAGAAATTCTTCCAGTTATCTGCACAGCTTCATAAATCCCATTTATCTGAGATTTCTATGGAGTCACTGAGCACTAAAGTTGTACCAGTTGATCAGCAAATGTCTCTCATCTCCCACCTCTCAAGGAGAATTAAAGGCATTACTTTTCAATTAAATCAACTTAATTGTTTGTGAAATGATTCCTTACAGTTCTGCTTGATTGTAATTTCTACCTTGATCAGATACCCATTACATGGACTAAGGAAACCATTAGCAGCTTAATCACCCTGGCCTAATGAGCTTGCTTCATGATTATTATTATTTATGAAACTGGCATTATCCCATGTACCACGTTGTTACCAAACCTCATAAGCAATAAACAAGTTTGCCCCCCACTCATTCTGACCCTTCAGTTGTTTACTTTCTTTCCTGGACACCAGGTTGTGCAACCACACTATTTTCCAAGGACCTTTTGTTAATACACCTAGCCATTTGTTGAACCTCCAGATGATCCTCCTTTGATCCCATTTGCAATCCCCTCTTCCGGGGACCATTGAATCACCTCTCACTAATTAACCTTGCGGGAAATTGCTTCCCATCAGCACCCCTTCTAAACAAACACTGTCTCGTGTCCTGTAGGACACTCCATCTTGGTGTAGGCCTCCTCTTTGGTGGAGCCCCAAACATCCCTCAACCCAAACTGAGCATTGTAATTTTTTACTTGGTTTGTCCATTAGCATCTAACTTCCATCACTAGTTAACTGTAAGTGTCCAGGCATTCTGTCCCCAAGTGCTGAGCAACCTATGTGTCTTGGCCATTGGTATGAATGGCTTTATGGCATCCCTAAACCCTTATGTCAATCGGAACATTGTACACATGCTCAAAGAGCAGCATTTCACTCAGTTCCATTATCCCACTTCTTCATGGCTGAGGAATTTCATGCCTCTGGTTCCGCAGCGTTCTTCTGTTGATTGGCAATGCAATAATTCCCTTTTGTTCACCCCCTTTTCCATATCTTCCCTGAGAAAGCCCAACCAAGCAGACTCAAGCCTGCTCAGTAGCCAGATGGGAGATCCGCTGAGAATACCAGGAAAAATACGCTTGCTGCCTTGGAAAACAAATGATTCAACCAGCAGACCATTGGTGTGTATGCAAGATTCTTGGATACTGAGGGAATCAAGGGAGATCTGGTTACTGAGGTAAATGATAAGGCATGATCTTGTTGAATGGCAGATCAGGTTCAAAGCACTGAATGGCCTCATTCTGCTTCTATTTCGTATGTTCTTAATGATTTCAATTGCATTACACACACTAAGCAAACTCCTTTTTCCTCTCCCGCCCCCTCTCAACCCCCCAAACCCTCAGCATTCCTTCATGATCCTTCTTTGGCCATGATTTCCCAAATACACAGTCCTCCCCCTACCCACCAAAACAATTCTGCTGCCCAGCATTTTCATCTACTTCTCCTCCAACATAGGCACAGCAATTTTCACCTGTCCCATAACCAGGTTCACTGAGTTACATCCATTGATTCAATCTAACCCTCTTTACCACAACTCTACAGTCAGTAAAGAATTTACTGCGTTTTCTCTTCTTCAGAGCATAAAAATAGTGCTGAACAACTTCCATTCCCACCATTCAAGAATCATCTTCCTTCTGACCTCCTTCTTGGTGGTCTCTCCTGCTTATTTTCACCTTTGACTCTTTCCTCAACAGTTCTCCTCTCCTCATTCACCTTTCTGCCTCTTATCATTTCCCATCTGCCCTTTTCCCATTCATCATACACATCCCATCCTCCCTCCTCCCCAACCCCTGCTCCCATGCCTAGCGCAGTGACTAGTGTTAAATTTGCATCGTAACACATAGGATTAAAATAAATTACAGAGTTTAACACTGCAACAAGTGACAATAAAATGAGAAAGAAAGTAATGCCTCAGTGATTGAGATCTTCAGACAGAATAAATGAATACACCATAGACAGTAATAAAGTAGAATAGCATTAGATTGAAACACAGCATGATTAATGTCTAGAGTGCAGTATAATTACAGAGATAGAATGTAAGAAACTAAATAATATATTACAGCAAATGAGAATAATAAACAAAAACAATGAACACACCACATGATTTCTTATAGTACAATATAATTGCTCAGGTTTTGCAGTCACTAGTGAGCTATCTACACACAATGCTGATCTCCAAGCTAAATCCCCACTTACCAGAGTTGTGTTCCCCAATGAAAAAGTGTTGGAAGAAGGTGGGTCTATCAGTGACAAGGCTAATGGTTTTATGCAAAGATTAGAACACAACCTAGAAAGTGTATCATGTTTAGGAGATTTATATGACATTTTTTCATTTAGTATTTTAAGGAAGGCACAATGACATTAAATAGATACGTGAATATGCAGAGGAGGGCAGGATAAGGTCAATGTGCGGGGAAGAAGGATTAGATTAATTAGGAGTCATTTGTTTAATTAGTTTGGCTCAGCATTGTTGGTCAAAGGGTCCGGCTGTCCCATGCTGACTGTTCTATGTTCTATTCAAATAAAATATCTTCTTCAAGTAATAAACAGAAGAATGAATACTTTAAAGGAATATCTACCAGTTTCACCAATAAAAGGCCATAAGCTCATATGCCTAGAATCTGGTTTGTGACTTGATATAGTTAATATCTTATGTGGTTCTAAACAAATTTTATATGATGTAAGGATTTTCTTTTACATGCTTTGTCATTGCAAAAAAACGGAGGAGAAATCAATGCTTTGCAATGACAATTAAGTCTAGGGTTACATCCAGATAAGGGGATGGGTGGAGGAATGGGGTTTGTGGAGGAATGAGGCCTAGGGATGGTTGGAAGGATCGTGAATCAGGCTAGAAGTGGAGAGTCACTCCCTCGTAGAGTAATAGAGTCATGCAGCAGGGAAAGAGGCACTTTGGCTCATCATGTCTATGCTGGCCATCAAGTACTTGCTATGCTAACCCGATTTTCTACTATTCAGCCTGTAGCCTTTTGTGCCTTGGTGCTTTGAGCATTTATCTTTTTTTTAAATGTTGTAAGTGCAACTGTTTAGACCATCTTGTGAGGCAGTGTGTTCTAGATTTCACCCTTCTTGTGAAAATATTCTTCCTTGAATCTACTCTAAATCGCTTACTCCGCACCTTAAACCTAGATCCTCTAGTTACAGACACCTCTGCTAAGGGGAAAAGTTTCCTCATTCTCTACCCTATCCATGATCATCATAATTTTGTACAACTCTATCAGATTCCCTCTCAACTTGTTCTGCTCCAAAGAAAACAAACCCACTCTGTCCAATCTCTCTTCGTAGCTGACATTTTCTATCATAAGCAACGTGCTCTGCACCCTCTCTTGTGCAATCACATCCTTTCTACAACATGGTGACCAGAACTGCACGTAATACTTCAGCTGTGGCCTAACTCATGGTTACTATCGACCTCCCTGCTCTTATAGTATATACCCAGGCTAATGAAAGCAAGCATCCTGTAAGTCTTCTTAACAAACTTATCCATCTGTACTGCTGATTTCAGGAATCCTTGAACATGTACACCAAGGTCCCTCTGTTGCTCTGTACTTCGTAAGCTCCTACCATTCGTTCTGTCAGAGCTTTTATTAGTCTTCCCAAAATGCATCACTTGACATTTTTCGGAACTAAATTCTATCTGCCCATCATGCCAACTAGTCTTGATGCAAGGTTTCAACCCGAAATGCCGTCAATTCCTTTCCTCCCACAGATACTGCTTGACCCACTGAGTTCTTTCAGCAGATTGTTTGTTGATGCCAACTGATCAATATTATTCCATAGCTGAAGATTACCTTCCTCACTATCCACAACACATCAGTCTTTGCGTCAACTGTGAACTTAATAATTATGCCTCCTACGTTCATACCCAGATCAATAACAAACAGCAAAGGTTCCAGCACCAATTCCTGCAGCACACAACGAGTCGCAAGTTTCCAATCACAAGAACAACCATCATCATCTGCCAATTTATCAAAATCTCTTGCATTCGATGTCCCTTATGTTTTGGACCAGTTTCCCATGTGGAACCTTGTCATTTGTAAAATGCCTGACAGTCCTGGCAGGGTACTGATACACTGTGAAATCCCACTCACTCCAGGCAAGCTCCTGATAGACTTTGAAACCTCACACAATCCTAGCTGGGTCCTGATACATTGCAAAACCCCATGCACTCCTGGTGGGGTCCTGTTACACTGAAATCCCATACACTCCTGGCAGTGTCCTGATATACTGTGAAACACCATACATTCCAGGTAGCATCATGAGTACAACAGTTGGGACGTCATGTTTCAGCTGTACAAGATGCTGGTTAGACTGCACTTGGAGTATTGGGTGCAGATCTGATTGCCTAGCTATTGGAAGAAAGCTATTAAGTTAGAAAGGGTGCAGAAAAGATTCACAAGGATGTTACCAGGACTGGAAGGCTTGAATTATGAGGAAAGATCAGATAAGCTGGGGCTTTTTTCCCTGGAGCAAAGGAGGCTGAGGGGTGACCTTAAAGAGGTATATAAAGTCAGTAGGGGCATTGGTAAAGTGAATGGTCACACTTTTTCCCAGGGCAGGGGAATCTAAAACTAGAGGGTATGGTTTTAAGGTGAGAGGGGAAAGGTTTAAGGGAGACCAGAGGGACAATGTTTTCACATAGAGGATGGGAGGTATATCAAAAGCTGCCGGAGGAAATGGTAGATGTGGGTACAATTACAATGTTTAAAAGACATTTAGACAGGTATATGGACAGAAAAGATTTGGAGGAATATAGGCCCAACTCAGGCAAATGGGACTAACTCAAGTAGACAACTTGGTCAGCATGAACGAGTTGGGCCGAAGGGCCTGTGTCTGTGCTGTATAACACTATGACTCGATAGAAGTTTTACTGAAGTCTATGTTGGCTGCATCAACCACACAAAACTTCATCTGCACATTTAGTTACCGCTTCGAAAAATTCAATTAAGTTAATCAAACAGTTTCTCCCATGAACAAAGCTATGCTGATATTAAGTACAGGTTAATCCAGCCACTCAGAACTTTTTCCATTGTTTTCCCTACCAATGATGTTTGACTGTAAGTACATGGCTTATCTCTGCTGCCCTTCTTGAATAAAAGTTCCTGTCCTCCAGAGACAGGGCACCTCTCGTATTGTCAGAGAAGATTTGGACATTTCTGTCATAGCCCCGGCATTCACCTACCTTGCCACTCATAGCAGCAAGGGATACATCTCTTCAGGCCCAGAGAATTTATCCATTTTAAGCCTGCTAAGACATCTAATAATTCCTCCATTTTAATTAATTCTAAAACTTGACTGTTCTTTCCCTGAATTCTCCAACTAAAATGTCCTCCAGAGTAAATACAGATGAGAAGTATTCACTTAAGGCCTGAGCTACATCTTCAGGCTCCAAGAATAGATTACCACTTTGGTCCCTAATGAGCCCTACTCTTGGTTACATTCTTGCCCTTAATAAATGCTTAAAATGCTTTGGGATTTTCCTTAATCTTGTCTGTCATTCCAATTTGTGCCTCCTCTTTGCCCTACTTATTACTTTTTTTTAAGTATCCCCAACGCTTTCTATATTCCTGTAGGACCTCTCCTATTTTCAGCTTTTTATACCTGTCATAAACTGCTTTTTGTTTCTTTGTCCAACCCCTGATATCCCTTGACATCCAATGGATCCTTGAAGCTGTTGGCCTTATCTTTTAATCTTATGAGCACACAGTTGCTCTGAAATTCCACAATTTCATTTTTTAATTACTCCCTGCGGGTAGCTGCTCCCAGTCCATTTTTTGCCAAGTGCTCTCTTATCATATTAAAACAGGCCTTTCCCCAATTCAAGACTTTAATTTCTGGTCCATCTTTATCATAACTACTTGAAAACTTACAGAGTTATAGTCACTACCTCTCATATGGTCCTCCACTGACATCCCTGTCATTTGCCTGGTTGGATTCACAAAGGTTAGATCCAGTATCATGTTATAAAAATCCCAGTTAATATTGGGGAGGTTGAAATCCTCTACTTCTATTACCCTACTATTTTTCACTTCTGTGGCATTTGCCCAAATTTTTGTTTATTCTCCTGCTGTCCTCACAGGTCAGCTATCCAGAAATTGTTGGGAGGACAGAGCGATAATTATTTATCGATTGCCAGAGGAAGTAGTTGAGGCAAGTTCAACAACAACATTTAGAAGACATTTATACAGGTACATGGACAGGAAAAGTTAAGAGGGATCTGGGTCAAATGCAGGTAAATGGGGTGAGCTTTATTGGGCATCTTGGTTGGCATGGATGAGTTGGGCCAAAGGGCCTGTTTCCATGTTGTATTATTTTATGCTTCTATGACTTCATCAAGGAGTCATAGGACTCCATGAATTCATCTTTATTAAAAGAGGATTTAAATACAGAAGTAAGAAAGTCTGATGATAATTGTGTAGGGCCTTGGTGAGACTGCACCTGGAGTATTGTCTGCACTTTTGGCTTCTTATTGGTATTTGTTTATTATTGTCACTTGTACCGAGGTACAGTGAAAAACTTGTTTTACAAACCAATCTTACAGGTCAATTCATTACACAGTACAGTTACATTAAGTTAGTACAGAGTGCATTGATGCAGTACAGGTAAAAAAAAAACAATAACAGTACAGAGTAAAGTGTCACAGCTACAGAGAAAGTGCAGTGCAATAAGGTGCAAGGTCACAACAAGATAGATCGTGAGGTCATGAGGTCATAGGTCATAGTCCATCTCATTGTATAAAGGAACTGTTTTCTTAACTAAGAAAAGGTGTGCTTGTCATTGAGTGAGGGCAGTGAGGGTTTGGTAGACAGGTTCCGTCAATGGTCAGTTTGTAAATGAAGGCAGATTGAATAGACTGAGACTCTGGTCTCCAGAGTTTAGAAGAATGAAAAGGAGGTGTTGGAGTTAGAGGTTAATGGATGGGTAGGCGATTGGTTGATGGGAAAGTTGCACAGGAGTTGTAATATTGTGGGAGGGGGAGTGGGGTTCACTATCATGGGGGCAGAGGAATGGGTGCATGATAGAGAAGTGAACAAGCAGAGCTTGGGATTCTTCCTGAGTCAGATTGCCAGTTCTGGATCAGCTGAGGGAAGCCTGCCTTATGTCTCCCAGAGCTGAGCCATGTTTGACATGACCAACCACAGTCTGCTTAACCACTCATACAGCACTGAAAATCCAGAAGTAACATCCAGATAAGTATTGTACATTGTTGGACAAACCTGTGCATGTCTGGCATCTTCCAATGAATCATACACCAGACAGACAAAAATCCAGGAATGAAAATAGTAGACTTCTTGATTCATGTGCTAGCTCCACAGTTTTTTGATTTTTCGTGGGAATTGGATCACACAGCACACCAAATGGCAACGCTACCCAGTCCAATTTCTGTCTTTTCATTCTGTATCACATCCATCGCTGAGATATTGAGATGAATTTTGGCAGAAGCTGTTTTTTCATTGTTACCCTATTACTATCATGTACCCAGCCAAAGATGAGCAGGTGTATTCTATGCCTGCTGTCACTTCTGGCAGAAAATCCCCAAGGACTTGGCAAACATCAGACGGCTTAGTACCTCATTGCTGTTCTGAAGCCATCAACTTCTAAACCACCAAAAACAGGTAAACACAGTGACAAGAATCTAGGCCTGCAAAATCTAGTTACTGTAAAGCCGGAATCAATAAAACTAAGCAACTGCTGAGTTGTATCACAATTCTGTCAAGTACAAATCTGATGTCAGGATACATGGTAAGCAGTGAATTCAGTCCTGGTCACCGGGATTTAGGTCTGGCAGCTGATTGAGAAAGACCTTGGACTGATCACTAATGTTGGTGGGCAGATAGTGCAGCTGCCTCACCGCTCCCTGGCCTGTGTTGATTCTGACTTCCAGCTGATGTCTGTGTGGAGTTTTTGTGTTATTCCTATGTCCTTGTGGGTTTCCTTCTAGTGTCATGGACTCATAGAGCACTGTAACAGGTCTTTTGGCCCATGCCAACCAAGTAATGCTGGGGTTTGCTCCTATATCCCAAAGACTTGGTGGTTAGCAGGGTAATTGAACTATGTCAATTACCCATAGTCTTGGTTGGTGGTAGGAGAATTGATGGGGTGTTAATGAGCATATGTAAATTGGTAAATTGGTTTATTATTGTCACCTGTACCGAGGTACAGTGAGAAACTTTGTTTTGCATGCCATCTTTACAGATCATTTCATGACAACAGTGCATTGAGGTACTACAAGGGAAAACAATAACAGTGCAGAATAAATTGTTACAGTTACAGAGAAAGTGCAGTGCTGGTAGCCAGTAAGGTGCAAGGGCCATAACAAGTGTCACGAACCAGCAACAAAAGAAACACACTGAGCATGATTCAGTGTTAAAAACTATTTTATTAATCACTACTTATGATAATACGTAAAATAAAAGTAAAAATGTTAGTACGTTAGAATTCAAAAATGTTAAACCTTGAACGTTAACCCCAAAACTAAACTCTTCGTGTGTGTGTGTGGCAAAGTCCAAAACTCCCAGTTCAGGAATGGTTCTTAAAGTTCAGTTCCGCAAGCCATAAGGTGAAACATGAGCAAGGGCTTCTTCAACAACCACCGTTGTCAGAAGATAAGACGTAGATGGAGAGAAACATAGAGAGAGTAAATACGAAATCCAAATGTTCCACGATGGAACCCCAGCGACACTTCAGTGTTTACTCGGTAGTGACTTCCTCACCCCGAAAAGCATCCGAATCGTGGTCGTCCACACACAAATACCCGTTTCCTTCTACAGGTCAGCAACAAAGTGAACTCCACCGGATTACTTCCAACTTCCATACATGGATTTCAGTGGCAGACACAGTTATAGTTTCTCATCCATCGATAGAGAAAACTAGCAGGCTGGTGTCTCTCTCCCTTCTCTCTCTCTTCTCTTCTTCTTCTTCTTCTTCTGACTTCTTCAACAACGTCATTATGTCCTTTATCTTCTATTGATGTAAGCATGCCTCACACACACATACACACACACTCTCTATCTTAAAGGGACTTTCACTGAGTCCGTAACACAAGGTAGATTGCGAGGTCAAGAGTCCATCATATCATACTAGGTGGGTGCTTAATAGTCTCATAACAGCAGGATAGAAGCTGTCCTTGAGCCTGGTCATATGTACGTGCTTTCAGGCTTTTGTATCTTCTGCACGATAGGAAGGCGGAGAAGAGAGAATGTCCAGGGTGGGCGGGGTCTTTGATTATGTTGGCTGTTTTACCGAGGCAGTGAAAAGTGTAGACAGAATCCATGGAGGGGAGGCTGGTTTCCGTGATGTGCTGAGCTGTGTCCAGAACTCTCTGCAGTTTCTTGTGGTGTTGGGCAGAGCAGTTGTCATACCAAGCCGTGATGCATCCAGATAGGATGTTCTCTATGGTGCATCTATAAAAATTGGCGAGGGTCAAAGGAGACATGCCAAATAGGTTACAGGAAAATAAATGGGGAATGTAATTGGTAAGATCACTATGAGAGCCAACAGAGATTCAATGGGCTGATGTTGTAAGGAGATCTTTGTCAGAGGATGAAACTCTGAAGAATGGTTAAAGAAATCTTGAACACTTAAAACATGGAATCAGGGAAACCAAGTTGAGATATATGTTCGAGAATAAGTCATGTAATATCCGTGGGGGGAGAAACAGTGTTAATGTCTCAGGTTAATGACCGTTCGTTAGAATTGAGAATAATCAGAGATAAACAAGTTTTTAAGATGCAGGGAAAGTGGAGAAGGGAGAAGTTAACAAAAGTCATAGTTTATGACTGGGTGGAAGGCAGGAGAGAATAAATGACAACAGGGGTGATTCTTTCAGTTCAACATGGTGCATTCACCAGAGTCGGTCTGGTCTCCATTACTGATCTCAGACTGGGTACCATTTTGCAGAACTCCTCTGTTCAGTCCACCACTCAAGAATCTGAGTTTCCAATTGACTGTTAGTTTAATTGTCTGTTTCACTCCCACACTGACCTTTCTGTTCTCAGTCTCCCGCACTGTTCCAATGAATCTCAATACAAACTAAAGGAACAGTACGTCACCATACGGCCTTCTGGACCTATCATTAAGATCATCATTTTCATTTAATCTGCATTTTCAATCTAATTTTGCAGCATTCCTTCCAAATTCCTGTGGTATTTTCAGTTATTTGTTTTGCATTTTAACATTCTCTTGACTTCTGTTACCTTGTATTTCACTCATTTTATCTTTTAGCCTCTCTTGTTTTCCATCCTATCAGACATTCCCTTTTCTTCTCTGCACTCCTCCTACTTTTGTTTTGCATCTTTTTATCTCCAACCAGGTCCTGATTGACCCAAAAAGGTAGCTCTCTTCTTCCTCTATAGATGCTACATTGTTTCCTGAGTATTTCCAGCATTTTCTTTTGTATTTAGTTCAAATTTCCCCCATCTATATTGTCTTTGTTTGATATGAGTTCACTTGATAAAGTCAAGTTCACAACATTATATTAAATCACAACTGCATGATAATACGGAAATTGGAAAGACAGGTTCTGGACTGATGCCTGGCTGTACTTCACAATTAAAAAATGACTTATTCTTGGAGTAGATCTTTTGATGAAATTAATTCGAAAAAAAAATTTCTTAAATTTTGAATACTTTCAACAGGAATTCGACTAAACGCACTGATTGTCTTCCCCTTTTAGGACTCATTTTATGACATGTTTGTTTATTTTCGACAAATAACAATACAAGTATGGAATATATAGAAGATGATAAGATCTTTCTGAAGTGAAGAATTCATAAAATCATAGAAATGTTATGGCACAAAAAGAGGCTATTCAGCCCTTTGAGATTGTGCCAGCATCTAGCAGAGAAATTGTCATTCTCATTCCCCCCTCTCTTTCCCTTGCAGCCCTGAAAATTATTTTCCCACGTTTGCTTATCCAAGTGCCTTCTGAAGGTACTGATTAATTCTGTTTCCACTATCCCTACAGGCAGCAGATTCCAGATCATAATTGTTCTCTGTGCAAAGACATTTTCCTCATATTCCATCTTGTGAAACACACACTTGATGCCTTATTAGGAATGGATGCACTAGTTGTGTTCTGGGAATTGCCCGTCATTGATCAACACAAACAGACCAACAGATCTTAGTGCTGAATTTTTGGTTCTGAGGGGGGGAAGAAAGATTTGTCAGTTTTTGGGGACATGCCACACACATTCACTGATCTCCATATGTATTCAAGACCATAGTAATAGACCACTATAAATTCCCCCTGACCTTAAGCAGCAGAGCTGCTGATGCATTGAGCAACTTTATAAAATGGGCACCAGTAGGTCTCCAAGCTGTTCAGTACAGAGCTCTGTAGCTTAAAAGTTGATTGCCTAATTTTGGACATTTGAATTCTTCCTGCTGTTCCTGACTTGCCGGCTTGAATTCGGTTTATTACAGATCACGTATTTCGTTTTCTCAGCTGCTCACTGATGTTCCTCAGCAGTTCAACACTTCTCATCACTCAAACACTTTCAACAACAATCTTCCTGTTGCACTGCTCATCACCTGGAGCTCGGAGCACTGTGCTAAACCTGGGGCTTTAATTGAGCCGCTGGTAGAATTTCAGATCCTGAAATACAATCAGAGTCATGCTGGCCTCTCACATTAACTCCAGAAGGAGAGCAGCAGAACTCAACCTTCCTCTAACCAGGAAACAAAAAAGAAGCCAGTGGTTACTGAAAGGTGAGCTGAGTAGTTAAATGAACGAATTTCTCAGAACTGGAGATGGGCCATACTCAGCTTTATCTTATGAGATGAAACTGGGTCAATGGTGGAAGTGTCAGTGGGGGAACACTTTCTGAATGGTGACCATAATTCTGTTGGTTTCAAGGTAGTTATGGAAAGCGATAAGGTTGGTCCTCAGGTTAAGATCATAAATTGGAGGAAGGCTGATTTCAGTAATATAAGAGAGGACCTGGTGAAAGTAGATCAGGAGCAGATACTTGCAGGTAAAACAACATCTGACAAGTGGGAACACAAGAGAGACAACAAATGCTGGAAATATGGAGCAACACAAACAGAATTCTGGAGGAACTCAGCAGGTCAGGCAGCATCTACAGAGGGAAATGAACAGTCGACATTATGGGCTGAGATCCTTCATCGGGACTGGAAAGAAAGAGAGCAGAAGTTAGAATAAAAGGGTTGGGGGAGGGGAGGAGCACAAGCCGGGAGGTGATAGGTGAATCCAGGTGAGGGGGGAAGGTAGACTGGTAGGTGAAGGCGGTGGGGGGGTGGGGAGTGGAAATTATATGAGAAGCTGGGAGGTGATAAATGGAAGAAGCAAAGGGCTGAAGAAGATGGAATCTGAAAGGAGAGGACAGTAGACCATGGTGGGAGTCATTTAAAAGTGAGTTAATAAGATTTCAGGGCTCATATGTTCCATTAAGGATGAAAAGTAAAGATGGCATGATTAGGAAACCTTTGATGACAAAAGATATTGAAGTTTTATCAAGAAAAAAAAGGAAACATATGACAGGTGTAGACATTGGAATCGAGTGAGTTTGGTTCTCTTTTGCCCACTCGTTTAACCTGTTTATAAACCTTCAGGCAATCTAAGTGTTCTCCTCTTACCTATCTATCTATTGTCAGCAAATTTGATTACAGCACATTCAGTCCCTTCATGTAGATTGTTAATAGATGAGGCTTCACCACTAGTCCTTGTGGCACTCATAAGTTACAGGTTGCCAATCTAAAAAGGGCCAGTTTATCCTGACTCTCTATTTTCTGTTAGTTAACTGGTGTCCATCTAACCCTAACCCTGTGCAATGGGAAAATTCACAGTAATCAGTAGCAAGTAGTTCAAACAGAAGTCTGCGATTTGTTTGAATGATGAGATAGCTTGTTCACTGGAGTGTTAAGATAATTTCAGTATCATTGCAAGAATCCACTGATGGTGAGAAACTAGGAAATAGTTGTCATATTGAGGCTACCCTCATCAAGACAGATGATGCTGCCATGGTAGATGAGATTGCTCAGGTCTTCAGAAAGAGTATGGTTTCCTTCATACTTCTGCTGCTCAAGGAATTACCAAGCGGAATGAATCAAGCTCAATGTCTGGAAGGAGGTGAACGTGTAACACTAAGGCGATGATCAAGGATTCTGTATATTCCATGTATGTCACCCTCAGGCTCGACTGACTGACATCTACTCATGTATGTCAAAGGAACCCAAAGGCAGTTATGACCAAACCATGAGCATTGGAAACAATCCAGAGAGGGAAAGTCAGAAGTGTTGTCTTTATAACCTTAAAGAGGAAGAGAAATCCAAGAGACTGCAGATAATGGAATCTGGAACAAACACATAATGCTTACAACCCAATGATATGAACATTGAATTTTCCAATTTCAGGTAACCCACACACACTCACCTATCTACTTCCTTGGTTTCTTCTCCCTTTGTTCAACTTTCCCATCCCCTCGACCTCCTCCTCCCCCACCTAGTTCCATTGGTCCATCATCCACTCCCAACCCTGCACCCACCCCACCACCCCAACTTCATCTGGTTCTGCCCATCACCTACCAGCCTCTGTTCCACGCCTCCCTCATTCTTGTATATACTGGCAATCATTCCTCTTTCCTCTCAATCCTGACGTAGGGCCTTTACCCAGAACATCAACATACACCTTTTGCCTCCATAGATGCTATTTGACCCACTCAGTTCTTCCAGTGCGCTGTTTTTTGATCCAGAATCCAATGTGCATGGAAAGCCAAAGTCTAGGTGCAGAGTGTGTGTGCAAAGTCATAGAAAAGGGGAGTCTTTTGAAGACTCTTAGTAAATGTTGTCTTAGACAGTTATCAGCCACAATTCATGAAATAATTAGAAAAAAAAATCAGGGTTGGGAATGGAGATGGGAATGAGAAGGGGGGTGTTAGGATCAACCTCCTTGTACATGGGGAATATACTGGGACAGAAGATTCAAGATGAAGTCAAGAAGGGTGGGTGGATCAATTGAACAGGTGATGAGGGAGCCCAGAGGACTTTAATAGTGGGAATGAACACTAAGAAAGCAACTTTCTGGAAACTAAATACCAATCTCATCTGGCACTTAGCTTTTTGATAAAATTCAACCACTTAGCTCATGCAAGAGTTATGCCATAAGATAGATTTTCTAGGCCAGTAACTTTGAATTAAAAGCAGATACTGACTACAGGAATGAAAGAAACAAACCCTCTGATTGCCTTTCGAACGCCTTCCTACAAGAGAGTGGTAATATTCTGAAAACAATCTGCATAAATTTTAACACATTTTTGTACATTATGTCTACTCCTTGCAAAGATGACTGCCACTGATATTTTTTCCATTAAACGTAATGAGAATGTAGGAACACATGCATTCCAATTCCAGCCATGCACTTAGATTGCTTTGTTATCTTCCCAATGTTTGGCAATCAAAAAATGGAACAATTACACACGAATAAGGTGTTTTTTAATTTGTAAGTTTGCTCTATATAGTCTAAAGAATATATATATTGAATTTTTAGGAGTTGCTCAGGCCTAATGCGATGGTGTATGAATTGTTGGTTTTATTTGCATTAATGTCACAGTGGATTATCTGCTCGGTTTATTTAATATTATTTGTTTCTTCTGACGTTTTGCCCCTTTCTTTTGTGTACAACACACACTTGTAAAAACCTGAATGTTCTACGTTGTACTTCTGATAATAGAAGCCAGTTGGTCCTTGAAATAACAACAGTAATAATCTGTATTTATATTGTGCATTTAATGTTGTAAAATACCCAAGATCCTTTACAAATGCAGTTATCAAGTTAAAATTGACACTGAGCCATATATGGAGGAATTAGGGGAGGTATTCAAGAGCTTGCCAAAGAGGAAAGCTTTAGGAAACACATTAAAGGAGAGAGAGTAAGGAGCTTTAGGTAACTCGATAGTTTAAGGCCAAGCCCCCTGTGTCAATAGTTATTGTGAGGATCCTTTTCAAAATTGCCACATGTAAGAGTGACAAGCTTAACACTGGTTAAGCAGTCAGCTTCATCAGAACACTACCTAGGCAGTGAAGTTTAACATTACTTCTATGTGTTACTCTGCCCTTAATCCAAAATCATAAGAGATATTTTTGAAGACTTATCTACTTACTTTTTAAAGCCATCATGAATTCCAGTCTCATCATTTCCAGTGGGAAATTTCATATTCTAATAAGTCTTTGCGTATTATAAACTGTTTAACCTTCCCCTTTGTCCTTTTAGCGACGAGACTGGATGGAAAGCATGGCCAATGAACATAAGGATTAAGAAATAAAAGCAAGAGTAGACCAAAGGACCTGTTGACCTTTCTGTGTCATTCAGTAAGTTTGGATATAAATCTGTGCCATATCCACTCTGGTGTCTGATTCCCCAAATCCTTGTGACTCCCTTTGTGTCAATAATCCATCAATCTCCAAATTGATTAAATAATTTAGCGCCCATAACCCTCGATAGATGAGAATTCCAGAGTTTTATAACCTATATAAAAATATTTCTCCACATCTCAGTCATCAATGCCTGACCACTTATTGTGAGATTTAGGCCTTATTCTAGGCTTTCCAGCCCAAGGTAACTGCCACTCAACATATTTCCTGTCAATCTCTTTTAGAATCTTGTATCTCAATAAAATACCCTGTCATTCTTGTAAAATCCAACAAGCATAGAATTATCTGAGTCAACCTCTCTTCATGGGATATAGCACTCATCCCAGAATCAAAATGGAGAATTTATGTTGAATTGACTCCATGGCAAGTATAGGTACATAGAACAAAACACCATACAATGCTGTGGATGACAGAATTGATGGCTTTTTGGCTAAGTTTACGGATGATACAAACATACGTGGAGGGGCAGGTAGTGTTGAGGAAGCAGGGAGTCCACAGAAGGACTTGGACAGATTGGGAGAATGGGCAAAGAAGTGGCAGATGGATTACAGTGTAGGGAAGTGTACAGTCATGCACTTTGTTAGAAGGAATAATGGCACAGATTATTTTCTAAACGGGGAGCAAATTCAGAAATCTGAGGTGCAAAGGGACTTGGGAGTCCTAGTGCAGGATTCCTTAAAAGTTAATTTGCAGGTTGAGTTGGTAATAAGGAAGGCAAATGTAATGTTAGCATTTATTTCAAGAGGACTAGAATATAAAAGCAAGGATGTAATACTGAGTCTTTATAAGACATTGGTCAGACCACATTTGGAGCATTGTGAGCAGTTTTGGGCCCCATATCTAAGGAAGGATGTGCTGGCATTGGAGAGGGTCCAGAGGAGGTTTACAAGAATGATCCTGGGAATGAAAGGGTCAATGTATGAAGAGTGTTTGATGGCTCTGGGCCTGTACTCACTGGAGTTTAGAAGGATGAGGGGGATCTCATTGAAACCTACCAAATATTTAAAGGCCTGCATGGAGTGGATGTGGAGAGGATGTTTCCAGGAGTGGAGAGTCTAGGACCAGAGGGCACAGCCTCAGGATAGAAAGGCGTCCTTTTAGAGATGAGGATGAATTTCTTTAGCCAGAAGGTGGTAACCTTGTGGAATTCATTGCCACAGACTGCTGTGGAGGCTAAGTTATTGGGTATATTTAAAGAGGAGATTGATAGGTTCTGGAGTAGTAAGTGCATCAAAGGTTATGAGGAGAAAGCAGGAGAATGATGTTGAGAAGTAAAAATAAATCAGCCATGATTGAATGGTGGAGCAGATTTGATGGGCCAAATGGCCTAATTCTGCTCCTATATCATATGGTCTTATGCTCGAACAAAAGTTCTCTTAAAGCCATATACCAGGTTTTTAAGTCCAAAGAAAGGAAACTATGAAAGTGAGCTGACTATGATTGACTGGGGAATTTCAAGAAATTGGATAGGCAATGGTTAACACTTAATGAACAATTGTAGGAACAGCAACTACTATACATTTCTGTCTGGGACAAAACACAAAAGGAAAAGTGACCCAACTATAGCTAACAAAAGAAGTTAAGGATATTATTAGATCCTAAGAGGAGTCATATAAGCTTGCTTAAAGTAGCAGGTCTGAGGAGTTGGAACATCTTAGAATTCAGTATAAATGGACCAAGAGATTGAATAAGAGGACAAATGGAAAGTAAACATGTAAGAAACATAAAAGCAGACCGTAAACCTACAAGTATATAAAAAAAAAGATGAATGAAGTCAAATGCTGGTTCCTTACAATCAGGAACAGGAATATTTATAAAGGGTAGCAAATGAATGATAAAGGAATTAAACAGAGACACAAGAGATGGCAGATGCTCGAATCTGGACCTCAAACAATCTGCTGGAGGAACTCAGCGGGTGGAGCAGCATCTGTGGGGGGACAAGTTGTAGACAATTTCCTTCCCCCTACAGATGCTGCCTGACTCACTGAGATCATCCAGCAGATTGACACAATTAATCAAATAGTCTTGTTCTTTCTTCCTGGAAGAGAACATGGATAACTTCAGAGAAATGCTAGAGAACCAAGACTCTAATGAAAAAGAGAAATTAAAAATAGTATTAGTAAAAAAATGTTGGAGAAAATAATTGACTGAAAGCTGATAAATCCTCAGGGCCTGACAATCTGCATCCTAAAGTACTAAAAGAGGTGGCTGTGGAAATGATGGATACATTGATTGTCATCCTTCAAAATTATGGAACAGTTTCTGCAGTTTAGAAGATGGCAAATGAAAGGGCAATCATGTTTGACAAACCTACTGACATTTATTGAGAATGTAACTGGTGGAATTGATCAAGGAGAACCAGTGACCAGGATATGGATTTTCAGAAGGCCTTTTCTGCAGTCCCACGTAAAAGGTTAAAGTGTAAGATTAAAGCACATGGAATTGGGAGTACTATATTGTTGTGCATTGAAAATTAGTTCACATACAAGAAACAAAGAGTTGAAATAAATGGGTTTTTATTGGGTTGGCAGGCAGTGACTAGTGGGATACTAAAGTGCTTGGGCCTCAGCTCTTCAAAATATGTATTAATAATTTACATGGTGGAACCAAAACTGGGTGGGATTGGGAGCTGTGGGGAGGATGCAAAGAGGCTTGAAGGTGATTTGGACAAGTTGAGTAAATGGACAAATAAATGTCAGACGTAGTATATTACGGATAAAGTGATTTAGGTGTACATCAGTCAGTCAAAATAAATATGCAAGTGCAGTAAACAGTTAAGAAAGCAAATGGTATATTGACCTTCATCACAGGAGCTTTTGAATACAGGAGCAAGGATGCCTGACCATAGCTAGATGGGGTCTTAGTGAGACCAGAACCAGAGCATTGTGTTCAGTTTTGGTCTCTACTGAAGAAAGGATATACTTTCCAAAGAGGAGTGCAATAAATATTCACCAGACTGATTTCTGAGATGGCAGGACTGATGCGTGAGGAGAGATTGGGTCAACTTGGTATATGTTCACAGGAGTTTAGAAGAATGAGCATTAATTGCAATGAAACATGCAGAATACTGACAGGGCGAGACGGGCTGCATGGAGGGAAGATGTTTCCCCTGAACTGGGAAGGGTGGGAGGTCTAGAACAGGGGTCACAGTCTCAGGATACAAGATAAGACATTTAGGACTGAGTTGAGGAAAAATTTAAATATTTCTTCATTTAGAGGGTGGTGAACCTATGGAAATTTCTATCATAGAATGCTGTGGAAACCAAGTTGCTATGAATATTTAAGAAATAGATAAATTTCTGGGGATAAAATGGATCAAGGGAAGAGTATGATATTTAAATAATCAACAATGATCCCATTGAATAGAGGAGCTGCCTCAAAGGGCCAAATGGCTCTTATTTTTGTGTCCTATATTTCAAGTTTTCCCTGTACAATTGTACCCAGACTTGTTTTCTCTTATACTTTGTGATAAAAGCCAACATATACTACTTGCCTTCCAAACTGCTGACTGCACCTCTAGTTCAGTTTCTGTTTCTCATGAACCCGCACATCTTCCGTACACTATCATTGACCAATCTCTCTTCATTTCAAATGTGTTCTGTTTTACCATCTTTTCCCTTCAACCCAAAGTGAACAACTTCACCTTTTCATATTTCGTATCTTGGAGGGCTTGATAGAATATATATAGGGAGGATATTTCCCTTGGCTGAGGAGTCTAGAATGAAGGCTCACAGTCTCAAAATAAGGGGTCAGCAATTTAGGATTGAATTGACGACAAATTCTTTGGATCATAGTGTGGCAAATCTTTGGAGGACTGTGGAGGCTCAGTCACTGATTACGACTTGCAATGATAATGAGATTAGATTTCTGGATAGCACAGAAATCAAGTAATATGAGGATAGGGCAGGAAAGCAGTGTTGAGGCAGATTATCCATGATCTTGTGGAATGATGAAGCAAGAGCGAGGGGGCAAATGGCCTACCCTTTCTATTTCTCATGTTCTTATGTTATGTTCTGTGACTTTCATACTCATTCATTTAACTCTATATCTCCTTCTGACCTCCTCACAGCTCATTTCCCTATCTAGCTTTGTATCATCAGCAAACTTGGATGCATTACACTCCAATAAACCAAGAATAAACCAAGCGAAGAATTCCCATATCTGCAGCATTTAAATGGATCCATTATACTGTTGGTGATAATCCACTGAACAAAATTATATCTATGGCAAAGAAGTGATTCACATGAGATTACATCATGCGCACATAATAAAATCTAAATCTATTTTTGTTAATTATTTTCAAACCATCATAAATGTCTTTCCAGGTCTGATCGAAGAGCCCTCCTCCAGGAACTGGAAACATCCGTTGTGAATTGAAATATTGATGAGATTGCATAAAAGGAAGTCGAGTTTATTTCCCACTGAAGGACTCTCGCACTTCCCTGATTTATGCAGCTCCAACAATGGGTGTCCTTTGCTTGCCTAAGCATTCAGCTCTGAAAATACTAACCAGAATTTCTCCCACTATCTCCTCATATCTTCTCTCTTATGGCACTCCTTCAACTTTACCTCTTCAACCAAACCTTTTGTCCTTGAAGTAATTTCTCCTCATGTGGCTCAGTGTCAAATTTTTAAGAACCTAGAAAATATTAAGAGGAGCAGATGTCGACCACTTGGCTCTGCCATTCTCTGCCATTCATTCAGAACATGGCTTCACTTCTACATTAACTTTACCTTTCTGCCTTGTTCACATCATCCTTAATTCAATGAATGCACAAAAGTGTATCAATTTCAGTCTAGAATATGCTCATTGACTGAACATTAACTTAAGCTCCGTGTTAGAAAAATGCTGTTGGAAGATTTACTAAGTTGAAGCTCCTGTCTAAATGAAGGTTGCTGCTATTGAGTATATAACCTTCGCTGAAACAGTTCAGAACTGAGTGTTGGATTGCGGAAGGGATCTTCTTTCAGCTGGGTTATTAAATTGAGGCTTTGTTTTTCTTTCCAAGTGGATGTAGAATATCCTTTGACACTACTTTGGGAGATTTGATAGACATGTACAAGATTAGAACTGGTTTCGGTAGGGTGAATAGAGGAAAGCTGTTACCATTAGCAGGTGGTTCAAGGGTCAAGGAATGCAGATTTAAAATGTTGGTCCAAAGGTTGAAAGGGGATGTGAGGGAAAATAAATGCTTACAAGATATTTGTGGCTAGAATTCAGTGTCTGTAGGACAGATGGAAACAGAATCAATCAAAGCTTTCAAGAGGAAATTGAATAGGGATTGGGGAAAAATAATTCAGAGTCATATCACCCAAAGGGTCTGTGCCAAACAAGATCCCCATCTAAGTTAGTCCCATTTGCCTGCATTTGGCTCATATCCCTTTAAACCTTTCCTATTCATGTACCTGTCCAAGTGCTTTTTAAATGATGTTAATGTAATTTGCCTCAACCACTTCCTCTGGAAGTTCATTCCGCATACTGACCACACTCTGGGTGAAACAGTTGCCCCTCAGATTCCTATTAAATCTCTACCCTCTCTACTTAAACCTATGCCTTCTAGTTCTTGATTCTCCAACCCTGGGAAAAGGACTGTACGTATTGACCCTATCTGTGCCCCTCATGATTTTATACACCTCCATAAGATCACTCTTCATTCTCCTACACGCCAATGAAAAAAGTCCCAACCTGATCAACCTCTCTCCATAACTCAGTCACTCGAGTCCCAGCAACATCCTTGTAGATCTCTTCTGCACTCTTTCCAGCTTAATGGTATCTTTCCTATAGCAGGGTGACCAAAACTGAACACAATATTCCAAATGTAGCCTCACCAACGTCTTGTACAACTGCAACATAACATCCCAACTTCTACACTCAGTGCTTTGACTGATGAAAGCTAGCATGCCAAAAGCCTTCTTTACCACCCTGTGTACCTGGAATGCCACATGTACTCCTGGAACATAGAACATAGAACAATGCAGCACAGGAATTGGACCTTTAGCCCACAATGTTGTGCCAAACTAATTAAGCTAGTAATTAAATGCCTAACTAACCAGTTCCTTCTGCTTACACAAGGTCCATATAACTCCATTCTCTGCATATTGATGTGCCTATCTAAGAGCCTCTTAAACACCTCTATCGTATTTGCCTCCATGACCACTCCTGGCAGGCATTCCAGGCACCCATCACACTCAATGTAGAAAAAAACTTGCCCTGCACATCGCCTTTGAACTTACCCTTTCTCACATTAAATTCATGCCCTCTAGTATTAGATATTTCGACCCTTGGAAAAAAGATACTGGCTGTCTACTCTATCTATGCCCTTCATAATCTTATAAACTTCCATCAGGTCTCCCCTCAGCCTCCATTGCTCCAGAGAAGAAAACGGAGTTTGTCCAACCTCTCCTCATAGCACATGCCCTCTAATCCAGGCAGCATCTTGGTAAACCTCTTCTGCACCCTCTCCAAAGCCTCTACATCCTTCCTATAATGGGGCGACCAGAACTGAATGCAATACTCCAGATGTGACCTAACCAGAGTTTCATAAAGCTGCAACATAACTTCTTGACTCTTGAACTCAATGCTTCAACTTATAAAGGTGAGCATGCCATGCACCTTCTTTACCACCCTATTAAGTTATGCAGCCTAGGTCCCTCTGTTCTACAACACTCCCCAGGACCCTACCATTCACTGTGCAAGTCCTACCCTCAATTGTCTTCCTAAAATGCAACATCTCACACTTATCTGAATTAAAATCCATTTGCTATTCCTTGGCCCACTTACCCAGTTGATCAACATCCCCGTGTAAATTCTGATAACCAACTTCACTATCAATGACACACCCTATTTTAGTGTCAATTTGCATGACTATGGAAATGAAATGGGTATAGGACTGACTAGATTGCTTAACAAGAGATTGGCATAGATTTGCTCGACCACATTGCTTCCTTCTGTGCCACAAAAATTCTATGATTCTGTTTATTTCACATTCTGTTAATCACCTTCTCCCAATTTTAACAATTTTCATATCTGAACCTCTAATATTTTACCTTTTAATGATTTCCTCTTCATAGTCTTTTATCTAAACTATATTTCCTCACATTTCTCAGTGCTAAATTTCACTGGCCTACGATCCCATATTAAATCAATATGACATCTGGAGACCACACAGTTCCTGCCATAAATAATTAAAATCCTTATTTCTATGTTGTCTGAGAATGTTGTTATTGCCCAAACACAGCGTGATTATCTACAAGTGGAGCAGTGGTCTGACAGAAAAGCGCCTATGCTTTGCCTGATTTCTGAATGCTAAATGAGCAGTTGTTAGATGAATGTCGAGCAATAGGATTACAGGAAAGAGAAGGTGAAGCATACAGCAGAAATTGAAGGGTTCAGATTGGAGAGAAGGATGTGGGAGGGTCGAGGAGATGAAGGATTTGTCAGATCCGGTTATTTTCGAATCCACAGGTTCTTACAGGAGTCCAGGAATGAGTTGAAAACAACTTGGTGCTTCACACAGTTTTATTGGAAAAGTTTAAAACAAAGAAACAATCACAGAGCACATGGCACTAGCTTTAATGAGCCAAGACAAAGGGAACAAGAGATGAGCTCAGGCCAGGGGGAAGGAGAGCAAGAGAGAGATTAACAAAAAGCGACACATTTTATACCTGAGATAAGAGATGCTCTTTAGCTAACAATAGTCCAATCAGGAAACCTATTAGATACTTGTGGCCAAACCAACCAATGAAAAAACCACATATTCACCTGATGGATGAACCAATAAGCTAGCAAGCGGCCATTCCTTGTGCAGCCACTTGAGGCGTATTAAACACTATACATGTTAAAAAGCTAATTAAATCAGTCGAATCCAACAGATTTAAGCATGAGAGATGCTTATGGGGTTAAGTAGGAGAGAGGATTTGATGCTAAATGGGAAGGGATAGCCAAGTGTGGAGGTCTGAGGCTTTCTTCTGAGCCCCAGGAGTCCTCACTCTCCTGTAATAAACAGTATAAATTAAGAATTAAAGATTTTTAGAATATATTAAAAGAATGGAATGAATAGAAGTGAGGTAGCTACATTGAAACAATTTGTGGGTAATAACATAATGGATGGTCAGGTAAATATTTTAACAGCTATAAAAGAAGCTAACGATAGTAACACTGAAGAAAATGGCAATGGAAAATATATCTTTGGGTAGATTTTTAATATTCATTCTTGAGGCATAACAAGCAAAACCAACATTTATTGCTCTAATTAGTCACTCTTCAGAAGGTAGTGAACCACAGCACCCCATGCAATGGAAGTACTCATTCATTGCTGTTTTATAGGGAGTTCTTGAGTTTTGACCCAGCAACAAAGAAAGAATAGAGTTCCAAGTTGGGCTGGTGCGTGACTTGAAAAAGAACCTTGCTGTGATGGTGGGTGTGTTCTCATGCACCACTTCCTTCTTGATAGTTAAGATGCAGGTTTGGGAAATGTTGTTAAGTATGTTCACTGCACCCTATCTTACACCCACATTTTACTGACAATGGAGGGAGTAGGATACTTAACCTGATGGATGGACTCACGGTTAACTCAGTCTTGATGGAGTTGAACTCAAGAGTGTCACTTAATCTCGGAAAGTGAGAGAATTCCATGACACCCCTGATCTGTGTATTGTCATTGTTGGTGGTGAACCCTGCTCTTTTAACTTTTATTCAATGCCTGATTTTCTACTTCAAAACCTGCAGTTACGAAATCATGCACGTTTTTCACGTGTGGAGCTTGCTTATGTATTTAAATCAGACAAATCATGTGGAGTCAGGCATTAATGGTCGGCAGTTGCAATTTATAAATTGCCTCTGTAAATTAAATGCTGTTTTATAACTTAGAAGTGTGCTAGCAAGCAATAGATTATAATGATTATAAATATGATGAAATGCAAAAACAAAATTTCTCAGGTTGACTTCACAATTAGCTTACATTAAGAATAAATCTTTTGATTTGCTTTAATTGGATGTTCATGCATTTTGAAAGATCAAGCATATCAGCCCTATGACTGGAAAAGTAATGGGCAATTTGAAGAGGAGGACATTGTAGATAATCAGAATACCAGATCTGAAGAAACAGTGTGAAGTTGATAAGATGCAAAATTGATGAAAATGTCCCAAAAAAGAAAAGTAAGAAATAAGCCACAGAGAGAATAAACCATTGATAGAATAAACCCCTTCACGTTAATCTAACATAGATTGTTAAGAAGTACTGAGAAATAAAGAGATCGTAATCTTGGATCTAATTATGTATTCAGCTGGAGCCAGAGAGTTACTAGCGATGGCTCCCCTCTTAATTCCTGCACCACTACTCTTATGTCCCTAGGGTTTATCCTTGGCTCCCTATTTCCTATCTATACCCTACAATTCACAAACATGAACGAAGAACTAGACAAGAATTTCCACATGTCTGGTGATGGCACACAGCATTACCTCACTAATACCTCCCTTGAACTCTGAATTGTCAGACTGCTTGCCGGAGATGAGCTTTCAATCACATTCTTGCTATCTGTAAACCTGCTTTGTTCCCATCACTGAAACATCGTCTGACACAATCTGCCTCTGCTCATGTGCTGCTGAAACCACTAATTATTTTGTCTCTCCATTTGAAATTCCAACACACTCCTTGCCTGCCTCTCTCATTCTATGGTCTGTAAGGATGACGTCAGCTAAAACTCTACACATAACTCTACACGTACAGCACAGGACAGGCCCTTCAGCCCACGATGTCATGCCGAATTAATTATACCAATGACTCCTAATTAATCTTATGCCTCTTCCCCCCACATTGACCATATCCTTTCCTTCTCTACATATTCATGTTCCTATCTAAGAGTCTCTTAAATACTCCTGTGCTATCTGCCTCTAACGCCAACCCTGGTAGTGCATTCCAGGCCCCCACCACTCTCTGTGTAAGAAATCTTGCCTCGCACATCTCCTTTATACTTTCCCCCTCTCACCATAAATACATGTCCTCTAGTACTAGACATCTCAATCCTGGGGAAAAAATACTGGCTGTCCACTCTATCTATGCCTCACATAATTTTATAAGCTTCTATGAAATGTCCCCTCAGCCCTGCAGCTCTGGAGAAAACAGCCCCAGCTCGTCCAACCTCTCCTCACAGCACATGTCCTCCAAACCAGTCAGCATCCTGGCAAACCTCCTCTGCACCCTCTCCAAAGCCTCCACATCCTTCCTAAAATGAGGTGACCAGAATTGAATGCAATACTCTAAATGTGACCTGACCAGAGTTTTATAAAGCTGTAATATAACTTCCTGGCTCTTGAACTCAAGTGCCTCAACTGATGAAAGCAAGCATGCCATATGCCTTCTTTACCATCCTATCAACCTGTGCTGTCACGATTAGGGAACCACACACCTGGACCCCAAGATCCCTCTGTTCATCAATACTGTTAAGGATCCTGACATTAACTGTGTAGTCCCCCTTTACATTGGATCTCCCAACGTGCAACACCTCGCACTTGCCCAGATTAAACTTCATCTGCCACTTCTCCGCACATATCTGCAACTGATTTATATCCCGCTGTACCCTTTGGCAATCTTCTGTGCGATCCACAACACCATCAATCTTTGTGTCATCTGCAAACTTACTCCCAAATTCTACTTCCCAAATTCTATTTTATGTCAAGTGCTATTCAATGACTCTGCTGACCTGAGTTAAGTAATGCCTCAGTTTTAAAGTTCTCTTCAGCTCCCCCCATGTTTGTTCCCATTCCTATCTCTGTGATCTCCTCCTACCCCATACCCACCATTATTATCCTTGACTTCAGATATCAAGGCCTTAAGCTCTGGAATTCTTTCTCTAAATTTGTTCACTTTGTCTTGCCACCCCTTCTTCCTCCTTTAAGATGCTTTGTAAAGCCTATCTCTTTGACCAAGCATTACAGTATCTGCCCTGAAACCTGATCCTGAGGCTAACCATCAGTTTCCTTTTCATAACATCTCTGGGAAGCAGCTTAAGAAATTTTGTTTCATTAAAGATAATTTAAATGAAGATTAATTATAATTGTTACTTTGGTCCAGATTTTAACTTCTGTGAAATGTATTTGGTGGGGACAGCTAAAGAGAGAAAAGGTTGATTCCATTGTGTCCCTTTGATAACCTGATCTCGTGATTATGAGAAGGAAAGCCATAGGAGGTCAACAAGACCCTTCTTCATGTTGCCAATTTGTAATTTTAGTCAGAGCCCTGGGCGTCCTTTGTCTGAAACTCTTCTGATCACATCCAAACATCCATCCCACCAGACCTCACCCCAGTCTCCCTTCAAATTCGTCCTCATCTGTGGCCTTTTGCCTTTGAAGTACCTGTACCTATTGGATGCATAACCTACTTTGAATCTCATGCAGAATGTATCTTTCCTTGTTCCCAGTACCTCTTTCCCATCTGATGTTGACTTTTGATGTTTTATTTTCTTATAGCTGGAAAAGCACACAGGAAATGTATTAGAAAGACTGAGAAAAATGACATTGAAATAATCTGATCCTGGACAAGTGGATAATTATTACTTCTTGCTAACTTTTCTAATTGTAATCATTTACACACAATTCGATTGAGTGTGCATTGCATCAGATTGGAAGCTAATACCTTTCTCCTCATATTAAAGCAGAAAATGCTTCGCAAATTCACTTGAAATTTCCTTTCTGTTTTAATGGAGATTCTAATCCTCATCTACTAAATATGTTTGAAATTCTTTTGCAATTTAGTGTTGCTCGAAGACTTGTTTTGAATTGATTAAGGTCTCAAATAAAATGGAAAAGAAAGCATTTTATGACAAAAGTTTTATGCAGAGTGTGTTATTCATAGTATTTTCTTAAGACCTCTTCTGTATTTTTGGTAGTCTACTTAAAAAGAACTAGTAATTCCTAAAGGATTGTTCTTGTATGTAGAAGGAGGAGGAGGAAATCTAGGTTCAATAGCTGAAAACAGGTAGTTCAAAAATCATAATGTTGAATTAACTTTGGACTTTCTACTCATGGACATAACTTCAGCTGCAGGTAGTTGATTGAGCAGTGCACACCTCACCAAACTGTACAAAAGTGTAAGAGTTCAGGACCACTCAAAACTAGTTTGCACTTCAGGAAAGAAGGCAGTGTACATGCAGCTGTCTACATCAATGGTGCTGAGGTCGAGAGGGTTGAGAGCTTCAAGTTCCTGGGAGTGAACATCACTAACAGCCTGTCCTGGTCAAATCATGTAGAAGCCACAATAAAGAAAACTTACCAGTGCCTCTACGTCCTCAGGAGGCTAAAGAAATTTGGTTTGTCCCCTTTGACTCTCACCAACTTTTACAGATGCACCATAGAAAGCATACTATCTGGATGTATCACGGCTTGGTACAGCAACTGCTCTGCCCAGGACTGCAAGAAACTGCAGAGAGTTGTGGACACAGCCCAGCGCATTATGGACACCAGATTCCCCTCCTTGGACTCTGTCTTTACCCCTCGTTGTCTTGGTGAAGCAGCCAGCATAATCAAAGACCCCACCCACCCAGGACATTCTCTCTTCTCTCCTCTTCCATCGGGTAGAAGATACAGGAGCCTGAAGGAACGTACCACCAGACTTAAGGACAGCTTCTACTCCACTGTGAAAAGACTATTGAACAGATCCCTTATACAATGAGATGGACTATGACCTCACAATCTACCTTGTTGTGACCTCACGCCTCATTGCACTGCACTTTCTTTGTAGCTGTGACACTTGGTACTGTTATTGTTTTTACCTGTACTACATAAATGCACTCTGGTAATGTGCTTCAAGATTTTCTGCAGCACTCCAGACACAATAGGCCAAATAACCTCTTTCATTGTCATGAGACAAAAAAATGAGAACTATGTGATTGGAGGGTAGTTTGGGACCAGGGAATCTCCATTGTGAGGATCTGTTCTCTGAACCCATAAGGGCACTGGAAATAAAATGGTAATGTGAGCTTCAAGATTTTCTGCAGCACTACAGAGGTCCTAGAAGAGGAGGTAGTATGGAAATGATATTTGCACCATCTGCAGGGTGCCAGTGAACCCTCCAGACTAACTATCAGAAAGCAGAGGAACCATATAGTCATTGCTGCAGTGACAGGAGCTTAATCCGGAGAACCTGGATGCAGTGCCATAAAAAGGTTCAATGACTTTATACCTGTGATCAAGATCAGAGTCATGCGCCAAATATCCCAACTGTGTCACCAACTTCAAGCATTGCTCAACACACCACACCCCCACTGTTCACCTACCAACAGTATCAATTAATTAGGACTTAAACCCAAAATCTGTGGATTCATTTACATAAATATCACTGCTTGGTACTTCACACCCACTTTCCATGGCTTCTACATACTACCAGCTGTTCAGCCATGATAACATCACCCCAGAACAAGGGGTGACACTCCTTGTGATACCTTTCCCTTGGCTCTGGTCAAAGCAGTGCAAATTCAGAGGCAGTTTGAGCGGAAGCCACCCAACGTCTGGGTGCTGCAGAGGAAGTTTAAACTGTTCTAACACAAGTTCAGCTCCCTGCTGTACAAGTTCTGGCCACTACCACCATGTCTATACATATCACTATTCAAAGAGGCTTGCAGGAGTCCAGCAAATTCTCCTCAAACATATTACATCGTTTGCTTGGTTGCAGGTGTCGGCATTGTTTCCCTGGGTTGTGTGTTGTTTCTCAAGATGACAGCACACATTCTCCTTCCAGCCACCCATACAGCCATAGAACCATAGAACACGACAGCACAGAAAACAGGCCATTTGGCCCCTCTAGTCTGTGCTGAAACTTTATTCTGCTAGTCCCATTTACCTGCACCCAGTCCATAACCCTCCAGACCTCTCCTGTCCATGTATCTATCCAATTTATTCTTAAAACTTAAGAGTGAGCCAGCATTTACCACATCAGATGGCAGCCCATTCCACACTCCCACCACTCTCTGAGTGAAGAAGTTCCCCCCAATGTTCCTCCTAAACCTTTCCCCTTCACCCTAAAGCCATGTTCTCTCGTACTTATCTCTCCTAATCTAGGTGGAAAGAGCCTACTGGCATTTACTCTGTCTATACCTCTCATAATTTTGTAAACCTCTATCAAATCTCCACTCATTCTTCTACACTCCAAGGAATAAAGTCCTAACCTGTTCAATCTTTCCCTGTAACTCAACTCCTGAAGACCCGGCAACATTCTAATAAATCTTCTCTGCACTCTGTCAATCTTACTGATATCCTTCCTATAGTTAGGTGACCAGAACTGCACACAATACTCCAAATTTGGCTTCACCGATGTCTTATACAACCTCGCCATAACATCCCAACTCCTATACTCAATACATTGATTTATGAATGCCAGGATGCCAAAAGCCTTCTTTACAACCCTGTCTACCTGTGACGCCACTTTCAGGGATTAATGTATCTGAATTCCCAGATCCCTTCGTTCCTCCGCATTCCTCAGAGCCCTAGTATTTACTGTGTATGTCTTACCTTGATTTGTCCTTCCAAAATGCAACACCTCACACTTGCCTGCATTAAATTCCACCTGCCATTTTCTGGCCCATTTTTCCAGTTGGTCCAGATCCCTCTGTAAGCTTTGAAAGCCTTACTCGCTGTCCACAACACCTCCAAACTTGGTGTCATCAGCAAACATGCTGATCCAATTTACCACATTATCATCTAGATCATTGACATAGACAACAAACAACAACGATCCCAGCACAGGTTCCTGAGGCACACCACTAGCCACAGGCCTCCAGTCTGAGAAACAATCATCCACTACCACTCTCTGTCTTCTCCCACACAGCCAATTTTGAATCCAGTTTACAACCTTTCCATGGATACCTAGTGTCTGAACCTTCTGAACTAACCTCCCATGTGGGACTTGTCAAAGGCCTTACTAAAGTCCATGTAGACAACATCCACAGACTTTCCTTCATCTACTTTCTTGGTAACCTTCTCGAAAAACTCTACAAGATTCATTAACCATGATCTACCATGCACAAAGCCATGCTGACTATCCTTAATCAGCCCTTGGCTGTCCAAATACTTGTATATCTGATCTCTCAGAACACCTTCCAATAATTTACCTACTACTGATGTCAGGCTCACCTGGTTTACTTTTAGAGCCTTTTTTAAACAATGAAACAACATGAGCTACCTTCCAGTCCTCTGGCACTGCACCCGTGGCTAAGGACATTTTAAATATATCTGCCAGGGCCCCTGCAATTTGTACACCAGTACCCACGCTGTGGTGTCTCAGCAAACCACCCTAGACTTCTGCCACTCATTCCAAATGGTGGTCTGCAGATTTCTGGGCCTGGATCTGCTTATAGTTCTCCTCCAAAGCTACCTATAGGCTCCCCTGCTGAAAGCTAGCTAATTTCCAGAAGCAATGCTTTGACTATTGGAGTACCATAGAACATAGAACAGTACAGCACAGTACGGGCCCTTCGGCCCATGATGTTGTGCCAATCTATATAAACACCTACTCCATGATCAATCTAACCCTTTCCTCCTACACAGCCCATAACCCTCCACTTTTCTTACATCCATGTTCCTATCTAAGAGTCTTTTAAATTTCCCTATTGTATCTACCACCACCCCCGGCAGGCATCCGACAGTCTCTGTGTAAAAAAACCTACCTCTGACATCTCCCCTAAACTTTCCTCCTCCGACCTTAAACTGATGTCCTCTGGTATTGGCCATTGCCATCCTGGGGAAAAGGTGCAGGCTGTCAACTCTATCTATGCCCCTCATAATCTTATACACCTCTATCAAGTCGTCTCTCATCCTGCATCGCTCCAAAGAGAAAAGCCCTAACTCGCTCAACCTTTCCTCATAAAACATGATCTCTAATCCAGACAGCATCCTGGTAAATCTCCTCTGCACCCTCTCTAAAGCCTTTACATCCTTCCTATAATGAGGTGAGCAGAAGTGAACACAATACTCTGGGTATGGTCTAACCAGGGTGTTATAGAGCTGTAGCATTACCTCACAGCTCTTGAACTCAATCCCCCGACTAATGAAGGCCAGCACGTCATATGCCTGCTTAACCACCCTATCAACTTACGCAGCAACTTTGAGGGATCTATGGATTTGGACTGCAAGATCCCTCTGTTCCTCCACACTGCTAAGAATCCTGCCATTAACCTTATACTCCACCTTCAAGTTTATTCTTCCAAAGTGTATCACTAGATTGAACACCACCTGCCACTTCTCTGCCCAACTTTGTATCCTGTCTACATATATCCTGTTGTAACCTATGACAACCTTCTACACTATCCACAACACCTCCAAACTTCGCGTCATCTTCAAACTTACTAATCCATCCCTCCACTTCCACATCCAAGTCATTTATCAAAATCACAAAAAGCAGGGGTCCCAGACAGATCCCTGTGGAACACCACTAGTCACCAACCTCCAGGCAGAATGCTCTCATCTACTACCACCCTCTGCCTTCTGTGGGCAAGCCAGTTCCGAATCCATGTGGCCATGTCTCCAGGGATCCCATGCTTCATGACTTTCTAGATGAGCTTACCATGGGGAACCTTGTCAAGCACCTTACTAAAGTCCATACACACCACATCCTCCACTCTACATTCATCAATTTGCTTTGTCACCTCCTCAAAAAACTCAGTTAGGCTTGTGAGGCATGACCTGCCCCTCACAAAGCCATGCTGACGAACCCTAATATGACTATGCTTCTCCAAATGCTCGTAAATCCTGTCCCTAAGAATACTCTCCAATAGCTTGCCCACCACTGCCGTAAGACTCACTGGGTCTATAACTCCCAGGATTATCCCTATTACCTTTCTTGAACAAGAGAACAACATTTGCCATTCTTCAATCCTCTAATATCACTCCTGTGGCCAGGGAAGACACAAATATCATTGTCATTGCCCCAGCAATCTCTTCTCATGCTTCCCGTAGTAACCTGGGTTATATCCCATCTGGTCCATGGGACTTATTTATCCAAATGCTTTTCAGAAGCCTCAGCACTACCTCTTTATTAACCTTAACATCCTCCAGCACACTAGCCTGTTCTATGCTGACCTCACATTCATCAAGGTCCCTCTCCCTAGTGGACACTGAAGCAAAGTATTCATTAAGGACCTCCCCCACCTCTTCCACCTCCAGGCACATGCTTCCCCCTTTATCCCTGAGCAGTCTTACCCTCACTCTAGTCATCCTCCTGTTCCGTACGTGTAGAATGCCTTGGGGTTTTCCTCGATTCTACAAGAGCGGGAAGCAGTTTGAAAAGCTAGGCCCATTGTTGTTGCTGTGGTGAGTAGTATGAGTACGGGAGTGGGAAGTTTCTTTGCCGTGGTAAGTACCGTGAGAACTGGAGCGAGAGCAAGAGTGAGAGCAGGAAGCAGTTTGAAAAGCTAGGCCCATTGTTGTTCTTGTTGCTGTGGTGAGTTGATAGGGCCGTTGATTATCTAATCAGCCAATAAAGGGAAGTTAGAATCAAGTGGAGCGGCCATTTTGGAGCAGCTATTCTATAAGTGGACAGTGTTAGAGTGGGGAGCTGAGGCTTTGGCTAAAGAGGTTTCAGCGTGAAGAGGCAGAGTAGGTGAGCAGAGGCCACTGGTAGGTTCTCTTTCTTTCGCTGTTACTTGTAATTTTCTTTGTATGGAACGGTGGGAATGGCTGTCAGGGCAGAAGTATGCTCCTCCTGTAGGATGTGGGAAATCAGAGAGATCTCCAGTGTCCCTGATGACTTCACCTGCAGGAAGTGTGTCCAGCTGCAGCTCCGTACAGACCGTTTTAGGGAGCTGGAGCTGCAGCTGGATGAACTCCGGTTCATTCGGGAAGCTGAGGAGACGATAGCAAGGAGTTACCAGGAGGCAGTTACACCTAGGCTCTGGGATGTAGGCAGTTGGGTGACCGTTAGGGGAGGGAAAGGAAATAGGGAATCGGCACAGGATGCCCGGTGACCGTTTCCCTTGATAACAAGTATATCGTTTTGGATGCTGTTAGGGTGGATGAGTCACTGGTGGAGAGCCATAGCAGCCAGGTCTCTGGCGCAGAGTCTGGCTCTGTGGCTCAGTAGGGAAGGGGGGGAAGAGGAGTGTGATAGTGATAGGGGATTCGTTGGTTAGAGGAACAGACAGGAGATTCTGTGGACAAGCACGAGACACCTGGATGGTAGGTTGCCTCCCAGGTGCCAGGGTCAGGGATGTCTCAGGTTGCATCCACAACATTCTTAAGAGGGAGGGTAAAGAGCCAGAAGTTGTGGTCCACATTGGCACCAATGACATGAGTAAAATAAAGGATGAGGTCCTGAAGAGCGAGTATTGGGAATTAGGACCTCAAGGGTAGTAATCTCTGGATTGCTGCCTGTGCCATGCACTAGGGAGGGAAAGAATAGAAAGATATGGCAGACTGATGAGTGACTACAGAGTTGATGCAGGGGGCTGGGGTTCAAGTTTGTGGATCATTGGGATCTCTTCTGGGGTAGGTATGACCTGTGCAAAAGGGACGGGTTACACCTGAACTGGAGAGGGACCAATGTCCTTGTGGGCAGGTTTGCTGGAGGTGTTGGGGAGGGTTTAAACTGGCTTGGCAGGGGGATGGGAACCAGAGTGTCAGATTAGAGGATGGATCAGTTGGTGTATAAGTAGATGCAATGTGTACAGAGAAGGTGAGGAAGGATAGGCAGGGGATGGGGCATAAATGCAATCAGTTAGATGGGTTGAAATGTGTTCACCTTATTGCGAGAAGTGTTAAGAACAAGGGTGAAGGGCATGGATCAGTTCATGAAATTACAATGTTGTGGCCATTACAGAGATTTGGCTGTCACAAGGGCAGGAGAGGCTCCGTGAAGTTCCGGGGGTTAGATGTTTCAAAAGGGATAGTGAAGGGGGTAGAAGGGGTGGGGGGTGGCATTGTTAATCAGAGATAATATCAGACCTGTAGGAAGGGAGACATCATAGAGTATTGTCGATTGAGTCAGTGTGGGTGGAAGTTAGAAAGAGGAAGGGAATGATCACTCTATTGGGGGTATTCTATAGGCCCCTAAATAGCCATCGGGACACTGAGGAGCAGATAAGTAGGCAGATTTTGGAAAGGTGCAAAAATAACAGGGTTTTTGTCATGGGTGACTTCAACTTCCCTAATATTGATTGGCATCTCCTTAGTGCGAAAGATTTAGATGGGGCAGAATTAGTTAGGTGTGTCCAGGAAGGATTCCTGACACAGTGTGTGGACAGGCCGACCAGAGGAAAGGCCATACTGGATCTAGTACTAGGCAATGAACCTGGTCAGGTGACAGACCTCTCACTGGGCGAGCATTTCGCAGATAGTGACCACAACTCCCTGACCTTTAGCGTAGCCATGGACAGGGATAGGAGCAGACAATATGGGAAAGTTTTTAATTGGTAAAGGGCTAATTATGATAGTATTAGGCAGGAACTTGGGAGCGTAAATTGGGAACAGACATTCTCAGGGACATGCACTGCAGAAATATGGAGGTTGTTTAGGGACAACTTGTATAGGGTTCTCGATAGGTTTATCCTGCTGAGACAAGGAAAGGATGGTAGGTTGAAGGAACCATGGTTAATAAGAGTGGTGCAAGGTTTAGTTAAGAGGAAGAAGGAAGCATATTTAAGATTTAGGAAGCAAAAATCAGATAGGGCTCTTGAGAGTTATAATGTAGCCAGGAATGTGCTTACAAAGGGACCTAGGAGAGCAAGAAGGGGACATGAGACGGTCTTGGTAAGTTGGGTCACAGAAAACCCTGAGGTGTTCTACACATATATGAGGAACAAAAGGATGATTAGGGAGAGTGTAGGACTGCTCAGGGACAAGGGGGGAGAAATGAGTCTGAAGGCAAAGGAGGAAGGTGAGGTCCTAAATGAATATATTTCTTCAGTGTTCAGCAGTGAGAAGGACTTAGTTGAATGTGAGGTTAGCATAGAACAGGCAAATGTGTTGGAGCATGCCGAGGTTAAGAAAGAAGCAGTGTTCGAGCTACTAAAAAGGGAAAAGGGATAATCCCAGGAATTATAAACCAGTGAGCCTTATGTTAGTAGTGGGCAAACTACTGGAGGAGGATTCATTGGGATAGGACTTATGAATATTTAGAGAATCATCGTCTTAGGGATAGAAAACATGGCTTTGTGAAGGGCAGGTCGTGCCTCATGAGCTTAATAGAGTATTTTGAGGAAGTGACAAGACAAATTGATGAAGGTAGTGCGGTGGATGTGGTATATATGGATTTCAGCAAGGCGTTTGACAAGGTTCCCCATGGTAGGCTCATTCAGAAAGTCATGAAGTATGGGATCCATGGAAATTGGCTGTGTGAATTTGAAATTGGCTTGCCCGCAGAAGGCAGAGGGTGGTTGTAGAAGGGGAATATTCGACCTGGAGGTCGGTGACTAGTGACGTTCTGCAGGGATCTGTTATGGGACCCCTGCTCTTTGTGATTTTTATGAATGATTTGGATGAGGAAGTGGAAGGATGGGTTGGTAAGTTTGCAGATGACACTAAGATTGGTGGTGTAGTAGATAATGAAGAAGGTTTTCGTAGGTTGCAATGGGATTTTAGACAGGATGCAGAGCTGGACAGAGAAGTGGCAGATGGTGTTCAATCTGGAGAAGTGCAAAGTGATACACTTCGGAGGAACGAATTTGAAGGCAGGATTCTTAGCAGTGTGGAGGAACAGAGAGAGCTTAGGGTCCAAGTACAGAGATCCCTCAAAGTTGCCTCACAAGTGGATAGGGCAGTTAAGAAGGCATATGGTGTGCTGGCCTTCATTAGCTGGGGGATTGTGTTCAAGAGCTGAGAGGTAATGTTGCAGCTCTATAAGAACCTGGTTAGACCACACTTGGAATATTGTGTTCAGTTCTGGTCACCACATTATAGGAATGATGTTGAAGCTTTGGAGAGGGTGCAGAGGAGATTTACGAAGATGTAACCTGGGTTGGAGAGCATGTCTTATGAGGAGACATTGAGTGAGTTAGGGCTTTTCTCTTTGGAGCAATGGAGGATGAGAGGAGACTTGATAGAGGTATGTAAGATCATGAAAGGCATAGACAAAGTGGACAGCCAGCTTCTGTTCCCCAGGGTGGCAATGGCCAGTACTAGAGGTCACCCTTTTAAGGTACATGGAGGAAAGTTCAGGGGAGATGTCAGAGGTAGGTTTTTTACATGGAGAGTGGTAGGTGCCTTGAATGCACTGCTGGGGGTGCTGGTAGGGGCTGAAACGATAGGGTCATTTGAGAGTCTATTAGATAGGCACATAGATGAAAGAAAAGTACAGGGTTATGGGAAGTGAAGTACAGAGGGGAATTAATTCATTGGGGATAAGCTTTATATAGGTTGGCACAACATCCTGGGCAGAAGGGCCCATACTATGCTGTACTGTTCTGTGCTCTATGTACTTGCCAATGCCTTCTCATGTCCCAGTCTTGCTCTCCTAAGTCCCTTCTTAAGCTCCTCCTGGCTACCTTATAATTCTCAGGAGCCCTGCCTGATTTTTGTTTCCTGAACCTTAAGTATGCTTTGTTCTTCCTCTTGACCAAATATTTTGCCTCTCTTGTCAACCATGGTTCCTTCACCCTGCCATGTACCATTGTGCAACAGCACAAAGGCAGGCCAAGGAAAATTGAGGACAGGTACTAAGGTAGTGTAACGGTTAGCGTAACACTTTACAGCACTAGTGACCTGGGTTCAAATCCGGCCACTGTCTGTAAGGAGTTTATGCCTGTGTGGGTCTCCTCCGGGTGCTCCGGTTTCCTCCCACATTCCAAAGATGTATGGGTTAGGAAGTTGTGGGCATGCTATGTTGGCGCCAGAAGCTTGGCGACACTTGCGGGCTGCCCCCAGAACACTACGCAATAGATGCATTTCACTGTGTGTTTCGATGTACATGTGACTAATAAAGAAATCTTATGTGATTAGCAGGTGCTTTGATATAATACATATGCTTTAATCAAGCTGTGGGTCATTGCTGTTCTCAAGACAAAATCACAAAATCATGGTTTCAGTACAGAAGGAGACCATTCACACTATTTTGTCTGTGCAGGTTGTCTACCAAAGAAATTCACTAGTTCCATTCCTGGGCTCATGACCAGTAACCTTGAAATTTTTTATGCAGCATATATTTATTCAGTTTCCTCTTGAAGGCCACAATGGAACCTACCTGCACTACATCTGCTTTCCAGATTTCAAACATACGCTGTGTTAAAAACAATTTTTCTCAAATCATTCTTAATTCTCCTCTCTTTTAGTTTATACCTATGACCTCTGGTTCCCAATCTCTCCATCAACGGAACAGCCTACCACAATCCACTGTCCAGACCCCTCATTATTTTTCTATATTTCTATCAAATCTTCCCTCATCCTTCTCTTCCTAAAGAAACGGTCCCAGAATCTCCAATCTATCCTTATAACTGTCATCCCTAAACCCAGGCACCATCCTCAGAAGTCTACTCTGGACACCTCCGAATGCCTTCATGTCCTTGAGGCAACCAGAAGTAAACACAGGATTCCAGCTGAAGTAGGACCTGTGTTTAATGAAGGTTCAGCAAAACTTGCCTGTTTTTGTAATAATGAAAACATAAAATGCAGGAAACACTCACTTGATCATCAGTTGATCAAGGACCATAGATGCTGCCTGTCTGCTGAGTAATTCCAGCATTTTCTGTTTTTATTCAGATTTCCAACATTTGCAGTTTTCTTGTTGCCATTCCCTGCTTTTTATACCAATATTGATGAAACACAGAATTGAGTGCGCCCTATTAACGTTTTCACACCATTCCCTACATCTTGAATGACTTGCGACTCATCCTCCAAGTCCTGTTGTTCCTGCACTCCTTTTAGAACAGTATCCTTTATTCTATATCATCCTCTCCTCATTCTTCCTACCAAAATGAATTGCCTCACATTTCTATGCATTAAGCTTCATCTACTACAGGGACTGCCCATTTCCACCCAGCCTGTTTTATATCCCGCTGAATTTATCACTGTCGACTTCACAGTTTCACAATACTGCCAAGTTTTGTGTCATCCATCATTGTTTGAGCACAGTTCACCCCATCCATGTGCATGTGTGCATTGGATTCCACTTCAGAAAACAAATGTCAAATTAAATTTGTGGTTTGCTAGGAATCTCAGAACTAGCAGTGTACGTTTTTTAGAATGCCTCAGTGCCTTTCAGCTTCAGATCATACATCTGTGGGTAAAACATAGAGAGATTTTTTTAATGCTTTTGTGATTCTGTACTGGCACTGGATAGTAGGCTTAGATTGGATTATCTGCAACAAAATGCTAAATAAGGGAAGATGAAGAAATGTACTGTGCCTTAATCAAGTTCCACCATCCTGCCTTCAACCATCATTGTGAAAGAGCAGACATTATTTTTGGAATGCCAATCTAACAGAGAATGTGAACACCACACTTGAATATCTGCAGGGGGAATTCAGCATGGATAATTTAGGGCCCAGGCCTAATTCCACAAAATAAGGTAAATGGGCCTCAGTTTGCACATAGATCTCAGCTTGAATTTTGCAAAGCCAGCTGCTGTGATCATAGTTTGGTTAAAACAGCTTTAAAACAGATGGTTGGAATAATTCCTTTGGTTCAGACTTACTTTGAAAAAATACTGACCTGAGTGAGCCCAGTGCTCTGCTCTCTTCCTTTCATAATGGACTTTGATGGAAAGTGGAGAATGAAATACGCCCCTCCTTTGAAAACTGTAATGAATTACAATAGTTAAGAGATAGACAAAGAACCCATTAGAAGCTTGTCAGGAGTGCTGGATGCAGCCACATTAATCTTCCTACTGTAGAAAGGTGCTTGAAGGATGTAAAGCCTTGTGTAAACATAGTTTTGGAATGAACTTCCCTCAGTGAAAACATGACAATATTCAAAATTGCTTAAGATGATCTACTCGATTATCCCACAAGCACTAAAATAAAGTGAGGGAAGCTTCAGGCAGCAACATATTATACAGGATGTTTATCAAAATTCTTATGTTAGAATTTCTGTCAAAATGACATTTAATTAAATCTGTGCAGTATTTGAATCTTATTAAATTACTTCAGGAAAGCCTGCCTTCCATCAGCCTGATAGATTGTAAGTCAGAATAACATTAATGTTCAAGAGTTGATTAAGCTTTCAGTCTCAAGCTGGTGTCATGACTTTCTAGATAGAATTAAAGGCTCTTAAATGAGCAGCATTTTTGAGCTGTAAGTTGCAAATTGAAGAGCAGCAAATTCCAGCTAAGTGTAATTATTTTATCAGCATACCTACGATAATTTGATCTTTCTCCTTTTCTTGTATGTATTTTTTTTTTGAATGTTATGTCTGGTTTAAATCTAATATTGTATAATTGCAGGCAACATATCTTTCACTGCAGGACACATGGCTTGGAACTGCTGAAGGCCAGAATGAGTTGGTCCAAGTTGCACCAAATGGTTTTAATCAACAAAGGAACAGACCCTTTATAGACGGGGGCTCAAGGTGAACTTGGACAGCAGAGGATTTTATTTTTTTTTGCAAGTATTTCTCTAAGGAAAGCAAGAAAGCAGCAGCAAAGAAAAAACAGTTTGCTGGAAGAAATCAGCAGATTGAGCAGCATCTGTGGAGGCAAAAGCTATAAGCTGACATTTATAAGATATCTTTATTAGTCACATGTACATCAAAACACACAGTGAAAAGCATCTTTTGTGTAGAGCGTTCTGGGGGCAGCCCACAAGTGTCGCCACACTTCCGGCACCAATATAGCATCCCCACAACTTCCTAACCCGTACGTCTTTGGAATGTGGGAGGAAACCGGAGCACCTGGAGGAAACCCATGTAAACACGGAGAACGTACAAACTCCTTACAGACGACAGCCGGAATTGAACCCAGGTCGGTGGCACTGTAAAGCATTATGCTAACCACTACAGGTGGTCACTAATGTGACACATACCACTTTCTTTTGGTTTTCCACAGTTCTTCCAGCAAAGATATGTCAGATGAACAGAAGAATCTCCACAGATGTTCAGCATTCTAACCTATAAGCAAATGGAAATGATCCTCACCTCCATGGTCACATAAGTAACCTAGAATGGATCACCTCTCTGAAAACACACTCCATTTTAAATACTTCTCTATCAGGCAGTGATGACACTTTTTTTTCATTTCCAATTTCAAATAAAAGAAAGGCTTGCAGTAACCCAGCAACCAATGAAGTGTGGTCATGATTGTAATGGAAGAAAGTGAAAACCCACTTCTCCACAGTAAGCTCTCGAAAAGAGCAAAGTCATGAAGGGCAGATAATGTTAATGGAGAATAGTAGGCTGAGAGAGTGCCACACTGTTGTAGGTGCTGTGTTTTGGATGAGATGGTAAACAGTTTGCACTTTCAAATGGATGTAAAATTTTTTTTACAAAAGGAACATCAGAGTTATACTTGGTCTCCTATTTATAGCACTCTCTCAGCCTGCTATTGTGTCCCTTAGTCCCTGAAGTCAAATAATCACAAGGCCTTCTAAGAGGTGAAAAGGCAACCAAATTGACTCAACCATTACATAACAGACAGCTGAACTGATGTCATACGTACTGTGTACTATCGCTCAAAATAAAGTTCTTCTCGCTGCCTTTGAAGTGTGTAGAGAGCTCTCTGCTCCAAAAGGTTAGTCAGCCCTGCACAAAGCCATCAGCAGAACTCTGATTTTGTGCAGAGTTTTGAAGTTTCAATTTACTTTTAAAGGTTGCTTCTCAACCTTTGAACTGAGTGTTTTTGTCACTGAGCAATAATTAAATGGCCTCAGCTTAGTTCAACATGAAACTCTGCCAGACAATTTTAAACCAAGAAGCTGTCTGAATTTTGTACATCTTCTGGTCTTGGGGTGGGGGTGGTGGATAGGGGGAGTGATAGTGGGTGGAGGGAGAGGGGTAGTCACATGTGCTTGTCAAGTCTTTGTCCATTCCCATAATTCTTTTTAGAACAATTTCCTTCTTGCCTAACCCTACAGGGCACAAGCCCCAAGGTTACTGGCTCAAGAACCTTGTGGGAAGCTTGGCACAAATAAGGAGAACCCAATTGCAGAGCAAGTGTATTCAACCCAGGCTCTCTGAACCATGCACATTCCTATTGTATTTCTGTTGATTCCCATTTTCACCGTTGGCCATTACAGATTAGCTTTCAACAGAAATTACCTTCCATTTTATTAACCTTGTTGTGAGAGGCAACAAAGCATTAAATGAACTCACCATATGGACCATGGTACACAGTATGAAAGATTAAAGAATCCTGCCAATTACTTGGCATTCATCCTGTAAGAAAATACAGAGGTGGTGGCCAAACCTTCTGTGTTGCAGTTATTAAGAAACAGTTTGTTCAATTAGGCTGTTAAGTTCTTTGGTGGATATCAGCATGTTATATTTGAGGGATTGCTTTTTGTGCTCAATGGACCATGGATAATAATTTTTCTAACAATGGGAAGAACTGTTGGCTTGGGAAAAGACCAGTCAGCACAGTACACTTTTGTTCATGCTTGCAATTATCCTTGAACAATTGACTCATTATAATAAAATGGAAGTTGCACCAGCTATACCATAGAACAGGGGAAAGGTTTCAACAGGGTTGACAGTTACAGAAGACCAGAGGGAAATACATGGAGATAAAAGATGGAATGACTTTGGAAGTATTGGATAACAATTTTCCTTTAAAGTGATTCACATGGCAATGAAATCAATCTCCTTGTAATATTCTCATCCTGTTTATGGAGTCTGTTTCACACAGCACCACTCGTGTGGTTACACCCTTCCCTCAGTTGTATTGGTGGACTCGCATTTCATTCTCAGGGTCTGCCTTTATACAAAGTAGTTTAGTGAACTTGAACCGCTTTGATCTTGAATGCTCATCTTTGGTAGACTGGGGGGATATTTTAACTCGTGACAGGTTATCACTTGCACAATAACATAATTACACCTCAACGGAGGGCTCAGATAGCAGTGGTATTAAAGTACTTTCGAAGGCTTTGCCTTCCCAGCAAATAGTACTTAAAATATATATTTTGTTAGGAATACATTTCCTGCGACACCAATGGACAAGAGGGGCTTAATGTTTGCTATGTTCAACCACTACCTGGAGCTTTTAAAAAAGAAACTTTTTTTATGTTACAGCAAATGAAAATAAAATGTATTCATGAAAAAAGAAAATACATTCTAATCATTTGGAATTGAGTCACCCTATCCTGGTTTTATTTCCAAAGTTGATAGAGCTGCAGCTGTTTCCAGCACTATCTGTCTTTAATTAAGATTGTTGATAGTTCAAATTTTTGTGTTTCTTTTTCCTACATTACTCTTGTGTTAAGAACATAAGCTCTCCCGAGCATTGCCAAACTGGCTTTCTGAAATAACTGTACAAACAATTAGGTTTCCCCAGTGTTTGCAGTGGCAGTGTAGAAGCCTCCATCTTACCTCAAACAATAATACAAAACTTTCCAAAGTTACTTTAAGATGGATCCTGTTAGAGGCAGAGCATGAATTCCAGAAATTCCTTCCATCAGAAAGAATTTAATTAGGTTGCATTTCAGAAGGGGAGAAAACTGGTTCAAATGAATGTGTTCCATCTGCACCCGCTGTGCAGTTTCATTTAAGTAGATGCTGTTGTTAATCAGGTGATTATTAATTGCTCTCTCTGAGATTGTAATCATTTAACCAGTATTAGTGGATTCATTAAATAAGTTTGTCCATTAGCTATCCTATGATAATAATGAATGTTTCAACGTGCTTTGTGATGAAAATGGGGACTTTGAACTAATTAAATACAAAGCACATCATATTCCACTCAAAAAATACTGGCAGAGTATAACCATTTTATCAAAATTGATAAGCTCATTTGAAATGCTTACTGATCTACAACTTTAAATTTAATATAAAAGCACAGATTATACATTTTTTGAAAACTGCGCTCAGAAGATAATTAAACAAAGAAACACGTTCTTCATCACCATTTCAGTGTTAGGAATTAAGTTTCACTATTTATTCTTCATTATGTCTTCTCAATTTTTTCCAAGTGACAGAGCCCATGCCATGTGACAATTGTGATATAATGGAAAAATAATTAATTGACGCTTGTCATTTTCTTGCTTTCACTCTGAAAGTACATCAGGGCGATAAATTTTTTGAAGGAAACTGAGCAACAATACTGACTGGACATTGTTAAAATATATACAGGAACAGTGAAAAAGGGTTACTGAAAAAACAGTGAAAAACACTAATTGTTGAAAGTGATAGGACATGTTCAATATGCAGTTAAAAATTGTCCTTGACTTTACTAATAGTCATAAAACCCAAAATAGAGAAGTTATGGTAGACTTTTATGAATCTCTGGTTAGCTAGAGAATGGTGTCTAATTTGGGGCACCAAACTTGCAAATGGATGTCAATCTCTTGGAGATGCTGTGGAGGAGAATTAAACTGACAGTGAGAACGTCAGTTATGTGGAGAGACTGGAGCCACCAGGATTGTTCTCTTCTGAAGAGGGAAAGTTAAGGAGAGATTTAACAAAGAATCTTGACAGAGAGAGTAAAGAGACATTGTTCCCATCTGTCAATAATCACACATTCAGAGCAACGATCAAAAGTCCTTCAGAAAAACTGAGAAGAAAAATCAAACCACTAAGCTGTGATGATGTGGAATGCACCATGTCAAAGAATGGTGGAAGCAGATTCAGTGATAATTTTCAATATGCTGAGGAATACTGATAAGGAAAGTAATATAAAATTATGTGGTGTGAACCTAATTTGATAACTTTTTCAAAGAATTGACTTATGCTTGGCTAAATTCTACTTCACCATAAGAAGAAATGGTGGCAAAATTTAACTGTTTAGAGAATAGTTGCTGATTGATTCTCATTGACTGTTGCAATGATTCTTAAACAGTTAGGTGGTTTTTAGAGTCTGCCAATGGCATGAGCCATCTACATAGTAGAACTTCAAAACTAGGTAACAAATGCCCTGATTGTACTCAAGTCTTCTGTCGGATTACTGGCAAGGATGCTAATTGGGCCTCTGTCAATGTGTTCAGCAAAAAAAATCAATGATGAACAATGTCCCCCAAGACTGCATAAAAGTAGCACAAGACAGAAGTCTTGCAGACTTAAGGAGAGTCCCTAAGCAGTAATATTCTGTTCCACATAAGGTTCAAGAAGTCACACAAGGTAGAAAAAGCCTTGCATGAGAAAACTCCCACAAAGGCTTTTTGCAACAATCTTCCACCAGGGTGGATGGTGGAGATAGTGAAAGAAGTCAACTGTGGACCTGATAGGGAGTTGTAGCGGTGGGAGAGGTGATTGGTGGGAAGGATCAGAGGATGGGATTATGGAGAAGATCATGGAGAGTTGAGGAGACAATTGAGAGTAGAGGAAAAATATAGTGAGCAGGTGTGGTGGAGAGGATTGTGAGGATGAAGAAAGGATCACAGGGGCCCCCACAGGGGGAGTGGAGACAGGATCTCATTGTGGAGAAAATGGGATGGCTGGTTCTCCACTGTGGATCAGAGGGTTTCAACTGGGATAGTGATTGAGGCGAGGGATCAAGGATATGCCTGAGAACATTGATAAGGAGACCAGGTAGAGTAATTCAGTAACACTGAAAATTTAAAGAAGGCACTTGCATCAAAGAGGATTCTATGGATGCACCAGCAGCCACATAGATAATGTTGCACCCTTTACATAATGCTGAAGAAGGCCCTGTGCCTCCAATTAAAAACTGCTTCAGTGTGCAAGGCCTGCCCTGCATCATTTATGTGTCTCAAATGCACAGAATAATTTTGTGTACATAATGTACTCTGTTAGATATCATTCAGCATACCAAGCAGCTTCTGTGCAGATATACATCATTTGCTTAGAAAACTTATGTCTAACTACAGGAAAATTTTACAAATAGTTTCATTGCAAGGCAAGCAAAACATGAGGCCAGAATGTGAGATGTCTACACTTCAGGAAAGGGCATCCTCACTGAAATTTGCCACTTGCTCCATCTAAACCACAGACTGAGATGAGAGCAAGGGCCACATTGCCAGTGACTGTCGAGGTAATTATAGCCATCTTAAACCTAACTTTCACAGCTCAGGATCCCTCCCAGCTGGAGCCAGAGTTACTTACAAAATTTGGTGTTTGCCATCCATTGTTACGTAAACTAAGTTACAGACACTCTATTCAAAGTCCAACAACCATATGATCAGCAGTTATGGAGTAAGAGAAAGATGAGCAAGACAAAGAGGAAGACACTCAGGAACATAAAAATGGGGGAAGGAGAAGGCTTCAATCTCTCATATCTACTCTGCCATTCAATAAGATCAGGGCTGATCTTTTACCTCAACACCACTTTCCTGCACCAGTTCCTTGATTCCCTTAATATCCATTGATCACTGTCTTGAACATACTCACTGACTGAGTCTCTCCACAGCCCCCTTGGGCAGTGTATTCTCAAGATTCACTTGTGCCCATGTGAAGAAATTTCTTTCCATCTCCTCCCTGAATAGTCAACTCCTTATTTTGAGACTTTGTCACTTCAGATAGGGGAAATCAACTCCAGATCTACCCTGTCAAACCCCGCAGGAACGTTGTATTCTTCAATGAGATCACTTATCATTCTCATTCTTCTAGTCCAGTCCGCCAAATTTTTTCTCATATGACAAATCAGTTATTACAAGGATCAATCTGGTGGACTTTCCCTACACTCCCTCCATCTCAAGCATATCTTACCCAAGGTAAGGAGGCCTGACCTATATATAGTATTCCAGGTGGTTCTCACCAGGGTCATATATAACTGGAGCAAGATATCTCCACTCTTGCACTCAAATCCTCTTGCAGTAAAGGCCAATGCACTGTTTACTTTCCCACTTGCTTGTCGTACCTACAGGGACTCCCAGGTCTTCTGAATGATAACACCTGCAGTTTCTAACCACTTAAAACTATTCCAACTTTCAATTATTTTTACCAAAGTGGATGTCCTCATAGTTTTCCACATTATATTCCATCTGTCATGTCCTTGCCCATTTACTCCAATGTCTATATTCCTCTGAAGGCTCTCTACAGAGGTAAAAGTGGAAGAGCGAAGGAGAAGCAGCTGAGTTAGCCCATTCCAGGCCAATCTGTTTCATCAACAGCTGTGTGGTATGTACTCCATTCAGCACCTGACACAAAGCATGGAGTGGTGGAGAGTTTTTAAGGAAAGAGGGGGTGATATACTCAACAACACATTCATAGCTGTAAGCATGATTAATGAGAGTCCCTTTCTTAATACAATTGTTGTTCCCTTCTTTGGTGCTAGTTTTAGAACAAGGTAAATTGTGCCTGGTTACCTCGGTTATCTCCTTGGAGATGTATACACGTGACTGTTAGGAGTGTGATTCCCAGTTATGATGAAAGGTCAACAACTTGAAATATTATCAGTGTTTCCCATCCATGCATGCTGCCTGATCTGCCAAGTTTTAGACTATATTCCATTTACATTATAGATGATGATATCTCTAGGCTAGGCTCTTATTTCATGTTCCATTATTTGAACATTGCACGATCACTTATGTCCAACTTGCATACAAAAGACTGTAACTTGAGTGACACACAAAAGGTTTAACACAGCAGACAGAAGTCCCAACCTTTTGGATTGTTGGACATATATGTTATAAGTAGTATACGACTGTGACATTAAAGTCAGTTCTTGTGTACCAACTAATAGGTTTCTACACAAGCACAAAATCAAAACATTCCCTATTACAAATCCAAACTATAAAATGCCTAAATTCCACAACTTTCTTGCAGAAAGTGACCAAATTCTTCAGTCACATAAAGTGGAGGTTCATTTTAATTAAAAAAACTGCAAAGAAAGACCTTTACAAACCCACCAGTGCACTCCACACCTTATCCATTCCAATCATCCGTCTTTCCCTTTAATACCCCATTCCTCTCCTACATACCCCGCCACCCCTCCACCCCACCCCCACAGGCATTCTCTTTTCTCGCCCTTCCCTTCTCATTGGGTAGAAGATACAAAAGCCTGAAAGCACATTCCATCAGGCTCACGGACACCTCCTATCCCGTTATTATAAGACTATTGAACAGTCCCGTTGTACGATAAAATGGACTCTTGACCTCACAATCTACCTCATCATGGCCTTGCACCTTACTGTTTGCCTGCACTGTATTTTCTCTGTAACTGTAGCACTTTATTCTGCATTCTGTTATTGCTTTTCCCTTGTACTACCTCAATGTACTGATATGATGAAATGATCTGTATGGATGGCGCGCAAAACAAAGTTTTTCACTGTACCTCAGTACATGTGACAATAATAAACCAATATACCAATTTACCAACTTACGTATCTCCCCACCATCCTCTCTCTTCCCTGAAATGTGAAATGTTTTGTGTTTGAATTCCTGGTTCTGCATAATATTCGGAATATTACCACAGAATGAAACACTGACCTAACGCATGATATCAATAAATTAAATTAGTGATATGATAATACCATTTACGGCTTTTCAATCACTGATTGAGGTCACAGGACAAAAGGAAACAACTTTCTCAGTCAGTGACATAAATCTACCTGTTATCTGTGTAAAGAGCATGGAATCATATTGATGACATTAATCAGTTTCTTGACTATATGGATTAACTGTTTTGAGTCATCATATATTTTGAACAAGGAGGCAGTGATATTCTATCATACTCTTGTTTAAATTTTGTATTTTATTGAAGGTTTCTTTAGTTGTTCCTGAATGTCAGATTTGGCAAACACATTCTAAACACAGCCCTTGGCTCAGTTCATACAACCTCAAGAGGCATGGTTGGCAGCAACCAGGTGTTCATGTCTCATTGAAAGTCTCAAATGTCTGCTGTTTCTGACAGGTGAACAAGATCTTATATTTTGCTCCCATTGGACAGTGCAGTAGTAACAGCAGGTCAAACATGATTTCTACCAGGTAGCAGATTTTCTTAATATCCTGGGGCCAATCAATATAGCACACAATGGCTTCTAATCTACTGAAATTAACACATCAGTCATAACAGTAAATGGTCTATGCCAAACTTATATAGGCAAAATGTGAAAGCAAGTGTAAAATTAGCATCCCCAGCTCCACTTTGAGGTTACATTTCTTCTTGTCCCTTTGACTTCAGCTGAGTGGTTAACAAAACGCTAGATAGATGCATCATCTTTACATCTGTGTGTCATTTCTTTGTATACCAGATCAGATCCGTGTTTATTGTCATATACATCAGGGTGCACCGAACTTCCTTGCTCGTGTGAAGCTCATTGAGTAAACAGTATACATGGTAATAAAAATACAACAATAAATACAGCGACGAGAACAAAACAACAGAACAGTGCAAAGATAGTAGTGCAAACTGAACTAGTGCAAAAAGAGATGCTAATGTGACAACACTGGAGTAAACAAGAGAGGTTGAATTGAGAGTCAGAGAACATGGCAGCACCACTGGAAAGGGGATGTGAAAAAGGAGACTGGTTCAGAACTCTGATAGCTATGGCATGAGGCTATTCTTGAGTCTGGATGTCTGGGCTTTCAAGCTCCTGTATCTTCTCCTAGAAGGTAGAAGAGAGAAAAGGGAATGGCCATGCTGGCGGGCACCCTTGATGATACTGTTCACTTTCCTGATCCCAGCTCGTGGATTCCAGCCCTGTGAATCAATTGCAAGCAGGCACCCTTTAGGTTAAAATGCCCTGTAGAAAGAAGTAAACTTACCAATGGACGCATGATACGCAGACCATGGTTACGTTGGAGGTTCTCATCATGAATCTATATATACTTTTGTGTATTCAGCTACATACAAGGATATGCATGATTTATCAGAGTAGTTTTGCTTTCAGTGGCTGCAATTTGAAAGACTGGTGTTGGTATTGGTTTATTATTGTCACTTGTTCCGAGGTACAGTGAAAAGCTTGTCTTACAAACCAATTGTACAGGTCAATTCATTACACAGTGCAGTTACATTGAGTTAGTACAGAGTGCATTGATGTAGTACAGGTCTGGATGTTGGAAGATCACCACCACTGTAAGAAGATCCACGAAACAATGGTGCAGATGCTTCAAAATCACCCACCATGCAGTCTCTGTTACAGGCATAGGACCGATAATGTTGTTAAGGTCAGCACTTAATTTAACTATCATGCTTTGGGGTCTTTCCAGACTGTCATGGCCTTTCAGCACCTTAAAACATTCAAGTTGTTGGTGGATGCATTAAGTAGCTCATTGATACACTGTTTGCTCAAACAAATAGCCATCTTATTCCCAATAGATGACAACTGACGTTATGTGAAGAGCCCTTGCTATCCAGTGCATAGTCGAAAGCACACAGGTAGACCTAATGTACCCTCATTCTCCCAATGCATTCATATATCAAAAATGATTTTGACCTATTAACATCAAGCTTGCTTGTGAACATCAGCAGTTCCTAAAGCAAGTCTGTGCTGGCTTTTCAGGTTGTGGTATTTTCATTTAAAGACAGTATACCGTAGTAGGAAATGAGGATGGAACCACATCAAGTACAAGAACCAGGTGAGGTTAAGCAATCAGAAGAATGGGAAATCCTCAAATAAGAGATTGTTTTCCAATGTTCTGTCCACTGTTTCTGTGTTGTCTACTAATACATTTTCAAGTACGGTATCTGAACTCTGGTCTCTGCTCCTAAAAGTAGCAGCTGCTGCATTACCATGGAAGCCCTGAGGAAGAACAGCCCAACTGCTGGACAACCAACCATATTTTGTATGGGAGTGCCCAAAGTTTGATTTCTCAATGCTTCCCCTTGTTGACAATAGTCTTGAATTTATAGATGATGTGTTCCATTGAAGAAAGCTCCCCACAAAGATCTTGCCCTTCCTGCTGTGAGATCTTCCTCTTTTTCAATGCTGCTCCTATCAGGCATCAGTTTGAAAGGATCTCTAGCATCCAGTAGCCAAGACTTCCAATCACATTCTCGCAGACAGCATACTAGGAAGCAAAAAGCACAACCTTAAATTTACATTTTAGACATCATATAGAATACAAAATAAAGAATGGAATATATACAAACGATGAAGGTAAAAGCTAAAATATAAAAAAATCTGAAATTGATTATGAAATATAAAATAAATTTATATTTTTAAATCCATCATATTTTTATATATATTCAATCAAGGGAATTTCAACACATCTGCATAAAGTTAGATTTTCAGGACCAGAGAGTTTACCAAGCAGCGGTTATGACTTAGTACACCATTAAGGACTCAGTCCTCACAGAACGAGGAGTATGTTTTTTAGGGTGTTTAGACTGGACCACTTTATAAATATCTGAAATTCACATAAATTCAAATGATTTTTCTTATTATCATGAAGAACAGAATAGGGATAGAAATCTGGATGGCTCAGCATAACAGTGGTAAATGTGATTGTCAACAAATCCATGTTGGTACATGGTATTATTCTTTAACCTGATTTTTTTTTAAAATTTGTGAATTGTATCTCTTAGGAGTAGACATGTGTATCCATAAGGAAAAAAATTGTCAATGTTTGTGCAGAATCCTTCATGACCTTAGGACAATTCACAGTCAATGAAGTCCTTTTGAGGGACACTAGTCACCATATCTCCTTTTCATTGAAGAGCAATGTGACTGGCACTTTACATCCCTCAGGATGCTATCATTGTGCCAGGCCACCTGCAACAGCTTCAGCGTGAGTCTTATTTCAGGACATGGGCAATTTTCTGTGCTAATCATGCTGTATCAATGCAAGTCCCTGTAATTGTTGTGCAGCCAACATAATCAAAGACCTCTCCCACCCTGGACAGTCTCTCTTCTCCCCCCGCCGCCCACCCACCCCATTGGGTAGAAGATACTAAAGCCTGAAAGCACATGCCACCAGGCTCAAGGACAGCTTCTATCCCACTGCTATAAGACTATTGAACAGACCCCTTATACGATAAGATGGACTCTGGACCTCACAATCTACCTCGTCATAGCTTTGCACCCTTACTGTCTGCCTGCACTGCACTTTCTCTGTAACTGTAACATTTTATTCTGAATTCTGTTATTGCTTTTCCCTTGCACTGCCTCAATGCACTGATGTGAAGAAACAAAGTTTTTCACTGTACCTCGGTACATGTGACAATAATAAACCAATTTACCAATGTTTCTTTGTCGATGTGCAAATGTGGCTACAAGCTATTATTTCAAATCATGATTCTTAACTTTATTTCCAGCTCCTGTACATTAGTGGCCGCAAAACAAGAATGAGCATGGTTCATTTTGAAAGGTTTTACAAAAATGAAATAATTTAGAGACAGCAGCTAATTATATATGTATTTCCTTACATGTTCAAAACTAATTTGTTGCAAAGCACATTTGAAGCATTGTCAGTCATGAAAGGCAATATAAAAATAAAGGTTCCTTCTTTCCTTCATAAGAATGTATCAGTTTTATTTGCCCAATGCATTGTTAAAATCTAATCATAGTTTGAAGGAAACCTACAAATGAATCATTCCCTTTAGTACATTGTGTTAATAACAAGATGCACTTATATGATCTTAGCAATGGATGGCAATGCACAATACTGAATATCATTGCTAGTCATTGCAGAATTATGCCTTATTAATAGGAATACAATTTAAACTGCTGCAAACATTTTGGAGCATTAATAATTTTAGATGGGATAATTTTGTTATTTCCAGGGAGTAAATTGACATCTGAGGATATGCCACAGGGCTTTTCAAGGGAGTTTATGAAGCTGCAATCAAAACAGTGACCATGTCCTGAGGAAGAACTGCTTACACTCAAAATGAGAGTCCATAATTTGACGCAAAGTGTGAGTGCTTTAAGATAAGCTGTGGTGAGGAGACCACCTCACTAATGTCTGGAACTTCCTAAAGGAGAGAGAAACTCAATGATCATGGGGGTGGCTGGTAGCATGATGAGCTCTGATAATAGATCCCGACAACAAAGAATAATCAGATCATAAGAGGTGACACATTACCATCCTGCGCAGTATGCTTGCTACAGAAGGTGTCAATGTTATCTTTCCTGTCGCATCTATAAGTAAGGTCTGTACTAAATGACATCGGCTCTCAATCTGAATTTCCTGTGAAATTCCAATAAATCACAACAAACATTGCTGCCATCATTAGGTCATGAATTATCGCTTTTAATTCATGTCTAGCAATGAACTCAGAGCTCACAAGAGAAGACATTTGACCTTTTTATCAAAAAAAATGTAGCCTGTGGTGTCTAGGTTGTGTACTACGAACTGACATTTTTACTACTGATGGTGATTCAACTACAACTTACTGTTCTCATGAACTTCCCAGCAGGGAACTGGATGATGACTTTGTCTCTCACTGAAGTGCACAAGTCACATTTTTTTCAGGAATATGAACTGGAAGATGATAGTGAGAAATAGTACTGGGTTCATTTTACATGGTCCATTACCTATAATCACGTTGTGATCATAGCTAATAGAGGTTCCCTGGCTGGAACACATTACATGTTTCCCTCAAGACTGACTGCCAAAGGCTGTGCAGTGTGGCCAACTCATGATCTATCCATAATGCGGAGGAAAGCCAATGTTCAGACATAGTGACAGGGTCAGGCAAGGTTTCAAGGAATTGTAGAGCAGCCTGGAAAGATTGGATGATCCACTCCTGCTCCTCTTACTTATAAATGTAATTTATAAGGTGGAAGCAGAATGTGGAATCTGATGTGGAAAATGCTGTCCGTAACTACCTAGTCTGGAGAAGCCATGTCAAGGCTGGTATAGACAAGTGAAGACATACCACACTATCCAGTCTGAGGCCAACATACAAGCCAAGAATCATACTGTGTTCAACTGGCATGTCAAATTGGAGATGCTCTGGGAATGTTTTCCATTCGAGCATTAGAATCTTTTCCTAAACTGTGACAAACACCACTGACTGATTTGCTTTGTTGTATCTCCTTCCATCATGGCCTTCTTGTGTCTTCATACTGACTAAAAGATTGGTATTATGTGAACACACATATTTTTGAATTGGAAACACCGAGAATAGAAATATCCAGGACACAAAAATTGTCTATTGGCTTGCACTGGCCTCAGTGTTGATCATGTTCCTCAGTTTACAATCCACCGCAGAAACATGATTGTTTGTCTCTTCAACAAAATTATTCTGTTTATTCAGGAAACTCCAATATTTGTTCTATTTGTCTTCCCATAGCGTGGTGTGATTCTCCCTGACTTTGAGATTTACTCCTAATTTCTAAATGACCTCCACAATTCAGCAATGTGGACATCCGATAGGCAATAAGTTCAGCTGTCTCTTCTATAACGTTCAAAACTGTAGAGCTTGTAATTGCATCCATATATTATTTCATTAATTTATTAAAGGAAATTTAGCATTAAAGTTTTCTTCAGAAGTATCAAGGTCAATGAAGTTGATATACATTATTTGTGTCCTAAATATTTCTAATCCATGTGCTCAGGAAATATAATGTGTACTTCCCCATGCTAATCTTTTGGTAATAAAATAAGGGTAAGTATCTGTCATCCCTTTACTTACTTATTCTAGTACAAAGTAACTGTTGTAGGATTAAGGAACAAATAGTTCCTTGTACTTTCTCCTGCATTAAATTTTTCCTTTAAGTTGACTGTCATGTTTTAGGTACAGTGGATTTCAATGCTGCATAATAAGCGAAGAGAATGAAAAAGTTGCCTAGAAACAGCAGAGCATCATTATCATGGCCAATAGCAAGGAATGGAGAACAATTTTCTGATGACATATACAGAAATTCACTTAAATCAGGAATACTTTGATGGTAGTTATAAATCTAATCATCTTAATGACCACCAACCAGACATTTGGTGGATAAGTTAAGTATTTATGAAGTTGTTGGTACGTGAATCTAACTAGTTTTGCCACCTATGCTTTTGAAAGCTGTTGAATTATTAATAGTCTCTCCTTCCCAAGAGGAAACAAGCTGCGAGAATTTCACATGATTATAACAACCTATTATTTTTTTCTGAAATTTCGCACATTTATTGATGTTGGCAGCAAACCATTGTTAATTAATTCTGAGTACACATACAATGTATTCAAGTTAAGCATTTGAATGTGATTATTTGTCTGTCCTTGGTAGGGAGAAGTGCTGTATTTCCATAATTAAGCACAAGGCCCAGAAATTCCATGGAGGTCCCCCTTGTCCCTTGTCATGGTTATAGTCGAACTCTCTTGGAAAGTCAACGTCCTTGTTTCAAGATTAATTCAGTTTTTTTGCTGCAATATATTTATGTTCACTCTTTCCAAGAAGGTGTGTTGTCTTGATTAACGTACAATTTGAGTCCTGAAAAGCAAAGTCCTGTTTTATTTTCTCCTTTTTTTTAAATGTCCCACTTGAAGTTAGCAGATCAGCCTGAAAGACATTTGCACAATTATCTGCAACCTTCTTTTTCTCTTGTCATTTTCAGGTGTCAGCCAAGGGGCATTGATATTTAACCATCATGGTAATGGGTCCCAACTGGATCCATGCACTCCCCATTCAAGTGTATGCTGCACTGTGGGTCATTCCACAATGATTAGGAACAGAAAAGCTACCTGGTTAATTCTGTAAATAAGCAACTGCCATCAGATAATTGATCACTAATCAAGGATTGTATCTGGGATCTTTCTGGTCTCCCAGGACTTGGAACCCCAACTTGCTTTTATAGTTCAATAACAAATCCCAGAAAAATCCATACTTTGGCCACATGGAAATCAAAATAACAATACTTATGATGCATATCACTTAGCATAATAGAGTATATTCTGTATGCACTTAAAATAGTCTCAGTATGGCTTAGGGGAATGATTAAGCATTGCTGATATGTTGAAATCAATTTTTCTGTGTTGGATGGAATCATGAGACTGCCTTTCCTTCCTCTTCCAGTAGAACTACTGGGGATCTGCAGTGAGAAATAACTAAGAAGTTGCTGGCTGCTACAGTTACAATAACAGGAACCTATCATACTAATGTTATTTATTTTAAAATTCACTCTCAATTTAAACTGAACGTTACTACAAATAAGACTTTCACTCCATTGTTAAAGGGAAATTATGTTCATAAAATATGGAGTCCACATGATGATGCATCAGTCACTGATCTCAGTGTGCCAAGAACCTAAACTACAGCAAAACTGTGGCAGTATAGAGCAGCTCTCTGTCTAATATTACGTCTAAGTCCTTAACAAAGATGCAATTGTAATAAAATTTGCTCTTAATAAGCTGAGCAATGGAATTAGTGATCTCTCTTTGCTGCTATTGCTCATTTGGTCTACTGCTTAATTAGGTTCTGAGTGTGGTGGTCAGGCTTTCTTGCCTACCATCCACATATTACAAATTTAGCTGTGCATTCCTCTTGATTTTATACAGCTTTCATGGGCGCAGGGGCACATCTTTGTCTTTTACTCCCCAAGTCATTAATGCTTCTTCCCTTGTTCTGTCTGCCCTGCTCTAATGGGTAAATTTATTCCTTCATTATGCACCAGCTAAATCACAAGCACAAGAGATTGATTTCCTCTGGCCGTTTTTTTTGGCAAAATAGCAACCCAAAAGGATAGTTTTACAACGTTGCTACAAACAACTAGACTTTATTTAAAAATTCTGTTCACAATATTACTGCACATAGAAGCAAAGATGAAATAACTTCTACACATTCTTGAAATTTCATTTGGCCACTTTGTCCATGAGACCATATCTTCCTATGTAAATATTTAATAGCCCAGCCATTCTATTGTTTAGCCCAATGTGTTTAGGTAGTACACGACAGAGCATTTAAAAATTATTTTTTAGCAGGAGTGCGGCTTGGATTTTTAATCTGGAAAGGCATGCCTTAGCAAGGAGGCTACTGAGCATGCTCAGAAATCTCAAATGGTGAACTCATGATTTGACTTGTGTGAAATTTTATTGGAGGTACAATTTTGTGAATGACAGAATTTTGAATATTGAAACAACTCTGAATTGCATGGTTGAACCCCACTTCAATGTCATGTATCAAGGACTTGAACCAACTTGGGCCACTGCTGGGTGTTCTTCCAGCCTCTTCCAGCTAGGTTCCATTAATTATTAATGGTGCCCTTAATCACCACACAATGCTGATGCCCTAATACCCCCCAACATCTCCCCAACTGCCTCAAGGATATCTCCCAGAACTCATCTTCAATTACCTCCATAGTGCCCCAAGTTATCTCTGACCAGTCACTTGATCACCTCTGCAACCCTGCGCCCCTGCAAGCCAGGACCTAAATCATTTTCTCCATGGGATCTCCTGCCCACTCTCCAGGACCCTGCTCTTCCCTTCCTAATCACCTCCTAACCTTTCTACAATACTTCCTCACTGATTATTCCCCTCCCACCACCAATCCTTTTCCCAAAACCTCTATGTGATCTCCACTACCCACACAAGGCATTGTGAGTGGTAGCATACAACAGACCCTCAACTGTTAAAACATTTTTTGTATTACACCTAAAAATATTATGTTACCTGAAAGAATTCCTAGACCGACATTTATGCAACTTCCTCATATTTTAACCCTTAAATCCTGGCATTACCGAGGCCAATCCCTACTGTACTATCCGTATTCTTAACATATCTTTTCTGAGAAATCGTGTCCAGGAGTGATTGCTGTACTCCACATATTCTACAAATACAGGAAGTGTATTAAGGTGAGAAAGAACAATTAAATCAGTCATCTATAAATTCATCACATTGATGCAATCATGAAGAAGGCACACCAGCAGCTCTACTTTGTTAGGAGTTTGAGGAGATTTGGTATGTCATTAAAGACTCTTGCAAATTTCTACAGATGTACGGTGGAGAGCATTCTGACTGGTTGCATCGCCGCCTGGTGTGGAAGTTCCAATACACAGGATTCAAGAGGCTGCAGAGGGTTGTAGACTCAGCCAGCTCCATCACGGGCACAACCCTCCCCACCGTCGAGTTCATCTTCAAGAGGTGGTGCCTCAAGAAGGCAGTATCCATCATTAAGGACCCTCACCATCTGCGACATGCCCTCTTCACGTTATTACCATCAGGGAGGAGGTACAGGAGCCTGAAGCCCCACACTCAACATTTTAGGAACAGCTTCTTCCCCTCTGCCATCAGATTTCTAAATGGTCCATGAACCCATGAACACTATCTCGTTATTCTTCTTTTGCATTATTTATTTATTTTTGTGACTTCTGGTAATTTTTATGTCTTTCACTATACTGCTGCTGCAAAACAGCAGATTTCACAACATGTATCAGTGATAATAAATCTGATTCTGATTCTGATTCTGATTCAGAGAAGCAAAGAGCCACCGAAAGATAGGCAAGACAAACTACTCTACAAGTCTACAACAAAGGAAGGAAAATGTGCCTTTTAGCTTTTAAGGTAACTTAGTTTGAATGTAAAAGCCAAACAATTTTCTCATTTTGTGCCTTGTTGACAGTAATGTAAAGTTATTGATGATTACTTTCAACTGTACGGATGTTCTAGTCTCAACCACTTTTGAAATGAGAGAGGGATTAAGACAGAAGAGAGAGAATAGCAAAAGTAAAGAAAGACAAAAGTTCAGCTTCTTTATTCACTTTAATTTGCTATCTTTGTAAATATATATAATTAATATTGAAAATAATCAAAAGCCCTTTGAAGGAAACAACGCAGTGAGTGGCTATAATTAAATAGGCCCACATTTTTGCTCAGTGCAGCTCAATCCAGCACTCAGTGAGATAAACAATTGTATTCCATTGCATTATGTGTATCCTTGAGAAAGAACTTGGTGGACAAATGCTTACTGGTCCTGATTAGTGGGTGCCTGCACAGAGTCAAGGCCTCGTGTGATGTAATCAAGTCACACGGTGGCCCACAAACCTGCTGAGAAAACGTTTGACAGATGGCAAAGCAATATTCCCACTTTGTCATTTGTCAAAATTATCAAGCTTTTTCTGTGCTTCTATAGCATCAAAAAGCTATTACCTTGTACTACCTCAATGCACTGTTATAATGAATTGATCTGCATGAACGGTATGCAAGATAAGTTTTTCACTGTACCTCAATACACATGACAATGATAAACCAATTTACCAATTTATTAAAATAAACAATTTTAGAAGTAGTTATTTTTTTCTAAAACCTATAAAACATAATACCAGATCTAACAACACTTTAAAAAATGTAAAAAAGTTTGAACATAACTGAATCACAAATAATTCAAAAAATATTAGTTTGCCTTATTCTTCCTTGGAACAATAACTTTCAGTAAAAGGAATAGTCTTGGAGATGCTGCACTGCAGACAGATTCCCAGATTAAACATGAAGTCCAGAAGCAGAGCAGAGCAACAGGTTCATCTGCAAAAATCTGTCAGCAAGCTCAGACTTCTTCATTCGGATACACATCCGTCAACATCCTAACTTGCTGGGTCTTCCGTGGGAACCATTAGCAGAACTCAGAAAAGTCTGGGCCAATGTGACAGGTAATCATCAGAGGTTGTTATTCTCTTTAAATGTTGATATGAAATTTACTTTAAATGCAAATGGAATACCCACTTTATTAACTGGCATCGAAGGTAACTATTGGCATTTTGATCTGCATCCAGCTAAAATGTGAACGTTGGATCTTAAGAAAAAAATAATTTAGCTTTAAAATGATGACTGAATTGACCTACTGTGCAGTTGTGTAATTATCATCTGCCCCCCAGCCCTGATTTCATCAAAAGACTACATTTGCTCTTCACATCTTGTTCACAGTCTTGTTTACAGTATCTTTTTTTAGTGGCATGTTTGAAAAGTGATCTCAGAGAGCCCATATTGAAAACAAGTAACCTCTTGCAAGCCTCTGTTCATGATATCACACTAAGTTGAGGCAAAACAGATTTTCAGTTGTAGCAAAAGAAGGGCTTTTTAATTGGGTCTCTGAAGCCATCAAATATTTGGGTTAAGGTGATATATGTATATGCAGTAAGAGTGCCTTATTTTTACCTTCGAAGGCAACAAACATAAACTTATTTGAGTTTACCACTAAGTCACTTCAGACACTAAAATTAGTTCTTCACATCAGGTTAGACTACTTTAAAAAGGAGTCCTACCTGTTAGGATAATTGAGATGAAGTCATATCCATATATCAGCTTCCCATGCTTTCACTGATTCTGTGGATTTCTGATAATGCTTTCAGAATGTGTAACCTTAGAAATATTGAGATTTGTGTGTGAACTTAATCTCCTTACAGAGTCACAAAATATAAAAATCTCCCTGCATCCTTTTTCATGTTATTAATGCAATTGATGAGTACTGGTTTCCCTTTTCAGAAGACTAATAAATTCAGATGCAAGTATAATGCTCATTGAAAAAAATGGGCCTCCTTTATAGGAAGTGTCAGGCTGATGTCATTTGGCACTGATGGTTTTGTGACACAAATCAAGCTTTACAGCTTGACTAAAAAGCAAGAATTTTAAACAATTCAAAATTGAATTTGGATCTACCTTGTGACATTCTCATCTTTGCTTTTTAAATGTGACTTTTGCACTTAAGACAGATTAGTTTGATTCATTGTTTTGACCTGATTCTATTCAAGTCACTACATGCATGCTTATACTAGCTGACATGTGTCACATCATGGTAAGATGTCACCTATAACATACAAAGCTCAGACAATTTATCATATTCAATAACAGACTTCCAGTTAAATTGTTAATTTCTACAAACTAGACGTAATGTACTTCGGAATGTTTTAGATTGACTCCAGTCTCAAGAGTATACAACAACTATATCTGCATGATCCTTTCCCAAGAAATCCCATGGCTCTGTTCTGCTGTCTGAGTACATAGGCAGAGATGACATGTTGTGCTCATAGTGTCAGACATCCTTGGCTAATGTCAGAACTAATGTTATGTATGCATCAAAAGTCAATTTGTACACATGCCTATCACAACAGTCTATAAATAAATTTAAGGAGGCAATGTTTTGTTTTACTGGCTAAGACACAAATATTACTGCACAATTCTGATGACTGCTCCCTGATCAACTAAATGCAATGTAAAGACATTGTAAATTGGAACAAATTTGTCTTTGGGATGAAGCAACTGCAACTATGGATTGGCAAAAAATTTTTAAGCAGAATATTTCAACTGAGCAGACAGGGTGCTGTATCAAGGTCAATGATGTGGTAAGTGACTTCGAGGAATGCAAACTGTCCATAAATGTGTAATTTGTTACCATTCTTGCAAATGAAACTGATACATTTATGCAGAAATAGTCATGAATTATAATATTAATTATAAAATTTAGAAAACAGGGGGCTGTGACCTTATTTTAGAGTTCTTGCTATCTAAAGGAAGTCATTTGAACTACTGGCATTCCAGGAGTTTCTCATGTTAATTACATCAGGAGAGTGGGAGAATTCCTACAGAATTTCCAGACTAGGATTTTTTATGTTATCCTCATTTTATTAATACAATTTATCATTTTGTAAATCTCCCATTACTCATCACCATTTATCATCTGAGAAGGTACAAAAGAAATTTGCTTCCAGCCCTCTCTATTTGTACCTCTTGATATAGCCACTAGGAGGTGCACACGAGTGACCACTGGTGAGTGACTTGGAACTTCTCTTTCGCTTTGTTGGGGTGATTCACAACTTCCATTTTTTTTTAGAATTAGAATTTTATTTACAGCGTGGTAACAGGCCCTTCTGGCCCACTGAGTCCGCTCCACCCATTTTAAACCCAAATTAACCTACCCATACATCTTTGGAATGTGGGAGGAAACCGGAGCACCCGGAGGAAACCCACGCAGACACGGGAGAACGTACAAACTCCTTACAGACAACGACGGGAATCGAACCCCGGTCGCTGGCGCTGTAATAGCATCACACTAACCGCTACGCTACCATTTGGTACAGCAAATCCAAGATAAGAGTGATAAGTCAGAAAATCATGATTTACTTTCATTATAGAATCACATTCTAAGTAGTTTGTGTCAGTGCATTAAACAAATGAGAAAAGGTTGGTCAAGTACTTTTATTTGCAAAACATTGGCTCCTTAAAGAATAAAACAATAATTGTCAAAGGAATAATTCAACAAATATTGGTCAAGTTGATTGCTGCCAAATATCAGAGGCAGGACCTTCGATGATTCCAGCTTTCTTCCTCATTCACCATGTCTCTTTGTCCTTCTCCAACCGTTCCATTTGCCCATCGTGCCCACACACTTCTCCCACTGGTTCGCCTCCCCCATTACTCCCCTCTTTCTTCCCCACCTTCCTCCCTTTATTCCATGCTCCACCTCCCTCTTCCATCTGATGTCATCATCTTCAGCCCTTTGTCACTTCTACCCATCACCTCCCAGTTTCTGGCACTATTCCCACACTCCCCTCCCACATCCGCCTATCACCCCTCCTCACCTGGATCCACCTATCACCTGCCAGCTTTTGCTCCACCCCTTCCCTCCACCTTTTTATACTGGCTATCTCCCCTCTATCTTTCAGTCCAGATGAAGGGTCTCGACCCGAAACATCGACTATCCATTTCCCCCCATAGATGCTGCCTGACCCATTGAATTCCTCCAGCTCATCATGTGATTTTTTTTAGAAGCTTATTTTCTTTAAAAGGTTTCTGCATCACTCACATCCTGTAAATTGTAAGTATGATCACCCAGAAGTTAAAAAAAGGAGAAAAGCAATTTAGACTACACCAATTGTTCATTATCATCTTGTACAAGCAGATTTATTCCAACCTGCATACCTTCCATCTTGAAAGGTGATCATAGATATTTATGACATCAAACATCTCATTCTGATTCTCAAAAACAATTGTGCTGAGTCCATCATTCCCCTGCATTTTTGCACCATAAATCATGGTATCAGCATAAAGTGATGAATTTGTTTTGTTAAAGTCTTGACATGGAGGGGAGAATGTCCTGCTTCCAAGTAATAAATCACATCAAATGGAATGGGTATTGTGTTTTTTTTCGCAGGTAAGCAATAACATTTAGATCAGCACATTATTAAGAAAAAAAAGGAGCATGCTAACCCACATATTATTAGGGTTTAATTTGTTTTAGATCGGATTTCAGTTGTGCAAACAGAATAAGACTCAAGGAATGTAATCCACAGATAAACTGCCCAGAACATAAATGCATGCCCCATTCATGACTAACTCATTAATAGTTAAAATCTTACGTAAGGAGAAAGATTTTAATTTACAGAGTGCTTTGGCCATCTCTCAGAAAATAAATTATTTTCAAATGCGTTGACAGTTGGTGTGTGGAGAAACAGCAGTTATTTTATGTAAAGCAAGGTAGCAGAACTGATTCACATTGGAGCAGGCCTCTGAGTCAGATAATCTGAACTCAAGTCCCACCCCAGACCCTTGAATCGGTGATATAGACTAAGATTCCAGTACGGTACCCAGGAAGAGCATTTAGCTAGAGTTCCAACTGGACATGTAGAACAATGACACTATTCTGGGAAGAGAAGAGTCTTCATTGAGTCTTGATTAATACTTTGCTCTAGCCAACACACTTCAGTTTATCTGGTCATTTATGCCATTACTCTTTGTGAGTTCCTGCTTCCTGCAAATTTGCTGTTCCATTTCCCTACATTATAGCAATGACAACAGAAGCACCAAATTGGCAATGAAGCATCTTGAAGTTGTAAAATATGCTGTATAAATTCAAAAGCTCAGAAATCCTTTAGCTCCGAAAAAGCCACATTAAACTGATGTGCGTGAGGGACCATGCCAGCTTTGCGCATGACTATATCTACACCAATGTATTGTATTGTGCATAAGATTTATGCCATTACACACAATAGGCAGGTGCAGGGGATGGTGTGTACATGGAACAAGCTGCCAGAGGAAGTGGTTTTGCAGGTAAAATAATAACATTTAAAATATATTTGGAAAGGTACATGAATAGGAAAGGTTTAGAGGGATATGGGCCAAACACAGGCAAATGAGACTACTTAGATGGGCAACTTGGTTGGCATGGATGAGTTGGGCCAAGGGCATGTTTCCATGCTGTATTACTCTAAGACTATGTTGCATTCACAAATGTGCACAGAGGCTTTTAAGAATCAGAAATCAGGAATGGAGGATGTTGAGACCGCATGAAGGAAAGAAGTGGGTAAGAGGAACAGACCTAGAAGTGAGAGGGGTAGGATAGTTTGAGACATTGCCAGTTAGATAGGGTCTGAAGCGGATCAACTGTTGACATGATGTACATGACTTAAAGTGGAGATTTGTGCAAGTGATGTCAAAATATGCGTTGTATACCATCTGACATCATTCTGCAAGTCTGGCCGCCTCTGTGTAACTGGAACAAAGATTGGAAATTACATTGTCAATTCTCGCCGCTGTCCGTAAGGAGTCTGTACGTTCTCCCTGTGTCTGCGTGGGTTTCCTCCGGGTGCTCCGGTTTCCTCCCACATTCCAAAGACGTACAGGTTAGGAAGTTGTGGGCATGCTACGTTGGTGCCGGAAGCGTGGCGACACTTGCGGGCTGCTCCCCAGAACACTACGCAAAAAATGCATTTCATCGTGTGTTTTGATGTACATGTGACTAATAAAGATCTTATCTTATCTTGTCTTGTCTTGTCTTGTCTTGTCTTATCTTATCTTATCTTATCTTATCTTATCTTATCTTATCTTATCTTATCTTATCTTTTCCTTTCTATCTATCCCACATATGCCAATGGGATGTTAATTTGTTCTTAGTGAGTTTGGTAAGGATGGTGACAAGATAATGTGAAATTTCACACCAATATCATCACAGAGAGTGACAAGAAGTCTCCAGTTTACCTTCTCATCTTCAAACAGCATAGCACTTCCTTGCTATTGAACTGACATTCAGACCTATTAATGAGTCAATTTCCTGGATTAGTTCTTGGATCCACAGAAATACTACCAAGTGAACCACACTGAAATATTTTGAAGCCTTGTATCACTTGAACTTATCAAAATCACAAATAGCTTTCATGAAAAACATTGAAAATGTTCTCTTCTTTTTGGCACTTCGTGCCAGCAGCAAGAACTTTGTTTGAGGTAAATCAAGATTTAGATTCAGATGAAAACTTCACCTGTTATGCCTTGATAATGTGTTTCCATCCCAGTTTCAGATAATGCTCCCTATTGGTCTGTTTTTTAAGTTCCTACTTCAGTCATATTTAAGGCATCTTTAACCAGACTGTCAGATCCGTGCTGATGATTCATGCCACATAATATGTTAGGGGTTTTTTTTAGCACATGTAACCTAGGTCCATACACTTAAAAACTTCTATGCCACCAGTTAGGATAGTAGTTAGAGTCAAATTTCAGAGGTATTGAGGCAGTCCCCTTGAAATGTAGATTGTTGAAGGGATTGGAAATAAAGAATTGAGTTTGTTTTATTCTGAATCGAATATTGTGCTACTGTATTTGTCATTTATATTAGTTGATATCTACACCCAGGGGTATATCTCTGCAATGTATTGAATTAATAGCAACGGTATATTATCAGAGAGTAAAATAGTCAGTCCATGCTGTAAAGCTTCCACCATTATTTTGATGCAAGGAGGCAAAATGAGTACAAAGAAGGCAAAAAAGAGGAAGTATGAAAAAAAGTACAGAAAACATTTTAAAGGCCAATATTGTTAGATGTCTTAGTGAGGTGGTGGCAGCAATATACTTATTGCAGTGTATTTGTATATAGATATATAAATAAGTCATTTAACTGTAGGATGTAATGACATTATATTGATATGAACCTGTCCAGCACTCCTAGCCTGGTTCAAATTCCATCTACAAATCCATTGCAACTGGTGATGAGAATAATCCAGTATGCTGTTGCGAATTGGCATGAACATGAAAAGTCATAATTTGAAAATTTTTTCACAAAGTCTCTGGAGTGTTCGTTATCAATGGTCCTCTTCACACACCCTGAATAGACAGTGGTCAGGAGGATGGCATGCCCTGACCATTGAACTCCCCAGGTTTATTGTGAGTTGTTGAATCTGCACAGGCACCAGCAAGATAGATAAAAGACGGGCAATAGAAAGAGAGGAAAGGGTCAAGCAACAGCAATGAGTCTTAAAGTGAAAGAAGAGCATGACAGACAGGTGAGGAAATGGGATTGAAATTGAGACACAAGTACAGTCAGGCTTGAAAGGCAGCATGTGAGTATGCAACACTGCTTGTGAATCACTCACAGTTTACATGGAAAGGATGGAAATGTTTTTCATACCCAACAATATTTTTGAGGTGGAAGATCATGTTGAGAAAGCACAAACACAAAACATGAGAGAACAAAAAAAATGTGATATTACCTACTGTCATTATCTCTGAAGCCTATTGCACACCCACCAACCTAATAGTTCCACAAAGAAAAGGTAAAGACGATCTGTTTACAGAAGTGGTAGAGAAACTGAAACAGGACTTTAATCCACTGCTGCTTTGAGCCAGCAGAAAGCTATAAATATGGCACCTAGAGCCAGAAAATGCATAAAAAACTGAGTAATTATAACTTTGCATCAGAAAACCTCTGTAATTTTGGAAAGATTTTATATGACATGCTGGGAAACAGATTTGTGTGTATTTTGTATAATGAAAGGATTCAGTCAAAACATTTAGGCACAAGAGCCTTACATTTGATCTGGCTTGCAGGATTGCAACTTCAATGGAGGTGGCATCCAAAAATGCCAAAGAATTCCATTCATCACCTGCCGAGAAGTAGCCCCCCCAAAAACTTTAGTATAGAAACAAGGGCAGCAGCAGGTGACATTTTTTTAGGTGCAAATCTGTCTTAGAGATCTCGAGACAAACATGTGTTTGTTCCTTTAAGGACTCTACATGCCAGAAAAAAAGCACATAGCAGTGGCACACAAATCTTAACACAAGGCACAGATAATAATGCTGTTTCCAACACAATACTGGGACAGAGAGCTAAGGTTTCATGACAAAGACCCTTTGGTGCCAGATGGGGTCAAATGGACATTGAAGGATCTTTGACCTGAAACATTAACAGTTTCTTTTTCCACAGATGTTGCCTAACCTATTGAGTGCTTCCAGCACTTTTTGTTTTTATTTCAGATTTCCAGCTTCTGTATTTATTGAGGTAATGTGCTGAAGTTTCGGGGTAAGTGCAACAAATTCTTTGTTATAATGGTCAGCATCTGCAGTTATCAATATTTGTAACTGACTGGGATATAAACCCCAACACTTTTGGGCAAGGATTGGCTCAGAAAGCCAAAATTTAATTGGAACAATATATTCAACATCCACAAGGATTTTCAAATGTCACATTTAGAAGTACTGAAGACCCACACTCAATGTTCCAGGAACAACTTCTTCCCCTCTGCCATCAGATTTCTGAACAGTCCATGAACACCACCTTGTTATTGCTCTTTTGCACTATTTATTTAATTTTGTAACTTATAGTAACTTTTACGTCTTGCTCTGTACTGCTGCCGCAAAACAACAAATTTCATGACATATGTCAGTGATAATAAACCTGATTCTGGTAACTGTGCTGCAAATGTTAAAGGACGTGTGCATAAAAATCATTGGAAACAAGTGTACCATCCCTGCCGTCAAATCAGTCTACTGCAAACCATATCTCTTAAGAAGAAGATCTCACCAAACTAAAGAGAAAAGCTATTTTGGTGAAAGCAACTGATAGAAAGGAGGCTGCTCCAAAAGTAGTGGCATCTAAGGCAGATAGGGCAGTCAGACTGTGCAGCAATACAAAGTAATTCTGAATATTGTTCTTCAAGGTGAAATGTCATTGTTGATGCTTGTCCAGATTACCTCACAAAAGTTCTGACACAGAATGAAAGCACCATTTTCACACTGCAACTCATCGACAACTTTCTGGTCACAGCCACAGAGCTAGCACAAGCAAACCAGCAAGACTGAGGTGAGTTTATGAACATGCTCGAAGAGGATGGATCAGCCAGGAGAAGTGCCCAAGTGCAGACTAACAGCAAATCTGTATCTGTAGGTCTGAACTATCAACAGCTCACGTTTTGTCTGAGATAAGTCCATTGAATTGTGATTCCAACTATCCTCAGAAGATGGATCTTGGACAAGTTGTAGCCATGATATATGAGTATTGTTCACATGAAAGTCATGCAAGAACTGTTGTATATTGGCCATACACTAACCAGAAGATTCAGGATGACACTGTGGCACATCAGGTGAATTGCTGCCTCACAGCTTCAGGAATTAGGGTTCAATCCTGACCTCAAGTGTCATTTGTGTGGAGTTTGCATATTTTCCCTTTGGCCACGTGCTTTTCCACTGGGTGCTGTTATTTCCTCCTGCATCCCAAGGATGTGTTGTTAGGTTAAATGGCTGCTGTAAATGACCACTTAATGTAGGTAAGTGACAAAGGAATTAAAGTGGCCTTGAAAGTCATGTGAGAGAGAGTAATTTGGAGGGCCACAGGGAAAATAAGGACTTGGAGTGGGACTGATGAGATTTCTCTGTTGGGAACTGGCATGGACCTGATTGGCCAATTGGACTCCTTCCATGTATTGTAATTAAGAGTGATTGAAAAATGTAGATTATATCAATAATGCAGAGCAACTTAGTAATACCATCAAAGGCACCACCACAGTCATAGATATAGTTATCTTGACCTTTCTAAAGAGTTTATGTTGACTTTAAATACAATTAAGGTTAGTACAGCCTCACTTAAATGAGTCACCAAAGAGGTAGCAAATGCAACAAAAGTCAACAATGGGAGGCCAAGATAAACAATTCAGCCACTTGGAAAGGCCAGGGCATAGAAGGCTACAGGCTAAATGCAGGTGAATTGGACAAGTATGGATAAGTGCAATGGTCAACATACACATGGTAGACCAAAGATACTGTTTCTGTTCTGTTTGACACTGTGACATGGTTGGTTCTCATTGATGCCAATTCCAAATGGACAGAAGTCAGATATGTTGGTACCTAATTAATAGTGCAAAGTACAATTGAAAACTTGCAAAGATCTTTGCAACACATGTAGTAACAGATGAGCTAATGTGTGACAATGGATCACAGTGCACTTCATTTGAATGCTTTGTACTATGTCATGGGATTGAGCAGTCCTTGATTCCTCCGTATCCTCCTGCTTTATAGGATACAGCAGGGAGAGCTGTGTATGTTCTGAAGGAAGTCCTGCAGAAGCAAGCATTCCAAGTTTCCTCCACTATGAGAATAAATTATCATTAGTTTAATTTCTTGTGTACATATTGTGTTATGCCACATTCTACCATTGGTTTCAACCTGACAGAGATGTTAATGCAGTGATGGCTTCAAATGTGATTGAATTTAGTACAAGCTTGCTTGGATGACAAAGTGAAGAGGCAGCAATTGGAACAGAAGTTAACAATGAGAGGCAAAGAGAAGTAACTGAGGCAAAGTGAAAGGCAAATGAGCAAATATGAGCGACAAAAATGCTACATAGGCAAAAAGTTTGTCGTCCAAAACAGTGTCTGGTATGAATTGGAAATAGTAAAGTCAAAAGAGACCATGTCAATCAGGTAATCAAGGCAAGAAACTTAACTAAAGAAGCTCGAGGAATATGTAATAACATATCTTTTCTGGAGATAGACATGGAACCATTTAACCTTGAAGTGCCATCAGGCACCAGTACTTCAGTTCCTCCAGTTCAAGATGCCAATGCAATTCCAGAGATCCCCACACAATTAAGAAAGCTTAGATATTTAAAAATGCAAGTTAATAGAGTAAATTTATATGGCTGTGAATACATTGAAAACACAAGCTTTATTTAAAGATAGAAAATGGTGTCATGTATTTTTATATAGTTACGCAAATTTCATGTAAGTCCCACTTGTTCAGTTGTTGCTATTAGTCTATGATAAAATAAGCATCTTTATTCTGAATTTCTTGGTGGTCTTCTAGAATATTCGTGTAATTGGAACTTGCTAGTTATGCAAGCCTACTTCACTGCCCTTCCACAAATTGCAGTTCCAGGAGAGAATTCCACAGGTTATGACTTAGTGTTAGAATAATTGGCCAACAAATTCATTATCAGAGGTGCATTGATTTTGGGCAGTAGCTCAATAAGATTGAAATGTGCAGGGATAAAAAAGGCAAAAATAACAAAGTAATGCATAAGATAAAGAGTAATGATTACAGGACAGAAACCTTGAGCTGGGTACCTAAGCATATGTTCAAAAAAAAACTGTACAACCACCTTGTTAAATTATCTCCTCAAAATTTCTCTCTGATGATTGAAAGGATAAGCTTGGGCAGATGTGTTACCTAGTTGCATGGAGTAGGAACATTTCACATTCAATCCTTGTCTCTATTAAATGAAATGATTTCAGATAAAGTGGCAGAATAGCACAATTGAGCTCAATTTCACTGGACTAGAGAGAGAGGGGGGACTAGATTCAGCCTGGATCCTTCTAGTGAATCAGTGCAGTAAATTTAAAATAAATGAACATTAAGTGAGCATAGTCTGTGAAAGTTAAAAGAGTCAGATTAATACATGAACAGAATTATATTGGTGAGTATTTCAGAGGCTACCAATTACCAAGGAATTGTACCCAACATCAGGTGTATCAAAAATAGAAGAAAATGAGCATGGGGGAAATAATATTCCCTTGTATTATTGATGGCGTATGTTCCATATTTGTTGATTTAACCTTTTTTTAACAAGGGCACTCTACCTGTGAAATAAAGAATCTGTATGCACATTTCATACCGGAAGAGATAAGGATGTTGCCTATCTCAATTTGATGAATAAAAATATCCTCCTTCTCCTTAATGATGGAGATAAAAATAGATTGAAAAGGCTGAGCTACCCTGTTTTGTTATGAAAGAATGCTAGATTTGGCCAGAGGACTTCTCCATTCCCTTGTGGTGGAAAGCAATGACCAATAATGTTTATGGCTGAAGCAAATCAGGAACAATGAAAATAAAATACAGCTGGTTATTCAGCAGAAGTGCTTCTTATGGGTCCAGAGCATTGCTGCTAGATTGTGATCTGATCTCCTCCCTTTGACCCATACTGTGCCAATCCAAACTCAGATCAAGATTAATGCTAGGAGCTTTGGTTTGACATTGATCCTTTTCGAGCAGGCAAGCTGCTTCTGGAGGCTCAACCCAATATTAGAATCAAAGAATTTGGCCTCATTTAGTGTAATATTTTATTTTCATAATATGGGCTGGCTGGTCTTTTTCTCCCATAGCTATTTTCCTAATGTAACAGTGAACAAGCAATAAGATCCTGCCTGGCCACCCTGCCTCTCTCAGAAATTGACACCTGAAGTGGTTAATGCTTGATATTCTGCCTGTTTTTTTGACACAGGAAAAAATTCGAGAGATTCACTATTAATAATGAGGGTGGAAAAAGTCATTATAATCTTTTCATTCATCAAAATTGTAAGTATTTGTCTGTTTGCCTGGATATTTGGAAATATATTTCTCACCATAATGTTAGAAAACCTTTTGACTGTTGTTGATCTGTGAAGGATATTTTTGACAAGGGGACAAACCTTTATAAACAGAACACAAGTGGCTTTGGAAACAGAGAGGCAGAGAAAAAAACTGAAAAAGACAGGAAATAGCAGGGAGATGGATCTTCCCTGGGCTATGAGACAGCATGCAATGAGTTCATCATATTTAACTTAAATAAGATAATTGATCAAAGCATGGTCTTATTATTTTGTACCATTTGGCAAATATAGTTTGTCCCAATTCAGCTGCATAGAGAACCCCTGAAAATGTGCATGATGAGATGCCCATTGCTTTCAATGCAGGCAGCACATCCTGCTTCAAGGTACCTGCTTATTTGCATCATTAAACCGAGGACCATTAACATGAGAGACCAGCATCATTTCATCTGCATGGCTTGGAGACAGATTGTCCCTCTCAAAGGTGAGGTGCATTGTGGCTGCAGGTGATGAAATAATTATGAGATGGAAAATAATGGCACAACATCGGAGAGATTTCTTGACACTGCACCAGGAGTCTGCAGGTGGAGGAGTGGTGAAGAGAAGAGATAGGATCTATACACAGGCTGTTCTAAAGGCACAGTCCCAATGACTGCAGGGCTACATGGCTATTTCAGTCAATGGGTGAGTTAAGGATTAAAGTCCTAAAAAATGCAAAATATTATTATTTTACTGGACAAATAATCCAGAGCCCTTGAGTAATGATCCAGATATATATGACTAATCCTGGATCAGTGAGAGAAGATAAGCAGCACCTCAGGAGACGAACATTGAGACATAGCTTAAAATATGGTCCCACAGACGATGGACCAAACCGAAGCATAGTAATGAATAAGTAAACAGCTATAGGAGGAGGAGAATCCATGAACATTCCCCTCCTCAGCGAAGGTGGGGAACTGCACATGACTGCTGAAGACAATACTCACACATATGCAGCCACCTTCAGTATGAAATTTTGAGTGAATGACTCGTCCTGTCTTCACAGAGGAACTCTGAAATTAAATTGTCAAGGAATATAAAACAAAATAGTAAAATATTTTGCAGACACGTCAGTAAATAAAAGACCTGGTGTGAGTACAGAACCATTAAGGAATAGACAGGACAATACCATAGATAATGATAAGGAGATGACAAAAATATTAAGCTTTCAGTATTTTCCAGGAAGGTAGATAAAGTGGACAGTGCATTGGATGCTGCAATTGGGGCTGGGGTGGGGGTGGGGGTGGGGGTGCTAGTCAATATGAGGAGGACATTAAATTCATTTGCAAGATTAGAAAAGAATTGTCAAATGAAGTTTGAATCTGGTAGATGTAAGGTGGTACACTTTGCAAAGAAGAATAGAGAGGTCACTTCTAACTTGGAAGATCCAACTCTGTGTGTGGTAAAGGAAAAAAAGAAAGGCTTTTGGAGTACAAACACAGCAGTCATTAAAAGTTGCAGCAGGGATCAGCAAGGTTATCAAAAAGCAAGCTAAGCACTCGAATTTATATCTAAAGGGAGTAGAACTGAAAAGTATAGAATTATGTTAAATAGGTATCGAACCTTGGTTAAATCAGATTTAATGTTTGCATATAATTTTAAAGTTTAAAGTTTAAAGACACTGGAGAGGGTGCAGAGAAGATTTATGAGGCTGACACCAAAAATCAAGAAATGAACAGACTCTTGAGAAAAGAAGACTGAAGAACGACCGAACAGTCTCCAAAAATTATGGAAGGTTTTGATAGAGTGGATCCAGAGAGTATGTTTCCACATGGGGAAGACCATAACTAGAGGTCATCAACATAAGATAGCCATCAAGAAATCCAAATGTGAATTCAGAAACTTCTTTACCCAGAAGAGGTGATAATGTGGTTAAGGGGAGGCTGGACGAGTATATATGGAGATAGAAGTCAATGTTGGTAGATTTAGATGTGGAAAGGCAGAGGAGGCTCTAAAGAAGCATGGATGGTTTGTCCAAATGGCTTATTTCTGTAATAATGTAACCTATGTAGCTCCTCTGAAAATCCCTATTATATAAAGCCAGCCTTAAGGGAATTTGAATCATTTCATGTGACATCAACAAACCGTTGAATATTGAAGGTATAATGAAGTATAATGAAGGTTACAAGCCCCCATAACATCCCACATGTAGTGCTGAAGCTGTGTTCCAAAGTAATTGCTTTGAACTCAAAGCACCATTTGGCCAAGTGTGGTATAACTACCCTAGTAAAATTGAAGTCAATGAGAATCATGAGTAAATTCTCCACCAGCTGTGGTCATTTTTAACACGAAGATGGCATAGTTTCCAAGAATGATCATCTGAGCCCCAAGCATCACTGCAGGATTTTCTTTGGCAAGTCCCCTAACCTAAACATCTTCAGCTACACTATCAAAGAACTTCTCTCCATCACAACAAGTTCAATGATGCTTTCACTATGCTAGGTTCCACTTGCAAAATCTTAGCCAATGAAGCATACTTAAGACATGGGGTAGGAAATGGTAACAGCATTGGCCTCACAACAGTGCAAGGCAATGACCATCTCTAAAGGAACATCTAACAGCCTGCACATTTCCATTCAATGGCATCACCTTCATTGGATCCCCTATCAACATCAACCTGGGAGTCACCAGTCACTGAAGCAGCACATAGATATAGTTGCTGCAGGATTATTCTCCTAGAAAAGGGAGGAGGAGACCACTGAGCAAGAGCTTACGTCCATTGAAGGGTTCCACAGTCGCTCATAAGGAATGCTTTTATTCACCAATGAAGTTGTCATCAAGCTATGTCATCTGCTGCACACAGCATGGACAGAACAGACAGGAACTTTTCATGGACATCAATTTTTCAGGTTGTAATAAGCAAGGTTTCAGGTGTTGATATCTTGAGCAATGCCCTGGAGGACTTCTTGCCTCCTGCTGAATGATTTTGTTCCTTCTTCTCTACACTATCTTCACCAAGGTCTCAATTTCAGCAGCTTGATGTGTATTCCCTCCATTCCTTGGCTAATTCCATCCAAGAACATGAAGAATGTGTTTTACAGCCAGAAGATACCTTTCCTTTGAGGGATGCTTTATGTTTCTTACTAATCTCCTGGCATCCCTTTATCACTTCTGCCCTCCCCTGGATATATGCAGGCAATAGTTTGTGGTGGTTGCAGGTATACATCAGCATAACAGAAAGGCATCATGAATTTTACACACTGTATCCAATTTCTTGGCCAGCACATGCTAGTCCACAAAAATCAGAAACAATCTTTTCTAAGGTTGTTTTTTCAGGTTAGTGATGCACCTTTGCAATCTCAGGGTAGACTATCCAGCCTGGTCTCCATAAAGGTGACCAGAAATGTGCAGACATATTTCCCCTCCTCGGTTAAGAAAGTATTTTAATCTCAGAATTACACTATTCCATGCCTTTGCCCAGACTGGACTAAACAGGTCCTTTCTCTCTCACTTCTGTCTTGGTATTAAGAGAAAGTGATAGACTGAGGGTAGAAACACAACTTCATTTTGGAGATCATGGATTATTATCAAGGTCTGTGATATGTAGCTTCTCTGTAACAGTAATAAACTTGCCAGACTACTTAAAAAACTGATTTTTGATGAATTCAAGCTGCATTGCTTAATTATATACTGGAAGAAATGTTTATTGAATTAAACCAAATTATGTCTATTACGAGAATGAGTGCAGAGTTTAAGAATAACATGGAGTAAGGCATGTGACAAGGCTGAAATAAATTTAGACTTCCATTTGTCTCAACAAAATGTATTCTTATTCAGTTAAATCCAGCAATCTTTTTTTAAGATTAGGCCAGAATCAGCCCGAGATGAGAGAGAAGTACTTTCATCGTTTGGATGCCCTGTTGCAATGTGATATAGTTAGCACTTTAAATTTACAGTTTCTAGTTGTATGTTCCTAACTTTTGTTTTGTTCAGTTCTCAAGATTTTTCTTTCTCTTATTGCCCATGTACTTCTGTGGTGCAGCTCTCAACAAGCCTGATCATTCAATTCTCTGCAATTGTTTCAAAAGGTCAGATTGAAAGTGAAAATTAGATTTACCACCAATATGTCACCATGTGGTCTGATATAAACAAGTCAACAAACTAAGCCAATAAAGTTTTAAGTTTATCTGATGGATAAAAGGAATGTGAATATTGTTGCCAGAACGAGCGTCGTATGTCCATCAGTAAATGTTCTTCAGGAGGTCTTCATGTGCTGCCTTCCTCTCCCAATGTAGTGTGTTGGGTAAAGGTATTCCATTTCTGTCTTCTAAATTTCCCATTTCTGTGTTCTAAATTTCAATGCATTGACACAATAGACCCAGTGACAATGAAGGATTCAAGGTGTGCTTCATGGCAAATGGTGTGTTTAACTTGATTATGTGAGGTAGGAAGGTTGGGGATCTTGCAGTTGCTGACTGTTGCTCCACTTGTCCATCCAGGTGGCAAAAAGCATGGTGTAGATGCTAATTCTCTGCATACCATGAGTATTAATCAATCAATCTAATCTTATGCATGTTAGGAGTCTATTAAGTAAGGGTCCCAGTAAACCAAGGTGCGAATATTAAACCTGTAGATAAGTAAAGTCCTAGGTCCATCAGACCAATTTGTGTTTTGTTTCAGTTATTAGTTTTCTTATAACCAGTGGGAAGAGTGATGCAAGTGGTTAAGTATCTGGATTTAGTAACCCATTAGCCTGGGTTAACAACACTCTGACATGAGTTCAAGTCTCACCATGGGAGCCGTGGAATTTGAATTCAGAAAATTGAATAATCTGGGCTTCTTTAAAGAAAAAGCCGGCCTCAATAATTGTAACCATGAAACTACCAGATTGTTTTAAAACTTAACTGCTTCACAGATGTCCTTGAGGAGAATATATCTGCCATCCTTACTTAGTCTAGCCTATATGGGACTCTTATCTGGACTCTGAAATGGCTTTGTATCAAAAGCTTTAATGTCTAAACCAGGCATCGACCTAGGCCCTGAAGTTAGGCAAGATAAAGTGGCACCCAGAATCACCATATTTCAGGTATTGTTCAACATGGAAGTGCACTGACTCATCAGCTAAGGAGGATGATAGGAGAAAGAGGGGGAGGTTTTCTTGTCTGTGTTTGCACTGATGCCATAAGACTGGGAGTTTGGAGTTTGGAGACGTCATTACAGACTCCTAGGAGTGCTCCCTCCCACCAAGTATGACAAAGTTCTAGCATCTTTGGTGGCTTCGTCCAGCTGGTAGGACAGGATGTACCAAGCTTTGTTATCCGTAAGATGTGATACCATGAGGATGACTCGTCATATTGACTCCTAATTAAACACTGCCTTGACTTTAAAATTCTCATTGTCCTTCCAAGCTCTTGCCCTTCCTTTTTCCCCGTAATCTTCTCCAGGTTATCAACATTCCAATATTTTGTGTTCTATCAATAGTGAACTCTTGTACATCCTTGATTTTAACCCCATCAGTTACAAACATGTTTTCCTCTGCCAAAATTCTAAACTCTGGAATTCTTTCTGTTAACCTTTCTCCCTCTCCACTTTTCTTCCTTTAAAATGCTTGTCAAAGACTTTCTCTTCCTTCTTGTCCCGTTATTTGTTTTGGAGTCTAATGCTGTTTGAGATCTCTCCTGTGATGCACATTGGAATATCCTACAATGTTAAAATATGCTATGTAAATGATACGTTGTAGTTTTTTAAAAAGCTTGGTACACGTTACATGGTACATTCTGCAAAATTCCATATAAGAATGGATAACTGAATGCCAAGGTCAATGCACCCAATTCTCTATGTCCCAAATTTTCCATTCTTTAAAATCAATCTTAGAAATGATATGTTTGCTCTGTTTCTATTGAGAACTTTTAGTCCAGTTTTTTTTCTGTTTTCTTGTTAAATTTTTTTTTCTTTAGCTTAGTTTGGTTTGATATATTGTTTATAATTTTTCTTTTTGTTTTGGGGATTTTTTTTCCTTCTTTTATATTTTATAGTAAATCTTTTTTCTTTTATATTATATTCATTCATTAACAGATTGTTGGATCTACAGATTTTTTTATACTTTATTGTTCTTTATGATTATCCATGTCATGATTGTTCTCTGATCTCTTTGTATTACATGTATAAACATTGATATATTAATCTGTATTAATTTGAAAACTAATAAAAAGATTGAAAAATAAAGAAATGATATGGCATTGTTAGTCGTAGTAATTATATGACCACCTTCTTACTGTTGGAAATAATTCCTAACCTTCTCTATAATATTCTGCATTTTCTTTTCATTACTTTGTGCAGACACTAGCCATGATAATCCGTGGTTAGACCCATCTTGGTCTGATTGCCTCACCACAGAATTTGTCTGACCTTGCTGAAGTTCTCAGTATTAAGGGAAGTGTCTTATATAGATTGAGGCTATACCCGTGATGGCCACAAACTAAAGTGATTAGTGAGTCTGGCAGAGGTGTGCTAACCTGTAGCCAAGGAACTATATTGCCCCTAACTGAACAAGAAGGATTTGTGTTCTGTATTATAAAATTAAGCAGAAAAATTTCCAGATTTCCTCTTCAGGTCTTGAGCCATAATTCAAGACAGGACCCCTTGATGTACCTATCACCCGTCATACATCACTGATGGCTAAGTATATCCAGTGAGACTGCCCAGTCCTTGGTTAATTTTCATCTGAGGGCGGGAGCACAGAAGATCTCAGTATGGACAATCTATGCTCCTGGCCCTGTTCCTTATTCCAACAATGGTATTGTGGAAATGAATGGAGGCCATGTATGTGACCGTTCCAAAGCAGTCCCACTGAAGTTACAGGAGCAGTCTTCCCAGTGTCATGCCTTTTTGTCTCCACAATATCAATTATAGTGAAGAATTTTGCAAAGCTTAGTTCATCTTCTAAAATCATGTATAACTGTTTCCTAATTTACTTTGCCTAAACATTTTCCAGCTCTGTGCTGTGTTTGCAGATAGAGATAGATCTTTAGTCAAATCAGTAAGGATTACAAATGCTTGTGTGTTTTTTAATCCATCTTCAGTCTGTAGACTTTATTATTCCTGGTAATATGTAATAAAATCTTTGTCTTACATCACGCTCTTTACACCTGACTGTTTACTTCCTCGTACTTTGAATGTACTGCTCGTTCAAAACATTTGGTATCTTAGCATAGTACATGGTTTATCTACATAATTACATTACATAAGGATATCAGAACATAATGATTTGTGATCTACACATTATAATTATTCCAATATCATTACGTACAATTTCTTTTATCCCCTTCAGATTTACATTGTTGCATTTCAAATAACTTATCCAGTCCTCCTCTAGACAACAGATCATCGAGATAGTTCAGCGTGCCAAACTAAAGCTGAAGAAGGGGGGTAGAATAGATAGAAATGTGTGTCTCAAGTATTATGTTGTTGTTACACAATGAATTCATTTAGTCTTTAAGCACAGTTTAAGATCCAAACTTGGAGCACCTACACTTGTTTCCTTCCATTTGCACCCGAAAGCAAATGACATGGATAATTGATGCATTTATGTATCATCTACCATAGTAAAAGAAGAAGATTGAATTAAAATACAAATCCTATCTGTCTGGTTATTCTGATTTTGTCATATCCATTGAGAATGCGATATTATTCAAGATGATGACTTTGTTAGCTTCCACTGTTGTCTCCCATTTGGAATGCAGCCAGCCCCTAGCAGAAGCAGTGAACAATTGCAAATGCATAATGTGTATCTAATTCCTCAAACCCACATGGAGATAATGGGGAGGGTTTTTTTTGACAGTGTACATGCTTGTGTTTCTTTCATGTCCAATTAAAATAACATTGGAGTTCTACATTTGGTTGTTGTTTTGTATCTTCTTTGTCTTGATTATTTATCATGGTCATACACTATAAATTTGTTGAGATATTTAATGCTGGTGTCCTTTTCCTCTCACCAAGTAAACCATCACAGAAGCAGTCGGACATGGATGAAGGAGAGAGGCCAGAACAGACTGAATTACATGCAAATACAAATTTGCAAATAATGCCAAATATTTTAAAATGAAGATTGTGACAAAGCAACAAGTTCCTTCAATGCTAATTTATCTGCTGTTTACTTACAGAACTTGCCTTTTTTTTCCAGATTCCAAGAATTTTTCAGTTCAATCAGCACAGAATAAATATTGACCTGACATTGTACAGTTGAAGCATAGGCCAGAGGTTTTATTAAATGTCATCAGGAGTAATAAAATCCATACCATTAATAACATTCCAAACAGAGATCAATAGATTTATGGATACAAAACTAATAAAGAAGTAGAGCAGGAAGATGGCATTTGAGATCAAGAAACAGCCAGGATCGTGTTGAGTTGCCGACTAAGCCCAAAAACCCAAATGGCCTATTCCTGCTCCTGTTGTATATAAAGTTCCTACAATTATGTTGTTTTTCCCTGCAGGTATCCATTAACTGTGCACATGTCATGTTTTTACTCCAGATGTTATTTTATGCATTAGAAGACGGAATTAATTTTGGACTAGTGTTGTATGATACTAATGAGCAAATGATGCATCTTCAGCAAGGTTGAGTTTTACTTTGAGGTGAAGTCACACGCATGAGAATTGTCCTCAACCATGTACTGCAAATCTGCTGAAATGCATAGTTCATTATTTATCTAAATACATAAGAAATAGGAACAAGAGTAGGCCATTCGACCCCTTGAGCCAATCAAGTAGATCATGGCTTTCTACCTCGAACATTATTTTCCTGTTCTATTCCATATCTGTTGATCCCTTTAATATCCAAAAATCTATTGATGTCTGATTTGAATGCAATCAATGACTGAGCATCCACAGTCCTCTGGGCTAGGGAATTCCGAAGATTCACCACACTTTCAGTGAAAAAAAATCCCCTTATCCAATGAGGATGGCCTAGCCATCAAAATTCTCCTTCCTGCATCTATGCCGTTGAGTTATTTATCTTACATTTACATTGAGTTATTTATCTCACAAATTATTTTAAATTTCAATAATTTCTCATTCTTCTAAACCCTAGAGAATATAGGCCTAATCTACGTTGTTTCTTCTCATGTGATAGACCTGCCATCTCTGGAACCAGTCTTCACTTTCTTACCTCTAAAGAGGGTACTTAGATGAGGAAAATAAAATAGTAAACAATATTCTTGCTGTGATCTTACCTGAAGCTCTATATAACTATGGCAAGACATCTTCACACTTGTATGTATATCCTCTAGCAATAACATCAACATATCATTTGCCTTCTTAATTAGCTGCATGTTAACTTTCAATGACCTAGGTCCCACTGACCATCAACAATTCCTAAACTCTCACCACTTGGAAGATAGTTAGTGCTTTTGTTTCCTTTTCTATCAAAGTAGATAACCTCACATTTTTTCCACATTATATTCCATCTTTCCTGCAATTGCCCACTCACCTCGCCTGCCTGGACCCATTTGAAGCATTCTCATCACTACTTACATTTTCACTTTGGAAATATTATAATTGGTCCCCTCAGCCAAATTATTGACAGCCAAATTATTGACAGTGTCACTTAGGGCTCAGACCTAACTAAGCAAATGTGAGAAATCACTGACCCCAATAGTTACAGTCTGCCAACTATTTGGCTCTTCAACCTCCTTCAGGATGCTCTGCAGCTATTCAGTGACACACACCATCATGAAGTCTCATCTATAGATACAAAAATACCTGTCTTTCCCCTTAAATATTGAATCTCCTATCGCTATCTTTCTCACCCCATCTCACTCCCCCTGCACACATGTTATATCCTGCACCCATTTCTAAGCTACACTCCCCAGTGAAAACAGCCATCAGGATCCACAAAGGAAAATCTGTTAGTGAGCAGGATGAATTTGGATACTCTCGATCATCCTGCCCACTCCTAGTCAACCTGGTGATCAGCTATTCTCTCTCTGTCTGCACAGTCATAAGCTGTGGTGTGACCACCTCCCAAAGTGTGCTGTTTTAGCCTGACTAATGCACCATATTGACCACAGCTGCTGCTCCAGCTCCAAATCCAGTTCAAACTCATGCAGCTGAAGATATTTCCTGCATATGCTGTTGTCTAGGTTACTGGAAACATCCATGACTTTGCTGGTGGCACAGACTGCCCTGCCATGCCTCATCTTCACAGACACATTTATAGACCAGACATATGTCAGAAAATACTCACCAATCAAATACCTGCCTTCAGCTGATACATCTTTTGAACTGAGTCGAGACACTTTCAATGCTGAGTCACTCCTACCCACTCCACTCACTGTTGTCTCCCTCCACCTCACTGAAGTCCTCTTACTCACCAACATCCATACTCTGTAGTGCATGTCCTTAAAGAACACAATGCTCAGACCATCCTGGTCTCAGCTTTGTACATCCAAGTACCACTAGCTGAGTCCATTGATTTCAGTTAACTTGTAACTGGTAGGAACTTGCTTCCCAATGAACCAGGCTCCTCCAAGATTACTTACTTAGCATTTCAACTGAGAGCTGCAGCTGAAGGCTTCGAAGCTAAGAGGATATAAAGCTAAAACTAAATTCCACTGCTCTCTAAAAATACTGGGGATAATTCCATGGATGTTTCAGACAACCACATATACCTTTACTAGTAACCATTTTCCTGTACAATGCAGACTACATATAATAGAAAACCTTTTGATCTTCTATTTTATCATCCAATCTCTTCCATACACAAATCTTGCCAGAAGGCGCAAACTCCAGACTGATTTTTCTTTTTGTAGACCAAGGGCATTGTGCAGTGCTTCATTTGTTCATGCCTCATTGAGATCTGCTAACTAAATATGGATAGAATTATCACAAAATCACAAGATCACAAGACAAGGGAGCAGAAGCAGGCCATTCGGCCCATCGAGTCTGCTCCAAGGAAAGGGAAATAGAAATGAGAAATGGGGAATGGGGGAAGAAGAAGAACAAAAAAAAACTATTCTAATCCCAATTACCGGCCTTATCCCCATATCCCTTGATATCCTGACTATTTAGATATCTATCTATCTCCTCCTTGAATGCCCCCACTGATCTGGCTTCCACTGCTGTACGTGGCAAGGAGTTCCACAAATTCACCACCCTCTGGCTAAAGAAATTTTTCCTCATCTTTGTTTTGAAACTGTACCCTCTAATTCTAAGATTGTGCCCTCTGGTCCTGGACTTACCCACCAAGGGAAACAGCCTAGCCACATTTACTCTGTCCTTTCCTATCAATATTTTAAATGTCGCTATGAGGTCCCCTCTCATTCTTCTGTACTCCAGCAAGTACAGTCCTAGAGCCGACAAACACTCCTCATACGTAAGCCCTTTCATTCCTGGAATCATCCTCGTAAATCTATGCCATGTCCGTTCAGTTTCATCTAATGATTCACTGCCTTTACAAGATGACCTATTGGAAGAACTTTTTAACATATCTAACAATTAATCACATTTTATTAGAGCTTGAAATCTCTTCCAGGTATGAAGTGAATTTCAGAAAAGCCAATTGGTTGTGATTTCATAGAGAACATCCTATGGTTAATATTCTGACATCCATCCCATTAATCACATGCAGATGATTTACATTTTCTTTGTCAATCTATAACATGCTTTTAATATTTCCCATTCTTCTGCACTATGAAAGGCAAGAATGAACAAAACAATGTAAAATCAAATTTCAAAGGCTTCTTTATTCTAATCCAAGATAATGAATGAAGGCGCTGCCAAATACAACATATTGTTCATGTTTTCTTCCACCGCAAACATGAACTGCAAAGTCAAGTGAGTTAGGTGCAAGAAAAGCACTTGCTGATTGTTTCTCTAATCTAAAAGAATATCCTGGTGATCTGCAATGACAACAGTTTGGCACTTCCATTTCCTATTCCAGTCATCCTTCTGTCCAGATAGTGTCGATTAGCGTGAAATTGAGCAGTTTGCAACATGGGTTTACATTAATATGGTAAAAACTAGTTTAATTTAATAGTCACTATAGACTGAGGAATTAAATCCAATCCTTCTGAATAAGGTTTTCATCCAGGTATCAGGAGCAAAGGAACTGCATGATAATGTATTGCATTCCTGTGCCAACTTGGGTCTTTTTAAAATTAAATATAATCTGCTATATTTACACAATGATTAATGAATCCTTGTTGTGCCTTTCATCCAGGAATAATTTCCCCTTCTCCAGTAACTGGATCATTTCAGTGCATATTCAATAGCAAAGTACTTATATGCGATGGGTTTTGATGTGTTAACAAAGGTTGCTAATAATTTCATTATGAGACTGGCAGGTCTTCTGTTTTGATTGGCAAGCACTTGGCTTTAGTTGTTTTGGAAAGGACATAAAAAGGTCTTCCAAATAGTTGCTCCAGAGAAAGCATCTGCCCATCACAGGTATCGATCACAGATGGCATGATTGAGATGTCAATATCGATTGGTGCCAACACTCTGGTAATAGCATCATGATTTTGGAACCTGACTACTGCAGAGATTTGAGTGGAAAAATCTACATTGACAGTCCAATACAGTGTGGAGGGAGTGCTGCATTACTGGAGATCCAATCTATCAGATGAGATGTATGCTGAGCCCCATCTTTTCCCTCAGGTAGATTTAAAAGATCCCAAAACAACGTTTCGAAGAAGAGACTAACAGTTATCCCTTTGCCCTCGCAAATCCTTATCCCTCAATTGTCATTATTAGAAAAACAGATTTCCTGGTAATTTTCACTTTATTGATAGGAGATTATTGTATGGAACTTTGGCTGCCATGTTTTCTGGGTTACAGGATTACACTTCAAAGTCACTTCACTGCTTTTAGATGTACTGAAAGGAGAATGAACAGTTTGTCCTTAAAGTTTATTTTTTTCTTTTATTCACAGCACCTGGACATTATTGCCATTTAATGCCCAACTCTAATTGTCCTTGAGAAAATGATGGTGAATCACTGCCTTGGACTTCTATAGTTCTTGTGATTGCTGGGATGAAATTCACTTTATAGATATAGATAGCCCTCCCATTCTACATTCTCTCAATTGAGATGTTAGTTCCATTTTAATGTTAATATCCAAATATTATTGTACCCAGATCTTGATTATGATAAGAGTATAATTTTAGTATTCAAATCAATGCAAATGAAAACCCTTCAGTGCTTCTAATCTCGATGATTATGCTATTACTACTGTTTATTCCCAATAAGTTCTAAAGCAATTATCAATGCAGAGAACCATTTCATTCTGCAGGGTTTCCTTTGTTAATGATTCTGAAGGGTCTTTCAACCTTTGATCTATACTTTTTTAAGTATATTTCAAACCTCAAATCATTATGGATATTTTTCAGAAGGAATATGTTATTAAATTCTGAGATACATCAAAGTTTGTCAAACTTCAAAAAATTGCATTATAACTGGAAAGATTCAAGTACAATTATGCCAACAGAATTCTATATTGACAGTGAATGTTTTAAATCCTTTCACGTAATAGTGTGACAGATGAAGAAAAAGCTTCTTATTATCCCTTTCAATACAGACATTTCTTTTGAAAAGCTTCAGTGCAGTTTTTTAAAAGCTGCACTCTGCCTTTTTTTCTTGCACAGTGCTTATTCTGCTTTCTAAACCACAGAAATTATTATGGCCAGGCCCAATCTACTTCCACTTTTAAAGCAAACTTTAATATAATGGTCTTTTTTCAGTAAACAAAATCAAACTGGCTTCTCTCCCAATAACCTTTCTCCAGATCTACTTGCCTACATAAAAATTTCAGAATCAGAATCAAGTTTATTATCACTGGCATATGACGTGAAATTTGTTGTTTTGCAGCAGCAGTACAGTGCAAACACATAAAAATCATTATAAATGACAAAAATAAGTAACTTGTGCAAAAGAAGGAATAATGAGGTAGTGTTCACGGGTTCATGACCCACTCAGAAATCTGATGATGGAGTTGAAGAAACTGCTACTGAATCATTGAGTGTGGGTCTTCAGTCTCTTGTACCTCCACCCCCATGGTAGTAATGAGAAGAGGGTGTGTCCCGGTTGGCGAGGGTCCTTAGTGATGGATGCCGTCTCCTTGAGGCACCGCCTCTTGAAGATGTCCTTGATAGTGGGGAGGGTTGTGCCCGTGATGGAGCTGGCTGAGATTACAACCCTCTGCAGCCTCTTGTGATGCTGTGTATTGTAACCTCCATACCAGGCTGTAATGCAACCAGTCAGAATGCTCTCCACTGTACATCTATAGAAATTTGCAAGAATCTTTGGTGACATACTGAATCTCCTCGAACTTCTAACCAAGTAGAGCTGCTGGCATGCCTTCTTTGTGATTGCATCAATGTGTTGGGCCCAGGATAGAATCAGTCATTTTTGTAACTATTACGGCTAAGACATATACTAATACAATGGGACAATGGAGTAAAAATTAGCTTGGAAATTTTAGAGTTCTAGACCATTCATGATATGTGATTTGTTGGAACTTGATCCCCAAGCTTCATCAACATGTGCTGTTGACTTTCTGCAGTAAGTGTTTCCAGAGAAACAATGCAATCAATAGAAAACTTACATTTTGGACTGCTTGCCTCACCAGCAATAGCCATCAACTGCATCCGAGGATGATGTATTTGGTGGAGGAAAAAGGAAAGTGGGGCTACAGTCACTACTCCGTTAGAGCCAGAGGAAAAAAAGGTTTTCAAAGTCAATTTGAGTTTATTGTCATGTGAACAAGTACATGTATGTAATAAAAAACTTACTTGCAGCAGTGTCACAGGCACAAAGCATCAGATACACAACATTCACAAGAAAAAAACATAAATTAATCATAAATTATACACAATTTTTACAAGAAAGAACACAATTAGAACAAAAAAAGCAAAGTCCATTGAAGCGCAAAGTGGTCAAAGTGATCATAGTGTTGCTAAACTGTAGTGATTAGGATTTTGCTGGTTGGTTCAAGAAACAAATGGTTGAAGGGAAGTAGCTGTTCTTGAACCTGGTGGTGTGGGACTTCAGACTTCTGTACCTCCTGCCCAGTGGTAGCTGTGAGAAGATGGCATGGTTCAGATGGTGGGGATCTTGACGATAGATGTTGCCTTCTTGAGGATACTACCGAGGCTAGGGTGGGATGTGCCCATGATGTATTGGGCTGAGTCTACTACTCTCTGTAACTCCTTACATTCCTGCACATTCAAATTGCCATGCCAGACCATGATGTAACCATTCAGGATACTTTTAACAGTACATCTGCGGAAGTTTGTTGGGGTTTTTGATGACAGGCTGAACCTCCGTAACATTCTAAGAAAGTAAAGACAATGGCACGCCTTCCTTGTGATTGTGTCTTTGTGCTGGGCCCAGGACAGATCATCCTATATGCTAATGCCCAGGAATTTAAAGCTGCCGACCCTCTCCACTGGTGATCCACTAATGTAGACTGGCGTAAGTTCGCCCTTCTTCCCCTTCCTGAATTTAACAATCGTTCTTTAGTTTTACTGACGTCAAGTGAGAAGTTGTTATTGCGGCACCACTCAACCATGTGTCCTATCTCACTCCTGTACGCTGACTCATCATCACTTGTAACTTGTCCAACAACAGCGGTGTCATCGGCAAATTTGTTTATGGAATGCTGCCCAGACATCTTGATGGGATAGTGGGATAAAAATTAGCCTGAACCCATTTTTTGAACATCATTCATCAGAGATAAAATACTTACATTTTCACAGGGCCTAACACTGAGGGTAGATGAGTATGTCACCACCATCACAGACTTTATCAGCAAGTGTGTTGAAGACTGTGTACCAAAGAGGGCAATCCAGGTGTTCCCAAGCCAGAAACCATGAATGAACTGGGAGGACCACTCCCTACTGAAGTCTAAGACTGTGGCATTCAAAGCAGGTGGCCCTGACCTTTACAAGAGATGGAGATACAACCTCCGTAAAGTTATCAGACATGCCAAGAGACAATACATGTCCAAAATCAAGTCCAGACCAGCTGTCAGTTGTGGCAGGGCTTACATGCTATAAAGGGCTACAAAACAAAAGCTGGGCAGCATTGCCGACAACAGCATATCCCTTCCCAATGAGCTTAACGCATTCTCACGTTCACGTTTTGAACAGAAGGAGATTGGAATGTCATCACCCACCCCGATAGCCTCCAATGCACCTGAACCGAAAGTCACCGTTGCAGATGTAAGATTAGTCTTCCGGAGAGTGAACCTGTTGAAAGCATCTGGCCTAGATGGCCATGTCCTTAGATCCTGTGCAGATCAGCTGGCGGGGTATTTGCAAACATTTTTAACCTCTCCCTGCTTCAATCTGAGGTTCCCACCTGCTTTAAGAAGACCACTATTATCACAGTACCGAAGAAAAACAAGGTAACATGCTTTAGTGTCTACTGCCAGGTGGCTCTGACATCCATCATCATGAAATGCTTCGAGAGGTTAGTCATAGCACACATTAACTCCAGCCACCTGGACAACCTCGATCCGCTGCAACTTGCCTACCGCCTAAACAGGTCTATGGCAAATGCCATCTCCCTGGCCCTGCATTCATTTCTGGAGCATCTGGACAGTAAAGGCACCCACATTAGACTATTGTTTATTGACTGCAATTTTGCCTTAAATAAGAGAATTCCAAGCAAACTCATTCCAAACTCCTACACCTGGGACTCAAAACCTCCCTTTGCACCTGAATCCTTGACTCCCCAACCAACAGACCGCAATCAGTAAGAATAAGCAGCAACACCTCCACCATGATTATTCTCAACACTGGTGCCCCACAAGGCTGCGTCCTCAGCCCCCTATACACTCTGCATAGCCAGATTCTGCTCTAACTCCATTTGCAAGTTTGCAGATGATGCCATCAAGGTGGGCTGCATCTCAAATAATGATGAGTACAGGAAGGAGATAGAGAGCCTAGTAACATGGTGTCATGACAACAATCTTTCCCTCAATATTAATAAAACAAAAGAGGAGCAGTGGATATGTTCCTGTTTACATCAATGGCGCTGAGCTTGAGAGGGTTGAGAGTTTCAAGTTCCTCGGAGTGAACATCAGCAATAACCTGTCCTGGTCCAAACACATTGATGGCACAGCCAGGAAAGCTCACCAGCACCTTTACCTCCTCAGGAGGTGAAAGAAAATTGACATATCCCCATTGACCCGCAACAATTTTTATTGATGCACCATAGAAAGCATCCTATCTGGATGCATCGCAGCTCGGTATGGCAGCTACTCTGCCTGTGACCACAAGAAACTGCAGAGAGTTGTGGACACAGCTCCGCACATCACAGAAACCAGCCTCCACTCTACGGACTCTTGTCTTCACTTCTCACTGCCTCAGTAAAGCAACCAGCATAATCAAATACTCCACCCACCCCGGACATTCTCTCTTCTCCCTCCTCCCATCAGGCAGAAGATACAAAAGCCTGAAAGCACGTACCACCAGGCTCAAGGACAGCTTCTATCCCGCTGTTATAAAACTATTGAATGGTGATATAATACAGTGATAAGATGGACTCTAGATCTCACAAACTACCTCGTTATGACCTTACACCTTGTTGACTACCTGCACTGCACTTTCTCTGTAACCGTAACACTTTATTCTGTACTATGTTATTGTTTTAGCTTGTACTACCTCAATGCACTGTTGTAATGAATTGATCTGTACGAATGATATGCAAGACAAGTTTTTCACTTGATACATGTGACAATAATAAACCAACTTACCAATTTTAGCACTTGTCTTAGCCATGCATCTTGTGCGCCCAAACACAGACCCCATGAATTTGGAAGTGGGACCATGCTTGTGCTGAAGGGTCTCAAGTTGTTCCATTACTTTGTGATGTTCATATGAGAAGCTGGTTCAATGTCCACCCACTGACTTTAGGTGACCCATGAGGTTGCACAAAAATTGTAAAAAAGTATTTACAAAATACCTATTTTTGTTCAGGATAACATAAGCCACAGGAACCTTATATCTTTACCACTTTTCATACGCCAGTGAAGCAGTGAGCTTTTGAACTTTTTGAACAAAGTTTATGTTGCTTCATCATTTACTGATAACAAAATGATAAAAATATATCAGTTGTAATTAAATGAAGGCTATGAAGAGCACAGACCTTTAAAATCTTTCAATATGTCTTTTTGAGTAATATCTGCTTCTCTAACAAAGAGCATATATGAGACAGAATTTCAAAGAGTTTCATCATCAACCAGACAGAGGGAGCTGAGGACACTATCCTCAAGCAGAAGCTCCCAAAGTAAGTTGCAAAGACAGTGCCTTTCTGATGGTTCAGTGCTAATTTTATTTCTTAAGTTAAAAATTTCAGCTAATTGATCCAATCAGCACTACAGCAAATTTACATTTTGCTGGTACAGATTCATGATGCAAATTTCCTGTGGCTGTCTGCTGGTAGAAACATGTTATTTGTTAGTTTGACAAATTAATAACATGCATTGCATCAGTTAAATGGTAAAAGCTTCGGTATGAACCCTGAGAGATTGGTTTCAGCTCAGATTCAGACTGGTACTAAAAGAAATGTATGTATGATGTTTTCATGGAATAGATATCCTTTAAACAAGGAGCTAATTTAATAGTTTATTGGGAGGATATTTCCTGATGTAAGCCATACATGGGTTTTTAGGAGTGTGAGCAAAAAAGTAAAGAATTGTTTTGATAAAATCTTTGCAATTCCAGAAGCCTGAAAATTGTTGTTAGTCTAATGTTTCACACCAACACCAACTGTGCATTAGGTGGCACCAATGTCAGATATTAGTACAGCACTCACTTAACACCTGATTACTGCACTGAGGAAATTGCAGTGTGTGTGAGACTGTGAGTGTTAATCTGTTCAAGTCAGGGAAATAGCAATTAAAGTGGCAAATTCATTACTTCAGGAGGATGTTCGGGGCGCTAATGAGAGGTGGCATTCAGAAATCCTGAGGTACACTGACAGCAATTTGGCAGAGCATCTAGAATCCATCTGATCATTATTGGAATAAAAGCCAGACAGTGCTTCTGAAGGATGAGCCTTTTGGTCCTCAGACTGAGAACACCGGGACCTGAAATATTCCAGGGGAGCTGTTTCTGAGAAACATTCAGTTGCACATTACATTGAAATAGTGGACAATCAGCAATCTGTAGGCTATTGTTTTCATTGTTAAAGACTTTAATTGCAGTGCCCTTTATTTCAGAGGGTATGTTGTTTCCATTTTTTTTTCTAATTTATAACCCTTTGCCATATAAATTAGGCCCCTTGGGCTATATGGTATAAATGAAGTTTGCATCACTGACATTGTATTACCAAAGATATATGATTGCTGCTGTTCACAAAAAAAGGATTTATTGTACAGTGAGAGCCTCTGCCAGTGAACGGTCAGACTCGGTAACAAGTCTCTGTTCAATACTGAAGTCTCTGTACTCTTCCTATTCTGGTCTAGTGTACATCCCCCAACTACCTTTGCTCTATGACTGCCCACTATTCCTTCAGAATCCACAACTATAAGCCTTGGAAATCCTCTTGTACACCTCTACTGTACTCTGCTTGTTTCTTCTCATTAAGATATGCCATAACAGCTATCTCTTTGACCAGGCTTTTGCTCACCTATTTTTAAATATCCTTACAAAGTTCAATATCAAACTTTGTCTTATAGTGTACCTGTAATGTACTTAGGAACCTTTTGTCATCTCAAAGGTGGTTATGTAAATGCAAGCTGTTGATGTTAACAGCCTAGAGTGTAATAGCTTTATGATTGCATCTTGACACTTAATTTATGTAAGAACGGGGGATATTCCTTGTTTCTCTGAAATTAACTAAACCTTTAAAATTTGGGACATGCAATTCATGCTTTCTGTATCAATACATTTTAAACAAAGTACCTTTCTGGTGTGATTTTCTGCTGAATAGCAACAAAATTACTGCAGTTTTGAACAGAATGATTTGGCAGTGTGAAATTGATCAAGTATAAAGTGAATAAGAGCTGATTGTGTTTCAAAGCATAAGAGTACTTCCTCCAACCCCCACCTTTCTTCACATGAGGATCAGGAGGCCGATTTTATTGTCAAAATAATGATGAAACCAATGGCCAATATTTACTTATTTGGCAACTTCTGAGAGGGACATTCAAGCAATTAAATAAGGATATCAATAAGTTGTCATCTGAGAGGCATCTCTCTACAAATAGCCTTTCAAGAATGCAGTGCACTCTCTGTCTCATCAGTGAAATTCACTGAATGGTTTGAAATTATATCGTTACACAGTAGATGTGACGGCAAGTAATTACAAACCTAGTTATCCTTCTGTGGTAACCTCAGGGTACTGGGACCCAGTGAACAATACCACTGCATGTACTGTCATATTTGGAATAGTGCCATCTGTTGTGCAGAGGGATAACTAATGATAAGAGAAAAAATGGCTACTCAAATATCTTGCACACGTTAGACCACCTCAAGGTAAGCTGAGATTCTGCATTTATTAAGATTATTTGAAAGGCAGCATTATGAAACAATCACTCTCCTTGGCACCAGAAAATCATTCTTTCAGGTTTTCAGGTTCAAGAACAGCAACTTCCCTTCAACCAACTGGGAACAACCCTACTCACTAGAGTTTAGCAACACTATAACCACTTTGATCACTTTGCACTAAAATGAACTAATTTTGTTCTAATTGAGTTCTTTCTTGGAAAAATTGTGTTTAATTTATATTTTTCTTGTGAATGCTGCTTATATGATGCTATGTGCCTGTGATGCTGCTGTAAGTTTTCGCATGCATACATGTACTTGTTCATACTCAACTTTGACTTTGAATATATGAATTTCCCTAAATATGAATTATATGCCTATTTTCTTATTTATTCCTACTGTCTCATTTTTCTCATCTCAATGCAATATTACTTTTGTTCTCTTTCTTTCTTATTCTGTACTTCATTTGACATTAGTTTTACCCTTTTATTTTACATTTCTCTACAGTCCTTCCAATGTTTATCTTCCAAGTTTTAAATCTCATTGATTATGAAAATACTTGATTGGTTATGTTCTTCACTCTTCTGCCCAAATCCCTGTTTCTCTCACTGCAGATTTCTCTGCTCATAGTTCTGGTAACTTGGTGGCAAAATATTTGAGTATGTAGAGCAGAACATATCAAATGAATGTCAGATGCCATTTGATGCCCTGTTAAAGTAGAGACTAGTTCGTTTCAAGGAATTGTTTATTTCATAAATTTTAACATTAGTTTACTGACAATATGGTAGTTCCACCTTCTGTTTGATTTTAGATTTGGCAAAAGGTGGAAATCCCTTTCTCAAAACAAACTCTTAGAAGGGTTAGCTACCAACCATACTAATTCTGGCCATTCCTAGTACAATAATAGCTTAGAATTTGCACTTGCCATGAAAGTGTTGGTGGTCATAGTCATTACTCTGTGAAATTGACAGCAACATTTGACTTTGACCCACTTACGGTTTAATGTTGAAATCCAAAGAATGATGCCATTAAATGTCTTTGAAAGAGATATTACTGTCTTTTTCAGCATCGTACTGATTGTGATGGGTTAAATCTTGTAGGTAAATGCCAGCAACTGTGTAGTAAATTTGTACCAACTTCCAGCATAATTGCAGGAAGTTCACAACTTTGGCTTATGTGTACACAAATATAAAAGACAATTGAAAACTTGAAATAAAAACAGAAAATACTACAAATGCTCAGTAGATCAGGAATGTTGTTGGAGAGAGGAAGAGGTCAGTGACTTTGTTTCCCTCTCCATTGGTGCTGCTTGACCTGCTGAGTATTCCCTGTATTTCCCGTTTTTATTCCAATAGTGGAAGGCTTGAACCTGCTGATAGATTCCAGCCAACAAATCTGTCAGTGTGCTCTACAGCCAGACTGCATAGAGTCTGGGAAGTCTGCTGGCGGATCCTGCACCAGATTGGACCTGCTGCAGGTTCTGCAGGTTCATTCATTTCAATGGAGAATTTACAGTTGCACGATAGAAAGATAAGTTATATTGTTTGTAATTAATAGTTCTTCTAGTAATATTTTAAAAATTAAAAATGCTGCTGATTGTTCTTAGGTGATTTAAAAACAATAATTTTATTTTTAATTGGTTATTTCATTTTTAATTATTTTTGATTAATTCCAAAGCAATCCCAAAAGCTTGATAACTTTGATGGACAGCAAAACTGGAAGCATAGCTTTCATATCTGTTGAAGGTTTCCCAGCAGTTGCATGAATGGGTTTTGTTCTGATGCCCTCAACATGACCAGTTTCCACGTTGTGAGGCTCCAGCAATTTGCAGTGCCTTGCTTAATGAGTCCAAAACATGAAGGGCCAATAAGTTTGTCATTCTAGAGGGAAAACAGTTATGTTAACAGCAAAGAGGAGTCTGAGCAGTAAGAGCAGGCATCATCTGGTGCAATTAATGCTGGACAACCACTCTGCATCCGAAAAACTAAGTTTATAAACAGATACACAAGAGATGGCAAATGCTGTAATCTGGAGCAAAAAACTGCCGGAGGAACTCAGCACATCAGGCACCATCTGTGGAGGCTGAGGAATGGTCGACGTTTCGGGTCAACCCACTGAGTTCCTCCAATGGTTTATTTTTTGCTTCATAAATGGAGAATACATTCTGTCAGAATAATATTTGCAAATAATTTATTTTTTAACTTTGTTTGATTTCTTCAGAATATTTCAGTTTCTACCTTAATCCGCTAAGTTTCTCATTTATTTTGCCTTCTGTAAGATGATCTAGAAGTTAAACTAAACAATTGCTTTTTGTACTCTCAAATTTCTGTCTGTAAGAATTTTTCAATCTGATTGAAGAGAGTTTAATTTCATCTCTGTTAATGCATGCTACAGATCTCCTATAAAAGACACCTAATTGCAAATCACCATAGAAAAAAAATAAATCTATGTCAGAAAACTCACTTAATCAATGTAAGTGGGTTCCTTCAAGATCATTGGGAAGCACAGTCTATTTGTAGCTGACTTGAAAATCTGTATCATCGTACTTTCCCCTGAAGCCCCATTTTCAGTAATATTCTTATTCCTGGATAGGTTTCTGAGCATAACGTTCAAACTAGTCATTGTGATGTATTCACGAGTAGCTTGCTTAAATTTCCAAAGGGATGTCATTCACCTTTCCTCGTGACTGACCGTAACAGCATCAAGATGTAAGAAATAGGAGCCTGAGATGTCCCCTCAAGTCTGGTCTGTTGTTTATTAAGGGTGCAGCATCCAGATATTCTCTTCTGTTTTGCTGTTTCGTAAGGCAAGAGGACAAACTCCTAGCCAAGCATCCTTTATTGATGGCTAAAAACATCTTACAGATAGCAATGCCTATACAATATTGCTTCAAAATTTATTCCACATGGTACACATAGTTCTTAAAGGTATATACACACTAATCATGTAATACTCAGCTTCCTCCTGAAAAAATTAACAAACCCATAACAACAATAACTAATCTCATATTATTATTTTACAGATTACTATTTATATATGATGTAATTCTTTCAGATATATTTGCTCACCATCTCATGCACTCCTTGGTTGCACAAGCCAAATTTGTAACTTGTGAAAATTCCCTGAAAGCATTGGATTAAAATTTTCCAAGAAAATTCTTACAATATCTTTACAGTATACCTTGTCCAAGGTTTGTGGTACTAATAGACTCGTCTTGTATTCTTCCAATCCTACCTCCAACAGTAGAAGGGCCTGTATTGGCTCTAATCTAAGGGAATGTATCTGGGAAAGTGGTTGAAGATCTATAGGTGAGCATTTTGGTGATCCTGATTATAATTCTGTGAGGATTTTAAATCTTTGCTGGTCACAAGTAAGGTGCCAGATGGCTGGAGGAAAGCAGAGTTATGCTGGGTAATTACAGGCCAGTAGGTCCAACAACAGTGGAAGGGAAGTTATCGAAAAAAAATTCTGAGGGACAGGATTAATCTACCCTTGAAAAGGCAGGGGTTGATTAGGTATAGTCAGTGTGGTTTTGTTGGTGGGAGATCCTGTATGACTAGTTTGTTTCCGAAGTAACAATATATATTGATGAAAGCAGTGTAGTTGATGAAGTCAACATGGATTTCAGTAGGGCCTTTGACTAGGAACCACATGGAAAACTGATCCAAAGTTTAGAGCCCATGTGATCCAAGGCAAGTTGGCAAATTGGATCCACAGTTGTCTTCATAATAGGAGACAGAGAATAAGATGGTTGCTTTGTAATTGGAATACTGTGATGAGTGGTACAGTATACCACAGATATTGCTGCTGGAAACCTTACTATCGTACACATTAATGATTTGGATATGAATGTAGGAGGTATGATAAGTAAGTTAGCAGATGATATCAGAGTTGGTGGTGACAGTGAGAAGGATAGTTTGAGATCATGGGAAAATATTGATTGATTAATAAAGTGGGCAGAGCAATAGCAGATGGAATTTAATCTCACTAAGTGAGTGATGATGCATTTTGGGAAGTCGTTGGTGTAGGTAGATCCCTCAAATTGACAGAACAGGTAGATAAGGTGGTGAAGCAGGCATATAGGATGCTGGTCTTCATTAGCCATGGTATGGAATATAAGAGCAAGGGTGTCATGGTACAACATTATAAAACCTTGGTTAGACCCCAGTTGGGGTATTGTCTGCAGTTCTGGTCACCACACCATCAGAAGGACATGATTGCACTGGAGAGAGTGCAGAGGAAATTCACCAGCATGTTGCCTGGGGTGGAATGTTTCAGTTATGAGGAGAGACTAGATAGACTGTTCTTGTTTCCTTTGGAGTGAAAAAGGCTGAATGGGGACCTGATAGAGGTATACAAAATCATGAAGGGTATAGGTAGGCTGGATACTGAAAATCGTGTCCCCATAACAGAGATGTCTAAAACGAGAGGGCAGAAGTTTAAGGTGAGGAGTGAATGGGTTAGAAAGCACAGAAGGTTATGGATCAAGTACCTGAAAACAGGATTAGTAAAGATGTACTTGATAGTTCAGCCTGTTTCTGTGCTGTATAACTCTATGATTCTATGACTGAGTAGATGTGTTGCCCTCTTTTCACATACGATTGTGTTAGTATGTTCTTTGAACTTCCCTAAGACTTTGACAATATCACTTGCTTTCAGGAATCACCACACATTTCACACATAGAGCAACTGGCTGCAATCTCTCATAATTTTCCTGCTCACCAAATACCTTCTGTCTCCACCACCTTCTATTTTTATTCATCTATAGGGAGAACATTGTTCACTTTTCCTTTGCACGTGGTTACTGCCTTGTAACAATATCCCAAGTACATTGCTAGTGTAGAATCCATAGGTTCTTCTGTATATTGCTATTCAGTAAGGCAAGTAAGCAGGCCAGAACCTCCAGTCAAATATCCTTTACTGATGGCTACAGCTCCCAACAACACTTCCTGATATCCTATGGAATAACATTGTTAACCCCCCCCCCCCCCCACACACACACACACACACACACACAGAAGATGTAAACCGTTGGTAAGGTCACCACTTATATACACTTTATTTACACTCCCTGATTGTCCCTGAAACAACCTGAAACAAGGAAGTAGTTAAGAGAAAATAACATGGCTGATCTTCTATCTTTACACAAATTTCCTGTTCTATTCCTGTGTACCTTGATCTCTCATTCAAAAGTATTTATTCATCACCTACCATCTATTCCTGTTGACCTAATTAATATCAGACAGTAGTTGCAGAACAAAAACACAAGGATTCCCCAACTTTTTAATTATTATCTAATCTCAATAAAGCCATTTGATGTTGTGGTACTGAGGCTACACTCTGAGAAAATGATAATTAATAATAATCATATAACTGCCAAAATTTATCAATCGCCTATAGTCCATGATTTAAGAACAACCTGCTGAAGTTTTCCCACAGAATTAAAGTGGATTTAAAACATAAAATGTTAGCAAATAGTAGAACAAATAATAGGATCTGAACTAGTATGTGCAGCTAATGATTTCTGAATGTGGAATGTAGGTTACTCTGGGTAGATCTTCTTCTGTTTTATGCACTCAACATGTGATGTGATAATACTGTACATGCATGGTGAACTCTGCTTCTTAATTTCTGTTCCCTTGATTTCAATGGAACAGAGTTTGAAAAGCTGAGTTTTGCATACATATGTTACTATATTAGGCATTTAACACTTACAACCAAGGAAAATTTCTACCTTGTCATATCCTTACACCTTATTGTCTGTCTGCACTGCACTTTCTCTGTAATTGTAACACTATATTCTGCATTCTGTTATTGCTTTTTCCTTGTACTACCTTGATGTACTGATGTTGGGAAATAATCCGTATGGATGATATGCAAACAAAAGCTGTACCTTAGTACATGTGAGAATAATAAATCAATTACCAATTACCAATTAACCCTTGTTCCCTATAATCTTGCGAGTTATCAATATTTGCATTTATTTTTTATGGTTTCCAGCATTCAAAAATCATGTTTATCAGTTTTTTAAAAGCAAGCATTTTTGGAGTAAAATTCAATGGGACTGAAGAAAGATGTGGATATTCAAATATACTTCAATGCACCACTGCTGCTGATGCAATGGTGCCTGCTCATTCGCATGATTGTTACATTTATCCAGAATTAACTACACTGTTGAACGGCTGCACACCGAAGCCATTTTTGTGAGTGGCTTGTTGTAGGAGCAACTGGATAGGCAAAGACATATGGAAGATTGACACTAAGGGTGATTAGTGAAGCTTCTATCTGATTATACAATTGTTCTGAAATGTTTATTCTGTGCTGTGTTTTATTTGTATGGTAGTTTAGTGGTTAAGTTCCTGGACCAGCAGCCAGAGCACTAAATCATTGATCCAGAGACACATGTTCAAATCTCAATTTGGCAACTGGAAATTTAAAATTCTAGTAATTAAATCAATCTAGGATTAAAGCTTGTCTAAGTAATGGTAGCAATGATTGTTATTAAAACCCATCTGGCTCACTGATGTCCTTCAGAGGCAGATATCTGCCATCCTGACCCAATGTTAACCAAAATTAACCAAGTGCCTTCTTTGGAGCACTTAGAGAAAGACGAAAAATGGTAGCATCACTGGTAATGCCCAATGTGATGCAACTGAATTAAAAGTAACTAGACAGTCAGCAGCTGTAGGGAGCCAATGAATGCAATATTTGGTGCATGGGGGAAACCAGAGTATTATTTACTTGCATTTTCCCTTCCACTTCTTCCTCCTCTGCTGTATTCACTTCCTCTTGTTCCACATACCATATAACTGTTGACAAGAAGTATGCTCCACTGATAATGAGGACGTGCAGCACACAGAAGACCAGCATGAATATTGACGCTGGTCTGCCAAGTACTGCAGGGCTCCTTCAAAGTAAGGCAAGCAACAGAAGTGCTCGTTTAGCTTATCAATGGTTCTTCTCCGTTACACATCATGTAGCAATGTGGTTTTTAATGAAATATTGCATGAATTGCAAATCTGATCATGAGTTATGTTGTTACTAGACAGTCCTTGTTGCTCAGTAGCTGGCCTTTGTTCCTGCATTGCATCACACATGTAGATACCACCATGAGCTGCCACAAACTGAAACGTGACTACTGCCAGGTTATCAGGTGACATTGACCTTCGTAATGCACTGCCTACATGCACGCAATGGAAGCCGAGTGAATGGAGGCTTCAATTGGTTGCCTTTGATGAACTGTGGGTATCAAGAAAGCACCAAAGGCAAAGTGGAAAATCATTCCAAACTCTAACTCATTGCTGGCAGTGTCACTGTGTGGGAGAAGGTGGTCCTCTATGGAAGTATAAACTTGCACACAGTGGGCAAAATTTTGTGGTAAGAAACAGACAACCAGGAGGTGAAAACCTCACCCAAACTTTCTCTAAGCCAGTGAAGCATAATCTATGGCCATGGACCAAGTTCGTCTTGTGGCAACTCTTGGCTTAGCTCACTAAATAACTACCAAGCTTTAATATTCTACTTCACATCAGGGCCAAGGCACTTTGTGTGGTAGAATTTCTTCCATATTCTCCTCCCATTGCAGTGAGTAGAGACCACAGAGGAAGTGTTGGGAACAGACTGTGAAGATGTCAGAGATAAGGAGGGATTGAGTTGAGAGGTTAGAAAGAACTTAAAATAGAGGAGATAGCAGATAATCAGTGGGGGTGTCGGACTACTGCCCGAGAACAAGGTAGCATGCGACCGCTAAGGGAGAAGCAGTAAGGTTACCTACCCAGAGAAGGGATGATTGCTTAGACTCCTTTGCAGGCCCCTCAATACCGTTATATTTGCAGTAGGCACTTGCACAAATAGCATCAAATGAGCAGTGTTCAATGCATGATATCACTTCACATGCTGAGTTGGCTCTGTCCATTCACATGCCAGGCACATGGAAGTGTTGCCAACACTTTGCAATTTTTGCTTGTGGCCTGAAAATCGCACTGCAAGCTTTAAAATGTGGCTGTCATTGCTCTAAGTAGAAATGGATTAAAAGACGAAGAACATTGAGTAATTTTAGTCTGTAGAATTTCACATTTTAAACTGATGGAAGGTCAAAGAAGCATTAACTCTATCTCTCTCTCCACAGATTCTGTCTGACCTGCTCTATTTCAGATTTCCAGCATCTGCAGTTTTTAATTTGATTTCCCATATGTTCACCGGCCACTTGTCTTCACACACACAGACTGGTCTTCAGTGTGGTTCCAGCACTTACAGGTCCTCCTCAGCTTACAAACACTCAACTTATGTACAGCCCATACATATGAACGTGTGTTTGGGAGACCAGCAGGAAGGATTTACCGGCTGCTGTGGGACTACGGGAATCTTCTGCCACGTAGCAACTTGGTTCGCAGCCACATTTCCAATTTTCAAACTGTTCAAGTTATGAACAGTTCACAGGTACAGAAACCTGGGGACAACCTGTATTCTTTTTTCCTCATAGAAGTAGTGTCAACTTATTTTCTCTTAATAATGCCTACTTATCCCTCCAATTGTAGTTTTGTTATCATAGAATCATAGAATTGCCACAGCAATAAAGAAGACTATTTGGCCCAGCAAGCCCATGTTATGGCTATTGTCATGCCAGATGCATTATTTCCTTTTGAGAACCCTCTGTACTTTTCTTTTTTCAAACCAAGCAAACCCAGCAACTTAGGCATGGCAATAAGAAAGTTGCCAATTTTTTCATCATGCTCAGCAGACAGTTTGTGAAATTAGTCACAAGTGGGATTAGTGTAGATGGTTACAATAGATGGCATGGACATCGTGGGCTGAAGGTCTTGTTTCTGTGCTGTACAACTCCATGGCTCTATAAGGGCTAAAACAGTCAAAGATTCCTCCAGTGTGAATTGCTCAGGCTACGCAATGATAAATTGTTTGTATGTAATCCCTTTTGTGGTCAGTTGTTCAATGCCTCCCATAACAGCTGAAGATCCTTGCTCCTTGGTGGTTCATTAATTAATGGAACAGGAAGAAGTTCTGAAGATTTCACAACATGTGGAGTGGATCTGAAGTCTGCATTCTCCAAATAGTCAGCAAACCCTGCTGGAAACTCAATCCATTTTAAAAGAAACATGAATTGCTTGAGTAGGTACAAGGTTTAGAGGCCAAGGGTTTGAAAAGAGAACATTTGTAGTTTAAAAAAAATAACCCTAGACGCCGCTTACTTTATCTGAAAGGAAAGAAGACGCTGAGAGCAAGCACTGAAGGAAAACCTGAAGAAGTGTTGACAACTGGCTTATTCTCACTTCAGAGGCTTTCAGCAGGCTGTAATTCTCCAATGGCCTTCAGTGGAGAGCTCTCCTGCTATTTGCAGTCTATATATTACTGATTTTAAAGAGCTCTTGCTCTTTCCTGTGATTTAGCTGGTGAAGTGTGGAATAATACCTGAATAAATACAGCCAGGGACCACTCGTCGTCTTAATAAGTGTCTCTGAAATGTAATATTCTCTTATTTTAAATCTTAATTTTGTTGTCTTTGACCTGTTTTGATACTTTTTTTTTGTTTCCAACTTGCCTTTGTTATAAATTATTGATCTTAAGTTTCAATCAAATATTGATTTGTGGTAAGTGTTTCCAGTTATCAATTCAATGTTTCAATAATGGATAAATATAATCCTTGAAAGGTTACACTGATTCAAAGCAGGTGCACCTGGATTCTAAGCTATGTGTGAATGACACAGACAGGCAATGATATGGGGAGGCACGGTAGTGTAGCAGTTAGCATAACGCTCTTACGACTCGGGTGCAATTCCGGCCACTGTCTGTAAGGAGTTTGTACATTCTCCCCGTGTCTGTGTGGGTTTCCTCCGAGTGCTCCAATTTCCTCCCACACTCCAAAGATGTATGGGTTAGGAAGTTGTGGGCATGCTATGTTGGCGCCGGAAGCAATGCGACATTTGCGGGCTGCCCCCAGAACACTCTACGCAAAAGATGTATTTCACTGTGTGTTTTGAGTACATGTGACTAATAAAGAAATCTTGTATCTTCTCTTGGCTGTAGCAGCACATCTGGTTATTGCGTCAGAAAGTTCTACAGCACAGAAACCGGCCCTCCAGTCCACCGTATCCATGCCGAACATTGTACTTAATCATACTGATACCATTTACCTGGTTTGTAGCTTTCTATGCCTTGGAGACTCCAGTGCTTGTCTCAATTTTTTTCAGCATGTAAAATATTGACCAAACTGAAACAGATAGAAAATGATGATGCAGATCTTGAACATTTACATGACTGATCGAGTCACAGTTTTCTACAATTTTCTGGGATATGAGGCCCCTTCACTTGTCTGAGGTAATGTACCAACCCTTAAAAGCCAAGCAAGCAAAGACACAGGCTGTTGCTAATTCCACTTTACGAACCATGAGAGGGCGTGCACAAATGCCCCCAAAGCACAGGAACAATGAGGAACTGAATGGCACCTGGTCGGTTACAAATAAAACCTCTTTAACACTTGGTTTACAATTCAGAGGAAACAATCATTCATGTGTTTTTTTTGTTAGATAATCCCTCGGGATAGAGGATGACTTGTTTCCACTCTGGTGACTACTGAGGCCAACGTGGGAGCTACAGACTCTTTCACATATGGCACGGGAGATATACAACAGGGTGAGGAGACAGGTACCTTGTAAGTAGTGGGCTTCTTCTGCTGCTTACACAGGGCTTCTGTGCGCACACCATGCATGGTCTTGAAGTTCTCAATGCCATTCTGAATGCTCCTTCCCCACTTTGAGTGGTCATGGGCAAGAGGTTCACAGGAGTTAGAGGAGATGTTCCACTTTTTAAAGAAGCTTTGAGCACATCCTTGAGTCTGTTTCTCTGTCCACCTGGTAATCTTCTCTCACGACAGAGCTCAGAATGGTGTCTGTTTCAGAGTCTGGTGTCAGGCATGCAAACTCTGTGACCAGCCCAAAGGAGCCAATTGATGGAAGCCAGGGTCTCAAAGCCGGAGATGCTTGCCCGGGAGAGGAGCTGACAATGGTTCACTTCCCTACTTGTGAATGAGAGGATTTTTTGGAGGCAATGTTATTTCTAGTGCCTTGTGCTGCCTGCTGTATGGAGTTGAGCATGTAATCTCAATCATGTGGTACAGAATTACATATCTGTTGTTGTAGAAGATTATGGATAAATTACATGTACTGCAAAAAAATAAAATATTGTAGATACCGAAAATCTGCAATAAAATTTGCTTTCAGAAAATAATGCTGCAATAAAATCATATGTGTAATGCCTTCTGACAGACTGACAATGTGAATCTATTTGAACTGGCAATCGCCGTTGGCACAGTCCTATATCCTAAGCTAAGGTCTGTTCATTCTTACTGTATTTGTACTCTGTATTAACTGGAAACTATTTGGGAAATGATGGAGAGGTGCTTTGTTGTCCGTAATGTTGCTATGGATTGTACTGAAAAGCAGTTTTCTGATCAATCATGAACATTCTTTGTTTTAGTAATGCTGGATGTCATTCCTCTATACATGCCTGTCATAATTATGTTGTGCTTTCCAGAAAATAAATTGCACATTTACAACTGAATAATAGACCAGAACCCTAACCACAACACTTTTGACTGAAACAAACCTGAGGAGCATACAGTGATAAAGTCAGCTGAATACTTTCAGTTCAATGGAGAACACTTCATACGTGTTCACGTGAGACCTCAATTGCTTTCTTTTTATGGGATTTCACATGGCATAATAGTAGGCTCAGTTGGAGGCAACTACCTCTTGAAATGAAACTGCTCGGATCTGAGGGATCCAAAAGATATTGAGAAATTAAAGGTTACTGGCAAATCACAGACTTCCTCCACTTGTTTTGCATGCTTCAACAAATAGATCTAAGCAAATAATGTGTCATTTGAGACTATCAAAGCCCAATGTCCTCATTATCCATATTTCTTTTACATCGACCTTTGCTCATTGTTACGGGACAGAACAAATTTTCACACTTCTCCAGCAATGTCACTGTTTTTTATGTATGTATAAATTATCTTCTCTTCCAACAACATTACCTCTCTAAATGATTTGTAAATTTGAGGGTAACAAATTTATTATTTATTGTAATCTGCTGATGGATTTTTAAGCATCATGGTCTAGAAATTCTATTGTGTTAATGATTTATCTTTAAGCAATGCTTGAGTAATTCAAAGTGCAAAGTCATTCCCTCAGAAAATGTGGCAATTAGCTTGTTTCATGCTTAATGAAAACTTTGATCAGGTATGTCCTTGCACATAATGCACTTACACTTAGATCACATTGCTCACGGGAAGGCAACAATCCTTGTTGTTATCTCAGTTGGAGGTATTCCTCTGCAACTATAACATACATAATATATATAATTAGCACATTGTGTGTGATATATAATTAACACATCACACGTGACACACAAAGTAAAATAGGTCTTAATAGCAGGTGCTTGTTGGAATATCTTATTATTATATAAGGCCCTGGTAAGAATATAGCTGAAATATTATGGGCAGTTTTGGTCTCCTTACCTAAGACAGGATATACTTGTCATAGAGTGAGTGCAACAAACTATTAGACTGGGTCCTGAGATGGCGGCACTATCATATGTGGAAGGGATTGGGTCAACCAGGCCTGTATTCACTAGACATCAGAAGACTGAGAGGATATCTCATTAAAATGCACAAATGTTTGACAGTGTTTGTCAAGCTGGATATTGCAAGAATGTTTCCAGTCCTGGGGGGATGGTAGAGTTCTAGAACCATGATAGTATAGCAGTTAGCGCAATGCTATTACAGTGCCAGCGACCCAGGTTCAATTCTGGCCACTGTCTGTGAGGAGTTTGTACATTCTCCCCGTGTCTGTGTGAGTTTCCTCCAGGTGCTCTGGTTTCCTCCCACATTCCAAAGACGTACGGGTTAGGAAATTGTGGGCATGCTATGTTGGCGCCGGAAGCGTGGCGACACTTGCGGGCTGCCCCCAGAACACTCATTGCAAAAAGATGCATTTCACTGTGTGTTTCGATGTACATGTGACTAATAAAGATATCTTATCTTATCAAAGGTTACAGTCTTAGGATACAGGCTGAGACATTTCAGGCTGAAAACAGGGGAATTGTTTTCATTTGGGGTGGGTGGGGGTGGGGTGGGGTGGGGTGGGGTGGTGAACATGTGGGATTCTCTACCAGAGAAGGCTCTGGTGACCAAGTCACTGAATATACTTAAGAAAGAGAAAGATCAATTTCTAGACAAAAAAGACAACAAGAGATACAGAGAGAAAGCAGGAATATGGTGTTGAGATGAAGAATCAGCTGTGACTGTGTTGACTGGTAGAACAGGCTCTGTGAGTCAAATGACCAACCTCTGCTGCTGTTTTCCTCTGCATCTATGTTTCTTCCAATGACACATTAGATTTCAAATTTCAAATGATGCATATGATTCATGAGATGTATGTGCTTTGAGAGGAAAGTTTGCCTAATTTGACACACTTTTTTTAAGTGTTATTTTATTTCAGGTAAGACTTAAGAATTTGAACATTTTTAGAAATGACATCCAAAAATACTTCTGTAAAGCAAATTATAAGTCTGTCTACACCAACCAAAGCACTGAGGATAAGTATCTCTGTTGAAGACCATTATCATCTCTTGACTTGTCATTGCTTCTGTTGAACTGTTGCTTGTATGAAAGAAAACTAGGAAAGAAGGAAAATAGGTGTGATCCTCCTATGAGTCGTCATCTTAGCATGTGATGTCATGGATCCACAATTTCGAGCAGCCCTTGTAAAATCCCAATACTTCTAACTTTATTGCTGTAAACTTTCTGAAACTAAATAGCCAGATGACATTGAGAATATAAACAGAGTTGACTATGCAAGAGATCACTAATGTGCAAATTGGCCAGCAGATTCAACAGACAAGTCACTGTGAGTTACAAATATTCAGAACTTGCAAATCAATTTACTCCATTCTGCTGTTCATCTTGTACAGTTACATCCTACCTTTAGCTTCCAACTATTTTCAAGAAGTTGATGGACTTGTTAATTAATTGCCCGTTAAATTCACTGAAGAAAATTATGTGTGGCAATAAAGAGTGTAAGAACACCTTGAACAATTTGGTGATGTTTCCATGATGCCAAAACTCCTCTCTGATGCAGGAAAGGAATAAGTTAAATGCATTGATGTCATTCCTGCATGTGATAACTTCTTATTAATTATTTTAATAATATCAAGTTTGAAAGTTCTCCATTTTTGCTTTTATTTTCTGTTTCTTTTTTCTCTCTTAATCAAATTGTTTATCTCTCTCTCTTTCTCTCTCTCTCACTATTTTTCTTTCTGATTTAGTTCTTTGTCCATTAAAATTCAGCTGTTTTACTTTCCATCATCCCTTTCTTTATTGGTCCTTACTCTATTGTTAGCAACTTGCAAGCTGTGGAACAATAAAAATTAAAACTGAAGTGTGCAAGAGAAAGACCAACTAATGTGAACTTCATTCCAGCAAGATCTGGCTAAATAACACTTCATGTGTACTTACGCAAAATAAAGAAAATTCCAAAACATAAAGGTAATGGGCCAGTCATATTGTTCCTGCCCCACCAGTTCGGACTTCATTCACCCACAATAACCTTGTGGCTACACTTAACTTCTGTGACTGCACAAGTTCCAAGACATTGATGTTGTTGCTGTGGTGGAGATACTTGAAAGCTTCAAGTTCCTTGTGTAAATGCCACCAATAGCTTGGCCTGGTCCAACCACATAGATATGATGGCCAAGAAAGCACACTAGCACCTCTACTTCCTCAGGAGGCTAAGGATATTTGGCATGTCCCCTTTGATACTCACAAATTTTTATAGATGAACTACAGAAACCATCCTATACAAATACACCACAGCTTGGTAAGGCAACTGCTCTGCCTAAGACTGCAAGAAATTGCAGAGAGTTGAGGACACAGCTCAGTCCATCACAAAAACCAGCCTCCCCTCCAAGAACTCTGTCTGCACTTCCTGCTGCCTCAGGAAAGCATCCAACCCACCAATCCAAGTTCCCTCCCACCCCAGTCATTCTCTCTTCTTCCCCCTTCCATCAGGCAGAAGATATAAAGGCTTGAAAACACACACCAGCAAGCTCAAGGACAGTTTCTATCCCACTGTTGTAAGATTCTTGAAAGGACCTCTTGTACGATGAAGATGAACTCTTGACCTCACAATCTATCTCATCAGGGCCCTTACGCCTTATTGTCTACCTGCACTGCATTTTCTCAGTTATTGTAAACGGATGTTCTGCATTCTGTTATTGCTTTTACCTTTGGACTACCTTGATGTACTTATGTTTTGAAATGATCTGCATGGATAGCATGCAAAGCAAAATTTTTCACTGTTTCTCGATGCACATGACAATAATAAACCAAGTACCATGAGCCCACTGAATGTGGAGTGGGTCATGAGTATCAAGAAAGTCACAGATGGCTGAAACTATGTTCCCAACCGTGGACCATACTTGTCGTCATCTGATATTCAGATGGCCTTTTCACAGTTTCCAAATGTCTCTGATAAATTGTCATTTGGATACAGATTGAAAAATAATCTAAAAGATTAAAAATTGCTACACCCACTTAAAACATAAAACTGATGTTAATTATTTCAAAACATAAACATACATTGAAATAAAGCAAAATAGTCAAAATAATTACCTAAACTTGACTTTTAAATTAAGGTCAATAAATGTGGCTCTGCTAGATGCGTCAGCTATGGTTGGCGTAAAGTTGAATGTTCAGAAATGAAGTACATCCCACCCCTCAGCACAGTAACTTATGAAATGGTGCTCAATTCAATGGTGAATACAGAGACAGAGCAAAGAGAACAGGTAGGTGCCTGTGCATCTGATCTCGAGTGTGTTCCCAACTTGAAAAAGAATTCTTTTCATATCAGCAGAACAATTTTCTGGCCCAAATGAATAAAAGCCATGCTAATCAATTGTAAATTAAACCAGCAATTCAACTATTTTTTATAATTACCTTGTGATACCATTCCTGTTTAAGAACCTCCTCATTCATTTCTTCCATCAGTACCCATTTAAAGTAGGCAAGTAATTTTATTCATGAAAATTACACTCCACGAAACCACAGGAACAGAGCAAGAGCTACTTCTGGAGAAAAATTCCCAAACAAAGAAGATTGTGAGAGACAGATATCTCAACCAAGGATTTCAACAGCAGTGATGACAAATCAAAGGATGTCAACAGCCTTGTTATCTTTGGTGCTCTATTTGCTATGGACAGGCTTCCGTTATTGTTTACCCAAGAATTTTGTTTGAATATAAATTGTAAAAATCTATAATTTCTGAACTTTTGGATAATGTAAAACAATTACTTTTAAGAAATAAAAACAAAAGTATGTCTAATTTTTGCTAACAAGATGAGATTGTTAGCTCTTGCCAATAACAAAACCAGATGAAAACTTAATGTACTGAAAGCAAAAATATAGCACATTTTCTGGAGTTTAATTTGCTGATGAGGACACTTAATAGCTTTTATAATTAATGGTACCACATCAAGACAAAGGGACAAATGCAAAATAATTAACTACATTTAAGAAACTAAACAGTTATAAAATGACTGAGTGGGTGACTCAGAAAATAAAATTTCCAGTCCCTTATATGTAAATGGCATCTTGAGCACTAAATTTTGTATTGAACTCAAACGGTTAATAACAAGACCAACCTTGAAATGAGAAAACTGTTGTGCAGACAATAAGCTTAAACAAATACTAGAAAGTGGCTTTACATTATCTGGATGACAGTGCTTTGCTTCTCAGTAACCATTCGTTATGTTTTGGATTGATTTATCTGATATTTTAATTATCCCAGATGATCTTTGAAAGATACACCAACAAACTCCTGCCCAGAACAAACACCAGGTAAGCAAACAATCAATCTAAATAATTATTAACCCTTAAAGGTTGCAGTGCCAGTGAAGAATTAACACTTCCAACAAACAATGCCAACTTGAACAGGGATCTGTATTATGTTACATTTAAACAAAAATTTACAATGACAGTTTTCCCATTATGTGATGCATAATATAGTGCCACTGTCTTTTCTGTACAGTGAGTGTTGGGGAGGTACAAATGTTTATTTGGTGCCGATGTCAAATCAATGCTGCTGTAGTTAATGTTCCAACTGGAAAAAGGAGCCAGGAAAAGAAAACGAAACATTCATTTACATAGTGCTTTATTGGAGGCTTCAGAATGCCTTACATGTTTCCTGTAGAATTTGTTAGAAATTCAACTGCGTAATATAAAGACATTATGCGTTGAAACAATAGCTTAAGCACATAAAAAAATATGGTGTGCACTTCATTGCAGTGCAGACTGGTAAATTCCATCCCGATATTCCATGCATATGGCATGTGTTTCTGCTCAGTTTAATGAAGAAGGCCTGGGATTTACTATATTCATGAACACATTGTACACATTGTGTATAAAGGAAATCTGATCCCTCACAAAACTGGCCCAGATTACTGCATACCACCACTTCCGTGCATGTTTACAAACGCCCCAGAATTTCTCGTCCAGTGACTTCATCAAAATTTAAAAATTTTAGGTGGCCAGGCACATGAATATTACATTTCTAATGTTAAAATAAACAGATAATGTGATCAGTGTTTTTACATAATTTAACATTCCAAAATCCAGTACAAAGAAGTCCCTGTATGTGTCTGAGCAGATATGCAGGGAGGTCAAGAGAAAGCAGTTTGTCTTGGGAAGGAAGGCAGGATGAGTTACATTAAATTTCAACTCATTTGATACCCCAGTAAATTTTCTGTTCTATTGATTTCATGGAAAATTAAATTGGTGAGGTGCAGAATCAACTGCTGGTTTAGTTTTGCATGTTTGGTACTTGCAGTCGAGGTAAATTTTACTCTCTCTGTCTTTTTTTTAGATAAGATATCTTTATTAGTCACATGTACATCGAAACACACAGCGAAATGCATCTTTTGTGTAGAGTCAGTCACCAGTGGGATGAGTGTGAAGAAAAAACTGCTGCTTCTTCATATGTGGGATAAAAAGCATTAGCTGTAGCATTTGTGTTTCCACCATGTGGAATCCATTTACTGTACGGCATTAAGGCTGAATTATACAGAATTTTCAATTGAAATTCAATATTCCCAAGGTCAGTGAGAAGAGCTGAATTCACTTTTGCTCCGTGGGGTGAATAAAATAGAACCCATGTCATATGACACAGTACTGACATGTCACTGCTGCAGAAAAACAACAAAATAAGAGGCACTAAGTCTGCTACGTACATCTCTCACCACAATGGTAATCATGATGATTAAGTTAAAGTCACTACCGCTGAAAGGTTTAATTAACACTCTGATCAAGTTCTCCCAATCTTTACTTTCGGGAAAAGGAAGGAGTTCCTCAAGGAGTTTCTAGTAGGAGGGAGTTGCACTCTTCATCATTTTTAGCACTAATGGATACACCTGCACAATGTCCAGCTTGGCAGCTCCTCGTAGCTCTCAGAATGTTGCCATGGCAATGCTGTCAGGAGAGGGAAGGAAATGAAAAACAAGGTTAAGGTAGAATGATGCTGTTTCAAAAAAAAACACGCACGTATAGATTGCTGTCAACACATCACCAATGCTCATGGGTCTAAGGGTATGAGTGTAATTCAGCCCTTTACAGCTGTGCTAGAGTTTAAGTGCTCTGCTGTGTTGTGCCTCTTGTTTCAGAAAGCTCTCTATCACGTTCAGCAGTCCCACTGGCCTGCAGACTAATTACCACACAGCAAAGATTGCACTTGCCTCCACCACACAGGAGGGATTTGAAGGTCAGATTTTTCTATTTACTTTGTGGACTATCAGTGTAGTTGCAACACAGTTACAATTATATTTTGTATTAATGTAATGTAAAAGAAAGCTGTTGGACAGCTTGATATTCAACTACCTGAAAAACTGTAGTACTCGTCTGCCAGTCTCAGGAATCAACAGGCCAACAATTTTCCAGCTATTTTCTCCCTTCTCTCTGTAGTTGTTGCCTCATGTCAGTCACTCAGTGAGCAGTGATCTTTGCCACTTATCAAGTATAAACATGTCCTATTTGACAATGGTGAGAAGAAGGCATCAAAACAACTTCATTCCAAAACCTGCGCAGGCATTATTTCAAGCATCGGTCACTGGACAGTAATCAAGAGTGCCAAACACAGTTGTCAGCCCCCCCTTTTGTTCAGATTATGTGCAGCATTCCCGATGAACCCTTTATGGTTAGCCAATTCTGCACCAGTATTTTCAAACAGGAATGACTTCTAGCCACTTTAAACTGACACCAAACAAAATAGGAATCTTCCCAATTAAACAATGTAGATTGTCTGGAAATTAATTTTGAGCTAACCTCACCCTGAAATTAATTATTTATTGTTTTCAGATGCCTCATTTGGATTGAGAAGCTTTGACTGCTTATCTAAAATTATGTGATCTGGTTTTGAAGATCAAGATGAAACAATCTTGATGCTCACTATGTTGCTGCTTCTTCACTTTCAGAACAGAAATTGGTAAGATAAGATAAGATATCTTTATTAGTCACATATACATCAAAACACACAGTGAAATGCATCTTTTGCATTTTTTGTTCTGGAGGCAGCCCACAAGTGTCTCCATGCTTCAAGCACCAACATAGCATGCCCACAACTTCCTAACTCGTACACCTTTGGAATGTCGGAGGAAACCAGAGCACCTGAAGGAAACCCACACAGACGCAGGGAGAACATACAAACTCCTTGCAGACAGCAGACGGAATTGAACCCGGGTCGCTGGTGTTGTAATAACGTTACACTAACTGCTACACTACTGTAAGGCTAAGAAAGGATACATTCAGCTTCAGGAAGAAATGAGAAGGGTATGTAAAAATAGGAAAGTTATTTTAATCAAAATCTTCAATCAACTCACTGGAAACTGTGAATAGCCCGGTAGTTTAAACTCAGATTTGGTTGGTGAATTATGTCACTGTTTTTTTTGAGCCGATGCATCAAGGAAGCCACAAGAGGCAACAAGGATAACAACTTGCATTTTATAACTCCTGTAGGAAAATGTACCAGAGTGTTTCACAGAGGTGTCATCAAATGAAATTGGATGTCAATACAAAGAAGAGCAGATTTAAACCTTGATTAAGTAGAGATCTTAAGGACAAATAAGGAGATGGACAGACAAAGGGGAGGTGGCAGTTAATTCCAGAGTGTAGAATCTTTCCAGGTAATCCATGACCCTCAGAGGTGGGGTGAACAAGAAGGAGACAAAAACACAATAGGGAGGAAGGATGCAGGGCTAGAGAAGGTTAAATCCATGAAAAGATTTAAACAAGAGGATAACGTTTTCAAACTGGATGCACTGAAGGACCAACAGCCATCACTGGTGAGAAAGAATATCGATGAGCAGGAGCAGGTACAGAATGGGAAATAGGCAGAAACATTTTTGTCCAGGTGATCTTTACGGAGAGCACTAGAGTAGTCTTGCAATGTCATTGACGTGAAAGTAGTATGTCAAGTTATAGGGTGAGGTGCTCAGCTCAGGCTTAAATAAGATTCCAAAATTTCAAGCTGCCTAATGTGGAAGCTGACCTATCTGTTGATGAAGTTAATGACAGCTTGTAGAGGTGTAAGTGGACAATAAGGCCTATAAGCAATTGATATGGACCTGATAACTTTAGCAATGCATACCTGAGCCGGCTATGCACCAGTATTATTCAAAACTGAACCCCCAGAATTTAAGGGAATTAATATATTTGTCATACCAGGATGATTAATCAAAGTGGAAGAAAGTAGATATTTTGTCGGTGATCTGAGTTTCAAGGGTGGAGTGAAGGGAGCACTTAAGCAAATAGGCAGCCATAGAACTATTGTTGCAAATGGTAAGCCAAAGGCTAGTGATGTGCAAGTGCAGTTGTAATGAAGAGACCAGAATTAGTGATAAAGATCATGAGATTGTGACATGAGTTGCATGGGGGGGGGAGAAACAGGGAGAAGATGGAGGGGTGGGGGTGAGACAGGATGGCTTTCAATAGGCCAAAGAAAATTTATACAGAGAAGTATTCTCTCAGCATCCACCTTGTCAATGCCCCTCAATCTTATAAATTTTCACATCTCATCCTTCCAAACTCCAATGAATATAGGCCAAGCTTTTCTTCATACATCAGCCCCTTCATCTCAGGAATCAACCTAATGAAGCTTCTTTGCATTGCATCAAATGTAAGTACTTCCTTAAATCAGAAGAACAAATGGTCATTAAGTCGGAGAAAAGAGAGCTGGATAACTGATAACTTTCAATGACAGAATTACTCAGAAACTCAAGGAAGAGAGTGTAGGTCATTGAGAAACTCCTGGGAACATAAGACACAAGGGCAGGAGTAGTCCATTTGGCCCCATGAGTCTGATCCATCATTTAAATGATCCAATCTGGGCCTTGACACAATTGTGCCGCTCTCTCTCCATCCCCCTTGACTCCTATGTAGTTAGTCTCTGCCTTGAATATTTTCAATGACTCTGCCTCCACAGCTCTATGGTGGCAAATTCACCATTCTCTGAGAGGATAAATTCCTCCTCATCTGAAAAAGGTATCCCCTTACTCTAAAACCATGCCCCTAGATCTAGGGTATCCCAACCAAAAGAAGTATTCTCTCAGCATCCACCTTGTCAATGCCCCTCAATCTTATAGATTTTCACATCTCATCCTTCCAAACTCCAGTGAATATAGGCCAAGCTTTTCTTCATACATCAGCCCCTTCATCTCAGGAATCAACCCAGTGAACCTTCTCTGCATTGCATCAAATGTAAGTACATCCTTCCTTAAATTTGGAGACCAAAACACATGACACAGTACTCCAGTTACATTCTCAACAAACGCTGTAAATTTGCATCAAAACTTCCCTATTTTTAAACTCTATACCCTTTCAATAATGGCTATTGGGCTTTCTGATTACCTGCTGCACCTGCATGCTAACCTTTTCTATTTCATGTATCATGAACTCCATACCTCATTTTGCTACAGCATTCTATGTTTCATTCCCTTAAATAATATCTATTTCCCTTCAGAAGCTATATTTGTGTTTCTTTGTATGGATATAGAGAATGCCAGCATGGTACACTAAGGTGATTTGAAAGGAATTGAGTTGGATGAAACAAGATGAGGTACTCAAAGGAGTACTTCTGCTGTATTGTTGGTATGATGGCAGAAAATGGTGGAAAATATGGAGAGATTTGGGAAATGGGCAAGAATCTTGTCATCTGGGCAACAACGTCCGTCAAAACCAGGATACTGACAATCAACCAAAGCGGACACAAAGGATTCTTGGTCTGCAGGCATGGTCCCAGCAACAGCAGAATGGGAAAGGACGTTGCTGAGGTTAACAACTAACAGGTATGCCAAGCAGAAAGTTTCACAAGAAAATACGGGACAACTGGTTTATCTCCTTATATTGGAAGCATACCAAAATCTCTACAGAAGACAGAGAGAGTAGCTTTGGGGTAATTCAAAGGATTTTAAGCCTGGATCAGGAGAAGAAGAATGGTAGGGATAAGGATAAACAAAGTATCCAAAAGGAATGAAAAAGGAAAATAGAATTAATGAACGACAAGAAAGGCAGGAATCAGGAGAATAGGGTCCATTAGAGACAAAGATATAAACATGAAGGAGACAGAAGGAATGTGCTTGGATCCAGAAAGGTAAAAAAATGTTCGCACATATAGATACAGAGGGAATCGTCATTACCTATTGCTAACCGAGATTGGAAGAGACATGTTCTGGCCATAAACGGAGGACCTTATGCTTACTCCAGATGGCTTGTATTGAATAGATTAAAATAAATGCTCATCTTGATTTGGTACGTGTTAAAGATCCAGTAGCTGTACAAGGCACAGATATGCCAGCAACCCAAGTAAACTGCAATCAGAAAATATTGATGCTTGGTATGGTTTTGCAAAAACCTGGAAAAACATTTTTTTTAACTGGAACTAAGAATAATGGTAAAAAGGATGTAGGTATTTTAACAGCAAGAGGATAGAGGAGAGATGAAAACCAACAAAGATGCAAAAATGCATGAAACTGGGGATTAGCAAAAAATGGTAAATATTCTCTTTCAGTATTCCAAAAGGAAGATATAAGCAAAATGCTCATTTCAGACAAGAATACCCTAAAAGATCAATTGCTGTTACAAATGAGATGGAAGTCCCAGACAGATATAATGAGCTCAAAACAAATAAATCAGACACATTAGACATACTCGCAATTCATGTGAAATAATGGAATCAATAATCAAGAATAAACTTAAGGATCATCTGAACAACAATAAACCTTGTTATATGCAGGAAGCATAAATTCAGAAGCACTTTTCTTTTTCACTTTCAGCTCGATGCAAGTTGTCTTGGTGATTGCATGAACTCAGCCACCAATCTGCTTTAATTCAGCTGGCACCTGTCCATTTATGGGAGTATGATTTCCAGACCCAAATAGCCACCTTCCCTTGGTACATCTCCTGCAGTACAAACAACTCTTCACCTTCAAAGCAATAGCATCTCTAAGTGTCTTCTCAGTGCCATTATTGTAAATAACTCCATTCTGCTACCTACATCGCTATTTTCTCTTTAATAGGAAGCCTCTTTATTTCCTGGATATGTTTTATGTTCACAAGCTGCTGGTTTATCTCTCTGTGTAATATTTTTTAGAACTTGTTGTCAACAAAATGAAGAAGTAGCTTTGCCAAACCTACAAGTTGGGACAGGGCAATTATTTTACCTAAACTATGTTCCAATTACAGAGGTAGGTCCAAGAGGGAGATTCTGATGAGGGAGTTTAAGCAACTAAGAGGCTAAATTGAAAAGCAGAACCACAAAGGTAATTATTACTAGATTGTTTAATAGGATGAGGGAGATGAATGCATAGCTCCAAGGTTGGGCTGTTGTATGAAATAAAAGTGAAACATTTAAAACGAAAAGTTAAAAAGATAAATCTAAAGGTGGTGTATCTAAATGTGCAGAGCATCCATAACAAGGCGGCAGAATTAACACCACCAATGGGTGTTAATGGGTATGATGCGATTGCCATTACCAGACATGGCTGCAGGGTGACCAAAACTGGGAGCTAGATATCCAAGGATATTCGACATTTAGGAAGAGCAAGCAAAAAGGAATAGGAGATGATGTGGCATCGTTACTAAAGAATGAATTCAGCGTAATAGTGGAAAAGGATGTTAGTTCAGAAAATGAAGTTGTGGTACTTGTGTGGAGCTAAGAAAGGGCAAAGGAGTGGCGAACATAGAAGTGAGTTGGTTTATGGCCTCTGCTATTTAAAATATATCAACGTGTGGCAGATGTGGTACAATGTGGATGAAAGTGAAGTTATTCACGTTGATAGAAAAAACAGGAGTGATATATTAGTTAAATGGTGTTAAATTGGAAATTTTTGATGTCCAAAGAAACTAAGGTATTCTTGTATACCATTCACGGGAAGCAAACATGCCAGGTGAAGCAAGCAGTTTAAAAGACAAAAGGAAGAATATATTTCACTTGACAGGACGTCTAGAACAAGGAGTCAGTCTCAGTTTACAAGACAAGGGATTTTGAATTGAGATAAGGAGGAATTTCTTCACATAGAGGGCAGTGGACCTCTAGAGTTCATTGCAACACAGTGCTATAGAAATCAAGTTGCTGAATATATTTAATAAGTTAGATAACTTTCTGGATACAAGAGGCATTTAGGGGTATGGGAGAGTGTGGGAATATAGTATTAAACTAGATAATCAACTGCATCACATTGAATGAACAGCAGGCTCGAAGTGCCAAATGACCAATCCTGTTCTTTTTCTGTTTCTCTGTTTCTAGATGAAGAGAGACATTGTTGAAGTTATGCATAGGTTTTATAAACATCTGCTGATCCATATCTTGCAGCTGCACAATTTAGTGCAGAGTGCAGTACACCCACGACCATTTTGAATACCCTGCTAGTGCTTTATAATGGACATCTTCAAACCTGTCTAAACATCTGAAGCACACCTTCAGCTTGCTGAAAACTTATTCAATCACACACCCAGTGATCAGAAAGTTTTCACTGGAGTGGCTGAGCTTCTGACAGATGATATCAACTAACTTTAAACCATGTGTCCCTGTTCCGTAACACTCACCCTTCAAATATGTTCAAACGCCAAGAGAAGCTGTGGTGCTGACACTGTTGCAGGATAAATGCACCACAGCAGTTGCCCTGGACTCTCCCCCACACCTTTCATGGTTGCACATTAATGGAAGAGAAACCTGTTCAGTTTACCATACTCCTAAAATTCCACACATGCGCTAACAAAGATGCCCTCCAGTAGGAATCCGGCTAGAGACATAAATTCAAGCAACCTGTCATCCTGATTGAAATCATCGAAGGTTGTTTACAAATCAACCTGTCTTAGGAAAGGATCTACCAGGCACAAGTCTGATACATCTGTTTTCTGACAACTAAGAGATCCTCAATATGTCTCCAGTGGCAAAAAAAACAAGCTGCTGGGTCTTGACCCGAAATGTCAACTATCCCTCTGCCTCCACAGATGCTGTCTGACCTGCTGAGTTCCTCCAGCTGCTTGTTTTTTGCTCCGGAGCCCAGCATCTGCAGTCTTTTGTGTCCCCGTGTCTCCAGTGGCACCCTGATAGGATCCAGCAATGAAAGAAATGAAAAGCATGGTGACTGTACATGACGATGCGTGGTTGTCAGGTGCAGCAGATAACAGGTCTGTTTCGGGGAGGCTGTCACCAGCTAATGTGATGACTGGAGTCTCTTGAAACATTGTGTTCTGAGGTATCAAGGAAAGCCAGCCCTGCCTGTACACCATATTTCACAGATTGATTGTAGGGGAAACTACAATTAATTTCCCTTTCCACTGCTCTCCTCTCTGCTCTTTCATTCTCCTCTGTCTACCTGCATGCCTGCCAGGATATTAGGTGTCTGTCTGCAGCTGGGTACTGGAGACCAGATGTGGGGCTGGGATTGGGAGCTGGAGAATGGAGCATAGCCTGAAGCATGAGTGGGAGGGTGGGGAAGAAGCAAGGGTAGCAGTAGAAGAAAAGCAGCGCTGTGCCTGACCCCACTCATGTGGGTATGTGCACTGCTATGTGGCACCAATGCACTTGCCCACACACGTGTGAGCAATGGTACCCATGCAGAAGTCCCTGGTCTCCAGTCATCTTGGTCACCTTTACAACTGGATCGAGATCAAAACAGAAAATGCTGGAAATTCTCAGCAGGTCAGGCTGCATCTGTGAAAAGAGAAATAGAGTTAACGTTTCAAGTCAAAGACCCTTCCTCAGGACCAACTGGATCAAGGTCTTGCACTGCAGTAACTGGTGTGTAATGGCTAACCCACATTAAAATAAACTGTGCACAGACAACTTTTGCTCCACAGTATGAACGTCAGGACCTGGAATGTCAGAATTCTCATGGGCGATCCCAACAGTGACATACCTGGACACTGTTCTGCTCTTATAACTCAGAAGTTCAGATAGTTTGACATTGCTGCCTCGAGTGAGGGTGAATAGCCCAGATGAGATTGAGGAGCTAACCAATCACAAACAAAATGAGTTCCTGCTTTGGAAGCTCCAGCTTTCCTTAAGGAAAAAGAAATAGCTCTGCGGGGACCTGAAGGCAGAAGACCCATGACCTGAGAACACGTGCTGGTTGAAGAGAGCACAAAAGGCTCAGCAACTCACTGACAGCCACAACATGCCTGACATGCCTTGCAATGTAAAAGCCATCCATGGCCCAAGCATGCAATCCTCCATCACAATGAGAGCCAAGAATGGGGATGAATTAATAAGAGACTGAAAGGCAGTCAAAGCCAGCAGGAAGGAACACTTCAGAGACTTCAACCTTGACCATGTCCTTGGTGTGAGGTCCTTCGATCTATCCCACAGCAATCTACTCATTTCAGCCTGCCACCACTCTTCAGCAACAAGAAGTCACGAAAAGGTCACATTCCAGCTCAGAAGTAAAAAGACGTTAGGAGCGGACTGTATCCGTGCTGGTATCTGGAAACTCAATAATGAAGAAATTAATTCAAGAATCCACAATCTCATCATCCACAAGTGGGAAGAGGATGATCCAGCAGGGGACTCAGAGATGCTGCAATCATGACCATCTTCGAGAAAGAGACAAGTGGGGAACGTCTGTCACAGGGAAAGTCATCTCCAGGGTCCTCCTTAACTGCCTCAGGAGCTACCTCCAAGTGAAGGCAGACATTGCTGATGAAATTCAACACAGCATTCAGTGTGTCAATTGAGGTAAAGGGTATTTGAAGATCAAGAGCTCAGACCTGGCACAAAACTTGTGGTCTACTGGACAGGACTGATCCCTGATCTCTTCTGAGACACAAGCGAAATACAATAGGAAATTTCAAGACTCTGGAAAGATGCCACCAATGTTGTATCTGCAAAATCTTCAAAACTCACTGAAAGGACAAGCAAACCAATGTCAATGTCCTCTTCCAGGTCAATATCCCCAGCACTGAGGTCCTAATTACACTCAGTCAATGATATCTGGCTGACCAAGTGGTTTGTGTGCCTGACACCAGATTCCAAAAACAGACACTCTATCTGAGCTCTGAGCAGAAATGACCAGACAAACACAGGAAAAGGTTTAAGGAGTTTCTTTGTAGAAATGCAACATTCCCACTGTTGTCTGAGAGTCTCTGGCCCATGACCACTCAAAGTGAAGAAAGATCATTCAAGATAATATTTAGAACCTCAAGTCCATGCATTAGATGCACACAGAGGCCCTGAGGAAGCAGTACAGGAGTGCACCATCTCACAAACTACCCCTCCACTCATCTCCTGCCATTTCCTTGCCCATCTGTGGAAGAATATATGGTTGTCACACTGGTCTCATTAGCCACGCCAACCTCCAATACCAGAATGGAAGCAAGTCATCCTCAATCCCAAGGGACTGCCTGAGATGATAAAACTACTGCTCATGTTGGTGTTGGCGATAAGGTTCCTCATCTGAAATCCAATGTAAAGAGGGGATTTTTTCCACCTATCACTACATGATTCAGAAAATCTCCTGGTACTCTCAGCAAATATACTATAAATAAATCCTTTCCACTAATAAGTAAGGAAGTCCATGGGAGTAATCACAGTTTATTGCAATACATCCATGAATTAAAATCAGACCTTCAACTGTCTTGCTTTCAGTTGTGAGTTTCAGGAAACCTGGGGACCCTATGCATGTGATACTAAACTTAAAATTGTTGAAATTTCATTATAATTGTGTGATTACCATATGTTAATACATAGCTCACTTCTACTGAACAAGATGCAATCAACCTACAAAATACATCCAAGTAAGACGAAGAGGTCGAGAATTTGGAATTGGCTTCCTGAGGCTTTCACATTATTGTTATTTAGCCCAAGCTTTGCCCCTCCCCTAACTCCCCACTATGGATCCAAATCCAAGATTCTTATGTTTAACATCAAGCATTTTGATATTTGGGAGTTGATTAAGAACAAAGACCAGTCAGATATGGAACCATACTTGAACTTTCCCGCTTCCATCTTTTTTTTGAAAGGAACTGAGAATTGAACAGATAGTTCAATCTTGCCTTGCTTATTATTTTGAAATTTAAGCAGAGTGCAGTTTTTGTCTCTTCATTGTCCTCAAATCCTGATTCAGTTTTGTACTGAATTGCCAGAAAGCATGTTTTTCTTTTTATGAAAATGATTGTTTCCTGTTAGGAACATTTACATGAAATCATGGTATTAAGTTCTGGTTACATCAGTCTCTACAGAATGTACTTCAATTTCCACTGAGGAGTAATTGGACTTAGGGAACAGAGAGAAAAAGGCACTCAACTAAAAATCTCTTTACATATAATAACATTACTAATGGGTAGCATACCATGGTTACTCAATATCTTGGATTTTGAAAAAAACTGGCAAAACTGCAACATAATCTTTGAAGAATCATGAAAAATTACCATTAAAGTGAGGCAGCATGGGAAAAAAGAATTAATAGACCACCAGCATGATAAAAACATCAGTTTTATAGTTAAGTTGAGTTTCTGTTGATTGGAGTGTTTACTTTTGAATTAAATCAGTAACTGAATATCCCAGACAATTTTGTGAGTAAATGTATTGAACACCTCACAATTATGTAGCGTTGTATTTTCTTTTAGCAATGTTTCACAGTAATTCACACTAAAGTGTTGATGCTGAAGAGCAGTCTCAATTGTTATGCTCAAGTTCTGTTTCTTGTCTGAGCTGAATTAACTAAACACTGTGTTAGCAACAATTGCGGAATTGTGGCCAGTGAACAGAAAAAGAATTATCTAGGATTGTACTTTCTCTTGCTGTCTGACTGTCTGATATGCTTGTACTCCAGGCTCAGGTATAAAGACTGCCTACTTGAGTAAGACCTGCAGAACCTAGCTTTGTTAGTAATTAGAGCTTTCAGCAGAAAATAAAGTGAAGGGGTGGCTAGAGATTGTGGGGAGGGGAGAGGGGTTGCAGAAACAAGAAGTTAGGTTAAACAAAAAAGCCAAGGGAAAGGGCTTAACTCCACAAATGGACTCAGAGGATGGTGATATTGCTGGCACAGACCCCGTACATGTATATTTGATGTAAGGCACTTCAGACAATTTCAGTTGGATCATCAGATGTGCAAAAGCACCCCTTTAATTATAAATATACCCTACAAAGTTGAGAGAATGGTGCAAATATGTCTGATAGGTTTTGTGGAATGCAGGAGTGGGAGGGAATGTTGAGAGTGATGAATTTAGTTCATCTGAAGAGACCAATCTATAAAGTGAGTGGGCGCTGCTGATTGATGCAACATCTTGGAATGAAATGTGAAACAGAGTGAAAAAGAAATTCTTTAACAGGCAGAATATGGTTTTATTGTAATATTGAATGGCTAGGAGAAGTAGGTTGCCAGGAATTGTTTTCTTTTAGCAAGGATAGGGAAAGTACAATAGTAAGGTAAAGACTGGCTGAAATTTTACCATCTTTGCCGAGCAAAAATGAAGCAATGGAAGGATCAAAACTTGAAAATACTGTCTCATGGCTTGAGCTTGCCAAGTTCCTAGTGCTGTGATTAATAGGACAGCACAGAGACACAGCAAGCAGTGTTGCTGGCACTTAGCTCCAAGTCCAGCAACCAGAGTTTGATCCTGACCTCTAGTGTTGTCTGTGTCATGTTTGCACGTTCTCCCCACAACCATGTGGGTTCCTCCAGCTGCTCCCATTTTCTCACACATCCCAGAGACATGCAAGTTCCTTCTTCAGCCTCTCCTACCAGATTCCTTCTTCTTCAGTCCTTTGCCTCTTCTACCTCTCACCTCTCAGCTTATTACATCTTCTCTCCCTCCCCAACCCACCTACCATTCCTATCTCACCTGAACTCACCTATCCCCTGCCTGCATGTGCTCCTTCCCCTCCTCCCCCCACCTTCTTATTGTGGCTTCTGCCCTCTTCCTTTCCAGTCCTGATGAATGGTCTTGGCCTGAAACGTCAACTGTTTATTTCCCTCCATGGATGCTGCCTGACCTGCTGAGGTCCTCCAGCACTTTTTGTGTATTGCTCCAGATTCCAGCATCTGCAGAATTTTTTGTGTCTCCAGGTTGCAAGGTGAATTGTCTTCTCTAAATTAGCCCTGGTGTAGTTGAGTGTTAGCAGAATCAGAGGGGCATTGATGGGCATGTGTGAGAAAATAGGATATTGAAAAATAAGTGGGAAAGAGATATATGGGATTGCTCTGGGAACTACCAAAGGTTTGTTTAACTGAATGGCCTCTATGTCATAGAACATATGAGAAATATAAGAAATCATGTCCTCGATTGGGATAAAGTCAGACTCATGGGCAAAGAGTCATTACATTCTACGGCACATGTACAGGTCCTTTGGTCCATCATATCCATACCTATCATCAAGTACCTATCTATACTAATCCCAGCATTTGGTCCATGGCCTACTGTCCCTTAGCGATTCAAGCGCTTGCCCAGGTGCTTCTTAATTGTTGTGAGATTACCCGCTTCCACCGCCTTCGCAGAGAGGTTGTTCCAGATTGCAACCACACTCTGGTTGAAAAATTTCTTCCTCAGATCCCCTCTGTACCTCTTACTTCTCACCTTAAACCGATGCCCATTGGTCTACAAGACTATAAGACATAGGAGCAGAATTAGGCCATTCAGCCTATCGAGTCTGCTCTGCCATTCAATCATGACTGATTTATTTTTCTTTCTCAACCTCAGCTCTCCTGCCTTCTTCCCATAACCTTTGACACCCTTACTAATCAAGAACCTATCAACCTCTGCTTTAGATATACCCAATAATTTGGCCTCCACAGCCATCTGTGGAAATGAATTCCACAGATTCACCACCCTCTGGACAAAGAAATTCCTCCTTATCTCTGTTCTAGAGGGATGTCCTTTTATTCTGAGGCTGTGCCCTCTGTTCTAGACTGTCCCACTACTGGAAATATCCTCTCCATGTCTATTCTATCTGGGCCTTTCAATATTCGGTAAGTTTCAATGAGATCCCCCTTCATCCTTCTAAACTCCAGTGAGTACAGGCCCAGAGCCATCAAACTCTTCTCATATGTTAGCCTTTTCAACCCCGGGATCTTTCTTGTAAACTTCCTCTGGACCCTCTGCAGCGCCAGCACATCCTTCCTTAGATATGGGGCCCAAAATTGCTCACAATGCTCCAAATGTGGTCTGACCAATGCCTTATAAAGCCTCAGCATTATATCCTTGCTTTTATATTCCAGTCCTCTCAAAATGAATGCTAACATTGCATTTGCCTTCCTTACTACTGACTCAACCTGCAAGTTAACCTTTAGGGAATCCTGCACTAGGACTCCCAAGTCCCTTTGCACCTCTGATTTCTGAATTAGCTCCCCGTTTAGAAAATAGTCTATGCCTTTATTCCTTCTACCAAAATGCATGACCATACATTTCCCTATGCTGTATTCCATCTGCCACTTCTTTACCCATTCTCCCAACCTGTTTAAGTCCTGCTGCAGACTCCCTGCTTCCTCAACACTACCTGCCCCTCCACCTATCTTTGTATCATCTGCAAACTTGGCCACAAAACCATCAATTCTGTCATCCAGATCATGAACATTTAATGTGAAAAGTATCGGACTCAATACTGACCCCGAGGAACACCACTAGTTACAAGTGGCCAACCAGAAATTGCCCCCTTTATTCCTACTCTTTCTGCCAGTCAGCCAATCTTCTATCCATGCCAGTACCTTTCCTGTAATACCATGGGGTCTATCTTGTGTGGCAGCTTGTCAAAGCCCTCCTGAAAATCCAAGTAAACAACAGCCACTGAATCTCCTTTGTCTATCCTGCCTGTTACCTCCTCAAAGAATTTCAACAGATTTGTCAGGCAAGGACAACTCTGCTTAAGGAAACTATGCTGATTTCAGCCTATTTTATCACATGCTTCCAAGTACTCCAAAACATCATCCTTAATAATGGACTCTAACATCTTACCAACCACGGAAGTCAGGCTAACTGGCCTATAATTTCCTGTCTTTTGCCTCTCTCCCTTCTTAAAGAGTGGAGTGACATTTGCAATTTACCAGTCCTCTGGAACCATTCCTGATTTGAGTGATTCTTGAAAGATCACTATTAATGGCTCTACAATCTCCTCAGCTACCTCTTTCAGAACTCTGGTGTGTAGTCCATCTGGTCCAAGTGTCTTATCCACCTTCAGACCTTTCAGCTTCCCAATCACCTTCTCCTTAGTAATAGTGACGACACTCACTTCTTCTCCCTGACTTTCTTGAATTTCGGGAATATTACCAGTGTCTTCCACAGTGAAGACTGGCGCAAAATACTTATTCAGTTCATCTGCCATTTCTTTATTCCCCATTACTATCTCTCTAGTGTCATTTTGCTGCAGTCCAATGTCCACTCTTGCCTCTCTTCTACTCTTTATATATCTGAAAAAACTTTTGGTATCTTCTTTTATATTATTGGCTTGCTTCATATTTCATTTTTTCTCCCCTTATTGCATTTTTAGTTGCCTTCTGTTGTTTTTTTTTTAAAGCTTCCAAATCCTCTAGTTTCCCATTAATTTTTGAATATTATATCCCCTCTCTTTAGCTTTTATGCTGTCTTTGACTTCCCTTGTCAGCCACAATTGTCTCATCCTCCCTTTAGAATGCTTCTTTGGGATGAAATGATCCTGTTTCTTCAGAATTACTCTCAGAAACTCCTGTCATTGCTACTCTACCATCAGTCCCGCTGGGGTCCCCTTCCAATCAACTTTGGCCCGCCCCTCTCTCATGCCTCTGTAACTACCTCTACTCAACAGTAATACTGATACATCTGATTTTAGCTTCTCCGTTTCAAACTGCAGGGTGAATTCTATCATATTATGATTAGTGTTTCTTAAGAGTTCTTTTACTCCTTAATCAATAAGCTCCCTAATCAAGTCTGGTTCATTGCACAACACCAAATCCAGAATTGCCTTTTCCCTAGTGGGCTCGACCACAAGCTGCTCTAAAAAGCCATCTCATCGGCATTCTACAAATTCCCTCTCTTGGGATCCTGTGCCAACCTGATTTTCCCAGTCTACCTGCATATTGAAGTCCTCCATGACCACCGTAACATTGCCTTTCTTACGTAAGTTTTCTATTTCCTGTTGTAATTTGTACCCCACATCCTAGCTACTATTCGGAAGCCTTTATATACTGTAACTCCCCTCAGGATCTTTTTACCCTTGCAGTTTCTTGACTCTACCCACAAGGATTCTATATCTTCTGATCCAATGTCATTTCTTGCTAAGAATTTGATTTCATTTTTTACCAACAGAGCCACCCCACCACCCTGCCCACCGGCATGTCTTTTCGATAGGATGTGTATCCTTGGATGTTTAGCTCCTACCTGTGATCTTCTTTCATCCACGACTCTGTAATGTTCACAATGTCATACCTGCTGATTTCTAACTGCACTATAAGCTCATCTGCCTTGTTTCGTATACTGCATGAATTCAAATGTAGCACCTTCAGTCCTGCATTTGCCACCCTTCTTCTCAAATTTGTCTCCATATTGCCTGAAATTGAATTCTTCTCCCTTTCTAACCTTTCTGTCTTATTTTTCATTCTGAAGGCTTCGGTAACCTCTCCTGTGCTCTCCTTCCCTTTTACTTTATCCATACTTTTCCAGTCCTTTGAACCCACCCCCTACTATTTAGTTTAAAGCCCTATCCACAGCCCTAGTTATGTGATTCACCAGGAATGTGGTTCCAGCCTGGTTCAGAGGGAGCCCGTCCCATTGGAACAACTCCCTCCTTCCCCAATACTGGTGCCAATGTCCAATGAATACAAACCCTCTTCTCCCACACCAATCTTTGAGCCATTTGAACTCTCTGATCTTACTGACCTTGTGCCAATTTGCATGTGGCTTAGGTAGCAATCCAGAGATAGTTACTTTTTTGGTTCTGCTTTTCAATTTACTCCCTAGCTGCTCAAATTCCCTCAGCAGAACTTCTTTCCCTGTTCTACCTATGTCGTTGGTACCCACATGGACATGATAACTGGATCCTACCCCTCCCATTACAAATTCCTCGACAGGTCAGATGAGATGTCCCGAACGTGGGCACCAGACAGGCAACACAGCCTTCGGGACTCTTGATCCTTGCCACAGAGAATTGTGTCTGCTCTCCTGACTATATTATTCCCAATTACAACTACATTTCTCTTATCTCCCACCTCTTGAATGGCTCCCTGTGGATTGTAGGAGAAAAAGATACAATTTTGGAGACTTCTGATTTACACGTATTGGCCTTGATTTCTCTTATAGCCAGGAGGGCTGTGTTGCTTAAATGGAAGGAAGTTACTCCCTCCACTCATGTTCAATGGCTACGGGATGTTATTGTCATACCTAAATTTAGAGAAGATCCGTTGTTCAATTTCTGAATCTAATTTAGACTTTCAAACATAGTGGGGACCTTTTTTGAACTATTTTCAAAACCTTTGATTTGGTGCTTAAAGTACGGATATTGGCTAATATTATTATGTGTTTAGGGTGTTTCTTTGTCCTTTTTTTACCAAACAGCTTCGGTCTTGGTAGTGGGTTTAGATTTTTTTAACAATAAAATTATTCCAATTTAATAGTTATTAATTAACTATCATTTTTGTTTATCGATACGGGGTATTGTGATTTCAAGTATGATTTAACACAATGTATTTTGTAGTATTTTGTCTTTTTTCTGATTCATGTACATATTTTCTATGTGGAATTAATAAAAATATTGTTAAAAGAAAAGAATGGCTCCCTGAACCACAGTGCCACATTTAGGTTGCTCATCCTTCCTACAGCCCCCACTTTCATCTGCACAGGGAGAAAGGTTCTCATACCTGTTGGACAAGTTCAAGGGTGAGGTTCCTCCAACACTACCTCCTGGATCCCCCTAACTGCCTCACTCAGTCACACACACTTGTCCCTGACCACAAACTGAATTTGAAGTAGTTAATCGAATCTATACACCTTTGCCATGGGGAAAGGTTTCTTACTATCTACCCTTTCTGTCTCTCATCATTTTGTATACCTCTATCAGGTTCCCCCTCAGCCTCTTCTGCTTCAAGGAAAGCAAATCCAGCCTATACAGCCTATGATGAAATGTTTCATCCCATCATGCCATCATCTCAATCTCCTCTGCACCCCCTCCGGTGCAATCAAGTCTTTCCTATGATGTGACAACACAAACTGCTCCCAACTTTCCAGCTGTGGTCCAAGCAATGTTTCATAAAGTTGTATCAAGACCTCACTGCTCTTAAATTCTATCCCCCGTCCAATGAAGGCAAACATCCTGCATTCCTTCCAAACCACCCTATCTACCCTTGCTACTAAGATTCTTTGAACTTGTACATTTAGATCTCTTTCTTCCTCATAATCCTGATGGCTCTACTTTGTACATCCTACCCTTATTAAACCCCCAAAATGAATCACCTCACAGTTATCAGGATTACCATAGAACCATAGAACCATAGAACAATACAGCACGACACAGGCCCTTTGGCCTCCATGTTGTGCTGCCCTTCAAACCACACCTCAGACTATCTAACCCCTTCCTCCCACATATCCCTCTACCTTAAATTTCTCCATATGCTTATCTAACAATCTCTTGAACTTGTCCAATATATCAGCCTCAACCACCACCCCAGGCAGCGCATTCCATGCACCAACCACTCTCTGGGTGAAAAACCTCCCTCTGACATCTCCTTTGAACTTCCCACCCATTACCTTAAAGCCATGTCCTCTCGTTTTGAGCATTGGTGCCCTGGGAAAGAGGCGTTGGCTGTCCACTCTATCTATTCCTCTCAATATCTTGTATACCTCTATCATGTCTCCCCTCATCCTCCTTCTCTCCAATGAGAACAGCCCTAGCTCCTTTAGTCTCTCCTCATAATCCATACTCTCTAATCCAGGCAGCATCCTGGTAAATCTCCTCTGCACCCTTTCCAATGCCTCCACATCCTTCCTATAATGAGGCGACCAGAACTGGACACAGTACTCTAAATGTGGCCGAACCAGAGTTTTGTAAAGCTTCACCATCACTTCACGGCTCTTAAACTCGATCCCCCAACTTACGAAAGCTAACATCCCATAAGCTTTCTTAACTACCCTATCCACCTGTGAGGCAACTTTCAGTGATCCATGGATATGAACCCCCAGATCCCTCTGCTCCTCTACACTGCCCAGAATCCTGCCATTTACCTTATACTCTGCCTTGGAGTTTGTCCTTCCAAAGTGTACTACCTCACACTTCATTGGATTGAACTCCATCTGCCACTTGTCAGCTCAGCTCTGCATCCTATCAATATCCCTCTGCAAGCTTTGACAGCCCTCCACACTATCCACAACACCACCAATCTTTGTGTCATCTGCAAACTTGCTAACCCAGCCTTCCACCCCCTCATCTAAGTCATTAATAAATATCACAAAAAGTAGAGGTCCCAGAACCGATTCCTGTGGGACACCACTAGTCACAGCCCTCCAATCTGAATGCACTCCCACCACCACAACCCTCTGCTTTCTACAGGCAAGCCAATTCTGAATCCACAGGGCCAAGCCTCCCTGGATCCCTTGGCCTCTGACCTTCTGAAGAAGCCTACCATGTGGAACCTTGTCAAACGCCTTACTAAAATCCATGTAGACCACATCTACTGCACTACCCTCATCAATCTTCCTGGTCACCTCCTCAAAGCACCCTATCAGGCTTGTGAGGTAAGATCTTCCCTTCACAAAGCCATGCTGGCTGTCCCTAATCAGTCCATGATTCTCTAAATGCTCATAGATCCTATCTCTTAGAATCCTTTCTAACAGCTTAACCACCACAGACATAAGGCTCACCAGCCTGTAATTCCCTGGACTATCCCCACTACCTTTCTTGAATATGGGCACAACATTCTCCACCCTCCAATCCTCCGGTACCATCCCCATGGACAACGAGGTCTCAAAGATCTTAACCAATGGTTCAGCAATCTCCTCTCTCACCTCACGAAGCAGCCTGGGGAATATTCTGTCAGGACCCGGGGACTTATCTGTCCTAATATTTTCTAACAACTCCAACACATCCTCTCTCCATTGGTACCACCACATAAGATTAACTTCAACCCAAGTGGATTTCAAAGCTGTCCACTGTCTGACAGTGGAATTATGGCTGGAGGAACTGGCTAGACAGAAGAACCCAAGATAAGTTGAAGAAATTTGTTTCTATTGAAGTCCCAATGGGCCAAATGCTCAGGAATTGCCCCTTTCCAAATCTTCACTTCAAGACCAAGCTTCCACACCATACCCTCTCCCTGAATGTTCTGTGACCTCTTCTTTCATTTGATCACCAATCTTTTTCATACCTGATTCAATGGATCCCTGCCTTCAGCACCCTGTCCCTGTGGACCAAACAGGTAATGAATCTCAGTGGATGTCAGGTGGGACCCAGAGAAGTTTTATTTAAATGGAGCTCTGCTTTTAAAATCTGCAGATGTTCCGCATCCCTAAACTTTTTGGATGGGTGCTTTACTTATTTTTGGTCTCATTAATATCATTTCTATCCCCCAGTATAAATTGTAGTCTATGCACATAGTCTACAGTGAATGGAATAAATATAATGGTAAGTTTTTCTGCTGAGGAAGGAATTATGAGAAAAATGTGGCTATACTTAATTGAGGAATGGATATACATTTTAACTGTGCAAAATATATTTTATTTCCATTTTATGAGGTTGCTTCTACATAATTTGAGAACTTGTCAGTCAAGGATATTTATTTGAGAAGAATAAGGTGTGTGGTACATCGACAACGAATATCAGTAGATAATTGCTCTGAAAATAGAGGTAATTGAACATAAATCGTTGAGCCAACCACCTCCAAAATAACCAATGCTTGTTGATGTATGCAGTAAAAAAAAGGCACACATAGCATGGATTCAATTTGTTAATGAAATTGGACTAATTTATTGATAACACAAAGGCAGTTCTTCATCAAAAGTAACATTTTGTTGAATTAAACCTCCATCAATCAGAATTGTACAGGAAGCCCAAGAGTTCATTGAATGGTCGAATGATGTTGAGATTTTGTAAAGGGCTATTATATGTAACACATGTTGAATAGGCAAATTTCCAAAAGACACGTAACAATGGCTTCCTGGAGTTGATAAATGAACTGAAAAGAACTGAAAAGGAAAAAAAAGAATCCAGGAAAGCAAGGAAATTTGCAATGACTGTTTTGGAATTCTATCAGTTGGGTGCTGTATGTTCCAATCCAATGAGTAATTTTAACAGCATTCCTCACAAATCTGCTTGTTTCTCTGCTTTAGGAATGAACATATGGCCACTAGCTGTGGGCAAGCTCCCTGGAGTTGGCAGAAATGCAAAGTTGGCTCTGCTATTTCATCTGGCTTTCTTTCCTGTGAGATTCTAGGATAATGACAATGCCTTTAGGAGCATTGAAACTTCGATGGACAGAGTCTATCTGCAGCTTTTTAGCTTATTCAGTTATCAGATGAACACAGGGTTGAGAAAATAAGCCATAAACAGGAGCCCAATGCAAACAAATTGGTGAGAATACGTGAATAAACTACAGCTGTCAGGCAATGTTCCAGACTTGGGAAAGAAAGAGCCAAATGTCTCACGAGAAAACTAATAGCTCACTGTAGCATTTAAGTGCAGCCTCAGAAATGTGTTTTAAAATAAGATATAGCCAGATAAAAAAAGAAAATGAAGAGACTATGCAGTTAAATTTGTTATTTTAGTAAATTATAATGGTTTTCTTTCAATTTGGGGACAGTAAGCCAACATTGGGATTAAAATTTATATGGTCTGAACAATACCCTACATATTTAAAATGCACATATAAAATCCAATCTATACTTTAATGAGCTATATTGTACATGAGCAGAGCAAGTGAAGTATGTTAATACATTTTTCTGTGTTTAGGATGGGAGATGGTGAGGGATTATATTACATTCAATCAATTCAGTTGGAATGAACAAGTTCAATATCAAGTCTCCTCCTTAAGCTGCCAAATTCATGCTGGAATTAATCCAGCATGGAGTATACTGAGAAAAGACCTGCCAGTGTAGTTCATCCTTTCTCCTATATTGGCATAAAAATAAATTCTCCAGCCATATGTTTCATCAATGCATACAGGTATCTGCCATCATGCCAAGTCTCTAAGTACCAAGTAGCTGCTTTCCCAAAATTAATTCACTCTCATCACAATGCAGTACCAAATTATAGAATTGCACAGCACAGTAGACCATCCAGTCCATTCTGCCTATCTCTGCTTATCACAAAAACTGGTTAGAATAGGTCCATGCCCTTGCTCTCTTCTTCTATTCCTACAACGTTTCTGCTTTACCTATTTATCCAATACTATTGAGTCTACCTCCATTACTTTTTCAAACAGTACGCTTCCAGAGTGAAACATTAACAAAAAACTTCTCTTTTCTTGTTTGGTTTATTTGCCAATTATCTTAAATTTCTGGCTTCTGGTAACCAACCTCCCTGCCAGCAGAAACAGTTTCTCCCTATTTACACTATTGACAGCCTTCATGATAAATTACCCCATAAACATCTCTCCTCTAAAAGAATATTCCCATTGTTTCCAAGCTTTTCATATATGTGTAGTAAGTCTCCTACCTCTGGTACATTTTAGTATATCATTTACATGATTTAGTTGCAAAAGTTGAAAATCTGTAACAATTTAAAATAAATCTCCTGACATAGTCATCTATATGTGGTGTCCAGAATTGCTTAAGTAATAAATGCCATATTGAGGCACTAAATTAATGCTATGCCACCACAGTAAATTGTTCAACAACAGGCAAGTAGACTCGTTAGTAATTAGATTTCTGAGTAGTGTGTTATTCCACTGAAAATGTAGATAGAGAACTACTTTGCAGACACAGGGACTAATGCAAGCAGTTGCCAGTGAGGCCATGTTGTTTAATAAGCCTCTTGCACCTGTGATGCTCCTGTCACAACCTATCATAGAACTAAACCTCAATAAGTTGACTCCCTCAAAGGCTTTATATCTGACGACAAAATTCAAGTCAAAAACTTGTTCTGGGCCTCCTACTTCAAACACATCTACTGGTACCTGATTTTTACATCAAACAAAACCAAACAATAAAAGTATTTCCAAATTGTTATGGAGGTGATCTCCCATGGATGGCTTAGACAGCAAGGATCCTCTAGGGTAGCAAAGGTGAGATCTGGAGTCACATTACCTGCTTAGACTGCCTTTCGCACAAGGTGTCACTTTGGTAAAGGAGTTAAATTGTGAGGTCTGAACAATGGGCAGCCAAATGTTTAATGATCTGATGACCATTTAAAGTAGGTCCTAATGTTCATTAAAGTGGCTGCTTGCCATTTTGCCATCGTGCTGCAATTAACGATCTCTCCTAATGGCAATCAGCTCAATGGAAGTAAAGAAGATGTGAGGATTGTAATCACTACGGAGAGCCACACTCAGCTTCCATTAATCTCTTGAAGCTGGAGATCAACTGATTGCAATACACCTAAGGAGAACTTTTGATGCATATGAACAAACTATCTTGAACACTTTGTCAGGACTTTATCACTTATTCTGAAAATCTCTGAGGGTGTCACTGATCAGAATCAGAATCAGAATTGGATTTATTATCACTGACATATGACCTGAAATGTGTTATTTTGCGGCAGCAGTACAGTGCGAAGACATAAAAATCTATAAATTACAAAAATAAATAAAAAGTGCAAAACAAAGGAATAATGAGGTAGTGTTCATGGGTTCATGGATCATTCATAAATCTGATGACGAAGGGGAAGGAGCTGTTCCTAAATCGTTGAGTATGGGTCTTCAAAATTGGGATGTGCAACTGGACCTATTTGGAGACCTCATAGAGCCCGGCAATGAGGAATTGTAGTTGGGGTCTCCCATATTTCAGAAGAACGGTAAGAGAAGAAGAAGGGAGTAGGTAAAGTTGAACCAGCTTCCAGAGAAGAAAAGGAGGGGAGGATGATCAAAAGATCTCCAGATTCATGTTGATATGAGAGATGACCCATTACCATCAGCAATTATAGCAGTCAAACTCAGTGATCACAAGAAGATGAGAAAGAGGTGGAGACAGTAGCACCAGATGGTTCACAAGGAAGAATCCTTCACCATTATCCAGTGCTTTTGAGAACCATCTCCCTCCATCAGACTCTGGAGCTGTGTTGTCACAGGCTTTATCCTTCCATGACTAAGGATTCATCAAGAAGTTTATATGCACTCAATCCTTTACTCATTTAAAGACTATCAACTCCCCCACAATTTAATTAATATGATTAGTCTTTACACCCAAAACAAAGGAGAAACATATGATGGAACTAACAGCACTTACAAATCTTAAATGATTCATCCTTTTGCATATTTCTATGCTGTAAAGCCTGTTGCCTACACTGGTGCTTCAGTAATAGTTGTAATAGCTGGTGAGGTGGGTTACACAATAGCTGTTTTGAATCCCTGTTCATATATATTCCTGCAATGCTACTGAGGGGTTATTAGCCACAAGTGCTGCAGCTCAGAGTCCATCATCCCTGACAGATGTCTGGGTAGCTGAGGCACTCTGCATTACTTTAACCAAGGAGTCAAAGCCACTGAGATTCCATTGGAGTGTTTTGCTGTTTCATGCAAACTAAGATTCTAAGGAATTGTGATTGCAATGGTCAGTCATCAGACATTGCATTACAGATTAGCTTCAGCGACCTCTGGAAGGATGCTGGAAAGAATGGAATCCAGGCCCTATGTCAATCTGGAGGAGGGCACCTCAGTCCCCATTACCATAACAAGTAAGCTATCAAGGTAGACAGGTAGACAATTGCACTATCACATAGTTGGTCTGACTCATCATTGGTTATGTGGTTTCTTGCCCTGGGATTCTGATGCGGGGGTGCAACTTCTCAATCACCGGGGTCAGAGAGGTGGTGGGGGGGCAGATCCTCATGGCAGACGTGATGTATCGGAACACTCCGCTCTGGCTAATTAATGTGTACGCCTCACCCCTGCGGAGCGAGCGGCTGGCTGTCCTCCAGCAGCTCCCACCGCTGCTGGCGATGTCCCGGCCGGTCGTTCTGGCCGGTGACTTCAACTGCATCATCGATGCCGCTGGACGATCCGGCAGTGCCGACAGCAGACTAGATGGCACTTCCAGACTCCTGATGGAAACGGTAAAGGATGCCAAGTTGCGCAACGCCTTCAGCACCCCTGCAGGCGGAGCACAGTCACAACACACCTGGTCGAGGTCGGATGGCTCAGCCCGGTCCCGGATCAACTTCCTGTTCGTGTCAGAGCCGATCACGGTCAGATCCACCGACATCACGCCGGTGTTCTTCTCTGACCACCGTCTCCTTCGGGCCTCCTGTCACCTACAGGAGGGCCAGAAGGCAGGCAGGGGGACGTGGAAGTTGAACATCAAGCTGCTGACCCCAGAGACCGTGGAGGAACTAAAGAGGGATTACGCAGGTTGGAGAACCGTGAAACCCCTCTTTGACTCCCCTGTGCACTGGTGGGAAGCAACAAAGGAGAACATCAAGAGGTTCTTCATCCGCAGGGGGGTCCAGAAAACAAGACAGAGTCAGGGGGAACTGTGCCAACTCCAGACAGACTTGCAGTAACTCCTCCTTCTGCAGTCGAGGGGGGTGGATGTGAGGGAGGAACTCCGAGAGGCAAAGACCTGGCAAGCGCAGCTCCACACCTCCGAATCCTCCAAGATTATCTTCCGATCCAGGGTTCGCTCAGTGGAGCAGGATGAGACATGCTCACGTTTCTTCTTCCAAAAGATGCACAGGGGGAGCTCTGTGATCCACAGCCTTAAGGAAGAGGATGGCTCAGTAGCATCCTCGCAGACGGACATATTAAGGATCTGCAGATCCTTCTATGCCAGTCTGTCTGACAAAAAGGCCACAGGCAGCACCGCTTCCCAGAACTTCCTGTCCTCTATCACGGAGGTCTTAGATGACAGCAAGCGGGAGAGTCTGGACCAACTGCTGACCCTGGAGGAGCTGACTAGCTCCGTCCATTCCTTTGCTTCGAATAAAACTCCCAGAAGCGACGGCTTACCGGTGGAGTTGTACTCAGCTCTGTGGGACTGGATGGGCCCGGACCTGCTGGAAGTGTACAATGCTATGTTTTGGTCTGGCAGTATGTCAGAGTCTATGAGGAAGGGCACCATCACCCTCATCTACAAGCAGAAGGGGGAGAGGGCAGACATCAGAAATTGGAGACCCATCTCACTGTTGAATGTGGACTATAAGATCCTGTCCAAGGCCATCGCCAACAGGGTCAGGTCTGCTCTGGGACAGGTAATCCACCCGGACCAAACCTGTGCTGTACCTGGCAGGAAGATCTTTGACAGCCTCGTGCTGCTCAGGGATACCATCGCCTACGTGCAGAACAGAGGGGTGAACACCTGCTTGGTCAGCTTGGACCAGGAGAAGGCCTTCGACAGGGTATCACACACGTACATGCTGGACGTGCTCTCCAAAATGGGCTTTGGGGAGGGAATCAGGAATTGGATTCAACTGCTCTACACAGACATCTGTCGCACAGTCCAAATCAATGGGTGGGAAACAGACAGCTTCCCCATCAAGTCTGGAGTCTGGCAGGGCTACCCTCTCTCCCCTGTCTTGTCCGTGTGCTGTATAGAACCCTTTGTCGAGTCCATCAGGAAGGACGAGAGCATCAGAGGGGTGACATTACCAGGCAGTGAGGTCACCCAGGTGAAAACCTCCCTGTACATGGACGACATCACTGTCTTCTGCTCGGACCTGAGGTCAGTTCACAGATTGATCAACATCTGCGATCAGTTTGAGTTGGCATCAGGGGCCAGAGTCAATCGCGCGAAGAGCGAGGCAATTCTTTTTGGCAACTGGCCCGACCGATCCATCGTCCCCTTCACCGTCAGGCCTGACTACCTGAAGGTGCTGGGGATCTGGTTTGGAGTGGCCGGGGCGTGCAACAAAAATTGGCGGGAGCGGACTGGGAAGGTGAAGCAGAGACTGGGACTGTGGGAATGGTGCTCCCTATCGATAACTGGGAAGAACCTGGTCATCAGGTGTGAGGCGCTCTCAGGGCTGCTTTACTTGGTGCAGGTGTGGCCTGTTCCTCGCTCCTGTGGCTTGGGAATCACCCGTGCCATCTTCCGGTTCATCTGGGGTTCCAAGATGGAGCGGGTCTGACAGGCCACCATACACAAGTCCCTGGACAATGGGGGTAAAGGTGTCCCCAGTGTTGCCCTCCTCCTGATGACCACCTTCGTCTGTGGCTGCATCAGGTTGTGCGTGGAACCCAAGTATGTTGGCACCAAGTGTCACTACGTACTGAGGTTATACCTGTCCCTGCTGTTGCGAAGGATAGGCCTGGCACCATGGCCACACGACATCCCAGTCAGCTGGACGCTGCCGCACTACCTGTCCTTCATGGAAAAGTTCTTCCAGACCAATACCTTTGACCACAAGTCCATCAGGCCGTGGTCAGCACGGAACACCCTGCAGGCACTACAGGAGAAGGACTCAATGGATACTGTGGGGTTGTTCCCTGAGTAGACTGTCCAGACCATCTGGCAGAATGTCTCATCGCCAGAACTCACCAACAAGCACCAAAACCTCGCTTGGCTGGCGGTGAGAGGGGCCCTCCCAGTCAGATCCTTCCTGTATGGTTGGAACCTCACTCCCAGCGCGTGCTGCCCCCAGGAGGACTGCGCTGGGGACGAGACGGTCACCCACCTCTTTGCAGGCTGTAGGTTTGTGAGGAGGGTGTGGCGAAAGATGCAAGGGTCCTTGTCATGGTTCATCCCCAGCAGCAGCGTAACAGAGGATTCTCTGATCTACAGGCTGTTCCCGGGGACACACACAGAGACGGACATCAACTGCTGCTGGAAGGTCATCAATTCAGTGAAAGACGCTCTTGGTCTGCCCGAAACTTGTTGGTCTTCCAGCACTGCAACATGTCCATAGGGGAATGCTGCCGGCCGGCACATTCCAGGCTGCAGGAGTACGTGCTGAGGGACGCACTGAAGCTGGGCGCAGCCAATGCAAAGGCTTGGTGGGGAAGGACTACAGTTTAGGTTTCTTCTGCCACTGGAGAGGAAAGGGCAGGGACAGGCGAGAAAGCCCCTAAATATTGTAAATACGGGACCGGGTAGTTTCCAGGGAGCCACACGTGTGGCATCGGTGCTGTTTTCTATATAAAAAGGTAAAACTAATGAATAATCTGTACAAGAATGTAAAGGTTTGCACTGTTTTGTAATTGTATATAGTTTGTCTTTTATTATGAATAAAGTTTATTTTGTATAAAAAAAGTGAGAGATGTAAATGAAAGCACTGGCAATGATGCATGTGTGAGAATGTCTAATGCCTTGCATGATGGAAGAACTGTGAGATGTGTCTGAGGTGTCAGTATTACCCATGAAGAATGCAATATGATGGGGTATGTTAATGTTAGTATCTACTTATCTGTGGTTGCAGTTTGTTTATGTAACAGTACTACTGGTGGTACAGCTGTTATTGAGCAATTTGTTTGTGAAACACAATTTTACATTGACCAGTTGTATCTGCCTGTTACAACTTTTTATAGCAGTGGCTAGATCCTGTGGGTAAGACTCCTAGTCATGATTTCATCGGTTATATCCTCCCAATATCTGTCATATTACTTGCTTCTGGTGGTCCCTTCAACAGGACCCTCTGCCTCATCCTTTCATCCTATACAGGACCTCAAGTGCCTTGTCTCAGAACCTATGAATTTCTTTGTCCATGGACATCTAATAGGATAGTCCCTCAGCCAATTCACCCCACACCTTGTTTAGATATAAAGCTGGAATACACTAAAAGTGTCCGCAATGTACCTTAGAAACATTGCCTGGCCCTATTCCAGCATTAGCTCAACTGCTGCTGAAATGTTCCTGCATGCTTTGGACTCCAAAGCATTTTTAGCTAACCTTCTATTTTCTAGTCTTTGTACATTTAAGTTCATTTAATATCCCATTTTCCTATCATCCACAGGCTCCTACTTTGCCATGGTTTCCAGTTAAGGAACATTTTGATTTTAACGTTCTCATTCTTGCTTTCAAATCCCTCTTGTTGCCCTATCTCTGTAACCTCAATCGGCTCTGGAAGTCTTTAAGGTCTATGTGAGCTAGTCAAAAGTGAAAGTAAACTGGGAGTTGGTAAGAAAGTGATTAACACAAATTGTACAAATGGGCTAAATTGGTAACGTTACCAATCCTGGAAAGAGGTTTATATTATTTTCACCCTTGGTGCTTCTTCAGTCTGACCTTTTGTGCATTCTTAATTTTTAATTGCTCTGCCAGTGGCTCTTTCAGCATTCAGCTGCTTTTCTTTCCTTTTTTTGACCCAGTTTGTGTAGTGATATCTCTTCGTGGAGTTTGGTGTCAAATCTTCTTTAACAGCTCTCCTTAGAATAGGTTTAAGGGGTTTTATTTAGTTACTATATGAATGGAAGTTACTGTTGCTGTTACTCTACCAGGTAATGTCTGTCTTCTATCATGGCTGGTTTATAACAGTGAAGTATACAATCACTCCTACCTATAAATAATGATTTCCTGTAATAATATTGCCTATCTGTAAGGTTGACTCAATGAATTCAGCTCAAGCATCCTGTCAATTTAAAAAAAAACAGCTGTTAGCAAAATACTGTCATATTTCAGTATTAACTGCATTGCATTCATTAATTTAGAGTTTTCTAAATTTAAGTGCAAACCGCATCTAAGCAAATATATAAACACTGCATTGTTTAAACTTGATATATTAAACAGTAACGATCGCATAGCTTTTCCAAGGATGTACTATCTCAGACCACCTTTGATCTTTATCTGGCTTAATCTTTTTAGGGGTCACTATCATTATATGCACATTGGTAAATAAGATAGTTAACAGCCATTATATCTCAATTGCCTTGTTGAGAATGCTAAGGTTTTGAAAACAGTAACATTCTTGCTGTTATGAATGACTCCAGCATTCTAAGTGCTTGGAAAATGGAGAGGAATTGTAGATATGATCCAGATTTTGCTTCAGAATTGTTTTATTCTTCTTGAATTTTCTTATTCCCCCCTCTCCTCTTTAAGGAGTTAAAGAACACTTGGGCATGAGTCCATGGAGATTGATTGTCTAATGATCTTCTCCAGGGATCTAGATGCCTGTGAACCTATATGCCTGTGATGCTGCTGCAAGCAAGTTTTTCATTGTAGCTGTACCTCACCATACTTGTGCGTATGACAATTAACTCAACTTGACTCAACCATCAACTATGGTGGGTACCTTCACGAATCCTCATCCAATGCTCTCATGAGCGTTGTACAAAGAAAATGATTAGGAGCATAAATATTGGCTAAATTTTCATCTCACTAAATTAGAAAATCTGCTGCAAATTGCTGTCCTATCTAACTCAACACACGTTAGATATTGAACCAGGAAATTTTGTGGTCTATATGGCTTAGTCTTTTTCAGATGCATGTGCAGCATCTTAAAACTGTTTTAAGCACATACAGACTGGAACAGATCATGATGGACCATCAGCTGGACCTGTTGTCCCTGCACGCCTGCACTTACCATGGCTGGATAAAGAAGGCTAATCTAACTGCACCCACTCCCCCCCCCCCCCCCCCCACCAACACACACACACAACTTTGAGAGAGCAGGAAGGCCTAGACTTTGAATAAACTGCAGATGGCACAATGCCAAGGCCCTGCTTCTGCAGGTCTCCAGGTAACTTTGACAGGTGTGTGTGCGTGTATGTGTATGTGGAGAACAGAGTTTTATCTTCTTTCAAAGCTGTCAAGCACATTAATAAATGTTGTAAAAATTAAAATCAACATGTGACAAGCAGTTGGGATCACAACTGACCAGGACCTCATGCTGGAGGGACAGAAGGTGGCTTACGGTGAGGGCTAAGCAGAAAAAAGGTGACTTACCTGTTTGTAGTTCTGTGTGCTAGAACCCACAGTCTTGCACCTGTTTCAGAAGGTTCTCTTTAACTTGGGCTGAAGCAAGCCTTACAAGAATTTGACTACCCACTTCCATGTGAATAGCCTGCTCCATTCACGAGCAATGCGTGCGTAAAAGAATTTGGCAAAGAGACGTTGAAATGTGCATTTAATGGCATTTTTGATACCACTGTACACATCCAGCTGCCTGTTCATGTAAACACTTCACCTGCACGGATGGACCAGAACTAGTAACACATTGTACTACAATCACACACTAGGTCTTTGGCAAAATCGTTTCACGTAACTTCTTGTGGCTGAATAAAGATGATGACTGAGAATGAGAAACAAGACATGAAAGAAAAATAAATAACTGGAAAATATCACCTGTCATTTTTTTTATAAAAGTTACCTTTTTAATTGTCCCATACTTGTTTGACTGATTTCACCATGCCATGAATACATTTGATAATTTGTTCCAGAATTACCCAAGCTCCTAATCATTCTGTCCCAGTGGGAGTGCTCAGGGTGAACTGAAGGAAACGTGGGAAAGTAAGGAGGAAGTGAAGTAAGAGACTTGGGGGAATAATTTAAATCAAACAGAGACTACGAAACCGGGAGAAAGGGTGGGGCAGGGACATTGAGGGAGGAGGGTGATAGGTAGCATTGCTTACAAAGAAGAGCAAAATGACATCTTCATGAAAATCAATGTTCACCAATTGAACAGTAAGTTAGAAAAAATTCTATGTATTCTGGCTGGCAGAGAGTAAATGAACAACCTACAGGGTGGACAAGCCAAAATAAACACGTCTCTCTGCTGGAGTGATCTGAAGGCATTCTTAATTGCAGACTGTATTTATGTTAAATGGAGTCTGTCATTAATACCATGTGTGATAAACTGTATAAACAATCAGCCTGACCATAATCTTCCCCATGCATAGATTCTAATCCTGTGAGTGTGGTCTGGAATGTTTTTAAGTATGGAAAACTGCTGTGCTCTCCTCTCAAAGTATTCCATCTGTTGTTAACATGCTGGAGCCACTCTGGCTACTGCAGCTTGTCACAAGGAAGCAGAAAACCTAGGGTTGCATCAGAATGTTAAAGCTCACACAGGCATCTCATTGTATGTCTGGGGATTATGGGAGCATTTGAAGTATATTTCAAATTGTCTGGAGACCATTTGGAACTTTGACCCATCCAGCCTGTTGAGATTGTTGCTGTCAAGGCTGCTGATTTTTTTAGCTCAAGTGATTACCTTATCTCAACGTTCTTGTGAATGAAAATGAGCCATAAAGACCATCTCAACACCTGCTTTTGCAGACTAGACTCTTAAATGCAATGCATGTCTAAAAACCCCGACTTTACTTGAGCAAATAATTTTTCACATCAAAGGCCATATTTATGCAGCATTTTTTTAAATGATTGGTTTTGGCTTAGTTTTACAGTCAGAGTGATACTACATGTAAATAGGCCCTTCCATCCACTGAGTCTGCGCCAACCTTCCATATAGATTAATCCTATATTAATACCATTTTTATTCTCCCCACATTCTCATCAATTCCCTCAGATCCCACCACTCACCTACACACAAGGCACAATTTCCTGTGACCAGTTAATCTAACAACCCTCACATCTTTGAGTGGTGAGAGGAAACCGGAGCGCCTGGAGGAAACCCACACAGTCACAGGGAGAACATGCAAGCTCCACCCAGAAAGCAGCTAGGGTCAGGATTGAACCCGGGTCTCTGACATTGCGAGGTACTAGTTCTTACCAGCTGTGCCACCATGCCACCATTTTTGTGCTGTGTGGCATTCAATCTCTTACTTCAATGTTATGTGATTTTCTCCTAACCAGTGGACAACCTCAGCCTACTGGGGTCACTTGCCATCGAAGCCTGCTGTTACCGAGATCCTGGGCTCAATCTTGCAGCCACCAGCTGATGAAGCAGAATTAGGCCAACACAGGGCCTTTCCCACTGACACCCATGGGCCTTGTCCCCAGAAATGTTCTGAGAGTTAGTTAAATTCTAACCCAGCTCACCAGCTGTCAAAAGCTATCAAAATTTTAAAATGTTCATAGAGTCATACAGCACAGAAACAGGCCTTTCAGACTAACTGGTCCACGCCAACCAAGATGCCCATCTAAGTTAGTCCCATTGCTGCATATGACCCACGTCCCTCTAAACCTTTCCTATTCTCATACCTATCTTAGTGTATTTTAAATGTTGTTAATGTACCTGCCTCAACCACTTCCTCTGGCAGTTTATTCCATATACAGACCACCACAGGTGAAAAAGTTATTTACAACAAAATCTAAAAACCTTAAGATGTGCAAACATTTGAAGTACAAAAATCACAGGAACACAATTACAAATATTTAGATCAACTCAAATAAGAAAAAATGCTTTGTATTTACTTTTCTCCCCTCAGCTGTTTTTTTCCTGTTAAATGACTGGAAGCTTGAACAAGTGCCAAGTTAACCTGGCACCCATTCAACAGGCAGATTTCCCAGCCAAAGCGTGGACATTTACATTCCCTTGCTAGACACTATGAGCAATCCAGCAGCAGTGTGGAATTGTCCCAGGAATGGCAATCAGCTAAGCAGAAGTTCAGGATTTCCACCTTGGCTCGGGAATCCCAACCTTCTGCATAGTTACATGGATGAGAGCTAAGAATCCTGAGCAGAACAGTCTGCTTTTAAATGGAATATCCTGGCCATCGTCTTACTTGAAACTACAGCTTGAAGATTCTATTTAATGTGGAAATTCACAGTAATTTAATTCTACCTCTTATCAGGTTACCATTTCAAATCTTTTTGAAGAATATTGCATTTTGTGCAACTCAAAACATTACATGCTCTTTAATTGGTTCAATTCAACATGTCAGTTCATTACACAAGCCACTATTCATTCAGTTCCCTTTACTTGCTTTGTAAAAAGGGAAGGGTTAGATAGATTTAATTTTGGACTGAGTTGTGGATGACTTTTCTCAGTTAATATTTTTAGAATTCTTTGAAGTAAAGTTCCATCATATGTCCAAATAAAGTCATTCGTTTCCATTGGAATGTCTTCCTGTTTACTGCTGGCTTTCCCCATTGCCCTTTGAATAGAAACCATTGAAATCCACAGTTAAAATAACAGGATTACTCCAATTTTTCCCACAACCTCTCCGCCACTGAGGGTGGACGTATGCAGTTATGTTTCCACCAATTACTCACTGACACATTGCACAAGTTGGCATTCTTCAGACGTGATGCTGATTATTGTTGGGAAACCATTATTACTGAATCAGTGCTTCTTTTGATGACTGTCTATTCTCCAACAAGGCTGACTGAATACCAAAGAAATCATTAATGTTGACCAAAGTTTTCTCGTCCCCAATCTGGAACATTCAGACCAGTCTCTCTCTGCCGTACAGCTAAATTGTTGTGGGCAACACTGTGACACAGCTGGTAGAGCTATTACCTCACAGCTCCAGTGATTCAGGTTCAATCTTTGTTCAAGAATCCTAACCTTCTGCACAGTTACTGCCTTTGTGGAGTTCGCATGTTCTCCCTGGGACAGCATGGGTTTTCTCCAGGTTCTCTGGTTTCCTCCCACATCCAAAGATGTGCAGGTTGGTAGGTTAATTGGCCTTTATAAGTTGCCCCTCCTGTGCAGGTGAGAGGACTGGGGGCAGCTGATCAGAATTTGGGGTGAATGAAATGGGATCAGTGCACATGGTCAGCTTGGAATCAGCATGCTGAAGAACCTGTTTTTATGTTGTATGTCTCCATGAATGCACCAATTTGTCATTGAATACGGATCAATAATGCCAATTTTCAGGTGGATGTACTTGAATATTACATTATCAGAAACTATACCCTACAATATTTATTCCTGTCCTAATGGCCAGCTCATTGGAACCACACTGCTCACAATAAATGAGCAAAGTTTCAAAATAATGCCTAGATTTAGAAATATCCAAATCCTAGAGGAAAAATATGTGCAACTGTTTAATTTTTATGTGCATTCAATATGGTTGCTTTTGAGAGCAGCACAGTCAAAATCTACTACCAAGAACAGGCAGAGCGATCATGATGAACTGTAATGAATAACCATGATACAGATGGGTGCTGACTTTAAAATCCTGCTCACTGGAAGGATAAGAATTATTACATTTCTTCATATTCATTATTTCTGATTACATGGCTGTATGAAATAAATACGATTACAAGGAAATCAAGCTCAAAGAAAAGCTAAATCATCTTTGATGCACAGAAATGTTCTTTCACAGCCGAGCAGCATTATAGTTTCATATTTCTTAGAGTTATCAGAAGAAATATGCCTCTAATTTCCCAGACTTCATGTGACTTAGTGCATTGAAGAGTGTCATTAACTAGTCTGGACAGGCCATTAGACAATGCTGCTTATAACAAATCTTCCCCCTCTCCTCATTCAATTAAACACAATATAAAATCAATAAGCTGATTGAATTGTTTCTAAAATGTAAGATGACAGATTGGATTTGCATTTTTTTTACTGTGAACAAGTCAGCACAAACAGTATTGATATCCTACTAGAACACAAGTATCTATGTTCTTACAGCCTGTATGTATGCCACATTTCAAAGCAGCTGGGAACATTTTGAATGAATAATTCATCATGGATTCACTTCTTCCAAAAACACCTACACAGCTTCAAGAAAGTTTTGTAATCTCCAATGATGACCATCTTTCTTTCGTCACTTTTTCCCTCATAATTTATTCACCTTGCTGAGGATTCTTGTGTGCAATTTCTGTTTAAATGGGACACAAACTTGATTCAGTGCTTGTGACTTAAGTTGACATTAGGGCTGCCAATAATTCAGGATAGTCTTGGAGTTGAAGGCTAAGCCCCAGGACACTGTCATAAGCATCCCAAGAGAAATTTGTTGGGACATGAAAAACAATTAATTTTTGGACATTATGGATGCTGGATTTTCTTACTACAGCACAGAAGAAGGAGATTCGGCCCATCAGGTCCATGATTGCTCCCAGGGGAACAACCCCAACAGGTGGAGTCTTACTGGTTTTCTAAGCTGTTCTTGCCAGTGCAGCTGAACCACTTAGGTGGAGACAGGGTCAATACATCTCTGAACCTAAATAAAAAGCCAGGCTCTCAGTGAGATATTCTGCCAACCCAGGAGAGGATACTGCCAACGGATTTGGAGGATTTTGTGGAGACAGCATTGGTGGTACTTCTCCAGTGCTCTGAGGTACCTGCTGCAGGTATCACTGTTCGTGGGGGATTGTGTTGACCTTGAGGTCTGGATCGTTGAACACACTTTTCCTCAGACTATGTTGGCCTACTGGTGGGGGTGGCGAAGCTCATCATCAAGTCTGCCTTCGCTGTGAAGTGGCTACCAAGATATGAAAGGTGATACACATTTTCTGGGGTCTCTTTGTGAACCCTTATTATCAAGGACAGTGCAGTGCAGGGGGATGTTGGTCGAAAACCTTTGTTTTTTGAATGTTTAGAGTAAGGCCAATTAGCAGTTAGCATGACGCTATTACAGCGCCAGCGATTAGGGTTCCATTCCCGTCGCTGTCTGTAAGGAGTTCGTATGTTCTTCCGTGTCTGTGTGGGTTTCCTCCGGATGCTCCAGTTTCCTCCCACATTCTAAAGACGTACGGGTAGGTTAATATGGGGGTTTAAAATGGGCGGCGGGGACTCATTGGGCCGGAAGGGCCTGTTACCACGCTGTAAATAAAATTTAAAATTTAAAAATTTCTTGTACTCTTCATGGAATAAGTCCGAAATGAGTTGAAGCTCTGCCTCTGAGTGTGCTCATTTGCAGTCATCATTTGCCTATCGCAGCTTAATGGCTGTGGTTGGAATGACCTTGGTTCTGGATGGGTGGAGACATAAGTGGCAGAATTTCCCATTCATCCTGTAAATTAGCACCACACCAGCAGGAAGCTTGATACATTCTCTAATCTTGATCATGCATGAGTTCATCGGACTTTTTGCAAAACTTCATCCAGTGCTCATGGCACACAGGAATGATCTGTCACTACTGTCTACTATCAAAGCCTTCATGGAGTTTAGCTGGAGTCTTCTCGGTACCTTGCATTGAGGTATACAGCACAGAAACAGGTCCTTTAGCCGACCGTGTCTGTGCTCACCATCAAACACCCATTTACATCATCTTTTTTTCCAGGTTTATTATCACTGACATTTGTCGTGAAATTTGTTGTTTTGTGGCAGCAGTACAGTGCAAGACACAAAAATTACTACAAGTTACCAAAAAATAAATAAATAGTGCTAAAGGGGAATAACAAGGTTGAGTTCATGGCCCATTCAGAAATCTGATGGGGGAACAGAACAAACTGTTCCTGAAATTTTGAGTGTGGGTCTTCAGGCTCCTGTAACCCCTCCCTAATGGTAGTAATGAGAAGAGGGCACTTTATTCTCCGTGCATTAACCCTTCCCAGATTCTACCACTCACTTACACATCAGGGACAATTTACAGTGACCAATTAACCTACCAGTCTGCATGCCTTTGTGATGTGGAAGGAAACCAGAGCACTGGAGGAAACCCTCATGGTCATAAAGAGAATGTGCAAATTCCACACAGACAGCACCAGAGGTCAGGATTGAGCCCAGGTCACTGGCGCTGTGAGGTAGCAGCTCTACCAGCTGTGGCACTGTGCCGCAGATACCTCATGTTTCTCCTCCTCTCCACCTCCACTACTAAGGCCTTTGGAGTGATAGCAGGCAATTGTGAAGGTCACTCCCTCCCATTCTTCAGTTTTCCAGACCAGACTCTGGAACCTGTCTGCTTGCTAGTACTTGTTGCAACCACAGTGCATATCCCCTTTAAGCAATGCAGGTTGGCGTAATTTATGGAGCCTAGCTTTATGTGATGCTGACTATTTATGATGTTGGTCTCTCTGTTGAAGTGAGCAGCATGATTAGTGATGGGTACATCCAGCATTCACACAAATAAGTACACACAAATAAGAGCATAAAGTTGGCATGTTGCCACACAACAAAAGCTGAAGCTTAATTGTGCATAGCAATCCACCTGTCCATTTTCAAAGGCTCCCTATGTTTCTCAAAAGGAATTGGTTAAACATTATGGTTTGCAAATTTCAAAATACCGGCAGTCAAGAGTCACCCAGTTCAGGTAAAAAAGATTCTGTTCATTTTCTGATTGATGCGGAGACTTTGGAGAGAGTGCAGAAGAGGTTCACGAGGATGCTGCCTGAATCAGAGGGCAGGTGCTATAAGGAGAGGTTGGACAAACTTGGGTTGTTTTCTCTGGAGCAGTGGATGCTGAGGGGAGATGTGATAGAAATTTATAAAATTATGAGAGGCGTAGCTGGATAAAACAGACTTTGTCTTTTTCCTGGGGTTGAAATGTCTAATACTAGAGTGCATGCATTTAAGGTGAGAAGAGGAAAGTTCAAAGGAGATGTGCAGGACAAGTTTTTTTACACGGAGTGTGGCGGGTGCCTGGAATGCACTGCCAGGTGTGGTGGTGAAGGCAGATACGATAGAGCTGTTTAAGAGGCTCTTAGATGAATATGCAGAGAATGGAGGGACATGGACCATGTGCAGGCAGAAGAGGTTAGTGTAATTAGGCATCATTAGCTTAATTAGTTTGGCAAAAACATCATGGGCTGAAGGGCCTGCTCCTATAGGACAGGATTACAATGGGAAGACGAGCATGTTGGATGACCAGTGATAAGAATGTTAGGTCAGAATGCTTGCAGGCAGGAAACCTTGTAATAAAACCTCCAGAGGTACTCCACACTGGATTGGTAACACTAGTCTGCTTGTATCCTTCCATTTTCACTTGGCAGAAAATGCTTACAGGCACTCATCCATGTACAGGTAGCAGCGTGATTCCAGATACATGTCAGAATTGATTCCAAAACTCTACAAAAATGAAAGGTTTTCTTTGGGGAGCCATCTTACACCATCGGCGCTTGGCACAATATGGAGTTTAATTCCAGAACATTGCAAAGGTACCCAAGCATTTGGATCTCCTGGCCACTTTATATAATTAATGTAACTATGACTGGCATTAGCTATGAAATGAATGCAAGCAAAAAACTATCTTCTGTGAACAATTTGCTGCGTGCAATATTGCACAGGCTTTATTGTTTCTGCTTTTCATTTTACAATGACCAGTGTCAGCTCAGTGGTCCAATACAAATGCAAACTTAATTATGCCTCTGTGGAATGTACTAGCCCTTGTTAAACTTGGGGATTACAATACACACTGAAACCATAATGATTTCTTAACTAAATCACAAAGTGATTATCAACAGTTGCAATTACAACATATTGATTTTGTCTTGACTTGCAAGAAATCACTGCTCTTTTAAATTGTTTCAACTTGAGCTTCAGTAATTATATAATGGAATTGCACACAATTATAGGTGAAACTATTTCCTTTGCACAAGCTGACTTCACTGTGTTGACTGAAATTAACACCTGCAATTCTTAAGAGGGTACATACCCCCTTTTTCCATTGACATATTTATTTTAATAATCCTCTAACAAAATACTTTACAAGATGTTCTTGATCCAGCTTTATAGAATTCCTGCTAGGTTTTTGAGTTAACAAGGAGGGATCGCACAAAAGAATGGCAAAGTTCCCCTTTGTCCCCATTAAAACCATATTTATTAGTTTAATAGTACATTTATGCATCAGAGCCAGAGGGAATAAAATAATTCCATTGAGCTATTTACATTCCATTCAAAATACCACCTGATTTGCAGAAATGAAGGCAATAGTATGTAACTTGCAAATACTTTTAACAACTAAAGATTGCACTGAACTATACAGATGTTAGAAATAATCCTCAGACTCTGCAGAACAGTGTGGATAATTACTGGAAAAGCAACACTTCCAGCCTTCATAACCTGAAGTGAGAAATATTAGCCAGACTTCCTCCTCTCAGGCTGCTAAGTAGAACTGGCGGTCTGAGAGCCTAGATGCTGAATAACCTGGCTATCAGAACACAAGATCTAACAATCAACAAGAAGGGGAATTAGTCATGGTCTAATAACATTAATGTGATCATTAGTGGTGCACTCCAGTGACCAGAAAAAGCCATCCTGTACTATTCTATCCCACACTTAATCCACATTGTATTATTCACTCGTAATACATCAAGTAAATGAGGAATTGATTGGCAACATATATTTAAAAGTTTCGAAATTGTATTGTACTCATTATACTGATACTGCATGGATATCTTGAAGGGTTAAAATGCTTTGCTGGATGGATGGCCACACTTCCTGCTATGTGGAAAAGGATAAGCAAGAGCCGTCTATTATCTATGGCTAAAGCAAGCATTTTCACCTTTATGTATGCAAATGGTGAGTCAACGTCTGCTTTAGGCCTCCTCTCCAAATTGGAATTGGAAATGAAATTGTTTTTTTCTTGTCACTTGTACCAAAGTACAGTGAAAAACTTGTCTTGCATACTGTTCATACAATACTGAATGCAGAATAAAGTATCACAGCTTCAGCGTAAGTGCAGTGCAGATAGACAATAAGGTGCAAGGTCATAACAAAGTAGACTGTGAGGTCAAGAGTCCATCTTATTGCACCAGGGAACTGTTCAATAGTCTTATAACAGTGGGATAGAAGCTGTCCTTGAGCCTGGTGGTACATACTTTCAGGCTTTTGTATCTACTGCCCGAAGGGAGAGGAGAGAAGAGGGAATGTCCAGAGTTGATTATGGTGGCTGCTTTACTGAGGCAGCAAGAAGTGTAGACAGAGTCCATGGAGGGGAGGTTGGTTTCTGTGATGTGCTGAGCTGTGTCCACAAGTCTCTGCAGTTTCTTGCGGTCCCGGGCAGAGCAGTTGCCATATCAAGTCGTGGTGCATCCAGATAGGATGCTTTCTATGATGTATCAATAAAAGTTGGTGAGGGTCAAAGGGTCGTGCCAAATTTCTTTAGCCTCCTCAGGAAGTAGAGAACCTGGTGAGCTTTCTTGGCAGTGATGTCTACATGGTTGGACCAGGACAAGCTATTGGAAATGTTCTCTTCTTGGAACTTGAAGCTTTCAACCCTCTCAACCTCAGCACCGTTGTTGTAGACAGGAGCATGTGCACCACTCCCCTTCCTGAAGTCAATGATCAGCTCTTTTGTTTTGCTGACATTGAGGGAAAGGTTGTTGTCATGACACCATGTTACTAAGCTCTCTATCTCTTTCCTGTACTCCGAATGATTGTTAATTGAGATCCGGCCCACTACGGTGGTATCATCTGCAAACTTGCAGATGGAGTTAGCATAGAATCTGGCCATGCAGACATGAGTGTATAGAGAAAAGAGTACGTGGTTTTCCCTGAGGAAAATCAGAGGCTGCTCTCATGGGAGCTGGTACCATAAATCAGCTACAACAAGGAAGATCAGTAACTTCTTTGAATCTGGTGCCGGAAGAAATTCTTCCCCTCCTGGTCTCACTTTTAATGTTCTTTTCGTGTTCCAAGATGACTTGGTTCCACTCTATTTTTTTTGAGGCAGGAGTTGCTTGATAGTCTGGGTGGATGAGCAATTGGTAATTTCCTTCTGCCACTTTTGCAGGGTTTCCGTGTGCTCCCAATCCCCAGACTAGAGGCTCTCAGTACCATTCCAAGTTCTCCTTCTCCACTTTAAGCAGTCTTGGCTCAGGGATTACTAAGAGTGGAGATATTTCTTTTAACTAACCTAGACACCTTTCTTGCACCTCTAGCCCCAATTATGCAACCCCAGCTTTCTCTCCTGGCTACTGACAGTCTTGAAATCCCAGTTCTGCTCCCTCTGATCTCCCTCCCCAAAGGCCTCAGCCTTGGTTGCACAGTTCATCTTCACTCCTCTCTGTCCATCTGCGAATATTGATGGCCCTCCCACCTATTTCAGATAAGGGCTCCATTAGCCATCAGCCCAAACAGAGAACAACATGTAAAGGCTGATGTCCTTTTAAACTGGAAACCTAAGGGAAAATCAAAGTCTGGGGTGAACCCTAAAAGACAACATTGAATGTGCTTCTTGGAGAAAGATAAGAGGAGGAGACTGTCCAAAATAAAGTGATGGCTCACAAGCAGTTGGTAACATCAGACAAGTGAAATAGCTACATAAAAATCACTTTGTGATGACGAAAGTGCAGCCACTGACACATTTTGTTGGCTTTGACTGCACAGTATAAAATGAAATCTGATCTCTCTTTGACAGCCCTGGAAACCTACTGTTTCATGAATCCGGTAAATTACCAGCTGATGGAACCACACTGAATTGCAAAGGTAAAAATGCTTAACGTGGCAACGAAAGATTAATGCGTTCATTACCTATAAGCCACTTACTTGGTTGCAAATACATGAACAAACATTTTATTATTGAAAGACAATGCAGGCAAGACTGACCTCTCTTTTCTTGTAACAAATGTTGAGTCCTTGTGTGTTCTTTTTTGTTTTATATTTCCAGCATCTTTTGTCAAAATCTTACTCATTCTTGCTTAACTTTGACACACTTTACTATGGTATGCACTATCCTATGCACAGTGACTTAGATTTTTTTGTTATTATTCTTCTGCAAGTTCACAGCTGAACACTTACTTTCACATGTAAATAGACTTCAATAACACTTTAGATTTTTAAAAAAATCTGTATTCGCCTAATGGTCTGCAAATGCAATACTCAAATGTTCTCTGATTATTGCTCCCAATATGAGAGTTACCTTGAACTAATCAAATCATTGCGCACTTGATGGCATACTTTGTCTGTTTAGTATTATGCTTTCCTGTCAAAGCTGTCATCTAAATTATTTCTACTTTGTGTAATTTTTTTGGCCTTTCTGTTGAACTCAGCTCAACTAGCTGCTATTTGCTTCCGCTCTGTGAGCTTTCAGTACCTCTCAGCAAGCCACTTTCTGAAGATAGATAGGTGATTTTAAAATGAGCTATCTTGGATCTGATCTTGAGCCAGATTGGACCTCAGGAAGGAGTCTTAACAGAGCATCTGAAGAACAGGGATTGCTATTTCTGCTATTGATGGATCATTTGCTGTAATCAAACTCTCAACTTTGATCCCACTGGCATGTGGCTTATTTAGCACCTGCGTATAGCAGTTGTATTGTTTTGCACCTTTACTTAATGAGTTGAAACAAGAAAGGGGCGGGAAACGTCAATGAAATTTCTAACCCTTGATTGATGACCTCAAATGTCACTTAACGATTGTCCAACAGAGAACAATAAATAGAATAATTAGTATACTTTAATTAAATGTAGAAATCGATCAAATGCTTTAAACATTTCTGTCGCTAAACTTAACTATCCAAGAAAGAGGCTGCAAAGCTATCCACATCAACCGCAGTATAATAGATACTGATGACTGTTGGACTGATCACTGCCTAATCTGCCTTGTGGTCTCCAAAAGCCTGACCTCAAAACAACGGCAACAACAGAATCACTGCTACAAGAAGACCGATGCTCAAAGTCTCAAGGAGCCCACAAAGAAGGCTTTTCTCAGACAGACATTCATCAGAATGACTCCCATCCGATGGGAATCACAGAGTCTCCACATTGTCAAGACTGCCCTGATGTTCATCATAATTAGCACCTGTGAAAATACTCTTGGTTTCTCTACTAGAAAACACCAAGACTAAATTAATGGGAATGACCAGGAATTCCAAGAGTTAGATAACCACAAAATCAAGGTATTCTTGCATTGGAGACTCTACATCACCAAGCCCTATCACAGTAAAACTTTAACAGGAGGTCAGAGGAAACAAATCAAAGATGTTTTCAAAGACTCCTTGAAAGAACATATCATCTGCGCTAGCCCATGATCACTTGGAAAGGAACATTCAAAATTGCACTGAGAACCTCAAGACCCTTTGTTGGCAGCACATGGATACAAAATGAAAATAGTGGAAGAAGCACATCACCTTGCAGAATGTCCACCCATCTGCTCCATCAAGCACCTCTTGCTCCAACTGTGGCAGTGTCTGCATGTCCCATATTGATCTTATAAGCCACCGTGGACCCACGGAATTTGAGCCAAAGCAAGTCCTCATCAATCTCAAGGAATACAAAAAAACAGATGGTTCTTACTTCATCTTTTAAATTATTTTTCTCTGCACAGAGCTATACTCATAAACTAAATAATCTGTAGAACATACTTGACAATATGGCATAGAAATTGGTATGTTGTAATCATGTCAGACGCACAATAGGAACAAATCACACCAGTTTAGCTCTGGACTTGCACCCAATTTGCACAGACATGACTCATTGCTAAATTCATACAGAGACTTCTATTTCAACACCTCATGGATGATAATGACCATCAGTTGGTTCTGGCTCATGGCAGTCACGCAGTGCCATTTCCAGGATCAAAAATGGGCTCAGATCAAAATTGTCTTCATATTCATCCACTGAACTGAAATATCAGAACTTCATTTTTTCATGTGAAATCATGTAATACTAGAGGTCTATATTGTAAGACACTAGCAACTCTGAAAATAGTAAAGAAGAAAATGAGGGAAATTAAATTTGGAGATCAAGCAATGTTAATACCTGAAACTGCTGCACTTTGAGTGCTATACACTGTTACTTTTGTGGTCCATGCAATGGAAGTTTGGAAAAAATCTCTGGGAGATGGGGAGTAAAAAGTAAAATCCTCCTGACCCCATATTCAAATAGTATGGTTACTGCTAACCACCAAAGTCATCCCTGACTGCTACCCCTTCCTCTTCAATTAATGCCACGACACTCCCCCTCCTCCCCACACCAGTCATGCCATTCCCTAATTAACTTCCATCCTCAATGATGCAAAAGCCCATTCTTACATTACCATCAAGTTAGTAAGCTACAACCAAAAAGGCAGAGTGTAGTTGTCGAAGTGCAGGAACAGAGGGATCTTAGGGTCCATGTCCACAGATCCCTCAAGGTTGCCACGCAGGTCAATAGGGTTGTTAAGAAGGCGTATGGTGTGTTGGCCTTCATTAGTCGGGGTATTGAGTTCAAGAGTCGTGAGGTGCTGTTGCAACTCTATAGAACTTTGGTTAGACCACACTTGGAGTATTGTGTTCAGTTCTGGTCGCCTCATTATAGGAAGGATGTGAAAGCTTTAGAGAGGGTGCAGAGGAGATTTACCAGGATGTTGCCTGGATTGGAGAGCATGTCTTATGAGGGCAGGTTGAGTGAGCAAGGGCTTTTCTCTTTGAAGAGAAGGAGGATGAGAGGTGACTTGATAGAGGTGTACAAGATGATAAGAGGCATAGATCGAGTGGACAGTCAGAGACTTTTTCCCAGGGTGACAATGGCTAACACAGGGGGACATAATTTTAAGGTGATTGGAGGAAGATATAAGGAGGGTGTCAGGGGTAAGTTTTTTACACAGACAGTGGTGGGTGCATGGAACGCACTGCTGACAGAGGTTGTGGGGGCAGATGCATTAGGGACATTTAAGAGACTCTTAGATAGACACATGAATGATAGAGAAATGGGGGGCTATATGGGAAGCAAGAGTTAGATAGATCTTGGAGCAGGATAAAATGTCAGCACAACATTGTGGGCCGAAGGGCCTGTACTGTGCTGTAATGTTCTATGTTCTATACCGTTACAGCGCCAGCGACCCGGGTTCAATTCCGGCCACTGTCTGTAAGGAGTTTGTACGTTCTCCCCTTGTCTGCGTGGGTTTCCTCCAGGTGCTCTGGTTTGCTCTCACATTCCAAAGACGTACGGGTTAGGAAGTTGTGGGCATGCTATGTTGGCACCGGAAGTGTGGCGACACTTGCGGACTGCCCCCAGAACACTCTACGCAAAAAATGTGTTTCACTGTGTGTTTCGATTTACATGCGACAAATAAAGATATCTTGTCTTATCTTACCCAGTCCAGAATCAAGTACAACAAAATATCTGCTGGAGGAACTCAGCAGTTTCGAACAGAACAATGTTTTGAGCCGATGACAATCCCTCCCCTCCCCCCGCCACCTCCCCCCCACAAACAGATACTGCTCAACCCGCTGAGTTCCTCCAGCAGATTGTTGCTCCAGATTCCAGCATCTGCAGTCTCTTGTGTCTCCAGAATCATATACAACTTGGTGTCACCATTCCTTGCATAGGCCAAAGTTCCAAATAGTTGCCTAAAAATCTGTCCCAATTAATAGCAGAAAACATTATATAAGCTAAATAAAATTCACAGCCGTCACCATATTCGGTGCTCCCAGGCAGGGATGAATTTCTAGTGTGTTCAGTTCTCACTTGTGCCTCTTGCAAAGATGTCATTAGCAAGCTCTACAGAGAATAATGTGAGCATCCCAGGAGCCATTGATCAATTCTGCCTTCTCTCAATAAACCAGGCATGTGTGACTGACATAAAATAAAAGACATGATACTATCATTTGCAAAGTAGATATTAGACCATGTAATCAGTCATAGCTGATGACTGACCATGTGAGTACTGATGAGCTGAGAATGCTTGCAGTTGATGAAATGCTGGGCATTGTGCTCAAGGGTCCAAAAGCCTGGACCGCTAAGGTCTTTGATTTTGGGAAACTTTTCACGTGAAAGAATTGCTCTCTCCTTTCAATATGCTGTTGTGTTTCCATTGGGAGAGTGATTAAGTTATAAAAAGCAAAAATGTTACAAATGTTAGAAATAAAAACAGAAAATATGATCCTGTTGTACATTTCCAGTTTCTTTTTCTTTCTAGTTGGAACACTGATTGAAGATTCTTGGCAAGAAGAACAACAGTGACTTGCTTGAAGCAAGAAGCTTAAGGCATGAAAAGTAAAAATATTTGGATTTACAATAATACTCCTATAGGCCATTATCCAACTATTTGGAAATCCCAATGGTTCAGCCTCTGCCTTACCAGGTGGTGTTTACCATGCTCCCTTTCAGTTCACCAGGGCCCGGGTTTCTGCACCTGCTTACACTGACCATGACCCCATTTCCTGCACTCCCTTTAAACTTACTGCGTTCACTGGAAAATGCATTATAATATTGTGTAACATCTAAAAAAGTGAATTAAAGTTGTGTTTGGAATATTAACACAATAACATCCAATACTCCAGAAAATCCGCCAGTCCAGCACTACCAAAGTCCTGGGCATGCTGTTTTTTTTTGAGCTTTATTGTATGTAGTACTGTTTCCAAAGTCTTTTACAGGCAACTTTGAAGATAGGAAAAGCATCAGACATTTTTCTCATATCAACTAATGACAATAGCTGGACAGTCTCTTCTCATAATTAAGAAAGGGAGAAGTATAGGCCAGGGAAAACCATGCCTACTCTTTGAAATAGTGTCACAAAATATTTTATAATGAGGACTGATGGCACCTCAGCTTCACTTTCCATGTATAGGAAAGCACTTCTGATAGCACTAGAACATCTTTATCAGTTTTGTCCTTAAGGAGGGATTTCAACACAAGACCATTTGATTCAGAAGTGAGAACATTAGAACCAGTCCATGGTGATATTAATTGTCAGTAATAGAGCTCTGCCTCTATTACAAGTTATCTACAGTAGTTGATAATATTGCACCATTTCTTGTAACGTTAGCCTTTGAAGATGGTTTTCTTCCAGTAGTCTTCAGTGGGTATGCCAAGAACTTGAAATTTTTTTTTGTGAGACAACCAATCTATTGCTCCATATATACTCCAACTGCAAAAAAAAGTGCAGAAAGGGGCTTTAATGACAAGAACCATTTTATAAATTATTGTAATGGCCTAAAATGCACGTTTCTCTTTAGTAAGTCACTACGTTACATTTTTTATGCAGAGGCCACAATGGCATACAGGAACACCACCACATGTATGGTGCCTATAAGCTGCTAGCCATATTTTGAGAGTGTGCAAATATAGTGGACGACCCTTAGTATCCACAATAAAAAAGGTATCACCCACCAAGTAGACTTAAGTCAAAGGAAATTTGCTGTTTATCTGAGCACCAAAATTCATCAAACAGTATAAATACTGGTTGTATAAAGACTGATCTGTAACATCAGAGTCCAATAAAAATTTGGTCAAAGGTCTGACCATTGAGCTTCCCTGTTTCCACTTGCTGTTTAAATATTGTTCAGGACTCAGAAGGTGCAAATATTTTTGACAAAAGGGAATCACTGACTTGCTGAACCAAGTCTGCAATGAGATACATTCAAAAGCCAGATGGTAAATCTTACCCTGTATTTGCTCATCATGGAAGATCTGAGGAAATTCATTTAGCCAGCTTGAATGTCAGCAACTGACTATCAAATCACAGCATGCAATTTTAACATCAACCTTTCCTTCTATTGTTTGCACTACCCATATGAAAGAAGATGAATGAGGAGCCTATGAACCTCACACAGCTTCTTGACCATCTCTTCCCTAATGTCTTCTCCTCCGTGATTGTCACTCCCAGAATGATTTTCTCTCTCCTGGTTCTCTCTCCCCTCCTTTCTATCCTATGGCCCCTAATCCACAAACTGCTGCCCAACTGACTTTTTCTGTGTAGTTCACCCTCTGTAACCTTGGGAGTTCACAGACAAAAGGCCTTAATGCAATCTTTGATATGTTAGGCCTGTAACCTAAAAAAAAGATATAATTGCTGTGAAGCAAGTGCAGTGAAAACTCATCAGACTGGTTCCTAGCATGGCTGGTCTGTCACATGTAGAGAGATTTGGGTAGGCAGGCCACTATTCCCTGGAGATTTGAAGAATGAGAAGCATATCAATGAAATATGAGGGCTCGATAGGGTAGATATGGGGAGAATGATCACCCTGGCTGAGGAGTGTCGGACCTGAGGTCCCTGTCTCAGAATAAGAAATAGGTCATATAGAACTGAAATGAAGAGAAATTTCTTCACTCAAAGGGTGGTAAATAGTTGGAATTATCTACCTCAGAAGGCTGTGAAGTCTCAATCATTGATTAAGTTCAATTCTGAGATCAGTAGATTTCTGGATATTAGAGAAATCAAGGGATGTGGTAGAAAAATACTGTTGATATAGAAGATATCTCTCAAGCCTTGTAGAAGGCTTGAGAGTCCAAATGGCTGATCTTTGCTCCTGTACTTCATGTTCATATGATGTCTTGGGTCTTGTATATAATAGAATACTGCTGCCTCAACATCTGCTCAAAACTGAAATTAGCATCTTCTGCAGTTTTATCCCTAAGAGTCTACCTGAAGGCTCAGGTGGCTCATTGTGAAACTGAGCTGTACTGGTCATAAATGTCCAATGTTAAGTCTCTGGGTTCTACTGAGAGGTCCTCAGTCCATGGGGTAAAGAAGCAAATACCAGGGCTTTCTACTTCTAACTACTGTAAATATCCATTACTGTGAACGTTGATCAAGATGATGTTGTAATGCTATCCAGGACTGGATATCCACTGTGTTTATTATCACATGGATAGATAGCTGTTCTGAACTCATGGAACCTTACATCAGCATCTTCAAGAAAAGTGAAAGGAATTAGAGGAAGGATAAAGAACAGCCTTGTGCCACGTTCCATCTTTCTGTCAAGCATAACACAGGCGCTGAAGACCCATCTGGAAATCTGTTTCCTATCATATTAGTCAAGGATAAGTAGGAGGCATCTCTAACCATGTCTGAGCCAGACAGTAGTTCTTTTCCACTTGAAAATTCCTACTTGATGTCTCCCTATTTCAAGATCAGTTTGCCCTGAGGTAGTCAACATATCATCGGTATCAATCAAGGAAATCAACTCCATAGAATCCTGTACATTTTATTGAGGACTGGGGATCCTTATCCTAGCTCTGACAGGGAGGAGAGCAGGTGAAAGTGGAGAGGTGGGAAATATGTAAGTCAGGGATTCTGTCAACTATGGTAGAGGGAAGCCATGGATAAGGAAAAAGAAAGATATCTCAGATGCATCCGTGTGGAAAGAGCAGATATGACAGAGATGGAGGAACTGAGAGAATAGAATGAAACCAGCTTTTGCATTCAATGGATCATCCTTTGTAATTTTTGTCACCTTCGATGAAATTCCACCAACGGGACATATTCCCTTCCTCAGCCCTTTCAGCATGACAAAGGCACCATTCCATTTTCCCATCTGCACCAACCACTCACCACTTTCCCATGCAGCTGCAGGAGATGTAACATCTGTCTTTATAGTCCTTTCCTTCCCACCATTCAGGAACCCAAACAGTTCTTCCAGGTAAAACAGTACTTCACTTGCACTTCTATAGTGTACTACATTTGATGCTCACGATGTGGTCTCCTCTACACTGGAGCAAGCAAATGATGAATGAGTGACTGTTTTGCTGAACACCGTTATTCAGTCTGCAGTGTGACCTTGAGCTTCCTATTGCCTGTCAGTTTAGTTGTCCATCCCACTTGCTCTCTGATGTATCTGTCTGTGGCCTTTTATACTGGTCCAGCAAGAATCAATGTAAACTTGAGAAATAATACCTCATCTTCCATCTGGGCATGTTGCATTCAGCTATTTCCATAGAACCATAGAACCATAGAACCATAGAACCATACAGCACAAAACAGGCCCTTCGGCCCACCGTATCGTGCCGTCCATCAGACCACCCTCACACTACCTAACCCCTTCCTCCCGCATATCCCTCTATCTCACATTCCTCCATATGCCTATCCAACAAGCTCTTGAACCTGTTCAATGTATATGCCTCCACCACCACCCCAGGCAGTGCATTTCATGCACCAACCACTCTCTGGGTGAAAAACCTCCCTCTGACATCTCCCCTGAACCTCCCACCCATAACCTTAAAGCCATGACCTCTCGTCTTGAGCATTGGTGTCCTGGGAAGGAGGAGCTGACTGTCTACTCTATCTATTCCTCTCAATATTTTATATACCTCTATCATGTCTCCTCTCATCCTCCTCCTTTCCAGTGAATAAAGCCCTAGCACCTTAAGCCTCTCCTCATATTCAATACTCTCCAATCCAGGCAGCATCCTGGTAAATCTCCTCTGCACCCTCTCCAACGCCTCCACATCCTTCCTATAATGAGGCGACCAGAACTGAACACAGTACTCTAAGTGTGGCCTAACTAGAGTTTTGTAAAGCTGCATCATAACCTCGCGGCTCTTAAACTCAATCCCGCGACTTATGAAAGCCAACATCCCATTGGCCTTCTTAACTGCTCTTTCCACCTGTGAGGCAACTTTCAACGAACTGTGAATATGAACCCCCAGATCCCTCTGCTCCTCCACACTGCCAAGTACCTTGCCGTTTACCCTGTACTCTGCCCTGGAGTTTGTCCTTCCAAAGTGTACCACCTCACACTTCTCCGGATTGAACTCCATCTGCCACTTGTCAGCCCAGCTCTGCATCCTATCAATATCCCTCTGTAAGCTCCGACAGCCCTCTACACTATCCACAACAACGCCTATCTTAGTGTCGTCCGCAAACTTACTAACCCAGCCCTCCACCCCCTCATCTAAGCCATCTATAAATATCACAAAAAGTAGAGGTCCCAGAACCGATCCCTGCAGGACACCACTAGTCACTGCCTTCCAATCCGAGGGCACTCCCTCCACCACAACCCTCTGCTTTCTACATGCAAGCCAATTCCTAATCCACACAGCCAAGCTTCCTTGGATCCCTCGGCCTCTGACCTTCTGAAGAAGCCTACCATGAGGAACCTTATCAAACGCCTTACTAAAATCCATGTAAACCACATCCACCACACTGCCCTCATCAATCTTCCCGGTCACCTCCTCAAAGAATTCTATCAGGCTTGTGAGGCAAGATCTTCCCTTCACAAAGCCATGCTGGCTGTCCCTAATCAGTCCATGATTCTCAAGGTGTTCATAAATCCTATCCCTTAGAATCCTTTCTAACAGCTTACCCACCACAGACGTGAGACTCACCGGTCTATAATTCCCTGGCCTATCACTATTACCTTTTTTGAACAAGGGGACCACATTTGCAACCCTCCAAGCCTCCGGCACCACCCCCGTAGACAACGAGGACTCAAAGATCCTTGCCAGCGGTTCAGCAATCTCCTTCCTAGCCTCTCGAAGCAGCCTGGGGAAAATCCCGTCAGGCCCCGGAGATTTATCTGCCTTAATATTATTTAACAACTTCAACACATCCTCTCTCTTGATATCAACAACCTCGAGAACATTACCCCTACCAGCACTCCCTTCCGCATCATCAAGACCCCTCTCCCTGGTGAATACCGAAGAGAAGTACTCATTGAGAACTTCTCCCACTTCTGCCGCCTCCAGGCAAATTCTCCCACCTTTGTCCTCAATCAGACCTACCTTCACCCTAGCCATCCTCCTACCCTTCACGTACTTGAAAAAGGCCTTGGGATTTTCCTTAACCCTACTAGCCAAAGCATTTTCATGTCCCCTTCTAGCTCTCCTCAGCCCTTTCTTAAGTTCCTTCCTTGCTACCCTATATTCCTTACGGGCCCTGTCTGAACCTTGCTGCTTATACCTCACGTATGTTACCTTCTTCTCCCTAACAAGTCGTTCCACCTCTCTCATCACCCACGGTTCCTTCACCCTGCCATTCCTTCTCTGCCTCACCGGGACATATTTATCTCTAACATCCTGCATAAGATCCCTGAATATCGACCACATCCCCATGGTACATTTTCCTTCAAAAAGGACATCCCAATTTACACTCCCAAGTTCTCTCCTTATAGCCTCATAGTTAGCCCTTCCCCAATTGAAAAACCTCTTGTCCTCTCTGCACCTGTCCCTGTCCATGACAATTTTAAAGGTTATGGAGCAATGGTCACTGTCCCCCAAATGCTCACCCACCAATAGATCCTTCACCTGTCCCGGTTCATTTCCTAAAACTAGATCTAACATGGCATTCCCTCTAGTCGGCCTGTTAACATACTGCGTCAGGAATCCCTCCTGGACACACTTAACAAATTCTGTCCCATCTAAACCTTTGGCACTAAGCAGGTTCCAGTCTATATTTGGGAAGTTGAAGTCTCCCATTATAATAACCCTGTTATTTCTGCTTCTCTCCAAACACTGCCTGCCAATCTGTTCCTCTATATCTCTACTGCTACCGGGGGGCCTATAGAATACTCCTAGTAGGGTAACTGCTCCTTTCTTGTTCCTTAACTCCACCCATACGGACTCTAGAGATGATCCTTCTACAACATCCATCTTTTCCACAGCCGTAACAGTGTCCCTGACCAGTATCGCCACCCCTCCCCCTCTTCTCCCCCTTCCCTATCCCTTTTAAAACACCGAAAACCAGGAATATTCAATATCCACTCCTCTCCTGATGTCAGCCATGTCTCAGTAATAACCACGATATCATAGTCCCCCATACTTATCCAAGCCCTCAGTTCATCCCCCTTATTCCTGACACTTCTTGCATTTAAGTAAACACACTTCAGTCCATCTATCTTACTACTTTTACAGCCTGTATTCTGCTTCTCCTTCCCCAAAGCCTCTCTGCCTGTTTGATCTAACTTTTCCCCATCCCCTTCTTCCTCTGACCTACTCCTCCGGTTCCCTTCCCCCTCCTGTACCACCCTAGCAAATCTCGCCACAAGGATATTGGCCCCCTTCTGGTTCGGGTGTAACCCGTCCTCTCTGTACAGGTCCCACCTTCCCGAGAAGAGATCCCAGTGATCCAGAAATCTAAAACCCTCCTTCCTGCACCAACTTCTCAGCCACACATTTATCTGCCACCTCCTCCAATTCCTACCTTCACTATCACGTGGCACTGGCAGCAATCCTGAGATTGCTACCCTTGAGGTCCTGTTCCTCAATTTTCTGCCTAGCTCCCTGAACTCACTCTTCAGGACCTCATCCCCCTTCCTACCTATGTCATTGGTGCCAATATGGACCACAACCTCTGGCTGCTCTCCCTCCCACTCAAGAATTCTGTGGACCCGATGTTTGCAATGGAACTACCCTGTTCTATTGCAAGTTTATCCATCTGTAACATAAACTCAGTTTTTCTCTCTCCATAGAGACGTTTTGATCTGCTGGGCATTTCTAGCATTCTCCATTTGGTTTCAAGTTCAGCAGAGGCTCTGACCTCTATTTCATAGCTTTAACATGTATCTATGTTTGTTTAATCTCTCCTTAACTTCCCTATTAATCTATTAACCAGGAGGTTCATAAACATTGCAATCATCTGGGAAACCCTGGCCTCGCTCTATCAAAGAAATTCCCATTGTCCTCTCCATCACCCCCCCCCCCCCACACACAGTTTCTGAAACTTAGAACTAACTTGCGTCACTTTCCCAGTTCTGATGAAGAATCTTTGACCAATGTTTGACCTTTGAAACAACTAACATTGTTTCCCTTTCAATAGATGCTGCTGAAAATATTTATGCAATTTCTGAAGGGTACACAAACTGATTAATTCCCTTGACAAATATATGTGTCTGACCCAGACTGTTTGCAATCTGGGGCTATATTTGATCCTTTGATGAGCCTCAAATCACATATTGTTTCCTTCACAAAGACTGCTGCTTCCACCTCTAACATCATCTGCTTTCAGTACTTGCAAAACATCCATCATGCCATTGCCTTCTCTCGAGTTGTAGTTCCAATATACTCATGACTGATCTCTCATCTTCCAACTTCTGCAAACTTAAAGTCTTGTAAAACTTTGCTGGCTATATCCTAACCCACAACAATTCTAGGCCACTCATTGTCCCCAGGCTTACTGTCCCACGGTAGCTCTCACATGAACAATCCCAGAGTTATAAAATTATCAACCATTTCCATATCCTTTCTTGTCCTTGTCCCTCCCTAGCTCTGCAACCTTCTCCAGCCCAAAACATGTGGCTTCTTTAGTATGCTCATTTTCAATTGTTCCAGCATTTCTGGCCATTCCTTCAGCTGCCAAGGCTCCAGGCTCTGAAATTTCCTCTCTCAACATCTCTGGCTTTCTTTTTTGTAAGATTGTTCTCAAAATTTATCTCTTTGGCCAAGCTTCTGCCATATTGACTGATTATGCGATTGGTATTCAAAATTTTGGGTTACTTCACAAAGTTAAAAGCACTATATAAATGCAAGCTGTTGCCTTTCCATCAATCTCTTGCCAAAATTAGGCCTTAGTAATTCAGAACTCTGCTTACTATTTCAATAAAGGTCAGTTTAAGCTCAAAATTCCCTCACTTCTCATACCTTGATGGATATCTGTGAAATCAATGCAGTGGACAAAAAAATGTTTAACTTAAAAGGATAAACAAAACTATAAGATGCATTTTAAAAATACCATCTCATGTTAAAGAGGAACAAATTTCAGCATTAAAAAAAGCATAATGTGCTTTTCAAATGTTTACCCAACAAATGCAGATTGCATTTTGAACAAACACAATTACAGAATCCAAATGTTATTTTCACCAGAGGGTTTCCTCATGTTCAATATCAAATAACAGTGTTTATGACTTTTTTTTCCCTCGTAAGCTGTACTTCACTCTGCTCATTATATTTTATAGTTTCATACAGTGTTGCCCTAGGTTGGGCTCAGAGGAAATGTGGAATCAGTAAATATCGATTTTGAAAAGCATTTTGTTTTTTTTCCCTGTGTTGTTGCTTGTGCAGCTGAAAGGATGAAATAAACAGTTCTGTGACCCGAGCTTCTTAATCATTTACATTAGCAGTAGCTGATTTGGGGAATCTGCAGAGATATCCATTAGAAACAAAAAACAATTGTCTATATCTGAGTGCATCCTTTAGGTCTTTAATGACAATTAGTTATAGTCTCCAGTTGTTACACATTATTTTACAACCAGTAGCCAAAGTTCACACAATGTTCAAACATGCACAATTGTTTAACAGAAGGGCGATGACTTAAGTGAATTGTCGGAATATTTTATGGAGGTGAATTTAAAAGGTTACTTAACATTCACGAAGCTTTGTTTCAATTTTAGTAATACCATGATCATGACACCAGTAACACTGACCACCCACTCATTTTTGATTATTAGAACATTTCTACATTGGACTCTTCTTCAGATTTAGCACAGTAGTCTTGGGTAGGAACTTTGGATTCCAATTCTGCCTTGGCACAAGCAATTATTTTGCAATTTCAGGTCTGATTCCATGTTGATATCATTTGGATTGTAATGTATCTCAATATGACTTATAATCACTATGTTGCTGGAGGAACATCCATGGAGCAGCATCCGTGGAGAAAAGCAGGCGGTCAACATTTCGGGTCAGGACCCTTCTTCAGGACGGAAGATAAGAAAAGGGGAAGCCCAACGTATAGGAGGGAAAAGAAGAGCAATAATAGGTGGACGAAAGAAGGGAGGCAGGGTGGGCACAGAGAGGTGAAAGGTAGATGCAGGTAAGAGATAGTGATAGGCAGGTGTAGGGGAGGGGAGAGCAGATCCACCAGGGGATGGGTAAAAGGTAAGAAGAGAGAGGAAAAAAGGGCTAAGAAAGGGAAGAAGAGAAGAAGCATGGTGGGGGGTTGGAGGTTTGTGGGGAAGGGAGGGTGGGGTCCTGACCCGAAATGTTGACCGCCTGCTTTTCCCCACAGATGCTGCCTGACCTGCTGAGTTCCTCCAGCATCATTGTGTTTTTCATCTAGATTCCAGCATCTGCAGTCCTTTGTTTGTCGTGACTTATAATCAATGGTATTCTTGTTTATAAGTAATTTACTGCTGTTTTGATTCTGGTCATTACATTGGATTCAGTCTAAACTTAAATTTATGGAAAATAATTTAGTTAGCAGAAATTAGTCACATTTTGTGAATGTGCTGATTTTGTCAAAGTGTGCAGCTCCCTAATGTTCTTCAATTCTGGGCATCACAATGAAGGCACAGAGTGTTCTTCTCACTCTGACACTGTTTCTAATGGTGGTATTTTGAGATACCACGGCATCTGCAAGTAATAACGATGAAACGTGCTTTATATTTTGCTATTTTTCTACTGAATTATTTTTTGACCAGTATATTTCTGTTTCTCCTTTCCTGTAAGTACATGGAGGGGTAGAGGTATGATCTACTTTATATGTTACTAAAATACCCAGGCCTAGAAATTCTTCCATGCCTCTAATGTAATCAATGCATGTGTTTGTGTGCATGTGTTCCACCCCGTCACAAGATTCTACTACACATGATCCTCAAGAAAAATCAAGTGGTGGAAAACAGGTTGGTAACAGGTAGGGTCCTGGGTTGAGAGGGAAGCCTGAATGAGGCAGGTTTGGAGGTGAGTTGTGGATAGTGGTTAGGAAACTCAGACCTTCTGTTGCAGAAAGTTTGGGAGTTTAAAGGTCATTAAAATATCAGGATTTAGGTTGTAATAACTAGGGTTGAGTCAGGACATCAGTTACCATGAAGACAATGAACTGGAGGTGAAGTTGGGGATGCATTCAGGCCAGGGTCTCGTAGTGGGAGGTCTGAAAGAACTGGGAAGTCAGGAAGCAAGGAACAAGTTAAAACCATAGCTGGGAGCTACCTGTCAGAGGACCCATGGGCTGTAGTCCTATGGTCATAGACCAGCTCAGGCTGGTCACACAGAAATTGTCCAGAAGCAGGACACTCCAGTCTTGTGATGGCCTGCATCGATATGTGTGGCTATAACAGACCACACACACACAACTAAACACTGTACAATTGATATCAAAATGTGCTTTGCACATCATGTGACATCACCACCCATATCTGGACACCTCCATGCTTAAGCAAGCTATCAGCATGGAGGATCCAGGACAAATTTGCCAGAGACCTTTTCAACCAGTACAGTAAGTACCCAAATGAGTTTTTGATAACACTCCTTTATATAGTGCACAAAGAGGTTTCACCAGGCAAAAGAATTTCTAAGCCCTGGCCTGGAACTTAAATACTATGGGCTGGATTTTTTCTTAATGTGGATGTTTAAGAAATAATCTAATTGAGGTACTTAAGGCAATTGAAGAATTTGATGGGGTAAATAGGAAAAAACATTTCTACTGGTTAAGGAGACAAATAAAAGCTAACATAAAATTATAGGTGACTGTTCAGGATGAAAATAGAAAGCAGTTCTTCATGCTAGGAGGACTGGAAATCTAGAAGACTATTTCCCCCAACTCTGCTATAGCTATGCTAATTGAAAATATGGACTGAGAGTGACTTTTTCTTTTCGATAAGATTAGTAAAGGATGTGGAATCAAGAAGGTTAAATGCTATTAAAATGCAATTCACCCGTAATTTAGTAGAATGTCAAAGGAGGTGAATTTTTTTCCCATCATTTCAACCAATAGTAATGAAAACTGAAAAAAAATTACCCTGGGCCAATTGTCATTTTCTTGTTCCATCTATTTTTCCATCTTCCTTACTGCCTCTTCCCCATATCATGGCATGAAAACTACGGTGAGGAGGCTAAGCTGAAAGGCCATCCTTCTTTCCTTAACCATTTCTGTCAGCACCAAAGACTGCCAGGAGATGTGTGTCAAGTGTACCCTCCCTCAATCATATTTGGATGATAGATAGTAAGGACTCTTGTCTTCCAGAAAGCCCTGGATCATTTAGCCAAAACCTTAAAGCAAACAAAAATATTTAACTCATGATTCAAACTCCTGGTCAGTATATGAAATGATTGCTGTAGGACAATAGCAGATATTGAGTAAAGGTAGGTTGGAAATGGCTCTAATTTTAATCATGTACCGTTTCAGCTCTTGCAGTCTTGACTCATGAAGAATAGCCATTGACATTTGTGGAGCTGAATTCTTGCGTTAGAGAGCCAAAATTTGGAGCTGAAAGAATTTTGAAACAAAGACTTCTTATATCCAAAGAGTTAGGAATAGACTAAATTATGGGCAGTCATTTGCCAATCAGGCATCTTCTTGCTGGCTTGATCTTGGACACAGCTTGATTCGTGTACTGCCCCTTGAAGAGAAATGACTGTCAGGCTTTATAATCAAACTTGTTTCTTGAAGTCCAGTTTCCATGTATTCATGTCTGCTTGGGGTGATGTTGGACAAAATCCAGGAACTAAAGCAATAACAGCTGGTCTTAATTATACTAACTACAGAAAAGCCATACCAGCACGTGGTTAGCTTTCTTTGGCTCCATACGTTACTCAATAAGATCTGCTTTATTTCCATGCTGAAGTACATTTCTGTGATGCACTGAACCATTTGTTTTTGTTTAGGTACAATAGTAGAGTTGCATGGTCTGTAATAACCACACAATAGCTATGAAGACATCTCATTTCTTTTTAAAAAATAAAAATCATTGCGACAAGTGCCTTAAGGATGCAGTTGGCAGTCACTTAGGTAAACAGAATGAAAATGAGTGCCTTCAAGGAACTCAGAAGGATGTTCAAGGCAAATCAACCATATCTTTCACAACAGTTAGCTATTCCTCTGAAATAACTATTTTATGTTATTGCATTGTTGCAAATGCTCTTCACAGTAATTCTTTCCTATCTCATCCATTCTAATTCTCATTTCTTAATGTACGTGCCCCAGAAACTCTTTTTGCCCACAGCATTTGAGTCGGTTCAGTAGCATTAGGAATACCTGTCTTCTTTGCAGAAGAGTACATTGATAAAAGAACTACAGCAACTTCACATGTTCTACTAGTTATTAATGATCAGCAATAATCTGCCAGAGTCATATTAAAGGTCAATTAAACAAGTTATTAATATATCTAAAACCAGAATACCACACAATTACATTTTTTCAATTGCATTTCCCCAAAGCACATCATTGTTGATATTTCATCCAAGATAAAGTTGGCTGAAGTACTTCTTGATCATTGTAACTGTGTTGTCTAAAACATACCCCATTATAATGACTTATGAAGCAGAAGGAGGGGGCGGAGGAATTCCCAGTGGCAGCAGTGCCCAGACGTATCTTTGCTCTCACTGACAGGAAACGCTCAAGGCTTTTTAGACCTGAAACAAATACATTCACAAACGCAAAGCATCTAGCAGCAACATATTTTCTACTGTGTGTCCCTTAAAGTGACAGCAAGTTAGAATTGTGCTTCAATCAATTCAGTCAGGCTACATTCTGTGTATTAATTACAATCAATCAATGCACTATAAATGTATGTGGTGGATGACAGTAATTAGTGATGCCTTGATTTTAAAGTGCATCACATATGGTGGATAACAGTTGAATAAAAAAAAAATACCTCTCTATCTGGCAAATCATGTTCCAGAATTGGTGGTAAGAATGGAAATTTCTCCCACTCTTTTCTAGAATTTCTTAAAAGTGATACCTTATGTTTAATTGCAATTCAGCAGGCCTCTCTGTCCTCTGATACCATCGCCTCACCCCCAAAAATGTTTTGATCATTTCCCCTGCATAAAGAGATATTTGTTAAGGAACTAGCAGTTGCAGAAAAACCAGGTTTTGTACTCATCCAACATTTCCACATCTGCAGTGCTAACAGGTGTCGGTACACAGAGATTAAGACTGGAAATGTCAGTCTGGCAAACTACCTGAAATGTTAAATTAAAGCTGTGTTCAAACATTGTTTCATAATACCTCTGAATGACTTGTTCTTTTTAGTTCTTACCATGTTCAAGTCTTACAATGTTTACTGAGAGCCCATCGAAACTCCATTATATAAGAACATTGGATAACACATCAGCAGACGCAACAAGATTTTTCATGGAGTATTTTGACATCTAAATCAACACTTATCCCCTAAACTTTACCCACTTTGCTGCTCCAGTTTCCTTTTTCCACACCTGAATAAATTATGTGGCATATTTTTGACTGACTTTGTTGGTAGTTCACATATATACTAACATGTTGGAAAAATCTGTCAGTAGTCCTATCTAACATCCACTTTTATATGTTATTCTTTTTAATACTTCCTGTTCTGTAAATGAATTAGTCTGGTTACATCCATATTATACATTCCTCTAAACATTTATCAAAATATCTTCCCTCCCTTGCATTCCTGAAAATGATTCTAAGCTAGAATGCATGAGACACCCTTCAGTAATTCATTCATGTGACTGGTATTTAAGTGAATCTTAGCAATCAGTGTCATCCAGCGAGTTTAATGTGAAGTCATTAAAAACCAAGACAGCATTCACCCTTATCCCACATCGATGTACATGTGCTCTGAGCAAAAGTTGTTGGATAGTCATCACAAGCAAGAAACATTCCTGATTTCCTAAATGAGGGTGGCAATGCTAATTACAATGTGCTTCCTCTGCCTGGTTGAGACACCAACAAAATCAGATGAAATGGTAAACCGTCCAATCTATTTTGCTCAGTTAGTCCCTGGATAAATCTACTGAATCATCAGACAAGCATTCCACAATGAGAAATACCATCTGACGCAACCATTACAGTGATCCAAGGCAGATTTAGAGAGCATGAGAATCCACCTGCTACCCCAGAACAATGTAGTGGTTGTCACAGATGGTGTGTCTTTGTCAAAGTTCCATTAGCCCTTGAACCCAAGTAAATCAAATTTTAGTAGGAAAACAGCTGCTGGAGGAACATGGAGGACCAGGCAGCATCCATGGAGGGAGATGGACTATCAATGTTTTGCATTGAGAACATTCATCTGGACGTCAGCTGTCCATTTCCCCCCATGGATGCTGCTTGGTCCTCCATCAGCTCGTTTTTTTGCTCCAGATTCCAGCATCTGCATTCTCTTGTGTCTGTAAATCAAATTTTAGTCCTTTGAAGAAGACGGACAATTTGCATGCTGATTTCATATCAACTACGCGTGTGTGTTTGATTTTCCAACTACCAAGAAAAACTATCTGGACCCCTTTAAAGTATGTTTTAAAAAATAGTCAACATATAGCTATCATTATTGCAACTTCAAAAAAATTCAAACATTATGATGCACAGGATTTTAAATTTTCCTTTCCCATTATCAGTTTAGTGGCAGCATTTAGTCCTCTGGTTCAAAGGTTATTGATTCACAAGAAGATGACAAATAATGCCAAGGGTAGGCCATTCAGCCCCCTGTGTCTGGTCCACTATTCATTAAGATTATGGCTGATCTTCTATCTCAGCGTCACTTCCCTGCACTGACACCAAATGCCTTGATTCCCTTAATATCCAAAAATCTTACAATGACTTTCTTGGATGTACTCCACAGCCCTCCCAAAAAGAAAATTCCAAAGATTCATTAGCCTTGGGTGAAGAAAGTTCTTCTCACCTCAGTTGTGAATAGCTGGCCCCTTATCTTGAGACTGTGACTATTGGTTCCCAACCAGGTGAAAGATGATCTCTGTGTCAACCCTGCAAGCTCCATAAGTATTTTGTGAGATCACCTCTCATTCTTCAAAACTCAAGAGAAAAGAGGCCCAGTTGCTTAATCCTCCTCAGAAGGCAAGCCAGCAATCAATTTGATGAATCTTTGTTGCATTCTCCCTATCACAAGTCTATCCTTTTTTAGGTAGGGAGAAGAGAATATTCAAGCTGAGTTCTCAATATTCCAATTAATGAAGATAATATAATATTTCACCTGGCTGGGAACCAATGGTCACATTCTAAAGATAAGGGCTATTTAGATGAGAAGAAGTTTCTTCACACAAAGAGTAATGAACCTTTGGAACTTTCTTCTCAGCAGGCCTGTGGAGGCTCAGATGTTTACATTCAGAGAGAACGGTATACAGTCCACTCCAGTGGATTGAGTATATTCTGTCGAATGATCCAGAGTTGGTCCAACTCTGCCTTAAGCAGACTCAAAGGATCCCACTGCATCATTTGAAGCATAGAGGAGTTCTGGTATCCTGACCAAAGCCTAGACTTCAATTAATTTCTAAAACTGATGAACTGACTATTTATGTAATTGCTATCATCGACTTTGCATTAAGTGGCTGCTAGTTTGACAACATCACACCAAGGAACGGACAGAAGTTTCATGAACCTAGCCAGATGTTTGCTTACAAAATAAAGTATATTTTTAGGGGACAATGGCATGGTGGTTATAATAGACCAATTACTCAAAGGTCTGGATTACTGATCCAGGGAATGTGTTGAATTCTATCTCAATGTTGAAATAAATTTGGAATAAAGGGCTGGTATCAGTAATGGTGACCATGACCCCACTGGATTGTTATGGACCCCACAAGGAATAAAACACTGGGCCGAGCAATGAACGTGAGAGACAGTGGGGTGGTGGGGGGTTGTGGTGAGGGGGGTAGTTTGTGGGTAAAGCTGGAGAGACTACAACATCCTCCTTTCAGCAGGTCTTTTCTTTCATAAAGATAACTTCTGCCCATCAGTCTCCGTCAATTTGCTCCTTTGTTAAATTTACAGTTAAAGAAATTTAATCTGAATGTTTTGCTTCTAATATTTCACAGTAAAACTCAAGCTTACTAAAGGGGTGCCTGAGTTATTTATGTGCTTTTCTGAATGAACTCCAGTCTATCTATGTAACGTTGCTGAGAAAGTGTCCAAAATTACATATGATAATATTGGAAATATGGCCTCTTCAATTATATTTATAAAGTTATAACAACTAGTTTATGTTTGATTCATTAGCTACATCTTTCATCTTGTTACAAGAAATGTAACAAAAGCATATCAGAGATTTGCTTGACATATACAACAACTGTCATATTTTATCAGAAAGAAAACACAAACCCTGTTTCTTTTTAAGCACATTCTCCTTCTGATTTTCTTTTAACACCATTTTAATGAATCCTACCATGATTAAAGTAAAAAAAAAACAATATTGCTGGGAAATGAAAGATTCTCATCGCACAGTGATAGAATCCAGCATTCCATGATCAACCTGGGTCAAGGTTACTTAAAAGTCTTCCTTGAAAGTCCAGGCAATGTCCTAACCTTTAAGTGTAAACAGAGCTCCTTACCTGTATACTGCACACCAACGTAACCTTTCTATTTTTTAAAGTAATCATCCCTGACATCTCAATGAGATAGATAGTCCAATTGGTGTCAAATTATAAATAGGAGTATACTGCAAATAGGATGATTAGAATTGCAGTAATCACAATTGCTTCAAAGAGAGGAGAATGCTGCTTGTTTCCTACAAATCTTTGCACTGGCTTTGGAAAGTAAAGAACGATTATTTTAATTAAATCTTACAACCCTTCCGAATAGTAGAGCCTTGAAACTGGAGCACAACGTGTCCATTTATTTTGCACAAATCACAGATGAAAGTAGTTCTGCACTTATTTTTATACCATTACTCCATTTCTAGTAGAGGCTCCCCCGCTTCCCCCACCTCCCACCCCCATCCACACCTAACCACCTCACTGAGGAATTGGAACAGGCATTTTCTGGTTTAATTCATCTTAGCTTGATGACAATTGCTGAGCAACATGCCCAATGCTCATCCCTGCCTTACTGACAGAAATTGAAGAAATAATGACCTGTGTTTATACTCTTCTCTAATAAAAGAGGAACAAACCCCAGAGCTAGTCAGCTAGAAGACATGAATTAAAGTGTCCCTACTGGGACATCAATATGTAGTTGTCTGCATCAGCCTGCCTGAATTTTTAATGCTCTGCATATCTCACACATCTTTACTAGATTTCACAGCACTTTCACAAAAAAACAGAACGCTAAAAATTTCAGTGGGCCATGCAGCATCTGTGAAGACAAATGGTGTATGTCATCATTTTGGGTCAAGACCCTACATCAGGACTGAGAGAAAAGTGGAAAGATTACCATTGTGCAGCAGTACTACATAATGGGAGGGGTGGGACAAATGATGGTAGATGAGAGGTGCAACCAGATGGGGAGGGGATGATGGACAGATGGAACTGGTGGGGGAGGGGATGATGGACAGATGGAACTGGTGGAGGAGGAGGAGGGGTAGAGGATAGGAAAGATACATAAAGGGAGAAGAAAACTAAATGGATGGGTGAGTGTGTGGGAGAGAAGAACACTGGGGTGTGGGTTTCCCTGTAACTGGAAAATACAATATTCATGCTATTAGGCTGCAAGCTGCCCAAGCGGAACAGGAGATGTTGTTCTTCCAGTTTGCATTTTGCCTCTCCGTAGCAATGGAGAAGGACGAGGACAGATCGGTCAGTGGAAATGGGAATGAGAGTTAAAATGACTTGCACCCAACGCCGTAGCAGACAGAACATAGGTGGTCCTCTTCATCCTCCCCCATCCCCTTCCCCACCTGGTTCCATCTGCCTATCAACCCCTCTCCATCTGGTTCCACCTATCATCTTCCAGCCTCTGTCCCACTCGTCCCTCGGACTGCTACGTACTGGCAATTGTTCCTCATTTCTTTCAATCCTGATGCAAGGTCTCAACCCAAAACATTGACTTTTTGCCTCCTTTTGCCTCCACAGATGCTGAGTTCTTCCAGCATTCTGGGTTTTTTTTGTTCTAGATTACATCATCTGCAATCTCTTTAGTCTTCACAGTACTTATCGCAAGTGTGTGCAAGAGTGCATGCCACAGTCTCTGCAGAGTGGAGATCCTGTATCTTGCAGTTGCTTAGGACCATTTGAGGCACAGGACTTAATCTGTGCCAATAATCGGAGAGTGGGGGAATGTGGCTTCCTATACTGAAAACATAGTATTCCCCACCACTGCATTTCCTTCCTCTTTATGGCAACCTTTTACTCCGCTGTACTGGTGGCAGCCACAAAAAGAGATCCTTAAGAGTGAGAGTCACTTCTTATCACTCCTAGCAACAGGGTCTTGGCAGCTACAATTTCTGCAAGTAGATAGCATCGAGGGCTGTGTAAATCGTGTCTGAATATAGCAATCAGGTTGCAAGCCAGTTTAAAGGGTTACCTTTATATTTTAACGGTAAATCTTCTCAATTTCTTGATTCTTTGGAGGTCCCCTGATTGGACATTAAGGTGAAATGCAGCAGCCATTTAGAAGATGAAGTCCAATTTCTAGGCACATGATATGCTAAAAATTGGTTCTGTGGTCAGTTGCTTCCCAGTACATCATCCCATGGTTTTCCTTCAGTTTAAGCTCACAATCCCGTAATATAGGGCCTATTTTCCTTGAAGAGCATCAGAAAAACCTAAAGCTCTCACAATGAGGGTATATATACATAATTTCTGAAGAAACTTGTAGATAACAATCCAGATGAAGAATCCTGACTGATTTTTCCCCCCCATCCCTGCCTAGTGTAGGGATGTTGAGGGTGTTTTAGCACCCTCAGACTAAAAAAGAACTGAAACCTTTTGGACCCTAATGAACATCCCAAACAAGGTGCTTTACTCACAAGACCAAACGGGATTTCAAACATAATTGTATAAATATCAGAATTTAACATTCCTGGCAATTGGAGGTTCATGAGTATGTTTTGGAAATTTCAATGTGGAGGCCAGCAAGCCTGAATGTTGCCCCACCCAATGTTCCATCCACATGGATGAGAAGTTATTTGGCTGAGAAAGAAGTGTAGTGAATATGATGCCTGAATTCCTGATACATGCTATCATTAAAATTCTGCTGGGTGATTACATTTTTCCTGATATTTTTAATAACAAGAATACCCAGTCCCCAATTCTAACTGGTCTTAATTTTATGAGACATCTGTCTTTATTACAGTTGCTTTGGTCTGCAATCTGTTGTGATCACATAATGTGCACATAAAATCACAAGTAATTTCGCATTGTTTCAGTGTTTTAAGTTGTCTGTTTGAATATTGGTTTGGAATATGCCTTTCCCTACACTCCCAACCCTCCCCACCCTAGCCTCCCCATAACCACCACTCATTCCCAGTTATTAAGCTCGAAGTTTTCTTCAGCATTATTTAAACAGACTGGGCAGCTTCAGCACATTCTGCCACTGGAATAGCAGAGAACAACAAACCGTCTATTTTGAAAGAAACTTATGTAAATATTTATGTTCTTATTTATTGGCTCTGCCATTGAATAAGTTTCTTATCTGCTGTTGTGCGTCAAGAGGACGACATTTGGGCAATTGAAACGATTCTGAAACCATGCTGCCTCGCTGGCATGCTGCATTAGTTACAGTTTCTAATTTTGCTTGAAGGTTAACCTCTCACAGTGCTTATTGAGTTCAAATATGGCTTTTTCGCCTTCCTGCACCCATAACATCCCTCATGCTCATTGCCAAACAGCTATGCAACTCGTCACTGGTAACAGTCTCCAAGCCTTGAGAAAGGGAATAGGATTTATGACAGTGTTAAGCTGGAATTTGGTTCCAATTCCAGCTGTTATACTGGAGCTAGTCCAAATGAAATCATGCTCAATCTGTCAGGGAGTAAAACAATGGTATTGATTCAAGGTGAATTCGAATAATTCAGTCATTTGGTGTCAGATTTATAGCAAATCCAGTGTAAATTCAGTATGAAACTGGGAGCATCCTCATGATTGACAACAGAGATGGTCACCAACGATCTCAGGATTGGTCCCTATAACCATTTATGTTTGAAGAGACAACAACTTAGTTCAAGATATATGAGGGTACAACTTTCATCTGTGCACCACCCTGTTCATTGTGATTTTTTTAAACCTATGAACTACTGGTTCCCTGAGGGCCTTTGGATCAACTTTTCAGAAAGCTCTGAAGTAAGTGGTAAACACCCCTGGCCAAAAAAAACAGGGGCGTCATCTCAACCTTTACTTGAGATTTCTACATTTGTTGTAACACCACTATTTTCCACTGTTATACACTGGATTGCATTACATATGTTTTACTCAGGGCAACCAGACACTAAGTGGCTTAACTAATGATCCTTACAAGCTGTTCATAACTTCCAGACTGAAAAGTAATTTTTGAGGTACAGGGAGGATATTAACAACATCTCTTCCCACACAAAAAAACAATCTGACCTCACTCTCTCTCTCTCTCTCTCACACACACAAACACACCACACACACACACACACACACACACACACACACACACACACACACACACACACACACACACACACGCACACACACACTACTCACAGGCACACAAACAATCACACACCTCCTTTCACTTATTAGAAGGATTTAACAAATTTAATAAGGTGCCATAAAAATCTCTCACATTGCTCATCTCCCTTCCAGCTTATGCAATTGGTTTTCTGAAAATTGTCCTGAATGTGAAGACCAGAAAAGCCAAGATTTAATGAAAATCATGTTTCTCATTGGATATTAAATAATTTGGATCAACTAAATTACGGAAAATAAAGTCTGAGAAGATTTCCTCAGTAGTTACAGAGGCTTTCATGTTCCATGAATGTTACTGGCTCTGATATGACTCTAAAACCAGCAGCAAGAAATGTTAACATAGATTTACTTCCAATTCCCAGCTAATTATGTGAAGCATGTACCACAAGGAATAACAAGTGCCTGGCACAACGTAAAGCAAAATTCTGCAAGAAAATCATGAACAGTTCTTTATAAAGTAATTTATCTGTGTGCCACCCAGCATATTGGTAAAGACTAAGGTATCCACATGCAGTAGTCATTATCAAACAGGCATAGGGCCATGGACATTTGCAAAAATTTGATTGATTCTCCCTGAGACTTTCAGTGCCAGTTTTAACCACGGTCAAGAAAGCTGAACTGTAACCAACAAGGCAAGTTTATAAAATTTTCTTTTTTGATCATGAAACCAGAGGAAGGATGAATGTTTGGTCTTTAAGCATATGCCAAGGACACTAATCGCTATAGACCACCACTATCATCCATGCTGATTATCCCTGTTCCCCCATCTTTTTCCTGCTGTTCTCCTCAATTGCTACCATTCTCTCCCTACCAATCCCTGATGAAGTTTCTCTCACCTTTCGCCCAATGTCCTTTATCAACCCTAAGTGAATTAGTTCTTTCTGTTTTAAGTCATTCATCTGTGATCAACACAGATTTTCTCCTTCTGTACAGCCTGACCTGCAGGGCATGTCCCACGTCCCTGCTGGGAACAACACACAACACAGACAAAGATGCATAATCACCTTCTAACGATTAACAAATGTTACCTGTTCTCACTCTCTTTCTCAGTTCTGTCAAAGAGTCTCTAACCTGAAATATGAACTCTGTTTCACTTTCCACAGATGCTGCTTGACCTGCTGAGTGTTTCCAGCATTTTCTATTTTTATTTCATTTTCAACCTGTCTGGCCTCTTCCCCCTTTTAATTTACTTGAAAAGCTTGATGACACCAGTTGCAGAGTTATCTTCAAACATGCACAGAGTTGTCATTTACACCCACTAGCTTCATTCAGAATGCTCCATTATAGTCCAGTTATTGATTCTTCAGCTATAACTTTATGCTTTGCACCATGGAAGGGAAGTGAAAAGTGTGCATGCTTATAACATTTGCAATTTTTTAAATTGAAAAGATTGAGGTATAAGGAGAAAGTGGATGCAAGAAAGACATACGAACAGGTGAACACACAAATTGGGAATAGGAATGGACCAGTCAGTCGCATGGGCCAACTCTACTATTCAATGAGATTATGGCTGGTTTGATTGTAACCTCAACTTTGTATCCCTGCCTTCCAGGTAACCTTTCACCTTCTTATTTATCAAGTGTCTATCTACATCTGCCTTTAAAATATGCAAAATCTCTACTTCCACTGCCCTTTGAGAAACAGAGTTCCAATGACTCACAACACTCTCAGTGAAAATGTTACTATTGGTGAATGTCCCTTTAAGATAGAGCATAGTGTGTGTGTGTGTGTGTGTGTGTGTGTGTGTGTGTGTGTGTGTGTGTGTGTTGGTATGTTGACGACAACAGAAGATAAAGGACGTAATGACGTTTTTGAAGCAGTCAGTCGGAGTCAGTGAGAAAGAAGAGAGAGAGGGAGACATCAGCCTGCTAGTCTCTATCGATGGATGAGAAAAAGTAACTGTGTCTGTCACTAAACTCCACGTATGGATTATTGGAGTAATCTGGTGGAGTCCACTTTTTCGTTAACCTGTGGAGGGAAACAGGTATTTGTGTGGACGGCCATGTCTCGGATGCTTTTCGGGGTGGCAGATACTTTGGAACAAAGCAGTGGAGTTCACTTTGTTGCTGACCTGTAGAAGGAAGCAGGTATTTGTGTGGACAGCCACGATTCGAGTGTCTTTCGGGGTGAGGCAGTTGCGGTGGAGTAGTCACTGCTGAGTAGACACTGAGGTGTCGTATGGGTTCCATCGTGGAACATTTGGATTTCGTAATCTCTAGTTTCGCTCTCTACATCTATGTCTTATCTTCAGTCAATGGCGGTTGTTAAAGAAGCCTTTGCTCATGTTTCACCTTATGCTTGCTGAACTGAACTTTGAAGAGAATTATTCCTGGACTTGGAGTTTAGGAATTTGCCACACACACACTATGAGTTTAGTTTTGGGTTTAATGTTTAAGATTTAACATTTTTACTTCTAACACTCTAATATTTTTACTTTTATTTTTCTTATTATCATAAGTAGTTATTAATAAAGTAGTTTTTTAACACTGATACATGACTTGGTGTATTTCTTTTGTTGCTGGTTCGTAACACACCTCATCTTTGTCTTAAATGGGCTATCCCTTATTTTTCTATAGTGAACCTGAGTTCAAGATCCTCTCTAAAAAAGAAGTACCCTTTCCCACATCCACCTTGTCAAGACTCTTCAGGATCTCATGTGTTTCAAACAAGTCACTTCTTACTCTTCTAAATTACATCGAATACAAATCCAATCTGTCTAGTCCTTCCCTATCTAACAAACTGGCATTGGTCCAGTGAACCTTTTCTGAATTTCTTCCAATGCATTTACATTCTTCCTTAAATAAGTGGACCAATTCCATCCACAATATTCCAAAAGTGGTCACACCAATGCCCTATTGAAAACCACAAACTTATTTTTGTATTCCATTCTCCTCTCAATAACCAATAATGTTCTGTTAGTTTTCCTAATTACTTGCTGTACCTAGATACCAGGCTTTTCCAAGTCATACACTAGGACACCCAGATTGCTCTGCATCTTTAAGCTCTTCCATCTCTCACCATTTAGGCAATATGTTTCTCTTTTTATCTTTCACGCCAAAATTGATAATTTCCCATTTTTTCACATTATATTCCATAAACTACATCTTTGCTTAGTCACTTAACCTATGTATCCTCCTTATGCCTACTTGATGCTTACTTTCCTACTTGCCTTTGTGTAATAGCAAATTTACCTTTGGTGTCTTCGTCATTTATATAAACTGTAAAATTTTGAAGGACCAGTACCATTTTCTGTGGAGCACCACTCATTTTACCTTACCAACCAGAAGAAGATCCATTTATACTCTGACCGACTCCTGTCAGCCATCTAATCTTCTATCCATATGTTACCTCCTATACTATGTTATTACTTTCCATAATAACCTTTGATGTGGCACCTTATCAAATACCTTCTGGAAGTCTAAATACAGTACATTCAGTTGTCCCCTTTTATCCACATGTTACTTCTTCAAAGAACTCCAATAAATTGGTCAAACAAAATTTCCTTATTACAGAACCATGTTTATTTTGACTGATTTTTCGAAGTGCACTGCTCTAACCACTATAATGACAGCTTCTCACATATTCCTTATGACAGATTTTTCACTAACTTGCCTGTAATGTTCTGTTTTCTGTCTCCTGTTTTTGAACAAAGGAAAAACAAGGACCCTGTCATCTTCTATGGCTTCTGTCGTGGTCATAGACTCAGTAATAGTTGCTCCATTTATGTGGAAACTGTCTCCTCTGTGTGTTGAGGTATTGCAACCTTGCTGTCCTCCCTCCAGTTCGCTGATGCTGCAGGCAATTATCCCAATTTAGCTCTTCAGGACATAGGGAAGTACATTATTGAGTGCCATGGGTGTGATTGATGGATGTAGCTATCACAGTTGAAATGTTATCAATATGTGGCAGTTCTGCATTGTGGTGGCAAGGTGTTCACTGGGACCAAACTTGTGAAGCTGTAATGGAGCATGTGATTGTTACCTACGAGTCCCTGTGCAAAAAACATTAATAGATGTGGTGCATTCAGTAGGATTTGAGGTTAATGATATTATTGCTGGCTGTGGTATTTCAAGGTGTTTTAGTTGACTTTGACCACACCTGTGAGGTCATTGAATGTTTTGCAGCATTACATCCAGAGTCTCGGAGCTATTGTCCAACTATTGATTACTGGAGCTATCTTTTCCCTCTGCTCAGAAACAGAAGAGACTGCAGATGCTGGAATCTGGAGCAAAAAAACAGGATGCTGGAGGAACTCAGTGAGTCAGGTAGCATCTGTGGAGGGAAGTTTCCTGACCCATAGAGTTCCTCCAGCATCTTGTTCTTTTCCCTCTGCTTGTTTAGTGTAAGCCTAGCAGCCTCTTTGCCCTGTGAAAATGGAACAATTCTCTTCCCGTTCAACTTTCTGCAATGTGGTACAGACTACCTAGGATGTCCATTTTATGATATTCATGATTGCCTGTGAGATCAGAATTAGAACCTATTGTGGTTACAGTACACCTCCATATTAAGGGGAGCAGGCTTGCCCTAAGTAGCTTCAGAAACTAAAAAAAAATTGACACATTGTTCAGGTAGTTGAACATTGAACAGTGCAATAGCAGTGGCTGAACACAGTTAACATATACACAAGCAGAGAGAAGGAAGTTTATGTGCAGTCTGCATCATGCAAAAGGGGAAGGTAAGGCCTGCTTTTCAATGCCTTTGTCTATTTTCAGGGGTGATCCTGTTTAGCCCCCCTAAATAATTGCTAATGCAAAGCCAATCAACCTCTCTCACCCAGAAAGGAACTATTTTAGACAGTTTCAGTTTCAATTTTACATGTAGTAAATAGTGTGAGATTTCAAAATTGTCATAACTTTTTTCCTTTATCTTTTATTCTCTTTCTTTTTTTCCTCTATTTATTTCTTCTGCTGTACATGAGTTAATTTTAATTTTATTATTGCTTTATTTCCTTCTCAAACCTTGCCTCATTAGTTCAGAGGTGCACTATTGGTCTTGCTCGTCATTAAAGTGCCGTTAGCCTATTGCCCTTGCCTCAGCACTGAACATTTGCAATTCCAACAGGCTATGCTGCAAAAAAAATATTTCCAGCTAAAGGCAGCAGAGAGAAATCTAGCTAACAGCTCACACCATGAGATGCCCTCCTCCAGCAAGATCTGACCTGTTATAAGATTGAAAGCAGCTGCCAGATTCCCGAGAGATTCCTAGCCCAAGAGAGAATTCATGCATTCTGAGTTGTGGGAAATTAATCCATTGCTTGCGATCTTTAGCTCTAATCAAAGTAAACTGCCCAATAAATGCTGGCAGCTGAAGGTAGTGGTTGCATAAAAAGTCAATGGTCACTTTGACCCCAGTTATTGCCTGCTTATGCAGAAAGCACTGAACCAAGTTTTTTTGTCTTCTGTCTGGCCTGAGGCAAGAGAATTCTGCCCTTAGGGTGTTCTTACTTCCTTTAGTTATTGCTCTCTTATGTCCTTATATGGAATTCAGTCTTGAATGTGCAGAGAATCTGTTCTCCCTCGTTCCTTCCTTAAACATATAAAAAAACAAGTTTAAGCAGCAAGTAGAAATTTCTCTCAGAAACATCTTAGAAGTAGAGTAAATGTAATATATGGAAAGAAGTTTTCATAGAGTGATCCCACAGAAAATATTTTAAATACAACAAGTTAATTTGGTTTAATTTGGTGATATTAGCTGAGTAAGAGACATGCAGTGAAAAGTATAATTTTTGTATAAGCCATAAAATAGGCAGAAGATCAATCGCTTGTAATGCACCCAGCCCGATATTCTTTTCCCTCCTTCACCCAGTCCATCTGCCCATCACCCACACACTCCTTCCACTGGTTCCCCTCCCCGCACTCTTCCCATCTGCTGTCCTGACCTCCCTTACTTGATTCCATGCTCCACCTTCCTGTCCCATCAGATTCCATCATCTGCAGCCCTTTGTGGCCTCCACCTATCACGTCCCAGCTTCTGTTACTGTTTCAACTCTGTCCTTCTCCACCTGCCTATCATCCCTTCTCACCTGGATCCACCCATCACTTGCCAGATCTTGCTCCACCCCTTCCTTCCATCATTTTATACTGGCTATGTTCCTTCTACCTTTCAGTCCAGGCAAAGGGACCCAACCCAAAATGTCAACTGTCCATTTCCCTCCACAGATGTCACCTCACCCATTGAGTTCCTCCAGCATTTTGTTTGTTACTCGATATTCTTTTCCATTGGCTAATGCCGTTTTCTCACTTCTTGTAAGTTCAAGAGTTCTGTCTGGAAGCCAGGCCACAAGGGGAACTCTCAGGCCCTGTTGCTGTAACTTTGTCCTGGGGAATCAGCTTAGTTTATGCACAAGGAACCTGAAGTGGGGCTCAGATCCATAACTTACTGATTGAAGGTGAGAGCTCTTCTGACTTAACCAGCTCCCTGAGAGTTGACATACTTTCACATTTCAGCTGCAGTGTTGGGGAAGATGGCTAGTGTACAATGTAAAATGCAATGTACAACTGTAAATTGTATTTTGTAATTTTTTAAAAGTTAAATTTAAATTAAATTGTACAATGTAAAATAAGGGAGAGGGACATCACTAATTATTTAATTTTTCAAACAGTTAGAACATATTAGAGATTAATTTGCTTAACTAATGGCTCACAGGGTAACATGTTTAGGGGAACAACATGATCAGAGATCTGGAAAAGTGAAATATTTGTGGAAAGGGAAGCCTTACTTGTGGATAATGAACGTCTGTGTTTTTACGGACGTGGTGCTTAAGAGGTTTTTAGATGGACACTTGAACACAGGGAATGGAGAGATATGGATGTTGTGCAGGCAGATAGGATTAGTTTAATTTGGCATCATGGTCTGCACAGACACTGTGGGCCAAAGGGCCTGTTCCTGTGCTGTACTGTTTATGATCTATATTCCATGTATTTCTGAAGGTCTTTGTATTTTTGAGGTGTAATATCAGAGGCACGCATGTCTGGAGACCATGTCCTGGATTTTCAGTAATCATCAGGCAATTCATGTTAAAGTAGACTTTCAACACACTCATATAGCCTGCTTTCACCAGATTTAAATGGACATATTGCCTGAGGAAGTCTCAGGGTTTCTCTGAGAACCTGACACAAGTGGAACCCTGTGAGCAATTTGCTCTCTTTTGGGAACCCACTCAACATCATGGCAGTGACCCTCTCCAACCCCAAGCTCACAATCAGAACCTGAAGTCCCAGCCACTCACAAATCTGGTATTTGCACCAAAATGATACACTCCCAACAACTGAGAAGCCCTCAACCACTGACTGCCATTCCCTGGGGCCCAATCACAATTCACACTTTGACTAACTCTCAACGCCCAATTGAAACCCCCAATCCTGACATGTCCTCAATCCCCCCAACAGCATCCCCTCCACCTTCCCCAACACAATCTTCGACCTTCAGCACCTCTGCCCCTCCAATACTTTCAACAACCAATCCACTTAAACTCCCAGTGGTAGGGCTCGGATTGTCTGGAAGCTCATATGTCTAACCTGTGAGCTTTCAGTCAATCCTAGCTCTACCACTGTACATTCTTGATTTCCTTTGCCCATTCTGCCCTGGTGGAGCATTCAGGTAATGATCTCATATTGTGCCAAATTAGTATTCTGCATTATCAAGTTTTCTAACAGTTGACCCACAAACAAATGCTTGTCAGTCCACCAAGTAGTGAATATTTACAATGTCTTTGCAAACTGGCCTCCTTATTTTTATCATTTCAAATTTGTGTTTCATATTGCTGTTTATGTATTTATAAATTTAAGAAACTTCATAATGTAATATGATTACATCAGTAACTGTATATACTGTACCCCCAATTGGATGCTCAGCATTCCATATATAGATTCCATGAAGAGTGTTTGCCTGATTATGCATAGTTAAGAGAAGACTGTTCTACATAATGAAGAGTTATTGTTTAAATCCAGTCAGAGTAATCCAGTATATCATGACAAGCATGAAGATTCCAGCACAGGCAATAATGCAGACATCACATCCATAGTTTTCATATACTATTTCTAAAAATTCTCACTCTAGTTTTGGCTAAAACCAAATTTAAGCATTCAGTGATACTCCACAGCTGAAGTCATTGCTTTTTTAAAAGAATTAACATTTATCAACCTAAGTATTTTGGCATTTTGGAATCAGGACAATATATTTTGAAGGAGTTAAACAGCAATTACGGATAATCTTTTGTTTATTAGGTTAGTGGATTCTACTGAATGGAAAGAGGTGTAACTGCAAATGCACCAAGGAATGCAGCACTTCACTTTTACAGTTAAATGAACACAATGGTGGCTGTGTGCTGCTGTCAGATTTATTGAGATACCTTCTTTATATTGCAGAATTCTACATAGCCATCCTGTCAATTACACTCCTTCACTGGAAGGAGAGTTAACCCTCTGTAATTGAATTTGAATGACTGCAAACTATTGCAAATACTTTCTAGCAGAAGAGTCTGATGTCAATTAATCCATAATAAAATATTAGAAGCTATCTGAGTCTTCAGACTTCCAGGTAAAACAGTCTGGTAGAGTAAAATTCCTTTAGTCCATCGTGCTCAGGACTTTGGTGGTGGCAGACCAGCGGACTTTCTGGACCATTAAATGTTATTCCAAATAATACTCCGATGTACTTTTAATTCACTTTTTCTTTAAGGTGTTACACTGTGGTATAATAGATTTTCCACAGTAATGTTAAAGGGCGTGTGGGAAATGAGGCATTGGTGAGTTCAAAGGGAGGGTGGGAAGCAGAACCAGGTGAGTTCAAGGGAAAGCTGGAACCAGAGCCCCAGTGAGTAAAGGGAACCAGAGCCCTGGTGTGTTAAAGGGAGCATGGGAACAGGGGGTATGTTAAAGAGAACATGGAAGCTGTAGTTCTGGCATGTTAAATGGGATGCAAAAGCTGAAGCCTCAGTGTTTAAATGGGGCAGGTGAACCAGGGCACCTATGTGTTAAAGGGAGCACAGAAACTGAGCAGTGTGTAAAAGAGAGTGTTGGAACAGGGGCCCTCAGTGTGTTAATGGGACTATGGGAACTAGGGGTCTGGTGAGTCAGATGCTGAATCATTGGGATTTCCAAACAATCGAACTGCAGATTATTGGAGTGTTACTGTATGTATTTTCCTGTACATTCTGAGCATTGTACAATGCAATCACTTTGCAAATGCAAACCGTCAACAATCTGAATATATCCATAAAAACAGCAATTGTCAATGTTCACATGGAATTGTTTGATTTTCTCAAGTTTCATTAAACCTTCCTAAAGTGTCCGAACCTAGAATAGTTCTAGGTCAAACCACTTCCAAAGAATAACCACAAGATTCTAAATGAAAGCCTGGGTAATGAGTATCCTTCAAATTTCAGTGGGAAAAATGATCATTATCTTTATTTACATTGGATGAGCTCACAGCTATTCTCATTGGTGCTATTCTTCATCTTCAGTTAAAGTACATTTAGATCCTGAATTTCAGCATTTCATTCTTATTAGCAAGAAAAAAAAACAGATGAGAAGAAAATTCCCCACTCTATACCATATCAAACTAAACATTAGTAGTGGTTAGCACAATACTATTACAGTACCAGCAACCTAAGTTCAATTCCAGCCGCTGTCAATAAGGAGTTTGTACGTTCTCCCCGTGACTGCGTGGGTTTCCTCCGGGTCCTCCTGTTTCCTCCCACATTCTATGCAAAGATGAATCTCACTGTGTGTTTCGATGTACCTGTGACTAATAAAGAAATCTTATCTTATCTTATTAAAATTAGCTAGGGCCAGAATGTCAGTCTTCTGAAATCCAGCACTGTTTTATGTTATTAGCACATGCAGCCATGTCAAATGTACAAATTGAGCTTTATATGTGTGATGGTGATGTATATAAATGCAACAATCTAATAAGTAAGAAGGTAGAAAATAAAAAAAATTAACTTCAGATCCCAGAAATCTGAAATAAAAACAGAAAATACTGGAAACATTGAGCAACTCAGGCAGCATCTGTGGAGAGAGAAGCAGAGTTAATACTTCAGGTCCAGACGATGGTTCTCAGACCTGAAATGTTAACTCTGTTTCTCTTTCCACATGTTTCCTGACCTGCTGACCAGCATCTTCTACTTTAAATTAGTGGACAGGACTGAAGGTTGAAGTGCCTCAGCACTTCGCGATCTTATGAATCTCCAACTGCGAATCATGTGGCTGGCAAGGGAGGTTTGGATATAATCAGGAATGTGAATCTTGTTGATCATTTATATGTAGCTGAAAAATGCATACTGCAGATAAAAATCCCTTTACCAAATGAAGCTAAAGCAAAAGCATTCTGAAAACAATTACTACCTACAATCATAATTTTAACATCTAAGTACATGGTCATAGAGTGTTACTTCTGGCTTTTGCCTGAACATTTGTTTTCTAACAAATACTGTGGCAGCTTGAAGAGGTACATTCATGCAAAAATACAGGGATACCTATAGTATTTAAAAATTTAGCCCATGTTACATGAAAGTACATTTATCTCACACACACACACAACTCTCAAATCATTAGACCATGATTAGCTTTTGCTTTGAATAAAATGAACCTGCAATAACAATTTGAGTTACAAGGCCATCAGGATTACACAAAGGTTCTCATAAAATCAAAAGGAATGCACAAACCAACACTGAAGTGAAAGGTTCAGCCTCCATAATGTCCATACACAGTCTGTTGAATATGAAAGCTGCCTCAGCAGAGAACTAATCCTCCATAAACCTTTTCATGATTTTGCTGCTTATGGTTTATAGGAAAGCTCAATTCTTCATTGCTTTTCAATAGAAAATTGGGAGACATTTTGCGTAAGAGGTGCAAGACGGCATAAAACTAAGTCTCCTACTGCAAAGGGAAATGCAACCATCCATTCATGGATAAATTTATGCTGTAAGAATTCTTGGCAATTCATTGTTAACTCTTTATTCAACTATGTAGCAATATTCACAACTGACCCCTGTTTTGAATGCAGTCACTGGAATGTGACATTTCATGGACAGTTTTAGAAATTTTTTACTATGAATTTTGTTTAATAAATGCAGAATACTCAGCTTCATTCAGCAGCAAAGGGACAAGAACAATAGTGACAATATTCATTTACATGGCGCTTCTAACATAATGAAACATAATGAACTCACTGTTCACTTCACTAGCAGTTGGGCATAATGTCTTATGGGCTTTTGAGCCACAAGTTAAAGTAACTACAGTTGTTTCTCTATGTGGCACTCTTTACTGCAAATATGTTGGGTGTATGAGCAAGAAAAGCCGCAGAATATATCTTCAACCAGGTAGATTGAAGATTTTTCTCTGAGCCAAGCAAAGGGATGAACTGCAGCAAATGTTCGTTATGTGCCATCTTGGCCTCTGATGCTCGAGAATGGTGCCCAAGTACTTCTGACGGGAAGTGCACCATCGCTACCTTGGAGGTTTGCCAGCTTCTACCTAATGATTGCTGGCAACATGCAAAGTATATAAGTTAAGATGTCAGTAAATAGGCAAGTGTTAGTGGTAGCACAGACATTTCTGTATGCCAGGTTTCAGTATGCTGCTTGCCTTCACTCTGCACAATCAAATAGCTTTTAACTAACATAAAGGAGTCCACCCAGCCTGACAAGCCACCAGTTCCCAATAGACTAATACATAGTTGTTAGCTGCTGCTGATACTAAATCTCTCCAGATTCTCTCCCACCATTTACGTATGTGCGCAAAGCTTCAACTTGTCCTCATTTTGCCTATCTCAAAGGACTAGCAGCATCCCAGTTAACAGCCAAATAGAACCCCAGAGATTTAGAAAGTTAAACTTTATTCCAAGTAATTTTGAATTAAAATATGAGTAAATTAAATTGCTAATCTGTGCAGCTTTTAAAAACTCTTGATTCGACCAATATTTAAACCATTTTAAGAGTACCCTTTGACTAGCACAATTCATTGTAGTTATTAAAATATTCAAAGCAACATTTGGGATTACAGTGGTACTTAATGTCCTCGTAACAAATTCCTCTGCAATTTTTCTAATGTGCATGTTAAGCCATCAAAAGCACACGCAGGAATTTATTATGATCATATTAAGTGTTCCAATGGGAACAGCATTGCTGCAGAAATTTTTCCATTATTGCACGCGCTTCTAGTTCTCAATGTTCTTTCTCAACATCTTTCACCACTTTCCTTCCTTTCCTTTTGCTGCTGACATTTGCTCGAGTTGCTTTCCAGGCAACCAACAACCCACAAGGATTTCAGCAATATTGCAGTTATTTTTTTTCTTGCACGAGTCCAGGCTGTGTTAACATTAACCCTCAAAAATGGGTAAAATCTCAAACCTGAGACTGTAACCCATATTTCACCATCCTTCTTCCAGTTTTAATGAAGGTAAAATGGGATGTGTACCTCGAGGATACTGGCTGACTCTATAAAAGAGGTCAATTGGGTGAGACTGTTTGAAGGGAAAGGAACAAATGGCAAGTGGGAGGCTTTTAAGAGAGTGATATTATGAATCCAGGAGCAGTATGTTCCTGTTAGGGTGAAGGGTTAACCTGGCAAGTTTAGGGAACCGTGGCTAATGAGAGATATTGAGGCTCTGGTCAAGCGAAAGAAGGAAGCTACATTGGGTTTAGGAGGTCAGGGATAAGTGTATCCCTTGATGACCACAAAAAGATTAAGAATACACTTGGGAGGGAAATCAGGAGGGCAAAGAGAGAATATGAGGTGGATCTGGTAGGTAACATTAAGGAAAATCCCAAGAGGCTCTATAGCTATATTAAGAGTAAAAGGGTGGATCAGGAGAGAGTAGATCCCCTTGGAGATCAGCAGGAGTGCATATGTCTCAAGCCACAGGAGATGGGTGGGATTTTTAATGAATATTTCTCCTTGGTGTGTAATGAGCAGAAAATCATGGTTGCTCAAGAGATAAGGGAAACAAGTGGAGATGTTTTGGAGGAAATTCATATTACCAGGGAGGAGGTATTTGCAGCCTTACAGAGCATTAAGGTGGATAAATCCCCAGGGCCTGACTGAGTGCATCCTTGGACTTTGTTGGAGGCTAGAGAAGAAATTACGGAGGCCCTTGCGGAAATATTTGCTTCATCGTTAGCCACTGATGAAGTTCCCAAAGACTGGAAGGTGGCTAATGTCATTCTGTTGTTTAAGAAGGGTAGCAAGGATAAGCCAGGGAACTACAGGCCGGTCAGCCTGACATCAGTAGTGGGGAAGTTACTGGAGGGAATTCTGAGGGACAGGGTCTACCAGCATTTTGTTAGACAAAGTCAGATTAGGAGGAGTCAGCATGGCTTTGTGCGTGGAAAGTCATGTTTGATGAATCTTTTAGAGATTTTTGAAGAGATACCCAAAAGTGTAGATGAGGGTAGGGCGGTGGATGTTGTCTATTTGGACTTTAGCAAGGTCTTCAACAAGGTCCCACATGGTCAGCTGGTCAGGAAGGTTCAGTCCCATGAAATTCAGGGAGACCTAGTTAGGTGCATTCAAAATTGGCTCGGAGGTAGGCAGCAGAGGGTGGTGGTTGAAAGTTGTTTCTTGGAATGGAGGCCGGTGACTGGTGGTGTGCCACAGGGGTCAGTGTTTGAAATCTTGTTTTTCATTATTTATGTAAATGATTTGGATGCAAATACACAAGGCTTGATCAGTAAGTTTGCAGATGACACGAAATTAGGAGGTGTTGTCGATAGTGAAGAAGGTTATTGTCAATTACAGGGGCATCTTGATCAGTTAGGGAAGCAGGCTGAGGAGTGGCAAATGGATTTCAATACAGATAAGTGTGAGACGATGCATTTTGGAAAGCGTAGGGCTAATACTATGAAAGATAGGGGACCAGGGAGTGTAATGGAACAGAGGGACCAAGGAGTACAAGTGCATAGTTCATTGAAAGCTGCATCACAGGTAGACATGGTGGTGAAAAAGATGCCTAGCATGCTGGCCTTCATCAGTCAGGGCATTGAGTATACAAATTGGGACATTATGTTGCAGTTGTACAAGTCATCGGTGAGGCCGCACTTGGAGTACTGTGTACAATTTTGGTTACCCTGTTGCAGGAAAGATGTTGTTAAACTGAAAAGAGTACAGAAAAGATTTATGAGGATATTGCCAGGACTGGAGAGCCTGAGTTATAGGGAGAGGTTGGCCAGGTTCGGTCTTTATTCCTTGGAATGTAGGAGAATGAGGAGCGATCTTATAGAAGTGTTTAACATTATGAGAAGCATAGATAAGGTGGGTGATAACAGTCTTTTCCTAGGGCAGGGGAGTCCAAAACTAAAGGACATAGGTTTAGGATAAGAGGGCAAAGATTTAAAAGGGACCTGAGGGGCAAATTTCTCACACAGTGCATTGTGAGTATATAGAATGAGCTGCCAGAGGAAGTGATTGAGGCAGGTACAATAGTATCATTTAAGAAGAACTTGGATAGGTACATGGAGGGGTGGGGCTAAGAAGGATATTGGCCAAATGCAGGATATTGGGATTAGCTAGACGGGCACTATGGTCGGCAAGGACTGGTTGGGCCAAAGGGCCTGTATCTGTGCTGTATTGCTCTATGACTCTGTGACTCTAACTTGCATCACCCATACTTAAACTAAAGACAGAAATTGTTTGAAATATTGAGAAGATCAAGAGACATCTGTGTAGAGAGAAACATGGAGAGTATACACTTCAGATTGATGACCTGAAACATTGACTCTTTCTCTCTATGGATGCTGCCTGACCTGCTGAGTATTTCCAGCATTTTCTACTTTTATTTCATATTACTAGCATCTGAATTGCCTCATGCTTGGCTTGCATTATAAATTGAACTCTGGCTTGTCTGGTTTCACAGGCTGCAGAAACACAGCAACTCAGGTGAGGAGTGCTGTATAGAAAAGCAGCAGCACCCTTACAGTACTGCTTGTCAGCTAAAAGAAGAAGGAGTGAATCTTCCAATTTATGGAGCATAATTTTTCAGTATCCTGTAACTGGATCCACTCCACAATGAAAGTCCCCCCCTCCCTTTCCAAAGATCACCCCGCCGTGAATAGGTCTCTGGGGAATTAGAATCAGCTATCAGCCTGTATTGGGTCCTCCCAGGAATTGTTAGCCAATTCTCTCAAGTTCTGCATTACCTTCTCTCACTTTGCTCCTTTTCACTCCCACTAATCCAGCAGTGGACATCCCACCTTCTCCTGAGGATATGGCTCCTCTGAGGTGTGCTGTGCAGGCAGACTGGCTTCCAGCAATTGGCTTTCTTGAAAAAAAAGACTTATGTTGGGGGGACAAGGCTTCTCAGCATGAGTGGGAAGAAGATTTGTTGAACAAAACTCCTCCCCTCTCCCTGCAGATGTGGCCCACCTCAGCCGAAAGCAGAGCCAGCATTCATTTGCAGTATCCATCTCATCCAGTATTCACTTGAACATACTGAGCAGTAAGAAGTACAGGATATTAGTCAGACCATGCCTAATCTTAACCTCTCTTTCCAAACCTAGAACATCCAAGCTGGCTTTCCCATTGCTTCCACTGACCTTACTGGGATCAGCTAACACAGTACAGATCAGGAATGAAAACCAGGAACTCATACATTTTATCCTTAATTCCGCACAGGGTCACATATCCATCTTGTTCTTGTTCTCATCCTGTTCTTAATAGTCTGACATGGAATCATGTTGTGTTTTAGACAACTGACCATCCTAGTCACTGAACTAACCAAAGTCACTTTTTTCAAACTATGAGACCCATATGTATTTCTAGAACTGAACCTCAACCCTAACCTGCACTTAACTTTTAATGATAGGCAACTAAAATAGTCTGGCTACAAAATTTAAAATTAGAATGTTTTCCATTGTGATTGCTAAGTGGACACTGCCAATTAAGTTTGTACTTCTATTTAACCTGGCAGCTTCACTTCTTGATCTAGGGAAGAGAAATGAAGATCAGATTGTCAGATCAGGTATAATGTAGTAACACAGGAAAATTCTTGGAGTGAATTTCTGCAAGGCCTTTTCCAATTCCTAGCTGCAGCTTTATGTGTATACCTGTGCTCCAATAAAAACAGAGTTCTTCCTCTGAAGTTAATGTGTGAGTAGGAAGACGGAGAAAATTAGCCTTTCAGCTTTGCACAATAAAAGTTTACTAATTCCAATATTTGAAAAAAACTCCCTTTTATTGATTGAATTGTTCATTTTGTTGCACTCCCTCCCCCGCTCCCATGGTCTCCAGCTGAAATGTCCACATTATTACATAACCAATGAGTTTATCTTCTGTGTTTTAACAAAAAGAAATTTTCAAGTTGTGAAATATTCTTCACATCCTGCAGACATCAAAGCACTTTGCAGTTACTAAATTAATGTGATGTGTCATCTATGTTAGGAAAATGATACAGTCATTCAATGCACAGCAATGCTTGCCAAGACATTAAAAATGGACAGGACACCAGGAGAACATTGCACTAAATGTTTATCTTTACTGCAAGAGCAGCAATCTGGTGGACTGTATTGTCTTCTTGTTCTTGGATTGCTTTAATTATTCTTTTCAGTGAAGTTCACAAAGAACTAGATTGAGACTTCCACTACAAAAATCATTTCACATTCTTTAGAGATTTTATTCCTTTAGCCTGTTTTGAATTCATCCAGATCAAAGTCCCTCATCTTAAATCTGTGGTATTCTTTGCCCAAGTTTGTTTAAGTACTTTTTATGTATCAAGTATTATTGTATTGACTTGAGTGAAATAATCTGGCGAATCTCTGCTACAGTACTGAGAAAGTGTTGCATTGTTGAAGGTGCTGACTTTCTGATGAGATTTATTGAACTGAGGCCCATCAGCTCTCTGAAGTAGATGTAAAATAAGCCAAGGCACTATTTTAAAAAGGATAAGAAATATCCCCTAAACCTGGCAATAGTTACGCCACAATCAACATTACTATAATTGGTTATTGGGTCATTGTGCATTGCTCAAATGCCCATTGCACTTTTGGCTTAAGATTGGAGTAGCACTGAATACATTGCAGTTGTTGAAAGAAAACAACCCAGCATATGAGGACAAAGTAAAAGAATAAACTTCTTGTATTTGAGATTAAATATACCTGCTTCCCATTCCATTTCACCACAGTGTGCAAGGTCATTGCTACCCAAATCAGCCATGGGAAGGTGCTTGTGAAAGAAGCAGGTGATTTTCCTTCCAATTTCACCTTGATTCTAAAGGGTTGCCCTTTTTGGCATAACTGAGAATGGGAATTTAGTTCTGTAATGAACTATCTGCTTGGTGCATGCAATATCACTGAATGGCAACAAGATGAAAGAAAGCTAGGGGAGCAAGGATGAAAATAGGAAGTAAGGAGGGAAGAAAGGAAGGAAAGGAGAAAGGAAAGGAGGAAGGAAAGAAGGAAAGGAGGGTAAAAACATTACTTACACAGCACATTTGTTGATCTAAGGATATCCTAGTATGCTTTGCAGTCATAAAATAAATTTGAATTGTATCATTGTTATTATGTAGGAAATTGTTAGCCCTACCCCTCAGGTTTTTCTATTAATACCGTGTGCACGAGCTTTCTAAATAGCCCAATTATGAGATTTAAAAAAAATGTGAGAATAAACACTTTGCAAAGGCCAGAGATTTAAGAAGAATCAAAAGGAACCAGAAGGAAGACGAGGAAAAAATTTGAATGCAACAAGTTAAAATGATCTTGAATGCACTGCCTGGAAGGATGATGGAAGTGGACTCAATTGTAACAAAGAAATTGGATATTTACTTGAAAAATTCCTTGCAGGGCTATAGGAAAAGAGTATTGAAGTGGAATAATTGGATCGCTCTTTCAAGGTGGTCTCTTTCAGTATCTAAGATTTTATGCTTTAATTTATCATAAACTCATATTCAGATTGTACCTGTTGTAAAAAGAAAGACTCGCCTTGATATGGAGACTGTTCGCATTCATTTCAGAACATCATAAGCAATTTTACAGCCAATTTACTTTGAAGTGTAGTTGCTATTGTAATGCAGAAAACACACTGCCACATTTCACACAGCAAGCTCCCACAGCAGAAGTATGCATATGTGCAATGTGCAATGGTCAGATAACCAGTTTGAAAAATGTTGATTATGGAATCATTGTTGGTCAGGGCTGGGAGATAAAATAATTTACACATGATCAGATATACTCTCAGAGGCAAAACACTGGCACAAAAAAAAATGTAGCCTGCAATTTCATGGTCTTTATTGCTGTAACAGATGCAAACCTTTCACATTGCTCTCAAAATGGATTCCTCGACACCAGAAGTGCTATTAATGCAGATTTTACAGTAAATCACATCTGTAACCCAGGCACATAAAAATCTTTTGAGTTGAAAAATGAAAACTGTGAACCCTTCACTTTCCATTATGATTTAAAAGCATCAATATTTTATACTCTTGCAGGTATTTATAAATGATTAATTCCTCCAAAATTGTCCCAATATTTAAACCTAGAGACATGCAGGATGAATAAACCCTTCAGTTATTGTGTACATTTCCAGTTCTGAATGTTCTGAAATTGACAACGCTCCAAGGTAGCTTGAATGTGGAGAGTAGTTGCTCAGCCACTTGAATAATATCTGACGGCAATACCCTCTCAACTTCCTCCCCCCCCCCCCCCCCCCATGCTCACTATTCACTCAAGTAAGCAAAATAAAGCAGATCAATTAAATCAGCACAACACCCAGCTAGTAGAGCTGCTGTCTCACAGTTCTGGTGACCTGGGTTCATTCCTAACCTCTGGTGCTGTCTGTGTGCAGTTTGTATGTTCTCCCTGTACCACATGAATTTCCGTCGGGTCATCAAGGTCAATCAGTTTCCTCCCATATCCCAAAAATGTACTGGTGGGTAGGTTAGTTCAACTTACCCCTAGTGTGTAGATGAGTGATAGAATCTGGCAGGAGTTGATAGGAATATTGGGAGAATAAAATGGGTTAGAGTAGAGTTAGTGTAAAAATGGGTGCTTGATGGTCACCGTGGACTTGATAGGCTGAAGGTCCTGTTTCCATGCTGGTGTCTCTGTGACTCTATAGCTAAACTAACCTTTCCCTTCATCTTGGTTCAGGCCTTCATTTTGAGATCATGTCAAAGTCAAAGCTGAGTTTCTTGTCACATGCACAAGTACATGTATGTGCAGGTTCAATGAAAAACTTACTTGTAGCAGCATCACAGGCACATAGCATCAGATACACAACATTTACGAGAAAAACAAATGAACAACATAAATTATTCAAAATTATACAAAAAAATTATTAGAAAAAAAACCAAAATCCACTGTAGTGCAAAGTGGTCGAAGTGATCATAGTGTTGCTATACTGTGGTGATGCTTGTGCAGGTTGGTTCAAGAGCTGAATGGTTGAAGGGAAGGAGCTGTTCTTGAACCTGGTGGTGTGGGACTTCAGGCTTCTGTACCTTCTGCCCGATGGTAGTTGCGAGAAGATGGCATGGCCCAGACAGGGATCTTTAAGGATAGATATTGCCTTCTTGAGGCAGTGCCTCATGTAGCTACTACTGATGGTGAGAAGCCCAATACCCGTGATGTATTGGGCTGAGTCCACTACCCTTTACAGCTTCTTATGTTCCAAGGTATTTGAATTGCTGTACCAGACCATGACGCAACCAGTCAGGATACTTTCAACAGTATATCTGTAGAAGTTTGTTAGACTGTTTGGTGACATGCTGGACCTCCTTAACCTTCTAAGAAAGTAAAGATGCTGGCACATCTTCCATGTGATTGCATCTATGTGTTGGGTCCAGGACAGATCATCCGATATGTTAATGCCCAGGAATTTAAAGCTGCTGACCTCTTCACCACTGATCCACCATTATAGACTGGCACATGTCTGGTGGAGACACAAATGATGGAACAAGGAGGTTCTCTTAGATGATGGGATGCTACAGCTAGCTCTACTAGCTTCATGGGTCAATTATCTTCATTGCGCCACTACAATTATGGATAATCAGGATTGCTGACCATTCTGAATTTTATGGGATTTTCTGCATCTGAAAGGAAGGTTTGCTGCCCCTTATGACATTGATTCTAATTTTCCCATAAATCCAATAGAGGCTGTGAAATATCCCCAGGAAAGCTGCAATTCCTTAAAAGGTGCAACAGGAGATGTCATCACCCTGTGTACCCTGGTGACCTGGAGAAGCACTGTGAAGCCAATGTCTGAAGACATGGAAGGATTTAACTACCCCAGTTATTCCAATGAAAGGTCAATAATGTGAAATACTAACTCTGTTTCTCTCTCCATAGATGCTGCCTGACCCGTCCAGCAATCTGTTTTTATTTCAGATTTTCAACATCTCTAGTTTTATTGCTTTTCAATTCCATTCTCCTACCCCAACCCATTGGGGCAATTTGATGCCAGCCCGAGGAGATCAGGTCCAATGCTATGTCGGGCCCAAGTCCCATTTGATGTCAGGTCTGGGCACCAGTGATCAACCAGTGCCCTGGCACCATGGAACTGCCTAAGCCCAGGCACCAGGCCTGGCATTTCTCTTGTCAGCACAAACTGCAGTTTCATAGAACCCTTAAGAAAGCCGTTGTAGTCATGATGGGTTGTGAGTTTCTTTGAATTTTATGGGAACTTGAAGGATTTCCAGATAAAACTGCACTGTGCAAGAAAGGGAGCAAAAAGTTTCTTGCTTCCCAACTTAAGGGAGTGGGAAATGTTTACCCTCTCATATCAAAGGATGAACAGCAACTTTAAACAAAATGTAGTTTTTACACATTCTTTCTGAATGGCCTGTGGTGTTGTCGCAAGGGTTTAATAAACAGATTTCAGAAAAGGCTAAGCGGAAGATCCTATATTTTCTTTTTCCTCTTACATAATATAATTTCATAAAATGCCTGCTATTACAGAAGGCAGTTTGATCCCTGAGCCTATTCGGCTTCTGGGATCTTGTGTTATACAGTGAAGCTTATGGCCCTATCGAGAAATCTGCCCAGCACAAGCCCTACCCCCAGTTTGACCCTTATGGTTGGAACGCATTGTTAACAAACATTTGGATACAATGATTATACTTCTGGAATTTAAGATGAGATTGGCATTAAGTTCAAGTAGTGGACAGATGTTCTGCCTTTCTGTTCACGTGTGCATGCAATGGCATTTACAAATCGTTATACAACCAAGATAAGTTATGTCACAATGATATCAATTGCTTACTTGTGAAGTGCTTGCAACAGACACAAGTGCAACGGAAAGCTACAAAATGTTTGGTTCTACAATACACCAGACTCAGGAAATGTGGTACATTTCCTACAAGGCTTAACAGGAGTGTCCAACTCGGGTAGAGATTTCCGAAGCAGTACAATGCAAATTAGGGAATGATCCAAGCAATAAAGACATTTTAGACAGCTTCATCAGAAGAAACAAAACCACTACTAAAAATAAGATGCAATTCTTTACCAGATTAGTTCAGTTGGCTGTTGTGAATGCTGATGACTTTGCATAGGATCATTTGCTCCATTCAGCTGAACAGAAATAAGGGCTAGCATGACTGCAGCAATGAGCCTGTGCTCCTGGTTCTGAGCAGTAAGTGAGGTGTGCAAAGTAAATCAAGATCCATGGAAAATATCATTCAATACTTGACTACCCAAAAGAATAGGTTTAGAGATTTTCAGCTTGTGGACACTCCTTAGAGTTAGAGATTATAGGCAGTTAGAGATTATAGATCTCCCAGTACATTATGGTTTTACAGAGTAATTTTCAATTATCAGTCACTCAGGAATGTTCAATACTTGCATGGTATCAATTCCAGCCTGCACATTCCCCCCATAGCTTTATATTCCTTCAAATAATCTGATATGTCCTTGTTTTGAAAAGTTATGCTGAGAAGTTACCAATCAGAAACGGCAGCTCTTTTTCTCTTCTCACAGATGCTGCCTGACCTGTTGAGTCCTTCCAGCATCTTTTTTTCTTTAGTATATCTTGAATGTTCTGAGAAAGCATATGTGGGGTCACACATCAAAGAGCAAATCTCTCATGAAGCGAAGAAATCTGTGTGTTGTATGTGTCTTTTGAGAGGCAGTGACCAACAAAACTTCTTACAAAGGCTTGTTAATTATATATATTGCAATGTTTTGGGTTTAGGTATTGCAGTTAGTCACATCTGTTTAAAGCTACACTTTATCTATCATTTGCAGGTGTTAGTTGAGAGAAAAGAAATTTATCTCTGACTAAATAGTCCCTCAAAAATTATCAATTGGCCTCAGGGAAAGAAATGCTGAGTGGGGGTGCAAATCAGCTGAAATTGTTTATTTTTCTTTATTTTGACTTTGAGTTGTAGCTTTGTGCTAACAATATTTAATCTTTAGTTTCAATAAAATTGATTTTCAGATTTTGCAGTTTGTTAGAATGTTTATTCTGGTGGTAACCAAAGCATGAGATATCAAAAGAGAGCTTGTAGCATTTTCAATTAAACTAATCACACTGACTGGGGCATTAGTTCTTTCCAGACCGTACTTTAATATCGGGTGAGGTCATTTTTTTAGTTTACTTTCAGGAGGTGACTTTGCAATGGATTAAAAGCAAAAAAAAAACATTCAGGTCTTCTCAGTATTCTCCTAAGTTTTATTTTCTCTGTTCTCCAATTTATAACAAAATCCACTCATCAATCATTGCTATCCATTGCAAATGCCACCAACCACTTGTCCAACATTCACATTTCACAACTCTCAGTCCTCCTTTAGAGAATGCTGCAAATGTTCCAGCCCTATGTGGCAGCATCAGTCTAGGGGTCTTCCTGTTTTACCAGGAATGTAAGGGTTCTAAGCCTCGCTTAGTCCTGTGCCCTGGAAATACTTAGTTTTACTTATTTGCTTTACCATATTCCTCCCTACTTTCAAATGTTTTATGATGGGACTTATAACTCTCTGCATTAGATTCAAGTCCATGTGGTTGAGCTAAATATTTTACCATGGAGTTAAGAAGAATGATGATGACCTGATTAAAACACTAAGTCAAAATCAGGATACTATTGATGGCCAGCTGCTGGTAAAAAGAAAGATTTAGGTATACTGCTGTGCCTATATCTTGCAATAATCTTGAAAGCATTTAATCTTTGTGATTACATTTACCACACAAAGGCCTGGGATTTGCTCTAAGCAGGCCATTAATGAACATTGGATTTGTCTTCCACAAGAGTACTTTATAGGTAATTTTTGACCACCACTTGGTCATTAACTAGGCAGAATGAACAGCTCATTCATTGTTGAACATATTTAATTTCCCACCCATTATCAGATCATTTTGTTGTGTGGTGATGGGAATGTGGAAAACTGGATTTAAAAATCCAACAAACATGAGCTAAATTACAATACATGCAAATTTTACTAGGTACCTAGTTGGTCCATTGGTATGAATCACATTTGTAATTTATGATTTAAATTTGTGAGGAATCTTGGTTTCAAATCCCGGACCAGCTATTGCTTCTGGCATGAGCCAAAAGACCTCTTACCCTTCTATGGGTATGCTCACTAATGCTTGATTTCAGTTAGTTGAATTTTAAAATGCATGGGTGATCAACTGCATCAGTTTATTATGGGAGTACATAAATTCCAAATTATCCTTCTTTTCTTGGTGCAAATCTTTAATTTTGCTTTTCTCTAAAGTGTCCCCTCTGGAGAGAACCAGAATATACTGTACATACTTTGGTTTATTTGTGTCATCTTGATAATATTATTTTTCCAGACAACTGGATCTTTAAGCATGATTAGAAAATGTAGATCTAGAGGCCTGTTTGTTGGACGATTATAAAATGTGCAGATATTGATTCCAGTTTGATTAACTTTTCATTTATTTTCAAATGAAAGTTATATATAGAACAAGAAATGGATTTGTCCTCATCATTTGAGTAAGGCATAAGTAATGCCACAAGTAAAGAACTCCCTTATTTTTGCCATATTTGTAGATTCTAAGCTGGTGAGAATAAGTATTAGGTACCCTGAATAAACCAATTTTGATTTTCAGATTTCCAGCATCTGCAATATTTTGCCTTTTTAGTTTTATGGAATGGCAGAATATTTCCCAGGGCAGTAGATGACCAAATCAACCTGGTCAAATAGGCTTAATCGCACGCAGTTACTAGAACCTACAGTATCTGGACTGTATCTGGACTGGAATTGCCCAGTACTAACATCAGAAATGAGAAAGCATGGACTTTCTCTGGCAGGATATTATCATGGTGAATTTTTTTAATACTTATTATTTGTGGTACAGGCAATGTTGTAAACTAATGATTTTTCTCAGAAACGTAGCTCCAGCTGTGAATCAGCTAGCTGCAGTGATTGGAAATTAATTGAGTGGAACCTACTGGATCAGAACCAATTGTGACAGATAAAGAACCAGAAATGGAGAACAAGAAATGTACAAGAAGATGGCAAAGAAGAAGAAGAAGGAGAAGAAGAAATGAAAAATCTCAAAGAGTTAAAGAGAAAATAATCAAAGTTGAAAAAGAACTGGAGAGTTGCGTTATGGTAGAACCAAAGCTATTTGAATGTTCTCACCCAGTAAGGTGAGGCCATTTAACTATCACATGATTATTTTTGTCATTTAGAGTATTTTGAATCGGTTTCTCGATGAGAAAACACTTGGAGGAGGCCACTGACTTATGAAAGTCTTCTTAAATTCAACTGGCTGTGTTAACAGTTTTAAATGGTAAGGAAAAGTAAAGTTTGAAAAAATTTGGCATATGTGCAAGATGCAAAATATGGCTTTTGGATCATGTCTGGCAGTGAAGTATGTGGGTTGCTTCAAAAAATGCTTAACTGCCAGAGCAAAGCCATTGTCTTGACATACTTGAATGTTGTTTGTTATCCTTCCGTTTGGTACCCAGTCTTTTCTTATTGCCATATTTTTAGCCCACCATTTTCATATTCTCTTGTGACAGATCAGGAAACAGAGAAAATGACTCATTTGGAATATAGCACGTGGAAAGTGCTATTTTCATTTGCACTGTTTGTTTCGCCAGCTGTTTTTTTTTGCTTAGTTATCAGATATCATATTCATGCCAAACACTGCAAATGGTGCACCATAACTCATGGGGAACAGAATCATCCACAGTTTAGCTTTATGTTTTTTGGAACATTGAGTGTAATTCCTCTATGATTAACTTAGTATCACTCAAACTAATTTGAGCATGGCTCGTTATTATCCTGCCTTCTGGTTGTTTAAAGTTCATTGAGCACATGTTATGACATGGGGTAGTTTTCCTGTAGTTCTCACAGCCCTAAAGTTACTAAGGACCAAAGTTTATTGCCCTAACTTGTTAGGTCTAATGGTCACATCTTTTTCTTGTCTCCGATAGTTGAGCCAATCCCCAATTCCCCAAGATATTACTTTTGTTATTCAGTAAAACATTAATTGTATTAATTTATTCATTGAGCTATCAGGCAACTTAAACATAATGTATTAAATTTCAATCTATGCAGGGAAATAAATTGGTATATCGCCTCTTTAAAAACCTATTTTCAGAATGAATTTAAAATATCTTAAAAAAGTAACTCAGACCACACGTGTAACCGATGTGAATGGCTTACTCACAGAAATGGTCACTGCAGTTGGAAACATGTATTTAGTGTATGAAACATGTGAGAATGGATGCTGCATTTAATATCTGTTATGGTAATGTTCACAGAACTAGGATCCGTCTTTTAGTTCATATCATTCCTCTTTTCCTCTTGCATAGATTGATTTTTGTCCATAACAGTGAAATTAGTTTATTTTTTAAGATAAAGATAGTTTACATCGGAGATTGTGTTTATAACAGGAAGTTGTGCTTGAGAATACAGTCATATGTAAAAGATCTGAAATTCGAACCCTTGGATTTACCAGTTCCCTAAATGAAAACCTAATGTTTCTGACTGCAGGCGGGTCTCGGCTTCTTGCCATAGAACGATCGTTTACAGATGGTTCACATCGGGACAGTTAAAAGAACAGAAACAAGCTTCTCCGAAATAAACCCCTGAAACTTTTCCAGGCGAAGAGTAAGCACAACTCTGCTAACTAAACAAAGGAAAGGAAACCAGATATTCCAATCTTTACTGCTCCATTCAGAAAAAAAAATGCTTTCACCTTCTGAGACCATCTTCAGACCTTATAATGTTAAACGGAGAATGGGTGTGTGGAAATATGTAAGCGAGCATAATTATTACTAACGTAGCAGCTTCAGCAGAAGGCAGTGGGGTGCGAATGAAGAAGGTGATCGGCTCCTGGGGTCCATGGAAACTTATAGCAATTTTATGAGTTTTTATTTTCTCTATTGTGTGGTAATAATTGATCAATATTTACCTCATTCCACAACAGATTGGCTTCTCTGTAAGCCTGTACTAAAGAAGTCATGGAACTAAACTAAATGCCACCACAGTTTCACTGAAACGCTGCTTTACAAATAACTGTCCCTTTGACCATCTCGCCACTGATACTTCAAGGGAGATGGTCATTTTCTTTTCATGTTCAATGAATTAAATCTGAAGCACAAAGAGCTCCAGACTCTTCTTTCGCCTGCCTGTAGCTGATAAAAAATGGAGGTGGGCGGTTGGTTCTTTTGCTAGTGGATACAAGCCATGTAAACAGATGTGACCGCAGAGAAAGGCAGCAGTTGAATAGTTGCATTGTTCGACGGGTGACTCCAAAGAGTTTGCGCGGAGTAAGTCAAGCTGCTGGTGGACGGTTGTAAGGATGATTTGCAATATGCCCACAAAGCCAGACAGTGCTCGGGCTCAGAAACGTTTCCAACTGAAACATTCTACTTCATGTTATCCCCTGGAGACTTCTTGAATTCAATAGATTTTTTTATATAGAGGTATGCTGCCTGGTCTCGTGCAGCACAGATGTTTGGTATTCAGACAGAAAGGGGAAAAATAGTCACCGAAGAGACAAGGCAAATTGCAATAGCTTTTCTGTTCCTGTAGACTCAAGTGCGTTCTCATAGAGAGAAAAAAAGTTTAAATGGGGCATCTTGATTTAGTTTATAGGGAAATTAAGTAAAACGTAACGCTGCACATGCATGAAAAATATAATCACGCCTCATTCATAAATGATTCTAACGTAAATAACGTTAAAACATTGCTGTTAAAAGTCTGGCGAGCTACCAAAAATGCTTTTGTGCAATTTAAACGGGACAGATATGACAACCTAATTTGTATTTCTTTGACACTTAGTGTTCGGAATCGAGCTCTGATGCAACTAATAGGATTTCAGCCAGGAACCAAAAGAGTGGGGTGAACGGTGGGGGGATCCTCCGTCGCTTTAACTCAAACGTGATGTCGTGTCCATCAACCTCCCCTTTAGTCTCCTGTGACAGGATTGGAGGCGCTTTTCTTTATATGAATGTGTCCCATGCATTCATGGACCTCTTTTAGGCTGAGGCCTCTTTTGTTGAGAGTTGAAACCCCGTGGCATGCCCCAGCTCAGGCTCAGCTGCCATATGGCGTGGATGAAGGAGGGAGCTCACAGTAGAGAAAAAAGCCCAACAGCTAGTAACGGATTACATTGATTTATTTTACCCTTAAGTAAAGCTGCAAAGAGGGGGGGGGGGGGAACTTCCATTGGCCAAACGCATCTGTCGTATAAAACGATAGATTAGGATGGTTACGTCTCCATTTATTGCCAATAAAAAAATATACATGAAACACTTCACAAAACGGACTAAATCGTTTGTCAGGGGAAGTGCCCGCCTCCATTTCTTTATCAGCCAGTTCACTTTTACAAATAGCCCCCGAGTTTTCAGCAAATACCGCAGCTTCCTTCCCTCTGTTCTCTTTCTATTTTCGTTTGCATGGGAATGAAATCTGCTCGGGACGCTAAAGCTAACATGCCTCCCTGCTGTTGCGCGAGACTTTGGCCAGCTTTCTGATAGTTTGTTAAATGATGCTGAACCCGTCCTGCTAATGGTGGCTGTCAAATTCCAACAGAGGCAGCCAGAGAATGGTTTGCAGTGGTCTTATTGGGGAGTCTCAGACTGAGAGCAGGCTGCCTCTCCTGCTGTTCATGCTGCAAGCTTTCTGCTCTCTTTGTCCTCCGTGCATTTGGGTCAGAAGATCAATCAAGTCTTGACAAAACCTTGAAAGACTCTCTAATACATTGCAAAGTGTGGCGATGCTGTGTACTAATTTACATATTGCTGGATTAACATCAGTATGGGACGGTTACAGCACCAATTTTGTCTCTGAAGCAACTGCACAATGGAGAAACTGAAACTGAATTTTAGTACAAGAATTACTAAATATGCTCGATTACTGAATTACAACCCAAATATTTATTTTTAACATCTCATCCTTCTGCCTGTTATTAAGGACTCTCTACTGAAAAGAACAGAGCCATGACAATAGACCAAATGGCCCTTTGGCTGAATGGCTGAAATAAAGGAGTGTAACCTGACGTGACTAAAATACTGCACATTTTCACTACATTTAAATACTTAAAATAAGAAGTACAGTTATAAACTGCACTCTTTTGGTTGCCTTAACCATGAGGTGCTTCGGGTTGAAAAGTAAATTAAACTGCTTTCTTGAAAGACAGGCAAAGTCTTAAGTGTGTTTGTAGAGGGAAAACACGTCTGAATCAGATAACGCGCGCGGACACCCACACAAAACACTCACAAAGCTCGGTATCAAAACTGAGCTTTTATCCTCGATGACAAGTTCAAACTGAGGGGACAATGTTCTTTAAAATCACAAGGGCTCGTCGTGGGCAAGACAAACGTATTTGCGGCTTGAAGTGAAAGACAACGATCAAAAGTAAAGATTAACATAAGAAACGTAGAAATAAGCTGTGGCATAATGGTGTGATGGCTGTTAGGATAAAGAAAGATAAGATTCTCCAGTGGATAGTGTGAATATTATGAATGACTTTTTATGCCAACACACTGCGCCAATTAATATATTGTTCTTCAAATGTTTCAGTGCCGGCATGCTCAGTTTCCTTGCGTTTGTGTAGTTTGTGTTGTAATTTGTAATGTCCAGGTTACTTTTAGCACTTCATTGTTCTGCGTTAGGTTGCTCAAAATGCAAATGGTTACGTGGTTATAAAATGATATGACTAAATGTGTATCAATATATTGTGGCATGTGGAACTTTACTTACTGCAACATAACATAATTAGTCGTACTGTATTACTGATGGCATCTGGCCGAGGATTTAATACAGTGACAGATGTCTCTGCGTGTACACTGAACAGATCTTCCTTTTGAGGACGATTTCTTTTTGCAGGATTAGAACGAGTTTTTTTTGTGTCACCAGTGTCGCAGTTTATTGTGAAAGTTGTGAGCAAGTGATAGAGCTGTGTTGATTTTTGACTGTAGTGTTGAATTAGAAGAGAAACAGAATGCTTGAGTAACTTAGAACTTAGGGGTCGGGGTGTCACGTGAATGAAAGAGAATATTGCCAGGACAAATATTCATCAGGACCAAGCCTGGCTGAAGACAGAGCCTGTGAATATTGATTGATCTTCTTTGTCCTGGCACAGTTCATTCTGGTATCTAGCACCTGTTGGTGGGGACAAGGATGATAACTTAAAGCTATATAATATGCACTGCAAAACCTACTTCCCAGAGCTCGTAAAATATTTCAAGTCAAATCCAACCGTTTTTGCTTTTGCATGGAGCTGATTATGTGTGAAGTCTATCACCAAGTTTGTACGTAGACTTTAAAGTAGCTGATAGTTTCCACTTGGAAGCCACGAGTGTACAGTTGGGCTTATGCCATGGCGCTGCATGAGTTCATTTCAAAGCACTGTTTAATCTTGTTTGAATTTGTCAATAAAACAGAGCCGCTTGTTGTGCCTTCGCAAAGAGCCACCTGTAATTTGAAGCTGTAATGAAGACGGCAATTGTTGGGTCGCATTTACTGGCTCATCAATATCATTTGCCCAATTAAAGGTGCTTGTGAGAATATAGTAAAAGCCAGAAAGAAGCATAGGACGTGGGGATTTTCTTTTAATTGTCAACTTCATAAACAATCTATCTTACCCAAAAGACATCTTAACCTCTTCCCCTGAATTAGTATCACATTATGCAAACTCCGAAACAATAAACGGTTGTTTTCAATAGAAAATGGCCTCGTCACGTTTAATGAAATGCCGCAGTCCTAATGAATCGCCTAATGAAGCTCGAAATCACCAAATGTAAGGGTTGAAATAAAGCAATCTTGCCACGAGACTTGTTTCGTGACGGATTTAATGCGAACGCCATCTACGGGGTATAATAAGGCCGAGGCATTAACTTCAAAGCAACGTACATGGATTAGCCGATTTCTATCACCGCCGTGCAACCTCTTGTAATTGCATTGCAATATCTCAATTGTTGACGCCGGCCCCTCTTCCCTGCGTCAATACAATCCCGCTGAATTGTACAGGTTGTCTCCTAATATCCCAAACTAGACTCAAAAAGCGGCTCACCCAGTAGTGTTAACATCCTCAGAAAGCAAACGGTGTTTTAAAGGTTCTGCTGCACGTGCCAACTTGTGTATTTTTTGTGTAGGTAACGAGGTCAGTGGGAGTAGGTTGAGATGAATAATCAGCATTATTGTGTAGACTAAAGCAATAAAGGCCGCGTGCTTTCACTGCTGGCTACTGGGAGCTGCAGGGGTTAATTGTATGAATGCTAATGGCACAGGCTCAGCGGCAGATGCTCGCGTGCCTTCACAAAAATCCTTCTTCAAATTCCAGCGACAACAAAAAAAAATGACTGATGTGGTGGCACCCCGGCGATCGAGATGCCAGAATCCTAGCTGCATGCCACCTGCCAGATCCATTGTCACACGACTAACGATGACACCGCTGTTTATTATAAATCAGGACACACTTATAACACTGCCATTGCAGTTTACTTAAAGACATCTGACAAGCAGCTATCCAGTAAGTGAATTTATCACTCGTTAAAAAGCGACACCAGTTTAGGTAGAACGTCCAACAGATAGAGTCCCTTATTCCAGTAAGTTGCTGACGAGTATTTTAACTACTTCCCTCTCGAAGCCATAGAATTATAAGTTAGACAACGTAAGTAACGTCTGAGGTTGCCATTCACACTATCCAACCTAAAAGTTGCTCAGGCTACATCAGCCAGAAGTAATAAAAGATACAGCAAATTCAAAATCTCCAATCAGTAGAAAATGAATCTCAACTTTTCTGTATTTTTTTGTGAATCTGGGTAAACGTTAGTTTTGAGTTCTTAAATTAGTCTTAACTAAGTCTATCGTTAACATAACAATGCCTATTTTGCGACTTGGCTGCCAATTTCTGCACGCATCTGCGCAGCGGGATTTTATTTTTACGTTTTTTTGAAACTTTAAAACTCAGCAGACAATATTTGAAGTCTGTTTCTGCACTTTGTAATCTAATTTCCAGATTTTGTGCTCAGATACAATTCAGTAAATAGCCCATGTCCAACCTAGTTAAAATTGGACGAGTTTTTAGCTGTATTGTACTGGAGGACTGTGATTATGACTTGCAGCCATGTCTAACTTTATTATGCCTTCATCCCACTAGCGCTGCAGACGCCAGGGTTTGCTTACTCGCTCCACAATGTGGTCTTAAATCCGTATCTAACTTCATTAGGTTGGCTATGGTGCTATACCAGCGAGCTTCTTTGTGTAATTGCCTAGAAATTAAAATAAAATGTTTTATATTCGGAACTTGGCATTTAATATTAGAGCATTAATTTTCGCAGAGCACAGATAACGGTTTCATTCTACGGATAAAACGTTTTACTCGCTCTTATAAATAAAGGAGTGCAAAATACTAGTGGTTATCAATGAAACCATCACAAATGACGGGATACGCAACACTTTTTAATTGTTTTTGCATTGTTATATGAAAAAAATGAAAGTATTGCGCGATTCAAGTTATTGGCATTGATATTTCTGGTTAAACACAGACATGAGTAATACTCAGAAAACCCATGACAATTATTTTTTTTCGTTATAGGCAATAAACTGACACCATTAAATAAAATGGAGAAGGCATTCATACCCAGGTGCAATGAAATGAAAGGAAGCATAAAAGTTGAGACGAAGTGATGGAAAACAAAATAAAATGGAACCTCTGTGAATGAAATGAAAATTTTTGTTATTGAAAATGATACCTTAGTGATAAAAGTGCAGAAAGTTTATTTGATTTTGGGAATTAACCAGGACTAAAGAAAAAAAACTCGCTGGCTTCCCTAAGTCCAGCACTACCTAACGCTACATATGAGAATCTAAATGAGGTATGAGACACTAGGCTCAGTTCAAGCTCAAATAACATGCCAATATTTTGACGTGTCTGTTTTGCATAAATCACTCTTAATCACTGGGTAGAAAGCTTAACTGGCACTCAAATATAGGTTGCCTTAAATATACATTTTGCAAGTAAAACTCTGAAGATCAAACATAAGATAGAAGCTAAGCACATATTTCCAAAAAAAAAATCATGTTGAACAAGGTTTTCAATGTGAATCAATCTACCCTGTTCTTGTAAGGACATTGATGGTATAGTCAAGTCCCATTGGCCAAACAGATTGCAGAACAAAAGCTCAAATCTTAGAGTTTATCACCTTAACCAGATTCCAGAAATGTGCAATTTGTCCCTTCAATTAATTGGACTTGGAAAGCTGAATCCAACCCAACACTATTTATATTAATACTTGTTAGCTAAGATTACCAATCATATTGCAGAAAAACATCATTTCATAATAGTTGCCACGACTGTACCTCATGAATATTGATATATTTCTAACACTGAAACTTGTATAATTGAACTTCAAGAATGATAGAAAAAATTCACGGACTACTCCAAGTTATCTCTTAATCATTATGACATTTTCATTCATAACCCAACATAAGAACAGCCAGCATGAATAGCCCTAAGCTCAAGTGTACACAAGGACTTCAATGGTTCAATAAGACAGATCATTACTGTTACTTCGCCATGGACAATTAAGGATTGGCAGTTAAACATGTCAGTGATATCCAAATCACACGTATGGATAAAATACCAGGTAGAGGTTGGCGTTGAACAATATGTCCATCAAAAATGGTTACAGCCCCAGATATATTTACTTGCAAAGTCTTGGAATACTTGAGGGAAAAGCAATGAAATACAAGGCACATGTTTACTCTGGAAAAACAAGACATTGCAAATGCATCACTGCAATAGCAGAATTTTAATAATTTTTTTGAAAGGCGTCACTGAGGAGGACTGCAACCAGGCTAGAAAATGTATCAGCAAATAACAGATGGAGTTATCATGGAGCTAGGGAGTAATGAGAAGAAATTATGAACTAAGCTATAACATGAAGGTATGAGTTCTCAAGGGAGAAGCAGGATTTGACAACAGTTATAGCAAAATTCAAGATTCTAGCAATTCACTTTCTGATCACCATGTCCTGATGATCACTTACCTCCAGCAGCAGGCAGAGTTAAATCTATTGGAATCCATAGCAACACCACATGGAATAGTGGATGATTCACATTTTTCTAATCCTTTTACTTTTTTCTCTTTCATTTATCTAATAGCTTACATCAGCCAGAGTGCTATAGCTGCAGATAAAAGAGATGAGCATCATGATTCCAAATAACTCTGGAATTGACTGAAAGGATAAATACAAGAAAGCCCTAAGTGAATCTTCCTTTAAGTCTATATCCATTTTTCTGTGAAGCATTCATCCATGGCAGGATGAGATGAAAGTGATGGAGGATTAAATTCATCCTCGACCTAAACTGGCAGCATCGTACTAGCTGTCTGTTGTATTCTGCTTTTGAATTCAATTCTGTTGAAAGGAGTGGATGCTGAATATTAGGAGGGGTGTAAACTGTGTGTCCAGTATTATACAACTTGTTCAGCCTTAGGAACCAAACATTAATTTTTACCTTTTAGTATTATGGATGCAGAGATAAGTACCTCTCCTATCAAAAATACTTCCAATTTATTTGACATTTTTAATGCAATAACATGTACCAAAGTGCTTTAGGAAGGCATAAAGAAAATAGACATTTAACCAAAGACAGAGGGATTAGGAAAGATGACCAAATATATTATTGACTCTAGATGAGTGGATAGGTGAAGAGGTGGAGAGATGGAAAGGTTGAATGAAGGAATCACTAAGCTAAGGCCTGGGTGACTGAACTTCCAGTTACCAATGACCAGACGAAGAAAGGAGTTTTAACTTTAAAAGAGATTCACTTGTCAGCAAGGTCCTGCATCAAGAGAATTTGGATTTGCTTTTGAAAACAAAAACAAATCTGTAATGAGTTGTCCTTATCCTCTGTTTCTTCCCTCTATGCGTTGATTAATGCCACTGTTCAATCAGACTGCTTCAATATTTGTTTATATCTGCATTTTAATTATTGTTGGAGATGTGTAATTTTTTAACTTTACCTTATGTCTCTCTTGTATTTAATCTCTTCTTGCTTTTACAATATCAGTTTGTGTTGCTAATTTGACAAAAGATTCAGTCTCTCGAATTAAGCCAGATTCTTCTCACACTGTTAACTGCACAAAACTTTGAATATGGTTGAGGAAAGAGTTACATGGTTCCTTGTCCTGTTCACAGAGGTCCCAGAGCACAGTTTGTCTTGGTTTAATGGTACCATTTCACACTTGCAGCTGCCCAACATAAAAAAGAAAATGCTTAATTCTGGAAGGGCAAGTCTACTTAATTATAGATGCTGCTAGATTAACTCCTGAAAAAAAAATGGCCATTGATTTGGGTTTTGAGAGATATAACATTTCAAAAGGACCATAGCAGAGAATTCCCAAGTCCAGGCTGAAAGCTCCAACTCTGATAATGCATAATGTGAGGATAAGTGCACAATAAATGAGAGTCAAAAGAACAGATCTTTTCTTTTGCAACCACGTGTAATTTTGAACATATATTTCCAAAATTTCTTTTCACATTTATTTTAAAGAAGTCCAAACCTTCTGAGAATGGACAGGGTATGGAAGGGATGTAGGAGCTTTGGGGAGGGTGTGGGGTGGTTGGTGGTGGGGAGTTCACTTGGATGTTGCCTGGACTGGAGTGTGTCAGCTGTGGGGAGAGGTTGGATGGACTTGGATTGTTTTCTCTGGAGTGTCAGGGGCCGGGGGAGGGTGTGCGGTACCTGGAAGAGGTATGTGGAATTGTGAGGGTTGGAAATGTCAGATACTGGAGGGCATAGGTTTAGGCTGAGACGGTGAAAGTTTAAAGGAGATGTGCCCAGCAAGTTTTTTACACAGAGGTTGGTAGTTGCCTGGAACATGCTGCCAGGGGAAGTGGTAGAAGCAGATACACCAGCAATATTTAAGAACATTTAGCCAGGCACCTGAACAGACAAGGAATAGAGGAATACAGACCATGTGCAGGCATATGAGATTAGATAGATTGGCATCAGGGTCAGCACAGACATGGTGGGCTGAAGGGCCTGTTCCTGTGCCGTAATGATATATGTTCTACGTTGATAAATATATAAACTGCTTGAAACACACATGTTTCAAGTCTTTAAAACACTATGCTATTGCATATGGTTTATTCTGATTATTATTTTCAACAAAATATTAGCAAAATATAAAGAATGCAAAAATATAAATCATGCTGCAAATAATAATGGAAATGTTTAATTTATGCAAATACTACTGCCTACTTTTCATGTGCATAAATACTTCCATACTTTGATCCAAATCTGGCTTGAAAACAGTAAACCAGATGTTGAGGGTTACAAGGTGAAGGAAAATCTGTCTCTTTATAAAATATGGAGAATATCCATTTAAAGGCATCCATCCTTGTCTGCATAATACTTATTTGCAATTTTTTTGAAAGTGACATAACAAATGTAATATTTCAAACCATCCAGCTTTACAATTGTAGTTACATCAGCAGACAAGCAGCATCTAGCAGTAACTGATGGTAACATTAGCAGGTCATATGAGACAAAAAAGTGAGCTTTTGAGAAGTACCTGCATCCTTCCTGACTTCCAACGTGGATACAGCTGAGCTGTCTTCAACAATAATATCTTGTAATTGTAAAAAAGTTATGAAGCTGATTTTAGTCAGCAACATTAAATAAACTTATAAACCCTGTATTGTTGTCCAATAAATGAGATACTGATGACTGAATTACTGCATCCCAGGTATATAATTGCAAGCCAAATTCTCCTATTATGGTAGAGTGCTTTTGACATTTTCACAGTTAGCAAATGATCATATTGCTCAACCTTGTGGTTATTCATCCTTGAACTGTAACTGTGCCTCTCCTGCTTCTGTTATCATCTGCAGTTCCCATAACGGTGTAGGAACCATACTCTATTCCTCCTGCATGGTTTTAGAAAATGTTTTCAACCTTGTAGATTCCCCTTTTTAATCTTCTGCATGAATGGAGTTGTACAGTTCTGAAGATATAGAAAAAAGTCTGTATATTTCATGATCAGCCAGAAGAATCAAATATTTCAATTTTGTTTTTAGTTTTTCATGACTGTTAAAACTAAAAACAAAATATTTTTGTTAAATTGTTGCTGCTCCTCATGTCATAATAATTCACTCAAAAAGGTTACATTGCATGGATACTATAAATTTAGACTCTGATATGTGTGGTAGATGTATAAGCAATAAGTACTTATCTGTGCACTATTCAATGGTCAAGTGAAACAAATTCAAGGCAGTATTTTCTGGCATGGACAAAGAAATAAAGAATTTGCTTTGCCATTGCTTTTGTTACCATGAGTTTGAAGATTGAAGTTTGACTGCCAGAGCAATGAAATCATTTGTGCTTATCATATTACATTATAGAACTCAAATAAGTTGTCATCTTCAACCCACTTGCATTTATAAAGTAGCTTCTGGAACTGTTGTGGGCCCAAAATGCTTTACAGCTGGCACCGGAGCATGGCAACTTGTTGCAAGCTGCTCTCTGCAGATCTACTCATTACTTTTACTATAATTATTCTATGCTTTTAAATTTAAATTCTATATCACTAAGTATTTTTACCCTGTACTACCTCAATGTACTGTGTAATGAATTGATCTGCACAAATGGTATGCAAGACAAGTTTTTCACTGTACTTCGGTACAAGTGACAATAATAAATCAATACCAATACCAAGTACTTTGTACTATTGTAATGTAAGAAACATTGCAAATATACATGCCAGGCTTCTATAACACTTGTCACGTCAACTATATTGTCCATGTCTCTGAAGTATACAGACGAGTGTGGACACTGCAGCTTGATTGACCATGAGGTTGCTTTGATCCTCAAACATCCTTTCTTCAGTAGCTGAAGGGTGTGCTGGTACATTGGAGGCAGGCTGATTTAGGACCTATGTCATTGTATTTTTAGCTTGAAATTCTTTCATATACTTCAGTGAGGGAGTTTGGCCTCCGAGTGTGCACGTACATTCTCTGTCAAATCGATGACTGAGATTGAGGTGATTTGATTCTGGAGTGGAAGTGTCAAAGATTGCAAAGTTTCACATTTGTTCTATAGATTAATTCCACTACAGTGGGAAACTTGTTGGAGGTCAGGTCCAGTACTGCAATGGGCAAGATTCAGAAGACAGATGGTGTGATGACACTGCCTTGTTCAACCCTGTTCTGCAATAGGATTGGGTCTGTGGTGAACCCATTTGTTAGGATTATGGTTTACATGTCATTGTGTAGCAGAGGTAGAATGGCAACACATCTCTCTCAGTTGACAAGGTTGAAGGCTTTTGGAAGGTTGGGAAAAGCCACTTAATTGATGCTGCTATCTTTGTTTCAATTTTCTTAAGTGGTGAAAATAAGCACCATCAGACCTGTTTATGACAGAACCCATATTGTGACTCTGGGAGTAGTCCTTTGGCTACAAAGAGGAGGCTGTCAAGGAGGATCCCGTGATGACTTTCCTTATGGCAGAAAACAGCAAAACACCAATGTAATTACAGTGATCCAACAGTCTCCTTTCTTGGAGATGGTTACAATTACCCTGATATGACCTCCACTTCCCAGATGAAAAATATGAGGTAATGAATTCAAACCAGTATGTGTTTTAGACCTTTTTCCAAGGATTTCCTCTATTCCAAAGGCTTTGTTGAGTTTCAGCTGTTGTATGGACTTTTCAAACTTGTGCCAGGTTCGGGTAGCACTGAAATTGTGGTGGATAGTGTGTCATGGGCTGGAATCAAGGATGCTCATGTCAAAAGGTAAAGTATTGGTTGAGAAGTTATTGAAAATACAGCTTACAATGATTGTTGACTTTCTTTAGTCCCTTGATATGTCCTCCTCCATTCCTGACTATCAGTGAGATGAGTTCTTTGGTTTTTTGGTTGTATGTAGATTGGTTTGACAGTCATGCATTGAAGAAGCCAAGCACTATGTTGTTATCAGCTAGTTGCTGGATTTTGTGCTCTTTTTCACTGAAGGATTACTGCTAATAGAACCAACATAAGCATCCTTTCCTAAGCTAACATCTCCAGCGCAGATCATGCTCAATCCTCTCAGGTGAATGAGCCACATGTATTACAGCAACTCCCCGAAACAAACACACTGCTCTGTCATGACAAGTTTTTTTCCTAGAGGACAGAGAAAGCACTTCAAGGAAGTTCACCAAGTCTTCTGTTAAAAAATCTAACATCTTAACTACCTCATTGAAACCACTGGTCCCTGACTACTTAAAATGGAGAAGAAAAATTCTGGAAGGGACTGAGTACTTCAAGTCTTTATGAGCCAAGAATAAACAGCGAAAGGAGTGCACAACATCTCAAGCAACCTGACCCACCATGCACCACCTGCCCTCACCTGTGGCAGAATCTGAGGATTCCACATAGGACTCATCGGTCTTCTCAGAACCACAGAACTATAGTGGAGTCAAGTCATCCACATACCCAAGGAATTGACTGAGAACAAAGAAAGAGCTATAATGTTCCAGATGGCACCTTTAAAAAAGTATTTTCACACTTTGTAATTTGAACTTTATGATCAAGAACTAGAAGTACTGCAAGCTTAGTGTGACAAAAGAAAAATGAACCAGTGAAGTTAAATGTTTCCATCTTTTTCTGATCTATCATTAACATCATCACCTGCAAAAGCAAACATCTTCACTGAAAATGTCAATTGTTATGAAAGGAACATGGATATCTTCCATCTATCCATTGCAAAATCTGACATTCTGCAATATAATATTAGCTTAAAAGAGTATCTGATGTTAATCACACAATACTACTAAAATTACACAGTGCACTTAAAGCACTTCCTGCACAACTGGTACCATATTTGGACATGTCATTTCCAATACCCCATAATGATACAATACTAGCAAAGTTAAAATCTGAACCTTGCAAGCTTATTACAAAATTTGTACCGAGTGCACTTTCTCCTAGAATATTGTGCACTCCTCTGTCTCATGCTCCAATATGTTCTTTGTATTGGAAGATGAAGCATGCTTGTTTCTGTTGCTCATTTGGACAATGCAAGTGCATCTGTCACTTCTGCTTCTTTTGGCACTGTTACACTATTTGACTTAGATTCATCAAAATCATCCATCTCAGAATTAGAGTTATATTGTGATAATGAGGAAAAATCTCCAGTAAATTTAGCAGGGACTTAGGGAGAAGGGCAAGGAAAAGGAGCCAACCTGACATATCTATTGAGAGCATCTGTAATGCTATACTTGCTCCTACCAGTCCAAGACACTTTGAAAGATGCAAAAATAAAACATACTTCATTTTCCTCAGGCCAAAGGAGGAGATATCCATTGCCAAGAAAATAAACCAACAAAGCAACACCTGTCATCTGGCAACATTTAACAGTTCATCTGGATAGTGAACTGAATCAATTTGCATTATTTAAACGCTTATTATTAGCAGGAATAAACAAAAGGAGCATAAGCACAGTGTTAATCACACATCTGAAACAATTTCATGCAGAAAGAGTTATTTTGGGTACTTTCAAAATGAATGTTTCAAACAGTACTATTGAATCATAAGTCATAACAGGCACTAGAAAAGTCAAACAAGCTAGGCATTCCTTTACAGAATTTGACCTATCATCTCAAAATTTTGTTTCTGGTATCTTGATCAGGTACCAATATATATTTATTCTGCCACCCCCCCCTCCCCCCCACCCCACGTCCAATATTATTGTACAGACATTGCTGAAAGTAGTTCTAAACTACAAAAGAAATAGATGGTCATATTCCTGCACTTCTGTATTCTGAAATGTTGTTGAATATTAAATGCATATGCTACTATCTAGTTTCCTTACAGCTTATGGCTGAACTTAAAAGGAGATACAGTGTATATTTCTGGATGATTGACCACTGTGCAGGAATATCTTCATTGTTGCATTGCATAAAGGGAAAACACTACGTTTGACATCCGTCAGATCATATAGCTGACCTTAGGTGAATAAAGTAATATTGATAAGGCAACCTAACACGAAAGTGATCTAAAACAAATGCTGGAAATATTCAGCAGATCAGGCCTCATCTGTGGGAAGAGAAAATAAGTCAGGTCGGAGACCCTTGAGAATTGGAAAACAAACATGAAATTTCACTTTTACTGATGAGAAGATTTTTTTTTACTTTTAAGGGAGTTTTACCAAATATAGTATAGAACAAAGCGAAAGGCCCCTTCGCATTCAGACATTTACAAACAACTTTTTCCCCATAAATTTTCTGTGACTACCGACACTTTCATAGAGTCATAGACACTTCCCTCAATGTTTCATTACAATCCCATCGAGAGTCTTAAAAACGTATTTCCCCAACTCTTTGGGAAGAAGAGACATTTACTTCCCAAACTAGAAAGGCAAAAGAATGTGCTCCGCCTTCCAAGCGCCCACAATTAAGTCGACCAGGTTAAATACTGTGCTTTTTTTTTCTCGGGAGATAAAGTACATAATTTCAATTCATTGAGTTTGTCTAAATTCGGCAAATTTGGGCCCTTTAGATTTCTTCTATCACCTTCCTTTATTTTCCATGTTATAATTTGTACTTGGAAAATAAGAGACAGAGCTTCAAATTTCTAGTCTGCCTCCAAAAGCATCCTTGGTTGATCTATACATTCGACCACGACTGCATTGTGATGATACAGACCACGGAATAGCGAGAGACGATGTTCAAGTCATTATTGTCGTCAAGTCCATCAGCTCATAGATTCCTGTGTGTTAAGAAAGGATTATAAAACGCGACGATAGAGCAAGGGAGTTTAGAACACGTATTCGCAGGTAATATTTGAGCAGCTAACGAAGAGATAACGACGAAAATAGATACTCATAATGGATAGGAAGTAATTAATTATGACAGAAACAAAATGAATGTAACTAGGCAGTGGCAGAGATTAAAGCGTCATCAAGAATACCCGATAGGAATTTTTAAACAGGGCGATTTTTAGACTAATATTGTTGGTATTGGAAATGTCATGAAAGTGAAATGACAGTGGTGTGGTGTTACTGGTCCATCACCTTCTTGTAGGAAATCTCCAGTGATAGTCTTCCACACACCCATCATAACTCCAACGCCGGCGACCATTCCTTCAGTTTTGTAAGTCCAAAGCTCTTGAATTCCCACTCCTCCAGAAAACCTAATTTCGTTTCCTTAAGATGTTCCTTAAAACCAAACCATGGGAATCTGGTAGAAGTACACACAATATGAGGGACATAGATATTAGGCAGCTTTGCCTCACAACAGAATTGTCTAAAACTAGAGGAAAGATGTCTAGGATAAGGGGTTCATTGAGGATCTGAGGAACATTTTCACCTGGAGGATAGCTGGGATCTGAAGCGCACTGCTTGAGGGCTGGTGGGACAGGTACTCTCACAACATTCAGTAAATATCCAGACAAACGTTTGAATTGGTGCAGACTAAACGCTGGTAAATGGGATTGGTATAAATAAGTACTTGATGGTCGGCATAGACATGGTAGACCGAAAGACCAATTTCTGTGCTGTATGACTCAATTACGCTGGGTCAACCGTACTAAAATATCAGTGGGGCTTTCATAAAACTCCGATGGAGTGTCTTGGAATGTTTTACTAGTTAAAGAATCTATGCAAATTGTTCTTAGAAGGGAAAGTTGGAAGTGACTATTCATTCAATAAAAGAAAGGAAGTGCTTGGGAGCAGGGCCTGCTATCCGACCAGGACCGAGGTCAGTAGCCACACACACGCGCGCCTCGTTGCATTCACAATGAAGAATTCTTGCAGAAGCGCGAAGCTCTGAAGGTTGCACGCATGAGTCTGTGCCTTTCATTGTCACCCAAAGACATGCATTACAGAAAGGGATGTTGCTATGGGAGGTTTCTGGGGTTAAGATTCCCTGTGATTACTATTGTTCAACATTTAACCTAAATGTTCTCCACCAGAGTCCGGCAATTACAGAATAGGAAATTTCCCCCACATATCTCTGAACATTCAAGAATGGACGCGGAACATTAATTATTTGTAAATTTTCTTGCATAATAGTTGAAACGAATCATTTTCATTAGTAATTTTGTTTTAATGTAGTTGACGTGGACAAACCGATCCGAAAATATTGGATGTTATAAAATATTGAACAAGCTTCTTATGAAAACTAAATTTTCAATATCGCAATTTCCTTTTAATAAAGCTCAGACTCATTATAGATCTGTGCCTTTCGGCAGACTTCCTGTGCGAAGTTGAACTAAATTCATTTTATCTTCTTCAAACGTTTTCAAAACAGTGTCGGCAGAAAATGTTTCAAATGATGCGTTTCGACCAGAAAAAGTCTGTCAAATATATGTTTCACGTGAATTTACACAAAAATCCGATTTTCTGAGCATTATCAGAGCTTCTAGAAACAGGGCATGAACTAATAGAATTATCTGATCACTGGAATCCTTTTGAGCTGAGGTAACGTGTCCTATTGGTGTTTATGGAGGGTTTTTTTTTGCTAAAGCTGAATTGATGTAATTATTGGGTCGATTGTTGGAGATTTGCGCCAGATGGCCGTGGGTCTCAAAAGCTGCAGTTGCTCGTGTTTGCTTTTTCTCCTCATATAGGATGCTAATTCGCAGATAAGTTCTGAAAAGGCCGCAAAGTTGTAAAACAGTATTCATGGGGTAGAATGCCTACCGGCGTGTCCTATTACTAAATACATTCATGAGGCTCTCTTCTTTTATCCATGATTTTCCACACGACGCTGCCTGTATGGAGGATCAGTAATAGCTTTTAAAAGGCATTTGAGTGCAGGAGAAAGCGAGAGTCTGCGCTTTGCTTTCACGTCTGTCTGGGATCTCTTTAGTGACTTTAAACACCCCCTCCCAACGCAACAACAAAAAAAAGAGACCAACTTAGAGAAAACGAGGAACAGTGAGATTTAGAGAACCATGGAAAGGAGAGTAAATGGGATTATACCAAGTAATAGAAAGCGCGAAACAAGCAAATGCAGATGGTTGATGAAACTTCAGGTTTCTTTTTTGCAATAAAGATTATTTTGCCACTATTGCAGGTGTTTATACTTCAAGGCAGATTTAATCGATGTAGACCATGACAGATTTCCATGTAAGCATTTATTCCTGAGAAGTTCATGCACGTGCATTGCAAGTAGACAACCTAAACAGAGCGTTTGTGGCTGCATGGTGCTTGAATGACATTGGCAGTTATGACTATTTTTTAAAGTAAAGCGGATTGGAATTTCAATGATCTTCAATTTTGGTTTCAAAGCTCTGAGCTTGTGCGTTTTAATAATAAAGAATTAACGGGGCTAAACTCGCAAGTCCTTGCGTGAAGGCTGAAGATTCTTAAATTTTATCTCCTCGCTTCTCAGCAAAATTTACGGAATATAAAAGCAAAAATGAAAACAACTGTGTTGTTAAAAACAGCACTCTTGAGATAACTGGGCCTGGATCAATAGATATCACTTCGCGAAAAGTAATAAAAGTTAAGAAAATGTACGATCAGATTCGAAAATCGGGTGAAGTGATCCAAAACCGTTGACAACAAAACTGAATCCAAATCAATTAAGAGAGAGAGCGAGAGTGAGCTTTAAGTAAGTGGAAAATGCGTAAATTCAGGGAAAAGAGCAGGAAATGATTAGGTTTCAGCGAAGACAATCTAAGCGATAACAATGGAACAGCTAAGAAAGGAGGAAAAAGGAAATTAATCAGAAGATTTATGGTTCGGTGGAGGGGCTGTAGGTGAGGAGAAACAGTAACGTGGGAGGGGGCAGTTGGCGTTGAGCGAGGCTTGAAGCGGGCAGCCGGAGCCCCCAACACCCAACTTTCTTGCATTGTTTCGCTGTTCCTCGGACCGGAGCCAATAGGCGGGGTCGGGCCTGCCTCCTTTCTCGCTGACGCGCGGACGGAGCGGGGCGGGGATTGGTCGCGGCGATTTGGGAAGGCGCAGCGCGATTGGCTGGCCGGGCTGGCGGCACGCGCCTTTGGGAAAGTTTGAGCGAGTTGGGGGCGAAGTTTGTTCGGGAGCTCGGTGGGGTCGTGAGCCAAAGCCCGGGCGCCGGGAGCGATAGTAGCACGGTCGAAGGCAGTCGTCGCCTCACACGACACTGGGGCACTCTGCGACTGGCTTTACACACGTGTAAAACCAACAACGCAGCCCAATCTAAATCAGAGACTTTTTTTTAAAAAATAACATTTTTGAAGGAGAGTGATTTTGCGGAGAAAGTTAACAGATCGGCACATCTGCGGGCTCCGCGACGTTACATGAAGGCTGCTTTGTCTGTGCTGTCAAAACCCAGACGCCAAATGTGCTGCGAGTGTGAATAAGGGGGTGGGGGATCAACAGCAGTTTGCAGGGTTGCAGGGAAAGAAACAAAAAGAGTAGACAAGGTCGACACAAAGCCGGGCGGCCGACAGAAGCCGAGGGAGGGCGAGGAAGATGGAGAAAGTGCAGAAGAGAAGTGCGGCGCGCCGGAGTTTGTTGCTGCTTCTTGCGCTGGCCAGCTGGACGTGTCAGGAGGTGGCGGGCATTACGGTGAGGTACGAGGTGGACGAGGAGCAGCCCGTCGGCACGGTGATCGGCAGACTTTCGGAAACTTTAGCCGACAAGTTGAACCCTTCGTCCAAGCGTTTCCGAGTGATGCAGAGGGTGAACTCGTCGCTGCTGGCCGTGCGGGAGGAAGACGGGCGGGTGAGCGTCGCCGAGCGCATCGACCGGGAGCAGCTTTGCAAGCCCACGGCCGCCTGCACCATCAGCTTCGACGTTATCACCCTGCCCACCGAACATCTGCAGCTGCTCCAGGTCGAGGTGGCGGTGCTGGACATCAACGACAACGCGCCTCAGTTCCCCCGCTCGGTCATCCCCGTGGAGATCTTCGAGAGCGCCTCGGTGGGAGCCCGCTTCCCCCTCGACAGCGCCGTGGACCCCGACGTCGGGAACAACTCGCTGTACACTTACTCGCTCACCCCCAACGAGCACTTCGCGCTGGAGGTCCGCACCAGGACGGACGGCGCCAAGTACGCCGACCTGATGGTGATTCGGGAGCTGGACAGGGAGAAGCAGGCCGGCTATGAACTGCGCCTGATCGCCTCCGACCGTGGGGTGCCTCCCAAATCGGGATCCTCCCTTGTGAAGATCAGCATCGCCGACTCGAACGACAACAGCCCGGTTTTTGATCAAGCCTCCTACACCATCGAGCTGCCAGAAAACTCGCCCCGGGGCTCGCTGCTCGTTGACCTGAATGCAACTGACCCGGACGAAGGGAGTAATGGAAAAGTCATCTACTCCTTCAGCAGCCACGTGTCCCCTCAGGTTATGGAGACCTTCTACTTGGACGCCGACACCGGTCACTTGGTCCTTCTCAAGCCAGTGGACTACGAGGTCAGCCAGAGCTACGAGATCGATGCCCAAGCACAAGACCTGGGCCCTAACTCCATCCCGGCCCACTGCAAGATCGTCATCAAGGTCGTAGACATGAACGACAATCCCCCGGAGATTGCCATCACCCTGATGCCTTTGGGTAACGACGTGGCTTGTGTGTCCGAGGGAGCACCCAAGGAGACCTTAATCGCCGTGGTCCGGGTCGAGGACATAGACTCAGGGGTGAACGGGCAAGTGGGGTGCAGACTGCAGGGACATGGGCACTTCAAACTTCAACAGACCAACGAAAAAAACTACATGATCCAGACCAACGAGACTCTGGATAGGGAGAAAATTGCTCAGTACAAGCTGAAAGTCATCGCCGAAGACAAGGGCACCCCAAGCTTCACCACCATCCAATACGTGACCGTCCAGATAACCGATGTAAATGACAATGCACCCCAATTCCAAAAGAGTAAATACGAATTGATGCTTGATGAAAACAACTTACCGGGCGCCTTCATCACCTTAATGACAGCCACGGATCTGGACTCTGCTGAGAATGGTCAGGTTACCTATACTATTCCAGAGTCCTATATCTCTGGAAGTTCCATCACTACTTACCTTACTATTGAGCCATCTACTGGGGCAATTTATGCACTTAGGACCTTTGATCGTGAAGAAATTAGCAAAATTTCATTCACAGTTCAGGCCCGGGATGGAGGGACCCCTCAACTCAGCACCAACACAACAGTCATTTTGACTATTCTTGACCATAATGACAATGCACCAACTATTTTAAAGCCTGTTTTACGCAATGGCACAGCAGAGATTCCAATTCCTAGTGATGTTAGACCCAATTATATGGTGACCACCATTGCAGCAATTGATAATGACTATGGCATCAATGCAGAACTTACTTGCACACTTCTTGATGGTAATCAAAAGGGAATGTTCACTTTGGATCCAAGAACTTGCGACATTTACACAAATGATAGTGTGGTCTTTGCTCAAGAGAAAAGCTGGAATCTCATTGTAGCAGTGCAAGATAAAGGAACCCCAAGACTCAGTGCAGTGGCTGCCTTGAAAATTGTGTTGACTGAACCAAGAAAAGAAAATTACCATGATGAAAAAAATAGTTTAGATGACTCCATGATCATCATCATATCATTGGGTGTAATCTGTGCTGTTTTGCTCATTATCATGGCTATGTTTGCCACAAGATGCAATCGGGAAAAAAAGGACACCAGATCTTACAACTGTCGAGTGGCGGAATCCACTTATCAGCATCATCCCAAAAGACCATCCAGGCAGATTCACAAAGGAGACATCACTCTGGTACATACTGCTACAGGCACACTGCCCATCAGATCCCAACACAGAGCTTCTCCTTCCTCCTCCCCGACCCTTTCAGGAATGGACCGGGGTCAGATGTGCAGCAGACAAACTAACCATAGCCGCCAGTCTCTTAACAGTTTGGTGACGTTATCCTCCAACCATTTGCCTGAGAACTTTTCATTGGAGCTCACACACACTTCCCCACCTGTTGAGGTGAGAATCTTGAATGTTGTGCATCACGCACAGTCAAATTTATTTGTGATTCCAAACAATTAAGGAGCATTGGTTAAGATTCCCTTATGATTCTGTCTCTATTCAAGTGCAGGCCTTTGTGATATTTGCCACCAGCGCCAACCATGCTGTGTTCTGCAATTTCTGAGTTGATACACTTTAACCATTAGCTTACCACCTGATTTTTTTTTGTATCCACTTTGTTCTGTGGAAATCTTTGTTTTTGTTACATTCAAAGACTGAAAAAGAAGTCCTTAGTGGTTAAGGCATGATTCAGGCCAGTGAAGTACCTGGCTCAATCCTTGGCTTGTGCCATATCAGTTAATCTCAGTGATGGAAGTACAACAGCATTAGTGTTACAGGGGAAGGGATCAGCTTTTGATAACAATACTGACCCCTGATGGAAGGGTGCATGTATAGGCATCTGCTGAGGAGTCAGATGGAATATGACTATAGGGTCAACTAGCCCATCAACACTCAAGCTTAAGTGATGATGAATAGGAATTTGATGTATCAGAGGTGACACTTCAAGTCACCGTTCATCTGTATAATATTCAGAGTGGAACTTCATCATGAAATAAGCAGTGACCCTTGCATGCAGAGATGACCCTTGTCAAACAGAATGTTTCATCAGTACATTGGTATGATCATTCATTTGAAAACTGCTTGGTTGATTTATTGGAATCGAACCACAGTGCCATTTAGTAGACCTCACTATATCACATGGGATTTCTTCCTAATTGAATTTTTTTTCCCCCAAGAGTTTGAAATCCTTCCGCAGCAAATATGCCTTAAACCCTGCATGGAGTCTCTTGCTGGGACCAATAGTGTGGTTTCTTTAAATGCATAGCAACTTCTAAGTAATGCACACAGCTTTACAATGCAACTGCTAAGTGATTTACTGTGAACATCGCAAAAGGAATTTCAGTTAATTGGATGTCGAAAAGTAACTAATTTCATCATTCACTATATATTGTTTATTTGATTCTTCAATTCTATGACTCATTCCTCTTCCAAATACTCAAAAGATCACAAGATCACGTTATTGCCACTAATATTCTCTTCCACATTTGTGTCTCAACAATAGATGAAGCCATTTCTCCCCAATTAGTAATCGTAGATGGCTTTCACTGAATTGCAATGTGGATATGGAATTGAACACAAATATTTTTATACTAATTGTTAAGTCCAAGCACAGCTCTGCTGAATTTCACATTTTACTTTTTAATTAATCATTCAGACCTCTTAAGATTACAACATGTAAACCCTAATTTTAAGAAGTTTAGAGGAGCAATCTATCAGTTAAAATGATTCCATAATGCAACTTGTTCAAAAATATATTTGTAATGGGAAGTCGGTGCCCCTACAGTTCAGAAACAGTGAGAATTCCTGATGATGGTGAGAAATCTGAAGAAATGAGGAAGCATATCCAAGCAATGAGTAGTATGTTGTGTTAAAGCAGACAATGTTAAAATAGATCTCATGAGTCAGCACGAGGCAGTTTAATTTTTCATGCAGACTTTAACTTGCTTGACCATAATCAAATGAAGAGTTTCCATAAAAATTAGATCAATGCATAATTAAAATTGATTTCTTCAAACAGGTATATTGTTTCTAATTAACTTTTCTTCTGTTGAATTAATACACTAGGAGTTACAACCTTCTAATGGGTTAAATTGAACAGTGTGCTTGCATCATGTTCTTGACTTTACATACTACTATTCCATATAACATGCAGTGCTCTTACCACTTAACATAGTGGATCAGAAGGAGAAATAGTGAAATTATAAAGGATACATTTCCACTTATTTTTCACTAATATGGTCAGAAGCTACATGAAATACACTGCAGCAGTAGTGTAAATGGCGTTTATGCTGCTTATCTGGATATTCCAACAACTAACTCAAATCAAAACAAATGATTAGACAACCCTTGAAGGAGTTCACCCCCTATATGTCAGAAATATATTGCAGAAATTATTAATATGGGGTGTGATTTTATTTTTAAAAAACATTGAGAGTAAATTTGTTTTGTTTTTGTTGTTATTTAGCAAGTTTCCCAACTGTTGAGCATGCTGCATCAAGGTCAATATCAGCCAAGACCAAACTTTCGAGGAAATAAGTATTCTAGAAGCTACAGGTAAAAAAGTATATTTAGTTCTTTTCTTTGAGATGCACAAGTTCTTGTGTTATAATGGCTATGTTTCTAATGATTTATAATTTGCTCTTTGTAGATATGCTCTTCAAGATATGGACAAATTCAGTCTGAAAGATAGTGGTAGAGGTGACAGTGAAGCAGGAGATAGTGACTATGACTTGGGAAGAGATTCTCCCATTGACAGACTGCTGGGTGAAGGTTTCAGTGATCTTTTTGTAACTGACAATCATCGGTTTCATCCAGGTATACTTATATATAATAATTCATATTATTTTATACACACAATCCAAATATTTGGTCTTTGGGATTTTGTTCCATTACTCAAGAGTTTTGAATTTTGTATGGTTTATGATCAATATCGAGGAACAAAATGTTATTTCAACTGTATTCACCTGATGTTAAAGTCAAATAATTTGGGGTCAGAAACAGATGAATTAATGAAAGATAAATCTGTCTTTTCCTCTCAACTATAATTCCAATAGTAGAAAGGAATGATTTAACATTTCCCAATTGTGCAAATTGTTGAATCATAATTTTCATCAATTGAATTTGAATCTGCCAGAAATTGGATTGAAATTTTAAAAGCTTAATTTGACAAAAGAGTTTACCAGCAAGCAAGGATTCTTAAGGAATGACTGCAATGACTACTCTCTCTCAATATGAAGCAGCATTTGTTAGCATCATGGGTTGGGAAATTAAGATATATTATTTTGAATGATGCAAGTTCCAGACTAAACCGACTTTCTCTCTTGGACTACAGAATAGCAATTTCTAGCTCAGTAGTCAGGTTGAGATTATGCTTATTTATACAACTCTCCCTTTCATTTATTTTATTTAATATCACTTTAACAAATTAACCAAAATATCTTAATCGGAGTTGGGCAGCATTATAGTTTGGAAATAACAAAATGGTAAAGGACTATCCACAACCTCTTTATGTCCAAAATATCAAACTCCTGCCACAACTGAAGCAGAAAACCTGTTGTAAATATAACTCTCCTATGGGTTCAGCATTTATGTAGAACCTGACTATGCTTAATACGACTTAAAGGAAACATCCAAAGGGTATGGCTGAAATAAAAACAAGCAATAATAATTGCACTTAAGTTGCAGAAAAGCCTATTGGTATAATGTCTTACGTTATTTTCCTCTGGAATTTATGCTCTTAGCCAGACTATAAGACATTGTAATTTATAAACTTTGTACATTTTTTTCATTACTTTAGTGATATACTGACAAGTTTGTCAATTTATACTCATGGAATGTTGTTCCTAGCCCTGAGAAAACTTAGCAGTTGAAGTTTAGATTCTCACAGTGATAGTGGTAGAGTTGTGTGAAGGTGATAAGAAAAATCTTTTGGTCAGATGCCAACAATTTATGCAAAATACAGTTTCTTGAATGATAATTTTTATTTTACAGCAATGAAGCTGTGCACAGATGAATGCAAAGTCCTGGGGCACTCCGATCAATGCTGGATGCCTCCCTTATCTTCAGGAGTTTCTGCTGATTACAGAAACAACATGTTTATTCCTGGTGAGGATGCTCAGCAGCCACAGGAAGAAGATTGTGACTCTTCAGATTCCAATGAGAAGAAAAAAAGCTTTTTGACCTTTGGAAAAGAGTCCCAGAATGAGGAGGCAGAGGACCTGGGAACCTCCTCTCTCCTGTCAGAAATGAACAGTGTTTTCCAACGATTACTGCCTCCACAAATGGACATGTACAAAGAATGCAATGAGATTGGCAGTGGAAATTCTTTGGAAAATAAAAAAGGACACTTGGCCTTAAAGCCACTTCCCTATCCACAGGGGGTAGCAGCTTGGGCTGCAAGCACTCATTTCCAGAATCCAGTGAACAGTGTTGGTCTAGCTCCTGTAAATCATATAAACCCACAACCTCTTTCTAAGTGGTTGCCTGCCATGGAGGAAATCCCAGAGAATTATGAAGAAGATGAATTTGATAATGTTCTTAGTCAGCTTGCTCCTTGTAAGCGTGAGAGTAAACATGAACTCATTGATGCCAGTGAACTTGTAGCAGAAATTAACAAACTTTTACAAGACGTCCGTCAAAGCTAAAAATGGTTGTGTATTTGGTTATTCTCTTCCTTGTTTTGGAACCTGGAAGTGTCATTGCCAGCCATTTGCATCTATTGAGTAAATGTGTCTATGACTTTGAATACAGTTATATTTTCACATTAAGTATACCAATTTAAGTGTAATTATGTTCGTATTTTAAAAATACATTTTGTATTCTATTTATATATTTTTCAAATAAAACTTATTTTTATATTCTACTTCCTGTACTTCCATGACAAAAAATGATTTTCAGAGGATCACCTTGGTGAAACAAATTATTTTGTGAATATTAATTGAGACCAATAATGACATATTTCAAACTGAGGAAAGTTCCAATATATTCTTAAGAGTTCCCTTTTACAGTCATTGACCACAACAGTGTGTAGAAAGGCTATGATATACTCAGTCATTGTTTAATAATTAAATAATTTGAATTGTTGCTGTATTAATCACAGTTACTATTGTTTGTTTATCCTGCTTGGATGCCCCAGGGCAATTGCCTTAATATTTTCCATGGTTGTCTTGAGCAACTGGTTATCATACCTGTTGCTCGACCTGCTGAGTCCCTCCAGCAGATTGTTTGTTGCTCGTTATCATCCCTATTGAGTTTACTAAAAGATTGAAATTTATTCCAGTTGATATGGGTGATCCCAGATTTTCACTGGCTGAACTTCACTGCAGTTGAGTTAACCTCTTTCTGAAATTGACACGAGTCTCTCAGAAAAACAAAAGACAGCTATGTACTCTTTCATGTGGTTTATTGACAGAATACATTATTGCAACTTCATCTAAATCCTTAATGACAAAATTGAACCATGTTTTTCATTCTGTACTACTTAAATGAGTGCAAACTTCATATTTTATAATGATATATCAAACAGTCACTGTGTCTTCAATTAATGTTCCTTAATATGGTTAGCTATGGTAATTCCCTCTTGATTGTGCTACTATGTGTGAATGACATTCAGTACTAAAATATACAGCACATTCAATTTCTACCACATTCCAATAAAGCAACTGAAATGGTAATGAACGTAATATAAGAATTGCATTGATATCACAATGTGTGATTTAATTTGTCTTATTTTGAGTTAGAAAACATTCATTATTGCGATTTCTGTGGATTCACAACTGGAATTTACTTGCTGATAGCCCACTTACCCTTCTGGCCCCCAATCTGTGATATTGCTAAATATTCTCTCAAGACATTTATCCCACATTCTCAATATGATCACCTCTCTCAAAGAAAACCTTTCTGATTCCCTTCATCCTTGTAAACTGCTTTCCCATCTTCAATCTCTTTCTCTTCTCCCGAGTTTTGAATGTGTTGTTACTTTCCCAATACAAGCTTATCTGATGTGAACTCCTTATTTGAATCCCTCCATCCTGTTTCTTGCTTTGCCACACTACCAAAATAACTGATCTAAATCATGATTTAGATAAAGGAAATCAATTTCTTCTTGTCCCTTTTGGACTGTTTCCAGCCTTTCACATTGTTGATCAAAGCTCCTTCACTGCCATCTGACAAGTAGGTCCATAGTCATCTGGTTTCTTTTTTATCTATATAAAGGCTGGAGCATCATGAGCAAAAGCTATTCGTCCTGCAGTTGTGGTTAAGATTTTCCCCAAGGATCTGTTGCTCACTTCTACATTATACCCATTAACAATAACATACAAGAAACACAGCAACAGGTTTGATATATGCATTAAAAGTAAACACCCAACTTTACCCTTGTTGACCCCTTTCCTGTCTTTAAGTTGTCAAACACTGTTTGTTTGACATTCATGGCTAAATGAGCAGAAAATTTCCCTCAATTAAGTAAACAGAAGATTGAGACAATTGCCATCCCAATCACAAACTCTGTTCCCTAGCTGGCATCTATCTGGAGCTGATACAGACTGCTTGCAGTTATAATTGTCCTTAAATTTTTGGTAACACATCCTTGCTTTCACAAAATGGCTTATTTCCAGCTCTGTAACATTCCACAGTCTGGCCCTGTCTCAGCTCATTTGCTGCTGAAACCATCATCTGTGCCTTAACTCTAGACCAGGGTATTCCTATTTCCTCCTGGTCACTTCCCTGGTTCTACACTCCATAAAATTGAAGTCATCCAAAAATCTGTTCCTTGATCTAATTGGATTGAGTCCTGTTTACCCATCGTATTCATGATTGCTGACCAACATTGGCATTGCCTTGGTTTTACAATTCTCATCCTTGTTTCCTAATCTCTCCATGACCTTGTCCCTCCTTATCTCTAAAATATCTTCTAGCTGAAAAAAAAGACATCCATGATCACCTTGCTTGTCCTTGAATTCAATCAATCCACCATTAATAGTTATGCTTTCAGTTGTTGTATCCTTAAAGCTCTGAAATTTCCTCCCTAAGTCTCTCTGCCCTCTCCCTTTCTCCATTAATATGTTCCTTAAAATTTAGCACTTAGATCCAGTTGTAGGTCTTTTGACCTAATATCTCTTTATATGTCAATCATTGTGATGCACCCAGTTACATTTTTCTAAATGTATAATCATAAGTTGTTATTACACAGTTCACTAAATGTAGGAAAATATCCCAATTTGTGACACATATAATCAGGCAAGATTTCTACATAGAGCCAAAGGATGAAACAGAAAAGACAATGAAAGCTTGGCGAAGCAGTGGATTTTGAAGATCAAGAATGACAAGACTACTGTATAGAGGTTTTAAGAGAGAATTCATCTGCCTAGAGTGGAGACAAAATTATGGAACTCAAGGAGGGGGTAAAAAAAGTAGGGATTGCCATTTGAGATCAAAGTCAGAGAAACACCATTCTCAGATTGAATAATTAGAAGTTGGTAGAGGTGACAGCAGTTTGGAAAGGTGAAATCATGATGAGATTCAAATATGAGGGTCACATTTTAAAACTGTAAACATGGGTAACTGAGAACCAACATTGGACAGCAAGGAAGAGTGGAAGATGAGAAACCATACAGGAGGCAATTAAAATAATTCTCGTAGTAGTGGAGAGCCATTCATTTGGTGCTGGAAGTAAACGTGCTCAATAGGATATACAGTCATAAGATCATCATAGGTTCCAATACAGTGCTGAGAGTGCAAATAGATTCAGCCTGATAATATTATTGGAGAAGGAGATAGAAACAAAAGTGAAGGAATACTGAATGTAGAGCAGACAAATCTCATGGCATAAGTCATCTCAATGTTTAAATACATGAATTTGCAGTCTATCTGGGATTGAATATCAGATAATTTGCTGACAGCACAGAAGTGGTGGATGATTTGAAAGGTGAGTTAGAGGTCTGTTTAGTTGGAACCTGACCTGTCTGCACATGCTATTGCTTTAAATTGATCCTCAGAGAACCCCACATAACATTGTGCAAGAGGGAAGGTAACCCCACTTCATAAAACACCCTGGGCAAGTTATTTGGGTAAGTTAGGATGGGACCAAGTGAAGGGAATCAGACTGAGCTGGACAATAGAGGAAAAGGACTGGTGGACGATGGTGCAGTGGGGTCTAGTAGAAAGATAATGGGAATGTGCGTCATGGTCACAATCAAATCTGTGACCGATTAGGGATAAAATTTGAAGTCATTCATGAAAAATTGAGACCCCTGCTTAATTTATAGATAACATTTGAGTATTAGGTACTCCATAATAAAGGATTGTCAACATTGCAATATCTAATTATTTCATTCAGCCAGGGTATCTATTTAAATAAGTTGTTGTATCCATGCTCGTCCCTTGCAGCTTTGTTCAATATCTGTCAATGAAAGGTGTAATGTGATATTGATGTCCTGCTATTATTTAAAATATATTCCTATATATTTTAATAGATATTCCTATACAATTTAAGTAGATATTCTCTCTGTAGAGTCTAATTGAAGTGGTGGTGGATGCATTACTATAGCCAGTGCTAGTTGTTAGCAATGTTATCCTTGAAAGTGACTATATAAGTGCAAAAAGTTGAAAAAAGTAATGTTTTCCTCATGGTTTCCTGATTTTGTATATGGTGCGGCACTGATGATAAGGAATGTGTTCAGGTTGTCCTTGGTGTGAACTGAGTCAGTTAGCTCATGGCTGGTGGTGGGCATATTGATTGAATTTCCAACTCTTAATAGCTATCTGGTGACCCCTGCTGGAAAGTTCACAACTGGCTATTAAGTGTGGACAAGATTGAGGTCAGTTGTGATTCAGGTCCATGGTCAAGAAATCTACCTAGGTTCCTTTCCAGTTGTACTCTTGAAGAATACCTATGTGAATCTGATACACTGAAGGGCTCCTTTATCCCAAGGTACCAAAGTATATTCGCCAGTGGTTTCTGCCGAAGAGAAGTGAAGATGGAATATGGTTGGATAAAATGAAACTCGATCTAAGGTCCCTCAATATGTAAGCCCCCCCAACAGTATATTGACTTTATATGAACAAAGAACATGAATTGCCATTTTATCCTGTAATGTCACAATTACTATTAGAAATTTTACCAGGAAACTATTTTGCTGATGCCTAAACAAAAAATTACTGAGAAATATCAACATTTATATTTCATAACCAATTAAAGTTTTTTTTCCAATGGTCTTCTGCCCTATAACTGCTATAAAACATTCCAACATTTATTCTGATATATTAATCTATCAAACTTTTACCTTGTCTCTTCCCACTTTTCTCAATGTTAAAGTCAGTACTGTTGGTTTACATCATTATACACTCATATTTTGTTATTTAATTACAATGTAAAATTATTATAAGCTCTTATACTTTACATAAATTAAGGTATAATATCCATTTTGATTTTGCTACTGAAAACTATTTTGCATGTCAGTAACAATTGATGTAGATTGTTGAAAAAAAAACACTTGTATTACCTATTCACTGCAATAGGCAAAACAAAGATATCACCAAATACTATAACTACATTGATATCTTCTTGACAGATTATTTCAATGTTGAATGCAGTATAGATTACCAGCAAAGGTACAGTCCTTTTAAAAATGTTTCCATAGTTGGATAACACACAGAACTCCCTTCTCACTAATTGAGCATATGCTGCATATTAAGGAGATGAAATCATTTTCTTACTCACATACCTGTGGTCAAAAAGCAAACCTATTAATTTCATTAAGGTTTCATGTACTTTTTGTACAAAAGGAATTTAAACACATGACATAGTTTCTTGCATCCATGAATAATGGCAGTGATTAATTCCTGATGATATACTTTCATTACTCAATAAGGTACTTAATTTGAGGATCTTAAACTTTCCACAAAAATAAGTTCAGCTTCATTGCTGGGGTTTGGCTTTTAATCATCATATAACCAAGTTGAACAAGACCTCCAGACACTGTCAATTCCACTTATTAGGCAAACAGCTGCACTGAGCTCAACATACTATAAAAATCATTTGTTTTCCTTCAGGAAAGCAAATTACTCCAATAAGCAATGCTTTGTAAATTCAAGTGGAAATATGTGGTCAGAAGATCACCATGTCTTTCACTGCAAATGCCAAAGTTATGTAACGTGGGATGATATAGACAATAGTGCTTTAGCTTTTAATGACTTAATATACACCAGAGTCTGCAAACAAAGGGGATAGTGTCTACAATAAAGCATAAATAGCATGCTATGCACTTCATTTTAAACACGTCTGTTCTTCAGTTTATGACGCAAGCAGTCACATTGGCAAATATAACTGAGTTCTTTAGAACTGACTCCAATTTGGTATTGCCTTTTTTATGCTCTCTTCATTAACATGAGATTTCAATTTACAGAACTGTATTGAGCACAAATAAAATTTATTTTCTTTAAAATGTCTCTGCGGTGGGATACAGCATCCTTCACTCAAAGATTATTGTGAACAACATCTAGGTTCCTGTTGCGTCCTTGGACTGACTTAGTTACAAACATAGATATTACCGACTTAGTTGCACTGTACGGCTGCAGCAAAACAACAGATTTCATGTCATTTAAGTCAGTGATAATAAATCTGATCCTGATTCTGATTACATCTGAGGTTTTTGTAAGGTAGCTGGCATTTATCATACATGAATCTGCTTTTGGTTATGGGTTTTGAGCATGATGAAAATTAATTAGTGCCAAGCCATATCGGGATTTATGTAGCATCTTTAGCATAGTGAAATATCTGAAGGCTCAACACGGGTTCCTGATTAAATAAAATTTGGCACGTAAAGAGATATTTCAATAGTTTACATAAAGAGATATTTCAATAGGTTATCGAAAACTGGTACAAAGAGGTAGGTTTTAAGGAATTCCAATTTATACCACAAAAACTGGGAAAATGGAAATCGGGGTTGTGGTGAAGGCTAGAACTGGAGAAATGCAGTAATCACAGAGGACTGCAGAACTGTAGGGATTCCAGAGACAGAGAGAAACATGACAAAGAAGTGATGTGAATATAATGACAAAAAAATTTAATTTGAGGTGATCTCAATCTTGGAGCTAGGAGCCAATATTAATCAGAGTACCACATGATAAACTAAATGGGTGGGGGGAGGTGGGGGGGGAGTGGGTCTTCTCAGCTCAGGTTCACATAAAAACTAAACTGTGTTCAATCTGTTTCATGGTCAGAGAATGGTTAGTGATATACATAAGGATATACTTGCTGCCAGGTATATAGTAAACCACCAATGGACAGAGGAAAATAGAAAGTTAAACACAACTTTTAGTTTCTGGATAAAAGAGATGAGTAATGTAGATCAGAAGGGATAAATAATATTCGGAAGAAGCATTTTTTCTTAGGAATATTCTGTTAAAACAACTGTTACTAACATATATTGTCAGAGTAACACTCCTTCTGCCATTTTAGGCTGCATGTTTGAAAACCAGTATTGACTAAACAGAAAGCTACTCCAGTAAAATATTGGGAAGACCAAACCCATTATCTTCAGCCATAACTGCAAACACCATTCCTCCCACTAACCACTCTCTGTAAACCTACTCTTTAAACCAGCTTTTGATAACCTATTGAAGTATCTAGTTATGCGACTGTACAAATTTTATTTAATCAGCATCCTTTGATGAGGCTTACACTGTGTCAGTGTTGCTATGTAAATCCCATTCTTAGAATCATATAATCATAGAAAACTACTACACAGAAATGGGATCTATTTATGCTAATCCCTTTTGCTCACATTAGGCCCATATCCCTCTATATATTTCCTATCCAAATCCCCATTCAAATGCCTTTTAAATGTTATATTGTATCTGTCTATCCCATCTCATTTGGCAGCTCATTTCAGATCACCACCACCCTCTGTGTGAAAAACTTACTCCTCAGATCTCTTTTAAATTTCTCCCATCTTACCTTAAGCCTGTGCCATCTAGCTCCAGACTCCGCTGACCTGGGAATAAGATTCTCACTATCTATCCTATCTATGCCCCTCAAAATTTTATAAACCTGTGTGACATCACTCCTCAGCTTCTTACATTCCAGTGAGAGTAAGCTCAGCCTATCCAATCCCTCCTTATAACCAGAGCCCTCCATTCCAGGCAAATTCCTTGTGAATCCTTCTGTACCCTTTCTATTGCTATACTCTAAGAGTGGTCTAAACAATGATTTGCACAACTACAATATGACCTCCCAACTCTTATACGCAATGCCTCAGCCTATGAAGGCAAGCAGACCAAATATCTTTTTCATTATGCTATCCAACTGTGTTGCCACTTTCAGGGAGCTATGGACTTGCACTGCAAGGTCTCTCTGTATATCAGTGTTCCTAAGGTCCCTACCATTTTCTCTTTATGTCTTAAGAGAACTATCAGTGTATCCCTCCCTTAACTCTCCAGCCTCCACATCCTTCTCCCTGGTGAATACCAGACCAGCATGAACAGACATGGTCAACAAGTGACTGGGAACAAAACCAGCTATGCAACCTAGAGAAGAAACCTGTATGAAACCAGTGTGTAAACTTTTATTTTTCCTGGGTGAAGCCAGGAGTAAAAGATTGGAGGTCACTCCTCTCTTTCTGCATGTCCCTAAATACCTGATGAATCATTTTAAAACAGAGTGGGAGTGATTGATTTCAATCTGAGCATTGTGCAAATTGATTCAAGAAACTGCAATGATTTGATTGACTTACTTAAATTTAAATTTAATTTAAATCGTACAAAGGATTTAAGGGTAGTGATGACCATTTCATTCCAAGCAATGTAAAAATGAATATAAGGAATGCATTGATCTGTTCTGAGTGATTGGTTTAAATTTAAACATGCATGAGTTTCAAGAACACTGATGAGGGTTTTAAATCAACCAGTGTGTGAAGTGGCTTAAGGAACCCATTGATCTGATCTAATTGATAGATTTAAATTCATTTTAATTTTAATCATGCATTAGTTTTACGAGCAATGATGAGTGTTTTCAATCTGAACAATTTCTCTCTTCCTACAGATGAGTGATTCCAGGATGTTGATTGATGGTTTAAGAAGAAAAAATGATTTTTATGTGTATGATATCTATCATTGCCTCCAGTTACTTCAAAGTACTTGCATTCAATGAAGCACTTCTGAGGTAAATATGCTATTATAGTCCAGGAAAGTTAGTAGCTAATTTGTATAAACAAGCTCTCATAAATGACTTTTTGATAACAACCAGATAATATGTTTGGTGAGGTTGCACATTAAATATTGATCAAACCACAAAGAATAACTCCCCTGTTCTTTTTCAAGATAGTATCATGAAAACATTTAAATTGACTATCAAAGGTAGATTGTGCCTCAATTTAACATCTCATACATTTGAATTACAAGCTGTTCATGCCTGCCACCATTGAACCCTGCTGCTTTTATTTGGAAGGAAGCTGCCCAGCAGCTTTGAAGAACCATTCAAATTTAAAAATCATCCAATGTGATTTTAGCTCAAAGTCTCAGTAGTCTCACCAGTGACCAAGTGATCACTGAATTCTAATTGGATTTTTGCATTGGATCAGTGAAGTTCTGTATAAACAAGTACTCAGTTGCATCTTAATGGATCAGAGGATCTTTTGTATCTTGACCAAAATATGTGTCTCAATCAATTAAAAATAAATTATCTGGTTAGCATTGTATTCCTATTTTTAAGACTTTGTATGTACATTTTTAACTTAGATTTTGAGGTTACGAGAGTAGCTACAGTTCAAATAGTATTTCATTGGCTGTAAAGAGCTTTGGGATTGAGGTTGTGAATGATATTATGTAAACATGAAACTTTCTTTTCTTTCTTTGGCGCCAGGGTATTCTCTGAGAGTTTCTAGCTTCCAGATTGTTTCTCCTACACTTCACATTGTTTTGTCAAGCTCAGAAAGCTTCCTTTGTTCAGAAAGGATGCCACTGCTTTGACTTCTGAATGAACACATAGAGAAAGAAAAAGTGTAACAGGAAACACAGCAAGTTATAGCAGCAGGAGCTGTACATTTCAAAACCCATTATTACATCCTGCTGAATCTTTCACCTATCCCACCATCCTGCATCAAACTCTCAGAGAATCAGACAATTTCCATATCTGCAACAATCTGACAATCTAGACTCAAAGGTTGTTCACAAGTCACACTGTAGTGTAGACCAAAGTGCAAAATGAAAAGAGGTAATTTTGTTATTACCAAACATAACAGTTGCCTCCTATGCAGTTTTTGCCAAGTAATCACCTATAAAAAAGGCTTACTATCTTTACTGGTCTTATAAGGTCTGCAAGGTATTCCTCACAGACTCTTGAGAGCAGCCTTCAGTTTCTCTTCCTGATCTAGGTGCCTGAGTCTGCAAGAATCTGTCTGAGAAGAGATGCACCTCAGTTGCTGGCAACCTATTTTGGGCTTGCTACTCCTGGTGACATGCACAAGAATATGACACAGGTTCAGACACAATGATAGCCTGAAAGAGGACAAATTGCCATTAAATATCATCACACCACTATAATCTCTGTCAGCAACTTCTCAACTTGATCACCGAGAGCTAGCCAGATATGCATCTAATTTTCAACCCAAAAGTGAAGCTACCTAGGTTTGACCTGTGGCAGAAAACATGGAACACTGTTTATTAAATCTGAATGAACATGGATGCTGCCGTCACTTGATGTATAAATAGCATCTAAAGAGGTCTGTAGGATGGGACTGTGGCAATCCTGATAAAACCATGTAGCACATTACAACACACTGTACCGCACACAAATTTGATGATGAAATTTTTTTTAGAGGTAAACACTTTGCATCCAGACCACTGGGTTGGTTTCCTAACCTCAAACTGTACTTACTGTCACTAGTTCAAACTAGCCACATCAATGAAGATGTACCAGTTGTTGTCCTATGACATGGGTTTCTCATGCTGTGCACTATTTAACTCATCCTGTGGAATGTCAGTCTCTAAACTGCTGCCCAGAAAGGATTAAACTTGGGGATGTTGTATCTTGAGGATTGTCCCTAACCTGTGTTACTCTCTTGCGACCAAGAAAATCCTTGAAGGTGGAGAAGAGAGGTAAGAGCTAAGGTGACATAATGAAGTTATATAGAGTCATAGATTGATACAGTATGGTAACATGGTAAAAATGTTAGTAAGTGACAACCTTGAGAAAACAGCTTGAAGTTGAGAAGGCTGCTACATATTTACTGAAGAAAAATACAAAAAATTGTGATGTGCTAAACTGTCATCATTTCCTTCTAATCGTCACAGTTTGTCAGTCAATGATTTCCAGTGTATTGGTGATGCAGCCTTGTACAGGTAACCCATCGTCACTCTTAGAAAATGTTGGAAACATGCATCATTAATAAAAAGAAATAGGGCTAATTTTAAAACTTACATATAAGGTTTCATGGTATCTCACTGAGGACACATGTTCCAAGAAACGAAAGGTCAGAGATATAGATTTGATACTGAAGATATTGTAGTCTTGATCTCCAACAAGTTCTCCTTATGTGCATGGCAGCCAGGAGTATTGAACTTACCCAATCATGTATTATGTGAAAACAGTTAAACAAAAGTACATTACAAATACATTGATGAGGTTACTGATTGAAAATAATTCTTTGCTTTTCATAATTCATCATATAATCAGGTTATCTTTCTTCGCAGTTAAATTTCTTTGCATTCAGAAGATGTAATAATTTGTGCAAAGTAATATTTGTTATTCAACTGCCAGTGTCTATCATAGAATCAAGGAATCATAGAATCAGCCCACCATGTTAGTGCCAACCATGATGCCTATCTATATTAATCCCATTTGCCTACATCAGGCCCATATCCCTCCATACCTTTCTTATCTAAGTACCTGTCATAATGCCTTCTAAACATTGTAATTGTATCTGTCTCCATCACCTCCTCTGGCAGTTCATTCCACATTATCACCAACACCTGGGTGAAAAACTTACCCCTCAGATCTCCTTTAAATTTCTCCCTCTCAGCTTAAATCTGTGCCCTCTAGTTCTAGACTCCACTACCCTGGGAAAAGGACTCCAACTATCTATCCTATCAATGCCCCTCATAATTTTATAAACCTCTCTAAAGTCATCCCTCAGCTTCCTATGTTAGTGAGAATAAACCCAGTCTAAACAAACTTTGTCCACTTATTCCCATATCTCAATATCATCTGCTACATAGTTCCATGGGGACTGGAGTTTCATTACAAAAAGTACAAAGAAAATGGGGAAATGATGAGATATCAGAGCAGGTTCAGAAATACTGGGCACCCTAATACATCCATTGTGGGTGGAGCAAAAGTACTGTTAACCCACAAACCTGATGCCAGATAATAGGTGCACTGGTGGAACATTAGCACCTTTTGAATTTCATGTCATTTTCACCTTTAATTGCTCAAATGACCTGATGCTGGCAAAAGTTCAGCAATCAAGTCAAAATAGCAATGGCTGGGGGGTCCACATGGGTTTCCAGGCTGTGGTTATTGTGGTAAATTTATGTAATTATGTAGTTAAGCTAAGTTTCTAAGTGAGACAATGACTTGTGATGTAAACACACGTGTTAAATATTGTCTGAACGCAGGCCATAGAGCAGCACAGGAACAGGCCCTTCAGCTGATCATGTCTGTGCCCATCATGATGCCAATCTAAACTAATCCTGTCTGCCTGCCCATGGTCTGTATCCTATTCCCTGCCTGTCCATGTGCCTGTCTAAATGTGTCTTAAATGTTGCTATCATGCCTGCTTCTACCAACTCCCCTAGCAGTCCATTCCAGGCACCTACCACACTCTGTGCAAAAAAAACTCGCAAATCTCCTTTAACCTTTCTCCCTCTCATTTTAAACTTAAGCCCTTGAGTATTTGACACTTCCATTCTGGGAGAAAAACTCTGACTACCTCCCCTATCTATGCCTGTCTTGCCTGAAATAAAGTGTACAACTATGATTTGAGTCAACCTATTCTTTCCCAGAGATTATCATAGATAGTGCTTTTGATTGCTGAGTCTAGCTCACACACCATCATCAAATACACAATGGTATGGCCTGGAAAACTAGTTCCAGCATCATTTATTAAAAGCAGCAAATTAACAGAGATTAGTATCTTGAAAACCAAAATCAAACCACCATTTCCAGGCATCTGAACAGTGCCTCACTTGCTCTTTAACATGTGCCATGATACACTTATACTTACATACTTACCACCAGATTTATTTATGTAACTTGTCTCCATCTTATATACTCCAATGGGTTACAGAGAACAAGTTACAAACAATTGCTACTCTCACTCCAATGCACCTACAGCAAAATGGTGAGATCAGAGGCAAGTTTGACCCCTTTGTCTTTATTTTGCAACCTTTAAATTCAAGGTATCCTTTTATTGCCACTTTATGGTCAAAGCAAAGCCATTTAGGAATGTGTTCTAACATTAAACAGCAGCATAATACAAAAATCAGATCTAATTCTGGTTTCTGATTACACAGAACTGGAGGGATATGAATCCCCTGCCATCTGTCTTATACCAGTTTGAGTTCTTGCTCATGCAGACTAACTCAAACAGACATATAGCTTTGTTTAAAATTAGCTGTTGGAATGGACATTATTTTTTCCAAGCTGACTTTCCAATTGTGTTAATATGATTAGAAAGCATATGTTCCCGCACATTCTCTTTTAACGCAAAAGAGCAGTTGTCTGAAGAGTAGAACTGTGTGCATGAGTTTTTTTTCTTTGTGGCCACCCTAAATGAAACTTTAATACTGCATAAAATCTTTATCAAAAATTGTCACAATCCTGTTAGAAGTATAGCACTAAAGTGGGTGAACTTTAGTTTTTTTCTAGAAGCTACACCAAACTCTAATGCGCCATACAGACAACATCATATGGGTTTGAAATTCAGACAAGGTAAGCAAAGGAAAGATAGTGCAGTGTATCAGTAACGTAGAAAGAAAGCTTAAATAATTCTTAATGCAAGACTGTGGAGCTCCCACACGGAGAAACCAGGCATTACTAATTCTATTATCTCTTTTGCCTGATATGATTATTCTCCAACTTCCGTGAGTCATAGTCATGAATAAATGCTTGGTAACTGATGGCAGTTATTATATAGCCAAGTATTCTAGCAAAGCTAATAGCACTGACCACAAAAGTTCCCTGTAATCAAATACAAATGACGATTCAATAAAACTGCATTAATCCCTCACGATCACAATGATGAATGGCTCAAGGTGGGCTGACGGTAAATGCTTGCATTGGCAAGCTTTCTAAATGAAAAAAAAGCTTATGCACTGTAACAAGTGTGCATTGTTCAAAACAGTTGTTATTTTGGTGTGAATGGTGTTGAAATCCAACCAAAATATTTTGATAATGGTTAAAAACACATTGCTTCATTCTGTGGTGTGAGTCACTCAATTGAAGTGGATTAAGTATATTTATATGGAGGTATTACCCTCTAGTTCATGCATAATTTCTGGAACACAGCTATGGTAGAATTCCTCTTATGGCTATATGAAGGTTGTATTGTTTGGCATAAAATGGATGGCATTAGATCAGTGGCTTGTTACATGCAACCTCTAATATTTATTTTCACAGCAGTCAATCTCAGTAGGTATCAGGCATTGCATATAATGGCTGGCTGGTCTGATTTAGAACATTTTGTGCCACAACCAGAAATGCATTTAAACTTGTAACCTTCTTCAATTTAGTACACCACAAGAAATTTGGAAGGACAGGATATAATGGTTGAGGCCATGTTTGCTGGCTGTAGAAAAGCAACTGCAATCAGCCTGGTGTAATATAGTATTGCATTTCTTACAGAGTGCACATCAAGGCCTCACCATTTATGATTGTTCTGAATATCCATAATTGTGATCAATACTATTAAATTGTTATATTATGCTTGACTTCTCTAAGCTTCAAACAAGGGAAAGTTATAAAAACCTGTCAAGATAAAACTTTCATAATGAGAGACTTGACTCAAATTGGATTCTACCCTCTGAATCAGAAGTTTGTGGGTTCAAGTTCCATTCCTGGATATTTAGCTTCTAAGTTAACAGTCCAGCAGGGAACTGAGAGATTGCTGCACTGTTATGGGTGCTGTCATTTGAATACAACATGAAGCTGAGACCCTATCATTTCTCTCATGGACGTAACTGATGAAATGGCGCTGTTTAGAAGAACACCATGAGGGTACTCCCCAGTATATGTTCCCCAACCTACACATAAAACACATGATCTGATTCTTATCATATTACTCTTTGTTCTCTATTTTACAATAGTGTCCACACTACAGAAATGTGAGATCATACTTGGCACTATATAAATGCAAATCTTTTTCATTTTTAGTTACACACTACCCATTATTATATTTACAAGCATTGTTTGTGCCTCTTTCTGTATGAAGGAAACTCTAAACAAATGAACACTAATTAATAGGTGAAAAACACGATGACACTGGAGGAACTCAGCAGACCAGGCAGCATCCGTGGAGAAAAGCAGGCGGTCAACATTTTGGGTCAGGACCCTTCTTCAGGATTAATAGGGTTGTGTTGAGACTTGGTCAGGTGGAGAGTGCCTGTTTGGATGTGTGCTAATCCCATGACTTCTTCTGGAATCAATCTCATTTTAATGAAATTATTTAGTTCCCAGTTTAAATCTGCCTGAGAGACCCAGCAGAAAACCATAAATGATTTGTAACCAGCTACATGGCTCAGCAAAATCTGTTGGATATTTGCCCTAGGTTGGTAAAGATAACAGGGAATGAAGTCAAAGGAATACCAGGAGGACAGTTCAACATGCAATCAACACTATATGGCTCAATTTGTACCTGTCAAGAAAGATGTTCTTGTTTTAACCTCACAAGCTTTTGATAAGCTGTTAATGTTACGGAGGATGCCAAAGAAGATTTACATAAGGCTTCTGTTAGACAGTATGTTCCTTATATATGAATCTGAACAACAGAGTGAATACTTATTGGTGGTCCTGATAATCATACATACCCACAGGACGTTTAAAAATAATGAATATCGGAGTCATAGAGTCACACAGCAGGGAAACAGGCCCTTCAGTCCACAAAGTTCATGCTGACTATCAAGTACCCATCTCCACTAATTTTATACTAATCCAATTCTTAAAAAATTCTCTCCATATTGCTCTCAACTTCTCCCAGATCGTGCACTCACCTACACACTGGAGACAATTTACAGTGACCAATTAACCAACTGACCTGCACATCTTTGGGATATGGGAGGAAACTGGAGCCCCCGAAGAAAACCCACATGGTTGCAGGGAGAATCTGCAAACTCCACACAAATAGCAAAGAAGATCAGCTGGTAATCAAAGAAGATTACCAGGTCACTAAAGCTGTGAGGCAGCAGCTTTACTAGCAGTGACGGTGTGTTATGAAAAACTAAAAGCTTCTTAAAGTTTCTAGAGAAACAAAGGACTGCAGATGCTGGAATCTAGATGAAAAACATGATGATGCTGGAGAAATTCAGCATGGCCAGGCAGCATCCATGGAGAAAAGTAGGCAGTCAACGTTTCAGGTCAGGACTCTTGAAGAAGGGTCCTGACCCGAAACATTGACCACCTACTTTTCTCCACCGATGCTGCCTGGCCTGCTGAGTTCCTCCAGCATTATCAAGTTTTTCATTTTTTTCTTAAAGTTTCTGACTTATAAAGTATCACCTTGCATGGCGTCAGCACCCTGTAGATAACCTGGAGAGCATAGTCACCTCCAGAGACACTGCATTTGGTTCCTCACTTAGAAATTCATGCTTGAAGAGATCCAAACAAAGGCTGGCTCTAGCTTGGAATAACAGGTATTCATCTTGGACTGACTGATGAACCATAAGTACAGCAGCTTTAAAGGAATTACTGTTTTACTGCAGGTTCCTATCCTGCAGGTTAATGGAAAGTGTGAGTCCTGCATCAACAGGAATGAAAGCATCACAGGGTATGTGTTGGCATCTTGGAAAATCTGCAAATCTATTTCTTTAACATCACTTTTGTGAAAATCTGCCACTATATCACATTGCAAAGGCAGCTGACAAAATTTAGCAGTCTGCTATCAGGCTTTAGCAAACTCAACCACAGAAGTCACTGACTAAGGACATTTCAGGGGTTCACAAGCGATACACAGCAACTTGGATCAGATTTACAGGGACACAATGGCATGGGTGTGGCAGAGTTACTGTGAAAGCAAAATATTGCAATGCTGAATATCTGAAGTAAAAAGTGCAAATGACAATATAGCTAATGATAAAATATCAATCAAATTTTAACTTTAAATCAGCAAGTCAAAACTGGATGAAAACTACTGTTTATCACAGTTCCTAAAGGAATAATTAGAATCTGATATTTTCTCTTGAAAATTCTGGAAGAATCTGTGGGTATAATATTCATAATTATGTTGGAAATTTATAAAAATCATGTAAATATTACAGAAACAAAAGTAAATGTAAGTAAGTTTGGATTTGTAACTTCCCTTTTTAAACATTTGCTCCCAAAGTTATAAAGCTAGAGCAAATGTTGATTCATGCTAAGTGTTCACTTATTTTTACGACAAATCTGGACCCCTTAATGAGTCTGCTACACTCAGTGACAAATAATGCAATCCCATCAAAAGGCTAAATCCCAGACTATAAAATGTTGCAGGGTCAAATCTCCTAAGGGCATATATTTCATATACTAGCACCCAGGAATGAGCATGGAGAGTCAGATTTTTCTCATTTTGGAACCACATTCAACATGGAACATTAAAAGGTCAAGTGGATCATAATCATCGATAAAGCTCCACCTTACTCAAGTCCAACAATGGGGATATATTTTCTCAGTGATTGATGTAACAACATCATAAAACTTCTCTTTATTTCATCCATTGGTCATTCTTTAGCCCTCTTCTCACTTAATAATGCTTGCCTACTGGAGAGTGTTGTGCAAGGAACTCGTGTCCATTTGTCTTTGACTGGAGAATATCTGAGCCATTTCATACAGCATCATTACAGTCAGCAGAGAGAAAAAAAAGTCACCATGTACTAAACCTCTGCTCCTAGAGGTAAAGAGACGATGATATATATAACACACTGATCAAACATAAATTGAACTCTGAGATTGAATTACAGCTTCAAACTGAATCCAGAGGTCTTTGCTATTATATTCTTTCTCCCATTGATTTTTGTTTTGTATACTGCATACCGAGTGTGCTAAATATCTATGCATGACAGAGGCAATGTGACACAAGTGAAATGGTACCAAGGTTGATAATGGTGCAGGGCATGTAAGTATTTAGCACCAGGTGACAACTGATATAGTGTAAAAATTGCTATTTGACAGCAGATTAGTAGTAAACAAATTATTCAGTGAATGTTGTCAACAAATAAATGTAGTTATTATTACTTATGATCAGGCCGTCCATCAGGATCCACAGTATTGAAATTCAATCATAACCTCAGAAGTCTGTTGTGATATTCAAACATTACTAATATTCTTAAAATTTGTGGTTTCCTGCTGTTACCTGCCAATCAATGTCATTGTTCTTGTGGACTTTATCCAGCTTTATTGATGGCTAAAAACCACAAAACTACAAGTGCTGTGAAATCTGCAATAAGGTTAAGAAAGAATTTTTAAGATCCTTGAAGAGAAATCATGTCAAATAGTCCATGTCAGAACTGAACAATTAAAGTTATATGGGTAATAGCTAAATATCTTGCATAATACATGACTAAATGTTTAGATACTAAAAATTGATATTATAGTGGTCTAATAATAATCACTATTAATTGTAAATATTTGTCTGATTTTCACACAAACGCTGTTTATTTTTTTCCCAGTGCCTGCAATAATCATTGATAATTATTACTATGTGGTTAAATGGAAGGCTTTTAAATCATGATTTGCTTTATTTTCTATTCTGACGAAGCCTCATGAGATATTTTCAAAACTTTATTCTGATTTAAGTTATTTCTTCTCTTTTAGTGGTCTGAATGTTAGCTCAGGGGCAGGGAGTGGAAGAAATGTTTAGGATAAGGAAGGGCCTGCTCTTCAGAATTACTGGTTTCCTAAATGTCTTTTATTCCTTCTGCAGGCTGCCCCGACCACCACTCTGCAAGTCCTTCAACCCATGACCAGCTTGATCAACAGCTTGGCTACCTGTCTGCAGAGTAACATTGTAGTAGGAGGCCACAGCTAAAGTGGTGGGAGAGATCAGCAGTGGGAAAGTGGGTGATAATTGTGGGGAGGTTGTCCAATAGCAGAATGTCCAAAAGCAAGGAGTTCAATTTGGTTTGGTGGAGAGATGAGGAGTGGTTGATGAGGTTCATCTATGCAGGCAAATCAGATGGTGTTTGGGTGGGGTGAGAAGGTAGGGATGTGATGGTCGGGTGTTTGATCATGAGGAGAGAAAATGGGGAGTTCAATCCCCAGTTCTGGGAGTCTGATGGAAGAATAAGCTTGAGGGTGGAGTGAGGATGTTTCAAGAAGTAGGCAAGCACTCTTTCTCATCTTGGCCCTAAAGCTTTACTGTGAAGGTTCTCACCTTCCTTTAGTTATTATGTTTCCTTCGGCCTGGAAAACCTGATGGCTATTAAATCCTTTAATACGTACTCAGTAAGATATTTCAATTGGAGCGTAAGTGCTAACAGTGAAGAAGCTTGGTTAATTAATCACTGCTCCACCTCTGTTGGGATCCATTCTCTAATATTTCCTGTTAGAACACATTCTGTTAGACACTCCCTGACATTTGCCTTTTCAACCAAGCATTCAGTCCTCTGCCTTATTATCACTTACTTAGCTTGATATCAATGTTTGTTCAATAATGATCCCATGAAGTGCCTTGGGGAATCTTGCTACATTGAAGTGGGTAAGTAATTAAAGTTGTTCTTGTTGTTGATATTAAATATATACATTGGAAAATAATGGAACAAGAAGGTTGACCAGGAAGCATCATGACTCACGATTCAAACTACTATTCTATCTCCATTTTCTTTCTCCAGTCCCAGAAAGCATTGTTATCTTTTACACTCCAGGATGGTCCAATAGTCCCAGTTTTGAAAAATCTCCTTTAGACTTTTGCAAAGCCCATGGACCCATAATTATAATAATCAAAACTATCAGCGGCATTCTTTGTGATTGCTTTTCAGCTAGCCACTCTCCTTACCTATTGATGATGACCTATCTACTTCCTCCGATGCTTCAAACCAATTCACCCTCCTTGAACATATCTCCTTCAGTTTATTGGTTCCAGTCTCTGGTTCTGATCATATGTATAGTGTACTGCTATGACTTCTATTTTTGTTCAATGAACAAACACAGTGTTATCCATTATTTCCTCAGTCTACACTCAGATACTAAGACTGCAGTTCTCAAGTCACATGTGGCTCTTCAAGCCTCCTAATTTCTTTATTAGAATATGAAATTTTGTTACACTAGTGTAATTATACTTTGTTTCCAATTAAACACTGCCAACACTAGGGCACCATTAAAAACCAATTTGAATTCTTTGAACAACCATGTGGACATCAGCAACTTCTGCTGTGGATGCCAAACTAAACGTCACAAGGTCACAAGATCACAAGACAAAGGAGCTGAAGTAGGCCATTTGGCCCATTGAGTCTGCTCCATGAGCTAAACTAAAAACTATTCCTATCTAGCCCCAAATTCCAGTCTTATCCCCATATCCCTTGATACCTTGACTAATTAGATACCTATCTATCTCCTCCTTAAACGCTCCCAATGATTGGGCCTCCACAGCTGTACATGGCAAAGAATTCCATAATTTCACTACCCTCTGGCTAAAGAAATTTCTCGTCATTCCTGTTTTAAACCGGTACCCTCTAATTCTAAGACTGTGCCCTCTAGTCCCGGACTCACCTACCAAGGGAAACAGCTTAACCACACCTACGCTTTAAAAAAACAAAAGCATGGAGATGATTACTTTTCTTTAGGGGGGGTGGGAACACAATTTCATCCTTGTGCACAGTAATGCAGGTAAATGTGTCAGGTTAAAATGTAACAATTCTATTTCCCAATTCAAAAAAAAACTCAAAGATTACAAGCAACAGACAAAATTGACTGTCCAACATACAAAAGCATCTCAAGCTCAGAACCCAACTTCACAGAGTTTGTGTCTCCTAGGGATAATCATACATCTAACTGATAGCCAGGTAGTTATACATATGTAGTAAATAAGTTAGCTAAATTTAGTTTCTATTGCATTAAAAATTCATTTGGTGTTACCTTTAGAGATTTTGACCACATCTATAGTTATATGTTTAATAATTTTGTATGTACTGTATGTATTAGCTGGGGTGGTGAATGGGGCATAGAAGCATGGCTTTTTTTTAGTTACTGGTAATTGTGTATGTAGTTCCAAAGTCCATAACTGTGAGTACCACTGATCTATACCATTTACATGTCACACCTTTGCAATATCATTTAAGGTCTGCATTCATATGTGCAAATGGAAAACAAAAACAGCTAGTACTGGAAATCTGAAACAAAAACAGATATTGCTGGAAGGTCTCAGCAGATCAGGCAGCATCTGTGAAATCCATTTCTATATTAGTATCTGTATGGGTCAAAAATCATCCACCCAAATGTCAGCAGAACTAAATTCCTCTATCTTTTCTCCCATGAATTTCTATGCATTGCTGGACTTGTCCCTGTCACATCTCTCAGCTGATATCTGGCCTAAACTAAGAAATGTGAATCCTTGGTGTACTGTAATCCAAATGTTCACTTGCTTCCTTTATATCCAATCTATAGTCAAGACCCATTCTTTCACCTCCAACACATCCACTGTTGCAATCCCAATCTCTTTCCCTCTGCCACCAAAATTCTAATCTGAGTTTTTACTGTCTTATTGTACTCTTGACTCTACCCAGCCTTACTTATTGCTGTAAACTCTAAATCTACAGTGGTATGAAGAAATAAATTTGAGAGAAAATTTGCGAGACCTTTGAAGAGGAATCATGCCAATACCACACACCAGAAGTAAATGATGAAGCTGTCCTCATTATTTTTTTCCCAGTATTCCTGAGCATATCTTCCACAAATTCCACATCTAAGGATATTTCAACTAGTCCTTGGCTTTGATCCATCTGACTCTGACTTTGAACTTTTGTGCTTGTCCAATTTTCTGCAATGTTATCAATTGTCTCAATGCTACTTTTTGCAGCTCTTTCTAAATCCTTTGAAATTACCATTAAAAATCTCCTCAAAATCTAAGTTATTTACATGCTGCTCGTTACCTTTGATTAACTCTTCTGCCACTGGCCAGTGTCAATTTCTTTCCTGTGAGACTCTGCAGGGTGTTTACCATATTAAACAGAATCACTCCCTGGAATAATGTTTGGATTTATTGCATTTGTGGACTTTACCCAGCTTTATTTTCGGCTGCAAGTTGCAAATGTGAAGAAAAAAGGTTAAAAGAGAATTTGTGTAACCGTTGAAGAGGAATCATGCCAAGCAGCTCATTGCCGGAAGTGTGTTATTATACTGTCCCTATTATTTTCTTTCCTGGCATTCCTGAATATATCTTCCACAAATTCTGCTTCCTGAGGATGTTTCAAAGTGCTTCACAGCCAATTAACTTCCTTTAAAGTATAGCTTCCATCCTATTTTATGCAAGCATAGGCATCACTTTTCATAGATCAAGGTTCCCCAAACACTATGTAAATAAATGTTTGATGGATATATTTTGATCATGAATAATGCCATGATACATCAAAGTAACTCATTAAAGTCTCTGTTTAAAATATAATCTGAAAATTGGTAGTAAGGAAGGCACAGAGCAAGCGACCCGGGTTCATTTCTGGTCACTGTCTTTAAGAAGTTTGTACGTTCTCCCCGTGTCTGCGTGGGTTTCTGTGGGGTGCTCCGGATTGCTCCTACATTCCAAAGGTGTACGGGTTAGGAAGTTGTGGGCATGCTATATTGGCGCCGGAAGCGTGGCGACACTTGCGGGCTGCCCCCAGAACACTCTACGCAAAAGATGCATTTCACTTTGTGTTTCGATGGACATGTGACTAATAAAAAAGCCTTATCTTATCTTGTCTTAAATGCAATGTTAGCATTTATTTCGAGAGGTCTGGAATATAAAATCAAGGATGTAATGCAGAGGCTTTATAAGACATTGGTCAGACCACATTTGGAGTATTGTGAGCAGTTTTGGGCCCCATATCTAAGGAAGGATGTGCTGGCATTGGAGAGGGTCCAGAGGAGGTTTACAAAAATGATCCTGGGAATAAAGAGTTAATGCATGAGGAACGTTTGATGGCTCTGGGCCTGTACTCACTGGAGTTTAGAAGGATGAGGGGGATCTCATTGAAACCTACCGAATATTGAAAGGCCTGGCTTGAGTGGACGTGGAGAGGATGTTTCCACTAGAGGGAGAGTCTAGAACCAGAAGACACAACCTCAGAATAAAAGGCCATCCCTTTAGATCTGAGATGAGGAGGAATTTCTTTAGCCAGAGGGTGGTGAATCTGTGGAATTCATTGCCACAGACGGCTGTGGAGGCCAAGCCATTGGGTATATTTAAAGCGGAGGTCAATAGGTTCTTGATTAGCAAGGGTGTCCAAGGTTACGGGGAGAAGGCAGGAGAATTGGGTTGAGAGGGAAAAATAAATCAGCCATGATCGAATGGCGGAGCAGACTCGGTGGGCCGAATGATCTAACTCTGGTCCTATGTCTTATGGTCTTAAATTTAAACATTTCTGACAAACAATATACCCACAGTATTCCACTTTAATATCAGACTTCATTGCATGTTTAGGTTTCTGGACTAGGGCTTCAACACCTGAACTTCAGATGAAGAAGCCAAGATACCACCAATGGGCCAGTTCACTACCATTGAGCCAAATTTGATGGAAAAACTTACTATCACACACAATCAAGCTTACCAAAATACAGATAATCTTTCACAGGGAACTGCTCATCTTATTCCCTATTACATGGCACCATTAAATTTTCAGTTGGAAGTGATATAAAGCATTCAGCACGCTTTTGCAGTTTTGTGAGACATTATATTGAAGTATGATTGACGGAATGAGCTTATATTTCCCATTGCTCATATCACAGAGTACTCAGTGGCAGGGACACTGAATTTTCCCCAGAAAGCAATATAAATATCAAAATTCTATGTGGGTGATAGGTTGAAATGAATGCAGAACTCAACATAACTCTTTCACCCTACCCTACACTTTACGTTTTGCTGTTTCAACCATTGGAGGTCTACCAGATTTCATCTAAAACTTCCAAATGCTCCTTATTTCAACTCATTACAAGTGGAAATTCTATCCAGAGCTCAGAGAATTATATTAATTAGTCCGACTCTTTGAAGCTATAGGGGAGTACACAATGAAGAGCCACTGTGCTTACTGCATCAGAAAACCAAGGAGTGGAACAATCTCCCTTCTCCTGAACGTAATAAAAATCCTGACGTGCTTTAAAGAGAAGAAACAGAAACCTCCCAGTGGCAGAAGAATTAGGAAGAGGAAACAAGAAGTATGCTGGAAAACTGGAAGACCTCTAAAGGAAATTAAGAGTAATTTTAAAGGGTTTAGAAAGAACTCTAAAGACTAGATGAGAAAATTGAGAACAATTACAGAAAATGAAGGAGGAAGAACACAAGAGAACTGAAGTTCAAAGCACAGGGCATAATAATGTGCAGAGGTAAAGCAGGATGAGGAAAAGCAATTATAAACAAGGATAAAGCATACAAAAGACGGCAACTAATGAATGTCAGTAAAAACACAAGTGGAGGCTGAGCAGGAGTTAATGTAGAACAGGATGTGAGTGTCAAAACTTTGGATTCTGTGTAAGCTGGAGCCCAGGAGGTTGGAAGGGAAGGCATTAGCACGGTTTGATTTAGAAATAACAGAAACAATATCAAATTTAAGACCGACCCACAGTCTGCCTCCAGCAATTCCAACCACAGAGTGAAATAATTTTTCAAGTGCCATCTGTTAGTGGAGCTCCTCAGGCTAGCAGCACATATTGGAAATTTGTTGGTTATCCCCTTGATTTTTCAGTTTGTGCTGTTTGTGGTCAAAGCATCATGGCACAACAATAATCAGAAAATTACACCTTTCAAGAGAAGTTCTACCTTGGTGACTGTGGAATTTCAGCAAAATCAGATTTCCATGAGTCCCAGTGATGAAAAGCAGCAGCAAATGTCATAACCATATTGAGTACTTTCCAGTTTGAACATGAAATATAGGCCTGTTTTAATCTGGAGTCATTGCCTGCTATAAGTTTTGCAGTGACGCCTGATTATCCAACTCCTCTGAACACTTTCCAACAAGTTACTGTCCCCATTTTCAGTGATGAATCAGGGAATTTCAGAGACATGCTTTTATCTGCAATGTGTCTCTGTGGAATTCCTGTGTATATCCAGAACACATTGGCATTATTGGAATTATGATTCAACTTTTGGCTTGTAGTTATGTAGATAGGGATCTTTATTCTTTCATAGCATACTGCATTTCTTGCCCATCCTAACTGCTCTCAAAAAGGTGATGAACCGCTGTCATGCGTCACAACAATGGACTTCCTCCTGAGGTCCAGTTGTTGCTATTAGATAAGGAGCTTCAAGATTTTGACAAAGTCACAAAAAAGAAATGGTGATATATATCTCAGTCAAACAAAATGTGTGATTTGAATGCAAGCTCTTAGACATTGCGACATTCCTTCTTTACTTGTTTTCTTCTGGATAGTAGAAGTTGCAGATTTGATAAATGCAGTCAAAGAAGCAAATTGCTACAGTGAACCTTCTAGATGGTATGCACTGCACTATAGACTATAGTATACCTGTGATGAAGAGAATGCGGTTTAAATTGTTTGATAGGATAAAAGTTAAGTGGGTTACTTTGTCTCATGTGATTTTAAGGTTCTTTAATGCTATTGTTCCAAGACAGTTCTGACAGGCTCAGAATGAGTCACTGCAGAATACCCAATGTTTGACCTGCTCTAGTACCTACATCATTTATGTTAATGGTATAGATACCTTTCTGGTTAATAGTGACTCACCAGATATTGATGATGAGGGATTAGGCCTCATAGTATTACCAGTGAAAGAAAGGTCATTAGACACTATCTCATTGGTTATTAACTTGTGTGGAACAAATATAACTTGTCATTTATTAGTTCAAGTCTGAATGCCATCTAGTTCTTGGCAGGAATTGCCTAATTCATTATCTGAGAAGTTGCAAATGGAACTTTTGATGGAGAACTCATTAATGAAGCACTTCCTGGTGGTTGAGTCAAGGAGCTTGCTCTAAGGAAATGGAATAAAACCCTGGAGATGACATAATTAGTCTCCTTCAACAAACTGTATGCTATGAAATTGGAAAATGTTCTTAATTCTAATTTAATTAAGTTTTATTAGATATTCTTAATACCACACTTAGGCAAATTCTGCCTTGATGTGAAGGGCAGTGAGTCTCACCTCACTTCTGCAATTCAGCCTTTTAGTCAAAGCTTAGTCCAAGACCATCTGTAAAGAGTGGCTGTGACAAAATCTAAGTGGCAGGAAGCAAGTTATGGGGTAAATAAATGCCATTTGATAACATTATCTATGCTACCTTCATTGCTTTGACAATAGTTGAGAGTATACCAATGGTACAATAATTGGTCAGCAGGAATTTTTCCTACTTTATATGGACAGGGTATATCTGGGCGACCTTCCTCGTTGTCAGGTAGATCTCTTTGTTATAGCTATGTAAGGCGAATTTGGCTAAGGCATGGAAAAGTGAAAGTGTTAAAGACAAGAAGTTATTACCAACGGCAAATTCAGTCTTGGTATTCTAATAACCATCTATCTCCCGTTAATCATGAATCCATGATGTTTTGAATAGCGTAGCATGTCTCCATTGATTTCAGTGTTTCAGTTATTCATATAGACTCTCAAATTCCAACATGGATTTTATGATTAATCACCAAAAGCAAAAGTGGAATTAATTTGTAAGAATTGATCTTGGATGGATTGGAAAATAATTAAACTATGTTACTAATGTCTTAAATTTACTTAGAAATCCCCACTTTGAACCCAATGATATGGCAGTGTGGTCCTGTATAAAAATAGCAAAAGTTATTTTGATGTGCACTTTTTAGGTAAAATGAACCATCTTGAATGCCATCCATTTGTCGCAAACTTATTCTTTTGTAGATCGCTTATAGATGTCAAAAAACTTGTGCAGTAACTTGGGAATGATGTTTGCTGTAAGTTGTTGAGCAATCACAGAAATGTGCATCTGAGTACAAATTGAACATTGTATTTATAAGGTATTGAGCAGTTTAATGCTTTAAATGGAACTGCAGTAATAGCCTCGAACAAGCAAGGCTCACAAAACTTGGTGTCTGTTCTTTAGTTTGCAAATAAATTATCAATTTTTAAAGGTCAAATGTTGTAAATATGAACATTCAGTCAATGATGAAGAAAGTCAACTTGATCTGGCCAAGATTAACAAATATAATGATACTATATTTGTTAATCAGATTACTGCAGAATTTTAAAATCGAATTTACCAGGAACTGTAGATGCAAAGGTCAGCATTTAGCTTGTGGAACCTTTCAAATCATACACTAAATTAAACAAAGAGTCAATATTTAACAGAATTTCATGTTACTTCATTAAAAAAAATGAGAATAATATCATAGCCATGACTTTGCATAATACCACTACAGTAGTCTTTTCTTGGTTTGCAGCCCTGCAGAAAGAAAACAGCTTCTCAGAATGGTGGCTTGTTTTGTTTTATTTTATTCAATTTAATTTGTAACTTTTGTTCTTTCACACATACATACTCTTTGTTGCTATTTCAGGCAGCATTCAGGAAAATGACCTGTTCCCAGATTTTCAACATTATTGTCCTGAAATAGTCAACGAAGAGATGTTAAAGAATGAATCATCATTCCTATCCCTACACCACCCTTATGGGTAATGACTAGTCTGATCTTGGTTTTACTTTACAATGAGTGGCATAATCAAGTTAAAGAAATCATATTGGGCAATACTCAAGTGTTGAAATAACAGTACTCACCGTAGTTAAAGAATCATTTAGGAAATATCATCCAGCAACTACATGAGCCTGGTTAAAATATGGAAATGTGAAACTTGCTGTCAAGGTGACCCTGCTTCTCCAGAAACTTTGTTGTACCTATAACTCGCTGAGAGAATTATCAGTAAAATGCATGAAATACAATTAATTGTAACTATTAATTAAGTACAATTATGGTAACTATGATGAAAGGAACTAAACTAACTCGAAAATATCAGGATTTGTCAACCTTTACAAGGTAAACATAGAACATAGAACACTACAGCACAGTACAGGGCCTTTGGCCCACAATGTTGTGCCAACATTTTATCCTGCTCTAAGATCTCTCTGACCCTTCCCTCCCACATAGCCCTCTATTTCTCTTGCATGCACTCTTAACTATTGCCAAATATTCTCTCTGACATTGATACTAAACTTTTCCAAATGTGGAACCCAATACCTTCAGACTGATTGTTTTGTTAAAACTTAAATTTAATTGTTCTTTTATCTCTCTGTCTTAACTCTGGTTCTTGCATACTGTTTTTTTTTGTTTAGTATGCATATAGCCTCCCATTGTAACTTCACCATGTTACACCCTCATTTTTTTGGTTGCATGGTAAAAATGAATTTCTAATTTACAATGCAATTTTTTGTAAAATCCCAGAGAAAGCCAATGAGTAAGTGCAAAAGTAATGGATCATTGGTGTCGTTTGTTCAAAACTGAGAACAAAATCAGTTCATATGATGAAGTATAGAATTGGAAGCATCTATACCTCTTCATAGTCCACTTGTTCATAATGGAATAGCCTTAAAACAAGTCTGGCAATTCAGAATTAGTCATCTGTGAGTTGCTGTGGACAGGAACAGAATCGTATTCCATCAAAATTTTATAATCTTATGACCCAATAAATCCTTCACTCTACCATTACTATGAAGCCAGAGACCAACTCTTGTTCAATAAGGAATGTAAAAGGGCATGCCTAAAAATCATATGTCAATCTGATAAAGTTGCAGCACTAGATAACATGCAAGTTAATGAGTAAAAGCAGCATGCAACAGACAGAGTTAAATGTTTCCAAATTGGATCAAAATTCTGCTGTTCTGCCACATCCAGTCCTGAATGGCCATGGGCAGTTGAACAGCTGATGGGAGGAGGAGATTCCAAGATCATCACCATCTTCAAAGATATTAAAGCCTAGCATGTGAGTTTCAGTGACAAGTTTAAAGTACTTGCAGTGATCTTCAGTGAAAAGTGATGAATCCATATTCCTTGGAGCCTCCAGAGATCCCTGTTATTTTGTAAATTAGTCTTCATCCAATTGTATTCACTCTATACAATATCAAAAAAAGGTGAAAGAATCTGATACATCAAAGGGTATGGGGCCAAACAGTATTCCAGTTGTAGTGCTGAAAACTCGTGATCTAGAACTAGCTATGCCCCTTGTTAAACTTTTCCAGTAGATTTACAACATTGACATCTACCTAAAAGTATGGAATTTGTCCAGGTATGTCTTGTCTATAAAATGCTGAATAAATCTGAAATTCCCAACCCACTTGCCATCTCTCAAGCTCATTTTATGTGAAGGGCCATTCTATGCTGACTTTTGGTCAAATGGACATCTGCCCTAGTTATACCCTGTGTTAAGCTGCTGCCACCAGATCAGAAATGCCTTGGTTTTGGAAATCTGTACATGTTCCTGGGACTAAGGGAAGAACACTGTGAAAAACACTGTTGGAGGTAATGGGGGGAATGTCTCCCACTCCATGTTTCTGTGCCACAAACAAAATGATTTGACCTGAAAGGTGTAGATTTGAAATGTTGGGCAATGGCTGGCAAAGTATGCTGGCCAGTTGTGTATTCCAGGGGCAAAGTAGTCCCTATACTTGTGGGAATCCAGGTATATTCATGGTTATCAGGCAAGCTAATGATGTGAAGCGGACACAGCTTGCCAGATTGAAGGTTGAAAATAGGCTTGTGTTGCAGAGTGGGAGTGCTGAGGTTCCAGCAGTCCAGATTACACTTGTCAGCCCTGGAAGTGCACTCCTGCTCCTCAGGGCACACACAAGTAACATAAGATCAACTATTCTGGTTTCTTCACTTCCATTATCCCTGGCATCAATTGGAGCTTGGTGGCACAGAATATACAATTGGATCAGAGTAGAAGTGGAATTATTTGGTTCTTGGTGTAATTCAGTGCGCAGATGCAATTTACAGCAAAACAATTAAATCATGAAATTTTAAGCTAAATTAAGTTTAACCAATTGAGCCTTTAATTGATCTTCAAATCAAATATGCCTGATTTTTCATTTAAACACATGATTGAGTAAACCATCTTCTGAATGTTAGATCACTGAGCAGTCTCTGGAGTTAGACAAAGGCTCAATGCTCCTTTTTACAGATAAATATGTTAATTAGCAACATGCATTTAAACTTTGCCTGAATTATGATAACATCTAAGAGAGTTATTTTAAAGTAAATTATGAAGGTATTTTGCATACTTATTACTATGTACAGTAAAACACAAATATTTTGCTGACCAACCATTCAGAGATACAGATTGTTCAGCATCCGGCTCTCCAGGTAATGTTTGCCTCATTCCACACCCATCAGGGCCCCAATTCCCACATTCCTCATCCAATTTCTTGGGCCCTGGTTCTTGCGCTCCCTTCCATTTGCCATAACCTTGGCTTTTGTATCTCCTTTCACTTACCGACATCCCACTATCCACGCTCCCTTTAAGATGATCAGATTCACCAAAATGTTACAGTATAACATCTTTTAAAACAAATGCATTAACATCTGATAATCTGCTTGTCCAGTACCACCAAAGTCCTGAGCATGCTGATTAACAGAATTTTATTGTAATGAGGAAGTCAGGCCAGGTACTTAAAACAACACTCATTGATTTTTTTTGGATGACATATTTATGAGGAGATGTCTGGAGGGAATTGCATCTCTGATCTAAGGAAGCTTTTAACACAATTAATCTTCCCAATAAATTAGATAATCTGACAGTTGGATGGGCATTAGATTTTATTTAATAGACTGATCTCAAGCATGCAGGTGAAGCAAGTAGTTAAAAAGGCAAATAGTATGTTGACCTTCAAAACAAGAGGTTTTGAATACAGAAACAAAAGCATCTTGCTACAATAAAATGTTGTTGAGACCACACTTGGAGAATAGTGTGCCGTTTTGGTCTCATTTTCTAAGAAAGGATGGGCTTATCATAAAAGAACACTGAAGGATCACAAGAGATGGTGGAGACTGCCACATGAGGTTTTGTGTTTTGTGTTCATACAGTGTAGAAGAATGAAAGGGGATCTAATTGAATCTCACAAAATTACGACAGAGCCACACAGACTGGATGCAGGCACTATCTTTCCCCTGGTTGGGATACCTCACAGTCACAGTCTCAGGTTACAGGTCAAGAGAATTAGCACTCAGATGAGGGAAATGTCTTCACCCAGATCATGATGAACCAGTGGAATCTGCAACCACAGAGGCTTGTGGTGGCCCAGTTACTGACTATATTTAAAAAGGAGATGGATAAATTTCTAAGCGCAATGAACATCAAGGGGTATAGGGAAAGAGCAGTAATATATTATTGGGACAGATGATCAGCCATTTGTAGTGGGGGCTCAAACAGCTGAATAGCCTACTTTTGCTCCTCTTTTTATGTTTCTATATTTCTAGGCTTCTTTCTCAATTAGTATGTATAGCTCAGATAATGGTAAATTCAACAACTTCAGGAATCCCGATGACTCGATACTGGGCTATTTACTTTTTGCATAAGTGCTAATGATTTATCTTCTGAGGAGAGCCAGGAAAGAAACGTCAGTGATAAAGACAGAAGATGCTGGAAATAATTATCAGACTAGGCTCCATCTCCACTGAGAATGTTAATGTTTCATGTTGATGACCTTTCATCACAGCAGTTCAGTCATCAGCCTGAAACATCAATTCTTGTTCCTTCCTTCATGTATGTTGCCTGACTTTCTGAGCACTTCCAACATTTTCCATTTTTTTCTGATTTCATAAATTCACAGTATTTTGTCTTTGAGGAAGTTGGTGCCATTACACCTATAATATGCCAATAAACTCATTATGATTTAAAAAGGGGAAGGTTCTACTCGATGGAATGGAAGTGTTAATTTTTTTTTTATATTCCATATTTTCTTATGAAAATAAGGAGGCCATTTGGCTCTTTGAGTTAATGCCAGCCCACAGACCAATCCCATTTCCACACTAATCTTCTCTGCAATTTATCCTCCCCATAATTCCATCAACTACTCTCAGATTCTACCATTTACCAATTCATTAGGGGCAATTTATAGTGAAAAATTTATCTACCAACCTGCACATCTTTGGGATGAGGGAGGAAACCAGAGTACCTGGAGGAACCCACGCAGTCACCAAAAGAATGTACAAACTACACACAGACAGCACCAGAAGCCAGGATTGAACCTGGATCACTGGTTCAGTGGGACAGCAGCTTTACAGGCTACACAACTGTGCCACTGTCATCCTTAATTTTGGAAATATAGCCTTCTTTTTAAAAGATTAGGATTTTCATCATTTGTTGATCGTTACAAAGCATTTTGTTTGTTTCCTCAAATGCAGTGCTATCAGTCCCAAATATGTAGTTCCTTTCCCATTTACTTCTTAATCTGCCTGGGTTCAACAACTGTTTATTCCTTCCATCCTCCAACAACTCCATCTCCAAAAACAATAGCCCTGATTTAACATGGCACATTTTAACTTCTGGATCATGATTGGCTGCCTGAAGCATTTTGTTGAAACGTATGTGCTAAAGGATCATCACTGTCTGATTCATGTGAGAAACTGGAACAAAATCTGTAAAGTTCAACTGTGGTTCAAATGCCCACCAGACGTGCCCTCAACCCCACTGCACCTGAAAGAAGTTTTAGTGCCACTTCACACTGATGCAAGGAAAATGCTGTAGAGATACTCTCATCTTCCTCATGGTTCAGTAACACGGGCTGAGATTAAATCATTCATTTGTCCTCAGAATGAACGAGTGAAAAAAAGCAAAAAAAATGATAATTATCTTAAAGAAATAAATTTAACAAAAATCTAGAATCAGGGTTTTGCTGACTTCCATTTCAATTCATTTCTAAACACTGTACTTGCTATCTCATTGAGTGGGATTGCATGTGAAGAAAAAAGTAAACTCTGAAGTACAAAACAAGAACAATAAAAACTATTGGCAAAATAAATGAACTTGGTGATAGATGCAAGGAATAAGTAATGACTATTGAGGTAAAGCTGTCATCCATGAATGAATAGAATTACATTATCTTTTTTTTATCCAAAAACTTAATGAATTGGGAAGTTAAATATTTAGATTAATTGTGATTTGATTAACAGACTTGATCCTTAATTTTGAGCAATCTTTTTTTGCACAGGGTTGGTCAAACTAAAGAACAAGAGAAATATCTCACTTGAAATGAGAAAAACTTGTAAATTGCCCAGTCCTTTTCTCATTTTGATTAGCAACTCAATACAAAAACAAGAGGTAACATAGACTTAAATAATGTTTAAACCAATACACAATGTAAAATTATCTTGCAACAAACAACCAACAAATAAAGGAAAGAAATTCATAGCTCCCCTCAGCAATGCATGGTACAAGAAAACAGGAAAACAAGGTGATAAGTAAATCTATAAATAAATAATCACAACAAAATAATGTGCCACAATGCAATAGTAACGTTCAGTGGAGTGAAGAGCTATGGGTACAATTGGTGCAGTCAACCAATTTCCACATTTGTAGTCATTTTGCTGTAGTCAAACTCTGAACATGCAGAGAGATACAGAGAAGGAAAGTTGGTGGGGGAGTGACTAATGGGCAGCATCTAGCTGTGGGGACATGTTGGTAAAGCTCTGATGAAGATCAGCTTTCTCCTTGCATTACTTTAGGAGCATAAGAGCTGCTGAGACCCATGCAGAGTCAAAAAGGAAGAAATGTTTTTGAGGTTTTACAATCTCATAATGAAACCCTTAATATTTTCCTTTTGTCTTGGAAAAGTTACCACACTGGAAGATGAATTTGAAGTTGTTTGAAGGTACAGGATTTGCTAAGACCTACTGTGGAGGTAAAAAAAATCATACCCAGCTTGTGTTGAGTAAAGAGCTAAATAATACAGTATATGAAACAAAAAGGTTCATTTTAGGATTTCTCAATAAGTCCCCAGAATTTACATTAATGGAAATAGGATCCTCCTTTAGATCTGTTTGATCCAGCCAAGGAATTCTCAGCTCAAATCTGGACATAATATTGTCAGCCTTAAGGTTACTTTAAAATATATTTCAAAATGCAGTTGTTATGGGCATCTATTAAGAACATGTCATCATATGTGTAGCTCTTGGATCATGAGACCATTTTAAAAAATCTAAATCTTTCAGTTAGATTTGGTTTTCTTGATTGTCTTTGAAAATTATTGCTTAACTTTTAACATTTATTTAGTTATTTGTGTAGCTATTTTTCAACTTGACTTGCAACATTGCTTCATATGATCAATTTCTGTCTTCAAACTTGCAACATGTAATGACCACAATAAGAGACCGTGTGGCTTTAGTCTGACCTTTGGTGAAGTTGTTGGACCTTTTTTGCATAGATCTGCTTCATGACTATCAACATCTGTTTTAAATTCAGTCCTGGTTTTATACATTAAATAGAAACTGAATGCTTTGTTCTTTGGCTGAAAAAAAATCTGTGTTGCTCCAGCTCTCTTTCTAATGGTCAAGTTAAAAGTGACACGATCAGAGACTTTGAAATAAAATGCTTGATTCATCTTCTTAGTCATGGATGTTGTGGGATATCAAGAATTAAAGAGTGGAGAAAACTGTGCACCATGTTACTCAGTAACAAATGCCTATGGTTGGCTTTATTAAATCTAAGAAATTACAGCAGTAGCACTAATACCTAACATTCCCTTCTCTGATATTTTAGCAGAAGCATCAATCTGGTTAAAATACAATAGCTAGCAGCTATCTATTGTATTTTAACAAAATAGAAAACAAACAATAGGTAACAGAATAGAAAACAAACCAATGATTGCCAAATGTTCATATCCCAAAGAGTAATTTCTAAGATGCAAGCCTTGAAGAAATATTTGTTTCATTCTGGTTTGAAAGTTGACATTGATTTTATTCATTTATTTAAAAATCACAAAAGAAATTAGCACTGGGAAGAAAAGCTAGTTTTTGGCTTCACAATTAATAAATGACATTACTGACTATTAGCTCCTTTGGTGGAATTGGATAGACTTGCTGGGCTGGATGTTCAAGTCAGTCCACTTGTGATTTTTTGGGGTACTTGAAGCTAACAGTTGCTAAGACATTCCTGCTTCTGTTGTTTGTAGTAACAGAGATAGTAGAGCAGAGAGGAGATGTTGAACTAAGCTTGACTATTTGGCTTAGTGCATTCAGAGAACATATCTACTATAATGATGGTGCACTGTACCTGTGATGGAGATATAAACTTTGGGTCCAATTGCAAATCTGCTTATCAAGTAAACTACCCAGCCTTGAACAGCAATGACCTTTTTGAGTGTTATTGCAAAAATAAATGCCCAGCTATGTGAACACTGTGTATTCCACTATGATACTTATATAAGTTACTTATCCTTTTGCATGTAATGTCCTTATTTGAAAATGTATATTGTTATAATTAATCTGAAGAGAATATTGATAAACATTAAGAAGGTCTTCTGTGCTTATTTATTTGTTTACTTTGTCCCTGCATTAATTGTATTTTAAGAATTAGCGAACTATTAAGAAGTAACATTTTCATGAATACCCAGTGCTACATCTGTGATATTATAGTTTCCACTCTGTCTCATCCTATCCACGATGGAAGATCTCCAGGTTTGCCTAATCCAATGTCCTCCTGACCAACCAACTCTGCCCAAAAATGTGAGCTCGTCCCAAACTCTGCTCTCATATCATAATTTGCTCCATAATCTATTCACCCATCACTACTGACCAATAATGGCTCCTGGTTTGGCAGCATGGAGTCATACTGCATGGAAAGAGACCCTTTGGCCCAACTCGTTCATCAACATGTCAATTTTAAAATTTTCATTTATGTTTCAAATCCTTTGCCGCTTCCAACTCTCACTAAAGTGAGAAGGGAAAGATTTAAAAGGGACCTAAGAGGCAACTTTTTCACACAGAGGGTGATGGGGATATAGAATGAGCTGCAAGAGGAAGCCGTGGAGGCAGATACAATTACAATATTGAAAAAAAGACATTTGGGCAGGTACATGGATAGAAAAGGCTTGGATGGATATTGGCCAAATACAGGCAAACAGTACTAGCTCAGATATACATCTTGTTGGTATGGACAAATTGGGCTGAAGGGTCTATTTCCATGCTGCATAACTCTGTGATTCTATGGCTCAATCTCTGTTAACTCCTCCGGTCCTCTAAATGTTTCTGCTTTCCTTCAACTGGCATCTCAGTTTAATTTTCTACAATACTTTAGCTGACCTGGGCCATACATTCTGAATTCCTTCCGAAACATCTCCATCTCTCGATTTCTCACTCTCTCTTTGAAACGTACTTTACACCTGCTTCTGAGAACACTTTTGAGCATGTGTCCTAATAGCTCCTTATGTGGCACTAATTTTTTTTCTGGTAATTCTCCTGCAAAGTGTTCATAGCGTATACCACATGTGAACGCAGTTTTTCTTTTTAATATTGTTGAATCTCATACTAGTGCATAAAAGCAATTTGCCTTTCAGAGGCAGAGTACAGCTATTTGGAATCATTTTCTTCTGCATGGCTGTAAAAGATGTCTGCTGTGATTTCCAATCCTTTTAGGTGATTTTATTAACTACTGTGAAAACTGTCGATATAAAATGCTTTAGGCATTGCTGCCAGCATAAAGTTATTTTCTTCTAAAATGATGAGCTTAGGTCTGTGAAAAATATAAATGATCTTGAACGTTTTGGACATTTTTGTAGTATATCCATTTAGACAACTAACCTTCAGACAGTTCTTAAGTATGCCTTGAATGACTTCCTGGGTTGATTGATGTAAATTCAATGACTATCTTTCTTGACATTTTGAAAATGGTATATTTCCTTTTAGCCCTTAATCTGGTTAAAGCAAAAATAAGAGTCATCCAAATTCACAAATATGACAACTTATCCTAACAAGTGTTTTTTTTTACCATCTTCTGTCCCAGTGTCATTACTCAGTCTTCCATTGAATACTTGAATTGATACTTGTGATCAGTTCAAATGAAAACACAGTCTTGGAGAATCATTATGCCCATTGATTATAGTTGCTGTTGATTCCGTACTTGCAGCAATCAAATCAGAGAGACTGAACACTCAGTTTACATTTTGATTTGTGAGAAAATTATGAAGTTCAAGTACTTTATCCTGAATGTACCCATTCACTGGGGTTTGAATTAGTGTTTTCACACTATCTGCCCCATTAATTAACCTTACCCATCTCAATGTTAAGTTTATTCCAAGTTTTGGCTATTCCATGAATCTTTATCCTAACTGTCAAATAATCTGGTTTTTGATCAAACTAAGAGCCATGTGGTCCAGAATGAAGGAAGTTTGCTTACTCTTTTCTACAGCTTTAACTGGAAAGGCTAGTTTAAGGTGAATAACCCATGAACTTCACAATAAATAACTTGATGTCCTAATAGTATAATGAGCCCTACTTTTATGCTCCCCAAACTGCCTACAAACCATTGTGACTTGTGCTGTAAGTACAGCACTGCACTATTAGAGTTATCATCTTTATCTGAGACGATGAACTCACCTCATAAGTGCATGTTAAAGATCTGATGCTAGATGTTGAAAGAGAGCAGAAAGTTCCCTTGATGACCTGGCCAAGTATCACTAAAATAATTATTTGCTGCTTTTCTAGATAGGTAAGCAGTGATTCAATATTTGGTGCAAAATGGCTGAGGAAATCTCAAGATCATAAAATGTGGTCTATTTTCTTTTTTTTAATTTATTTATATTTGGAATGTTAGTAATCCCAAAAGTTAGATTTCCTTTTATTCTATGAATTTGAGATGTTATTTGTATAACTGGGACATTTCTTTTACACATTCATTCCAGTGCAAGCATCAAATATTTCCAATTTAGCAATACCATTGAGTGGATGATCTAAAATTCTCTTAGTCTGAGCCAATAACTTGAAGGTTCTTTATTTTACCAATATCCAATTTTTCATTTCTCATTTCAACTGTCCTGAGGGTTTATCTGTGTGAGATTATCAATTTAGTGCCGGTTAATGTTTTGCACCATGGACCTCGCCCATGGAGAGCTGAGCTGAGACTCCCCAGACTCATTTCACATAGCAAACTTCAAACTGGCAGATGGAGAAGATATTAATTGCATCAACGTGGGCCGGATCTGAGTTCAAGTACTGAAGATTTAAAAAGGCTATCCAGATTCACCGTAGCTTCCAATTGGTTCCTTGAGCTTAATGAAAGCCTTTTAAGCTGTTCTTCAGAGCAACTGAGAAATGATTATTAATATTTTACTATTTTAGCTCTTGATTACAGTGAAACTGGCAGGAAATTCATACCTATAATAGTAATGGATAGTTTCAATGTGGTAATAAAGTACATGTATTTATATATTGCCATAACTTGTCAAAATCTTTCAAAATGCACAGTAGTGTTTTACATTAAAGTGGTGTGATCAGCATTGTGTACGTAATTGTGAGAGACATCTCGCATAAATAATAATGAGATAAATGCCCAGTGAATGCATTTTATTATGCCATTTGAGGAAAGGCTATTAACCACAGCATTTCCTGCTTTACAACAATGCCTGAACTGTAAAAATACTTTATTGTCAGATGCTTTGCAATGGTAAAGAAGTCATACACATTGAAAAACTTTCTTCAATTCCATTCTCTTTCTCCAGATCAGAGGTGTAGCTTTGGGAACTTACATGACCCCGAGCTACGCGCGACTATTGTGAGATCTGAGGAACGATCTTTTTTTCAATCCTATCTGAGCACCTCCTTCAACTTTTTTTCCAGTACGTCAACAGTTTAACCACTGTATTGATGCCACTTCTTTCACTCATACAGAACTCAAAGATGTCATTACCTTTGCACAGCTCCACTATACTCCCTCCCACTCTGCCTCATGGAAGGACTGCATTCCATTCTCCCACCTCCTCCGTTCCACCGTACCGGCACCGATGACAAGACTTTCCACCCAGGTGCCTCTGGAATGTTTTCCCTCTTCCTCAACCATGACTTCCCTTTCACCATAGTTGACAGAGCCCTTGACCTCATCTCATCTATTTCCCACACCTCTGCTCTCAGCCCCTCTCGCTCTGGACTGAGCAGGGATAGAGTTACACTGATCCTCACTTTCTCCCCACTAGCATCCATGGCCGACGGATCATCCTTTGCAATTTCCACCATCTTCAATGGGATTCCATCACCAGAGACATCCTCCCCCTTTGAGTAAACCATCCCCTTCTTGACTCCATTTCCATCTCCACTGATCACCCCTTCTCATGCATTTATCTATGCAACCACATGAGATGCAAACTTATCTTATTACATCTTTCTTTCCCACCATCAAGGAAACAAACAGTCCTTCCAGGTGAAATAGTGATTCACTTGCATTTTTGGGGTTACTTAAATATCTAGTTCTTCAGTATATCAACATTTGTATTTAACTTAAATGCCAACTTTTTTAATTGAGATCTAAATTTATTTTAGAAGGGATTTAATTTGATAGATTAAAATAATAGTCACATTCCCCTTTTTGTTCAGCCATTAACTTGTCTCCTCTTACTTTAGACCTGTTCCCTAATGTCATAATTTATTCTTCAGCCGAGAGGCTGCCTCCATATTTTTCATATATGGTGCCAAGTTTAACTGGGTTTTCCTCTGAATTTTACATTTTCCCTACAATGAGCATTCTCTTCACAACAGTCCAAACTAATAACAGTGACTTATCAAAAATAATGCTTGCCTTGAACATATATCCAATCACATAATAATACTGAACATTGTACACCAACATACCGTGCCACCAGGCATTTTTCAATAGATTGAATTTAATCTGCTTGGAATATAGTGATTCTTTCTTCGATTTTGTTGTTAAATTTATGCTGCTTGTTCTACTCTCCATGGGCTATTGCACTGATGATGTCCTTAGCTCAATTTAAGCCACAGTCTTTGATTTTTTTCATTGATTGGCATCAGTTATAGTGATGGAATGGAACACCACTGAAAATTAAGTTGCAGATTTGGGATTTAGGACTTTTTGGAAGTTGCATTTTAATAAAGGGCCCATTAACAATCAGAACTTAAAATGGACATTCCAGATTCATCTCAGTGTCTTTACTAATCAGTATAAATTGGACTGCAGGGCTTAGCTCCAGAGACTGCCATTCATGACTAACTCTGACCTGTAGGTTGCAATTCAGGTAACAAAACAATTTCATGCTTCTTGCCTATTGCAATGATTACAGCACTTATCTAGTGCTAACAATGATGTTGATTACCTGGTGAATCTACAAGGGGCAAATATTGTGATCAGCAATCACCACAGAGTTAACATCACCTAGTGCACGTAATTTAGAGAATGGGGTCAACACATGGTGAGATACTGGTTATGAATGCCCTCCAGCAGTGGCAGAAGGCAATGAGAACATACGTCAGAGACCAAGGATTCTGCAGCTCCTGTGCCAGATCAGACACAGTGTAGGATTCAAAACTGGGATTTTAGGTGTACATATTAGGAGGCTATGGAGAAGGTGAGTTACTTTCCAAAAAATATTTTGCTTTAGTTTAATGATTTTAATTGATTCTATGTCTTTTCATGTTTTATTGATTTATAAAAAATTATTTCAATTATTTACTTCAGTTTTAATAGTTTGTATATGTCTCTGAATGTCAGCTATGTTTAAAAAGAAATGAATTCAAGGGCAATTATGAAAGAAGTCAAAATCTCAATCCAACTTTTTCTTCTTTCAAAACCTGTCAGTGATGTTCAGTGGGTAGGCCTGCCACATTTCACTGCCCACGATTGAATTACTGTCAAGACCCTGCTATTGCGTTTGAGGATATAGAGAACCAATAAGATAGACTGTCTGCATCAGGATCAGGGACCACCAACAGCGGTTCCATGCAGTAGGCCAAATCTGGCATAACTTGGCCCAAAACGGATATTGCTTTGTTCCAGGGAAGTTGCAATGGCTCCATGGATCATTAAGCTCACTTCAAAAGACAGCATTCATTCTCTCACCATTGGTACTTCACCAGTGTCCTTGCCTTAGCCTGTTAACATGTTGAGATGTTGAGCTGATGCAGTCAGGTTCTAGGTCTACTTAAGGTGTTCTACAGTCTCCTCTACTGAAATTCAGCCGCATTTAGCATGGCAAAGGTAGCCTAGAACACGCAGGAGCACATAAATAGCAGTCAATAAGCAGATACACATAAGTGATTGATTGTGATTCAAATGAAAAATGTCACTGGAGTTATCAGCTAACTCATAAGTAGTTGCCTGTCGTCATCCTGAAGTCTCTCAATAGTTTGCTATGGTGGCAGGACCGGGACAGAATGAGTCAGGTGAAGACCTGGAGGGTCTGCTGGCTAGGGTCACACAATACCTGGCCATTGAAACAGCAGAATCGCTCTCCATTTCTGTGGAAGGCAGAATAACAGAATAAGCCACCTGCAAAGTGATGTCACCACTGTTGGTGGCAACCTGCACAAAAGAGAAGCCCACTTGCCTAGTAGTCTTGCACAAGAAAGAATGAAATGTGGTTAGCTGCCTTTGAATTAGAAATCTTCAGTGAATCCCTTTATGCAACAGTCAATGTTAAACTGCAAAATTTTTCAGTTGTTGATGTGGCCAATGGTGAATTTCATTGAGGATGTTCTTACTGAACTGCAGACATCTCACATATACTTTTACGGTGTGGTTCTGGAATTGCTTCCTGAAAGCTCTGGGTGGGTATCACCTGGTGCTGAGATCACATCTCTTGCTCTTCCTCCTCTGTCGTCCGTCTGTTTGTCCAGCTGTGTATGACCTCTGCTCGCTTTGCCAGCCATACTGCATTTGGATTTTCTAAACAAAGTCAATGACAAGTTATTTATTTTTACAAAAAAAATGTTATTTAAAAAAAACAAATTACTTAAAAAAAAAACATCTCTACCTAAACTGATTAGGAAATAATTCCAGAACCATTGTCCAAAGACTCCTGAAGGATCTGAGAAAGGGGGTAAGGTATTGGTGGTGATGGTAGTGAAGGGAGAAACCACTCTTCCTGCCATTTAAGATTTGCAAAGTTATACAAGGACTGGCATTGAAATGGGTTTGAACACACCAATGTTTGAGTTGATAAAAATGGCAAAAGAATCCTGTGCTGTCATAGGGCAAAGGATGTAACTCAAAGAAACCAGTTTCAATGATGTCCTGGTATTGAAAAGGCTTCTTAAAGCTGCATCTTTTGCTTTTAAGATAAGACCAGAACACCTCTGCCATTTTCTCTGCATGTAACTTTGATTTGTTCCATCTTGGGAACGTTTGATGCTGTCACTGGATGCCAATAATAATAAAGTACTCAACTTTAATAATCATCACCTTGTTATTTTTGCTGTTTACAATTTTTAAAAAATGTTTGAAAATAATTGCTTTCCTCCCAGTACCAAAAGCAAATTCCAATAGTAGCATCATTGAACAGTTCAAGACTTTGTGTCAGTGCCTCTGGGAAGTCATTTGGATGTGTCCTCCAGATTACTTACATATCTTTGAGCTTTTCAACAGTAGAAAATGTCAGCCTTGGGCTCAAGCATTCACTTTTTTTCTAATTTCATTCTCTTGAAGCACATAAAAATTGGAAAGCAAGTTCTCAGGCAATTTTCTATTGACTTATATTGATCTTCTATTGCAAGGATTTTGCCTAATCCAAAATCACCTGCTTCATTTTTATGCTTATTAAATTATGCTTCATTTTCTGGCAAACAATCTGCTTATAAAAGCAATGATATTTTAAGTTAGGAAATTGACCAATTTATTATTTCAGGCAACCAATGACAGCCTAAAGCACCTCCATGTAGCTCAAAGAAACCAGTTTTAATGATGCTTTGGTATGATCATCTTACGACCTTGGAAGAGTGCCTTCTTCTCCCACTAGTACTATTACCCTATCATTTTCTCCATCAAATCATTGACCTTTATACATAAATATTAACCGATCAGATTGAAGAAGAAAACCTTTAGATTGAGGAACTATAATTTCTGGTGGTGCAGCTAACCTCAGCAGGCACAGAAGAAGTGAATGCAAGGGTAAGACACTTGTGGTTTTGAAAGTAAAGTCTTTTGGAGTCACATAGAATCATACAGCATAGATACAGGCCCTTTAGCCTACCAAGACTGTGGTGACTACCATACACCAATTTACACTAATCCCATTGTATTCTCCCCACATTCCCATTGACTCCCTCTAGATTCTAGTTCTCATGCACACACAAGGAACAATTTACAATTAACCTACCAACCTCCACATATTTGGGATGTGGGAGAAAACCAGAGTACCTGAAGTAAACTCAGGCAGTCACAGGGAGAACATGCAAACTCCATACAGAAAGTACTGGAGGTCAGGATTGAACCCAACATGCTGATCACTGTACCACCCTATCTCTGTGATAATATTTTATTGCCATGCAACTGATTAAGCAGCTGAAACCAAGGATCCAAGTGATGGAGGATATAATTAGAAATACATGAGAGGCCAGAATTAGGCAAGAGCAGAAATTTCAAGGGGCTTTAGGCCTGGAAAATGTTACAACAATCAGAGGAGATGAGGCCATGGGGGGATTTATAAATGAAGGGAAAGATTTTAAAGTGAGGATTTTGTTGGACTGGACCTAGCATAGGTGATGGTTAAATGATAATTAGTGCAACAGAATTTTGAATGGGCTCAAGTTTAAAATGGGAGATCAAAGATGGGAGGGCAGTCAAGCATTGCAACAGTCGGGTCTAGAGGGTTAGATGGGCTGTAGCAATGGTACAAGGGGAAGTCTTCTCAATCAATCCAGGAAACAGTTTAAAAAAAATGAAACAGTGTTCTCACATCCCTTCTGCTGTCATGGACCCCTGTCAACATATTATAAAGTTTTAATAAACTATGTAGAACATACATTATCTCTTTCCTATACTGATTACAAAGTTCTTGCTGTCTTCCACATAATTCTACAGACAGATGCACCGTTACTTTGTAAGCCAACATATTCTATCGAGGTTTCGGATTGCCCCACACCACCTGATAGAACCATGAGATATTTGGAAGGATGTATATGATTCTTCATTATCATTCCCAATCCTATCTTGGCTATCCTACATTAGAAGAAAACCATGCACAGTCAAATTCCACTCCACATTATTCATTACCTGAAATGCCAGAATCTTTGTGGACAAATCCAACACCACCCTGTCATCATAGCTCAGAATCTCAGACACATACAGTGGCATGCAAAAGTTTGGGCACCCCTGGTCAAAATTTCCGTTATTGTGAATAGCTAAGTGAGTAAAAGATGACCTGATTTCCAAAAGGCATAAGGTTAAAGATGACACATTTCTTTAATATTTTAAGCAAGATTACTTTTTTAATTCCATCTTTTACAGTTTCAAAATAACGAAAAAGGAAAAGGGCCTGAAGCAAAAATTGGGCACCCTGTATGGTCAGTACTTAATAACACCCACCTTGGCAAGTATACAAACTTTCCTGTGTTCTCACCACAAAATTCAGTATCAGAAGTTTGCAAAGGAACATCTAAACAAGCCCGATGCATTTTGGAAACAAGTCCTGTGGACTGATGAAGTTAAAATAGAACTTTTTGGCCGTAATGAGCAAAGGTATGTTTGGAGAAAAAAGAGTGCAGAATTTCATGAAAAGAACACCTCTCCAACTGTTAAGCATGGGGGTGGATCGATCATGCTTTTTTTTTCCGCAGCCAGTGGCATGGGGAACATTTCACTGGTAGAGGGAAGAATGAATTGAATTAAATACCAGCAAATTCTGGAAGCAAACATCACACCGTCTGTAAAAAAGCTGAAGGTGAAAAGAGGATGGCTTCTACAACAGGATAATGATCCTAAACACACCTCAAAATCTACCTCAAGGGGCATAAGCTGAAGGTTTTGCCATGGCCCTCACAGTCCCCTGACCTAAACATCATCAAAAATCTGTGGATAGACTTCAAAAGAGCAGTGCATGCAAGACGGCCCAAGAATCTCACAGAACTAGAAGCCTTTTGCAAGGAAGAATGGGCGAAAATCCCCCAAACAAGAATTGAAAGACTCTTAGCTGGCTGCAGAAAGCGTTTACAAGCTGTGATACTTGCCAAAGGGGGTGTTACTAAGTACTGACCATGCAGAGTGCCCAAACTTTTGCTCCAGGCCCTTCTCCTTTTTTGTTATTTTGAAACTGTAAAAGATGGAAATAAAAAAAGTAATCTTGCTTAGCTATTCACAGTGACAGAAATTTTGACCAGGGGTGCCCAAACATTTGCACGCCACTGTAGATATCAATATGGCCACACTGAGACACAGTGGGCATACTGTGGCCAGTTTAAAGAACAAACCAGTGAGGGACCATTTTCCTGGAGGAAGGGGAAAACTGAAACTGGACTGCCATCTTCATGGAGTGAGCTTTGCCATCAAGAATGACCTGGTCTGAAATCCATGTGGAATCAGTGAACACTTTCTGGCCCTTTGAGCCACATTAACATGCAATCAACCTACAAAAGTCATCAGTACACATACTCCAATTTTGGAAGCTTCAGAGGAGGCCAGGGAGGACTTCTACTCTGACATTGAAAAAATCCTGGTCCACATCCAAAAGGGAGCAGTTACAATGCTGGCATCTAGATGACAATACAGAAAATTGCCCAAGTATGTTCTGCCTTCAACATGCAGGACAAATGTAATCTGGCCATTTGACATCCAATCTATTCTCAATCATCAGCAAAATTATGGAAGCTGACAACAGTGGTATCAAGCAGCACTTGTCCATTCATAATGCGATCACTGATGTCCCATTTGGATTTTGCCAAGATCACTCAGCTTTAAACCTTTGTCCAGACACAAAACAAAGTGTTGGATTCCAAAACGGAGGTGAGAGTGACTGTCCTTCTCATCAAGACAGCATTTGACCAAGTGTGGCATCAAGAAACCAGGAAATCAATGGGTATCAAGCAGAAAGCAATCCAATGGTGAAGTCATAGCTCACTGAGAGGAAGATGGCTGCAGGTATTAGAGGTCAACCATCACAGAATATGGCTGCAGGAGTTCTTCAGGACAGTGTCCTGCACCCAATCATCTTCAGCTGCGTCATTACTAACCTTCCTTTCATTACAGGGTCAACAGTGGGGATGATTGCTAATGAATACACAATGTTCAATTCCATTCACAACTCATCAGATAAAGAAGCAGTCCATGCTGGCATGGAGCAAAACCTGGACAACCTTTAGGCATGGGCTGATTATTGTCAAGTAACATACATGCCAAAAAGTGTGCCAGGCAATAACTATCTCCAGCAAGAGAATGTCTAACCATCTATCCTTGACTTTCATATTATGATCACCGTGACTTCACTGTCAGCATTCCTGAGGGGGAAATTCAACTGGATCAGCCACAGAACTAATGTGGCTACACAATCACATCAAAGGATGAGTATCATGTGACAATGGTTCACATCCTTACACCCTAAAATTTTTCTGCCATCTACAAAATACAAGGCAGGGTATGATGGAATATGCTCCACTTGCCTGGATGAATACAGCTCCAAAAGCACTCAATAAATTCAATACCATCCAGAACAAAGAAGCCCACATGCCCAGCATCCTATTCACCACCCTAAATATTTGTTTTCTTCAACACCACTGTGCCATGTGCACCATCTACAAATACAATGCAGTTACATGCTTAGACTATTTTGAAAGCATCAGCCAAGTCTGATGACGTCCATCATCAAGGAAGATAAGGGCAGTAGATGCAAGGTGTCACCACCATCTGTGGTTCTTGCCACATTGTCGCCACACATAATCCAGACTTGGATTCTTTCATCACTGCTGAGTCTAAATCCTAAATTTCCCCCACCCAAGAGTACTATGGGATTACCTTCTCCAGAAGGATTGCAACAGATCAAGAAGGTGACTTACTTCTTCTCAGGGGTAATTAGGGAAGGAAAATAAATGTCACTAGTCCCTGCATCCCTGAAAAATGAATAAGAATCTCTTCTGTTACTATCTCCTATGTCCTTATCTTACCTGTCAAAAATACAATCACTAATATATCCAATAAGGACCTGAAAAGAAATCCATTTCTCCCAAATATGGTTGGAATGTGGACTTCACCAACACATAGAGACAACAAATAGAATAATTTCATTTAAAGGGAAACCGATTGAGAGTTAGAAAAGGATAAGTTTGACCAAAAGTCCAAGGCAAGAATGAAGTATTAAAGAGGGGAAAGGCTGCAATGGAGCATTGGAAGGGACAGTGTTTGAATCTGTGAACATGGGGAAAGAAAGATTGCAAAGTATTGCCATAGCAGGAAGGGTAACAGGGCAAATTGCAGGTGATACTTAAAAGTCTACTGATAAAGTAAACTAGGTCAAATAATTGGTTAAAAAGCTGAATTTATAAGCTAAGTTTAGGAAAAACAAAAGGTGAAACATTTGCCATTATAGCACCCATTAACTTCAATTTGACAATCAATTAATTTGCAGCTTGAGTCATGGTGATCACTGTACTGTAAGGCTGTTAATATATGAAATGCCAGCGTCTGACAGAAGTATACAGGAAAACCAGATCCTGATATTAGAATGTAACACTGATTTAATACCTGCATTTCAAAATTGGATATCAATATTCCATCAAATGCCATCCCTTAACCTTTCAAAGCAGAATGTGTTCAGCAGCAGGAAGCCTCCATGCACTCAACTCCCAGAACCTTTTAAATGGATAATTAACTACATGCAGATTAGTTGCTGATTGACTTTTCCCAGATGTTGCTGCTGTTCTGCAAAGGTTTCAAGAATTCTTGTACTGAAGTCTCAAGGGAGTGACATGCAGGAGATAAAGAAGTTGCTCTTGAACTCAAGCTTCTGCCCTAATCAGCTTCACTATGCTTGGGTGCAATAGGGTGCATTGCCCTTGGAGTACACTGTGACTGGGAGAACGAGCAGAGTGCACACAGAACAGGGCAAACTCCTGAAAGAAAGGGATGGAGAGGAGTGATATCCTTTCAGGATATTCAAGCTACAGTTGTCCAAGCTGAAGCTCAGTGAGGAATAGTTTATGAGCATAGACACTTGACTGAGGACTAATATATGCTTCCTGCTTCATCCACAACTCTAAGAGGGACCAATGTGCCTATGAACATTGATTTGTTGGACTCCCTCCAGACTGCAGCCAGAGGTATTTGCAACATCTCGCACTTAGCCATTCAGTTTTGCAAAAAGAAGCTCATTGTCATGCTGTGCTCCAATGCTTTTAAATATTAGTGGCATTCAGAGAATTACACAGTGTTCCATAACTTTGTCACTAACAAAGCCTGGGATTGTGGCATATCAGTCAAAATTGTTTCAACTGTTTTCTGTACACGTCTTCTTTTTCTGCAATCAGCCTCCAAGCCCCTGCTTCCACCAGGCCACCTTACACCCACCACATGATCATATTATACTGCAGAAGGTCCTGCTGAAATATATGTAAGGAACTGAGCCTGCTCCAGTCTACAGATTCTTGCTCGGGGATCCAAGTTAGTTTGTTCTGAATTTTGTTTGGTTGTTAGCATTAAAAACTAGCCAGACTAGAAAAATGTGAAGTTATTCATTTAGTTGAGATTAAAAGAAATATCTAAAGCTGAATGATTTTAAACAGTGAGTGATTGGGAGACTTTGGTATTCTAAAGGCTCTATTGTTCTTGCACACAAAGTGTGTTACGGTAAGTTAACATGAATCAAGCAGACAGCAAAAGCAGTGCTAAGAGTTAGGAACATAAGAATAAAGCAGTCTTATTGTAGTTGCACAGTGCTTTGATGAGATCTCACCTGGCGTACTGTGGCAGATCTGGTCTCTCAAAACTGTGAGAAAAGCTTCACACTTTGTCTTTGAAATCCTTCCCATTATTGTTGCTGCATTTTTATACATGTATTATTATATATTCATAATTTATTATTATATTATAATTCATTATCATACATTTAGTGTTATTGACTGGGTTTCATTTGCTTTAAAGGGAGTCCATGAAAATTCTTGGATGGGGAAATTGTCTCCATCAGGAAAGATTGTGCAGTCTGGGTTTATATCTGCTGTGGGTCCGCTGATAACGTTCTTACATTCAGGGTTCAAGTCCCATGTTTTTGAAGCAACTTCTGCAGCATTTATATTTTGCAAGGTGAAATGATGTCTAATTTTAAAATGGGTGAAGTAATAATAATATATTTACATTTATCTACATTATCACAACATTACAATGTAGAAGGTTCCTTATTAATTACTGCAGCTAGTGTGTTGATATCTCCATTGGATGCTGCCCAAGTTTTATCTCTTCAGCAGACTCACTTCATTAAAAAAATCAAAACTTAATGCATGTTTCAGAGAAAATCTATTGCATTAGGTGGGAACAGACCAGGAACAAGTACAAAAAAGCCAAAGATAGATTTAGACTCGAGCTGTTGAGTAATTAAAAGGATTATCAGTGATTAATAACACAATTTAAAACAAAATTAATCACACATTAATCACAGTTTTAATTAAATTGTTTAACAATGGAAACCACTTTGCTCTTAATTGTCCAATGGAAAGCACTTCACCTTTTATTTAAATAGACCAATAAAAATCATTTTGGCTTTTTCAATGTCCAATGAAGAAATCACAAGAGATTTGTAGAGATCTTCCTTTTTAAAAAATAAACTCAATTTTATTTCCTTGCTAAATCACACAGATCAGTGAGGTTCCAGACAAATTGATGGCTGATTGCAATAGAAGGAGTCCATGGTTGTAGAGGCTCTGGCCATAATCTTTCAGTTCTCTCTGGATACACGGATGGTGTTGGAAGACTATTACATCTTTATTCAAAATGAGGATAAGTACAGTTCTGATGAAGGGTCCTGGATCTGAAGCATTAACTCTTTCTCTTTCTGTGGATGTTGCTTGACTTGCTGAGTGTTTCCAGCATTTTCTGTTCCCCAGACTTCACTGGTGGGGAAGCTTTAGAAAAATAATTATCAGTGACAATATTCACAGTGGCCTAGAGAAATCTGAGTGTCAATACCAATTTGTTAATGCATGTTCTATTTATCTAACCCAATTGAGTTTTTGATGAGGCAACAAAGAAGATTGAAGGTAATAGAGTAGGTGTAGACATTTTCAGAAGACATTTGATGAAGTCCCACATAAGTGATTAGTTAGAACATGGAAACTCATGGAATTAGAGGGCTAATAACAACATGATACAAAATTAGCTTGAGGGAAGCAGTAGAGATTTGTGGTAGGTGGATGGATTTTGTGCTGGAGAATGGTGGACAGCAATGTTCCTCAAGGAAACTTTGAATATTTAAAAGGCATTTGGACAAGCATGTGGATAGGAAATGGATAGTAGGGTATGGGCCTAACTTGGGCAAATGGGATTAATGTAGATAAACATCATGGGTGGTATAGACAAGGTGGGCTAAGGGTCCATTTCTGTGCTGTACTGCACTAGGATTCTATAAAAAGTGGTAGGGCCACTTTTTTTTGTTGGTTGCATATCAATGACTTGAATATAGATGTGCAGAGTAAAACTCCAAATTTGGTGAAAGACACAAAGCTTGAGAGGACAATGGTGGACTTTGCAAGGATGTAAAATGGCTGGTGGAATGAGCAGACGTGGCAGCTCAAATTTAATACAAGAGCAAAATGATACATTTTGGCAGGAAGAACTAGAAAAAAGAATATAGATTAAATGGCTTTGTTCTAAAAGATTATGGAACAGAGAGAATTGTATCTACACATATAGAATCTTTTGTAGGTTAAATGGCAAGTTGAGAAAGCAGAGTCTAAATCCTTCTAAGTTAGAAAGCCTTCTAAACAGTGAGTACAGGCCCAGAGTCATTAAATGTTCCTCATTCATTAACCCTTTCATCCCTGGTGGGATCATTCTCATAAATATCCTCTGGGCCTTCTCCAATGCCAGCACATCCTTCCTTGGATATGGGGCCCAAAATCACTCACAATGCTCCAAATGTGGTCTGGCCAATGTCTTATAAAACCTTAGCATTACATCCTTGCTTTTATATTCTAGTCCTCTCAAAATGAATCTTAACATTGCATTTGCCTTCCTTTCTATTGACTCAACCTGCAAGTTAACCTTTAGGGAATCCTGCACTAGGACTCCCAAGTCCCTTTGCACCTCCAATTTCTGAATTCACTCCCTGTTTAGAAAATAGTCTATGCCCTTTTTCCTTCTACCAAAGTACATGACCATATACTTCCCCACGCTGTATTCCACCTGCCACTTCTTTGCCCATTCTCCCAACCTGTCCAAGTCCTTCTGCAGACACCCTGCTTCCTCACCACTACCTGCCCCTCCACCTATCTTTTCATCATCTGAAAACTTGGCCACAATGCCATCAATTCCATCATCCAGGTCATTAACATATAACGTGAAAGGTAGCGGACCCAACACCGACCCCTGCAGAACACCACTAGTCACCGGCAGCCAACTAGAAAAGACCCCTTTTATTCCCATTCTTTGTCTTCTGCCAGTCAGCTAATCTTCTATCCACGTTAGTACCTTTCCTGTAATACCATGGGCTCCTATCTTGTTTAGCAGCCTCGTGTGCGGCACCTTGTCAAAGGTCTTCTGAAAATCCAAGTAAGCAACATCCACTGACTCTTCCTTGTCTTGTTGTGTGTTACTTCCTCAAAGAATTCCAACATATTTGTCAGCCAAGATCTCCCCTTAAGGAAACCATGCTGACTTTGACCTATTTTATCATGTGCTTCCAGGTACCCCGAAACCTCATCCTTAATAATGGACTCTAAAATCTTACCAACCACTGAAGCCAAGCTAACTGGCCTATAATTTCCTGTCTTTTGCCTCCCTCTCTTCTGAAAGTGTGGAGTGACATTTGCGATATTCCAATCCTCTGGAACCATTCTTGACTCTACTAATTCTTGAAAGTTCACTATTAATGCCTTCACAATCTCTTCAGTTACCTCTTTCAGAACTCTGAGGTGTAGTCCACCCAGTCCAGGTGACTTGTCCACCTTCAGAACTGGTATTGTGACCATTTCTGGGGTCATCGCACTTTAGGAGATGGTGCAGTAAAAATTTATGGGAATAGTTCCAAGGTGAAGGATTTCAGCTACCACAATAAGCAAGAGAATCTTGTGTATTCTCCTTGAAACTTTACAGGCTGGGAGTGACTTCTGTTGATGTGTACACAATTATGCCAGGTTTAGATAGGCAGAGACAGAAACTGTTCCCATTAACAGCATGATCTGGAAGACAGAGATTTTAAATTGCTTGAAAACAGATCCAAAGGTGAGGAGAGAAAAACTTTTCTACACAGCTGAAGGTTATGATTTGGAATTCTCTGTCAGTATAGTGAATACAGGTTCAGCTGTGGCTTTTAAAAGGAAACTTTGTTAAATATTGGAAAGTAAAACATTGACAAGTCAAACTTGGTGATGAAAGCAAGAGAATGGGACTGGTTACACAGGTCTTCAGAGCTATCGCAGACCAGACCACTGGAGAGAAAAGGTTCATGTTCAGCTAGGTAAAACTTTGGTTAGGCTGTATTCATAGTATTATGTGTAGCTCAGTCACTGCATTACAAGAAGGATGTGGCAGCTTTGGAGAGGGTGCAGAAGAGGTTCACCAGGATGTTGCCTGGATTAGAGAGTATTAGCTATAAGGAGAGGTTAGAGAGACTTGGATTGTTTTTACAGGAGTGTTGGAGGCTGAGATATGACCTGGTAGAAGTACATAAAATTATGAGAGCCATAGATAGGGTAGATAGTCAGTCTTTTTCCCAGGGTGGAAATGTCAAGTACAAGAGGACATAGCTTTAAGGTGAGAGGGGGAACTTTTTTGAAGGAGACATGAGGCAAGTTTTTTTATTGCACAGAGTGGTAAGTGCCTGGAACGTGCTGCCATGGGAGGTGGTGGAGGCAGATACAATACAAATGTTTAAGAGGCATTTAGACAGGCAAATGAACAGGCAGGGGATGGAGGGTTATGGACCATGTGCAGGCAGATGGGATTAGTTTAGCTTGGCACAAATATCATGGGCCAAAGAGCCTGTTCCTGCACTACTGTTCTATGATTTGCTCAGACTCCATGAAGCATCTCCACTGACTCTTGGGAATCTCTGCCCCGTGACTGTTCAAGGGCAGTCAGGATGGTTTTAAGACCATCCATCGAGTGCACACAGAATCCCTGCAAAAGTGGCAGAAGGAGCACACCACCTTATAGACTACCCACCCACCCTATCAGACTCCTCTTGCCCTATCTGTGGAAGAGACTCCAGTTCCTACATTGGCCTCATTATGTACCTCAAAACCAGTAAAACTGAAGTAAGTCAGCCTTGATCCTGAGGGAATGCCAAAAAAGGAGATGGTCCAGTTGGCCTGCTGTGCTGTAATAAGTCTTTGATTCCAGAGATTTGCGCATAAAAGTGAGGGCTGATATTCTTATACAATAAATCGGAGTGTATGTGCTGCTGGAGATGCTGCCTTGTGGATGAGATATTAAATCAAAGCCCTGCCTGCCCTTTTGTATAGATGTGAAAAATCTCAACAATTTTAAAGAGGTGCAGTTAAGGTTTGACTGGTGTCCTGAACAACATTGTTCTATAATCAATATTACCAAATAAATTGATCACTAAAATTGTTTATGTTGATTGCCCTGTGTAAAATTGGCTTTGATGCTTAACAATATTGTCACAGTAGGTCTATTTCAGAGGTTATTGGCTGTAAAGGGCTTGTAGATAGATTATGTATTTTATATATAAGCCTTCCAAAGAATGGTTTTGATTCTGGATTAAATCAACTTTCATTCTTCTAAATTCCAGGATATATGTGCATGTATATATTCTAGAATTTAGAAGAATAAAAGGAGACTTAATCAAAATACAAAACCATTCTTTGGAGGCTTGGTTATGGCTGAGGAATCTTGAACTAAGTCACAATCTCAAAATAAGTGGTTGGTCATTTATAGCCAAGACAGAAGGAAATTTCTTCACTTAATCAGGAACCTTTGGAATTCTCCAATCCAGGAAAGCTGTGGATGCTTGAATATATTGAACTCATGGAAAGATGGAATTGAAGTTGAGGTCAGCTCTGATCCTACTGCACAGTGGAGCAGGTTCCAAGGGTATGAATGCAGCAGGCAGTGTTGCTGGCATGCAGCTCCTGTGACCTGTGTTTGATCCTGATCTTGGGTGCAGTGTGAATGGAGTTTGCACATTTGCCCTGTGACTAGGCGGGTTTTTCCTGAATGCTCTGGGACCCTCCCAAGGATATGCTGGCTGCTAGTTTAGCTGGCTCTTTAAATTACCCCAAGTTTGGTAGGAGAATTGGGATGGAGTTCTTCAGTGTGTAAAAGTGAATAGGTTACAGAGAAATAAACGAGGAATGGGATTGGTGGGATTATTCTGAGAAACTGCATAGACATGATAGGCTGACTAGCTTTCTATGTCATAAGAAAATATATATTAAAATAATAGACTGTCATCCATGAAAAGTGGGTGGAACCATGGGGATTAAGGACAGGAGTAAACAGCTCATTTGTACAATACTTAGATACTCAAACTTAGCAATTATTTATCAATCAGGTTAGAAACTGGCTCTGTAGAGGAGAAGATAGTCAAGCTAGTGGTATTCGAGGGTAGGTTTAGCTGCTAATAGCACTGCAGGGACTGGGAGAATAAATCTATTGAGTTGAGGAGGCCTAATCATAACAATATAATCAGAGTGGGATGAGTAAAGGATGCTCAATTCATCAAAATTAAAGCTGTAGTATGCGAGCCATCTTATCACCCTGTTGCATTTTGAATGACTGTAATACTTTTAGTTCCATTCTTAACACTTGAAAATTGATTCTTCTTGATTTGTATTTTTGGCCTCACTATTATTTGAAGTAATTGGACTCAATTTAATATGATATGAATTGGAGATCTTAAATACCTTCTTTCTGGACTCTGATTCTTACCTCAACTCATTGTGAAGGATCTGTAGCCAATATTTGAACCTTTGTTTCCATTTCGCAGATGTTATTGCATCTGTGGTATATTTCTAGATCCATTGGCTTCCTGCAAATAGGTTCCACCACCATATCTGCAGATCAGCTTGGCAAAGGAAGCCTCTTCAATGGACCTGAGCTATTAGGTAGAATACACAACAGGCAGACTTCTTCATGACTATCTTGGAAAACAACACTTCTCCTTTGAGAAGCAAACAGTGGTGCCAACTGGTAAGATGCTCTGCAACTAAACTCCAGACTCGTGCTTCCACCGGAGGTTTTCTTTCCCACAAATGTTACCAATTAATTCTTGGTCCTTTCTCCCTTAAGCCTTAGCAATAATCGTTAATAGATTGAAATACTTTGAAACCTCCCACAGATTTTACCAATGGTTGTTTTCCTATTATGAAACTCCCCTTTAATTGTTTCCATTTTATTTTTCAATTATACTTCCTCAATTAGCATTCAAATTTAATTTGCCATATGTTTCTTTATTTGCATAGCAATCTAAATATGTTGCATGACTATTCACCCCATATTTGTGAAACTGAAAACCTTAAAGCTGCAATTAGTTTCAGGATTATTCAAAATGTGTCCAATTTAACTTGCAGAATCAGAAGAAAAGCATAAAAATGGTATCAATAGCCTTGGTGGCGGGGTCCTTCCATTTGTCTCCCTGGTTCAAGTGGTAGACCTTTATAATATAGAAATTTGGGCTCCCCAGCATATGTAGGATATTGGCCACCATTTTAGGAGCACATTTCTGACCAAAATATTCAGCATGCTTGATGTACTACAGAATTGAAATACACATGGGAATGGGTCTTTCGCCAATCGAGTCCATGCTGACTATCAAGCACCCATTTTTACACGAATCCTACCCTAACAATCAAGTCTCGTTTGTTTATAGTATTAGCAAAAGAGAATTATTATCTCCATTTTTACTTTGATTATATCTTTTAAGCTGCTTCGGCAATTTCTTGCATGCTTCTCAGAATTACCACCCTTTCTTTTGCCTTGTAGGATTAACACTTAATTCTCACTTTAATGGACTTGCACATCCTGAGAGACTGGGTTAAATTCTCATTTATATATGTTGGCTTTTGGATTTATTGTAATTTGACCACTCTGACTGAAAATAACTCACAAAGGAACTGAAAGTAACTCACAAAGGAACTGTCAGATTGATAGCATGCATCTTCATTATTTTGTTTCTCAATAAGGTGAAGGGAAAATTATATTAATCCTTGTAAATTAATGTAAAAAGAATTAAGCAAGAAATGAACATTAGAGTGAAATTTCTCTTGGGTGCTGATCTGAAATGTATGATGGTGGATGAGCAGCTTCACCCCTATCTGATTTTAAATCAAAAGAAAATTCAGCCAGATCAGAAGTAGGCTGATGGTTCACTATTCTCCATTTCGTATTATGAACCAAGACCAGATTTATTCCCCATCTATTTTACTGATTCTGTTCACTCTATAAGTTGACTTATATCTGTACTATTGTGCACTTTGGCTGATTTGTTTCATTTCCTATGAAGGCTGAATAATCCATAAAACTTTGAAAACTGAATCCACGTGAAATTTCTCCTAAATCTTTTATGGTCATTTGCCAAAACTCAGATGAAAATCTAATATTATAAATGTCCATTTTTGGTAGTTAATGTGATTTTGACAGTCTTTTCCCCTCCCATTCACAGTCAATTGATGAAGAAATATCTGCCATTTTATCCCAAAATGTAAGTCAGGGTTTTGAAAATAGATACATTTTAAATTCCAATATGTGTTCCTGGACAATGTGTTTGAGAATTAGTCTGCTGTTGAGTCAAATCTGTAATCCTAGCTGGAACAATTCGACAGGATTTATATACAATATCCACAAGACCCTGATACTTGGGGGCACACAGAAGAATGCCAGCTGTGTTCTGAGTTGATCTGATCTGCATCAGTGACTTCACAATTTAATTAAGCCATCAAGGTTTTGTGCATTATTGTGGATTTGCACAGCTTTAAACTCACTCTGATAGAGAGAACCAAAAGATGCTGATGCTTCAAAATGTGTACAAGAAGAGTACTTCCATTCATAGTTTTTTTTAAATAACCTGGATGCTTCGATCAATTAAATGCTTTTGAAATGTCATCCCTCTTCTAAAGTAGGCACCCTTGGCAGTGAATTTGAGCACAGCAAAGTTGAACTATCATGAGTCATTACAGTGACTAGACAATCTGTTTCACTAATGTTGGCCAGAACACCTGAAGTCACCCATTCCTTTTCAAATAGTTGCCGTAGAATTTTATACCCTTCTGAGAGGACAGATGGAGCCTTTATTTATCATTGCATCTCAAACAATGCAATTTTCCCCCATTACCATAACAGAACACAATCTGGGTTAAATGCACCTGGAGTAAGGCTTAATATATTAAACTCTTGCATCCATTGTTTGCTAATTCCAAACATTGCCCAAGTCCCCCATTCAGGTGGACTAAATGTGACACATGTTGTTGCAGCTGTCTCAATTGGTTGAAAATTCTGTACTCTTAAAACTCTGACAAATTATAATCCTAAAGAAATATAAAATGGAATGGAGAATTCAGCATCAAATTGGGTAAAAAGATAAAAGATACTAGGATAGAAAGCATGGATTAATAACAGAGGCACAGAAATAAAATGTTTATTTTTATTTTATTTGTCTAACTCTTAAAGAAAAATCTACTACAACAATTGAAACCTTAATGAATGAGACTCTAGAGTTGTTCATTTTCAATGCCAGATACTGAGAGTAATTAACCGTTCATGTCATAAAAAGAATATTTAGACCGAAAAAGATGTGACTTAGCTCTCAGTAGTCAAATTATCTCTTAACTAACATGCAAGGATCTATGTTGTTCAGTGAGTCTGAACATGGAACCAAAATGTGTGATCCCATGTTTTTCATGAAGAGCACAACAACTCAGCTAAGATTTCTGTTTTAGTTAGCCTCACCTGAAGTTGGTGTAACATTTGCACTAAAGCAAGGATGATTGCTATAAATCTTGCTGTTATTTTAATAGGAATTTTTGCTTCAATGTTGGGCTTCTAATTCAGTGAATGCAGTGAGTCCCATTTAATGCAAATGAAATTCTGCACTTGGAAATCCTACTGTGTTAAATCCTTATATTTTATGTTGCACTCCAGAAGGATATTGCTTTACATTTATATTACACAACATAAAGCAATAAGGTGAAAAGAACAATTTATAGAGCTGATAAGTTCAAGAAAGACTTCACCGTTATCCAAGTCTTCAAAAAGGTTTAAACAGTGGCTTTTAGTGGTGCTAAGTACTGCTGTAGGGATACTTGCTTTCGTTATAAAATAAAATCTCATCGTGATCAAATGGGCGGTGCGCCTATCTGATTTTTAGACAAATAACTCCTTTTCATAAGGCGCGCATAAATATATTTATTCTGTAATAGTTGAGGGAATGGTTTTGTTTATTGAGAACATAATATTTATTTATAATATCCATTTGAAACATTCACTACTTCTTTTTTAAGTAGAACTCAATTTAAAAATAAGCACACTTTTTTCAGGTATGAACCACACCTGTGTCCTGATCCCCAATATCCCCTTTTACTTCAGCATAGGAAAAGCCATAGATTTGTCACAATACTCCTGGATCTCCTTTGACAATGCTCACTGCAAGATGTTTATTGACAGCAGCACATTGTACCCTTGTATCACTCAATAACCTTGGAAACTCATGGGCATTTGATCCCATCAAATCATTTCCAGTCAGGACCTTCTATCTTTGACATCAGCAAGCTTTCTAGGATCAGCAAAGCTTCCCTAATTTGCATCCCAATTGCAGACATTGTGCATCTCCAGTGCACATGTTGACCTGCTTCCAGAGACTGGCTTATGCAGAAAGCCTTGGCTATTCTGTGGGCCTATCAGAATGCCCTACTCCAGAATGAGAACAGAAATGCATATCATCATTCTTTGTAAGTGTTGGCTAAATTTTAATTATTATGTAGCAATTTGTCCCTTTGGGGCCTAGATCATTTTACAAAACTGCTTTCTGGTACCTTGAAATATCTGGTGCTATTGCACTAAAATGGATCCCTCTTTGGCTTGGAGATATTCAAATCCAGAAATTCAGGTTTCTGTTCTGTTGCTGTCTCCACCTGCCACAACGTCCTATGAGAATATCATGTCATTGAATTTCACATATGTGGATCACAACTATATTTTCCAACATTTTGGCCAAGGTTGTGGCAAAAATGAGCTAGATGAACTGAAGAATTTGATCCTGAATAAATTAATTGAACTGCTGGGATGCAATGATAGTGTGTTAAGACCACAAAGTATAATCACTTTCAAGAGAGCACAGCCTGAGACCAAACAGAGTTCAATAACTCAGTGATGAGAGAAGCTTGCAGATTCAAAGGTGTTTGTAACTGTTTGACAGGATCCCATAGGAAAACAGCATTAAACAGCCTTTCCATTTCACTTTGTATCATTGACATGCACCACCAAGAAATTCATCCCTTGCAGATGCCCAATCTATTCCGAAGCCAAAATGCTTTTCTGAAGTTTATGACCAATTTGCAATGGATTTCTAGGGGTGCATGTATGTCACTTAACACTATCAGGTGGGTTCTCTTACTTACCTCCTCTCCTTGGAGACCCCTCCTCCTCCTCCTCCTCCTCCTCCTCCTCCTCAATGGTACAATCTCACCCTCAATTCCCTGACTGGCCTGAACCTCTCATTGCCCATCCACTCTGGTCCACAATCCCCAGTCAATCCACACCCCTCCTCAATCATCCCCCACATCTGATCCCACCTCCCCAATCTGACACTTCACCTCCAACTAACACCCAACTTAACCCTCAACCCTAACTGAACCCCAATCATGAGCCTTTTCTTGTCACATTCCCTCTTGAATGTGGCCTCAGTACAGAATTACTTTGAGTTGGTTGCAATGGTATAGCTTGTAAAGGGATTTGTGTAAGGACATTCAGTAATGCTCTAAGCCATGGACCTCTGGCACAGCTGAACCTTGTTGTAGCCATCCCATGACCAAAATAATTTTTGAAACATTGAGCATCAACTCTCTGGAGCTCCTCCCTGGCACCACTGAATTTCTAGACCAGGTGCAACATGTCCAAATTTTATGATAATACTAAGGTAATGGAAAAGTAAGTTCTGAGAAGGATCGGGGAGATTATTCAGGGATGTGGACCAGTCAGGTGAGTAGGCAAAAAGATGGAAAATTGTGAGAAAATAGGTTGTTCATTTTAATATGCAAAGAAAAAGAATACTTTATAAATGAATGGAAGCTAACACTTGAATCACAAAAGGATATTGGTCTGCTGATTCGTGACATGCGTAAATAAAAGATTTTGTTTTATTTGCGTGGTCTGGTGTCACTGGCAAGGCCAATACTTATTCCCCATAACTAATAGCCCTTGAGAAAGTTGTGGTAAACTTCTCTTGTGGTCTTTCTAGTGAAGATGGTACTGGGAAGAGAGTTTTACTATTTAAACCCAGCAATGCTGAAGGACTGGTGGTGTATTACTATGCTGGGATGTTGTGTGACATGAAGGGGAACCGACATAAGCTGATGTTACCATGCACCTGGCCTTTGCCCTCCTTTGTGGTAAAGTTTGTGGGTTTGAGAGGCACAGAAAGTAATTAATATATTGTTCTTTATTGCAAAAGGATTCAAATGAAAATGTTACAATGGTACCAAATTTTGAGACCTTGGGCTGGATTGTCCTTGGTTATAGGTGATGGTTCCCAAAGAGAACCACTGCCCATCTACACTCCGCTATTCAGTGCATCTTCAACTTTCATGTACACACAGTGCAACAGGAAAGTATGGAAAGTGCTGGAGGAAATCAGATGCCTGTGCATTCGATCTCTCCCTCTGCCTCTAGCCTTGCCGTTTGAATGAGGTTACTGAGTTGGATGGAAAAGGCAAGTGGAAGTATGTTTGTCTCTTTTTCTATTTAGCTTGTTTAATATTAAAGTTTTGAATTAATTTACCTTGGTTAAATCTGTTTTTAAATAAATGTATTTTTTATACTTTAATCGAATCTACTTCTAATGTTTTTAAATGTCTCTAATTCGGAAAAGACCTTTTGAGAGCTCAAGTTGTCAAAAGGGCATCAGTTCAGTCCAGATGCCCCCAGCACATGCTCAGTAATGCAAAAAGACACATTTCACTGTGTGATTTGATGTTCATGTGATTAATAAATAAATATCTTATCTTATTCTGTTGTCTTGGATCCAGTAACCCTTTGTGGACCATTCCACTTCATTGGCCCATCCTGGCAATGAATCCTCAAATGTAATTAGACCTGTAGAGCTGCAAAGGATTATTGTGTCCACAGGAGGAGAATATGAAACATTGGCTAGCCCAGTGTCTGAAGCATTGTGAACACTTTTGGTCTCCAGAGATAAGGATACATTTTACCTTTGAGTAGGTGTAGTGCAGATTCTTTTGATACGTCTCTGGGATAAGGGTGTTTTATGAGGAAACGCTTGAGTAAAATCAACCTTTTGTTTCTGGAGTTTGGGACTATCTCATTGAAACATAAAATTCAGAGAGGGACTGATAAGATCAGCACTGAGGTTCTTTCCACTAACTGAAGAATCTAGAACAGGAAACATATTCTCAGCGTAAGTCTCAATTGATTTACAATTGAGATTAAGAGAAAATTCTTTTTCCCAAAGGGTTTCAAATCTTTGCAGTTCTTGGATGATCATTTGACATGTATATTCAAGACTGAGATTGACAGGTATTTATACAGTAAGGGAACCAAGAGATATGAAGATCAAGGGGGAAAGTGGACGAGAGGCACAGGGTTGTATTGAATGGTGCAGCATCTCTGCTTCTTTTTCTAGGTTCTTAAGAATATGATTCATCACCATCTCACAGGCAAATGGGGCTTGACAATGTCTGCTGGTATTACTGGCAACACCCATATCTCAAGAATTATGTTTTAAAACCATGTGTTAGAAATTCAGATTGATAGGTCAGCTGGTCTTAATTCAGACAAAAATTTGTCACAGAAGTCCTGGTTATATTGTACAAAAATAGACATTCAGGTAAGCTGATTATTTGTTACATCTTTTCGTTGAAAGAGTAGATCTCCCACAACAATGTTCATCATCTGGAGGACAGAAACAAAAACAGCGCATATGGATTCAGTATTTTCTGGTATCAGATGCCAATATAATTTCATTGAAAATGTGGAGCAAAACTGGCTATCTGATTATTCCACCGTAATTTTTTGGTTAAAAATTTTTATTCTGTTTTCTTCACACAATAACAATAGATTGTCATTACAGGTTCTCTCCAGCTTCTGAATGCCCGAATTAAGTACAGCCCTTGCATACAAATGAGCATTTGGGGGATGAATGGGATGGATTTTCTGGCTGCTGCAGGATTGCAGGCATCTTCTGCCACGTGGGAACTCTGTTCGTGCCGCATTTCCAACTTGTGAACTGTTCAGGTTACAAACAGTTCACAGAAACGGAACCCTGTTGTAACCTGGGGAGGACCTGTATGTAGCTTGTACATTTCACAATGCTGCCCAGAGGCATAGCTGAGGAAACTTGGATGCTAAGCTAGTAAAGAATTGACCAGATGATTGGTCAGAGCAGTGAGTTGAGCGGGTGATTATAAAGGAGAGGGAGCTGGAGAGGCTTAACAAGGCGATTCAACAGCAGAGGTCAAAGGCAGCTACAGATGGGTGAGAAAAGGTGAATAGACACAAGGTCAGGGTTAATGTAACAGAAGAACTGATTTTAAAATTCATTGATGGTAGAAAATTAACAATAGCAGATTTGCTATTCATTAAGCACACAACCCAACATTGCTTTGAAATCTGAATCTTACTGTCAGTAGCAGATGGCTCTGGGAGCTGCCAATATTCAGCCATTCAGAAGGAAGTAAATCAACCCAGGATATAAGAGGACCCACAAATCTGTGACTTGCTGAGTGACAAATGCTTCTGCATTCATCACTATGCTCTGTTGCTGGGCTCCATGTGGTATCCAGTAGTGGACCCCAGTCTTGCTGAGGCTTTTCCCTATTCCAGAAAACCTCATCCATTTCAGTAGAGATTCCTAGCCTGTGAAGTGGGGGAAGATAAGTAATTTTTAAAACCATTTTACTTTATTTAATGCTTTCCAAGCATTCTAAGTTTTAATTTTTTTTGGTTATGACTCACATATATCAAACATTGAAACATCAGTGAGAATTGCAAATTTAAAGTGAAATATATGACAGACTGTTTGAGAAACAAAAAGTACTCGGGTGCATGGACTGGCAACAAAAAGATTTATGAGGATGTTGTCAGGACTCAAGGGACTGGGTTATAGAGAGAGGTTGAGCAGGCTTGGACATTATTCACTGGAGCGCAGGAGAATGAGGGCGATTTTATAAATGTGTATAAAATCATGAGGGACGTAGATAGGGTCAATGTGCACAGTCTTTTTCCCAGGGTTGGGGAATCGAGAACTAGAGGGGAAAGGCTTTAGGTGAGAGGGGAGAGATTTAATAGGAACCTGAAGGGCAAATTTTTCACACAGAGGGTGGAGTGCCAATGGAAAGAGCTGCCAGAGGAAATGAGGACATGAGACCACAGATGCTGGAATCTGGAGCAACACACAAAGTGCCCTCTAGCAGTTTGTGTGTTGTGCCAGAGGAAATGGTTGAGGCAAGGTACATGAGCAACATTGAAAAGGCACTTGGACAGGTATATGGATAGGAAAGGTTTAGAGGGATATGAGCCAAAGTCGGGCAAATGGGACGAGCTTAGATGGGTATCTTGGTCAGCATGGACCGGTTGGGCTGAAGAACCTGTTTCCCTGCTGTACGACTCTGTAGCAGCTTCCGTTCCTCATTTAATTTTCACCTCAAGCACTTAAACACATAGAAGTGGAGACAGAAGCAGAAAAGTGTATGTTTAGATTTCCAAATTTTCTTACTAGCATAGTTACTTTGAAAATATTACAAATTATTTGTCAAATTTTGAAAAGCAAATGTAAAGCAAAATCCATTTTCTACACATTGTTTATAATGGTTATAAGCATGCTCTTGTTGAAATATGCACTACGTTTATGCCGATAGTGCTTTTAAAGTGTAAAAGAAAAGCAAAGTCCTCGAATGTGTCTGGGAAACAGAAACTTTGCAAGACAAGGAGAGAGTAAATGTGAAGGAAAGTTGGGGTGTAAAAGGAGCTGGATTTAGAGGATTTGTGTTTCTGCAATGGAAAGAGGGCTGGAGGACATTTCAGAGAGAATTTGGAATGAGGCCAGTGAAAGGATTTAAGTAAATAAATAAAGACAAGGAATTTCATTTAAAAGCATTGAAAGATGGTGAACCATACAGGTTAACAAGCACAGGGGTGATGGGTAAACAAGATGCATTGCAGGATTAAAAAGAAGCCTGAGCTATGTTGCAGCCATGTATCATAAATTAAATGATTAAACAAATGTCACCTTTTTATGTTCACAGGTTCACAATGTACAGGCCACCAAGTCATGGATGCCAGAGCACTTCAAATGGGCTCCACAGGAACGCTACTTGGAATATGCCAGCCATAAAGAAACAAAACTAAAAGCCTGAAGAAAGACTTCATAGAATTTTTTTGGGGGGGGGAAACGAAGACTAGTGTTTACATTGAGTTTTTCAAAATCTTGGGTCATTCCAAAATATAACAACTGGAGTAATTTTGAAGAGTAATCATTGCTGTAAAGTCTTGAAATTTCATGCTACAATATTTGAAGTGAGATTGGAACAATAACTTTAACCCAGAGGCAAGAGGTGTGGTTGACACTTAAGAGGAGTCAGGATAGCTCTCAACAGCAACTATTGCAAACTTTGTTGATTAAAGTTGTTTGTTTTGTCCCAGACTGGTGAAAGGATCCAATTTAGACAACTTGGGAGTTATGATTTATAGCCTAGGCATAACTTCTGGAGATGATGGAATAATTTTGCTTCCATTATCCACAATTCAACAGGGAAGCAGTAACTGATTTGTGCTGTACTCTGGTGCCTGATGTCCAGGTGATATCCACCTCAAGTTGGACCCACCTGTTCAATTGTTCTTTGTCACAAGATCTTTTCGAGCTACCATCGTGACATTTGTTCAAAACACCTGTGTCCCCATAATATTAGGTTTTCTCTTGCTCATTCTGAGCACTTGGCCAATATCCCTTTAAGTGTGTTTTACACAGGTGCTTTATACTTCTGAGGCAAACAAAAGTACTCAAGTTAGATTGGATCCTGGTGCAAGTGCAACTTTATACAGACACACAACCACACACACACACACACACACACACACACACACACACACACACACACACCACACACACACACACACCACACACACACACACCGAGAGTGCCAATCACTATTTGCCATGCTTGGGACTGGGAGTCCATCATAGGTGCCTGTGACTCATGGTGTCCTGCCTCGGGTGTGCTGACACAGTCCTCCGCTCTCTTGGTTGGATCCCTCCAAAGTTCGCCTTTGCTGGCTGTGCTCTTCACCAGCTGCTGTCGAGGTTCTTCACTGCTGACCACCAGGGTGCAGTTATCACCTGCTCTGATTTGTGGATGGGGTTAGTTATACCCCTGTTGTGGCCTTCCAGAAACTTCTCTCAGCTTGACCAATTGGATGGCAAGGTGGGAGGGCCACTGCTAGTCACTTCAAAGGATAATAAATTTTGGGGGAAGCTTTGAATGCAACCCTCCAAATAAAGTAGATGCAGGAAACCTAGACTCCACTGAGTCTGTTTCTCTATTGTTTCTCTTTTCCTGGACCAACACTTCTAGTTATCGTACAGCTAATTATATAGTACAGTACAGGAACAGGTCCTTCAGTTCACAATATCCGCACCGAACAAGATGCCGTATTAAACTAAATCTCTTCTATGTGTACCTGATCCATATCCCTCCATTTCTGGTCACCTAACTATAGGAAGGATATCAGTAATATTGAAAGAATGCAGAGAAGATTTACTAGAATGTTGTCGGGTCTTCAGGAGTTGAGTTACAGGGAAAGATTGAACAGGTTAGGACTTTATTCCTTGGAGCGTAGAAGAATGAGGGGAGATTTGATAGAGGTTTACAAAATTATGAGGGATATAGACAGAGTTAATGCGAGCAGGCTCTTTCCACCTAGATTAGGAGAGATAAATACGAGAGGACGTGGCTTTAGAGTGAAAGGGGAAAGGTTTAGGGGGAACATTAGGGGGAACTTCTTCACTCAGAGTGGTGGGAGTGTTGAACGGGCTGCCATCCAATGTCGTAAATGCAGGCTCACTCTTAAGCTTTAAGAACAAATTGGATAGATACATGGATGGGAGAGGTCTGGAGGCTTATGGACTGGGTGCAGGTAAATGGGACTAGTGGAATAAAGTTTTGGCACAGACTAGAAGGGCCGAATGGCCTGGTTTCTGTGCTGTAGTGTTCTATGATTCTTGCACATTCATGTGTCCATCATACAGCCTTTTAAATGCCACTAATGCATCTGCTTCCACCACTACCCCGGAAGCCCAATCCAGGCACCCACCACCCTCTGTGTACAGGAAAACTTGCCCCGCATGTTTAATCTCCTTTAAACTTTTCTCCCTCTCACCTTAAATGCATGTCCTCTAGTATCTGACATTTCTACCCTCGGAAAAAAGATTCTGACTGTCTATGCTATCGATGCCTCTGATAATTTTATAAACTTCTATCAGGTCTTCCCTCAGCCTCTGATACTCCAGAGAAAACAACCCAAGTTTGTCCAATCTCTTCTTGTAGCTCATACCCTTGAATCCAGGCAGCATTCTGGTAAACCTCTTCTGCACCCTTTGCAAAGCACATCCTTCTTGTCATGGGGTGACCTTATGTCAAATATTCAATCTCTAACCAATGGACCTGCATGTGGTCAGTAACACCTATTCTTGCCCTTGTATCACTAACTTGTGAGCTCAGACTGAATGTCTGGCCCAGCTAGTTTTGTGGATTTGGATTTTCCATTTGACAGCCAGGACTTGAGGGATGAAGTTACAGGTGTATGAAATCATGAGGGGGCATAGATAGGGTGAATGTATTCAGTCTTTTTCTCGGAGTTGGGGTATCAAGAACTAGAGGGCACAGGTTTAAGGTGAAAAGCGAAAGATTTAAGAGGAACTTTTGAGGGGCAACTTTTTTACACAAAGGGTGGTATCTATGTGGAATCAGCTGCCAGAGGATGTGGTTGAGGCAGGTACAATAATAACATAACAGATAGTTGGACAGATACATGGATTGGAAAGGTTTAAAAGGTTATGGGCCAAACACTGGCAAATGGGACTAGCTTGGATGGGACATCTTGGTCGGCATGGACTGGTTGGGCTGAAGAGCCTGTTTCAGTTCTCTATGATTCTGTTAGTCTAAGGACAGCTTGGCCAACTATCCCGTGTTTCCCAGCTCCCTGTTCTGGGGAGCTGCTTGTCCACACTTGCATCAAATAAGTTGTTATTTATGTTACATTTGATAGCATCCCTTTTCAGAAGGTCCCTAAGGAAGGTCATGGCCGATAAAGCATTTTTGAAATATAATCAATTTTGTTATGTAGGAAAAGCAGCAGCCAATTTACATAATGCAAAAATGACCAGACAATCCAGTTTCTAAGAATTTTTTTCTCTGATTCACAAGGGGTTGCTTTCATCAGCGGTAGTAGAAGGGGCCTTGAGTTTGTTTCACCTGAAGTGCTACTTCTTCAGGAGGCTAAAGAAATTTGGCATGTCCCTTTCGACCCTCACCAACTTTGATAGATGCACCATAGAAGCATCCCATCTGGATGCATCACAGCTTGGTGTGGAAATTGCTCTGCCCATGACCGCAAAAAACTGCAGAGAACTGTGGACGCAGCTCAGCACATCACAGAAACCAGCTTCCTCTCCATGGACTCCATCTACACTTCTTGCTGCCTTGGTAAAGCAGCCAACATAATCAAAGACCTCACCCACCCCGGATATTCTCTCTTCTCCCCCTACCATTGGGCAAAAGATACAAAAGCCTGAAAGCACGTACCACCAGGCTCACGGGCAGCTTCTATCCAGCTGTTATAAGACTATTGAATGGTTCCCTAGTACAAAAAGGTGGAGTCTTGACCTCACAATCTACTTTGTTATGGCCTTGCATCTTATTATCTGCCTGCACTGTACTTTCTCTGTAACTGTAATGCTTTATTCTGCATTCTGTTATTGCTTTCCCTTGCACTACCTCAATGTACTGTTGTAATGAAATAATCTGCATGGATGGCATACAAAACAAAGTTTTCACTGTACCTCCTTACATGTGACAGTAATAAACCAATTCAATTGTGACTCCATCAGTATCTTGGAGGTCTCAACTCACTACAACAGAATAATGCAGGTGACTGCAAAATAATCTGGCAACAGTCAACAATGCAACCAGAACTTGAACAAGGGTAGTGTCATGTACATTTTCCTCTGGTTCATGGAAACATAGGAAACAGGAAAGAGTAGGCCATTCAGCCCTCTAAGACTCTTCCCATTCAATATGATCATGGCCTATTTTGTATCTCAATACCATATTTCTGCCCCCTTGATGTATTTTATGTCTAGAAATCTACCTACCTTTAGTTTATTCAGTAACTCTCCCTAGCCACCCTCTTGTTTCTAATGTATGTATAAAGTACCTTGGGATTTTCCTTAATCCTACTTGCCAAGGACATTTCATGGCCCCTTTTAGCCCTCCTGATTCCCTGTCTAAGTTTTTTCCTGCTTCCTTTATATTCCTCAAGGGCCCTGTCCGATCTCAACCTCCTAAATCTTACACATGCTTCTTTTTTTGACTGCAACATCTCTTGTCATCCACGGTTACCGAATCCAGCCATACTTGTCTTCCTTCCTCACAGGAACATGTTGTTCTGAATTCCAGCCAGCTCGTCTTTATGCGTATGTGACTTTATCAAAAGCCTTCTGAAAATCCAAATACACCACGTCTATCAGTTTTCTTTTATCTGTTCTACCAGTTACATCCTGAAGAAACACTAGTAGGTTTGTCAAACACAATTTCCTTTTCACTAATCCAGGCTGATTTGTCTAATCCCATTGATATTTTTTAACTGTCCCATTATCATGTCCTTTTTAATGAACTTCAGCATTTTTCCTGCTACTAATGTTAGGCTAACTGGCCTGTGGTTCCCAATTTCTCCTCTCTCTCTTTTTTAAGTAGTGGAGTTATATTTGCTGCCCATCAATCTGCAGGAACTGTGCCATAATAGAATTTTGGAAAATGTTCTACCAATGCATCCGCTGTTTCTAGAGGTTCTTCATTTGGTATTCTTGGATGCAGGTTATCAGACCCTGGGGATTTATTAACACATGTTTCTGTCCAGCCAATACCGCAGAACTGTTTTTGTTTTAGAAGGTATGTATAGCTGTTACAATTCCAGCATTCATGTCTTAAATATTAGCATTGCCTATCCACAGTCATGCCTTTCAAGGAAGCTCTCCAGTCTGCAACATATGATGAGGTGTTGCATCCTAGGTCAGTGCAGAATATAAAAACTCATAGTGTAGGAGGTCATGTGTTGGCATGGATAGAAGATTGGCTGGTCAGTAGGGAATAGACTTAAATGGGTCTTCCTCTAGTTGGCAAGATGTAGTGAGGAGTGTTCCACAAGGATCAGTGCTGAAGCCTCAACTATTTATGGTTTATATAACCAATTTTTGTGTTGTCTGCAAATTCACTAATCACACGTATTACAAATGACAGAAGTCCCAGCACTGAACCCTGTGGTACACCATTGGTTACATATCTCTAGTTAGAAAAACATTCATCCACCACCACTCTCTGCCTCCTATCACCAAGCCAATTTTAGATCCAGTTGGCTAACACACCTTGGATCACTTATGTCCTAACATTCTGGACCAGTCTCCCATGTGGGACTTGTCAAAAGCCTTACTAAAATCTATGTAAACCATATTTACTGCTCTAGCCACTGTCCTAATCCATGATTCACAAAGGGCTAGGGAAAGCTAACAGAAGGTTACTGTTTATTGCAAGGTGAATTGAATAGAAAAGTAGGGAGGTTTTGCTTCATTTATATAGGGCATTGGTGAGATCATATCTGGACCATTATTCAGGCTCAAAATGTAAACAGAGTGGTTTATTCTTGGTCCTAATTCATATGTTCATATGTAGACATTGAAGGTGTCACTCTTTATTTTCTTCAGTCATGTTCTATGCCAGCTCTTCTACAGCTGGAGGTGTTACCTTGGGAGCACAATCTTCCTCACCATTCTCTTGGGTATCTTACAGTGAGATTAGGAGATTTATGTGAACTTTTCTGAATCTCTCATCTACTTTTACAAGATACTGGAGAGATTATCTTCATAATCTCTCCAATATCCCTTTTTAAATCTTCATTCTTCTTGCTAGTGTCACCATCCAAACCTTATCATGTAATCTGAACCTCCTCCCATTCCAGCATGTATTGTGATGTTTGTTTTGTTTTCAATGCCTTTCTTCACCTTCCTCATTTGATGAACCAGATCAGATGTGACCCAAGTCTTCTGTACATCAGCACTTCTGCATTAAATAAGAAAGGGGGGAGAGAGAAAATAGGGGAGCATTTAGCCTAATATCAGTGGTAGGGAAAAAGCTAGAATCTTTCAGGATATAATAACAGGATACCTTGAAAAGAATAAAAGAATTGAACAGACTCAGCATCTTTTTAAAAGGAAAATCATGTTTGACTGATCTATTGGAGTTCTTTGAGGATATGACAAGTGGAATACCTAAGAGAATATGGCGTATTTGGAGTTTCAGAAGACCGAATGGGAACAAACAGATTTTTCTCAGGTCGGTAGGTATGTCTAGTGACATTTCGCAGTGATTGGTGTTTGGACCCCAGCTCCTCGCAGCCTGTAACAATGATTTGACTGAGGGGCATATTTTCAAGTTTGCTGGTGGGATTATGAGCAGGAAGAAGGATGTAAAGGAGCTTCAAGTGCACATGGACAAGCTGAGTGAGTGGCAGAAACATCCACTTTGATGCATGAAACAGAAAAGCAGGCTATTTTTAAAACCATGAGAGATTGGCTAATGTTGCATTTCAGAGGGACCGAGGTGTCTTTATACACAAGTAACTGAAAGCAAACATGCAAGTGCAACAAGTGATTAAAAAGGCAAATGCTATTTTGGCCTTTATAATGACAGGAGTCGAGCGCACAAGATGCCTTACTGCAATTATATAGGACCTTGGCAAGGCTGCACTTGGAGTAATACATACAGCCTTTGTCTCCTTACCGAAAACATAATATATTTGTGGGGGCTGAAGAAGGAGAAGGTGGAAGGGGGCAATGGACATCTACCAGACTAGTTCCAGAATGAGTAGTCAATCTATATTCTCTCAGACTTAAAGACGTCATTGAAACTTATAAAATACTGAGGGTACCACAAGCTGGATACAGAGAGGATGTGTTTTCCTGTCTGAGGAGTTTAGAATTAGGGATGACTGGCTCAGAATAATGACTAGACCATTTAGAACTGAAATGAAGAGAATTTTCTTCATGGAGACAGTGATGTATCTTAGAAATTCTCTACCCCAGAGAGCTGTGGAGACTCAGTCATTGAGAGATCAATAGATTTCTTGATAATGATGGGAGTAATATAAGGAAATGAAATTGAGCTAGAAGATTAGCCAAGAAATAGAAAAGCAGACTCAAAGGGCAAAATGGCCAACTCCTGCTTCTATTTCTTATATTTTTGTGCATGTGTCCTGTTGTGGAGACCAGCATCCATTTGTACCTCAAGAAAAATCTTTACCTTTGATTCTTTATGGTAAGACCCATCTGCCTTGCATGACTTGCTACTTTAATGTCTCTTTCACTGTATGTACAGATCTCTCAGCTTCTCTGAAATTGCAGACTATGTATCACAAATATGGACCTGAGTTATTTTATAGTGCTTCTCGTGGCAACGCATGATCCCATATATTTAGCTCAATCCACTGTGAAGCTGTCCATGCCTTTCACTCAGCAGTCAAGTGAACACACTGCAAAGGCCTCGTGGGTCACATACACATTTGGCAGATTGTGCATTTGCTGCCTAGCTTTTACAGATCTCAGCAAAGTTCCTGTATTACTCTGCTTCATAGATCTTTCAGTATAATTAATCTGTGGCCCCATTTGATGCTGCCCTAATTTGTAGACAGCTTGTGATGTCTGTGATGGAAAGGCTTTATATTTACGTCCAAACATCTGTCTGAAACAATCCAGCCACTCAAAGTACATCATGCACTTGCTTTAATACTGATCTGATTATTTTGCTTCCTCCACCATTGTTACAAGAAACTTATCTCTGCTGCATGTAAAATATATTCTCTAAGTTTGCATGAGTATCATCATAAGGCAATCTTAATAATGATTTGGCGTTCTATGTGGATGCTCGATAAGATATCTTTTTTTATTCACATGTACATCGAAACACACAGTGAAATGCATCTTTTGCATAGAATGTTCAAGGGACAGCCCGCAAATGTCACCACGCTTCCGGTGCCAACATAGCATGCCCACAACTTCCTAACCTGTACATCTTTGGAATGTGGGAGGAAACCAGAGCACCCAGAGGAAACCCACACAGACACGGAGAGAATGTACAAACTCCTTATAGACAGTGGCCGGAATTGAACCCAGGTCGCTGGCGCTGTAATAGCATTACACTAACCGCCGCACTACCATGCTTCCATAGCATTTTTGAGGCCACTATTGAAGGATGTGCAGGTCTGTGTCCAAGAATGGCCAACAATGGTTTAGTAGGTGGTGACCAATATGAATGCTTGGCCTAACAAGATTTGGTGTAACTTTTCAATCCAAAATATAATTCTTAATGCTTCCTTTTCTATTCTCTCACTCTTTATTAGTGAGTGTCATGCAAATGCAGCTGGCTTTTACTGGCCATTGTCCAAAATATGGCTTCTAAATGCCTTACCTTCATCACTGCGGGTATTGCATGTAAAGTTTAGCATGTTATTGGTGTTATAGTTAACCAGAAGGAACTCACTCCTAACACTTACTTTGCTGAGGTCACACACCTTCTGTTGTTCACTTTCCCCATTGCTTTGCTTGATGCTTATTCAGCAGTTGATGCCCCACTCTCAGTACCGTTGTGAGGTGTGACAAAAGCCTGCCATAATATTGGACTGTGCCAGGAAAAGAATGAAATTCTGCGACCTTCTCAGATTTTCAGTCTTACACAATGGCCTCAATCTTTTTCTTAACCACTTGCAGACCATTTGTTTCCACACTCGGGAACTAAAACTACTTATTTCTGCATAAAGGTAAGTTAACTTCTCTGGAGCTTAATGTCTTGCTAATAAAGCCTCCTGAATTGAAGATTTTTCTTTTCTGTAGCAGTTGCAATCAAAATATTATCTTGATTGTATAAACAATGGTTGGGCTCCATATAACCTGAGGGGGGACAACATTATTGTTCATTGTCTGAGTCTTGTCTGCTCTGGGCACCAAAACAATGAGTCAATCACTCGTGGTTTTGACCAACATATTGTCTTTCAAAGTTTGTTCAACTTTTTCTCTACTAGAGTCTCTGATGCTTATGGTATCTCCAGGTCTACAGTAAATTGTGTTTCCATTTGGCTTAATGTGTATCTGAGCCTTATGCCCTTTAACGACACATTTCTTTTAATATATTGTTCTAGAATCTTATCTAGATATTGTTGCAAAATGGTCACACAGAGTGCATTCTTTCAACCAACTTTTAATTCCTTAAGCCTTACTTTTCCCAGTTTTGCGGAACACCTACGCTCTGTCCATAACTGCAATCTGCATTTTCCCATTGCCAGTCATTTCATCTTCCCCACCCCCACCTCCCACTCCATCACTGATATGGGCAGGCACAGTAGTGTAGCGGTTAGTGTAATGCTATTACAGTGCCAGCGACCCGGGTTCAATTCCGGCCACTGTCTGTAAGGAGTTTGTAAGTTCTCCCCGTGTCTGCGTGGGTTTCCTCCAGGTGCTCCGGTTTCCTCCCACATTCCAAAGATGTACGGGTTAGGAAGTTGTGGGCATGCTATGTTGGCGCCAGAAGAGCGGCGACACTTGTGGGCTGCCCCCAGAACACTACGCTAAAGATGCATTTCACTGTGTGTTTCGATGTACATGTGACTAATAAAGATTTTATCTTATATGTCAGTCTTCGGTCTCCTCCACTGCCAGGAGAAGTCCAAACGTAAACTGGAGGAACAGCACCTCATTTTCCGTCTTTGGACTTTACAGCCTAACAGCATGAACATCAAATTCTCCCACTTCAAGTAAACCAAACCCCCACCATGCCTCTTCTTTTCTATTCTTCCCTGTCCTAGCCTATCTCTCTTTTTTCTCCTAACTAATTTTTTACCTCTCCTCGCCTCCCCCCATGGGGCACCTGCCTCCATATCTTTGACCCATCCCCCAGTGGATCTGCTCTCCCCTCCTCCCCCACATCTGCCTATCACTATCTCTTACATGCATCTACCTATCACCACCTTGTGCCCACCCTGCCTCCCCTCTTTTGTCCACCTATCACTTATCCCCCTATATTTTGGGCTTCTCCTTTTCCTATATTCAGTCTTGAAGAAGGGTCCTGACCCAAAATGTTTACTGTCTATTTTTCTCCACGGATGCTGCCTGGCCTGCTGAGTTCCTCCAGCACCTTGTCATTTTTTCATCTAGATTCCAGTATCTGCCATCCTTTGTTTCTCTTTTCCCAATGGAGTTTCTATATTTGTATCATCTACTATGATCGGTAGCTTCGCTGTTTGATTATTATGAGAAACTACACATCATCTCTCACCCAGGATTTTCAGTGTCTCACTAGAATGTCTACTGATTCAAGTTGTGATTCTTTTCAGTGGCACTTTGCCAAGCTTCTTGATGTATGCATCTCTGCTCATCATCAAGCAGTCAGCAGCTGTATCGATATTCATATTGATATCAATTCATATTCATATTGATCAGTAAGTTTTAATTTTAAAACTTTTTCTTTTTGCTAGTGGCATATATGCTGCTAATGCTTTGCTATTCAGACTGCTCATTAGTTTCAGCACTGCACAAGCTTCTGCTTTGTGGCTTTTTGTTATAACTGTTACCCTTGTATCATTAATATATTTGGCTGACATTATTCTGGCTTTCAGTCCTGGCTCTAGCCTTTCACACTGAGGCTATATCCTCTTTCTTTTTGTACTTGAAGCACTTCATTGCATGTGAACCTTGATCTCTATTACATCAGTGACAATTTCTTAACACAAGCCGCTTTTGTGTCATGCTCATTCAAATGACTGGGGCTTTGTCATGGAGTGATGGAGCCAAAGAGTCATACAGCACAGAAACAGGCCCTTCAGCCAACCATGTCCGTGCTGCTCATTGTACCTATCTACACTAATCTCAGATGCCCACATTAAGATGATAGCCTTCTGTGCCTTGGTGATTCAAGTATTTGTCTGAGATGCTTCTTAAATTTTGTGAGAGCATCTGCCTCCACCACCTCCTCAGATCAACCATTCCAGACTCAAATCACACACTGAGTGAAAAAAGTCCTCTTTGGATCCCCTCTAAATGTTTTACCACCCGCCTTAAACCTATGCACCCACCATGGGGTAAGAAGATTTTTACTATCTACCCTATCTATCCCATAATTTTACATACCTCCATCAGGTCACTCCTCAGCCTCTTCTGCTCCAGGGAAAACAAACCTGGCTTACCCAGTCTCTCCTTATAATTGTAATGTTCCAATGCAGGAACCATCCTGGTGAATCTCCTCTGCACCCTCTCCAACACAGTCACATCATTCCTATAGTGTGGCGACCAGAAATGTGTACTGTGTCAGAGCTTCTGCCTTTGCTACTCCCATTTGCACATTAACACTGGCCAATATTCTTTAGTGGTCTTAGAAGCCATTTTATCAATCTGGCAATATTACTTGCCCACTCAAACATTACATCGTGTGTATTTAATAGTTTAAACTGATCTTGCCTGTCTGTTGAACTGCAAATGAACTTGTCCAGCAGCCCTTGATTTACGAAGGTGTCAAAATTAATGGTGAGAATCTTTAACACAACTATATGATCACTAATAATCTCATTTGACCTTTGGTTTCTGATTTTGAATTTGTAACTTCCTATAATCTCTAAAGGTGCCGGATTAAAGTCATTCTTCAATCTCTTTATCACCTCATTGAATTAGGTCTGCCAAAGTGACACATTTTCCAGCCTTTCTCGATGAGAAAGATTGCTTTCTTACCCTCTCAAATGACTTTGTTTTCAGCAGGACCACTTTTAATTTCAACAATATTGTTTCCCTCAAGAATACATCCATCTGTTCTGCATAAAAACTGAAGGGTCATGCATCTTATCATAAATGCCAACATCACCAGATTGGTCTGAGTTGGCACCTTGCATTGTTCCCATTTTAACAGCTTATACTCAACGATCAGCATGTACCAGTCTTTATTCTCCCATGTCGATTCTGAACTCAAGTCCTATCACTTCTAGTCTGCATGTTAAATCATGAGTTTTCAGACTCATTATACGTGAGTAAATGGTTGGTTGAGATATTTGTGACTTGGTTATTTCTGCTTCTTCAGTCCTTTTCCATCTTACGCTCATTATGTTTAAACCCCTGTGAGGCATTGTCTCTAGCAGTGTAACATGCAGGGTGTGCAGAGTAATATAGGCAGCGCAGTGGTATACCAGTGCCTCAGAACTGCAGCAACTCAGGATCAATCCTGACCACCGGTGCTTTCAGTGTGGAATATGCATGTTTTCCCCTTGACTGTGTGGTTTTCCTCTTAGTGCTCTGGTTTCTTCCCACATCCCAAACTCATGTTAATTAGTTACTGTACATTAGTTCTGGTCTAGGAGGGTGATCGGCGAGTCAGTGTGGAAGTGATGGGCATATAGGAGAGAATGGGATGCAGGGGAATAAGTGTAGTTGGGGGGGGTGGGTAGTTGGTTTGGTGGTTGGAACTGAATGGATTGGATTGTCCTCAAAGTTTGCAAACACCTGGTGGGCCAAATGGTCTATTTCTATATCATGAGAAAACAAGAGCGAGTATAATGGAGGGAACATAGAGAGCTCCAGATGGTGTTTCCAGTTTATTTGATGCTCTTCTCAGACTGTAAACATGCACAGGATGATGCACAAATGATCAAGTAATCGGTAATAGGTTTATTATTGTCACAAGGACTGAGATACAGCGAAAAGCTTTTGTTTGTGTGCCATCCAGACAGATCATTCCATACATAAGCACACTGAGGTAGTAAAAAGAAAAACAGAATGCAGAATATAGTGCAGTGCAGGTTGACAAATAAAGTGCAAGGGCCATGACGAGAGAGATTAAGAGATCAAGAGTTCATCATTTAGCATGTGAGAGATCCAATGAAAAGTCTGATAAAGCTGTCCTTGAGCCTGGTGGTATGTGCTTCATGCTTTTGTATCTTCTGCCCAATGGGAGCGGGGAGGAGAGAGTATGTCCAGGGTGGGAGGGGCCATTGGTTATGTTGGCTGTTTTCCCAAGGCAACAGGAAGTGTAGACAGAGTCAATGGAGGGGAGGCTGGTTTTCGTGATGGACTGGACTGCGTTCACAACTCTCTGCAATTTCTTGTGGTCTTGCACAGAGCAGTTGCCATACCAAGCTGTGATCCATCCAGTTTATGGGTGGAGACTGCATACTGGGGCCAGCAGAGGGTGGGGTGATCTTCACCAACCACGTCCAGCAACTGACACAATGAATCAAAACATTTAGTTGCAATTTCAGAATTGATCCCTAACAGGTAAATTCAGTGACAGGGTCTACAGGACTTTGACTTCTCGATCAGTAGGATGACAAACAAGATTGCCAACTCTGTTACTGCAGTATATCAGGAGAAGCCCAGAGGAAATTCACCCTCCATTGCGTATTGAGGTCAATCGCTCTGGAGTCAACCCGAGCTTTATTATTGTGCCCCCTGAGACCCACCCACTGGTAACTTACAGAATGCCCCTGGACTGAATGGTGAAGGGTCTGATGTACCAGTAGCTGACTTCTAGCCCATTCCGAACTTCAGTGCTGCAGTGCACAGACCTGGAAGTCCGGAATATGTTAAGATCTGCACTGCAGCGCTGTAGCCAACTGGTACTTGGAACCACCAGCCAGCTAATGGTGTGTTTCCTGTCCATCGGCACTGATTGTGGACAAACCATCACCCGTGGTGCTGAAGAAGAGGTAGTGACCAACTATTCACTCTGCATGGAGATTAGAACAGGAATAGAAAATCATTACAATGCAATGACCAAAGTAGATCAGCCTATTTGTGGGAATGGTTTGCAGTACCTGAATCACAGCTACTTTGCCAAATTTCTCCAAAGTATCTGTGTTTTTTAATCGAAAAGCATCAGGTAACATAAGAACTGGAAATGCCAGTGATACTCAACAGGTCAGGTAAAATGAAATTCACGTTTCAGGTCAATGATCTTTCGTTAGAATTTAGCACGATTCTAAATGACTATTTAAAGCAATTGGCTCTGTTAAAATTTGACACATATGTTTGTTTGAATTGCGTGTTGAGACAGTGTGGCAGAAGCAAACCGCAGCGGTGATCCTTTCTAATGAAAAGTCATCGACCTGAAATATTGACTCTGTTCGCCTCCCACGGGATGCAGCCTGAGCTGCTGGGCGACTCCTGTTTTACTCTGGCCATGTTCAGAAACCCAGTTTATACGATGTGCATGTTCATTACTTACGGGCTGCGTACAATTAGCGTGCGGAAGCTGGGTGACCACAAGCAACCCAGATTTAACACAATGCTATTTTTAGGTACAGGAGCTTCCCCCCATGCACCCCACCACCCTTTGAGTGCGGCCAGGTCGCCGTACCGTAGACACTCGTCTTTTCCCGTATCTTCTGCATGCCTTATTTGGCTAAACCATAGCGACCATCTCTCCCGTAGTTGGCTACACAGCCGATTCAGACCGCCGGAGCTGTTCCAACTATGTAGTGCGCTTGCCTGCTCTCTAGATTAAGGAAATACAGAGGCTTTCTTTAATTAGTGTCTGTCTTTATTTCGCCGCAAACAAGCAATTCGAGCATTTAGGAAGAGCAGCTCGCATCTTCACGGAGATTGAAGCCCAGCCAACCAAGAGAACGGACTCAGCACCTTGAAGTGCTACACTGAGAGACCTTGCAACGCTGAGACTTGCGCAGAGCTGAAATGTGTGACTTTTTTAAATTAACATTTTAGCCTTGGGGAAGGGGTGGGGTTGCTGGTGATAAAACGTCTCTCCTATTGGGTCTTAACAAAGAGTACCAACGGGGCTGAAAAACTAGCAATTCTTATTAACACCGCTGAGTGGCGCAATTGATCCATTTCTGACAAATCGGCTCCGTCGAGGCAGCTCCATCAACAGCCGCCGGAAAGACCTGTGCGGCTCCTGTGTGTGAAGGTTTCAATGCCCAGTTTAATTTTATCTGCACTGTGTTTCTTCGATTTACATTTCACTCAACTTAGTCCCCACTGCGTGATATGCAACCTTTAATGCTCTTTGCACAAATATGTCGTTTCCAATCATAAGATTTCACATTAAACTGCTCGGGAAATAATTTAAATCTATTTTGGAGACGACTTCTCAAAGACGACTGCATCTTGTCAAACAAATCTGGGTATCGTTCCAAAGATTGCTTTAACAGTCTGTGGAAGAAGCCTTTGTGTTTTTAATTATGGGCACCGTGCTTCTCAAATGAAGTCTCATTGCTGGGGACCGTGCACATCTACAGCTCAACACCGACAGGGCAGAAGCTCACTCAGGGTCACGGTGACGTGCACCTGTTGAAATCCAGCAAGTGCGAGAATCGTACGAACTGTTGGTTTTAAAATCTTTAGCTTTTAATATTTAGGATTACCTTTCAATTGTGAGAGATGGCTTGCTTGCCGGGCACGGGGCTACAGACAATAACGTTAGCCTGCACTGTTTCTCTTTCATTGTGACATCTTGCTTTCTGACCGCTTCTATTACAACGTCTTCTATATGTAAGCAAATTACACTGCTGACTAACAGAAGAGGTGGTTTGTGCTGCTGTTTATTGTTGTCTGACCACAGCTGTGAAAGGGTGTGTAGAGTGTGTCTCCTTGCGCCTTCCATTGATTGTACTTTTTTTCCCCCCACTGTAAATGCAGTCAGCTTTTGACCTGACAGGGATCAAGAAGAACTTAGGTTTTCCAAAATAAAGGGGTCGCCCCTACGGTTTGCTTTACCGTAGTCGCTACGGTTTAGGTAATATACGCAGACATGTGTGTTGAATCTAAACTATGCCAGCGTCGGTAAATGGCCACTTGGAATCATACGCAGCACCAGCTGAACAGATGCCATTTGAATGCGCCTAGTAAATATGTCAGTGATTTCCTCGTATTTACACTCATACAACGCGAAACAAATCTTCCGACTAAGCGAATCCGCGCCGACCACCAAGCACTTATTTTACGCTCATCCTACAGTGATACCATTTTATTCTCCCGAGATTCTCATCAGCTCCCCCCGAGATTCTACTGCTCCCCTACACGTAGGGTGCAATTTGCAGTGGTGATTTCAACTACCGCGCCGCACTACATTGGGATGTGGAAGAAAAACCTCACGGTCACAGGGAGAAGGTGCGAACACCAGACGGCCAGGACCGGAGGTCAGCAGCGAACCTCTGTCGCTGGTTGGGTGAGGACACAGCTCTAGTAGCTGGCCCACTGTTACCGCCCTCTGTCCCGCTGTGTAACACGAATAATGGAAACCGTACAATGAACTCAACTGTTTGATTCAGAATTATATCCATTCCATGTCTTCTCTTGTATTCCATATCTGATGGTTCGCCACCATCACCTTCCATTGAACAGAAAGCATGTTAACTTCAAACCAGTAAGACGATAAAAACAAAACGAGATTATCTGACCATGTGGTTATCTTAATTGGATTTTTAAGATACAATCAAAAGCATCATTATCCCTTTTAGTTTATTATTCCTGTAAGTAATCTGAACGATGAATAGAAGTGAACTAAGTAATTTTTTAAAAAAGCAGAAATAGCTAAAATGTTCTGTCAGTCAGGGGAACGTCTGTGGAGAGAGAAACGCCAATATTTCAGGTCATTGAAAGGCTAATTTCTCTCACCACAGATGCCGCCTGACCCGATGAGTATTTACTGCATTGTTTTTATTCCAGATTCCCTGCATCTGCAAATTTTTTTTGCATTAATAATTACAGTGAAATGACAGAAGGTCATTGACTTGAAACGTTAACTCACAACCGTCGCCTGGCCTGCTGCTTTTCTGACACTTTTTATTTAAGATTTCCAACACTAAAGCCTTTTGATTTAGTTTAAAAAAACTAGTTCCTATGTAAAAACAAAACTCATATGAGCTATTCAACTTGAGCCACGGACACAAACACTGGTTTTCTTTTTGTTTGCTTTTATTTGTCCCATTTATACAGGGACTGAACCACAGCGCTGCTATTCATCTAGGGATATCCTGTAACTTCAATGCATACTAAAGGTTAATTTTATACCACGATTTTGTAAATGAGACAAGATTTTGTTTCTCAGATTTTTTTTCGAGGATACAGGATTTCGCTACTGCCACACAGTTGTTGCCGGATTCAGTTACTCTAAGGTGACAACCGATTAAGGTGCACACGTCAACGTAAGTCCCGCTGAAAAATACCCCGCCAGTGATTCATTTCATGCAGTTATTGTTTAATTTGGAATATGACATTTTAATTCGAATATTTCTTATTCGTAGTTTCCCGCTAGCTAATGCGCTTTGGTCAGATTAACCAGCACGCATCAACCAGTCTATTTTCTAAATGAGTTCGCCTTTATGTGCACCGGGAGCTGTTCAGGGAGATTTCAGTTAAATCGACAACTGAAAAGGCAAAATAGTGCACTTTATACCCATTTAGCTGCAATATCCGATGAGCGGCTATGTTAATAATGTGTGGACGGTACAACGGGAACTTAACTGTCCTTTATTGTGTGTTTCACCGCCCGGCCTTGGTATTTGGGCCAGTCAGCTATATCCAAAGATGCGTGTACTGGAGTACCTGCAGATTGATATTCCCGATTGTCCCACTTCTGCTGGGATTGTTTCTACGGAAGAGCAGTTTGGTTGTATTGCGCGGAAGGGGGATTGCGTATTCATTGGAATATTCCAAAAATAGTTCTTGCGCGCAAAGCTTCCATACTCGTCTAAACTTTCAAATGGTGTTTGAGGATACGTCAGGCACGTATTATCATATCCAATAGCGTCTTATTCGGTTAGAAGGATGGGGAAACAAAACATCGATGTGCCACAGAGATACAAGAGCATACTTGGCGAGGTCTCAAAGGCACATGCACGCATACATTGCGTGTACTCACTTTTTGCCACGTAAATACATTACTAGGAGTGTGGCATGAGTTTGATATCAAGAAACTTCCAGGAGCCAATTACAGGCGAATCAGGTGTAATGAAATTAGATTTTACGGGAGATTTTGTTTAACAACGTTGGGACATGTTTAAAGATGAACGTACGTACCAAAATGCTCTGACCAAATAAACATAGACCGAACAAATCACATATGAATAGGAGAGGAGAATCGACATACTTTCTGCACGGAGAGAGGAGAACTGTCTCATTAAGGAGCCCGGTTGTGCTGACTATTAAGCCGGTGGCTCCGTGGGGGAATTATCCGCTCGTTCCTGACTTCATTGCTGGACATAACGGCGCAAAGCCGGGAACAACGGCGCAAAGCCGGGAACGAGCTGGAAGTCAGGTGTGTTTTTTTCCCCTTTTCATTTTATGTTCATGATCTTGAATAATTTCTCGCGTTTAACAATTTTTAATTGGAATTGGTTTATTATTGCCACATGTACCCTGGTACAGTGAAAAACTTGCATACAGTTCATACAGATCAATTCATTACACAGTGAATCGGGGTAGTACAGGGTAAAACAATAACAGACTGCAGAATAAAGTGTAACAGCTACAGAGAAGGTGCAGTGCAGGCAGACAATAAGGTGCAAGGTCATAACGAGGTAGATTGTGAGGTCAAGAGTCCATCTTATTGTACTGGGAACCTTTCAATAGTCTGATAACAGCGGGTTAGAAGCTGTCCTTGAGCCTGGTGTTACTTGCTTTCAGGCTTTTGTATCTTCTGCCCAATAGTGGGGGGGGGGGGGGGAAGAAGAGAGAATATCTGGGGTGGGTGGGGTCTTTGATTATGTTGGCTGTTTTACTAATGCAGTGAAAAGTGTAGACAGAGTCCATGGAGGGGAGGCTGGTTTTTGTGATGTGCTGAGCAGTGTCAACAACTCTCTGCAGTTTCTTGAGGTCATGAGCAGAGCAGTTGCCATACCAAGCAGTGATGCATCCGGATAGGATGCTTTCTATAATGCATTGATAAGAATTGATGAGGGTTGATGGGAACATGCCAAATTTCTTTAGCCTCCTGAGGAAGTAGAGGCATGGTGAGCTTTCTTGGCCAAGGCATCTACGTGGTTGGACCAGGACAAGTTTTTGGTGATGTTCACTCCTAGGAACTTGAAGCTCTCAACTATCTTGACCTCAGCACTGTTGATGTAGACAGGAGGATGTGCACTGCCCCCCTTCCTGAAGTCAATGACCAGCTCTATTGTTTGGCTGACATAAAGGGAAAGGTTGTTGTCATGACACCACATCACTAAGCTTTTAATCTTCCATTATCAGTACTTTTTTATGATATATACTTTTGTCTTAAAGCCTCTGATCATCACATGATTAAAACAGTTTAAAGGTCTTTGACAGCAGTGAGTTGTCAATTGGTTATCGGGGTGGTCTGGGGCTGGGATCAGGATCCAGAGCCTGAGGCATCCAGAACATAGGAGCCACAGGGCCACAAAAAAGTGTGGCTGCAGGGATGGTGCACCTGGTAAGCATGGGTGGATGGCCAATGGAACCTGGAGAAAAATGCTAATGGAATCAGCAAGGAGCAGAGAGAGCTGGAGAATACAACGCAACAGCTCAAGCTAACACAGTGATGAAAAGAAAAGCCAATGCACTTCCTCTGTAGCTGTGACACTTTACTCTGAATTCTGTTTTGTTTTTAGCCTGTACTACCTCAATGCACTGTGTAATGAATTGATTTGTATGAATGGTGTGCCAGACAAGTTTTTCATTGCACCTCAGTACAAGTGACAATAATAAACCAATACCAATGCAGAAACAAGTCAGTGAATAGGCAAAATCATAGTACGTATAAATTAGCTAGACTAAACATGGGTACATTATAGTAAATATTCAACATGTTAGACATTCCACATATTTATCAGGGATGACATGAGATAATGGGTCTTACCCAAAGATAATGAAGAAATATCAAAGGTGTCACTTTATGGCAATAAGAGTTGTTGAACCAATAGCCATTGTAAACAAAAAGCCTAATTTTACTGAAGTCAAAGAAAAACAAAATTTGCTTGAGGTGCAACTCAAACCCCACCTAACCCCACCTTAACAACCATATTCTGTCCACATTCCAAAAGGGTGGGGAAAGAGAGGCAGACAACTATAGACAAATTAGTCTTACTTCCCTACAATGTACAATAATTCCTGTGATTATCAGTAGTAAACTTAGTGATCATTAGGACAAAAACAGTGTGTTATATAGCAGTTTATATCAGACCAGTATATCAAGAGGAACACCCTGTATATCAACTACGTCAATCTCTTTGTGGAAGTGATCATAAACACTTATAGTGTGATATAATTTGATTTTCTAAAGAAAGATGATAACATTTCAAGTGGAAGGCTAATATAAATTCAATGCTGTAGGAATTCAAAGTAAAAGATGGAATTAGAGTAAATTGGGAGGACAGGGAGAAATATGTACTCATTGAGACATTTTGAGGGAATAATTTGACGGGGATACTTGAGAACATAGTTGGATCAGACAGTTAGTAATTTACAGAAATGTCCTAGATTTAGAATCTCCAATCCAGGATTTCAAATGTTCCGATACTACCAAGCTAACCAGGGGGAAATAATCAAAGAGAATGGTTCAGAAATTACAGAATGAATTGGAGAGGACAATGTCAATGACATTCAATGCAGGAGACTGTAAAATTCTGCATAAAGGAGAACAAATATATAATACCTACCAATAATAATGACTTAGTTAAACATGATGCTGAAAGGGACCTAAGAACCTTGATATATAGAACTTTAAACTTGTTCAATGGACAGTAGCAACAAACCAGCAGTATGCTGCCCTGTATTAAAAAGTCTGATTTAAAGTAATTGATTGAAAGTTTAGATAGGAGATGAGAAAACAAGTTTCACCAGAGGTTGGTAGAGGTCTGGAATTCATTGCCTCCAGGAAGAAACACTCAATTTTAGAATAAGTTCTTGGAGGGGAAATGAACTGCCCTGTGTGCCCACAGGCCTAGTGCTGGAAGGTGAGTAGCTGAATCATTATCTTTTGACTTGCATGGACAAAAAGAGCCAAGTGATTCCTTTCTACAATTTGCTCTTCTTCTCAGGTGGTCCATCAGAATTGAGGATGATTTGCTTCCACTCTGGTTCTCTGAGTTCTGAAGTAACTGATGAAGCCAATATGGTGCCTGGGGCAAAAGGTGCCTGTTGGGATGGGTGACTAATGGGATAGTTAAGTGGTGTGCTCTGTCTGACTTGACCTTCTCAGTGCCACACCAAATTCTCTTCCTCCACTTTGAGCCATCGCGGGCCAGAAATTTCCAAGAGTCAGTGGGACTGTTCCATTTTACTTTCGAGGAGACTTTGAGAAGGTGATTGAATCTTTTCCTCTTACCTCCTGGTAATCTCTTCTCATGACAGGGCTCAGAAGAAAGGATCTGTTTCAGAAGTTAGGTATCAGGCATGCAGCTTATGTGGCCTGCCCAACAGAGCCAACGGTGTGTAATTAAGCCTTCACTGCTGGGCTTGTTGGCCTAGGAGAGGATGCCGATATTGGTTCACTTATATACAACAGCAAAACTGTGAAAGGAGACAGCAAACAAGTTTGATAGAGCTCTGGTCAGACTGCACCTTGAATGTTGCATTGAGCTCTGGTTACCTAGAAACAAGAGTACTTTCAAGCTAATCCCTCATGTCAAGAAGATAAATTGTGATGAAAGACTGCAAACTGTCATCTATAATGTAACTGGAGTCATAAAGTAATCTGGTGGCACAATTCAGTGTAGCAGGGAGGCATCTGAGAGTTGTATTTATGAAGGTGCATAAATTTGTAAGGATATCTGAGAATTTAACTGAAATATTACTTTAAATTAAACTGTAGGAGCAGAACAAGGACACATAGATTCAGATTAATAAAATGTAGTTTTAGATGCATATCATGAAATTATTTTTCACAATAAAAGTGATTAATGCATTGAATACATTTTCAGATAGAGTGATGGAGATAAAAATCCTGGAATCACTTAAAGAGATGAATAGTACAGTTGGGGTGACTGTGGACATGAACATTTTTTTGGTCGGAGAAATTAAGATGGAGTGAATTACTTTCATGATGTATAATTAACTGGAAATCTGATGAAACACAGAATGACAAGTCCTAGGGTGATAGTTAAACTACCCTTTTCACATTCATATAAAGTGATTTTGATGCAAAAGTCGCTGTTTAAGTTTAAGGTAAGTTCTTTTTTATTCCTACATGGGTTGTGGTTGTTGCTGGTAAGACCAATAATTAATATTCATTCCTAAATAAAAGCTGATGGTGACCTGCCTTCTTAAGATACTCTAGTCTTTTTGGATGAAGTTGCCATTAGGTGGATGTTCCAGCACTTTGGTTCAGTGAGATTGAAAGAATGGTGGTACTTTACCAAGACAAGACGGTATCTGGCTTGGTGGGGAAACTACAGATGATGTCATTTCCACCCACCTAGTACTATTGGTCCTGTTAGAGGTAACATGTTTGATAAAGAAGCCTTGGCAAGTTTCCTCAGTGTGTTTTGAAGATGATATACTCTGTGGCCACACTGCCAGATTAATGGAAGGAATAAACATTCAGCCTGGAGGAGGAGGTCCCAATCTAGTGGATTGTTTGTTCTGTACGGTGTGGAGGTTTTTCAGTGTTCTTGAAGCTGCACACATCCAGGGAACTGGGCAGTCTTCCATCAGTGATATAAAGCCTAAATGCACTAAGCAGAATTAGTCTAACCCTGATTGCAACTTCAGTTTATTGCAATTCCAACAGGGTAACAAGGAACATGAGAATGTTTGGAAACTTTATTAATTATTTTATATTTCTGTAATGTCAGGTGGAGTCTGAAACACTGGATATGCCCTCATAATGTTATCCATTAGCATAAGTGCAGCATGTACAAATGTGAAGAATTCCTTCATCAACGTGGTAGTTTAGGGCAGGTCTTCAAATAGTGACCCCAATATAAACTGCAGTGATTAAAAGTAATCATGGCTGAAGAAGTGCAATGGATACCAGTGAGTCTGTAAGAAAAGCTGTCCCACACAAACATATCAACTTTATGGAAAATGTAACCTTATTAACAATGAGGGCTGTCATGCATCCAGAGGTTGTTTCTAATTATGGTATTGCAATGACTGTAGTTTTTCTTGTAAAAGGTGAAAAGTGGTGGTAAAGCATGATATTTCATGTGTTATGAAAAATGCTGGATACACGATCAAATATATTTTGTAACATTACCCGTGAAGATACGAGAAAAACACAAGGAAATTTTTTTTGAACAGAAGTCAAGGGCTTCAACACCAATTTATTATTTTAAGAAGACACTAGAATTACAAATTCAGAACTATGGCATGTGATATTTATTATTTAAAACTAGTACTGGTTCAGACACCCCAGAACATGTTGGTTTAAGTTATAGCTCTCACAATAAACAGAACTGGGAGGCCTAAATATCAGCAGAGAAGGAAACAATGTCTTTAATCTTGTTATTAATGAGCAGATTCTATTAATAAGCTCTGTGGGTTTAATGAGCTTTATCAGAAACACTATGAAAAAATATTAAAAAAATGCCTGGTGGACAACTCAGCATTGATATGACAACGGCACGTTCAGTCGAGTTGATAAAATCCCCTCTTGCTTTGTGTGCTAAAACTGGGGGACCTGCCCCACGTACTAATCAAGCAGCAGCTAATGTCCACAACTCCTTCATCACTATTGTAGTGGTATATTCTGCCTTCCCTGCAGGACAGATCCAGTAGTAGGATGGAGATACAAGAGACTGTAGATGCTGGAATTTGGAGCAAAAGAGGAGCTGCTGGAGGAATTCAACAGATAAGGTAGCATCTGTGGAGGAAAATGGACAGTCAACGTTTCAGGTTGAGACAAGATAAAGGGTACCAACCCAAAACGTTAACTGCCCATTTCTTTCCACAGATGCTGCCTGACCTGCTGAGTTCATCCAGCAGTTTGTTTTAGACCCAGTAGTAATGTTGGTGGAATGGTATACAATCAGGAAGCCTCCTGAATACAGACCCCAGGAATAACATCAAATCAAGTGTGGCCAAAGGTGCAAACTTGTGGGTGTCATCTTCCACTCTTCTTCATTTAATGAATTGATACTCCTACATGTTGAATACCACTTGAGGGAGGTACCAAGAATCATGAGGGCACCGAACATACTCTTGATGAGTAACTTCAGTGTCTATCTTGAAGGCCTTGTTGCAAAAGAGAACCAACACAAGGGAAAAATCAATGAGATCTTAACTTCACACATCAATCTATTCCTGATGCATCTGGCAGGTACAGGAAGGAGTGGCAACTGCACAGTCCTTGGAGAGACAAAGCTATCTCTTCACACTAAAGATCTTCATCAATGTGATGTGTACTAAATATAATAGATTCATAAAATAATTGCAGCTCAAAACTGGGCATCAATGAACCACTACTGGCTGCAGAGTTTTATTCCATTATCATCTGGAACCTTCTGCTTGACATTTTTCTCACACTGTCTTTTTTTATAACATCAAGCCAGAAACCAACCCTAAATTAATTAGGAGCATGGAAGACTCAGCTGAGCTACCACTAGGCATTTAAAAGTGGTGCTAACTGGTTGACAGTATAACACATCATAGCAGAAGCAACTATTGTCAGAATTATGTCATTCCTTCAGCAAATGGTTCAGATCAAGGCTCTGCAGTTCTGACATATATAGACATGAATGCCATTGGACAATAAAACAACTAACATGGTGAGGAAGCTCCAGAAATAACTCCATGCTCATTGATCGCAGAGTCCAATATGTAGAGGCAAAATCCAAAGCTGAAATACAATGTGATTCCCCAAAGACATGAGATAAATTATTAAGTTTGCACTTTAAGGGTTGGTAATTTTATAAATTTTGCTCTTTAAGAGATAAATTTTTGCCTTGTTCTTTTTTTTGATGATTCAGCAAGATCTTCTACAACAGCTTGAGAAGGTAGATTTGGCCTCAGTTTCTACTGCAGGTAAAGGATTGTATCTCTAATCAGGTAAAGGGCTGCATCATCCCAGTCATTATTGTGCAATGTTGCTAACTAAGACTAAGTGCTCAACTACTCCATTGGGCAGGAGGTACAGCAGCCTGAAGTCTCACACCACCAGGTTCAAGAACAGTTTGAACCATTCAGTTTTTGAACCAACCAGCAGAACCCTAATCACTACAGTTTAGCAACATGATGACCACTTTAATCACTTTGCACTAAAATAGACTTCTTATGTGTTCTAATTGTGTTCTTTCTTGTAAAAATTGTGCATAATTTATGTTTTTTTTCTTGTGAATGCTGGCTATATGATGCTATGTGCCAGTGATGCTGCTGCAAGTAAGTTTTTCATTGCACCTGTGCAAACATGTACTTGTGCATATGACAATAAACTTGACTTTGACTTTGATTGCTGCATTGCATGTTGAGCCCAGAATATTCCAATTGTCAAAGCCATAATCCCAGTGTTAAGGAAAGATAACATAGTGATTTACTATGGATTTTGTGTCACTGCTCAAGGAATTATAGCATTACATATCTTCATTTATCTGAACAAAATGAGCACAACTTTGACCTGTTAGCTATTTGTTTTTGATTGAGCATCGAGTATTGGGGTATCAAACACATTGGGAAAATTGTTACTGTTTTCTGATTACTATTCTGAATGCACTCCTTTAAAAATAATCACTCATTTTAGCTAAATCAACTCTAAATTCTAATAAACAGTGCTTCTGTCTAACAGTGAAAGTCCTGTTTTTTTAAAAGTAATTCTATGTCTTGATTAATTAAGTGTGAAAGAGAATGCAGATGAGGATGGTAACATCAGTAATCTTACCAACCAGCCTGTTTCATTGCAATCAAATTTAGCTTTAGCTGATTCAATCAATACATTTCCATTTTTTTTTTGTTCAGCCAGTTGATTTCTTTCCCTCTGCATTGTTACATATGGAGCCCATCCTTCTTGACACCGTCTCCCCATTATTATTCCAATGCAGCAGTTGCTTTGAGTACTGAGTGGAAGTCTGGAAGATGTCGTTTGATTTACAACCTATACACCGTTCTTTACTTTGAGAGTTCACGGGAGAGAATCACAGGTGAAGATATACGAGATTGCTCGTAAAGGTGTCAAAACACAGATTATGTCCTTAGCAACAGTCGGGGTGGTTGCAGGGTTGGGGGAACGTTTTCCAGATCAGGCGTATGGAGTAATTTTAAACCTGTCCATTCCGCAGTCACCAGCTTTTTTTGTTTAGATTGCTCTCCTGTGCAGTTTTCACTCAACCAATGCCTTCCCCTTGTGAAACATTTGCTTTGTAACCACGACACAGTCAATATAAATCAAATGCAATTAATAGATTTTTTCTCTCTGACGGCTGGCTGGTGAGATCTTGAGTAATTGGATATGGCCTCGTAAATTCTATCCCAAGTAAGCCTGGTGTAGTCTTGACGACCTTATCTACAACTAAATTTCTACCGCAATTTTAAATAAATGAGATAAAACAAGCGAATTCCTAAGTAGTGACAGATTCCGTCTCTATTGAGTCTCTAAATGCTTTCCTTTTCCCTATGTTTAAATTGGAGGTCGTGGACTGACAGGAACAACCGAGGCGGATTTTATACTTCCTATTCAAAACAATGCATCCTGTTCAATGGCTTTTCCCCCGCCTCGGCCACGCATTTAATGCTGAATTTATTCAGCGATTTCAAATATAACCGTATGAACTGTCTCGTGTAAACATACGCAGAGGCAGCATATTTCCTGCCCTTGAAGATATAATAGAAATAATGTCTCCGTCTCTGTTGGCGCATGGAACTGACCAAGATCTTTGGACCAGAATCAATGCAAGCAGAATCTTACTGTTCACTTGTTTGAAACATTTACCATTGTTCATAGAGAGCTATGTTCCAAGCTCCTTGTCGTACTTTATGTTGAGAGGTTCTTAATTTTAAATCATTTTGAGAATGTCTGCTCGACCCTGTGCAAGCGAATCTCCAGTACACTGAACTGCACAAATGCAACGCGTTTGAAATTCACCTCACGTCCCCTCGTGTCAATTTTGGGGGAATTTGGCTGCTCCAACAATTAGTTGTTTGACTTTCCCTTTAATACAGTTTAGAAGGGGGAGGGATGAATAAATAAACGTGGCAGTAAAAAGACTCCTATTAAACGGCCTCCCTTCCCAGCTAAACGCCAAACACATACCAAAATGAACTTCCGCGGTGCAACACTTCAGTTAGATGTCAGAAAAGTTAGGTTATACTGTAAACCTATAAATTCAGGCATTGGATGAAAGCCCATCTGGAACTTTAAACTGTTAAATCAACCAAATTTAAATTATTTTTTGTTGTTGCGCCGAGAGCTGTCGGAAATAAGGCAATATGGAACTAAATCCACTGCGGGTCAGTTTAAAAGGGGAGGATTTTTGCTTCAATTCATTCCGAAAACGCAAGCACTGAAGAGCCGTGTAATCCAGTCAATTCTAAGGACCCAGGCGATCTGGATGATATATAGCGGAAAGAAGAAATATTCTGCCCAATCGTCAATGGGGCCTGACAGAATCATCTCAGTGTCCAAGAAGGAACTGTCCGTCTGTCTGGGAGCATCCCGTTCACTCCCATAAAGGAGAATCCTTGCTCAAGGAATGAAATACACCCCACTCCACAACGCTTTTCATTGCACATTGCATTGTCCAGCACACTGACAGAGAGAATTCCAAAGATTCAACACCATCCAAGAGAAGAAATTTCTCCCTTTCTCAGTCTTAAATCGGCATTGCTTTATCCTGAGAATGCACGCTCCCCCTTCCCCCGCCCCTCACCCCAGTTATACATTCCTGACGAGTGGGGAGCATCCTCACAACATTTATCCTGTCAAGCTCCCTCAGAATTTTTAGGCATTTCAGCAAGATCACCTCTCCTTCTTCTAAACCCCTGAGAATGCAGGTCCAATCAACTCAGCCTTTCCTTATTTGGCAACCCCTTTATCCCACAAGCCAACACAATTAACCTTTTTTCTGCACTACATCTAATGTATCCTTCCTTCAATTAAAAGACCGAAAATTTGCACTGTCCTCAAGGTGTGGTCTCACCAAAAACTAATACAGCTGTAGCAAGAGTTGCTTATGATAATATTCCACCCCTTTCTCAATAAAGAACACACTCCATTTGCCTGCTTAATTACTTGCACCTACAGGATAACTTTTCTCATTTCTTGTGCAAGTATACCCATATCACTGACTATCAGCATTTAATAACTTCACCATACTTAATAATTCTGCTTTTGTATTCTTCCTCCAAAATGGGTGACCTCACATTCCTCCATATGGTACTCCATTTTCCATTGTTTTGTCCACTCACTTAACCTGTCTGCATTCCCTAGAGAGCCCTTGAGTTCTCATAACATACTTTTCACTTATGTATGTGTCATAAGGACACATAAAAACAAGCCATTTCATCTGAGTTAATATAAAATGTAAATTGTTGATGCCCCAGCATTGATCCCCGTGGAATCCTACTACTTACAGTGTGCTGACCTTAAATGGACCATTTATTCTTTTTCTATGATTTCTGCTGAATAACCAATCCTCTACCTTTGTTGGATGGAGAATTGGTTAACTGGCAGAAGCAAGATTTATATTATCTTCAAAACTATGGTGCTTATCTTGTGGAGAATTTTTTTATATGACATCTTCTAAAATGCCTTTTTGGCAATGCAGATACATTCCTTCCATTGGCTCCCTTTGATCCACCTTGGTAGTTACATCTACAAAAGAATGCTAATAAATTTATCAAATATGATTTCACTTTCATAGAAATTTCCCTTTCATGACCCATTGACTCTGCTTAATCATTTTAGGATTTTCTAAGCATCCTGTTATTAACTCCTTAATAATGGATTCCAGTCCTTTCCTGATGGCAAGTGTTAGGTTAACAGTTTCTTTCCCCTTTCTCCCTCTATTTTAGAAATTTTGATTTAGCAATGAATATTGGCTCGGGTATCAGGAAAATAACTTTCCTTTCTTGGCAAAAGTACCGTGGAATCTGATAGGTCAGACCAGGGCCTGAGATTAGTGTTTCATGCAACAGATGGCACCTCTGACATTGCAACACTCCCTCAGTACTGGAGCATTGGATTGATCCTCCTTTAAAATCTCTGGAGTAGAACTTGAACCCACCACCTTCTGAGGATTTTACCGTTGGGGAAATACTGGTCGTCTAAGACCTTTAGGTTCAGTGCCTTTCATAAAATAGAACAAAACCGAAGTGAACTATACTTTTAATAGAATAAATGTTCATTCTGTAGCGACTCACCGTCCGGTCAGGCGAACCGGCTCGGTAGTCGGGTCGCGCGGCATCGGAGCGACGAGGCCCAAGATGGCGGCGGGCCTCGTCTTTCCCGAGCGACAGGGAGAACCCGCGCGCGGGAAATACTTGATGACGTAGTACTTACGTCATTGCCGGTTGCATTGGGCGGGAACAGTCTCCCTTAAAAGGCCTGCGCAAGGCGGGAAAATAAACCAGTTCTTGTTTGACAATCCTTCGACTAGCGTCTTGTTTTATTTCGCAGTAGCAACCGCTACATTGGTGACCCCGACGGTCCAAATGGATTTTGGACCCGCGCAATGGACGACAACGCAGCAGCCAATGCAGTGGCCCTCAAGCTGCCCACCTTTTGGACACTTCGGCCCAGCGTCTGGTTTGACCAGGCCGAAGCGCAATTCCACCTTCGGCAGATCACCTCTGACTCCACGAAGTACTACCATGTGGTTAGCTCACTGGACCAAGAGACAGCCGCCCAGGTCGGAGACTTCATCCAGTCGCCTCCGGAGGAAGATAAGTACCGGGCTTTCAAAGACCTTTTGCTTCGGACCTTCGGCCTCTCCCGTCGTGAGGGCACTGCCCGCCTGCTTCATCTGGACGGCCTGGGGGACAGATCCCCATCCACCCTAATGAATGAGATGCTGGCATTGGCCGAGGGACACAAGCCATGCCTGATGTTCGAACAGGCCTTCCTCGAACAGCTCCTCGATGACATCCACCTGTTGTTAGCTGACGCCGACTTCAGCAACCCCTGTAAGGTAGCCGCCCGGGCAGATGTCCTGTGGAAGGCCAAACGCAAGAGCGGTTCGTCCGTCGGCCAAATCACCAGGCTGCAAGCCCAACGCCCGCCTCGCCCAGTCCCAGCAACCGAGCAGCCACACCCCAGGAACACAGACGCCGACACGGGTGACCAGCTGTGTTTCTACCATCAGAGGGGGGGCGCGGAGGCCCGTCGATGCCGCCCACCCTGCAAGTTTCAGGGAAACGCCAGGGCCAGCCACCGCTGATGGCTACGGCGGCTGGCCACTGTCAGAGCCTCCTATTCGTTCAGGACAAGAAATCTGGACGGCGTTTCCACGTTGATACTGGAGCGGAGGTCAATATTTTGCACCTGACCGGCCGCGACACTCGTAACAGGCCACCAGGTCCTGTACTCAATGCCGTCAACGGTACAACGATACGGTCTTTCGGTATCCATACACTTCAATTACAATTCGGCGGCAGCCGTTTTACCTGGACCTTTACCCTTGCCACCGTCGCCCGACCACTCCTAGGAGCCGATTTCCTTCGGGCCCACAACCTGTTAGTCGACCTGCGAGGGAAGCGGTTAGCCTACTCTAGCACTTTCCAGACCTATCCCCTGGGAGAAATCAGCCCACCAGCCCCACGCCTGGACTCCATTTCCCTTTCTGGCGACGATTTCACCAAGCTCCTAGCCGAATTTCCATCAATTTTGGCACCTCTGTTTACAAATTCTAGGCCCAAACACCGGGTACGACACCACATCATTACTACAGGGCCAACCCTTCATGCCCGAGCACGACGATTACCTCCAGACAAGCTCCGCCTGGCAAAGGAAGAGTTCCGTCACATGGAGGAGCTGGGGATTGTTCGCAGGTCAGACAGCCCCTGGGCCTCCCCCCTGCACATGGTCCCCAAAGCCACCGGAGGGTGAAGGCCCTGCGGCGACTACCGCAGGCTGAATGACACCACCACCCCAGACCGCTATCCCATCCCTCACATCCAGGACTTCACAGCGAACTTACACGGGGCCCGCATCTTTTCCAAAGTGGACCTCGTTCGGGGATACCACCAAATCCCAGTCCATCCGGATGACATCCCCAAAACTGCGATTATCACCCCATTCGGCCTGTTCGAATTCCTTCGAATGCCGTTCGGCCTTAAGAACACCGCGCAGACCGTCCAGCGGCTGATGGACGCGGTAGGCCGAGACCTGGACTTGGTGTTCATTTACTTAGATGACCTACTGATCGCCAGCCGTAACTGCCAAGAACACCTTTCCCACCTCCGCCAGTTGTATTCCCGTCTCCGCGATTTTGGCCTCACGATCAACCCGTCCAAGTGCCAATTCGGACTTGACTCTATCGATTTCCTTGGCCACAAAATCACCAGCGACGGGGCAACACCCCTACCCGCCAAGGTAGACGCTATCCGCCATTTTGCCCGCCTCGACACAGTCAAAGGCCTACAGGAATTCCTTGGGATGATCAACTTTTACCATCGGTTCATCCCTGCAGCAGCCCGTATCATGCACCCTCTGTTCTCGCTGCTGGCTGGTAAGGGCAAGGACATCATCTGGACTGACGAGGCTGTGGCTGCCTTCGTTAAGGCCAAAGACACCCTGGCAGACGCCATGATGCTTGTACACCCTAGGACAGACGTCCCAACCGCCCTCACGGTGGACGCGTCCAACACCACGGTGGGTGGGGTACTGGAACAGCTAATCGAAGGCCGCTGGCAACCCTTGGCATTTTTCAGCAAGCACCTTAGACCACCCGAACTGAAATACAATGCTTTTGATCGGGAACTTCTAGCGCTGTATCTGGTGGTCCAGCATTTCCGATACTTTTTAGAAGGCAGGCCTTTCACCGCTTTCACTGATCATAAGCCTTTGTCCTTTGCCTTCTCCAAAGTCTCTGATCCCTGGTCAGCTCGTCAGCAGAGACATTTATCCTACATTTCTGAATTCGCAACAGATATCCAACATGTCTCCGGAAAGGATAATGTCGTTGCTGATGCACTTTCCAGACCGACCATCCACAACCTATCCTTGGGTGTCGACTACGCGGCCCTAGCTGACGCACAGCAAGCCGACGACGAGCTGCCCAGCTACAGAACCGCAGTCTTGGGCCTGCAGCTCCGAGATTTCTTGGTTGGTCCAGGTCAGCAGACCCTACTTTGCGACATCGCGACAGGTCAGCCCCGCCCTATAGTCCCTGCAGCCTGGCGGAGACGCGTTTTCGACTCAGTACATGGGTTGGCGCACCCGTCCATCAGATCAACTGTCCGACTGGTCGCCAGCAAGTTTGTCTGGCATGGCCTGCGCAAACAGGTCAGTGAGTGGGCCAGGACTTGTCCGCACTGCCAGACATCGAAAATCCAACGACACACCAAGGTCCCGCCACAGCAGTTCGAGCCTACCCATAGGAGGTTCGACCACATACATGTCGACCTCGTGGGCCCTCTGCTGGTTTCAAGAGGAGCCCAGTACCTCCTTACCATCGTGGACCGGTTCACGAGGTGCCCAGAGGCAACCCCCCTGACTGACATCACGACTGATTCCTGTGCCCGGGCGCTGCTCACAACTTGGGTCTCACGTTTTGGTGTTCCGGCCCACATCACTTCCGACAGAGGCACCCAATTCACTTCCAGTCTCTGGGCTGCATTAGCAAACCTGCTAGGGATGCAGCTGCACACCACCATGGCCTACCATCCTCAATCAAACGGGTTGGTGGAACGTTTTCACCGCCATCTGAAATCAGCCTTGATGGCCCGCCTGAAGGGTCCTTACTGGGTTGACGAGCTGCCTTGGGTCCTGCTCGGCATACGCACTGCCCCCAAAGAAGACCTCCGCACTTCGTCAGCTGAGCTTGTGTATGGGGCACCCCTAGTTGTCCCAGGGGATTTCATACCTGCCCTTCGAGACCAAGGGGAACAACCCCCAGCAGTCCTACAAAGACTGCGCGAGAAGCTTGGCAACTTGGCCCCGATTCCCACCTCGCGGCACGGTCAAGCCCTATCCTGCCAGCCCAAAGAACTACGAGACTGTAAGTTTGTTTTCGTTCGCAGGGGCACACCTCAGGCACCGTTGCAACGACCATATGAGGGACCGTTCTGAGTCATAAGGAATAATGGATCCATCTCTATTTTGGACGTTGGGGGCAGGGAACAGGTTTTCACGATGGACCGCCTCAAACCAGCCCATTTAGATCTGCAACAACCGGTCGAGGTTTCAATGCCGTGACGCAAAGGCCGACCCCCTAAGCGGTGGCTGGCACAACCCCTGGACCTTGGGGACTGTATCGCCGGTTCTGGGGGGGGTTGTGTAGCGATTCATCGTCCGGTCAGACGAACCGGCTCGGCAGTCGGGTCGCGCGGCGTCGGAGTGACGAGGCCCAAGATGGCAGCGGGCCTTGTCTTTCCCGAGCGACGGGGAGAACCCGCACGCAGGAAAGACTTGATGACGTAGTACTTACGTCATTGCCGGTTGCATTGGGCGGGAACAGTCTCCCTTAAAAGGCCCGCGCAAGGTGGGAAAATAAACCTGTTCTTGTTTGACAATCCTTTGACTAGCGTCTTGTTTTATTTTGCAGTAGCAACCGCTACAATTCTATCTGTGCCCAAAGGATGACATCCCTGGTAAAGTAGCAATGTTTTATTTTATTAAATCTGATATTATCAGATGTGGGCAGCATAGTAAGATAACAGAATACCAAAACTCTGTGGGTATATCCATTAGGAAAGGTTGAAAAGGGAGTGTCATTTTTCTCATGAAAAAGGAAAGCTGACGAGCAATCAAATTGTCATCTTTAAAGTTATTACAGCTTTTGATGTAGTGGAGTTGTAGGAAAGTGCAAAACTCAATGCCAGCAATATATTGCAGATACCAAGGAATCATAAATGGGACACTTACCCAGACCGATGAAACATTTGAACATATTAATACAAAGAGTAGTTAAAGTGAAACATTTTAAGGGTAAGTTAAATAGTAAGCAAATGAGGGTGAAGGGAATAGCAGGATACACAAATAAAATTAGTTGATGAAGTCATGGGGGGTGTCGGGGGGAGAGGTATGGGAAGTATTAATCCATGCATGAACTAGATGGTTTGTTCTGTGTTAAATATTCTGTTTTTTTGTGTATAAGGCATAAGCATGGCTGGCAAGGGCAACATGTATTGACTATTCCTAATTGTCCTTGAGAAGAGGGCAGTGAGCTACATTCTTGAATCACTGTCATACCCTTGGTGTTAATGTGCTCCCTTGGCACTATTGGCTAGGGAGTTCCAGTATTTAGACCCACGTACAGTAAGATATATCCAAGTCAAAATGGTCTCTGACTTCCTGGGGGAATTTGTCGGTGTTGGCATATTATTCTGTGCAATACCAAATCAATTGTGTTGTAGATGAAAGCAGAGGCTTGGTAGAATTATTTTTGCTTTCCTCCAAAAGCATTTATGATCCATCTTGACACCTGCACCAAATTAAATGATTCTCATCACGCTGGGTGTAGACCAAAAGTGTTTAGGGACAATCAGTTAAAATACCCTCCGTTTGATCTCAAGAAAACATGGTTCTTGGTCTGGTGTCTTGTCATTGCTACTTAACCATCTTGATCATATTACCAATTCCATCAAACCATCTACCTGCTGCCTGCGGTTATTAATTCCCTTGTAGATTAAAAATAAGGTAAGGAAGATCAAGTTCAGTTGTAAATTTGTGCGGTAATGATTCTCAGAAAAAAATAGTGATGGATGGGTTAGAAATAACTTGGTATTAATCAATAGGAAGAATAAACCATGTCCAATAACTGGCTGCTGCTGTATGGTACTAAGCGGTTGTTGCAGATATCAACCAACCCTCTCTCCAAATGCACTAGTGGTAAATTGTGAACTGAATCATCATTCAATTCCAGGCTGCCATTCAATCTTACCCAACTAAAGGGCTGGAATTATTTTAGTCAAACAGCAGTTTAGCTTAGAAGTATACAATTTAATAGGCCGTGAAGGTGAATCAATTAAGGGGGCAAGACTTACAAAATCAAAACCCTCCAAAATGCATGGAATCCCCTACTGATTTGTTGGCCTGAATATTCCCTGGTGACTTGCCACTTTACAGTGCTATATAAATGTAAAGTGTATTAATTTTAGCAATTGGTATATCATTACATGGGATAAAAATACAGGATTCAAGATTTAAATATGTGTCTCTGTGTGGTAAGGAGGGATAGAGGTGAAATGCCTAATACACTGACAGTTCTGCTCCATGATAAAAGATATGCTCTTCCCTGGCAGCGTGAATAAACAGGGTTAGACAATTTGCTGGGTACATTCTGACCTTGTGTTCCTTTGGTAATTAATTTAAATGGCACATTACACTTGTGAATGATGAATAGTGCACTTGTTTATTGTTATTCCTGTTGTAATCACTCTGCCACATCCCAGGTGCATTAAGAATGGCTGTTCTGCGGAGTGTGTGCGAATGCAGAAAATTATGCAGTTGGTTCACGTCCCAACTGCACTTAAAGGGCCCTCCGTGAATTCAACTCATCAGCTTTTTGAGACTGGAGTTAGATTGGAGGTGTGGGGACTGGGGTTGGTGGGACCTGAGTCACCATGCAGATTTCAACTGTTGTTGCTTCTCCTGTAGCTCTCTCAGTAGTCTGGAAGCGAAAACCACAAGAAGGGTGGTTTTCAAGGACAGCAAGACTGCAATACCAGTCTTAGTATTAGAAGATGGGTTGGAATTCTCAAAAGTAGTTGGTGTTTAAACTAATTTCCAGGGTGGTACAGTAGAACTGCTACCTCACAGCGCCAGAGGCCAGGTTTCAATCTTGACCTCGGGTGGTACCCGTCTGGGGTTTGTTCATTCTTCCCATAGACATGCGGGCTGGGAGTTGATGAGAATATGGAGAGAATAAAAAAATGGGATTAATGTAAGACAAGTGCAAATGGATTGTTGATGGTTGGCCAAAGATGGAAGGGTCAAAAAGCCTGTTTTGGTGCTTTATCTTAATTCTGCCTCTCTTAATCGGACTCTTAACTCTCTCTCTCTCAGTTATTCTGTTTTTGCCACTTTAGCATTTCTTTTTGCACTACTTCAGATTGTACTACTATCTTTACACCATTTTATTGTTCTATGCTTGTCGCTGTATTTATTGTATTGTACTGTTTACTCCGGGAGCTTCACTCCAGCAAGGAATTTCATTGCCACTTGGTGTATAAGACAATAAACTACGCTGAATCCATCTCTCTATTACTGGATCCAACAATCATTTGCCTCTCCCAATCTTTTTTTCTCCAGTGACCATTCTACAGACAGCAGTAAGTGAAGCAAATTGTAGTATTTAGAATATCGGTAGTCCTATGTAAATAAAAATAGCTGTTATCATTGTCGATATATCTACAGGTGGAGATTGCTCTGCATGTAAGTAACTTTTCATATTAGTCTCCAAAAACCAAGAAGTTCTGCGGACTGCCTAGGTATCAATCAGCTTTTAATCTGATGAATAATAGCACAGTTCTTCATTAGCTTGTCCACTTGACACTGTTCAGCAAGTAGGTAGGCTACCATCTTCACTTTGCCAATAAGGACCAATACAAGGATCTACATCAGTGGGAAACTGTATCATTACCACTAAAGTCTTATTAGGGTTTCCATTTAGGTTAGTATCAGATTTGAAATAGAATAAAATTCTGAAATCAGCAAACAACCTTGTTATTAGATATTAGACTGGGATTAACAAGGATAATGTTACAAAAACAGAAAATTCTGGAAACATCAACAGGTTAAGCAACATCTGGGGAAAGGGAAACAGTCCAAGTTTTAGGTCCCAATCTTTCATCAGAACTGGGAAGGAGAGCAAACAAATTTTCCAGTTCCAATGAAAGGTTGTGGAACGGGATTGTGAGCTTCCTCCAAATATTGTTTTAAATACTTTGCTTAATTTTGTAATGTCCAGGACATCTAGTAGATCTGATGGTGAATTGGAGTTATACTTCACACTGAGCCAAATTAAAGTCGTTTATGATGCTTCTCCAGAGAGACATTCAAACCCATTATGTTTTGTAGTCAGATAGCAATCAAATCTTGGAGTTAACAGTTTAGTTCTTCAAAACTGGCATTGATAGAGCATTGGCAGTTTACTTCAACTTCCTTGCCGATAAAGTTGACGTTGAATTGATTAACATTGTAAAATGTCAAGTTATTTTAAACCCCTCAGTTAAATTAATTCCAGGTCTTCTCAACATTGAGTCAAGTTATTGCACTTTTTACACAACTTCTCACTGTAACCTGTTTGGACATAAAGTGCCCCGATTAACAGAGGATTTCCCACTGACTTAATTGGATGACATGTGGGAAATTCTGCTTAATGAGGTTTGATTGATTTCTTGTGACAGGATAAAATGCTACTGTTGAAAAGTGATACTAACCATGTCTTATCACGTACAGGATGTGATGACTTTAATTAAACACAAAGCAAAAATCAACTGAGGTTTGCTACATTCATGCATGTGAGTGTGAGTGATTTGAAAGAAATCGAGTGTATGACATTCTACTGTACTTCATCCTTTGCAGATGCATGATTTGCAATGAAAGATTCATTGCAACATCATTTTTGAGGTTAGAACAATTTGAAGAGGAGTTTGATATCATCCACTCTAGGATATTTAAAACTGCTGAAAATAGACTACAAGCTACACATTTATTCATGACTTGGGCTTCAAGTTTGTCATAGAATTTTAAAGAAATACATTTACGTCTATGACTGATCTTCCTCCAAATTTCTGACTACTTCATTTAAACATTGTCAGTCCAACAATGACTCAATTTTGAAATTCTCAACCAGATTTTCTCTTCTCTCCGACACATTGCTACTTCTATCTCAGTAGCATTCCCATCCTTTCCAAATCTTCACATCTCCAATTCTGACTTTGTTCATGTTGCTGATTTATATTGCTCTAGTACTGCCAACCTATCAGCTGCCCAGACAATAGGCTTTGGTGTTCCCTCTCTAACCTTTTCAATACTCCTTTAGAAAGCTCCTGAAAGTCAGGCTTTTAGTCACTTGTCACAATATCTCTTACCACAATATCATTTACATTGCTGCCACTTATGACATTTGCTGAGTTGTCCAGACATCAGTGACAATACGCCTTTTTGTGTTGCTAGAATATTTTCTTAATATTAAGGTGGCTTAAGGGTCAATTCCCTGATAAGATTAAACAAATTCTACAGAAACATTAAAGAAACTGAAATTTAACACAAAGCAGGAGATTGCTCCAATAAGTATATAAGGCCACTGTACATTGATCTGACAATGACACAATAACTCCTGTGTTTGATTATTATTAGACTCATTTATGTATGGTAATGCAAAAGGTCAACTAAATAGTGAACAGGTAATTTTGTAAGTGAATTGTAAGGGGCACCTGCATTTAAACGATATCATGAATTATAAGATTGATTTAAACAGATGATTTCAAACCTGTAAATCCACATTAAGTGTTCTTATTCTTTTTAATTTCCTCTTTCCTATTTGCATTTGATGAAACAGATCTATGGCCCTTAATTATTTATCTTTCATTTTATCTAAACAGATTTTACGAAGGTTTTTCAACTTTCACAAGAAATTTGTGAAAGACCATGACATACTTTGGTGACGACTGCAAATTTAAATGAAAACCATGTACCATTCACAAAAGACACTAAAACCTTTAGACATCCAAAGTGATGACAGCAGAAGAGCAGGTGATATGTATCAGTAATATTCAATAGTAGAAAGCTTACAATACCATAATTTTAATTGAATAGTCAAGGTGACATCATGGATCACAGTATGAAATCCAAATATGAACAAGAGAAGGAAAAATGTATTTACATAGCCTATTTTCCATTCCTTTCAAGAAGACTGAAATCTCTTTGCAGCTCTTGTAATGTATGAAGGACAGCTGTCAATCTGCACACAGCAAATTCCAGAAACAGTGATGTGATAATGGGAAGATACTTTTTTTTCCAATGACGTTGGTGAGAGATAATAATAGTCAATATGTTTAGCAAGGACACCGGGGTTAGCTCTAATGCTCCATTTCAGAGTGGCAGTATGTCCACCTGACAGAGCAGAGAGTATTTGAAAGCAATGGATCAGATTGTGCTTGATTTGGACCTTTTCTTGTGCGATTCCTGAGGCCATATTTGTGTTCTGAAGACCTTTGGTCAAACTGATCTATAGGTTTTGCTCCTTTGGCCATCCTGTGAAGTAATATGTGAAATGGGACCTAGGGCCCTGTCCCTGGCCAACTTAAGTGGTTTTCTTGACAGGTCACTTTTTTTAAATGTCCCTAAATATCTTTGACAATCAGAGACATTTCAAATCAGTTGAAACATATTTTAATAAACAATTAAAATTATATGAAAATTTCAAAAATGTTAGGTTTAAACATAATCATTTTCTAATTAATTTAAAATATTACCATTAGATAAATTATTGAAAAAGCAAACCACTTATAGGCACTCACTTTTCAATATGGGTTGGCAGCTACATTCAAGTAAATGGGACTGAGGTTCATAAACCAGTCAGTGCTGATGCAAAACTAAGAAGTGAGATGCAAAGTGCATTAAGTCCCACAACTTGGCATAAATGAGCTCCAGCCTTGAGGTCTAATGCACTATCATCTTACCTCCAGCCTATTCCTGATTTCTGTGTTGCAATGCATGTTGCTGCAACAGTCAGGGATGCACTGATTCACACACTGCAGCTAGTCAGAGGTTCTCCATGGAATTGCTAGCAAAGGATCAGCACAATTCGGCTCACTATCTAATTTGAAAGATTGCACCTGCAACAGTGCAGAACTCTCTCCGTATTGAACTAAAATTCAACCTCTATTTTTGTGTTTTGGTGTCTGGATTGGGATTTATATCAACTGTCTTCTGACTTAACTAGCAAATGGAACACAACTGGGTATCAGCAGAGTCAACAGCACCAGCTTGAAAGCTCAGACAGATATATATCCATTATTTTAACTAAGGTATCAAAGCGATAGGCCAGGTTCCATTGAATAACACAACATGAATGGTTGAGAAATAGAGTTATAGTGTCATAGCACAGAAATTGTGCCACCCAAAATAAAATAACATAGTTCTAAACACCACTTGTTTCAAATGCTTTTAGATTGAAAGAAGGAACATGATTTCAGGAGTAATGTAGTTTGTGAGTTTCAGAAGAATATGAATTTGAAAAATAAGGTGCAATGACTCTTGAGGAGTGAAAATACAAGATTACCCACGATTTTATTGATCCCTACATCAGAATATTGGATTTAATCCCTTTCCAAATATTTGCTACTCTGTATTTGAACTTAAAATAGCCTCTTTTCAGAGTTGACATTGTTGTAGTCATCATAAATCTGATATGTAGAAGTACTTAAAAGGATAGTAGTTTTGAAAGATTCTATTTAACTTTAAAAAAGTTTCCCAGCTGGTAGTCTGCTGATTCATTGTGGTTTTCAGTGAAGTTAGTTACTTGTGCTGATTCTTAGAATGCATTTATACAATTATTTTCATGTTGATACAGAATAGTTTCACTATGCATCAATGGCCATAAACAACAGAAGTATTATTGCAGCATTAGTTCTCCAGTTGTTTTGTTTTTCTCCTTTTTACAAAATGACCTAGGATCTATGGAATCACTGGTGACAGCAACATCTGACAGTGTAGCCTACCGTTTGTCACTAGCTCACAAATCTCTACACCACATGGTAGTGTGGTGAATAATGGAGAGGTGGGAATACCATGGTGCCATAAATTTAATCATGGAGTTTGAATCAACTGAACCCTTGATTAGATTACTGTCTTGAAATTTCTGGTGTGATTCGTTATTTATAATGTACATGCTGTTCCTTTTATGGGGTGTTATTATCCTGTCTCAGTTTTGTTTTTCAGGCTGTTATTGTCGATGCTGTCAGCAACTACTCTCTTGTTCCATGTTGCTGATGCACAATAATGTTCACATTGAAGAATTCATGATTGCTGCATATGGCTCAAAATTTTATTTTTTAATTATTTGCAAACTCAGTGTGTGTATATTTATGCAATGTGTTAGTTTATCACTGGCCTAGTCATTCTTTATGATTTTCACTTATCTCTGTTTGGTGACATTTTATTTCTCATACCACCAGACTTTGATTGAATAACACCATTCTCACAGCTACATTTATTCCAACTTTTCATCTTGGTATTGTCGTGAAAACTATCTCTTGTTCTCCTTATTGCCTAAAATTACTATTTCTCACTCTCCTGATTTTTTATCTGTTTCCCAACCCCTCTGAGTCTTGCCATACTTATTACTTCTCTCTTTATCCTACCACCTTACAGAATTACAAAGAATATTTTGTATACTCAGACAAAAAGTGATCATTTCTGAATCATTCATCAACACACGCCACATTTAACCACTCTCCCCATAATAAAAAAAACAAGTATCTTGTTCATCAAAGACAGACTGTGATAAAATAAAATAGCACATTAAATCACCTGTGGAGTGAGTGTTTCTGTTTCCCACAGCTGACTTATTTGTGAGCCTACCTGAGTTAAAAATGGCAGGGTTAGGGTTAGAGTTAGTTTTATGCTGTGGACTAATGCCCATTTAGAAATGGCTTAAAGATGCCCAAGTCTTCATTGTACCAGGTCAATGACCTTTCATCAATGAAAGATCATCTGATGGAATGCTAACTTTGTTTCTTTCTCCACAGATGTTGCCTGACCCATTGGGTATTTCCACTATTTTCTTTCTATTTTACCCTTCCAGAATTATTTTTTAATCCAAATTTTAATTATTCAATTTACAATCAATAAAGTTTGAAAAGGAAGAAAGCCTTTATCAAAATTATTGGTAATCAACTTGAGGAATGTCCTCTAAAATCTAAAACAGATTTTTATTGTTGTTGATGGCAATAGATTCCCTCACATAGAGCCGAAAGAAGCCCTACAGAATCAGGGCTTCTTTATATATACCAAAAAATCCACACATAAATTAATTTTAATACATGTACATGATTTTACCAGAATTTTTGTGAAATATTAGCAGAGAAATTTTTTTCCTTTATTAACAGAATCCAAGGAAATGTGTCAGTATGTGTAAACTGCTTCTCCACATGAAAATCAATCCCAGTCTGACATTTTTCACATCTCAAAATGGTTGCCAGTTCTTACCTGATAAATGTGAAGGGCAGAGGTTCCTGATATTGGAATAATTTTGCAAGATGGAGAAGTCCCGCCTGCAAAAGGACAGAATTTGATCAAAACCCAAACCAGCATGTGAGTGCAAAAGAAAAGACTGAAGTATTCAGGTCAGTTGCAGCTCAAAGTGCCAAATAGATGATCTACCTTGGCTCCCTTCTGAGATCCCCATCATTAGAGAAGCCAGTCTCCAGCCAATTTGATCCATTTCACATGATGTCAAGAAATGACTAGGAAAAACTGGATAGAGCAAAGGCCATGGGACCAGGCAACCTTCCTGACGTAGTACTGAAAACCTACATTCCATAATGAGCTGCATATCCAACCAAGCTGTTCCAGTGCAGTTACAATGATGGATTCGATGTTACAATGTGGAATTGACCGTGGATGTTCTGTTCACAAAAAGGACAAATGTAATTTTGACTAATTACCACCTGATCTACATTCAATCATCAGTAAAGCTATGGAAACTGTCACCAACCTTGCTATCAAGCAGCAGTTACTCACTAAAAACTGCTTTTTGATTCCAAGTTTAGGTTTTGCCAAGACCACTTGGCTCCAGACCTTATAACATCCTCAGTCTAAACTGGGACCAAAGAGCTAAATTCAGGAAGTGAGATGCAAGTGATTCCCCTTGACAACAAGGCAGTATTTGACTAAGTGTGATATCAAGGTGTCCAAGTGAAACTGAAGTTGATGTGCATTAAAAGAAATAAACTTTGTAGTTGAAATCGTACCTTGCACAAAGGAAGATGGATGTGATTGTGGGAGGCCAGACATCCATGCCCCACAACTCCACTGCAGGAGATCCTCTGACCTAACCATAAGGTCTGAAGTAGGGTTGTTCATTGATGATCGTGGAATGTTCAATTCCATTCAAACTTCTCAGCAAATTAACCATCCTATAGCTGATGCCAGAAAAACCTAGACAGCAATCCAGGCATGGGCTGATAACTTTCCATTAACATTTGTGCCACTAAAGAACCCATGATGACCATCTCCAACAAAAGAGAGTCTAAATGCTCTTTAACATTCAATGTCATTATAATTACTGAGTCCTCCACCATCAATACACTTGGGATCACCACTGGCCAGAAATTCAGCTGGGCTAGCTACTTAAATACCATGGCAAAAATAGCAGGCCAGAGGTTGGGTATCCTGTGATGAGTGTCTCACCCTCTTTGCAGCATCTACAAAGGACAAATCAGGAGCATGGTGTTTCCCTGGGTGAGTGCAGCACCAACAACTGTCAAGTCCAACCATTTAGGGAACGATTTAGGGAAAATGAGCACTTACAGTGAACGAGAGAGAGAGAGAGAGAGAGAGAGACAGACAGACAGACAGACAGACAGATGGATAGATAGATAACATATCCGCAATTGCACTGTGATTCATTTTAAGGGTGAGTCATTGCAATCATGCTACAATTGATCCAGTGGTCACGTTCATACTCAACTTTAAATACATTGGCTGGAAGATTCTGAGGAGATCCACCCTAAAATGAACACCAACCCCTCCAACACTTTTTCCCCTGTGCATTATCTTAATCCTGAAAACGCCAGCTGTGGAATGCAGATGTGTACAATAAAGGAACCCTCCAATCCAAGCACCACCAGGATCTGTGCAGGGAAATGAAAAATAAACTACATTAAATTCTCTAGCAAGCTACATCTAAATTGAGAGTAGCAGCATTGAATTTAATATTTCAGCAGTATTTTGCATCACTGTGTCCTTTTATACCGATTATTAGGAAAAGTTAGTCCAAATTATGCACGCAGTGTTACTCCGCGGTCGTATATTACACGCTTACACGAATGAGAAGGTGCTATTATTGAAACCACAGATAGGAGGCATGTATACCCAGCAGATCGCGCCACATGCAGAGATTTCTCCGACACTGAGGACATGCTGATTCCAGCACTATCTTTCCCAATGAACGATTTCAGCTCATTCTACAAAAGACAGTTGACAAGAACTCATTATGGGAGGGGTTTTGATGTACTCCGTGAATAAAGGTCAATTAGTATATATTCATTCAAAAAGAATGCCAGCTAAAGAGCTATTGCAGTCGCCTTTGTACACACTTACAAAAAAGGAAGATACATTCCGGGATCAAGATGTCCAGACTGTATTTCCGACTGTGAATGTAAAAGGAACCATGAAGCACGTATTGATTAGACGGGCGCATTAATATTCGGATAGACCATAATCTACTTTTTATTGATCAAACCATTCTTTTATAAACTGTCCCGGCTCCCTGCATCTCATACGTGCAATTGAAATGAAATCAGCTTTTCGAATCCATTCCTCCTCCCCCTCGCAATCGCCACTGTTGGCCATGAGATTGAAAATCCGCAAAAATAGCTCTTTATCTTCTGCAAAAATAACGCAAATGAAAAGTCTGTGGAAACCCCGAATGATATTTTTTACTTAATTTCCCTTCTGTATATCCATCTACCGTCTGTCCGTCGACAGTATTATTTATTGCGTGTCAGGCGCGACCCGGGTACTCGCGGAGAGGAGCCCAAGCTCTCCCTTGTGGGTATTTACCCCTCGCGTTACCTCCCAGAGGTGGCCAATGTCTGTTCTGCTGACATGGGGATCGACTTAAAGCATTTTTTTGTCAGACTGCGGCGACACACGTCCCAACACCGCGCGCAATTTTGGAATGTTTATTCTAAACCGCATTGCATTTGGCGGAATTTCTGTTTATTGATACTTGTTTGTACTAAAAATAACATTTGTCCTGTCAAACGGTTCGGGGTACACATCTGATACAAACCGGTGTGCTCGGTGTAAGAGGGAAAATGGCTTGGGACTGTCCCACCTTTGGTTTTTACTTAATGGATTTTCGATGTCAGTGTTAAACCGTCTCCTACATCAAACATGTAGTGCATCGTTAAATAGGCGACGGGCTAGACAAGGTTGGGAAGATTGACGAAAATGGACCAGTATTCACTACAGCCCACCAGCAAACTCCCTCCCCCACCCTCAACGTTCACATACATCCCCAATGAGTAAACCGCGAGCAACGCCCAGAGCCTTGATTCAGTATAGACAATCTCTGCTGTAATATCACGAACTCCCCGCTCGTACCAACAACAGTCAGTCAGTTCCACAGTGACCGCCCGTCAGTGCCGCCCCCACAACATGCGGCACGTGTCACAGAACCCTGACCGACCAAGACGCTCCAGAACACGCCGCTTCAGCTGGCGAGGTACCGCGGATTCAAGCAAAAAAATAACCGAGTTGTGTAAATGATTGACACCGCGTTGTAATAAAAAACGTCCAGTGACTGCTGACTAGCTCTCCGCACCAGTCGTGCGGGGTTTGTTTTTAGTATAAAGCAAGGTCTAAACCTTCTAGATAAGGTAAATTGGTAACTAAATAAACAGCGGCTATGATTACATGTATAGTTATGACCTGGGTGTGTACAGAAACTCTGCCGACAGATGCAATTAAAACAATATTATTTTGGAAAGCAGTTGGTCCAGAAAGGCGTAAATTCATAGTGGCAGGACCATCCCTTTGTAGATATGTGGGTTGTTATGATCTGATTATTGTAAGCACCTGTGCGAGTGCATCCCACTAACTCTGAGCAAGTCCAGAGACTGGGACGTTATTTGCACTGCTTGGAGAATGAAACCGACCCGCCCGCTCTGCCGCCGATTGGTTCCAAGAGGCCTGACGCACGACAGCGAGGTGCCCCGCTACCAGCCAGTCAGAGCGTGGCGCCGGCTGCCGGGGATGACCATTGGTTGGCGCGAAGTCGGCGCTACGCAAAAGCAGAGCGCAGAGCCCAGAGAGCTGCAATCTGTCAGTAGAGGGAACAGCACAGGGACTGCAGCCGCGGGGAGCAGGGAAAGCTAACAGCAGCAGACGGTAAAACAAAAAGGACGAAAGAAAAGGGAAAGAGATGTACAAATACTCAGTGAAGTTCGGATTAGGGAGCAGAAGTCTAGGAAGTGTTTGACGATAAACTCCAGACCCAGTTGCCGTGTTTACACCGAGGATATGAACGGCCGCTGTGTCAAAGGGTTTGATGTTAAACCAATGCCCGCGGGAATCTCTTCTTCCAGGCCACTACTGTATAGTGGAAGATCAAACGACCATTTCACTCATTAAAAAGCAGCAGAAGTTGAAGCTTCGGATGCGAGGAGTCTGCTTCACGTAGCTGGCATTTACAGGGAGATGTGATGGAAAAATCAAAGCAAGAGGGAGCGCGAAGTCGATAATAATTAGTAATATTTGTTTTCTTAAAAAACAAAAGGAAACACCACCATCCAACTTAAAAGGGACGTCAATCGGTTTGGGTTGTGGAGATGACCTTCCTATTCCTTTTGGCTTGCATCCTGATCGACCGCGTTGCCTGTCAGATCCGCTACTCTGTTCCTGAGGAGCAGGAACATGGCACGTTCGTGGGGAATATCGCCGAGGATTTGGGATTGGACGTGACGAAGCTGGCCGCTCGCAGGTTTCAGACGGTGCCGAGCTCCAGGTCCCCGCACCTGGAGGTGAACCTGGAGAACGGGGTGCTGTTCGTCAACGAGAAGATCGACCGCGAGCAGATCTGTAAGCAGAGCCCCAGTTGCCTGCTGCACCTCGAGGTCTTCCTGGAGAACCCGTTGGAACTTTTCCGCGTGGAGATCGAGATCGTGGATATTAACGACAACCCGCCGAGTTTCCCGGAGGCGGACATCACGGTGGAGATATCGGAGAGCGCCAGTGCTGGCACCCGGCTACCGCTGGAGAGCGCGTTCGATCCGGACGTTGGCAGCAACTCGCTGCGCACCTATGAGATCACCCCCAACAGTTACTTTTACCTCGACGTGCAGACCCAAGGAGACGGCAACAAGTTCGCCGAGCTGGTGCTGGAGAAGAGCCTGGACCGGGAACAGCAAGCCCTCCACCGGTATGTGCTGACGGCGGTGGACGGGGGTCTGCCCCAGCGCACTGGCACCGCACTGCTCAGCATCAAGGTGCTGGACTCGAACGACAACGTGCCTGTTTTCGAGCAGTCGGTGTACACGGTGAGCCTGCCGGAGAACGCGCCCGTCGGCACCCTGGTCATTCAGCTCAACGCCACCGACCGCGACGAAGGCAAGAACGGCGAGGTGGTGTACTCGTTCAGCAACCACGTCTCGCCCAGGGTGAAGGAGCTGTTCAGCATCGAGCCCAGGACGGGCTGGATCGAGGTGAAGGGGGTCATCGATTACGAGGAGAGCAGCCTTTACCAGCTGTACGTCCAGGCGAAGGATTTGGGGGCCCAACGCGGTGCCTGCTCACTGCAAAGTGCTGGTGAAGTTACCGACGTGAACGACAACGCGCCCGAGATCAGTTTCAGCACCGTCTCCAACTCGGTGAATGAGAGCGCAACCCTGGGCACCGTGGGTCGCCTTGCTGAGTGTCACCGACGCGACTCGGGCGACAACGGGCAGCTCCAATGCGAGATCCTGGGACAGGTGCCTTTCAAGCTGAAACCTTCCTTCAAGAATTACTACACCATCGTGACGGACGGGCCGCTGGACCGAGAGGTCACCGACTCCTACACTGTCACCATCATGGCGAAGGACAGGGGTTCCCCCCCTCTGGCCTCCAGCAAGTCCATCAAGGTCCAAGTGGCGGACGAGAACGACAATGCGCCCCGCTTCTCCCAGTCTTCCTACAACGTGTATGTCACCGAGAATAACGTTCCCGGGGCTTATATCTACGCAGTGACTGCCGTGGATCCCGATGTGGGGCAGAACGCTTACATCTCTTACTCCATATTAGAGTGCGATATACAGGGTATGTCGGTTTTTACGTACGTTTCCATAAACTCCGAGAATGGCTACCTGTACGCCTTGCGCTCTTTCGATTACGAGCAGCTCAAAGAGTTTAGTTTCACGGTGCAGGCCAGAGACGCGGGGAACCCTCCGCTGAGCAGTAACACCACCATTAATATCATCATCGTAGACCAGAACGACAATGCGCCCTCCATCGTATCGCCCGTGTCCAGGAACGGTAGCGCCAGGGAGATGGTGCCCCGCTCAGCCGAGCCGGGCTACCTGGTGGCCAGGCTAGTGGCGGTGGACGCGGACGACGGCGACAATGCTCGGCTCACCTATTACATCGCCAAGGGCAACGAGTTGGGACTCTTCAGGATGGACTGGAGGAGTGGAGAGCTCAAGACGGTGAGGAGGCTGTCCACCAACAAAAAGGCCCCCAGCGCCCCATACGAGCTGCTGATCGAGGTCAGGGATCATGGACAACCGCCGCTGTCAGCCACCGCCACTATCCTTGTGATGGCAGTGGACAGCCCGGTGGATCGCCAGGGAGAACGGGGCAACCGAGCTGGTACCCCGAAGGAAAACTCGCTGGATTTGACCCTGATCTTGATTATCGCCCTGGGCTCCGTGTCCTTCGTCTTCCTCCTGGCCATGATCGTATTGGCAATCCGGTGCCAGAAGGACAAAAAGGTGAACATCTACAGCTGCCTGGCCAGCGAGTGCTGCTCCTGCTGTAGACAGGCGAGGAACAGAAAGAAGAAGCTCAGCAAATCGGACATCATGCTGGTGCAGACCACCAACACCAACGCAGCCCAGGTGTCGGTGGAGGAAGGGGGCTTTGGACACCACAGTCAGAATTACTGTTACCAAGTTTGCCTGACTCCGGAATCGGCCAAAACTGACCTCATGTTCTTGAAACCTTGCAGTCCAGTCAGGAGTACGGACGCTGAACACAACCCCTGCGGGGCCATCATTGCGGGGTACACTGACCAACAGCCCGACATCATTTCCAATGGGAGTATATTATCAAATGAGGTAAGATGTCAACTGCACCTCGTCGGATCTACATCGTCAAATGTTCCCTTTTAATTTTGGCCATCTCACACACCTCATAAATCCAGCTCTGCTAACTTGCCTTTCTCAGTTGAAAGCAGTTTGAGGTTTATTTTCGGATGCCGTACTGTCTTTAGAGCAAGGACGGGCGTCATAATGTGAAATGTTGTAAATGCAACCAAATGGCACCAATTGTCTACTGTGATTTCATTAAATCATCTGTGACTTCCGGCACAGATTAGGGAATAAAATGGAATGACTGGTCTTTACGCGAAAAGATAGATTTAACCCTCTGTTATATCGACCAGAAAAGAGGAAATGGTACTCTAGTTATTTTGATTAACTATTTGAGTACTGGAACAGTTTATTTGGCAGTGTCCATTTCTTAAGAGCACCGGATATCAAGTCCTTAAGACTTTGCTAAAACTGTGAACTGTGCTAAATGAAGATAACGCGGCACAAGAATTCATTAAACATTCATAGGAGAAACAAGTCTAAAACATTGTTCTAAAGTTCGGCTTTTAAAACAAAAATCTCCTTGTGGCTTGAACGCTATTCAGTCCTGATCCTTTGCCATTCGGAGTTTAGAATTAATTTCAGCTCTGAAACTATATAGTCGTTACGAGGTCCAATGTCATATTAGCAATGGTAATTAAATTTCTGAATCACGGTGACACCTTCAACTAAAACTCTGGTCCGCTTCCTTCTTAATATGAATCCTTAAAATGATACAACTGTCTGCTTGTTCGGTAACGATTACTGACTTGATGTTTTATACCTTCCAGACAAAACACCAGCGGACCGAACTCAGTTTTCTTGTGGACAGACCCCGTCGAGTTAACAGGTAAGAAACTCACTAAGCCAAAGCGCTCGCTGGATTTCACGATTGCCAAGACAGCAATGTTTTATTGATGACTAGCGTCAGGTGCTAATGCTGGGGTGCTTTTTGTTTTGGTTCAGTTCTGCTTTCCAAGAAGCGGATATCGTGAGCTCGAAGGACAGTGGTCACGGTGACAGCGAACAAGGAGACAGTGACCACGATGCTACTAACCGAGCTCACAACTCTGGTAAGTGTGCTAAAATGATCTTCCAATTCGTTCACCGCCCTTGCTATCGTTGAGAGGGTGGGGAAAAGTGGAGGTAATGCATGCCTTTTGCATACACAATAGAAAATGTAATACTATACGGAGGCCCTTCGGTTTGCTGTTTTATTTAAGTAGCGAGCTATAGTATTTAATTCACATTTCTTTCGTGGATGCTGGGTGTCATAGTAATTCGCCAAAGTGCTCAGATGTATGAAATGAGTGGGCTTGTCAGTGCAGAATGCACATGTGCTAGGATTGAAGTAAGAATACTATGCCGTTAACTCGGGGGCTCGAATTTCACCTCATGGTGTGTGTTTCATGCAAATTATTGTTGAGTCATGGACTTTGAACGAATTGTGTGATGCACTATTGAGCTAGATGGAACAAGGGGTGTGACGTTATTTATTGCACATCGCGTTGCGTTGAATCCTGTTTCTTTGTGATGTATCCTGTGTACAAGCTGCCCTTGAAGAAAGTTTAATTCCCCCTCTCCTTTCGGGTCCTGGATTGGTTTCATCCGACCCAAGCGCTACTGTTCATTATGGAAAACACGTTTGGTACTAGCAGTCGCTCAATGGATCCTTTATTTATCCTGTTATTAATGAATATGCGATCTTAAATGAGTCCTCCAGCACTGGCATTCGTGTCCATCATTCCGCGTTTCTGGACGTGTTGGAATTTAGAGCAAAAAAAAATGATGATAGCAGTGTCATAGAATCCAGAAATATACAAAGCAGATGGCTTTGTTAGATGTTCCAACCCAATTTATTGCTGAAAGGATTAAATCATCTTTGTTCCACTTCGTATAGTTTTCAAACCCCTGATTGAAAATTTGACAAATTCTGGATTGAATCGTTCTGACGTTTTTAGTCGAAGTGCTTGTTTCGTACATTATTCTGTTCTTTCAAAATGGAGGGTTATTAAATACACCGACACCACAGAAGATGGCAGTAATGCAAAGCTTTACAGTCTCCAAGCTCTTTACAGTAAGGAAATGTCAATTTTACGGTTAGCATAACTCTCAACGACATAAAATATCATCTAGTCAGTTCAGAATAATGGTAAGGCCGGTAGCAAGAGAAAATGAAGTACAATAGTATATGAGCTGGTGAATGAATCACATGCCAATGTTCACCAAGGACAGAATTTAAACCTAACATTCTTTAAGAATCGCAGAACTTTGAAATGCTGTAAGAGAGCCTCGTTTGGTTGGCAAGTATTTCTGGAAATCAGATCAACATTGGCCGTAACCAGATTAAGGGAGTACAGAATTGTTTTATTTTAGCAGGAGACAGTTCAGGATCATGTACGTTTATCTCGCAATAACTCCAAATCTGCTTGTTTCAATGGCTTAACTTTGTAAATGTTTAAACGCAATATGTTCAGCGCAATGTCGAAGAACTCGAGCAGATATACAAATCACCCCCTTCAGCTGGACAGACGACCTAAGTGGTACTGGGAAGTGTTAGACTTGTGTATCCCGGTACTATTTAGGTGGCTTGTTTGCAACGATGGAATCTCCTGTTACAAAAGCCAATATATTTCTCAGTAACTTTTTGGATAATAAAATACTTTTGTACCAAAGTTTCCATCTAATGCAATGCAAATGTTTTTTGGGGGGGGGGGAATGCACATTTTTGCTGGTGTTATTGCAACTATCTGACAGAAATGTCATAACATTCTATCTCGAGTTACTTTTAACAGTTTTTATCCCTCGATTATACTGATCCTTAGTACTGTTATATTGAGAAGTGACCTTGCTTGGTTCAATGTTGGTGTCAAACTACCCACTGAAATGCAACGCCCTGTCAGTTGCATTTGGAAGAGACCTATGCAAACAGTCACCGGGAAAACGTGACAATTAGGCGGGTTAACCAATAGATTTGCTAACGACTTGAGCTTTACTGAGGTTAAAAACTGAAAATGCTGGAAAAGCCCCGATTTCCAGCATCCCAGAATATTTTGATTTGATTTTCAGTTTTCCAGTGTCTGCATTTTTTTGACAACTTTGAGTGCCGAGAGGGAAAGATTTAAGACGAGAATTCTAGAGTGTAGGAGCCTTGAAGAACCCATCGCCAATGGCGAGGCAAAGAAAGAGTTGGTGTGGGTGGATGAAGCAGTGGAGAAGATGAAATGGGTGCAGGTTCCGGCAGCACTTCCAGCACAAGTAGGTTATAAGCAGCATGCCTGAGGTAAAAGAATACTCGGAAACTGGACAACCCCCAATTTAAAAATACAACTAGTGCTATGAAATGAAAATAGTTTTATTTGCCAGATTCCCGGTTACAGGTTGAACTAGTTCTACGGTATTTAGATATCCACTCATAGAAAATCCTGAGGGATCATTATTGCCAAATAAAGAAAAAGTATAATCGCGGGTCCTGTTAGTTGTACCGACACTGGGTGGCAAAATTAAAAATGTCTGTTCCCCGATGGTAATATCCCTTAACTTGTACAAAAAACATTACAACCCCTTGTCCCGTAATTTCTCCAATTCGATTTTATGTCGAGCAAGCGACAAAGGGTAGAATTCTTGTTTAGTGCAACCAATGGCACTCTGGAGCAAGTGAAGTCATGTTTGATGCTTTTAAAGCAACGACCCACAGATCTAGAACACAGCCACCGGGACGGAAGAAGGATAAAATTAGAGAAAGTTTATCAAAAAAACATTTTTAGTACCGAATACAAAAAAAAAGTTGCATCTGGGGAATCCCCGCGCAAATCATCAGTCCATTCTCAAGACTGATCACGTGCTTGATCTTCTGGGTGGGAAGGGGAGCTGGAACTGAAAGAAATGACTCGTACTTCTCACGAATAATAGTTTTGGGTTACCAAAATCAAGTAATAGCATAAGAGAAAGGGCTACATATTCTTGTCAATAAAGAACACTTACAAATAGTCTAGTGTGGAAGTATAAGAAGCATTCTTTCAATACGGAGAAGAATTTGGTATCAAGTGAACGTAGAAGGCATCACATGACTCATTGTTTCTATTGTCTACCACACGGGGCAAGCAATTGGATAATTTTAAAAACGGCATTAAAATGGAAACACCATTGAGACGTGGGACGGTACTGACGTATTTTTTTCCGGTATTATCTTCGTTTTGCACATTAATGAAATGTGGGGGTGGGGAGGGTAACATTTAAGTACAATGGAAGAGAACGCTTGAGGCACTCCATATCCTTGGAAGGAAGGTTAGGTGCATTAAAGCTTTCCAGACAGGAGGCTCATCTTTGCTTTTATATTTGCCGACACATTCAAAGGTTTCATAAGCTTATTAACATTCTTTCAAACCCGTTGAATTGTGAAAGGCAAATCCTGATAATGTGAGCCAACCTCCAGATTTTTTTAAAGAAAATATTAAATATGTAAAGACAGCAGAATGTAACCCTCATGTTAACTCTGAAATGGAGGTAAAATAAATGAGTGCCATCATGGTTGGGTCTAAAGAACAAGAATCGTTTTCAAATGGTTCTTAAAATAGTCATATAGTCAATCAACCCGGAAATGACTAGATTTGACCTGCTGATCAATTTGTGGGAATGCTATGGTCTTGATTAAAACAAGACCTCAAATAAAAAAAAATGAAAACATAAAGCCTACAGTCCAATCGAGGGGGAAAAATGAATAGTTTGCGGAACCAGGCAACTGAACAGAAAGCACTTCTTTCAAAGCTATTCAGAGACATGCCCACAAGTAGCTGAGCAGACTCCAAAGTCCACCCTACCCCCACTCTCCCGCCACCCGAGAACAGAAAATTGTGTTTATTTAGTTTAGAAGTCAGTCGGCATTTGTCAGCTTTACAAACTGCTGCGAAAAGAGGCCAGGATTGCGAAAAGGCTGCGCCGCAGCGATTGACTAGCAGTAGGCTTTTGCAGGGTAAACATAAGTCAACTTGGAACAGTTTTAGTAAATGTCATCATGCCTGAGCGATTGCGTTTTAAATACCAGCCCGACGTCGATTTGCTTTACATTATTTGACTAGTTCTGAAATAAAATCAAAATCAAATGAAGGGAGATTTCCCAGTCCCCTCCAAGACTATGCACGTCAACTGTCTTTTCATTTCCCGTTAAAAGATTCGAGGTTGGCGATCCGGTTTCCAGTTCACGTCCGCAGTCTGCAACAGCCCACTGATCAGTAATTTGCTTTCAGACTTCTGCATAGCAATTACTGATGTAGGGTTGTGATCGAAGCATTGCGTTTGCATCGCACGAGCTTCTTTAATTTAACATATATAAAAAGTCATTTTGAAGCGAGATGAATCCATGATAACCGCCATCGCTTCCTTTCCTCGCTGCGTTAATTTAACTGTCTGCTGTCCTACACTTGTCGCTTCTCGAGTTAGTTAACTGGCGCACCGCCGGTCAGATGAAAGGAGTCGGGCCTCGTGTTGTTGCGGGCTGATTTGACACTCGGACTGCTTTGCAAATGCTGTGGCAACTCTCTTGTATTTCGTATACTTGGTTTCTCACTTCAGAACTTCTGAGTGCTTTTATTGCTACTGATCCAGTTCCTCTCCCCCGTCAACAGATGCATTACATCAAATGCTGGGCCATTTGGCAAAATGGACACTTGAAAGCTTTGTATGTCGATTTGGTATAACTTCATGGCCTTTCCTTTCATGTTTTCTGCCAACATGAATTTGATTGGCATCTTCTACGGATACTCATTTCAAATTAAAGCGTGCCAAGTGAACTGGCGCGGGTTTGATGTACACGTGGGAGGTACGAAAGTGAAAAGGGGCAATTACTCCTTCAGCTTTTGTTTTCTTTTCCAAATGGATTAGGCTCCACAGATAGTGGCAAGCCATTGTCTCTGGGCTGACTACCAAAACTCAACTGGATCAGCCACATTCAGTAAGAGTGGGTCAGAGGATGGATGATTGCCCTTTTGGCACCCAAAACATAGGCACACCAGGAGTCTTCATTTGCTCCAACAACCTCCCTCTCCCCCTGAAAAAAAACAACATTCAGGATAAAACAGATCACATGATTGGCATTCCATTCACCACCACAAACATTTATTTCCTCAACCACTATACATCACAACTGTAGTGTGTATCATCTACAAAATGAATCTCACCTATGTTACTTTGATAGCATCTCCCAAACCAGAACTTCTATCACCAATAAGGCTAGCATAGGAAAACCACCATCCTTAATTTATATTCAAGTCACACTTCATCCTGATTTGCTAATATATTGCTATTCACTTTTTGTTGCCGGGTCTATATCCCTAATCAACAGCATTGTGAGATTACCTGAAGCAGGACTGCAGCAGTTCAAAAGAGGTTTTACTACCACCTTCTCAAGGTCAGTTAGGAAGGGCAATAACTGTTGGCCTTGCCAGTGACACTCACATCCTGAAAAATGAATGAATTAAAAAGTCACTGTCAATCACCCTCTATATGGAAGACCCATTAGATTCCAACTGGATGTAAGAAAACACTTATGTATTTACATGGACAATTATCTGTCAATAGAGCATGCAGTAACAAGCACACATCAATAGCATCTGCCTCTGTATCAAACAGAATGGAGAAGTGTTTCTCTATACAAATTAAATCAATTAGCTACACCATCTTTCAGAATTAGTGCTTAAATATGTTCTTCTGGCAATAATTATAATAGCTAATGATAATAATCTCCAGCTTGTCATTTTGTGTTGGTCAACCAGTGAGATTTGAGTTTCTCCTAAAAACTGCTATATATATATATATATATATATATATATATATATATATATATATATATATATATATATATATATATATATATGTATGTATATATATATATATGTGTATATATATATATATATATATATATATATATATAGCTATGTGTTTAAATATTTAGTGTTACAATGGACAGAGTACCTTAAATGAAAACAAAATCATCCAGTGATGTCAGATATTTGTCATAAACCCAAAGGGCCAGTAAGTCTCTAATGAATAAATTCTCTAATGACTTGCGATTTATTTTTCCATAAATTCTCCAGTCCCTATCTGCATCTCACACACTCTATGTTGAGTGATCCTAAGAGTTTATTTGAGTATTTCTTAAAGACATAATGGCTTAATTCTGTGGGGATCACCCATCACAGAGTGCAGTTCCCTGCGCTATAAGATAGTTGCACTGTGTTGCATTCAAACATTGACTTTAATATGGTGGCAGGTGTAAATAGCATATAATAACAGAATTGCAGTGTGAAGATATAATGTTGATTTTCAAGAAGTGGATCTTATGAAGATAATCAACAATAAATCAGCTTAAGAACACTATTGTATGAAATCCCAGTCTGTGCCTTATTTGACACACTATATATTCTGGACTTCTGGATTGGATTCTGCATAATTGTTGCTAATTATTGCTAATGAACATGTAATATAAAATAACACAGTTTGAAAGAGTTCCTAACCATAATTCCCCATTAAGAATGTGGTATTTTATAATTTGAACTGCGTTCTTAATTTCAATTTAAAGATTTTGTATATTAATTTTAAACATCCTTGTTTTGTTACTGGACTGCAGATTTATATGCTTTTTTCATGAAAGCAATTGTCCCTTATTTCTTTGGTTCAATACACATCCTTAAATATAAGCAGGGCTCCACTGATATTAATAGCCAGGGGGAGCTCAGTAACAATGAGAACAAATAGAAGAGCTACCTTTGTTTTTTTCCCTTAAGGCCTCTTTGCTTTGTTTCTCTCTTTATTCTTTTTTTCTTTTTCTCCTGATTTATTTATTCACTTTTTTCCCCACAAAGGAGGCACTTAGCTATATACGGTTGGCTCTGTGAGCAAATACACTTTTGAATACAAGCATGCTGTCCTTGTGGCAGTGTAGAATTCTGTCTGCTTGCTGAGACAAATTGTGGTACAATCTCATTCATTATTGCTAAAGTGATAAAATCATACTGGTCCATTCCATGTAGCCAAATAAATGTTCTAATCAGCCAGTCCATCTTGCAGAGCTAATGATGTCATTCTGAATTCTCTTTGAACTTGCTTTGATTGCTGTGCTAACTGTATCTAAACAAAGCTTTTTAAGGGTATGAATGTACATTACTCAGTAAGAAAGGAAAGAATATTGTAAATACTCATAGTTTTTGCTGACATTTGAACATAATGTTGTCAAACTGGAAATGTAAAATTATATTAACCTAGATGAGCAAATGGTAGAAATGTGAATGAGATTATGCAATAATCAATACAGTTATAGACAGAATGCTAGACTGATAAAAGAACCACTAGTACTGGCGAGGATATATGTTCTTAAAACTTTAGGTTGACTTGGGTCTTGAATGTCTTCTGTTCAGATGGGATTGTGGAGTGATGTGAACCTGGTGTTCATTATTATTTGGAACTGCATTCATTGTATAAAACAGGATTGATTGTACCAAACACTGTCAGAAACTAGACAGTCGTGCTCTTTCCAAGGTGGAACCGACTGCTCTTCCATTACTTTACCAACCTTCAGACTGAAATTGCACAGAGTTCATATACCTACCATTAAATTACCAGCTGCCTTACTTTACATATATTTTTGCCACAGGCAAGCAGCAGTCATAGACTTGCTATCCACTTCTATTGAAGTATGTCTACAGTTAGAAATGAAAAATGATTAAAGAGAATGATTTCACTCTGTATATATGGACTGCCAGTTTGTAACAGGACTATCAACACAATGGCAATGTTATGATATTGCCAAAAGTAACAATCAAAATGCCTCCAGTTTTGTCAGCTTTGTATTTGTCACTGGATAATTCTCCTCCTGGGCACTGAAGGTGAACTATTATTCTTGACTCTGTGACTTTTGGCATTATAAATACTTGGAAATTTCTCCTGATTGGATCAATGTGGGCTCATTTCACTTGCAGATCTCTCAAAAAGATCTACTTCAGGTGATGAATTTTGTGTAAAACGTTTAACCCCCTGATTATATTCTATGACATTTGATACTTTACAAGCTATGTGGTATCACTTTTAGCCCTTTCCTTCCAGCATATACTTTAGCTATTTTCTCAGCCAACTTCCCTTCTGTTACACAGATATTTGACCCTTATGCCACCATATTATAAACAACTTATAAGTCACACAAAAAGTGTAAAATTCATCATTGAAAGGGCACATTCCAGTAACAAAGCTCCTAGATCTCTACAAAGCTGCCTGCTGTCATCTTTTCACTTTACACTCATAAGCCATATGGTGGTGAGGCTCAGTTTTCATGGCTTCATTTCTCCATCAAGGCTTTTTCCCGTGCCATTGCCCTTGTTTTTGGTGACACGTCTGTGATATCTGAAACAAGCTTGTAAGAGGAGTAAGTGCTTCACCTGCTTCTGAATGCATGGAGTTTATTTTTTATTGTGCTTGATAAATCTCTTCAGTAGAAGTCCCAGAGGAGAGAAGAGGCAGGTTGTAAATAGAGAGCTAGGCTTAATTACATGGCTGTAGGCGCTTCAGTTGCACGAGCACTAGTGGTTTGGCGACAGGATCACTTTAGCTGGTATGAAATTATATTACATACATCTGTTCATTTCCCATACCTGTACTAACTCATAATTTGACAGAAAAAATGGATCAATGTTATGATCACCCAAGATGTGATCACTTTTGTTTGAAGGCAAACCTTTCAGTAGGTATTGAATCTTATTAGGAAATTTATTTTCTCAACAAAGAGACACCTGATTCAGTTTCAAATATTCTTTTGTTTTTATTTTGAAATATTTCTCAATCACAATTGCTGATCATGGAGGCAATCAGAAGTGTTTTTAAAAGGATATTTTTACATTTTAAAATATTGCTTTTGTTTTGGGATGCATTTGTCACAAATGGTTAAAATGTTTTATAATAGTTCTAAGCAGATGTGGCTTGGTAATTTTATCAAGCTCTGTTTTTTTTAGCCCCAGACTGCTGGAGGTTTATTTTAGTTCAACCACAGTGGGGTATTCAAAATGGCAGAACACCTGCATAGATGGATATTTTATATCTCTATCCTCATTTGCTGTCATTTTGTAAATGAACTGTCTATCATTGATAGTGAACTAAGCATGATTCTAGCACTTGGAAAGTGCACAAAAACATCTTTATTGGGTCATTGTGCTGCTCTTGGAGTAAATTTCACACAGTGAATTACAGCTGAATAGCATCGGCATGTTAGAACATTCTGTCATGGCAACTGCATGCATATCACTGCAATTTCCTTACGTTGTCAGACACATCAGTCCCTCCTGTGAAGTCTGTCAATGATGCAGTCAGCACCAATCTTTTAAATCTAAATAAACAAAAACAAATCAAAATGCACCAAAGTAGCCACAGAAACAATTACATTGTTTCATATTTTCTACTTTACTTGTTTTCTCTAAATGCCTGAAGGGTGAGCGTTCTTCAAGACTGACCTACCAGTGAAAATATCAGTCTTCTGTGGTTGTGCCTATGAAGATTTAACTTTAACGGGCATTGATTTAGTGAATTCCACTGTGATTTTAACATATAAAATGATCCCAATAATAAGGTGCCCCCAGTTATTTAAAATGTTCTTTCCATCTTTTTCCTGTCTTTCTCCCATTGTAGGCCGTTCACCGAGATGCATCCTCCTCCAGATGGGGGAGAGCAGGACGGTCCAGGATGCAGACTTCTCCACGACTGCCGTCAATGCAGCTCTGTGAGCGGCTGGCAGGAGATGCGATTTGAGCAGGGTGCGTTGGACAATGACACTTCTCCCTCTTTCCCCTCCCTCCACACACCCTCCTAGAGAATGGAATCCCTCACTTCCACATTGCGCTTCCTCTAGGGGTCTGGTCGAGAACTGAGGAAGCTCAATCAATTGAGGCAACTGATTTCGAGTAACAGGCAGTCCTGTGAATTTCTGGTTGGGAATGAAGCATGAAGCTGCTTGAGCTGCCTCGAATGTCCTTGGTATCTATAAAGGACAGTGTCACCCTATGTAAACTGAAAGGTTTCTTATGGTTTTACAATGGAGTCCTCTTAAAGTTATTTTTAACTGCCAAAGGAAAGAAAATTATAAAAGGAGTGATTAACCTCAGTATGAGATGCAGAAGAAACTCTCACATGACAATCATAATGCTAGCATATAAAGTGAAACGTTGGTGACTTACAATTCAGTTTGTAAACACAGTATTATCAGTGAGGCAGTGATGTCATCTGCCAACAACTGGATATTTCTTCACCCTTTTTACTTTTTTTGCTTGTCCTCTTCCAAATCTCTCATTCCTGCCTATGAATTGAACTACTTTCAGATGTTGAAGCGGCACTAGCTACTCCTGGTATCTCAACATGTTGGCTGTTCTAGAAGCAAGTCTTGACTGTAAATAACAGGAGACTGTTTGACCATGGGAGAATATCAGAGCTGAGCCTGATCATGCCCTCTCCCAAGGTCCCAAAAACATACCTTACGTCAGTTACAGGATAGCGATGAATGGAGGAACGCTCTCTGATGTAGTTTGCTAATGCCAGTTGGAATGCTTGCTTTGTTGTTCTGGTTGAGATCATCTCATTCAGCATTTACCACTTACCAAGAGTCAAGGCTGGTATTTTCTTTGATAGGTTCTGGGCAGCAACATTACCAACTTAGGAAGGAGGAAATCAACCTATCTGTGTGACTTCTATCTTCAAATAAGCAAAGCTTGTACTTGGGAATGGAACAGTTCAATTCTGGGCACTCTATTGTGTTATCCCAGATCAATTTCACCATAATTAGAGGCAAACTGAACACCTTCTAATGGCATTTACAGTATACATTACCTTTGACTTTGAAAAACAAACGCTCTTCACCAAAGCACTGCTTTCTTTTATTTTCCACATTTCTCTGAATATGATTGCCAAACTAGTGCAGCATTCTTCAATGGGTTGCTCTTCACTGGGGATTATTAGAAGTTGCCTATAATAATTACACTGGATTCTTGTTGCCAGAGTAGTTTTTCTCTCTTAGTCTGGGTTGGATTGAACCCAGGTGCCTGGGGTGAAGTGCCTATATCTTATGGTCCACGCAAACATTGCCTCACCCAGTTCTATGTTTCAACAACAAACTGAGGTGGGGGGGGGGGAGACGGAAATGTAATACTATGGTATCAGATCATTTCATCTCACGAAGAGATACTATGGTTGCAGAAGTTTTTGAGTGAGTTGTTCAAATATTTAAAAAGATCTGTCACTTGAATCTCCCAGTGATTAAAAAAAAAACTTTAATTTGTCAACATATATAAAAAAATTAAGGGTAAAATAAAGGGAAATTACTATTAATAATTAACTTTAGTCTTATTTCACTGATAAGGTATTTGAACACAAACTAGAAATGAATTGACAATTTTTAGAATGGTATTATTAATTATTATGGTATTTTGTTGCAGTGTTAAAATCTGTAATTATATGCTATTAGTTCCTTTAGGAATTACAGTGCTGTACAGTGGTTTTGAAGGGTGCTATAGATACCGAGTATCAGTTATTATAAAAAAATGAATGTTCTGAAGGTCAATGTCAGACTCCCTCTGAAAACCTCTGAAGGATTGTACTGCTTAGTATGTGTGGACTTTAGAAAAATGCAACATTTTTAATGCTCGAGAATCTGGAACAATTAAAACTAAAGTCACTGCATACATTGCCATATATATTTAACTAAATCCTTCTCTGGAACAGTTATAAGCTATTATTAATATTTTCATGAATAGTAGGGGTAAGGTTTTCCATCGATTCATAGTCACTTTATTCCTATACAGTGAGTTTATGCATTTTCCACCAAAATATAACAAATGAGTGTGTATTGTAAAAGTTGGATCAAAACATTTTTGATAGCCGGCAGTGCAACTTGAGAGAAAGGTCCATGTCAGAGCAAAGCAGATTTTCTCCCCCATTTTGTTCCTTTCTGTTGGACTAGATTTTTGATAAAGAAGAAAGATTTGTTCTACTGAGGACTTTCAATATAAAGTAGTCAAGGTTGGACTGAAAATATAATATATTAAAGATTTTATGTCTGTGCAGAATTTTTTTTTGAGTTTCTGTATACCATATTTATATTGAAAATGGTTCTTGGAGCATAAAATGTGAAATTACAAAGTATTATAAGGTATTTATAATAGAAACTGATCATTTAAGCTAAAAGGTCTATAAATGTGTTTACGGTCCTTTTCCACAGAAACCTTTTACTTTTTGTCTCACCTGTTGAGATTTCCTTTTATTCCTTCCCCCTCAAATGTTTACTTTGCTTTCCCTTAAATATATTTATTCTATTTGCTTTATTACACCTTGCAATGGTGATATCTATGTTCCAACAAATTCTTGAGTAAAGAATTTTTTTCTGCATTCCCTATTGGATATATAGATACCTCTCGTAAATTGGCCCCTCCTTGTTCTAGTCTTGCTGGCAAGCAGGAACATCCTTTCATAAAACCCCTTCTTATTTTTAAACTTCCATTAGATGATCACTCAAATTTTGAGAGAAGAGTCCCAGCCTTTCCTGAAATGTGCAAACCTCTTAGTTTTGAAATAATTCTTGTAGTTGCACCCTTCCTGTGGAGGGGCTTGTGGGCAGAATTAAAGAGTGACAGGTTTTCAGTCAGTTTTCACTGAAAATATATTGAAATATATGATAAGGACCAAATGTATAATTGAAAACTAGGAGCAAAATGATGTCTCTCCACCTGGTGCAATTATCAAACATGCCTAAACCTACTTCATTGAGGAAATGCAAGTGTTCATGATTTTCTGTGTACAAAGTGACAGGACTTTCATTCTAAAGTACCTAAAGGGAATAGTAAATAGAATTAAATGTTATCAATGTAATATAACCAAAGGAAATGGTAAATGTTGAGTTAAATAGCTTGAGTACAAGTTACCATGTAGACCAAGGCAGCAAAGGAGGAAATAACTGTAGGATTACATGTGAGGATTAAGGTAATTGCAGGTGTGCATACTTTAGTGTAAAAGGCTACGATGTGATCTCAATGGCTTGAGATTTAAGTATTCTTCAGCTATATTTTTAAAATGTCTTTCCTTTCTTCCACTGAAATCCTTTGTTAAAGAGTTCTCTTTGGAGCTTGAAGGATGACATTTCAGTGAAAAGGATGAAGGCAGTAATCTCACTATAGACCATATCCATAAGCTGCCAATAATTTGAATGTAGCTGGTTTGTTTACAACCAAATCAACGCTCTTCATTTTATCCTTCACACGGTCCTTAGCAACAAAGAAATGCCACAGACTGCATTAAAAATGCGTAAGCATATTCAGCAAGATCAATTAAATTCTAGTTTGCACTGGTTAGTTTACATGCTTTCAAAGGATTACCACTTACTGTCTGATACTGTTATAAGAGCATATCTTCATACTTTCATTGAACTGGAGAATGTGTAACCTCAAGAGAAGTAATTTATGCCATTGAAAGTAGTGATTAAGAAATTAAGAACAAACTTGGTAAAATCCCAAATGCTCCATATCGACATGCAAGGAGCTAATATCAGAATCTGAATGACTGGTTATGATTGTTTGCCTCCTGGTGACTGGATCAAGCATTCATTTGGGAGACTTACTGGTCCCTTGTGCTTGAAACATGTTGCATGGCCCAGGTGGACGTAATGAGGAAGAAAGAGAGAATATAAGGATTTAAAGAAAAAAAGATGTTTGATGTAAAAATATAAGTGCATAACCTTTCATGTAATAATACATTTACTTCTTCCTTTTAACCATAAGTTGTTCCTTATATTGTGTGTTTAGTGGAAATCCACACCAATAATTGAGACTAATCTTGCACTGTTTCTATGCTTTTTTTTGTCAAGTCAAAAGCTGTTAAGCTAATAAAGTTACTTTGTACTTTTAAAGCTTACTGTGCTGTGTTTTGAGTAATGTATTTAAAGAAGCTAGATTCATAATTTTTCAGAAAATTGATGTCTGAAGTAGAAGACAGAATGCAAAATTGGAGTGACACTTGCTAGAAGTCAGTTCTGTGGCTCTTACGATGATTCATAATGTAGATTCATCATGTGATGTAGAATTTGTTCATAAAAACCAAATTTAATGGTTGCCTGTGCCAAGCAAAGCGGTCTCATCCATGGCATGAGCTTGATTTCTGCAGCGCAGTTCATTATCTAAGCCCACACATGTTGAAGACTTCATAGTTCAGTGTCAAATAGTACGTATGAACATTGAGCCTCCTGCGTAACACACCAACTATCAAAACCCAAATCATACGGAAGGTCCCATTTGATAGCATGGATTAGCTGATCTCAGCTAGTGTGTTTGTAAAAGTGCCTCAATTTGTCCCAGTGCTTCTGGGCTAAAGAAAGGACTTTCATTTAAATAATACCTTTTTTTTCTTCATTAGGATATTCTAAAATACTTTATTGTAAAAGATATACTTCTGAATTGCAGTGATATAGGATACATGGCAGCCAATTTTTGTATAGTAAATTCCTGCAGAGGTGAAAACTCAGCCAAGGTTTCCATTTCTGAAGTTTCTACACGTGTAGATTTTAGCAAAGGTTAGCCCCATAGCTGAATGATGTACATATTTTTCCAATGGAGAATGTCTACTTATGTGAGGTAAAGAGAGGCTTCTGATTCCTTTTTAGTTACATTTCACCATGTTAAGGTAAGGAGGGATGAAATTGGATTGGGATTGACTCATTGAGCTAATTACTAGAGAACTATCAACACCTGGGAAATAATACCATCTTCACGTAAGATGGATAAAATTGCAGAAGATGTGGGGGAACGCCTAAATGTGAGTATAAGTTCTATTAGACATTGGAAAATTAATCAATTTAATTTGGATTCATCTTGTTGTGCATCACTCAAGTAAATGTCTCTGTTCACAGTTAAAGAACAGACATTGTCCAGTTTAGACCCAAATTCATTGAATGTCAATGTGCAAACACACTTTTCTGTCGTCATCACTGTATAGTTACTAGAAGTGGCAATTCTGGCTGATCTTTACTCTTTGCAGTGCAAAGGTGTCAAGGCCACCTGCAGAGTCCTGTACCAGCTTGAATGAATTAATTAACAACAAAGGCAGGAATAAATTAGTTTTCACAGCACTACTGCAAGCAATTTTTACCAACTGACCACAAAGTCCTTTTGAAATGTGCCTCTCCTTCACACCTCTGAAACATTGAGGCATGGTTTCACGTGTGTAATTTGTTATATAAATGTAAATTACTAAAGCCACCAGAATTATCATATAATGTGTTTGCTACCTGATTCAGTTCAAACTACCTGAAGGTGTAATAATAATATTTTAATTTTACAACAGTTATGACCTTATGGTTAGATATTGATAGCAATTTACCTAATGCAAGTAGTCAGATTTGATGTCACCAACAGTGGTAAAAAAAGAGCTTAAGTATAACCTGAACAATTCTTATTTACAATAGGAAAAGATGTATGCAAGTGTTAATCACAGAATAGAACAGAAGGAAGCCATTTGTCCCATAGAGATGGTGCTGGAAATGAGAGCAATCTCACCAGTTCCACTCCCCTGCTTCCTCACCACAGCCTTTAAATTCTTGGTTAAAAATTTGAGGGAGAAAGCTTAGTGCTTTTGGAGAGCAAAGTCACTGCACAATTCTTCAAAGTTGTTGCCACAGGTTTCTTCTCTATCATTGATTTATTTTTCTCTTGGAATAGCCAATCTAACTTGTGACATTGTCTTTAAGCCTATTATCACTTTCTTCCTTAAGTAAGTAACGATTCCCAAAAGGTTGCTAAAATAGTTTGGTCTTCTTTGGGACATAACATAAAATAATTTCAACCTAGTCACTTTACATTGCATTTACACTCTAAATTATCTTGCAGTTCCTTCAATGTTGGAGTAAAACCTTTCAAGTTCAAAGCGATGCAAAGGTTCAGCTCAACCAATTGCTGTAATGAGTTACTTACTTTGCTTCTTAATTCTTTGGCCATTCAAAAAAAATCAAAGCTGAAAATAATTTGAATAGTCTTAACCCAGTTTACCTCAGTAGGCAGTTCAATGCAATCCACTTGGGTTGCATTCTAATTTTTGTTAGTGTTAAACTTTAAAGTGGACAATGAATAAAAAGATATATGTCTATAAATTTAGTTACAACTTAGTAATCACCCTGGACTATAAAGCAATCCATGTATACTGCTGTCCAGTAGAAGATGACAGTTTAACCACAGATCCATTCAGCATTGGTCTGTGCACATCACAGGAATCCAAATAGCATCTTGAACAATACTGGAGGTTGAAAAGCCACAAGGAGTGAAATTCATTTTTGACAGAACACAAAATTAGGAGAATAAGAATCATCTGATCATTATATACTCCAACAGAAATGGAAATTGGACAGGATGCATAATAGACGACTGATCTGGTGCAATGCAATCGCACTGAAGTTGAATTTCAGCTCCATTAACGTGATAACATGACTGACAATTGATGTAGCTCTATGGCAACAGCGTTTTAGACATTTCATAAAGATGTTGCTCAAGAACATATCAGATTGGCACTCTTCAGTAAAAGTAGTTCAGGAATATTTTATAGAAATGATGCCAGTGTACACACTTACATTGGAAATATTTCTGCTGTTGATATCAGTCATCATTGTGAGAATAAATATTATCTACAAATTTAAATGAAATAAGTTAAAGGCTAAGTGTTACATACAAGTGTAAATGCGGTTGGAGGAGGGCACATCTGTGTCCAAAGTGACTTTGGAATCTTTACGGCACAGTTTCTTTTAGCATGTCTTCGAACAGATAAGCTAACGAGGCAGTTTCACTGGTGCTTGACGTAAGCTCATTAGTGTTATATAACTTAAAGCTGTATGCAGCCATTCCATAATTAGAAATGATTCTATGTCTGTGCATTACAAGGGTTGCCTGCAATATCTGCAATACAGTCACTTTAAATCCATTTTTGTGCACACATGAGAAATGTAGTGAAACACTTGCTCCAACAGTATTGCCAGTGAGCAGGACACAGGCATGACCTTTCTGTCAGTTTACCTCAATGAGCTGAACAGACATACCCTTTAAAAATGCATGTTTAAGGGTTGTGAAAATTCACAATAGGAAAACCTGAGTGCTGTTACGAGAGGAAGGATTCATTAGAATTTTAAAATGCCCTTGGCCCTTCACTTCTGAGTGGAGTATTACATTTGGGAGACTTTGTTCATTGTACCATGGGGAGAAAGATTAGCTGGAGGGAAAATCACATTGTGGACTCTTCCCATTCAATGTTTATGTCGGTGTACTGAATTGAAGACAAATTGTAGAGATTTGCCCCCAGCTCTGGAGGAGTGAGTTGAGGTGAGTGCAAATATGTAGAGATTCCAGTGACATGTTGATAGGCAACCTAAAACCTGTTATAATCTCAAACAATACATAAATGTCTTCCCCAATCTGAAAGGTAATGTTCCTAATATCATAACGTAATGCATTTTATTCTGATTTATTTTTATAGGAGCTGATCTTTTTTCCAATTGCACAGAAGAGTGTAAAGCTCTGGGACACTCAGACCGCTGCTGGATGCCCAGCTTTGTGCCCACAGATAGCCGCCAAGGTCCGGATTATCGCAGTAATTTGCATGTCCCAGGAATGGACTCTGTGCCTGACACCGAGGTCTATGAAGCTCCAGAGCAGCCTGGTGAGAAATCTTTCTCCACGTTTGGAAAAGAAAAAACGCATCCCTCAAATTCGGAAAAGAAAGAATATGATGCACTTCTGCCCAACACACGTGCGCCTTATAAGCCACCATATTTAAGTGAGTATTCAGTAAAAACATTGCAGGCTACATCAATTTACCTTGCTTGTTAGGCGAAAAAAATCCTGCAAGGTAACTAAATTAGACTTAATGTACCTACAGTAAGTTTGGGAAATGACATCTTGGAATTTATTTTTTTTCCTTCAAATTCTTTGTATTTCTTTAAACAGTAAGTAGATTAATAGTTTTAATAGGGTGTAATAGCATGGTTGATCATCAAGTCTGAAACATGCAAAACTTAAAGTCACCTAAATTTAAATTAGTTCAGATTAAGTCATTTAGTGTGTGTTAAAAGTGCATACAGGGGTGTCTAACCATTTAAGTTAGTCTGACTTTATTTAAAATTACCCTATTGTTGCAAAAGACATCGGGCGCTTTGCACATTATTTGTGACTTACCGCTGGAACTGTGTTATCAGAATTCAGCAGATTGAGATTTCATCCTTGCAGTTTTGTGCCTTAGAGTCATATTGAGCCTCTCTCTGGAGTTGTACTGCAGCTTTAGTGGTTGACTTCTCAATTTGTTTTTGTTTGTGCTAGTTGGAATGAGCTTGTTACCTTTATATAAAATGGTATTATAGGATTGAAAAGTTCCAGTTTGAACTCAAAATATGCAATTTATCATGAATTTTACAAGCATATAAACAACAATTTTATTTGCTGTAATTGTGTTGTGACTCAATATAGAATTTGTGCAGCTGTGAAAACTGACCAGTGTTTTACTGCTCTGAAATCAAGTTAAGCACTGAATTCGATGTGCATTTTTAAACAGCCTGCTGATTGGTGTCCAAATACTGTTGCTGATGTTTATTATGAACGGATGGTCCTCCTGACTCTACCAGTATTGAAAACTGGGCTTTGGGGATGAGTTTGCTTGTAAAGGCAGAAGGTAGCTGAATTTTATGTTTGAAGAGTGCCCAAGATTCAGTTCCTGGTATGTACAGATATTACTGATCTTAGTTGAGCAGCTAGTCTGGTACTATAATCACCATTATGCCCCTAAGGAAAATAGCTTTGGAGCTTCACTCCTATTCACTTTACAGTTTTTCCTGGCAGAAGTGTGTTTGCAGATATCTGAGGAAAGAATTGTGCAAGTTTGCTAAAGCCAGATGATATTACCTATCAGGGCTCAGACAGGAAGAATGCCTACCTAGGCAAGATGTTATAGGGAGCCAAATGGCTGTGAAACCATACTCAGAAGGGAATCAATGCCACCAAGATGGAGCATGAAGTGAAGTGATCTAAAATACTGTTTAGTGGATCGGTAGTGAATTATTCTAATGTGAATATGAAAGTCTAGAGAATTTACTTGATAATTTGCAACTGTACTGCAACTTGGGTGAAGCTGAAGCTACCTTGTGTCAGTGATCTCATGTTTCAGTCTACAGTAAATGGTGCAGCAAAGTTTAAATGAAAACTAGCCTATTAAAATGCACATAATCACACACTAAAAGAGCACTTTTCATCTTCGTTGCTCTTAGCTTTGTGTGCCATGAGCACATAACGAGGAATGAAGAAAAAAATCAACCAAAGACAACAATTTATTCTTCTGTTGTTATGACAGGTATGAAAAGTTAGAGTTGTGTAATTGTCATCTGAAGTATCACATACAAGCAATGCACTGGGATGTTTTGATAAAGATTCCATTGTCATGTTGTAGTATATGGTCAATAAATCACACACTTCCTATAGATTTTTGTCAATTTATGCAGCTACCAAAATGCTTATTTATATAAGGCTTATTTATATTTGGAGTTGGAAATCTAAAGTGTTTGCACTTTTGGTTCTAAAATCAGCACATAACAGTTTCTTGAAATGTTCGCATGTAGTGTTTAGGAGGTTGAAGGTTGATCTGGAATTCAATATGTGAAACCTGCAGTTTGCTTTTTGCATTATGGGGGTGCTGAGTACATGGTGACTTCTCTGTGGATTCAGCCCCTTCTTCACTAATGAGCTTTGTATTCCTGTCGAAATTGTGAATCCTATAATGTTGCAAATGTTTTCTTTGAAGTTAATTATATTAAAAAGAATATCTTTCCGTTACAACTATTATTAAATGCTTTTACAGTTTATATTTATTAAGATCATTTAAAATTGGGTACTTAAATGACTATATTACATATTTCAATCAAATGGATTACCCATTCTTATAATGTGTTTTTGAGTTTGGTAGCCATTTCTATAATCCTTTTACCTACATTTAGCAAAGAATGCATAATGATAGGGGTAGTATTTTGGCATGGATCAGGGAATCTCTAACTAATAGAAGACATTGCGATAAATCATTAATTAGTGGGGTACTAGGGATCAGTGCTGGGGCCTCAGCTATTTAAAATCAGTGTTGATGACTTGGATCAGGGGATCAAGTGTACTGCTGTCAAATTTGTTGATAATACAAAAATAGATAGTTTAGAAGAGAACGTAGAGCGTGCAAAGGGAAAGATGGGTTAAGTGAATGGGCAAGAACTTGGCAGATGGAGTATAATGTGAGGCTATCCACTTCCTAAGGAAGGGTTAAATAAAATGATTATTTAATTGGAGTAAAACTACAAAATGTTGCAGTACAAAGGAATCTGGGGCTCCTTGTACATAAAACACTAAGTGTGCAGTTACCCCAAATTATTAAGAAGGATAATGGAATATTGGCCTTTATTGTAAGACATATGGATTATATAAGTAGGGAAGGTTTGATGCAACTTTATAAGGCAACAGTGAGGCTGTATCAAGAGTTTTTCATACAGTTTTGGTCTCCATAGTTAAGGGAGAATGTGCTTGTGATGGAGGCATGCAGAGAAGGTTCACAAGGTTGATTCCTGGGATGAAGAGGCTGATGTATGAAGAAAGGTTGAGCAGGACCTTTGCTGAATGATGGAAGAATGAGAGGTTATCTTATTGAAGGATACATTCTGAGGGGGACTGGATTCTGAGATAATGTTTCCCCTGGAGGAGCTACCAAGAACCGGGGACATAGCTTCAGATGGAGGTGAAGAGAAATTTCTTCTGAGCTGTAGATCTTTGGAAGACTCTGCCCCAGAAATCTATGGAAGCAGAATAAGTTAAATATATTTAATGAGGAAACTGAAGAAAAAGAAACATTTGAAACAAAACTTTTAAAATGAAACTTTAATATATTAGAGCCAACAACGTTCTTAGTGCAAATTGTTTACATTGGTTGATATTAATGTACAATGTGGAAATGGTTTTATTGTGAAATCTACTTGTTTTATTTTACTTTTGGATCTGAGATGAAATCCAGATTAGATTGACTACATTCATGTTCTCTGTTTGCTGTATTTATAGAGGTTCCATATGATGGTGTATTGTGCTAACAGTGTAAAACTGCTTAATTGGATGTTAATTTGGCAACAGATCATTTTTTAATGGCTGCTGTACGAAATTAACATGCTACAATTAGTAACAATCTTCTGAGATTGAAGTTGGAATTGAGGCAGATGAATGGGGTAGAGTCAATTTGGGTATGTTCAATGTAGACTTCAGGGAGCTGGAACAGAAAGTGTTCTATTTCCCCACATTAAAATCATGTGCTTTGATAAGGACACTTTAGGCAAAATCAGATAAAATGTGCTAATGAGTGTAATAAACGGCTGTAGGGAAGCGAAGATTAGAAATACATAAAAACAATGAGGAAATGTGTCAAAATAAACATCTGGAGATGCAGCTATGAGCAAAAGCTGAAGACATGTAAAATGAAAACTCATAATGAAGCTGAACATGGAGCTTGATGGAGTGTATATGCACTGAAATGGAGACTGCAGTTTTGGCTGGTTATGTTCAACCATAAAAGAGTAGAATCTGATATATCAAGTCAAGTTGAGTTTAATGTCATGTACACAAGTACGGTGAGATATAGGTACAACGAAAAACTTGCTTGCAGCAGCATCACCGGCACATAGGTTCTGACAACACACAGAATATAAATTATACATAAGTTATACAAAGCTGTGCAAAACAAGACATTAGTGCAAAGGAAACACAGAGACAGTCCATGGTAGTGCAAAAGGTGGTCAGTAGTGTTCCTGCGCTGAGGTAGGATTGGGAGACTGGTGACTGTTGAACTATGTATGCAAATTTTGTATTTGTCATAGGTAAAACTTATGCATGAAGCACAGGGAAGAAGTGCTGGTCTTATTTTATCCCTTATATTGATCAATTACCTGCTGAATGGCATCAAAATTGACAAGCTTTTTATTGATGGCACCACCATTCACAGGATCATTAATTTATTGTCTGAAAACAGGAACAGATTGAACAATTGTTGGTAGATATTGGGGAAAAAAAACTGAACAATAGCAGACAGATAGTATCCCAGCTTCAGAGCAGGGAATTTGGAATCAAAAGGGCTGTTAAAAATTATGTCCTCTGTAATATACCAATTGTTGTTCTTCGATTATGAGCATCTAAGTCTGCACAGTGGGTAATTAAGCCTGAATTATAGTGGAGCTGATGAAGATGCTGATCTGGTTGCAGAATAAGAATTATCAAACAATCTGAATACTGGTTACTATTGGTTTCTCCAATGAGCTAGAACTAGTGCCTTCCTGGTCTAATTGTTAGACTGAGGTCGTACTAGAATATTAAAGTCCTGGTTGTCAGTATATAAAACATTTGTTCTTATTCTTGCATCATTGTGAAGGCATTAAATCTCAGTGAATGGGAGATCTGCTACCAAAGAATCCGTTGCTTATGAAAGAGCTAACTCTTTAATGTTACAAGAGATAGACAGGCTGTCAGTCACATTTGTGATCACAAAAGTCACTTGTGCTTAAGCCTGAGACACAAATTGATGTCAGAAAGACGGAAGATACATCTTAACATTTACAACAAATCCAAATGATCTTCCCTGCAGCTAGGAGGAATGTTTTGTATATTAGGTTTTGTTTCTATCAATTGATAACTGCCCCAGTGTTTTTGCCTGGAAATATCTTTTACATGGAAGTAAATTAAAGCATTGTTGGCTGCAATAAGATGATTGAATTGTTAAATAGATTTCAGGAATTCATTGGAATGCCCCTTGGTCCCCAACCTCAAATTTTCCAGGGTCTTTGTGCCTTTTGGAACAATGCAATTCAATTTTACAAGACATCTACCCATTGTCTCGGACTGCACTAAACATCCAGAAAAATCAGAATATTTTCAAAGTGCTGAGATCGGGGCCATAAAGCTCAATTGGTCCCCATAGGCTGACCAGTGTATGTACCATATTGCTCATGGAGTTAGCTGATGTGGAACTGATACTTGCCAGAACTGTGTAGAACGGGCACATAGTGACATCAATCAGTGATCAATGAAAAGTGCATGATGCATGTACTCTATTGGGTTAAGCATAATTATTACCTTCATGTTGGGGTTCTGGTGGTGCAAAACAAGTGCCTGACTTTAAGTGTCACTTACCCTGAGCATGTGTTCACCAGCATTAAGAGCTCTTGCTGACTGCCCCTTACCCCATTACTAGCAGACTATTTAAAGGGATCATCAGTTGTAAATAGTTAACTGCTGACTAATTTCTACAACTGTTGTATAACTCTACAAGGGCATAGTACTTTACAGAGATTTTTAAAAGTTAAGTCCACAGGAATGGTATCCAACTGTTAAAGAATCTGGTCTTGACTTCAAGACTTTGCAAAAATCCACTGCTTCTAAACATGGGGACATTAGATGCTATTCCCTTGGAGTCCTGTAATTCAGAAGAAGAAGGCACACACCAGTGCAGACTGCTAAGAGAGTAAGATAAATAGCAGAAGTTCGATCAGCAGGTTGCTAAATCCATTCAGGTTCCTCAGTGAGCAACTTTCTACATGACCTCCAAGGAATAGTGCATGAGGCTTAAGCTGTATTAGGCTAAACACAACTGTAACCTTCACGTTGCTGGGTCTCTATCACCTTAAGCACTTTCTCATATGGTTAATCACGTAACATTATTATTAGATGCTTGCAGTTTAAGTTGGGATCTGATTCCCTGCGCTCCTAGTCAGACTGACTTTGTGATCCAACAGTACAAAAGAAACTGAATACAATTAATTTGGTGATGAGCTTGGAGGCAACAGCACCATATGGGTATGTAGAGAATCCTAGTAATTATGACCAAATATAAGAAGTGTGTGGAGCTTCTTGAGCAAATCTCCATATTCTTCAAGGTGAATGTCATTATGGAAGTTAAAAATGAAAATGCTAAAGAATGCAAGCTGTAATCTGTTAACAAATAAAATGCCATTCTTTTGATTGGCTATGATATACACTGTGCTGCCCATTTGGTAATGCCAAATCATGTGGTCAAACAACAATTTAATGAGATAGTGGAGGTTTTAGTCCAGTGCCTTCAGGAATGAACTGCGAGCACATCAGCAACATTTAAAAACCGTCTAGATAAAGTACATGGAGAGGAGAGGTTTAGAGGGATATGGGCTGAGTGTGGGCAAATGAGACTAGCTCACTGGGCAACACAGTCGGCATGGATGAGTTGGGCCAAAGGGGCTGCTTCCGTGCAGTATGACTCTATGCCCCAAGGTCTCATCTTTGCTGTGCACACCCCATGGCTGGACAGAGGATAAACAATTACATGAATCACAAATTTGATTAAGTCTTTGAGGAGGTAACAAAGAGGATTAGTGAGGGCTGGGAAGTAGCATTGTCTACATGGCTTTTGACAAGATCCTGAATGGTAGGCTGGTCCAGAAGGTGAGATCACATGGGATCCAGGGTGAGTTTGCCAATTGGATACAAAATTCACTTGGTGGAAGGAGTCAGAGGGTGGCAGTGGAGGGTTGTTTTTCAGATTGGAGGCCTGTGACCAGTGGTGTGCCACATGGATTAGTGCTGGGTCCCCTATTGTTTTTCATCTCTGTTAACAAATTGGATGAGAACATAAGTGGCATGATTTGCAAGTCTGCAGATGATACTAAAATTGGTGGTGTGGTGGACAGTGAAGAAAGTTGTCTAAGGTTACAACAGGATCTAGATGAACTGAGAAATTGGGCAAAGGAATGGCACATGGAACTTAACTCAGATGAGTGTGAGGTAATGTACTTTGGGAAGTTAAACCAGGGCAGGATATACAGAATAAATGGCAGGGCCCTAGGGAGTATTGTTAAACAGAGAGACCGAGGGGTGCAAGTACATAGTTTTCTGAAAGTAGCAACACAGGTGGTGAAAAAGGTGTATGGCATGCTTGCCTTCCTCAGACGAGGCATTGAGTACAAGAACTGGGACGTCATGTTACAAGTGTACAAGATGTTCGTGAGACTGCATTTGGAATATTGTGTGCAGTTCCAGTTGCCATTTTATAGGAAGGATGTGATTAAGCTAAAGAGGGTGCAGAAAAGTTTCACAAGGATGTCATAAGGAGAGCTGGAGGGCTGGAGTTATAAGGAGAGACTGGATAGGCAGGGATTGTTTTCCCTGAAGTGAAGGAGGCTGGAGGGTTGACCTTTTAGAGGTTTATAAAATCCTGAGGGGCATGGATAAGGTGAATGGTCACAGTCTTTTTCCCAGGGTAAGGGAGTCTAAAACTGGAGGCCATAAAAGGGACCTGAGGGGCAAGTTTTTCACACAGAGAGTGGTGGGTATATGGAACGAGCTACCAGAGGAAGTGGTAGAGGCATGTACAAATATAATATTTAAAAAATGGATGGATAGTAAAGGTTCAGAGGGATATGTCCCAAACACAGGCAAATGGGACTAGCTCAGGTAGGCAGTTTGGTCAACGTGGACAAGTTGGGTCAAAGGGCCTGTTTCCGTGCTGTGTAACTCTATGATCCTTGACTGTTAATCAGAGCCTTTTGTACCGTGGTCAGTTTGAGACATTTCTGAAGCATGCACTGCAGGATCCCTTTGTGAGTGGCCTTGCAGACAAAGATATTCAGACAGAGTGCCTTCATTCATGAGAGCTTGATTTTGAAAAGAACTGCAGAAAAGAGAGCACAAAGGACCTGGAGTTAATGGGCATGAGGGAGGTTTGGTCCCTACAGTATGCAGTGGAGCATTGTATGTGTATGATGGAAAGTACAATAAATGACCTTTTGTGGAAAATCCCATGGTCACATGGGCATGAAGCTTGGAAAGTCCTGTTCTTAATAGTTACTTCTAGTGAAATTTACTCTCCTATCAGTCAAAAAACAAAACACATTGAGCTGTTTAAGAAGAGCAGTCAAAAGTCTCCAAACATGGATATTTACACCAGGAATATTCCAAAGGCAGGAAGGCAGACTGGTGTAGTGCTTATGCAGAGGTGCTCTAAATGTGCTAGTGATGAACTAGGACCATGAAGCATGCATGCTTAATGAAATCAGCTCAGCACTTGCCACAGTGATCTTAAGACTTCTGTTATGTTAAACAGTCATGAATTGGAGATGGACCTTGATACAGCATTGGATTGCGCAGTGAGACCTGAAACATATAGACAGCCATTACTGACCAGCAGCAATTTCATGCTCTGAGGAAGCACTGAAGACTCTTGGCGAAATAATGTGTATGTTTTGCCCTGATGGCAGTGGGAATAGGTTACCATTGATTGAGGCAAATTATATGCACAACTTGAGAAAGAGGCGTAAGCTATTATTTCTGGAGCTATCCACTTTTACACATTTACTTGGGATGATTCTTCATCTTGGTTACAGTTCACAAGCCTCTACTAGCTATCTTTGGCCCACAATCATTTATTCCAATCCTGCCTGACTACTGCCTATATTGTTAGGCTGTGCTAGTCTGACAGGCTATGGTGGATACTTTGTTGTGGCCCTGATATGAGAAGACAACTTCCTACTTTGAACCAAAAGTGTTTATGATAGAGGCCATTGACAAAGAGTCTCCAGTCATAGCCGGGCAGACAGACAGGGCCAAACAGCAAGATGATATGTTAGGAAATTCAATAAGTATATCCATTCAGTGTGTCAAGGAAAACATTTGGCCATTTTGGTGAAGAGGGTCTGAGCTCAATGCACATCAGGGCTGGATAAAGCAGGGCCACAGGGTGATTCTCCAAACATGTTACAGGCCCATGTCCTCTGTGAAATTAGTGCTCAACTTGTATATTTCACATATGTAGAGGATGACTTGAGGTTGTGTATACTGGTTGCTAATCAGCTGGGATCTTGAGAATATCATTAAAAGAAAGAGATGGTTAACTTGAGTGTTTCAGTGGATGTATTTTGACTTTTTTGGGAATTTTCTGATTATTTCCTCATTGTGAGGCACATTCACTTGAGGTGCCAACATTGGATCTCTGTACCATCATGGACCAAACAGTTGAGGATCATAGGGCTTTGGTCCTGGACAATAGCTTGCAGTTCTAATTGGATCAGTTGGATATACCCTAACCTCACTTTGCACCTTCTAATGACCCATGTCATCCAGCTACCAAAGAGGAGGCCAAATGCTCTGTTCAGATTATGAAAGATAAACTTGAAGAAACAACAATTGATTTAACAGCAGCAGGGTTGCAGTATTTGTCCTTCCATGTAGGATGACATCTCACTTGAGCACAGGACATTCCACACTGGAGATGCTGATGGAATATTGACCAAGCGCAATATATTTTGTGCAATCCAATTTGGAAGGAAGGGAAGAGGAGCATGAAGGGATGGTTTGCAGTATGCAAATGGAAAAAGTTCAAGGTGGCAAATCAAGTAAGGGTACCTGGATCTTCTGGGCAGGTGCAACAGCTGCAATGAGACAGTGGACCCATTGCAGAAGTACTTGAGGCTAGTAATTATGAGTCAACTGCAGATGCAGAAAGGTTCATACAGGCTATTTACAGTTACTGGAGAAGATAAAATTGCTGATGGACAGAAATACCAGTGCAGCAAGGTTCTACAGATGTGGTCATTGTGGAACAGAAGGAAGTAAAATATTAGCTTGAGATACAGAGTTAATGGAATGTTACATAGAGTCTGGGAAAATGACTTACCAGCATCCAGAGCAGATGTTAAAGCACCGTATATATGACACTATAAACCATTATTGCTTGAGAAGGCATTTCCTCACTGAAATTGCCACCTGGACTAGCCACAACCCCAGTCATTGAGCAACATGAGAATCGGTTTGGCAATATCTTTCAAAATTACTTTTGCCTTGATTTTTTATAGGTTGGGCTTTTTTTTTAGTGTACCTACAGAATCTTGCAATATATCTACAGTATCTTGCAATTTACTATGCACTATTAGTCAATTACATATTATCTTTCAAGTGATCCAGATATATCCAGACAGCAGCAAATGAAAAGAACATGTGGGTTCTAGAAGACTGTATAATTCTTTACAGTGCAGGAAAGCCTTGATTGCATTCACAGTATTTTGTGGCTGCCACATGTTAATTCAGACACGTGCTGTAATCTAAAGTGATTCTACTCCTTCAATGTCTTAGCTGGAGTGTGCACATACACAGGGCACAACCTACATCTTTGCATTGGTCAAGATGCCTGTGTTCTGCAGCAGTCCACTGTGCCATTTGCATCATAGCTACCAGGACAAAGTAAACATTGGCAAATGAGATAAAGGTTATGGTGGATGAAATGTCACATACTTACACTGTAACACAATTGCACATTAGCATTGTGTATACAGTGAAAATGGTGGCGATGCATGAAATGTGGCAGAACAGATTTGTGCTCCATGGAGACATTTCCTCTTTTCTGAGGCAAAGGCAAAGTCTCCACAATTCCAGTCAGAGGATATATATATGTGTGTGTGTGTGTGTATATATATATATATATATATATATATATATGTATATATATATATATATATATATATATATAGAAAAAAATTCCGTGATATGACATAAACACGGATGGCAGCAGCCTGAGATAATGTAGGAGGAAGTTGAGCTTTTACAGCTAGTAAGCTGTGTTTTCTGGACAGAATTCCAGGTTTGCACTGCAGCCACATTGGGTGGCTTCTGCTTGTGCTGCAAGGAGCAATGGCATCAGTTGCTGTATGTTGGTTCAGTCCACGAGTGTGCTAATAGAGTTGCCCATCATGTTCCTAGTTTGAAATGATGGGCAACAATCTGTGTGCAAGATCCTGTGAAAGGATGATGCAGGACATTTTGTTCTTGCACATTGCGCATAGGTTTTCTGGACAGCATGCCAAAACAGCATGCCCAGATGTTTCATTGTACATATACATCAGCATGTTCCCATTGTTTTCCATCAACAAACTTTCTCTGAGTCCTCTACAGCAGAACCCATGTCAGAACTCATCCCATGGGGAGCTGACACTTGCACTGTTCTTTTCCCTTGTCCAAGCTGCAGTCCACCTGCCTCCAGTACCTCAGCACATATAAATCCACATCTAAAAGCCATTAATGGCTTGAAGTTTCAATATCTGAGCTGGTGGCAAGAACGTTAAAGCAACTGAATAAGAGTTTTTTCAAAGAAACCAGTGAGGAAGCTGCGGAGGCCCTGACTACAAGTTTTCAATCCTTTCTGGCTACAGGAATGGTGCCAGAGGTATGGAGGATTACTGATATATTGTTTAAAAAAAAGGGAAGAAGGGATAAACCAAGTAATTACAGGCCAGTTAAATTAACTTCAGTGGTGAGCAAATTATTGGAATTCATTCTGAAGGTATAAACCTTTGTTTAGAAAGGCACAAATTAATCAAGGGCAGCATGGATTTGTTAGGGGAAAGTTGTGTCTGACTAACGTAATTCAATTTTTTTTGAGGAGCTAACGAGGAGGGTCGATTAGAACAGTGCATTTGTTGCAATCTGCATAGATTTTAGCAAGGCTTTTAACAAAATATTACATGGCAGGCTGGTCAAAAATTAAAAGGCAGACTGCAAATTTGATCCAAAATTAATTCAGCAGCAGTAAGCAAGGAGTTATAGCTGATGGGTGCTTTTAACTGGAAGGCTGTTACTAATGGAGCTCTACAGGCCTTGGTACTCAGGCTTTAGTGTTTTGTAATGTATATTAATGATTTAGACTTAAATGTAGGGAGCATGATAAAGAAGTTTGGAGATGCTACAATAATTGGCCATGTGGTTGATAGCTCATGATATAAGGTGGGCGTTCTGACCATAAGAGCTTGTTAGTGAATGATTGAGGTGTGTGGCATTAAGTAACATCTAATGGCAGTGGTGGATGTGACAGATGAAAGTGCCCTTGACTACACTCTGCAGATCACTGAGCTTCTTGTAATATTTCAACCAGATTCTTAGTTTTTGACTTCTGATCCATAGGCATGTTTTCCTGTTATGTAACAAAATGTGACTTGACATCTTATGGAGTCATAGATTCATACACCACAGAAATGGGTCCTTCAGCCCACCATGCCCATGCCAACCTTTCTGCCCATCTATACTAATCCAATTTGCCACCATAGATCCTTACTCTTCTATATCTTGTCTATTCAGGTGCGTACCTAATTGTATCTTAAACATAGTGATCAAATCTGATTCCACTCCCTCCTCCAGCAGTGTGTTCCAGATATCAACTACTCTCTGTGTAAAACAAAACTTAACACTCAGATCCCGTTTAAAACTCTTTCCTCTCACCTTAAACCTATACCCTCTTGTTTTTGATAGCCCCACCATGGGGAAAAAGATTCTGACTATCTATTCTATCCATGCCTTTTATAATTTTATATACCTCTATCAGATCATCCTTCAGCCTTCCTGCAATCCAAGGAAAACAAGTCCAGCCTATCCAATCTCTCTCCATAACTAAAGACCTCCAAGCTAGGCAACATCCTGGTGAATCTCTTCTGCACTGTCTCCAGCACAACCACATCTTTCTGACAGTATGGGTCTTCTAATCCCTCAGTAATACAGAAACATCTCCCTTCTCCACTTTCACAAATAAAAAAAAAACTTCCAAGGCAGCTTTGGAACAGGTCTTATTGCATGGTGCCAAGTCAATTAGCATGTCACAATCACTTCCACAAGGACTTTCACTACTGCAGCCTCAATGCAGCTTCTCTTTAAGAGAACTTTTTAAGAGAAACTAACTAAGTAGAAAAACACGATGATGCTGGAGGAACTCAGCAGGTCAGGCAGCATCCGTGGAGAAAAGCAGGCAGTCAACGTTTCGGGTCAGGACCCTTCTTCAGGACTGAAGATAGGAAAAGGGGAAGGGAAATCCCTCCAATATATGGGAGGGAAAAGCAGAGCAGTGATAGGTGGACAAAAGAGGGGAGGCAGGGTGGGCACAAGGTGGTGATAGGTAGATGCAGGTAAGAGATAGTGATAGGCAGGTGTGGGAGAGGAGGGGAGAGCAGACCCACTGGGGGATGGGTAAAAGGAAAGAAGAGAGAGGGGAAAAAATGAGGCTAGGAAAGGGAAGAGGAGAAGAAGCAAAGGGGGGGCGGGTGGGGTGGTTTGTGGGGAATGGAGGTGGGGATTACCTAAAGTGGGAGAATTCAATATTCATGCCGTTAGGCTGCAAGGTTCCAAGATGGAAAATGAGGTGCTGTTCCTTTAGTTTCTGCTTGGAATTCATTGAAAGTTAAAATGTGGGTTCAGCTGACCACCAAGGTTCCTCTGTGTGTAAGACAACTGCTTATTAGAATCCATGTGCCTGTTTTTGGGATCTCTCCAACTTAGCTTCCTTGGCATTGTGGAGAACCAAAGGGATTCATGTATCATGCACAACAATCACTAAAATATAATGCTCAGTTGTAAAGAGAGCTAATTAATGGTGGCCATGTCTCCAGTGACTGGAATACAAAATTGAATGAAGCACTGCTTCATTGGTATAGACCTTTCGTCAATTATCATTCAGTGCACTGTATTTATTTTTAGCTATCACAATTTATGAAGGGTATATTGGCATTGGAAAAGGTTCCATACAGATATACCCGAACTACACTTAGTGGAAATAATCGGATTTGAGGACACGGTATGTGAACTTGTTTCCTATTCTCTTGAGTTTAAGAGGGTCAAGGGTGATCTAATTGAGGTATTTAAAATGATAAAAGATTTCAGAGGGTAGATAAAAAGATGTTGTTTTATCTCCTGGGGAATCCCAAGTCAGCAAGCCTAATCTAAAAATAGACCAGGCCATCAAGGAATAGTGTCACGAACTGCATTTTCATACGAAGTGCAGGAGAAATCTGGAATATGGAACAGTAAAAGGCTATGGACGCTGGGTTAACTGAAATTTTCATGTCTGAATTCGATACATTTTTGTTCAGTAAACATTTCAAATGATTACATAACAAAGGCAGGTAAGATGGAGTTGAAGTACTGATTAGCCGCAATCCAGCTGAATGGCAGAACAAACTCCGAGCTGATGACATTTGCCTTCCTCCAATGCTTTAATCAACCTCTGATCTTACAGAGAAATGGTAATAATTGGAAGGAATGCTGCATTCATTTGCAAGTTTGATGACTGGTTGTATCATCAATGTTAATATATAAGTGTTTAAACTTATCTAAGATTGTTTGAAAATGAAAGATCAGCGGTAATAATGGGTAAGAACAAACATATGTTTCAACAGTCCCATACTGATTATTTCCTATATCCCGTCTTTGATACGATCATTTCCTCTCTCTCTTTGGCAAAATTTCACATCAGAATAAAATTCCAAAGTGCACTGGTGCCTACATAAGAACATGCATACAAATTAGCAGTAAGAGTAGGTCACTCTATCTCATTCTACCTTTTGATAAAACCTATGACTGATCTCATTGTAATTTCAAATTTTCATCCCCCACTTTCTCTGACAACCTTTTACCAACATGTTCAGGATGAATCTATTTACCTTTGTCATAAAAATCTTCAAAGACTCTCCCTCCACTGCCCTGTGAGGAAGGGAGTTCCAAAGACTCACTACCCTCTGAAAGAAAAGAAACTGGGTTTCATCTCTTATCTTTAATGGTTGATTACTTAGTTTTACACAATAGCCCCAGTTCTAGATTCTCCCACAAAAGGAACCATGCTCTCCATCCTGTCAAGACTCCTCAGGATCCTATGTGTTTCAATGAAGTCTCATTTCACTTTTCTAAATTTCTGTCCAACCTTTCCTCAGAAGACAACCCATCCATTCCAGATATTAGTCCAGTAAACCTCCTCTGAACTCCAACACACTGACGTCCGTCCGTAAATAAGAAGACCAATACTATGCTCAGTACTCCAGATGTGGTCTCACCAATGCCCAATATAACTGAAGCATAACATTCCTATTTTTGCATTCAATTCCCCTTACAATAAACAATAACATTTTGTTAGCTTTCCTAATTACTTGTACCATCTGCATACTAGCCATTTGTGAATCATGCACTGGGACATTCAGATCCCTCTGCATCTCAGAGCTTTGCAGTCTGTCACCATTGCTGTTTTTTTTCACTTTTCCCGTCAAAATGGACAATTTCACATTTGCCCACACCATAGTCCATTTGCCAGATTTTTGTCCATTCAGTTAATTGACTTGTGTGGCCTCCATACATATCGTTACGATTTACTTTTCTAGCTTTCTATGTGTCCACAGTGAATTTGTAACCGTATCTTCAATGCCTTCATCTAAGTTATTTACATAAATTGCAAAAAGTTGAGGTCCCAGTATCAATTGCTGTGGCACACCTCTCGTTATATCTTGCCAACTAGAAGACCTATTTATGCCTACTGTTTCTGTTTGTCAGCCAACCTTTTATCAATATGTTACTTCCTACACTATAAACTTTTATTTTCCACAATATTCTTTGTGCCACCACAGCAAATGCCTTCTGAAAATCTAAGTATAGAACATCAACCAGTTCCTGTTTATCTGCCGCATCTTCCTTCAAAGAAGCACAAAAAAGTTGGTCAAATATGATTTTCTTTTCACCAAACCATGTTGACTAAGCCTGATTACTTTGAAAATTTCAAAGTGACCTGCTCTACAGTCTTTGATAATAGCATTTGATATTTTTGTTATGACAAATGTTAAGCTAACTGGCCTGTAGTTTCCTGCTCTATCTCCCTTCCTTTTTGGTAAAAAATGAGCTACAAATTTTTAAACTTGTTTGCATTTCCTTTTAAATTAAGGTTGTCCTTCAGCTTCAAATTGTGGGCATTTTTGTGCTGTGGGCATTGACTTCTGGAAACTAGACTGAGTCAAATCAATTTATTTCTTAGAGAATTCTTTCAAACATTAAGTTATACCTTCACTTCAAAAGCCTGGTTTAAAATCTGGCCTCAAGCATTAATTAACAGTGGTGCAAACCTACTCTGGCACCTGGTTTCCTTTTTAAACTGTTCCTTAAGTAATGGGCTCAAACTATTTACTTTTTGCCAGTAGTTCTGAAGAGAACCAGTTGCAACATTCTTTGTATGCCCATTTCATTTCTGACCTTGTGCCTGTGCAGTGCAGGGATGAGCTGAAGGTCAGAGGTTGGTATTCCTGGTCTCCTGCTCCATCACTAAATCAGTGGTGAGTAAAGAGGTGGGGCACAAATGTCTTGAGCTGAGGGGTCAGATGAATTTAACATCCAGCCCCTAGGCCTTACACCAGGCATTGCAAGCATGCAAAGTCTGGCCTCATTCACTAGATTGGAGTCGCCGAACTTGACTGAAAAGATATGTGATTTGTTTTTTTTTCCTTTTCAAATTCTAATACTTATCCATTTCATTTTTAAATGGTAATCTTTTTATTATTTAGATCCATTTCAATCTTCTTTAAATATCTGTGAACAGCAGAGACATGTAAAAACTATTGGAAAGCCTTCACAAGCAGCAAGCTGTCAAAAGGCTATCACAGTACTCTGGGGGAAGGGACTCTGAGGCCTGTTCTCTGTTGTGAGATGCTGGCATTTTGAACCACGGGACCCCCAAAAATAAGTGTGACTGAGGGAAAAGCAAATGGGTGAACATGCATAATGGGCAGAATTAATCACAATATGTCCTTCTGTAGCTTGATATTCCTTTGAATTGCAATTATTGCTGTTGCTGACATCAAAGAAATAGGGACTGTAGTTTTGATTTACAATGCAAATTGAAATTGGTAGAGGAACGTAACAACAGGTAGCTGAATTGACATCACCAATTTCAAAATGTAAAAATGTCTCCTGAAACATATAAGGAACATATGGAACATGAAATATGTATTCACAACCTAATCTTGTCACTCCACAAAACAAGTAGGATTTGCTCTGATTGAAATTTGCACACCTACTCAGTCTCCTGAGGAAGGCAATCAAGGTCTGACATTTCTCCCAGTTCTAAATGATAAATCAAATCAAACACCAAGATGTTAATCCATTCTTACAATTTGCACTGTTCTACTCTGAGCAATTGCTTTTCATAGATGACTCAGCCACAGCACAATTGTGTTCTACAAAGCATTTAATTATCTGTTTTCATACATATCCCTATAGGGTTTGATTCCATTGTTAACGAGGTACTGGCTATCTTTTTTTCAAAGGGTTAATAGAGTGCAGTATTAAAGGGTTTTTGACAAGCTTCTGTTCCGGATATCTATTTCTGATAAATATCTTCAAATCTCACATCTCCTTTGAGGCCTGTTAACATCACACCCATATGCCCTCATAGCGTGTTTGTAGTCAAAGTAACCTACCCAAATTCATTTGACTTTTATTTTCCATAACATTGTTTCCTTAATGTCCTTTTCTCCAATGGAAGCAATTTGACCTCTGAGCCTTTCTTCACATGCTTTTGGGATTCATTACTTCTCCAATATACCAGAGTCCTTTTGAAGTTATGTTGTCAAGACAGTATAGGTCCTGGTTCTAGATGGTCAAATGAGTTTTACTTGCACTTCAGTATCTTCCAGATGTAACCAGTCGTAATTGGCACCAACATTACACTGATTGAATATTCCAGTGAATTACAACAAATTGTAATTCTTATCCACCCATTTATTTCATTACTAATGTTACTTTACAAGTTTCTTTGCTGTCATTTTTATTTAATCTTTGCTGAAAGAAACTTGTCATTTTTAACTGATCCTTTTGATTTGTCCATGTCTCAGAATGTTATTGGAGATGTACCTTTAAAGCACCTTAACTGCATCCACGGAATGTGGTATGTGGGTGGGGATCAGTACTGTGGAGGCAAGGGCTGTAGGTGGTCTGTGGATGACATGGTAAGCAAAAAAATAAAAGGGGATGTGTACAAATTGAGTTCCCAGGTAGCTCAGAGGCGTCTCCAAGTTGTGCAGAAGCAGGCCTCACGAGCACTGTGAAAAACTATTTCTGCAGGGGTGACCTGTGGCTTGCACAGATTATTCTGAGATGAATAAAAATTGCTCTGATGCGAATAACAATTGCTCTGATGCCATGGCATGTGTCTGGGGTCTTTTGTGGATCATGTTGTGAATCATGGTGTGAGTCCTTAAATTTTGTTCTCTGTTTTTCTGTAGAAATTAGATCACATGGTGCCCACAAATGTGGAAATCTATTTCCTGGGCAAGATTGATTCTGGTAACTCAGGGATCCAAAATGATAGTAGATGGACAGAAGAGTGAAAGCAGGAGAAACCTTTCACATGGGGTTTTGAGGCTCCAGAATATACAACCAAAGTTAACGTTTGAAATAAAGGTTATGTCAAAAAGTACAACTAGATTTAGGATTATGAATCATTGAATTGTTATGGCACTAGAAGAGGCTATTTGGTCTATTGAGGCTTTGCCTGCACCTGATAGACCAATCCCATCAGCCCCATTGTGCTGCTCACAAAGTTTAAGAAGTGGTTGAAGCAATGGGACATGCAAGTGCTCCTGTTTTGAGACTTGAAGTTACCTGGAAACTTCTGGACCAGTTTGAGCATTTTCATCCAGGGATTCCTATGATTCAGTGAGGCTGTGACATTTTCTAAGGAGGTTTTGAAACTTACGGAGATTTTCTCTGTCCTCCTGCCATGATGGAGTTCAGAGCAGTGCACTCACTTCAAGAACATTGCATCAGGAATGCAGATAATGTGTACTGCATATTGGAGCTGGTTGATTGTGATCGGAGCTTCAATGCTATTTGTTGCCCTGGGAGATGATGCTGACATTGAGCAGTTTGTCTGGTTTGTCAGTTGGATTAAGATGTTTCTGCTGATACTTCACAAATGTTTTGAGGTGCTTGAGGCCTAGAGCCTTCCTTGTGCACCAGAATCTCTGGCCCAAAGGTGGGTGGTAGACCACAAGGTTGGTGTGGAATTTGGACTCTGAACAGTCATCTTCAGAGTCAGCTGAAGACTGTGGTGGATTTTATAATTGATGTCTGATACAACTGAGAGGAACCTACTGAGATTTAGGATGAGTCTTACATTGCCAAGGATCTGTTCATGGATCATGGATTTTGAGGGTTGGTTGCTGGGTTGGTAAAGAACTTTTGTTTTCCAGATGTTTCATGTAAAGGGTTATTTTCTTGTACATTTCAGTGAATGAAGCAAAGAATGTTTAAAGTTTAGCTTCTGAATGTGCAGATACACCAGCATTGTCTGCTTTCTGTAAGTTTCTGATCTGGGTTCTACAGTGGAGGTAATAAATGTTGAACACTTTACTGCTCATGCTATAGACTAATCACACACCACCAGGGAGCTTATTGGAGATGAGATAAAATATCTCAGAGTGGAAGATTGAGAAGAGGGTTGGTACATTGAGAAAAGTCTCAACACAATGACACAGCTTTGATGGACTATGCTGGGATTGAGTCAGTGATCGATCCATTGATGCAAACCATGCCGAGCATTTTATCATGGAGCAGTCTCAAGATGGTGAGAAAGGCAGATTGAAATTTGGGGACAGGCAGATTTGAGAAGGATTCTACATTGCTGAAGACAGCAGTTTCTTTGAGGTCAAAAAAAGGTAATGTAGTGTGGTTGGTACTGTTTCCTGTTCACAATTTGAATTTGTCCACAAATTCTAGGAAAAGTTCTTTGGTCATCAGTGGGAGTTGGTTGAATGGGATTCTTACAGTGAATTTCCCTTTGTCAGACATCAGCAAGGCTCCTCAGTAATAAACACAATCAGACATCTCCGTTCTTGAAGATGGTCATGATTATGGTGTTCTTGAGATGCCCTGGCATGTTCTGTTCTTCCCAGATGACGGCGTTGTAGTCAAGAATTCAAGCCAGCTTACTTCCCACCATGTTCCAAGTGTACTTGCCAAATATAATTAATGAGAATTTTTCAAAAGCAATAATAATGCTATCTAGGCTAATTTTTTTAAAACGACTGAAGTAAGGGCTTACAAGCTATGTGGCTTGACCTTTTCTGTACAGAATTATATTAACATTGCTGCACTGAAACAGGCAATTCAAATAAAATCAAAACTGCAACCCTGCAAAAATCTCATGGACTACCAGGCCGCAGTGATCCCTGCACTCCTCTATGTTGCTGAGACATGGGTACCTACAAATAAACACCCCAAAGCACAGGAGTATTACCATCAAAGCTGTCTCTATAAAATCTTCCAAGTCTACTGACAGGATAAGGGAGCCAGTGTCAGCACCCTCTTCCAGGTCATCCCAGAACTGGGGCCCAATTACACTCGGTCAGCTTTGATGGCAGCCCATGTTCTTCACATTACCAACTTTTGAATTCCAAATCAGACACTTTTTTTGAAGCTCCATCATGACAAGGAAGCACATCATCTCCCGTATTACATGTCTACCTATCTTAACAAGCAACTTCTGCCTCATGTGTGAAGTCCAACATTGGCTTCATCAGCCACCTCAGAACTAGAGCGAAACAAATCAACTTCCATCCCAAGAAAGCCTAAGAAGAATAAGAATAGGAAGCAGTGCAAACATGTGGGAAGAAAAATAATCAATGTGACATTTTGGGTGGATCATCTGTACTGTAAGTTTAATGTAAACTTAGACACATAATAAGGTTCAAGCCAGCTAGCTTCCTTCAGTCACTTTAAAAGCCTAGCCTAAAGAACATTTTCGTTATTACTTTTTGAAAATCCACATAAATTATAACTGGCTGCTAGCCATTGTCCACTAGAATTTAGAAGCATGATTCATTACTTTTCTAAGTCCAAACTATCTGCTGCATATGGCCAATGAATTCTTTAAATGAACATCGATAGCACTCCATAAAATGCTGTCCATTATCAGTCTAAACTGGATTCTGGCCATGATTCCTGAACTGAAAAGACAGTTAAGTGTGCTAGCACACTACAGCACCTGGGTCCCTCTCTGTTTGACAAAATGCCTGGAATAGTTCTGTTTTGGAACTTTCCCAGTGTCTATGGTAGGAAGGCAGGTTGAAAGATGAGGTACGCTCTTGGGATTCAGTACTGGTAGAAATTAGTCCGCTGTTTTTCTTCAAGTTTGTGTGTGAAACTTTAAAATGAAGTCGATGTACCTTTTTGAAAATTGAGAAAGCTTGTAAATAGCAGAACTAGTTAGCTGTTGGGCCAAGCACAAGGCTATGCTGAAGCAAATTTAAAATTAGTAAGCTTAGCAAGAAATAAAAAGTGGAGCAGAAAAACTCATGCTCTTTCGATGTCATAATAACAGGAGGACAAAGAGAAAGGGAGAAAGTAAGCTCAAGGCTAAAGGCACAGTTTATAAAAATAAATAAAATATAATAAGCATAATAAATGACATTTCTGGAAGTGTTTGAACTTATTTGTCAGAGTGTATAAGTAACAAAACATTTTAATAAAGTCTTAAGTGCCATACAATAGCTCTTTTACATTTTCTCACAGCTCCAGTGACGCAATGCAATCCTGACTTTCCGTGTTGTCCATATGGAGTTTGCGCATTGTGCCCGTGAATATGTGGGTTTCCCCTGGTTGCTCTGGTTTCCCCCCACATCCCACAGGTGTGCTGATTGGTTGGTTTAATTGGCCACTCAAAATTACCCCTAGTGTAAGTGGACGGCAGGAGAAAGGGGGGAGTTGATGGGTTTGTGGGAGAGAATGGGTCACCGGAAAATAAAGGGGGAATGGGATTGATGGGGATGTTCTGAGAGCCAACATTGAGAAAGAGCTGAGTAGCCTCTTCATATATCATAAGGAAATATGAGAGAAATGATGGAGTTCTGTTTAAAAGGAATGACAATAATAATATCACAGCTCGCATTAAACACATGCTATGTCCCACATGGGCTTCAGGGCTTGGATGGTCCTGAAGTAGAGTTTCCAGATAGATTCGAAGGGAATTATATTTATTTACACAATGAAAATAAAAAAAAATTGGAAGGCTGTTTAAAAATCCCTGAGCAAAATGTTACACATTTTTTATTATCAATAAAAGTTAGTCTCCAAAGTGTTCAAATACCTGTGGTTCAGTGGAGTAGACAATATATTTCTTAGTGAAACCCTTGAGAGGACCTATGACTTACCACGTGTGATAATTAGCACATGGACTGCCAGGGAACATTTAACACACTGGGAGAAGACCTGTAGTTCCCATATTTCTGAAGAAGGAAAATTCATGCAGGTCAATTGCATATCCTCTACCCCGGTCTCTATAATAAAAAAGCAAATGAAGTAAATAATTAGGCACCAATAGAAGTGACACACACAAAATGCTGGAGGAATTTAGCAAGTCAGGCAGCATCTATGAAGGGAAATAAATAGTCGATGTTTCAGATCAAGACCCTTCATCAGGACTGGAGAGGAAGAGGGCAGAAGCCAGAATAAGAAGGTTGGGGGAGAGGGAGGAACACAAGCTGGCAGGTGATAGGTGAGTCCAGGTGAGAGGGGGAAGGGAGGTGGGTGGGGGAGTGGGGATGAAAGGGAGTGATGTAAGAAGCTGAGAGTTGATAGGTAGAAGAGGCAAAGGGGTGAAGAAGGAGGAATCCGGTAGGAGAAGGCAGTGGACCATGGAATAAAGGGAAGGAGGTGGGGAATAGATGGGCAGGTCATGATGGTGGGGGAGGGGAAACAGAAGGGGTAAGGGGCCATAGGAATGAGGGAAAACAAAGGGGGGAGGGAAGAGGGGAGGGGTTACCGGAAGTTGGAGAATCGATGTTGAGGCTGCCAGGTTGGAGACTACCAAGGCGGAATATGAGGTGTTGCTCCTCCAACCTGTCCCGGGTCTCATTGTGGCAGTAGAAGAGGCCATGGATAGACGTGTTGGTATGGGAGTGGGAAGTGAAATTGAAATGGATGGCCTCTGGGAGATCCTGGCTTTTGTGGCGGACAGAGCGAAAGTGCTCAGCGAAACGGTCATCCAATCTGCATTGGGTCTTACCAATGTAGGGGAGGCTGCGCCAGGAGCATCGGATGCAATGAATGACAGCCTCAGATTCAAAAGTGAAGTGGTGCCTCACCTGGAAGGACTGTCTAAGGCCCTGAATGGTGGTGAGGGAGGAGGTGTAGAGACAGGTGTAGCATTTTGCACAGTTGCAGGGATAAGTGCTGGGAGGGTCATTGATGGGGAGGGATGAGTGGATAAGGGAGAGAGCGGTCCCAGCGGAAAGCACGGGGGGGGGGGAGGAGGAGATGTGCCTGGTGGTGGGATTCCATTGGAGATGGCGGAAGTTGCAGAGAATGATGTGTTGGAGGCTGAGGCTTGTGGGGTGGTGGGTGAGGACAAAGGGACCCCTGTCCCTCTTATGTTGGGGGGTGAGGACAGACGTACAAGAAATGGAGGAGATGTGGGTGAGAGCTGCATTGATGGTGGTGGAAGGGAAACCCCGTTTACTGAAAAAAGAGGACATCTCTGATGTCCTGGAATGGAAAGCCTCATCATGGGAACAGATGCGGCAGAGGAACTGAGAGAAGGGGATAGCATCCTTGCAAGTGACAGGGTGGGAAGAGGTGTAGTTGAGGTAACTGTAGGAGTCAGTGGGTTTGTAAGAGATTTCTGTGGCTAATCTGTCTCTGGAGATGGAGGTAGAGAGTTCAAGAAAGGGGAGAGAGGTGTTAGAGATGGCTCCAGATTCCAACATCTGCAGAATCTCTTGCGTAACAAATAGAAGTGAACTCATTTAAAATAACCTAATAAATGCTAGACAATTATGTTGCCCGAGAGGTAGAAGCCTATAACTAACCTTCCAGATAGTTTGAGGAGGTAACAACATACTTACACTGATGGGTAAATTGATTGTGCACACTGGTTTCCACATCACTTTAGCTGAAGTGCTACATAAGTTACTGCTTTTCCAGTTAGGTTCAATGTCTGCCTAGGTTATGGCATGGATGTAGATTATTAGCAGGATAAGGGAGGAAAACTTAGGATAATTGTAATTGAGATTTGGCTAACTTGAGGGAGACTTGAGTTGGATGGTTGAAGAGTCCATGCAGGAATTCCTTGTGTTCTCATTACACATACATAACCTGGATTATCCTTAACAATGCAAGGTAATTACATTTGCAGGTGACATTTAACAAAGAGGAACTGTGTGCTCAGAAGAAACAAGTCAAGAAAATTATTGTAAAATTATTCCTCCTGTCTTTTTTAAGTCCAGTTTTGCAACAAGGAGCTTAACCCAATGACAAACTTTGTTGGAAATTTGAACTTAGCAGGTGGTGCTTTGAAATTTCCAATTGTTAGATGTTCAGCTGTTTAATAGTTGGAAAATCAGGTGCAATGTATGCCTGAATTCCCTGTGCGCACTATCAACAACCAAGTTTCTGTGCTGACAGTACATTATTCTAAAATTAGAAGCCACGCTAATCAGTAGCAAAGAAACCAGTACAAACAAATAATGCATATTGGGAAAATGGACTGCAGGTTAACCAGAAAGAAGCTTTGGATTTGTTGCCCTCAGTGTTGCAACTGCATGAGGCAAGTATCAGCAAGGAGAGCAGAATAGAGGTGCATATGATCAAATCAACAAAATTCCTGCTGGTTCGTGCACCTCACTGGTCACATCCAACATTCAGTATAAAATAGTTCTTGTTTGTGTGACTTAATAGGACCAGCTAGATGCTAAGGCCACTGTACGGAAGAAATGTAAGGCATATTGTTGGTGTTAGATAGATGAGCTATGAAAAAACTTAGATTGGCTGGTCTAATTTCCAAAATAAAAGACATCAGATGGGACCTTTAGAGCTGTGTAAGAAACTTAATGCAGCAGAGAATATAAACATTAAGCAATACCTTCTGATGCATCATTGCAGAAGGCCAAGAGAAGATTAATTCAAAGTTGTGAGGTCAATGGTTATGGAGACATTATTTAAAGGAGAGTTGGTTTAAGTACTTGAAAAGGAAAATTATAAAGGAATAACAGGAAATTTAGGGAAACAGAATTAGAAAACAGGCCCAGCACCATATGGCTAGTAGAGGCACAAGTGGATTGAGCTGAACAGTCTTTCCTGCTTATTTTCCATATTTTATAGTGGGACTCACAAATACAAAGCACAAAGTTTGTACTATCAACACACAAACAAACCACCAGTGCGGTATATGTGGCCAGACTTGTAGATCACAAATTAACCCTGAATGGTATAAGAACATACAGATGAATGAGATCTCTTACGCTAATGGGTCAGTCCATGTTTTCCTCTATCTCCCACTAATTTGATCGTCTGCATTGAAACCAATCTTTGTGGTCTTATGCAAACAATTCTGTCTGAAAGTTGCACAATTTTGTACATTGTTTCCCCCTCTGGTGTTATACAATTTTGCTTTACCTTTTTCCTGTTTCTTATCTGCCATCTCTCTCTTTATCAGTACTTGCTCTTTCCATTCTCTTCACCAGTGCCCGGCATCTATTTTCCCATTACTATCTCCCACTGCCAAACTAAATTAAGTTGGTGCACTCAGCAACAAAAAATAGATTGATTCCATCCTGAGTGATTGATCTCAAACTACGTTGGTACTCCATCTCACACACTTAAAAGAGGCATCACCTGCAGAAAAAAATAAGGCAAACCTTTTTCCACTGGTGTGACAGAAGCCATGCAATGATGTAACCATCGAGAAAGCTTTCATCACTTTGTATGTATTCCTAACAGAATAGAAATTTCACCTCCTCTAATTTATCTCCTGAAAAGCATGAAGACCTCTTAGAAGACAAAAATTTGGAATAATATGGCATTTTTTATGTTTCTTTTAAATGTTCCATGGCACAATGTGAATGTAGCTAATGAAATGCAGATCTAAGGACTGCAGAGTGAATAATATGACAATAATATTGGGTAGTACTGAAGGCATCAACTTCAGTGTGACCCAATGGACGTTGCACCTTTTTAAAGTTGGAAATGTGCCATTTTCGATAACTGTTGGAGAATGCCAGTGCTCTCAGGACCATTTGGGGCCTAGGAGCATCAGTATTAGGGTTAGTGATGACAGCAGTGGCTAGGGAGGAAAAAGTGGCAGTGGATATTGGATGCAGAGAAGATTCATGAGGATGTTGACTGGATTGGAGCATTTCAGTGATGAAGAGAGATTGGATAGGCTGGATTTGTTTTTCCTGGAGCGGAAGAAATCAAGGTATACAAACCTATAAGGGGGACAGATAGAGTAGATGATAAGAATCTATTCTTCCCATTGTGGGGGTATCTAGAACAGGAAGCCATTGATATAAGGTGAGAGATAGGACATTCAGAGGGCATCTGAGGAGGAATTTTTCACAGAGTGGTTAAAATCTGGAATACACTGCCTGAGGAGATGGTGGAGTCAGGTACTCTCACAACATTTAATAAGCATCAAGACAAGTACTTGAATTGCTAAGGCATATAGGGCTACATACCAAATGCGGGTAAATGGGATTAGTCTAGATGGTGGGCTGAAGGGCCTGTTTTTATGCTGTGTGACTCTATTACTCTGATCAAAAGACCCAGGAGAGGCTCAACACAGGTGAAATGTGAGTTTTATGGTGAATGCAAACTACTTAGAGTGGGGGACAGCAGGCACTTGGTCTGAATGGTTGGGCCTTGAAGGCCAGGGCTTGTGGGCCAGAGAGAAGATAATTGATTATGGTACAGTACTGGGATCGGAGCCTTGGGGAATGAGGTGTGGGTCGGACCTTAGCTTCAGGGTCAGTGTTGTGATCAGGGTTCGAGAGTATAATCACAAGTTGTGGAGTGATGGTGATTGGGAGTCCAGGGCTGATCGGCGGTTGATCAATTATCAGAAGTTTCATGATTGTGAGTTTTGGAGGGTGGGTGATGATTGTAAGTCAACATTTCATGAATGGAGTTGGAAGAGGTGATCAGATGTCTGGGTTGATCGAGGGTCAGTGTTACATGATTGAGTTAAGCAGGTGACTGGGAGTTGAGACCAAACCCGGATACAAAGAACCACAGGCAGATTTGTATGGCAGTCCCCTTCCATGTAGCTTTATTAAACCATAGTTGTTCCACGAGTGATCACTGACTGTAAAATTAATGATTGCTCCCAGAATAACATGATTCAAGTTCCTTGCAATGTTTCAATGTTGCTTTCAAAATGACAACATTGAAATTTCCTATGCTCAGTTCAAGAGTGAAACACAACCTGAGTTACTCAGCTGTATTTGCAGCACAGTGTTAAATGCGACAAAAACACTGCAGCTGCATCCAGGCTATAGTTCTAATCCAGGAAATAACACCCAATGTGTACACAGCAGACTCTCACAAACAGTAACAAACTCATTTCATGATAGCAGAACTAAGAAATTCAGTGCTAACTTTCTGGAAGTTGCTTATTTCTGAAGTGATAAAATGGTAAATTGGTATATTAGTGTCACATGAACCGAGGTACAGTGACAAACTTCATTTTGCATGCCATCCATACAGATCATTTCATCACATCAGTGTCTATCATGATTGTGACATCTGAACAGACACTAAAATGTTAGTGTACAAAGCAGTGGTGATCCCAACACTCCTGTATGCATCAGAAATTTGGACATCTGAAGGCACTTGAAAAGTTCCATCAACGCTGTCTTCGAAATATCTTAAATATCAGCTGGGAAGATAGAAGAACCAACATCAGCATGCTAAATGAAGCAAAAACAACAAGCATTGAACCAACTAACATGGAGCAGTCGTGTCGTTCGGATGAAAGACAAACGTCTGCCGAAATAAATCTTCTACTCCCAGCTTAAAGTAGGCAAACGTAAAAGAGGCGGACAACAGAAGAGATTTAAAGACGTCTTAAAAGCCAACATGAAGAAATGTAACATCGACATCAACAATTGGGAAACCAATGCCAAGGACAGGAAACTCTGGCAAACCATCATCCGAGAAGGAACAGCGACCTTCGAAGCCAACAGATGTGCAGAATTAGAGGAAAAAAGAAGAAAATGGAAAGAGAGGCAGCAAGAACCAAAGCCCGATCTGCCATCTGGAACTACCTGTGCTGAATGCGGAAGAACTCTCAGAGGCAAGATTGGACTCATAAGCCACTTGACAGCCCATAAATAGATCAACGGAATGAAGACCATCATCCTTGACCTCGAGGGACAGCCACGATGACGATATCACGATAGTACAAGGGAAAAGCAATAACAGAATGAGAATATAGTGTTACAGAAAAAGTGCAGTGCAGACAGACAATAAGGAGCAAAGCCATGACGAGGTAGATGGTGAGGTCAAAAGTCCATCTTAATGTACAAGGGGATCATTCAATAGTCTTATTACAGCAGGATAAAAATTTTCCTTGAGCCTGGTGGTACGTGCTTTCAGGTAACCTGTAACCTCTGGGTTGAATTGTAACTGTCTGGAAATTCGACTTGGTATTTCTGATCATAATTCACCTTTGTAGGCCTGAAATCATTTCTTCATGCATCTTGGAGCATTGCCTGGGCAATTAGGTCACATTGTCTTCAGGACAAATTTGTTGAGTGATCCCAGAATAATGCCAAAACCACGTGATGAAACCCTACCATTTAATCAAACTTCCAGCTGGCCCACCCCCAAGTATCCAGCTACTCCCTCCTCTCCTCAAGGCTCTGATCTCCATCTACTGGTCCATTCACCTCACTTATGATCTCCAGCCACAATGCCCCGGCTCTGATCTTCAAACACAATCCCCTCCAACCACCTCATCAAGGTTGTGGTCTCTGGTTAGATCTCTCTCCTGGCTTCAACCAGACCTTGATCGCTGCCTTTCTATCTGCACTCAAAGTGCCTGGACCCAACCACATAATTTCCTTTTGTATGCTCAGCAGTGTGCAAAGGGAAGTCTTGAACCACAATCAATGCTGAATTTTGCAAAGATGGGCCTACGACTGAAGCAGTCATCAATAGATGCACAGCTCAACACAGTAGGATCAGAACTGAGGCTGCTGGTCTAGTACCATAATTATTATCTGCAATCTCTTCATTCTGTCAATAATTTTAATCCAAATACCTAGCAGAGATTTAATTAGCAGCCCATGCATTTTGTCCTCTGATTTTACTTACTTTGATCTCAGCAGTAGGTTGACTGGTCACTGTAAATTACCCCTCAATGTAGGTAAGTGGCAATAGAATCAAATGGGAGTTGATGGGCATGCGAGAGAGAAAAAGTTGGAGAGGCTCAGGGAAATAAGGACGAGGAAATGGGACTGAGGGAGTTACTCTGTTGGGATCCGGCATAAACCTGATTGGCTGAACGGCCTCCTTCTGTGTTGTAACAAGTAAGAAAATGGGAAGTGAATTGTGCGGAGGGTATAAAAAGGATAATCAATTAATTTCATTTAGTTTTCTGGTGTTGCATTCAATTATACTCAGTTTCTTTCCTTTTGTTTTATTTTCCAATTTATTCTTCCTATCTCAAACCATTCCTTACTAAAAATTGATGACATCTTCATTTTCTATTTTCTTCCTTTCATCGCTACCTCTGCTGTCCTATCTTTTCCTATAATATTAATAACAACAACAACAGCCTCCATTCCTATAGCATATACTGATGACTTAAGACAGAATCATTGCTAATCTGGTTTGAATTCATGAAAAGAGCATTACTTTGTTAATTGTTTCAATTTTGATCTTGACTATTTGGAGAGGTAGCTGATCTCAGCTCAGGGATGGTACATTTAACAGCACAGGTTGAGAGCTGAAATTTAACCAGCGAGTCCTACTTCTAATAATTTAGTGTAGAGAAAAGGTGAGGAAGGGTAGGTAGGGGATGAGCATAAATGCAATCAGTTAGATGGGTTGAAATGTGTTAACCTTAATGCGAGAAGCCTTAAGAATAAGGGTGATGAACTTGGAGCATGGATCAGTACATGGAATTATGATGTGGTCTTTACAGAGACTTGGCTGTCACAAGGGCAGGAGTGGCTGCTTGAGGTTCCGGGGTTTAAATGTTTCAAAAAGGATAGGGAAGGGGTGGGGTGGTGGCATTGCTAATAGGAGATAATATCACAGCTGTAGGAAGGGAGGACATCTTAGAAGGATCATCTATTGAGTCAGCATGGGTGGAAGTCAGAAACAGGAAGGGAGCGATCACTCGATTGGGAGTACTCTGTCGGCCCCCAAGTAGCCATCGGGATACTGAGGAGCAGATAAGCAGGCAGATTTTGGAAAGGTGCAAAAATAACAGGGTTGTTGTCATGGGTGACTTCAACTTCCTTAATATTGATTGACGCCTCCTTCGTGCAAAAGGTTTGGATGGGGCAGAATTTGTTAGATGTGTACAAGAAGGATTCCTGACACAGTATGTAGACAGGCCAACCATGCTGGATCTGGCATTAGTCAATGAACCTGGTCAGGTTAAAGACCTCTCAGTGGGTGAGCATTTTGGGGATAGTGACTGCAACTCCCTGACCTTTAGCATAGCCGTGGACCAAGATAGGAGCAGACATTATGGGAAAGTATTTAAGTGAGGGAGGGAAAATTATGATGGTATTGTGCAAGAACTTGGGAGCATAAACTGGGAACAGATGTTCTCTAGTGAATGCACCACAGAAATGTGGGGGTTGTTTGGGGACCACTTGCATGGGGTTCTAGATAGGTTTGTCCCACTGAGACAAGGAAAGGATGGTAGGGTGAAGGAACCATGGTTACCAAGAGAGGTAGAAGGTTCCATCAAGAGGAAGAAGGAAGCATATTTAAGGTTTAGGAAGCAAAAATCAGATAGGGCTCTTGAGAATTATAAGGTAGCCAGGAAGGAGCTTAAGTAGGGACTTAGGAGAGCTAGAAGGGGACATGAGAAGGCCTTGGCAATATGTGAGGAACAAGAGGATGACTAGGGTGAGGGTAGGACCACTCGGGTATAAGGGGGGAGAAATGTGTCTGGAGGCGAAGGAGGTAGGGAAGATCCTAAATGAATATTTTGCTTCAGTGAGAGGGACTTGGATGAATGTGAAGTTAGCATAGAATAAGCAAATGTGTTGGAGCATGTCAAGATTAAGAAAGAAGCAGTGTTGGAGCTACTAAAAAGCATTAGGATAGCTAAGTCCCTGGGGTCGGACAGGATATACTTCAGGTTACTATGGGAAGCAAGGGAAGAAATTGCTGGGGTGTTAGCGATGACCTTTGAGTCCTCCCTGCCCACAGGATCGGTACAAGAGGATTGTAGGATAGCAAACATTGTTCCATTGTTCAAGAAAGTTAAAAGGGATAATCCCGAGTATTATAGACAAGTGACTCTTATATCAGTGGTGGGCAAACTATTGGAGAGTAGGGACAGAATTTATGAGCATTTGGAAAAGCATAGTCTTATTAGAGATAGTTAACATGTCTTTGTGAAGAGCAGGTCATGCCTCATGAGCTTAATAGAGTTTTATTGAGGAAGTGACAAGACAAATTGATGAAGATAGTGTGGTGGATGTGGTATGTATGGATTTTAGCAAGGTGTTTGACAAGGTTCCCCATGGAAGGCTCATTCAGAAAGTCATGAGGTATGGGATCCATGGAAAATTGACTGTATGGATTCAAAATTGGCTTGCCCACAGAAGACAGAGGGTGGTTGTAGAAGGGGAGTATTCGACCTGGAGGTCAGTGACTAGTGGTGTTCCACAGGGATCTCTGCTCTTTGTGATTTTTATAAATGATTTGGATGAGGAAATGTAAGGATGGGTTGGTAAGTTTGCAGATGACACAAAGATTGGTAGTGTAGTAGATAATGAAGAAGGTTGTTGTAAGTTGCAACAGGATTTAGACAGGACGCAGAGCTGGGAAGAGAAGTGGCAGATGGAGTTCAATCCGGAGAAGCGTGAAGTGATGCACTTTGGAAGAATGAACTTGATAGCTGAGTACATGGTTAATGGCAAGATTCCTAGCAGTGCAGAGGAACAGAGAGATCTTGGGGTCCAAGTACATAGATCCCTCAAAGTTGCCTCACAAGTGGATAGGGCAGTTAAGAAGCCGTATGGTGTGCTGGCCTTCATTAGCCGGGGGATTGAGTTCAAGAGCCGAGAGATGATGTTGCAGCTCTATAAGACTCTGGTTCGACCACACTTATTGTGTTCATTTCTGGTCACCACATTTTCGGAAGGATGTGGAAGCTTTGGAGAAGGTGCAAAGGAGATTTACAAGGATGCTACCTGGGTTGGAGAGGTCTTACATGTCTTATGAGGAGAGGTTGAGTGAGCTTGGGCTTTTCTCTTTGAAGTGATGGAGGATGAGAGGAGACATGATAGAGGTGTATAAGATCATGAGAGGCTTAGTCAGAGTGGACAGCCAACATCTTATCCCCAGGGTGGTAATGAGCAATGCTAGAGGTCCCATGTTTAAGATGTGTGGAAGAAAGTTCAGGGGAGATGTTAGAGGTAGGTTTTTTACACAGAGAGTAGTGGGTGCCTAGAATGCACTGCCAGAGGGTTGGTAGGGGCCGATACAATAGGGTCATTCAAGAGACTAATAGATAGGCACATGGATGAAAGAAAAGTGAGAGGGTTGTTGGAGGTGAAATAGAGAGGGGGATGGATTGAATAGGGATAAGGTTTAAATTGGTTGGCACAGTACTGTGCTGTACTGTTCTATGTTCTTTTTCCAGTTCATTACTTTTGGAAGCACAAATGAATAGCTGTTGTGCAAAGGAGGATTAGGTCTGGCTATGAAAGCCTCTTTTGTGAGATCTAAACTCAGACATAAATAATGACAAAGCAGTTGATGCAGTGGAGGATTCCCTACGAAAAGGATTCAAGAGGGAAATTACTCCTGAGTTTACATCCAAGTGCAATGGGTCAGTCAGACATGGAAAATACTGGGTGGGGTGGAAGGCTGGTCAGAATGCAAAACAAGTTTCCATCCAGGTAAATTTATTCAACTTCAAAAGTGGAAGGGAAAGATAAAGAAAAGAAAGAAAAATTGGCAAGCCACATCATTTCACTTGATGAGGCCCATTGGAAATCGATAAAATAGGATTGAATAGGTAATGATTTGGACATTGAAATTCTTTTAAATGAGAATAAATGGAAATAGTTTGTCACATGCCAGCTCTGTATAAGAGAATGAAAATGGTTTAGTGCATTGGATTCCATTGTGACTTGCTTCCTTGGCATTTACTACAAATGTGTGTGTCTATTTGCTGGTGTTTGGCATGCATAAATTCATCAATTAATAAAATATTCCACAAATATTAATCATGTTCTGACTCTCCATCTATTTATGTGCGTGGCAATTTTGTAGTTAGGCCAGCATGTTATATGTCTGTTTTTTCCTGTTACTGCTCTAAAGCAAACCTAAGTGCAATGCGATCAAAATAGCATGATATGTGATACTTTATTATGTACTTTAAAGAGGATTTTCTTTCCCTAGCATTGTTCAAAATGGAATCCTAATATGCTTAAATTATTTGTGACGTTTCTGAGTCACATATTATAATCCGACTGAAAGAATCCAACAAAATGCTTTCCAGTTCAATTCTACCTAATTTCACTGTCTGTGTGTGTGGGGGGAAGGGTGGGGTAAATTCTGTGCAGGGATTCATCAGGCAATCACAGAATGTCCCTTGTTTAGAAACCTGCCAACCAATTCCACACATCTTCTTTGTGCTTTATTGATACTGTTAGATAGTGAAAGGACAACAAAGTAACCTGCTGACACAGAAACACATGTATCACGTCAACAATGATTCCCACATTCCATTTCTGACAAGATCCAAATTTACTAATCTGGGATAAGATTTCTTCAGAGGTGCTTTCCTGCAGGAAAGGACACTTATAGGACAATGTAACACATATTGCCTAAATTCAGGAGAATTGCAAGCTGTGGGCAAGGCACAGCTTGGAGTTCTTTTTACCTGAAGAAATTTTAGGAAGTATTTTTAGGAGATATGATGAAACAACAATAATTAAAAAAGGGTGTATTGATGTAGATCATCTTGTAAGTGCTTAACTAAGTGTAAGTTTTTGGAACCTTTCAATGTTAGGCATAATCACAGTAAGGTGGCTGAGATGTGGGCCTCTAAAAATAGAAAGGGTGCAGTGGGCGATTGGCAGCTACTTAGTAAAACTGGAGCACAGGTTCAGCTGCAACATGACTGGATAAGATGCAGGAGATCATTGAGAAATTGGAAAATAAAGATTTTTGCTTGATTGACTCACCTTAGTCTTTTCACTTTGGCAATAAGCAGCAGTGAAAGATATATGGAATGTTTGGCAGGAGAGGACACAGACTACAGAGTTCTAATGCAGGTGAGATTAGATGAGGGTTGAAGTGGGGTGGTTGACAAAGCAGGTTTGATCCTGAGGATTTCTGGAGGAAGTGGAGAGAAAGTGATATGACATAGAAATATTATATGAACTTACATGTTACTAATAAAGAGTGGCATTCATTCTGGCAGCTACAGAAATGATATATCGGCAATTGTCAGCACCAAGGCTAACTTCTTGCTTCTGTCTGTTTCTTTCCACAGCACGGAAGAGAATTTGCTAATTCCTTCTGTTGTTGCAGCATGATTTTGCACAAGCCAACGACTTAAAAAAAATCAACCTTCCAGTCCGTCATCCTGGCCATCAAGATGTGCATAATATAATCGGTTCCTATAATATTGGAGACAATCTTGCTAATAACGGAATCGAAGCTCTCAGCAGGTCTGAGATTGATGCGATTTGGAGACTTTTTGGAAATGACTGGTCTGGTCACTACCATGACCTGTGTGTGCCTGTTTACAGCACTCAATAACTCTTACTGAGCTCCCAGCTCTTTCTTTAATCTCCGACCACACAGATCGGCACCAAAAGAAGCCAATTGTACAGAATCAAACAAATGTGCATTACAGATGCAATATCACTGTTTTAGATGTGACTGTTTTTTCTATTTTTTTTGTGATGGAGTGTTCCCAGATTGCGCCAACTTTTCAAGACTGTGACTGTGTTCTTTGCGCCCACTACTAGGTCTTTCCAGTGAAAAGCCACAGATCTACAGTAATCAGAGCTCCTCAATTCAACGACATTCTGTAGTTTATACACAGTGTTACTTGCAAATGTGTTTACTGTACTCTTTTGAAACTTCTAAATAAAATGAAATGTACTCCTTTTTTTTCCTTGCTGGAAGTGGTGGTATTAATAAGGGGATGATTTAGTAATCTGGAATATCAGTAATTCCAAGTGTTTATTTATCTATAGCCTCTTTAATTCCTAAGAATGATTAAAACCACCCACAAAGCGAAATTGAAAAACTGATTTATGATAACTCTTGAAGTCAACAGTTAATTAAAATATTTAACTGCTTTTTTGCTCCCTCCTACCAGACAAACCATTTTGAGTTACTTGCTGGGTATTTCTTCATCATGAGTAATTGATCTGGATCCCAAGAGGGACCAGCAATTTTGCTGGTAGAAAGCAGAGAAGATTGTTTTCCTTTATCTTGTACATGTAATCTAAAGATCCCTCTCTCGTGATGTCTTTTTCACTCTTATTCAGACGAAGAGGAGACTTTGAGGAATAAAGTTATCCCATCAAATCTACTTATGTAAATGATGTTTTGAGTAATTCCTGGTATGATTGGAATAAAGCCAACAGTAAGTGGGAGTGCATTTGAAAGTCATAACATAACTGATATGTTCCCTTGGATATCTAATACTCAACAGAGCCCCACAGTCCATAGTCCAGGGTTAATCACTACATTGGTACCCTAAAAGTGTAATCATGACTTTGAATGGAGTATCTACTGTTAGCCAGCTCTTTTATATTATACAAGATCACTGCTTTTTGATTTTTGGTCAGATAAACTACTTAAACTCCAACCCCTATTTTAAGCTACCAAATTTAACTTTTTTAAAATAAAAAAAAGAAAACAGGTTGAGGTGAAAATTGGGGAAAAATTGACTTTTTTTAAAAAATAAAATATGAACAAATGGATGTTGTATTTTTCTCACATTGTTGAAACAGTTTATTGTCAATAAAAAACTGTAATACATTATTATTCTATCCACACTGTAGTAGTTTATACGTGCTTAAATAGTCAGCAAAACTTTACAACATGAAATAAATATAATGCAACATGGCAATCATCTGGGTTAATTCAACAAGCAGTACAGAATAATGATGCAATTGTTTACAATCATGGATTTAAAGTGCTATTCATTAAAAGTTCAGTGAATGCCTATTTTGTCTCTGTAATAATGTCAGTCTAATGCTGGAATAATTTTGTTAATTGCAGTGTGGCATGCAAAAGACTGTTGGTGCTTTTGCTCCTTAGTAGTGTTGATAACTGCAAACATGCAATTCTTCCTCCGTGGGCCATAGTTCATACTATAAGCAACTTAATGTTCCAGGAAATGACAAGAAAGAAAAATCTAATCTATGATTTTGCCAGCAGTTTAAACCTTCCAATTAAGAACCAACAGATTTTTGGTCATGGATATTTGCACTCTCACTTCCAGAATATACAAAGGAGAGCAGCACATCTGGGGAAAAAACTGACACTGAACTACTGAAAAAAGTTGAGAGAAAGCAAGGAATTTAGCTCCTCGAATTTGCTGGGGATTGACTCTATTCAGATTATATGATATTGGAGTGATCATTAAGGAATATATGATGTTCCAGTCTTTATGATGATTGCATGATCTTGGAGTGATTACTGAGGACTGCAAGAGTTGGAATGGCTATAGTAAGAACAACAAGATGTTTTTGTAGCTTTGTTTGGTATTTGATGTTACGGACTGCAAGGTGTTAAATTTGTGGATTGGATAATGTGTGAGTGGCAGTTTTAAGTACCTTATAAAATGGGGATAATTGCATCAGAGGTTTCATATTTTGTTAAGAATTTCCTGATCAGTATAATTACAATGAGGGATGTAAAATGTTAGATTTCCTGGAGTATGGATTGAATTAAGTTGAAGTAACTTTGTTAAGGACTGCATATAGTTAGGATAGCTGTTAAACGTTATCTGACATTGCAAATGACTATTAGGAGTGTTTATTTCCCCCCACTTCTTTCTCATTTTCTCTGTTCTTTGATAAATTTAGCTTAACACCAGTGTGTGTACTGAGTATTTGCACTTAAATTTCTGTTAACTGATTTCCCTATATGGAGGATATTTATTTCAGTTAAGGAATTTTGTTTTTTGTGACAGTTTCTGAAGTTGGACCACAAAATTAAGTTAAATCAGATGCAACGCCTGTTCTATTACCTCCTTACTACTGCTGTCCAAACATCCAAACCCTCTTTCCATTCAGTACTTCTGCCTGTTTACTGTATTCCATTTGGTTTCCATAAGATAGTAATCTGTACTTTGAGGAAACCAATGCAGATTGGGTAATGGTTGCAGAACACCTCAGTTCATTCTGCAAGTGTGGCCTCCAGTTCAATATCATTTTAATTCTCCATCTCGCCTCCACTCTGACCTCTCCGTCTGTGGTCTCTTGCACTGTTCCAAAGAAGGTTTGAGGAACAGCAGTTCATTTTCCACCCAGGCACATTAGAGCCATCAGAACTTAACAATTTAACAATTTCAAATGATTTATTTAATTTCTTCCTCAGGTAATCTCAGATATCATTCACCCCCTACTTATACTACCCTCAATCATAACTTTTGTTAGTCATTGGCCCACCACCTCCATTTGTCTCATTCAATCTCTGCTGGACTTTCAACCTATTGCAGACCACCCTTATCCTTACTTTCCCTGCAGTTTTAAAATAGTCTTATTTCACTTTTTTTTCTTGTTCTCATGAAAGATCCTGAATGTGAACTTGAACTTGAACCTAAAACGTTTCTACCTCCATCGATGCTTCCTCACCTGCTGAAAACTTTCAACATTACTTGTGTCAGATTTACAGCATTTGCAGTATTTTGCTTTTAAATAAACCTTGTCTATTTGAGGGATTAATATTGGTCAGTTAAATATAAAAGGCTAGGATTTCCATTAGGTTGAGTAGTCCTTCCAGTTTAGTTCACCCAAAGTTGGCCAATCCAATACAAACTTTTGAGGAATATTAAGAAAAAGATACATCAAATGAAATTCAATTTCCACAACTTTCTCCACTAGTTTGTAAAACACTGCAGGAATCTGGATCCACCCACAGATCCGTAGTAGTTGTTAATATATATTATGCCTGAAAAGAAATAATGGTGAACAATGGACAGCGTGACAAATGCACAATTGTCATTTGCAAGGTGAGATGCCCTGAAATCATGAAGCGTGGTATAAAATCCAAGTCTTTCTTACTCAGATTATCCAGGAACTTGGAGCAGGAGGTGATAAGCCAAGAACTGTGATTTGCCACAAGTTGTAGTCCAATTTGCACTGCCATTGGCTTCAAAAAAACACCACCTTAATTTTGTTCTTTTTCCTGTTGGGTTTGTGAATTAATTTGCCTCAGATGGCTAAAGGCTGTGCTGGTACATTGAAGGCAATGATGAATTTCATCATCATGTTTTCCTTCATTGAGCAGTGTGCTCCCAGAAGTCCATATTATCCAGTATCATGATAGACTTTTATTGTCAGAAGGTGGGGGGTGGAATGGCAGTGCTGTACAACATGGTGGAGTTTCCAATCTAAGAATGTCTAGCATTTGCAGTTAAGTAGCTCTTGGGTATCTTGGTCATTCTCATCAAACCAGTTCTGGTGGACAAGCTAGGAACCTTTTGACTACCACAGATTTGTGACTGGGTCCAGATATCTGCATAATGTTTACAGACTAGCAGAGAAAGCTGTGGAACCTGTATTTCATTGGATTAATCTTTTGTCTTAATATTCCTCAAAATTTTGCAATGGAAACATTATTCAACATAATAGAAATTCCAGCCTTTTATATTTAACTGACAAATCCCTCAGCTAGGTTGGATTTAATTTTGATGAACTTCAGGACTGTTCAAATCCTAGAAATACCATGGGTACTGTTGATCAGGGTTCATCAAGAGCTCAAACCAGTACAAGCTCTTGCTCTACTGGGCAGCAGTGATCCCTGTGGTCCCATATGGACTGCCTCCAGGACCTACCTTGGAGCACTGTGGTCCCATATGGACTGTGGTCCCATATGGACTGCCTCCAGGACCTACCTTGGAGCACTGGAGAGTTACCACAAGAGCTGCCTCTATAAAATCCTCCAAACCACTAAAAGGATAAACTAACCAACATTAGTGTCCTCTCCCAGACCCACATCACCAGTACTAAGACCCCATGATACTCAATTGACTTTGATAGGCAGCTCATGTAGCTTGCATGTCCAACACCAGACTGAGCTCTGTCACACCAAGAAGTTACCAAGAAACATAAGAATTAATTCAAGGAAGTTCTCAAAGCTTCCTTGGGAAAAGTATAATATTCCCTCTGATTTACTGGTCAATTACTGCTCACAGTGGAGAAGAAGTATTCAGAATGGCATTGAGAACCCTGGGGCCATTTGTCAGAGGCATACTGAAGACCAGCATAAATGACGGATGAAACACATTGCTTCACAGACTATCTGTCCTGACAAGCTGCTCCTGAAGTAGAGCCTGTGGGTCCCAGATTGGCTTCATTAACAACTCAGAACCCACAGATATGGAGTAAAAGTAAATTATCCTCAAACCCTAGGAAATGCCCAAAGAGAAGAAGAAAACATGAACTGCCCATTAAACTCATGGCAGTTATGGAGCCTAGTAACACTTTTACTAACATGACTGTTAATGATTACATACCAATTAAAATCTATTGTTCAGAAAGTGAACATTCGTAAGTGCAAGAAAATATATTCCTTCAGGTTATGAATTATTTTGGAAACTTTCTGAAATGCAAAATTTAGATGTGTTTCTACTATTAACTTTCATTTTACTTTTTTAAAACATCTATACTTTCCCTTTGTACTTACCTGCCTCCACATGATTTGACATCGAATTCACCCACTGTGTCCATTTCTCAAACCTTTAATCTTACTGATTAATGGGATGCGATGTTTGTCCCATTCTTCACTAAGTTCCCAGATGCCATTTGTCCTTGAAACCTTGTTGAGCTTACTATTCCAGCAGTTTTATTGACAACATTTCTTAAAACCCAAATATGCATTACAACAAAAAAGGCCTAACAAAAATGCATGCCTTACTCCAGCAAAATCAGGCTCATCATATTTTATTTTAGCATTTACATTTACTTTATTGCTGCCAAGTTTTGTTCACTTGAATGGTCCGGCATTGCATGTTAAGAACCTGTCTCAGCAATTGGAATTGTATTGTATTGAGAATAGCATTACCTAGTGTGGAATATCGCAACCAACTTGAGAGTGAAGTCATATTCATTAGCTTGGGAATTGAACCATAAGTGTCATAGTGATACACACAGCCATTTTAGTTGTTCACAGCTATTTATTTCCCCTCTCAGTATTCTACAAAATATGAACATAGTCTTTCAACATACTCTAAATGTTGAACTGTAGTCTGGGTATGCCTTGGTGATTGATTGTGGAACTGAAGCATACTATCTTGAATGAACAACACTGAATGGTCAGCTTTGACCGTGCTCATTTTTAGATATTAAAGGAATCAAGGGATATGTGGTTAACACAGGAAAGTGGCACTGAGGTAAAAGATCAGCCACAGACTTATTGACTGTAGAATAGACACGGCCAAATGCCTAATCCTATTTCTATTTCTTATGTTCACTTAGTTATTAGGTTTCCAGCAATGCTAAGTCTACCTCAAGACTTGGACTTAGACCCCTTCACCCTTCTTCAACTTGACAAGAACTGGATGAATGCCAATTCACAGTATATGCACCCAATTATACAATCAACAGGATAGATTACTTACATAAATTATTTAAACTGCAATAGTCTTACCACCTTGTAAATATACAAACATTCATTGGTAAATATATCAGAAATTTACAATTTCTGTAATTTTTTTGCTTACTGTCACTGCCTCTACAATTTGTCACATGAATTGGATCAAATGACAGAAAGGTTTGGTGAATTGCAGGATTATGACACCTGCAAGGATCTAGAACAGAATTAGCTGATTGCAAGCATGTTTTTTTTCTGAAACATTATCTTTTAAACTGGAATTTAAGTCAAAGTCGAGTTTATTGTCATATACACAAGTACATGTATGCACAGGTGCAATGAAAAACTTAACTGCAGCAGCATCATAGACACATAGCATCATATCAGCAGCATTCAAAAGAAAATCATAAATTAAACATACATTATACACAATTTTTACAAGAAAAAAAACAAATATAACAAAAAAAAATTCATTTTGGTGCAAAGTGATCAGAGTAGTCATAATATTGCTAAACTGTAGTGGTGATTAGGGTTAGTTCTCCTGTATGTGCGTACAATTTAATAATTCAGTTCAGATTTGCTTCCAGCAAGGTCAATAGCAATTTAGCCTTTTCTGATGTGCATAAGTTTGATTTATAAGCAATATTATTTATCTCAGCACAGGATTTCTGCTCTGAAGTAATATGCATTTTTTTCAATTTTGAAATCCTAATGGGAATATTTTTGAAAAAACTTGTTTGTTCGTGCTTTTGACTTTTCCTTCATTTGCTCATAAATAAGTCTAGATGCATTTTGTGTTCATAAATTGATGTGTATCACACATGCGGAGATGTCTCATGTAAGAATTTATGGATTATTTTCTCCCCTGATAATCTAACTTCAAAGCACCAGAGCTCCAAATCAAGGCTTTTTAGGTTATTGCAGAGTTTAGGCAAGAATGAGCTGAAATGGGTTTTCATAATTATTGCTTGCAGCTATTGATTTTTTTTTGTTGTTGTGACATGATTCTGGAAAAAAAAGTTCCTGCAACTTTTGGTTCCTATAGAACATTCATTTTCCTCTTGCTGAAAAGAAACAGTTTGATTTTTCTAATGAACAATAGTTCACTGGCAACCATTTGGTTTTGGCATGGTTATCCCATAACTAACAACAAGGAGACATGGTCGGGATTTGTTGTTGAAAATACCCTTTCCTCTTTAGTTGGTGCTTTACTTTCTGCAATCAATTCTAGCAGCTGAAGGAAACAGCCTTGATTTAGGTTATTTTTAACCTTTGTACTGATAACATATTATTTTTTGTCCCAGCACCATTTTACTATTTGGGGTTTCTCAATGAGTATCCCCTTGTATGAGGAATTTGAAAAAAGGAAGTATCTGGTGAATGAAAATAAAAAAAGCAACTGCAGATGCTGGATATCTGCAATAAAAGCATAAAATGCTGGAAAAACTCAGTGGGTCAGACAGCATCTGCAGAAAGAGAAATGGAGTTAATGTTTCAGTTCTGGGTGCCCATCATCAGAACTGAGAAAGAGAGAAACATGCTAGTTGAGCAGATGGCTGTTTCTTTCTTTCTCAGTTCTGATGATGGGACCCAGACCTAAGACATTGACTCTTTTTCTCTTGCCACAGATGATGTCAGATCAACTGAGTGTTTCCATTATTTTATGTTTTGTTTTCATATTAAGTGTCCAGTGAGTAAACTTTATGTTCAATCACCAATGTTAAGATATTTGAAATTGTGAAGTGGGAAAAACCGTGCGTTGGAAGCCTTTTAATGGCATCTCCTAAAAGAACACTCTGAACCCAGTTATGACCAATATTTATATTCAACAGAGCTTTTTTTACATCTTTATGCCCCAGTGGTCCCTGATTCCAGGGATGTCCTTATAAAGAAATGAGTTGAAACAATTTGATATCTGCTCTTGCCTCAGCAGTACCTAACTGGAGAGTGGGACACTTTTACAACTTCCATTTGAAGCAGGTAGGGGCTTCTTTACAACATTTCAATGACACAAGACTCTTCTTCTGAGCCCTCCCATATATTTTTCTATGCTTTCCATATTTTCAAAGACAGTAAAAAGAAATAACATCTATTGTAAACAGAAATTCAATGTTGCCAAGAAATAAGCCAAATGCATCAGCAAATAAAAATGGAAAATGTTGGAAACACTCAGCAGGACAGGCAGCATTTGTGGAGAACGAGGAAAAGAGTTATCATTTTAGGCCGTTGACCTTTCATTAGATCTGGAACATGTTAGAACCAAACAAGTTCAAAGTTGCAGAGAAAGGGGGAGGGATAGAGAAAACAAAAAGGGAAGACATAAATAGGAAGAAATGAATGCAATCTCTCATGCCAGGAGAGGAAAAAGGAGAAAAACCAGAAAGCTTACAATGTGAGATGTAAGAAAGCTGGAATAGCTGATTATGTGAAATTGTTGTCTTGAAGGCTATAATGTGCCTAACTAGAAGAGGTGCTGTTGCTCAAGTGGATATTGAGCTTCACTATGACAGTGTAGGGGGCCAAATCCAGAAAAGCCAAAGTAGGAAAGGTACAGAGAATTAAAGTGACAGACACCTGGAAGCTCAGGATTATCCTTGTGGACTGAATGTAGTTGTGCTGCAAAGTGGTCACCCTCTCTGCATTTATTTTTTTCCCAATCTAGGGGGTATCATTAACACCAAATGATCCCCCTTTTCTGATACTTCAGATTTCATTCCTCTCCTCTTATTTACACTTCCTCCAGAAATACCTTTTGTCTTACCAGTCTCTTTCAGCCACTACTACTTGTGTCATTCAACCTCTCCTGATTTCCACTCTATTACAGACCTTCCCTTTTGCTCTCCACACTCTACCCCTTTTTTTAAATTTATTTTATTTATTGTTTCATTTCTGAAATTGTCCAGTTCTGATGACAACAGATGTTGCCTGAATACGATGTTGTTCCAGCATTTTTGTTGTTTTGTTGTCCAATATTTTGCTTTTAGATTCACAAATAAATCAGTTTTCAGTGATCAAAGATAAACTTGGATCCACTTTTCTCATAACCTTCTTAAGAGATTTTACACTTTTTTTTTGCAACACCACAACCAACATCAATGGCTTGTCCAATGAATCTGCCCTGATTTTGACAAGGAGTGGAGGTGCTGTGAAGTGAAAGAGAATCCATTCATTGATGCCCACATATATTTGCACACACTGGCAGCTACAAGGTAAATGTAAATGGAGACTTCTCATAATGTAGGCAACTGTTATGATTACAGATATAATTGAGATTCCATGATTAAACATTATCCTGGATGATCCTCCAAATGCATCCTACTGCTGTACGTCATGTTTTATGTGACATCACATAAATGTTGGAATTCCCAGACATCAACAAGTGAAGATTAATTTGCTGATTAAGATCCTGCCAATCATATTTACAGACATTATTATGAAGGACAATTAAAGGGACATAGTGCTTTCTTAAAGGCTTTCAAGTTTTTTGTTCCCCATTGAGATCCAGAAGATTCTTTTGGTGCTTACTTTATCCTCCATAACTTGTACTGTTTTACATTTTCCCCAGTGTAATCAAGGGAAATTAGTGATCTGTTAAAAATTTCAGCCAAGTATTACTTATTCTTGTAAATGTCCTTAAAACGCCACATAGAGGGGCGAGGGGCAAGTGAGTCTTTAATTGTATCTTAAGCCATAACTAACACTTAGCAAGCAATATATTGATAATCCTAAATGTATTTATGGACATTCTCATTTCCCCTTATATTTCAAAAGCTAATGGATTTTTAAAAAATAAACATTATTTTAGTGTAAAAATTTATTTATGATATTCCAAACACTATCTTAATCTTATGTATATTTTCCCATTTTTTTGCAACATTTAAAATGTTAAACATTTTGCTTTTATTTTTTGAAGTTGCTATTTGTAAGAATTCTTAAAGATGATTGGTTTCTCAGCCAATTTGATGATTTGCTGATGACATTATTGTTGGTGGATGGCTGACAGCAATTGACATCAGAAACATAGAAGATCATGCTACATAGATTGGTAAATCTTTGTAGGCAAGTTTCTTCAAGGTTAATGGCATTGCCATCATTCTGTTCTTTGCAACAAATTGAGGCCAAATATATTTCTGAACACAACTCATTGATGGGAATTAAAAACAGTAAATTCCCTAGCACCCTGTTCAGTACTTTCCATCACTCATCCCAAAATTACTTCTCCAACACTGACCTGTTTCATGTTGTAATCCAACTCAATTCTTATTCTTTGTCAAGAATTATTCTGATATCTAAAGATTTAAGTATATAGATTTTTTGCAAGGAATTTGAAGGTTTAGGCATAAGATACCAGTGAGATAATTTCCTGGTAAACTTGCTCTTGTACCTCTCATCCCTCTGCCTTTGTGTTCACAATGTACTGAGCATATTGACCGATTGGATAATATGAGCTATTAGCCAAGTGACTTGTTGCATGTACAAAGTCATGATCTTCAATGGTATTGGACTTCCAGAAGTTAAACAAACAGCGATTTAGGAGGGGTTTAGGAATCCTACCATTTTCCTACACTACAAAGAACAACTAGGATGCAAGCTCTGTTTGCACTTCTTTCCAGATGGATTCCATTCTGTTGTCACCCTTGGGAAACACTGAGTAATTCTATAGGTTTTATGCAAATGTTGTTGCTGTTGTTTAGAAACCAGCTGTGAAAGACAGATGGCAGTGATGTCATATTTTCACACTGGCATCTCCTGTTGTTTGGCGAATGGTGCAAATCAAAAGTAAACTCCTATATTAAATCTGGGATCATGTTTACTCTCTACCCACTACAGTTGATGATGATGTAATACCTGTGGCTATCGAATGAGGTTTATAACTCCAGAATGTGGGCTTTTGTCTATACTTTAAAAAATAATCTCCCACTGATTATTTTACATATCCATAAAGATGCCCAGTCAGGCATGGTATTGTGTAAAACTGGATGAAGATATATCCTAATGGATCTTTGCCTATTTTGGATCAGACATAAATTTTTGGTAAGGATACCATCTCAAAGTTCAGCTGGATAATCTCACGAGGAATATGCCAGGGTTTATATTGTGCTGCACGGTGGAAGTACAGGTATCACAGCTTCAGTGATCCAGGTTCAATGCTGACCTCCAGGGATGTCTGTGTGTGATTTACACTTTTTTTCTTGTGACCAAGTGGGTTTTCCTTGGGTGCCCTGTGTTCCTCCCACATCAAAGAAGTGCTGGTTAGCAGTTTAATTGGCTTCTGTAAAGTATTCATTGTCTAGGTGATTGGTGGGAGAAGTGGGCCTGGAGAGTGCGGTGATTCAGTGTTAATGGGCATGTGTGAGAGAATAGGTTACAAAGAAATGGTTGGGGGGGTATGATTGATGGGACTGCTCCAAGGGCTAGTATAGACTGGATAGTCCAAATGGCCTCTTTCTATGTTGTTAGGAAATATGGATATGAAAATGATAGATTAAAAATCCCATCCACACTCTCATACCATCTGCAACACTTGACTTCCTCTTGAAATATTCCTGTCATACCTTTTATGCCAAATTTAGCCCATTATTATTTTGATTGTCCATGAGATTTGTCTCCGTCACCTTATCATGTTGCAACTATAATCATTTATCGTGGCCTTCAGAACAAAACACTTGAATAACTCTCTGATCTGAGCTGCAATATTATTTCTCTGATTCAAGGTATGAAGAGAAACTTGTCTTTGCTCTTCATTGCTAAACTTGACCACTGATTACATTCACTTCTGAGAAATTCACTTTAATTGATTTGAATGGAACCAACTGTGTGGAAGTGAGTACAACCATTGGTGATACTTTGACGTCTATGGAACTGAGTTTTGGAAGCTGAGTACAACTCACAGCTGTTATTCCATTGTAATTTAATGCAAGCAACTGGGACCAAATTTCTATCCTATTATCTTGCCATTACCAATTACTGGTGAGAACTTACTATGTTAAAATTGATTGCTGCAAACTTATTGTTGCACTTCATAATTGCAGTAGTTCATTCCAAAACTATTTCAGTGGCAGGAAATCACTTTGGGAAATTTTGGGCTGATATCCAATGTACATGCAAAAATCACACTGAGAGTTTTCGAAAGTTTACTGTTCAGTTGTTCAGTTTCCTTAATATTGAATGCCACTGGGCTATGTAGTAGGTGGTGAACAATGAAGTTCAAAAACCTAGTAATCTCCCTTCAAGCCGGGCCACTAACAACCAACCATTGCAGCAATAAAAATTCATATCTGTCAGGAACTTTGTAAAGAACTTACTAGGCCAGTTCCTGGGATGAGAGTATTGTCCTAGCACAAGCAGCTGAAAAAGTTTATTATTCAGAGTTTAATAGGGGTGAGTTTAATAGGGGTGAATGTAAGATCCTGAAGGGGGCATAAGAGGGGAGATGTTGAAATGTTTCCACTGGTGGTATAGTCTTGAACAAGGGGAGACATCTGCAAGATAAGGGGGCGGTCACTATGAGGTAATTTCTTCTTGCAGGTAGATGGTGGTGAATCTCTGGAATTCTCTACTCTAGAGCATTGTGGAGGCTAGCTCATTGGAGGTATTTAAAGAGGAGGTAGAAACATTTTCAAAAGATCAGAGAATTCAGGGCTACAGGCAACTGGCACAGAAGCAGAGTTAAGGCCTGGGGGCAGAACAGCCACGATCAAACTGAATGATGAGCAGGTGGCCTACTCCTGCTCTGATTTTCATGTATTCATCTGTTTCACCACTGAATTAAGCTCAGCTGACTATATGAATCATTCTCTCCCCACCAATGGAAAATTCTTCCCTCTTTTTCTGAAAGATCATTAACAAACACCCACCATAAGCCCATTGACTCCTACAATTACCTTGATTATACTTCTTCCCACCCTGCATCCTGTAAGGACTCCATTCCATTTTCCCAGTTCCTCTGTGCCCGTTACATTTGCTCCGATGACGAGACATTCTGCACAGGTATCTCTGAAATGTTTTTCTCCTTCCTCAACAGTGACTTCCCCTCTACCATTGTGGACAGAGCCCTTGACTGTACTTTATCGATTTCCAATACCTCTGTTCTCACACTTTCTTTTCCTGGACAGAGTGAGAACAGAGTTCACCCGGTCCTTATCTTCTGTCCCATTAGGCTTTGCATTCAATGGACAATCCTTCAGAACTTTCACTGAGGTATCTCCAACAAGATCCCACCACCACACATATACTCCCCTCCCCTCTACTTTCTGCACTTCAAAGGGATCGCTCCATTCACAGCTTCCTGCCCTGTATGTCCATCCTCGCCTATCACTCCCCATCTTCTGGCACCTTCCCTTGCAACTGTAAGCGATGAATCACTTGTCCTTTCACCTCTTCCCTTCCCACTATCCAGGAACCCAAACTATCTTTCCAGGTAAAGCAGTGATTTACTTGCACTTCTAAGCTAGTGTGTTGCATTTGGTGTTCACATTGTAGTCTCCTCTACATTGGAGAAACCAAACACAGATTAGATGATCGCTTTGCAGAGCACCTCCCTACAAGTCCACAGGCAAGGCCTGAGACTGCCACTTTAATTCACTATTCTACTTCCATTCTGACCTTTCTGCCTGTATCTTCCTGCATTGTTACAACAAGGCTTAATGCAGACTTGAGCAACAACACTCATGCTCCATCTGGGGATGCTGCAACCTTTAGGGTTCAACATCACATTCCCCAACTTTAGGTAGCTCACCCTTTCTTTGTGCCTGTATCAGAACTGGCCATTTCTGTCTGTCATCATTTTTGCTCAGCATTCTTTTTTAAAAATACAATCTGCCTATTGTACAATTAACAACACATTAGACAGACAAAGAAGCTTAATCTGATTTTCACTGTGACATAACTACCACATTAAGTCATCTAGTTTCCTCCTATCAGAGATATTCTCTTTGTTTTACTCATTCCTCCTAATTTATCTGCTGTCTAAAACTAATTTGTTCTCTCTCTTTCTCAATTCTGATGAAGGGTCCCAAACCTGAAATGTTAACTATTTTACTTTCCACATAGGCTGCCTAACCTGCTGAAGATTTTCAGCATTTTCACTTTTGACTTCAACTTCCCTTGTTACTAATAAAATGTTTTATTTTTAAACATTTTTCATTCAGTTCCACTTGCCCTATGAGATATGGGAGCTCCATTTCGCTTTTCCTCTATTACAGCTCAGTACTTCACCAGGTAGTGCTGCTGCCTCATGCCCCCCAATGGCTTGGGTTTCAATCCTGACCTTCAGTCTTGTCTGTATGGAGATTGCATGTTTCTCTGAGGTCTCCCAGGTGCTCAAGTTTTCTTGCACATCCCAAGCACATGTTGGAGTCATAGGATTATAGAGTTGTACAGTCAGGGAGTGATAGGTGAGGATGGACATGCAACAGGCTCTTCAGCCCACCGAGCCTATACTATCAACCACCCATTTATAATCCTACATTAATCCCATTTTTTATTCTTCCCACATTCTCATCAACTCCCCAACCCCAGATTTACCACTCACCCACATAGTAGGGGCAATTTATAGTGGTCCATAAATTGCCAACCTGCATGTCTTTGGGATGTTGGAGAAAGCCAGAGGAAACCCATGCAGTCACAGGGAGAATGTGCAAACTCCACATATGCAGCACCCTGGTTGGCGGGTTAATCAGCTACTGTTAATTGCCCCTTGTGAAGGTGGGTTGTTGAAGAGAATTGACGGGCATATGAGAGAGTACAAGTTACAGGGAAAATAAGTGGGGGAATGGGATTGATGTGACTCAAGCATAGACTCAATGGGCTGAATGGTCTCCATCCATGTCACAAATATGGAAAGTACTTCACACCAGTTTGAACATCTCAGTCATACATTGTCGTCAATAAGGTGCAGTGCAGTGGAAAACATCCTCTAATCCTGCTGAAAATAACTCAGCTTCTCAAGATCTCACATTTCAATCAACATGTTCAATTTTTTGATTTGTCTCATTCAATTGCTTTTAAATCATTGTATTTGGCAGATAAACCACTGTTTTCACTGCAATAGGTAGAGTTGTTCTTTTCATACAGAGAAAACTATTGGTATTGGTTTATTATTGTCACTTGTACCGAGGTACAGTGAACACAACAAAGGGAAAATTTGCTCCCTGGTGCAGAACAGCCAAAGACTGAAAATTACAAGGTTATTTTATAAATGCTTAATATGTTCATATCATATCCTTGTTTGCTTATTTATCAGAAATTATTAATTAATTTCTTTTTTAAAATAGCAAAGGGAGTAATTTCACATTAGCAGCATTAAGTTTACAGGATTCCTTTGCTCGCAGTCATTTTCAGGCTTGTGCTTTTGGTGCAGGTGAAACATTAAAGCTACTTTTAAATGAATCTCTGCTTGCTGTGCATGCCTTCTCTGGTTGTGTTTTATTCTAGGCCAATTAGTGAAGTGTCCAGAAGGAGTCATAATATGCAAATAACCATTTTGTTCCATGCAGTAGGTCCTAGCACACACACAAAACAAAACACAGAAGAGAAATAACAGTAGGCATGATTCCCTGTTTATTTTTAGTAAATATAAATCACTAAATAAGGCCAAATTCTACAGCTTTCTAATTGGCTCATGGGGTTTTGTGTTATACATACACAATGATTGTAGGGAAACCTGGTCACAGTTAATGCGTGTTTTAAAACTGTAGATCTGCTGTCTGTATTGTTTGAAACATTGACTGTGGGTGAGATTCTCGATAGTCAATGTTTCAATGCAACTCTGAAAATTCTCTTAATTTTCAATCTCATCTTTCTGTTGGTTCTGTTAAACAGTATTACAGCACATTCTCATCAAACCAGTCCTTGATCTTCATGGTCGAGAAACCAAGAGTCTCTTCACAAGTGCCAGTTGTGGTGGAGTGCAGGGTAGCCCATCAGACGTGGATGCACTGCAGCTCCTGTAGTTTGGGAATTGACAGGTTGTCTGTGAGACACCATTCAAGAGGAGTTGCCTTAGTGGGGTCATCAGTATCGATATTTATCTTCTTTTGACAATACTCCTATTGATGGTGATATTTTGTGTTCATGTTGATGGAGATAAGAGAGTGGACCAGACAGTGGTCAGCCTTGCAACCATTGGTGCCTGTCATGGAATATGTGATTCCAACAATTTTGTGGTCCCTGATGATGATGTTATCTAACATGTGCCAATGCTTGAATTGGGGGTTTCGACATGATGTTTTGCGCTTGTCCCTCTGACAAAATAGTGTGTTCGTTATGACAAGTACATTCTCCAAGCATTCTGTCAGGATATCGACCCCATTGAAGCTGGCCTTCCCTACTTCTTCCTTGCTGATTGCACCTTGATACAGAGTTGTGACTTTTCCCATACTGGTATTGAAGTCACCCAGAAGGATCAGTTTGTCTCCCTTTTGAGAATGCATTACAACTATAAAATATTTACAGCCCAGAAGCAAGTTGCTCAATCCAAAAGATCCATGTCAGTGTTTCTGCTTCACACAAGCTTCCTATCACTGATCTTCACCTAACTCAATCAACATAGTGTACATTAAACCAGGCATATCTTTAGGAATCATGACATGTTATCCCATTGCAATATGATCCTTTTGGTCATCTCCTAGTAATGGTACAAACGTAACACATCTGTCATCTAGAAAGATATGGATAGCAGGCACATAGAAACATCATGACTTTAAAGTTCATCTCCATATTACACACTGTCTTGACTTGTAAATTTACCACCAGTCCTTCATTGTTGTTAGTTCAAATTCCTGGACTTTCATATCTAACAAAATTGCAGAAATATCCTAAATACATAGACTGCAATGGTTCAGGTAGGCCACTTCCCCATCACTTTCTTATGCAATTAGAGATCAGCAATAAATGCTGCTTTCCTTATCCAAGGGGAAAAAGCAGTAAAAAAAGAAAATTAAAGCAAAGTACATCTAAAGGAGCTTAGCTAATAAATGCATTTATATAATAAATAAATAATTTAGGTTTTAAAATAAAATAATAAATAAATTCTCTGCCCAAGACAGAGAAGGCTCCAAGCTGATCTCCGATTAGTTATTCTGATGGGAATAAAGATGTCATACTTACCATTCAGCTCAACAGTGGAGATTAAGCTAAATATAGGATCTTTGCTATCCATAGATTTTGTAGAAAAGTGACTGTGTGGTTACTTTATGTCAAATAAGATCTAGATCAATTGTGAAATCTAATGGATATTAAAAAATATTCTTCTTTGGAAGTTCCTTGGGCTTGAGGAATTTTTGCTTCCACTTTAAGTTTTGTGAGTTCTGAGATGACTAATGTAAGAAGCACAGTCTCCTCTACTGATGGACAGGAGGTGGCTATAGATGGTGGTGTTAGATAGTTTGGGAGGTATTGTGCTCCCTAACCTGCTCATGTAGGGCTCTGTGTGCTCCCGATGAGTGGCCTCAGTATCTCAAAATCATTCTGAAAACAATAGTGAGAAATTGCCCACAATTGTGCTGCCATTCATATTTTATTGTCACATCAAGTCAAAATTGCACCTAATGTGTTCATGCAGTGCTGAATGAAGGTAAAGCAGCAAGGAGGAAACTTTAGAGGTGAAAGAACATTTGTTCTAAAGAACAAATATTATCAGAAACTGAATCCAAAGGTCCAATGGCTTGCTTTCCAGTAAGTAAAATAATTTCTTTGATGTAATGCATTATTATTGTTAAACTACAAACTGAAATCTTTTATCTTATGAAGTACATTAATAGCAGTAAGGGATGTCACTTTCTGTTTTGTCATCATACGTAAAGGCTAAATCTCATTTGGTGTGATTAGAAGTTGTTAACTGCAGATAAATTAATAATGGTGTTGGAATAACCCCGCAAGTTACTTATAAAGTAAGTTTGGCTGCTATTGCAAAGGTGTTAAAGTTAAGTAAACACTGTAATTGTATCAGATGTAACATCATGAATTTCTGTGGGAAAACTGATTCAGTTCAGTACTGGAACAAATACCTAAGCTCTAAATGTAGTTGATTTTAACGTGTTAGCAAATGAAGACGTAAGATCACTTAAGTAATTTTGGAGAAAATATGAAACTAAAAAGGCCCAGCTATCAGATAATCATTTATTGTTAAATTATTTTATTTAGAACCATAGAACAGAATCATAGAACACTACAGCACAGAAAAGAGGACATTCGGCCCTTCTAGTCTGTGCCAAAACTTTATTCCGCTAGTCCCATTGACCTGTACCCAGTGCATAACCCTCCAGACCTCTCCCATCCATGTATCTATCCAATTTATTCTTAAAACTTAAGTGGGAGCCCACATTTACCACATCAGATGGCAGCTCGTTCCACATTCCCACCACTCTTTGAGTGAAGAAGTTCCCCATAATGTTCCCCCTAAATCTTTCCCCTTTCACTCTAAAGCTAAATCGTCTCGTACTTATCTCTCCTAATCTAGGTGGAAAGAGCCTACTCGCATTAACCCTGTCTATACCCCTCATAATTATGTAAATCTCTATCAAATCTCCCCTCATTCTTCTGCGTTCCAAGGAATAAAGTCCGAACCTGTTCAATCTTTCCCTGTCACTCAACTCCTGAAGACCTGGCAACATTCTAGTAAATCTTCTCTGAACTCTTTCAATCTTACTGATATCCTTCCTGTAGTTAGGTGACCAGAACTGCACACAATACTCCAAATTTGGCCTCACCAATGTCTTATACAACCTCACCATAACATCCCAACTCCTATACTCAGTACTTTGATTTATGAATGCCAGGATGCCAAAAGCCTTCTTTACAACCCTGTCTACCTGTGATGCCACTTTCAGGGCATTATGTATCTGAACTCCCAGATCCCTTTGTTCCTCCGCATTCCTCAGTACCCTACCATTTACTGTGTATGTCCTATCTTGATTTAGGGATGTTTAGTGGATAAAATCAGGTCAAAAAGTATTCTTTTCCAATGTGTATTTATTATGATGAAAACCAAAAGTAATCTGTGGAAAAATGGGGTTGGATCACTCCTTACAGAAACTCCACTGCTCGTGTTAGCATATTCCTTACCTTTTTGTTAGCACTGATTCAAGGAGTAGTTCCATAAGGTACTGAACTGAGAGTCTGGGTACACCTTTTATCAGACCCCTCAGCTCTGCTTGTGCTTCTAATGCCATTCTATTCATTTGAATGGGGTCACAGACCTGAAACGTGTAAGTAAAGGTAAGTTTTTTAATCTATTTGCATTATTTCACTTTATTTTAGATAATATTACTGTTTACAATGAATTTTCATAAATTGAAGATGTTTTCACTGAATTTGTGTATTAATTTTTAAATTCCTTTAAAATAATTTTAGTTTTTAAAACTATTTGTATGTATTACTATTTTCTCTATATATCTCCGATCATTGTAAAACTTTTTGAGACAGTGGAAAAGGCCTTCTGACAGCATAACTGTAAGAAGGTATCAGGGTGGTCCAGAGGCAACTTTCACTGCCTGAGGTGCTCCGCATCATGGACTAGCTGCAGCAGTGAAACTCTGAAGGCACTGGAAGCCATGCAGCTGCAAAATAAACGTGCGATAGTGGGGATCTTGCAGGAGATGGACACGATGCAGCCCAATACAACTTCAAAATAAAATGACATTTTGAATCGATGATGATTCTATTAAATATATCCTACTGGAGTAATGTGTTTTTTTTTAATTTTACTGTGCCTTTTTTCTGTAAAATTAATTGGGATTAATCATCAGAACAGTTTTCACTTCCAACAGTTGAAGTATCCACTTCCTAGTTACATTTATTCTTCAGCAGGTAGGCCAAATATTCACCGGCCTGTGTCTACAGAGATCATGAAATGAGTCATATTTCCCAGCTGGTGCCCTTGTGTTCAGATATTTTAGACTTGGGGCAATGTATGTGTGATATGGAACTGACTGCCTAGCTTCCAGGGAGCAGTGGGATCTGTGAAAAGTCTGCAATATATATTGCACATGTTATATTATCTTCGGCTGACACTCTTGCAATAGTTGATAGCTTCTGTACCTCCTTTCATTCCTGCATCTCGCTGAGCAGGCATAATTCCAATGCTTCCCAAAGATTTTTGCCATTTTTTTTGGTAATTCAGTTATGTGTGGATCCTAGGGCAGAGAAGCAATTCAGAGGAGAATTCTGGTAGGGAGGGGTACATTTCCAAGAGGATTGGCTTCTATCAGCCATTAATCTAGTGGTAAGAGTACTGAAGACATTTGAGAAATTGATTTTGCCTCATATTGTGTGAATAATTAGCCCCTTGTTAAAGAGTTGCCCCAACTTTCTCAGCCACACCTGGCTCAGGCTGTGGAATTCCAACTGATTCTGACCTGGAATTTAGTCAGGACTGGATGCCTCAAGCCTCCTGCACAGCAGTGCTTTATAAAATCCCAGGGAAGACTGACAGAGGCTTGGAAACACAAACTGATGAACAGATTTATTATTGTCAGTGATCCTGCATGATGTTTGGAGTGTGGATCAATACATAGAAAAAAACTGCATCTCACACTGTTTGGCTTGGAGGAGTTATTGGATTTCCCTTGTCCTCTCTGCATGGGCTATAGCCCCTTGGAGTGCGTAGTCCACACATAGACCATGCCTAATTTTATTTCTAGTTGAATGGTTCTACAGTAGGAAGGCAAATTACTTCACCATTTTACAGCCATGAAACAAGGCCAAAAATGTAAACCTGAGGCAGGTGACTTTTCTTGGCATAATTTAGGTGCAAAGGAGCCTCCAGGATGGAATCTTCACTTGCAACACTGGCTTAGCCCATGTTTAACACAAGCTGCCAGGGAGTCACAAAGGCCCTGATTGACAATTAAATCATCTGCTAGCATCATTAAAGAGGCGGTGTGCCATTTTACTTGCCAGACCTACAATTAATAACATTTTTTTTAACAGTCGCCAGTTGATTGGGAGTGTAAATAATTTGCTGATGAGCATTGTAAGTGCTTCTTAAAGCCAGACACAGCTTTCATAATTGTCATGCAGCTGGAGATAGACTGTACACATTACATTTGAAGAAAACTTTACAGGCACGTCAGGAGACCTCCTGGGATGCTTTGTCAAGACATTGGTGACACTCTGTTGACATTTTTCCTGGAAATTGTTCAAGGGCCTCTTTTACCAATCGTGCATTTGAAGATTTTATTGGAGTCATTGGAAAAAAACAGAGTGCCTGATGATAGGGATTGTGTTAGACAACCCCTTTGGTCTGGAGCTTCACAGACAAACATCAACAAGGAGGAAGAGGCAAAAGAGACAGGAGCAGGAGAGAGGGTCAGTCTTAACACTGCATGCTCCACAATCTGGTGATCACAAGAAACCAGCCATGGCCACTAGCAATTGTGCCAAAGAGTTAGAGGCACAAAAGGAGGAGGAAGATGAGGAAAGAAGGTTGAGGAGAATAAGGAGGATGAAGGGGACAAAAGAGAGCCTGAGAGGGCTCGAGGTAAATGACCTCCATCTGGGAGGATGCTCACTGCTGCCTGATTAAAGACCACCTTTGAAAGAAGCTCTCCATCATCAAAGTTTGGGCCACCATCTCAACTCATCCCTTTTAACCCCTTCCCCATGGAGAAGATGGTAAAAAAGATCACCAGATCACCAATTCAACCACTACCCTGTTAACAGAATTAGTCTTCAGTTGGAAGGAAAGTAACAATAAACATATAAAACAACGAGCAGCACTTAAAAAACCTTTAATCATTTCTTAGTGGTTATCCTATAGGTGCTGTTGCTTACTCGAACGCTGTTGCAACCTGAAGAGCAGAGGCTCGTGAGGGTTGCACAGCTGGGAGACCTGCAGCCTCACAGCTCCAGTAACCCAAGTTCAATCCTGACCTCTGATGCCGTTTGTGCGAAGTTTGTATGTTCTCCTTGTGACACCATGTGTTTCCCCCAGGGGCTCCGGTTTGTTCCCATATCCCAAGATGTGTAGTTTGGGAGGTTAATTTGCCACTGCCTCTGTGGAGGTGAGTGATAGGATCTGGGGTTCTTGATGGGAATATGAGTAGAATGACATGTGATTAGTGTAATTGGGTGCTTGGTCAGCATGGATTTGGTGGACCAAATGGTCTGTTTCCATGCTGTATGACTGTATAAGGTACCTGCTGAGATTCTGAAGAATATGGTTCAGATGTACTCCAGATGTGCTTTATGAGGATGTGTATAGCGAAGGCTTCACATAATGCTGTTTAAATTCTATGTGGGCTTGAACAGTCTGTGCTGCTTGATTGACAGATGATTGGAAGAGAAAAGTGTAGGGGTGGGGTGGGGTGATGGCAGGGTGAAAGCAAGGATGTTGCTGACCAGAGTTCCATCAGAAATTCACTGTTCTATGACTCCATGATGCCCCAACCACAACCTTAAGGTACTTGTTCAGCTAGCTCACCGATCTGCTATAGGGCAAATCTAAGAGCAGCTGAGACACACTGCAAATCCCTTTCAGCTGAAGAGCCCAGAGCCACCACAGCAGCTACCCACATTTCCATTGCAGCACTTCACTATTCTGTTGAAAATGTGGGTGAGGGAGGTTATTTCTCATTCCAAGCTATATACTTGGCAGAGATGCAATGATCGCTGTAGACGCAGTGACCTCAGTCATCAGATAGCATGATGCCCAGTCCCATGAGACATTGGATGCATTTGCTCAGCGTCTCCATGCTGGAGAAGGTGGGTTTCAAACTCTGCATCAAGATATGGACAAATCCAGAGGTAGCTTTAATCCTCCTGGACTAACCCACAAGTTATTGGAGAATTCAAGCAGTAGGTTTTTTAAACCCATTCATCCATCCTCTGAAGCTTGGCCATTTAAAATGGACAATGGATTCGACATTGTGAGAATAAATGTGGGCACTTGGTCCACCATCTCTTCCTCCAAAACCATCCTCCCTTCTACTGCACAAATGGGTTCTGTAATGTCTCCTTTATCCATGTAGCTATTCAGCATCAGTGCCTGGTGCATCACATGGTGATGCACTTTATTCTAGCCTCCCGTCCAAGTGAGGTTCTGGTATTTAGAGCTGGTGTGTGCTGTTATGTTGATGATTCACACAATGAATCTATCTCGTCGTCTTCTTTCTCTTCCTCTTTCTCTTTTACCTCTGTGGCATGGCAGGGGAGCTTTTGTGGTCCATTTCCCCTTAGTGGCAGTTGGGAAGGGGACTGGTGCAAAGTGGATCTTGCTCTCTGGAGCCTGAAAGGATGAAGCAAAGAATGTTAGGGTGCAGATGGCTTGCCACTTTAGGAAGATAAGTATATGCAAAGCACCACATGAAACTTGAAGTGAGGCTTGATTATGGAACATGAATAGTTGTGGTTCTGTAAAAGTTGCCAAATATCGTCAACGTTCCCCCTGATCTGCCTTTGGCCATGGCAGTTGCTATTCCGCACTCAGTTACCACCAGCATTGTATTCTTAGGATCAGTGACTATCATTGTCCTTCATGGTCAGGCCCTATTAGTGACTATTATGTGTACCTTCCCTTGGAACAAATACAGTTGTATATTTTGAATGAATTTATTGGCAGGTTATGTTTGTGTGTATATATGATACTCCAAATGATTAAAGTATTATGAGATGTGTCAGATGCATGAGTGATGCAATGATGTGGATTGTGTGAATGCCCCAGTGCAGAGTTAGATGCTAGATACAGTAATCAGAGGCTGTGATGCTGGTGGTGGGACAGTTATTGAGCAACGTACTTGTGAAATGTGCCCTTCTTTCAAAGTGTTAAACTTCTTGAGGTCCTGGAGCAAAAGTCGATCTCTTAACTCCTGAGTGATCATCTCTTATATCAACTGTATTAGACAGCCCTGTGGTCTACAGAACATCACTCCTTCTAAGGACCTCCTCTGCTTGAACTTCCAGAGCCACTTGTGTGCACCCTTACCATCAATTGTTGAGTCATTGCTGATTGTCCTATTGTGTGTCAGCCTGCCCAATGAACACATTTCAGGAGAAGTGGGGTCATGTTTGGATATAACAGTCCAGGAAAATTGCTTCCAATCAGTACTTGGATCTTTGAGTTAGCTTCTCCAGACATGCTTAAATAATGCCAATCACCAATTAGTCACAAAATTACAGTCTTAAGTCAGACTTTTAAAGAGGCAAAGCTAATCAGCACAGCACTTAGTGCCTGATTTCATCCCTTCCCCAAAATAACCTCCTGAGTCGTTTGTATTTGATGCTTGCTACTGTCAAGTTTTATTTTTGTCATGCATTTGAGGTCATGGGTATATTTGTGGCATTGCTGTTTACTTTTGTATAATTTTAGAAACCTTATGTAAAATAAATTCCTCTCAGCAAAATCATGGGAATTTAAATATTGACAAGTCGTCTATTGGCTTATGGTTTGAACTGGTTGTCACTCTTTCAGAGGACATGATTCTTTCATCTTTTGGACGAATATAATTGCAAATTTACAAAGTTAACCTGTTACTTTTGTTTTTGTAGGGATAAAATGAGGGTATTGGTAACTAATCATTTTAACACTTATATTTCAATAATTAATTTTACAGTGAAGTCCAGATATAAACATAATATTTGCTCTTTTCATTTAATCTGGCTAAGAAGTCCTTTGAGTATGCCTGTTCAGATAAACTGTTCATTAACTGGAAGGTGTAGTAGATATAAATTTACATAGCAGTGCTAATCTGAATTGCATAAGCAATAGAACCCAGCATTTTATCACATGAGAGGCAGCTTTTCATTTAACTTTGTTTTATAAATTATATGTAAGAAATGCTCAGTAATTTAGTTCGCACTTAGGATTTTATGCAATATAGAACAGCAGCAAGGAACTTTAAATTTCACATTACCATTTGCACTTGCAGCCTTCATGCAATAATATTGGGACAGCGCACACAGATTGCAATAAAATCCTCTCCTGCTTGGCAAACATATAGTCACTGTATAATATGCTTATACTGCAGTTTGAGTGTTGTCAATTACAAGCATGAATGGCAGGTTATGCCTCCCTATTATATTGTGTTCCTTGGCATTTACCTTTCCTGACTGACATAAAAATAGGTATCAAAGTATTAATTGTCTTTTCTTCCTTACCCACCATCTGCTATTATGCATATTGAGCTATGGTAACACAATAACAGAAAGCACTGATACAGAGAAGATAAAACAACCAAACAAGCTATGTGTTAACCTGATTGTCAAGAAACTTCACTGAGAATTAATGAAGCACTCTGATGAAAACAGCGTGAGTACCTAGCCTTTATAAACAGGTAATCAGTTGGTGTACTATGGTAGATGTGCTCTGTGTACTGTGGTTCAATCCTTGCCATTTGTTTAAATGCTGCAGAGAAAATGTACATTACAGTAGACTCCACTTGTCTAGGTCTCATGGAATTAAATGTCAGTGAGACAGTCCATTAGTGTGAATCAATGCTATTTCTAGAATGCATTGAGAAATAATGGATAAGGACTCAGAGATAACTGGAGGTCCCAAGTCTCAGGTGTAGGTGTGGCTACCAAGCTAGCAAAACTTCTGTAAGAGAGCAGTCAGAGGACATATAATTCTGAAGATCTGGAATACCTTGCATTTTTCCCACTTTCTTGTATTTCTTTCCTGTTTGCAAGCTCCTCTCAGATCTATTGGGTTCAATTGGCCTTCAACTTGGGAGCAACTAACAGCTGTTTTTTCAGACAGAATTGCATTTTGAGCTCCTCTTATCTGCAGAGCAAAGAAAGCAATGCAGGGAGATTGGAAACATCCCTTTCCATTATTTTTCTATTGGACAGCCTGATATGTGTTGATGCAAGTGCAGTAACAGGTCGACCCTTTGGAGAAAGGCACAGAATATCCAGCCAACATAAAGAAGTGAAAATCTAGCTAATGTAATCGTATTGTTCCTTTGCTTTTTCTCTTTGCATCAAGGAAGGATGTGAATATTTCCAAGAAACCACAGAGACATTTGAAAGACACAGATTCCTAAGGTTGATTGAACATAATATATTTTTTGCACAAATTTATTGACTCTAGATTGAAGGGTATTTTTAAGAATGCCTCCAACTTTTTGCATCAAAAAAGAGCAAATTTGGGTCTACATCCATAGATTAATTTATTTCAAAACATACCAGTTGGCTTGAAATTTATTCTCAATATATATTGTACTTGCCAATCAAAATTCAGTTTCAGTGAATTGCATTCCTCTACACAATGATCAACAACGAAGCAAGAGGAAGATGTTGAAGCGGAAGAGGAGGAAGAACAGGAGAAGAACAGAAGTAGGAAGGGGAGGAAATGGAACGGAATTGGAAACCAAATGTTCTTTGTTTGTCCGGGCTGGTTATCAGCAACTCACCTCAATAAACAGAACTTCTCATTCATCAATGGTCCACAACTTACCATCCCTCTTTTGCTGTCCAGTATGCCTTCTGCTTGTCCACAACACTACAGCAAAACACAACACAAAATAAATATTTAATTTCAAATTTAGAAGCCAAAACATTCCAAATGCTATCAACCAGTCAAGCTTGTGCATTCATTGAATACCTGTCTTCCATGTGCCCTGGTTTGTCCTCATGCTTTGCTGCAGTGCCACCCAGTGATGCCATTGTAACTGCTGGAAGACTTGCAGTGAACATGACTGTGAAGGATGGATTCCAGCAGCTCCTGAATGAGCAGGCCCAGCTTCAGCATGAGCAGCAAGAGTCTGGGCTGTTTAACTGACAGGCAAGAGTGGGGACATTGACGATGTCAGGAGAACAAGTCCTGTCAATGTGAGGGCAGCAGTTACCCTCACCACGCAACCACCATGACAGATTGTTGAATGGCTGTGACAAGCTGCTGGCCCCTATGAACAGTGATATTCACAGCCATGATAACAGCAAGACCGAGCTTCCATTGCAAGATCTAGACTTTGGGTGGCTTCTGCAGTTGTGTTAAGAGTATCTGAGACATTGGCCAACAGATGCTGCATGATGATTAGGTGCATAGTGCTTCTGGATTACTGGTTTATTGGTTTATTATCGTCACTTGTACTGAGGTACAGTGAAAAGCTTGTCTTACAAACCGATCGTACAGGTCAATTCATTACACAGTGCAGTTACATTGAGTTAGTACAGAGTGCGTTGATGTAGTACAGGTAAAAAACAATAACAGTATAAAGTGTCACAGCTACAGAGAAAGTGCAGTGCAATAAGGTGCAAGGTCACAACAAGGTAGATTGTGAGGTCATAGTCCATCTCATTGTATAAGGGAACCGTTCAGTAGTCTTATCACAGTGGGGCAGAAGATGTCCTTAAGTCTGGTGGTATGTGCCCTCAGGCTCCTGTATCTTCTACCCGATGGAAGAGGAGAGAAGAGAGAATGTCCCGGGTGGGTGGTGTCTTTGATTATGCTGGCTGCTACACCAAGACAACAAGAGGTAAAGGGGAGGCTGGTGTCTGTGATGTACTGGGCTGTGTCCACAACTCTCTGCAGCTTCTTGCGGTCCTGGGCAGAGCAGTTGCCATACCAAGCTGTGACACATCCAGGTAGGATGCTTTCTATGGTGCATCAGTAAAAGTTGGTGAGAGTCAAAGGGAACAAACCAAATTTCTTTAGCCTCCTGAGGAAGTAGAAGCGCTGGTGAGCTATCTTGGCTGTGGCATCTATGTGATTTGACCAGGACAGGCTGTTGGTGATGTTCACTCCCAGGAGCTTGAAGCTCTCAACCCTCTCGACCTCAGAACCATTGATGTAGACAGGTGCATGTACACCATCCCCTTTCCTGAAGTAGGTCATTGGCCATCACAAATCTTCTGCAAGTTAGTGCACCTCGCTCCTTGATGCTGCCTGCAGGGCAGCCCCACCACTTTTCCATGTATTTCACTGTGCATATTCACTGTGAAGAAGGCACTAGCCTTGTCCTGTAGGCTGCCCCATTGAAGTTCTCACCTGGGTACTTTACAACAGTGCTGACGGGTGATTTACCCTTTTCCTCCCCTGTGATATCATTAGTCATAAATGAGAAAAGATTGTGGGATGAAAGGAGATTGGAATATGAGAAGGATGATTAGCTATGAATTCTTTTATGATCTTAGCCTTGTTGATGGCAATGGTCTACATCTTGGCTACTACTCCATCAGGGTTAAATTGATGCATCTGCACTTAGCCGCTACTACCTTTGTGTTGCTCCTTCCATTTATATGCCACCATATCTTGTAAGAGAGAATAAAAAACTGTGTTAATGAGTGTCACACCTGGACTTGGGTGATGTGCCTATCACAGTTGAATAATGTGTTAGCAATCTGTGGGATGTAGCTGTGAGGCTTACAGCATGTCTAAGTGTATGAGGGTGTGATGTAGCACTTCGCTGTCCAGTACAAGTTCTGAATGTTAGATTGCTTGTAAGAGAATGAATAAAACAGGTGAGGGGCATTTTCACACAAGTGAAGCAAATGATGCAGTTGGAGGAAAATGCATTGGAATTGCATTCACTAACCTTGGCTGCAGGCGATAAGAAACTGAACTTTTTGCGGCACTGCATTTGGAGCCTTCTTGATTAAATGTGCACTTGAAAGGCTGAGCCCCCTGTAAGGATAAATTACTGGATGAGTAACCCAGAGACTTAGACACAAGCTCAAATGCATGAATGGCAGCTGGAAATCTGTAATTCCTTTAATTAATTGAAACCAGAGATAAAAAGCCAGTGTCAGAATTGGTGAAGATGAAACTAAAGGATTGCTGTAAAAAACTCATGTGATTCATGAATATTCTTTCTTATTATGTTATAGAGATGCATCAAGTTATGACGCATCTCTATAGAAATCTGGTTAGGCCGCATTTAGAGTATTGTGTGCAATTCTGGTCACCTCACTATAGGAAGGATGTCGCTGCCTGGATTGGAGGGCATGTGCTATCAGGAGAGGCTGGACAAACTTGGGTTCTTTTCTCTGGATCGGAGGAGGCTGAGAGGTGATCTGTTGGAAGTGTATAAAATTATGAGGGGCATAGATAAGGTGGACAAGCAATATCTTTTTCCCATTATTGAGCAATCCAATACCAGCAGGCATGCATTCAAGGTGAGAGGGGGTAGGTTCAGAACAGACATGAGGGGTAAGTTTTTTACTGAGAGAGTGGTGAATGCCTGGAATGTGTTGCCTGATAGGGTGGTGGAGGCAAATTCATTGGGGGCTTTTAAGAGGGGATTGGATGGGCACATGAATGAGAGGAAAATAGAGGGATATGGGCATTATGTAGGAAGGAGGGAATAGCTATGTCTGCACAACAGTGTGGGCCGAACGGCCTATTCTGTGCTGTACTATTCTATGTTCTATGTTCTATTATGCCTGCACCACTTCAATGTAGCTCATCCTTAGTTGTCTTCTGAAAGGAGAACCAGCCACAGTTCAAATGTGATTAGGGATGGATAACAAATGCTGGGTTTGCCAGCAACATCCATATTTCTGTAAATGAATAAAAAGCATGACCTTGTTCGTCGTCCTCCTCTTCCATCAACTTCCAGCATTCAAGATCCCAGCAACCTGCTCTCTCTCATGTTGTCAGTCCATTGACAGGCTACAATTACCTCCACAATGACTTTTATCAAGTCAAAGGATTATCAAAGAATGCAGCGGGATATAGATCTATTACAAACATGGGCAGAGAAGTGGCAGATGGAGTTTAATCCAGGCAAGTGTGAAGTGTTGCATTTTGGCAGGCCAAATGAAAGGAGAAAGTATCCAGTTAATGGTAGGCCCCTTAATAGCATTGAAGTACAGAAGGATCTTGGGGTCCAAGTCCATAGTTCACTGAAAATGGCTACATGAGTGGATAAGGTGGTAAAGAAGGTGTATGGCATGCTTGCCTTCATTGGTAGGGGTGTTGAGTGTAAGAGTAAGGAAGTCATGCTGCAGCTATATAAAACTTCAGTCAGACCGCACTTGGAGTATTGTGTGCAGTTTTGGTCATCCCATTATAGGAAGGATGTGGAGACTGTGGAAAGGGTGCAGAGGAGGTTTACAGGATGCTGCCTGGATTGGAGGGTATGACCTATAAGGAAAGGTTGGACAAACTTGAGCTGTTCTCCCTGAAGCGTCGGAGGCTGAGGGGAGGCCTGATAGACCTTTTTAAAATTATGAGAGGCATAGATATGGTAGACAGGTAGAATCTTCTCCCCGGGGTAAAATGTCAAATACCTGAAGGCATGCTTGTAAGGTTAGAGGGGGGAAGTTTAAAGGCGATGTGAGGGCAAGTTTTTTACATAGAGAGTGGTAGGTGCCTGGAATAGGTTACCTGTGGTAGTAATGGAAGCAGGCAGTTGGTGGAGTTTAAGAGGCTTTTAGATAGACATATGAATATGAAGGGAATGGAGGGATATGGATGATACACAGGAAGAAGACATTTAGTGTAAATTGGCATCAAGATCAGCACAATATTGTGGGCTAAATGGCCTGTTCAGTGCTGTACTGTTCTATGTTTTATGTTCTAAGTTTTGCAGCTAGCATTCACCCTTTATGGGGCATATGATGGTTTTAAAGTGGTCCTATAAGATTGGGAGCCTTCCAAGAGGCGATGAACAATGTACTATGTGTTGGCTGGGTACTGGTAACTCCATGATGATAAGACAACTTATACTTGACGGGTTGCCTGCACCGCCTCAGTTGGGTGAAGGTTAGTTCTGCTTCTCAATCACTGTGCCTATTTTCAAGGGATATTCAATTTAGCAGCAGATGCTGGTATTTTGAAATTTCAGTTACCCTTTTTTTAGTGCACTAATGGAGTGCTGTGTGCAGTGAGCATTTCCAATGGGTTGACTTGCAAAAAAATTAGGAAATTGGTGAAAAATCTCATGAATCAAAAACATTAGGGTATTTTTCACCTGGAATCATGTGATAAAATTTGCCTGCACAGTTCCTGAAAGCAGAGATTGAAGCCGTTGTATCATTTCTGAACTGACCACTTGGAAATAAATCATCTCTTGAAGTACACTCTCTTTGGCAGCCACAATGGATGACAGGGGGCATAGGAGAGGGGTGTGGTTTTTGGGTGAAGTGGGGAGGGGTGCTTTCCTTTGGGGGCTGGGAACCCTCCATGTGATAATGTGGCCTAATCCACTCTTGTGTCACCAGTGACCTCAAGCCATTTCCATCCATGGCCTCATTGAGGAAGCCATTGATCAGTGCATCTTGAACTGAGGTGCATAACTTGGAGATTGATCATTGTTAGTGATGCTTGTGGACTAAAGTGGAAAGTAGAAAAATGGGTTTAGCAGAAGCTGTGGGTGAAGCAAGTATTCCCATGACAACCCTATAATTTGCCTCTCTTCGCTGGCAAGCTGTGGAGCTTCCCTCTTTTTTAGCTGTGAGTGAAAATTGAAGGTCATAAGTTGCACCTTTCAAAGCCAGTGTCTATCAGTAAGCATGGAAATAGTTGCTGTGCATTGTATGGTGTCATTAGATCGATTTCTGATGCTAGATCAACATGCTAGAAGTGCCCAGGCTAAATTCCCCATTGCTAATCGACCAGGAAATGATTGCTCCTGCAGTCAAATACACACAAACAGCTTTTACGGGTAAATTGCATAAGAATCCTGCATGAATGGGCCAAATTTCTCGGCATGTAATTGTATTCATCTTTGCTTCAGCATGCTAAGACTTCTTCATTTCACTGATATACCTTCTTTTATTTCCTAGCAAGTTGAAAGAGTAAACCTTAATCAATCCTCTTTGTGATAGAATCTTGGTTGGATGAGCTCTGAATGAAACCCCCAAGGACATGGAGAGGGTGGTTTGCCAAGGATCACAGGTTGAAGGGAGATTGCATAAAAGTGGTCCATGAGCTATTTGTTGAACCATTGAAAAATAGCATGTGTACGGGGTCAAAGATTTTTAACCACCACACATAAAATAGAACCTAATCACTCCCAGATTCTGGTCCAAGCAGTTATTCCTATTATAATTTTTCAGAGTTAACAATACATGAGGTTGATTGTTTAGTGTGCACTGACAGAGTACCGTTTAGGTAAATATAAATTAAATGCAAATCTCGTGTTCTGATTGACGAACAGTATTTTTATTCAGACACCATCAGTAAATAGCATCTAGTCTCATGGCCCTCAGCTCTGAACAACTGTATAAAGCATAATTGCTAATGATGTATACCTTTCTTTTCTTAATCAATTATTAAAGACCATACATGCTTTTGAACTGTACTATATTTCTATTTGGCTTAAGTCACTTATTTTAAGCCACCTCATGGAACTGGACTCAAGAGTTCAGCATAAGTATAGTGAAGGAAGCAAAGGTACTCAAACGAAACTGTGCACTATCATTGCTTCTATAGAAAAAAAAGGAAAATTATTCGCTGTTTCTTGTTCGCCACGATGAGATTTGATCTCTTTAATTAAAAATTCTGATTTAAAATGTAGACAGTTGTCAGGTTTGAGCACAGGCCTTTCAAATTTTGGTTAATTTCCCTTTCGCTTTAAATTCACCAAAAGGAAAAGAAGAATTCAAAACCATATTGGATTTATTCAGCTACAGTCCTCTGTGCCAAGCCTTGACTGCAAATCGGCACAAGAATTTGATACTGTCCAGCCATTAAAACAAGTTGCCAATTGAGGCATTGCATGTTTATTTTTCATAGGCTGAGTTGTATCACAAAGAACCTGAACTTAGGTTGAGAGCCTGATTTGACATTCCATACATTATTAATTCCATATGTTAGGAAGGTCCAAATGCAACAGGTAGAGGTACCAAACATGTAAATAAAATCCAGATGTCAATGAACTCATTAAAAAGTAATGTCCATCTTTTACATTTCATACAATTCTAATTAGCCTTACTGACACAGACAAAAAATAGCTAAAATAATTAGTTACTGGAAGCTTTAAAATCAAACCAATTTTGTGATCACAGAATGAAAAGGCTTATGATCCAATAAAATTCAGGAAGCTCAACACCATCCAGGATAAAGCAGTGCCTTTGCTTGGATTCCATCTACCACCCTCATCATGAGCTCCCTGTGCTTTGTCACTGTATTGTGTACCACCCGCAAAATGTACTGTGGTTACTCATGTAAACTATTCTGGCAGTACCTTCCAGGTCTGTAGATGTTACCATCAAAAATGACAAGGCAGCAGGTGTGTGGGGCAATATCAATTGCAGATTGCCTTCTAATTCAAACATCATTCTGATGTGGAAGTTTGTTGCTATTCATTCATCATCACTGAGCCTAAATAATAGATCTCCCTGGTCAACAGTACTATGAGAGCACCTTCACCAAAAGGATCATGACAGGTCAAGGAGATGGTTCGGTTCCACCTTCTAAATGACAATTATGGATGGGAAATAAATCTACCCTTGCCAGCAATACACAGAACTTAAAAATGAATAAAAAGATCTAAAGGGAAGACTCTGACCTAGAAATTCTTTTGTATAATGCAATATCTTTGGGTGGTTTGCTAAGGGACATTATTGATTTCATATTTCATACCCAGTTTGCAAAGGTTGCCAAATTACTCTGCCTAAAGAACAATGGCACAGCAAGGTATATAATGTATGTTGGGACATCATTTCCCACCATATAGTGCACACCACTCATGCAGATCTAGGCTTCAAAATGCACATGAGACCACTGCAGCACAACTTAAAGGCACCCTGCCTTACCAAAACTGTAGTGGTGGAGTCCGATACAAGGATCCGCCAAACAGTGGATCCCTTTAAAATGTTATATTTACCCTTCACTGTTCATCTCATTTGAACCTCAATCACCAAACATGATCTGTTTGCAACCCTGATCCACAACCTACCACTGAATCATGATTCCTAACCAGGCACCCCAGCAGTTATACATGTCCCTGACCCCGTCCTCAGCAGATTATCACCCAACTCCCTACTCAGTATATCTCACTGAACTTCGATCATGAGGTCCCAACTCAACTGGATCTGCAATCCTCAATCCCTCAGGCCTCCATTAGAATGGAATTATGTAGCATTAGATCCATGTACGAAGCATGCATTGGTCCACTGTTGGCCTAATGTGCCTTTCTCAGTGAAGAACGACATCCAGGTCACCTTCTTTTGGAATAAAATATTGCTCAGAAGCAAGGAGGGAAAAAAATGCCCTTCTTAGTGATGATATTGAAACATCTTACTCTAAGTGGTTTAGTTAAAACATGTGGCACTTTTCCAAGTGGAGTCTTACCCTCCTGTAACTCCTTTCTTCTTATTTAAACTTAAATAGATGTCATATGGATGCCCTCGTATCAGTATGTGAAAACAAACACAGTGTGTGTGCAACCTAGATTCAATTCTGATCTCCAGTGCTGTCTCTATGGAGTTTTGTGATATGAAACCATGTGGGTTTCTTCCGGGTGCTCTAGTTTCCTCCCACATCTCAAAACAAGCAAATTGCTACAATAATTGGCCACTGTAAGTTTCCCCTAGTGGGTAGAAGTGTGATAGAATCTGGGGGTGGGGGGTGGGGGGGAGGGTAAGTTGATGGGAGCATGGGGAGAATAAACTTGATTCGGATAGGATCAGTATAAATAGCAGGCACAGTAGTGTAGTGGTTAGCATAACATTTTACAGCGCTGGTGACCCGTGTTCAATTCCGGCCGCTGTCTGTAAGGAGTTTGTACGTTCTCCCCGTGACTGCGTGGGTTTCCTCCAGGTGCTCCAGTTTCCTCCCACATTCCAAAGATGTACGGGTTAGGGAGTTGTGGGCATGCTATGTTGGCGCCGGAAGCATGGCGATACTTGCAGGCTGCCCCCAGAACACTCTATGCAAAAGATGCATTTCATTGTGTTTTGATGTACATGTGACTAATAAAGATATCTTATCTTATCTTAAATGGGTGCTTGATGGTCAATATGGACCCAAAGGGCCAGTTTCATTCTATGCCTCTGAGACTCAAACAAAAGTATCCCTTTAAAGTAGCACAAATCATCAAGAACATAACAGCAAACCAAAGAGAAAAAGTAAAATTTAAATCATATTGTTTTAGTATTATGCACTATGTGCTTCAGTTCCTCTCTATGGAGGCCTTCAGAAGTGGAAGGTAACAAGAAATCAAGGCCACCCAGGATCAGATAGAACCATAGAAGCTGTGCAGGCAGCTAGAGAAACCACTACCACTGGCTATGTCTTATGTGGACAATTGGTGGAAGAGAAATTAGAATGATTCACAGGCAAGAAAACTGAAATGAACCACTATCAGGCCTCAAACGTTGTATTGAGATCAGTCAGATAGTTCACACATTTCATTGGATGGTACTGTTCTATGCAGCGTTCTTCATCCTAGTGCAGGGAAGGAATCCCCTATAAAGAGCATTCCAATGTGGGCCTAATCTCTGCCAGGTGGTGAGAGCTATCGTAACTCTTGTCCATTTTAACTCCTTACATGCAAAACATTGGGGCAATTTGGTATCAAATTTATGGATCAAATAAAAAAGAAACAACTGAATTTCTGCACATTTCAAACTTATTCATAAGAGTGAATAATACAATCAGACAAGGTTAATCTTCAAAAAACAATTCAACTGTATGACACTGAGCGAAAGTGGTAAACACTCAAAATTGCCATGTACTACTGTGTAGTAACAAAGTATTATTTATTAAGATCTGTGGACCAGACTCAAAATCAAGACTAAATTTCATATTCCAAATTTTCCTTGAGTTTATGTGGCTTTGAAAATTAACTAGGGATTTGATATGATGAACATCTGGATTCATTTTAAATAGTAATTACTCATTCCTGTCCTCCATCAAATAATTTTTCCTTGATCCTACTTTTAAAAATTTTTTCTTTAATTTTTGTTCCTAATGTAACTGTTTTCCTGCTGTAATTGGGACTGGTTTGATCACTGATAATGAATACAATTAGTCCATCAAAATAGTTTCATCTTTTTATTCAGAACAAGCTTATGAATGACTGTTGTTGAAAATGGGGAAAAAAATCAAATTGCTACAATTAGTCTATTCTTCTGTGACTGAGACCAAGGCATATTGTTAGAGCAGAGGAAAGAGAATCTCTGAATTCGTACCAATATATCTGACTTGGAAGGATTCATTATTAACACTGGGGCCTTGTACCACTGCAGAGACTCTCTTAGTGTCAGTGGAGCTGTGAAGAAATAACTGAAACAGTTGAAAGGAACAGCAGATTCACCCATAATAATTCAAGCCCAGCAGATAAATGCTGGCACATTGTTTACTGCTCAGCCCAGACAGACCCCACCTTGATGACACAGCATTCCACAAAAAATGTAGATGATTTATAACTGGTTACCAAAAAGAATGGTAAAATTCATAGTGTCTATTTTTCAAACTAAGCTTTAATATAATTTTGCATAACACTGGCGATATAAGCATAACAGCAATGCCAATGAGTTTGAGTGTGTGGCCCATGCTGATATTATAGTGGAAAGCCAAATGCATGATCTAAAACAATGGAAAAACAAATTAGAATTTACAGCTGCTATAAAAATTGCCAGAGTTAACCAAATTTAGTTAAAGTTTACAGTGAAATCATTGTGTAAGCTATGAAAGGATAGTTAACCATTTCCTCCTCTTCTTTCCACACCCTGCACTGAATTTTCCAGTCAATATTCCAGCACAAGATGAAATAGTAGCTCTAACTGGTATTCAAATACATGTTAACATTAAGAAATGAATGCTCACAGATTCTAGTGTACCAGTGGACAATAGCTTTGTTGCTGTCTATCCCACCATTCAGTTAGACATTTTAATTTACTCAGCTGTGTCATTCAGTCCTTCTTTCCCAAGTCCAAGCTCATTAGGTTGACCATCGACCCAATCAGGCAAGTTAGCTAGGAGTTAGGGGATTAAAAGGTGATGATCTGGGAATTAATGGCACTTTTATGTGTAGAATGGGTGCTGGGGAAAGGAAAGGGAGAAATCAGGGATGTTTTGACATTGGTGGGAGCATGGGTCACACTGACAATAATGTGACAGATATGGAAAGGGGGATGAGGTGATGGGGAGGCAAGGCAGTGAGAGAATAGCAGACTCCGGGTTTCCTAGAAATGGAGGGGCAACGTAAAGCAGGGGTTCAGCTAAAATTTAAGTACAGTTGTCTCAGTCTGGTGCTGTGCTCATAAGATCACATTATCCCAGGTATGCCCAACTACGAACACTCCAGGTCAACCCCCAGCTGCAATCAAATCAGCCATGATCTTTTTAAATGGCAGAGTAGGCTTGAGCGGCCAAATGGCCTATTCTTACCCTTATTTTAATATTCATATATTTGAAAGATTCCAAAAGAAATACTGCATGGGGAATGATGTCATTCCTTGCACCCCGATGCAGTGACTACACCAGGGCTGCATGGAAGACACAAAATAAGAAATGCCCAGTCCAGTTACCAAGTAGCACAAATGAAACCAGAAATGATCACTATTGTTTTGCATGCATGAAAAAAAATGGATTTTCAATTGTGTTATGCTGACAAAACATCAATTTATAGGCAGAAGCTTGTTTAAAAAAGGACAGGCAGTCCTCCTGTTTCTTCATTCTCTCACTCTTTGGAAAACTACAGTGCGCATTCTGTACAAGACACGGTAAATCTCAGTTTCCTGTCCAATCTCTCTGGATTGCAAATACTTTATATATCTCTGAACAAACAGGCTTCAGTTCAGAATACTGACTGTAGGGGTGCTACAACACTACATGAAATTAATGCAACCTTTGTGATCACACTGATTCAGTATAATTTGCATCAGCACTAAATGATTTTCAATTCTTTTGGAATTAAAGATACTGGTATAAACATGACCATGGAAAGAGCTGCTCAAAGTTGTTGAAGGATGCTTTGTTTTGATGAGTTTCCTCTGAATGACGCTGCTTTATTCTTAAACTCATAGCTTTCAAATAGCTCACTGCATTGCCTCTCCCTGTAGGCCTTAACAAATTTCTGTGTAAATGTAAATCTGTGATTCATACTGGCATTCAAATTTTCAGTATCTTCAAGCTACTGTCAAATATTTGATCATAAGAATGGAAAGTACAATGTTCTGATTGGCTTAGGGATGTCTTAGATCTTGTCTTTAAATTGCCTGGTCTGAAAATGCCTAAAATATAGAAGGATGGAATTTTTAAGCCAACTTCCATTGCTGAAACCAAGAAAAAAAATAGCATATGCAATTTTTCAGCTGATTTTCTACCAAATTACAGCCAATCTGCAGAAACCCTGTGGAAATTCCATTGTGAACAGTTTGCCAAAAATCTGTGGGTTGAGTTAAATGGAACTAAATTTCAGAAGTGCAGTGCAATGTGCAACATTTAATGAAAGTTATCTTCACACATTTCTCTGTATTTTCATGGCGTGATATCAGAGATTTTGCATTAATAACCTTTTATAGCTAGCAAAGAATTCAAGCTGGGAGCCTACCCCCACCCAACCCATTTCACTTGTTGCACAGATTGCTTTATTGTGGTGACCTAGATTTTTTTTTACTTCAACCCTCCTTCTACATGATAGAGCACATCTCAGGAAGTTCTGCCCTCTCAATCAGCAATTTTCCAACCAATTAATCTATACCAAGGGCACTGCAATGGAAAATCCAGGTCTACATATTCAAACTGAAATGATGGTTGTTATCTCAGTGAATCTTAGTTGATTTCATATCGTATGATTGGTCACCCTCCAGAGTTCCAGAAGCAGTAGCAAGTATTCTATTTCAGTCTGAGATGAAACAGTAGTTCTTGAACACTGGAAAGGCCCAGAAAAGCAAATTATGGATTCAAACAGCAGCAAAACATGTGATTGAATGGTAACAACAGACGGCACTTGGACTGGTTAATGAATTAATCTGTCAGTCTTAAAAATAACAACTATAACAAGGTCATTATCCATTATTAAATGAATATGCCAGAGAAGACTTACTTGGATTGTATTTGTGAATCTTGCTCTGGTAACTTTATTATTACAGAGACTGAACATTCTATTTTTCTCCTTTCATCTCCTTTAGTTACTGATTACTGCTGTAGTATATGGTTAGGGCTAGAAAATGCCCTCTGATACACCAAACTTGCCAAACTGAGGTAATGGCTATTGGTAAGTTGTTTGCCAGTGGACAACTTCTCAGGTGAATGTGATTTTCAAAATAGAATGATTTTGTTTTGGACTCAGTACCACACAAAACATTGTGCATCTACCACAAAATCACCAGCAAACTCAAATAAAAACTATAGCTGTTAGTTTATTTTATTGCATAGATAGTACAGCACTTGAGTTATATCCTAAGTAAGTGAACATCATTAAACTAGAATGCCAATCTTTCTCCATTTTGCTCAGGTAAAGTAGTAGTTTAAAAACGGGCATTGAAATGCATGCACAGAACTCAACATCTAAGTGCCTTAAGACATTCTTTAAATGCCAGGGGTGCAGGACTTCATTGACTGACATTTTTAAAATAAATCCTTGGGATTTGCTATTCTTGTCCCAATTCACAAAGTCATGAGCCACACTCTGTCACTGTTTCATGCATTGTTTAGTCTAGTCTTGCCTTGCCATATGTCCAGACTTTTGAGGGCATGTCAAGAGACTGAGTATGCCTCTACTCTGTGTTGCATGTATTGAAAAAAAATGTTGTTTTAAAAAATGGCTTTGATAAGAATACAAAACTGAGAGTTTTATGAATTGATTCACACAGACAAGGGTCTAGGCACAGGCACATAGACACATAGACAAAGGCACAGGCACGGTATAGTGTAGGGGTTAGCATAACGCTATTACAGCGCCCGTGATCCCAGTTCAATTCCGGCCACTGTCTGTAAGGAGTTTGTACATTCTCCCATTGTCTGCCTAGTTTTCCTCCAGGTGCTCCGGTTTCCTCCCACATTCCAAAGACGTATGGGTTAGGAAGTTGTAGGCATGCTATGTTGGCACCGGAAGCGTGGTGACACTTGTGGGCTGCCCCCAGAACATGCTACACAAAAGCTATATTTCATTGTGTGTTTCGATGTACATGTGATGAATAACGATATATATATCTATGGATGATGCATATTTATGGTGGGAAAGATGATTTGACTATATGTTTGTTATTTTTGGAGGCCAGAAGAATTCTCCAAGCTTTGTATCATCGGCACACTTAGATATGTTACACTTGGCTCTCTCACCTAAATCATTAACAAAAGTTGTAAATATCTGAGGCCTAATTACTGATCCTTGTAGCATTCTTTTAGTGAAACCTTGCCATGTTGCCTGTTTATCCCTATTTTCTTTGTTCTGTCCTTAAACCAATTGTCATATATAATCTCCAAACCCTGAAACTTGTTTTTTTGATACCTGAGGTTTCCTTAACCACAAGTTATATATCAAAACCCAATTAATTTTTCGTAAAGCATGTGGACTCTGCTGCATTATTTTATGATTTCCTGAATGTTCCTTATTATAGTCGAGCAATTTCTCAATCAGTGAAGACAGACTAAAGTACCATTAATTTTTTTGTTTTTTCTCTTTTTCACTCAACACTGCCGTTACACTTGCTATGATATGGCCCAAGGAGGCCATTTATAATCTATTCTATTCCGGAAGTCCTCCAGGTGCTCCAGTCTCCTTTCACATTCCAAAGACAAATGGGTGAGGAAGTTGTGAGCATATTACGTTGGTGCCAGAAGTGTGGCGACACTTGCGGGCTGCCCCCAGAACACTATGCAAAAGATGCATTTCACTGTGTGTTTCAATGTACATGTGACTAGTAAAGATATCTTATCTTATCAATGCATTCCCTATCACTGCAGCCATCTCTTTTAAAACTTGGATGTCTGGACTATCTGCTCTGGGGAATAAATCAACTTTTAATCCCCTTGATTTCTCCAGTATTCTTTCTCTACTCATTTTAATTACATTAAATTTCTTCCTTTGTTCCTCATAATTTCCAGTCTGCCTCTTGTGCCTTCCACTGTGTAAAGAAAAAAAATATTTGTTTAATATTTCTGCCATTTCTTTATTCCCCACTATATTTTCCTTCTATCATTACTTTCAAGGAACCACATTTATTTTAAATGATCTCTTCCTTTTGCAAACATATAAAATCCCATTTGATCTGTTTTGAATGTTTTTGCCAGTTTACTTTTACCCTCTACATTCTCCTCTTGGTCAACTTCTTGCTCATTCTTTACTCATCAACACAGCCCTCACAATCTTTAAGCTTTTAGACTTCCTTGAGAATATTGCAAGCCATGTATTTTAAATTTAAATATTTCTGTAAAACACCTTTAAAATTGCTTTATCAGAGACTTGAATGCAATTCCTCAAGGGAATAAACATTCACTGAAAATTTTGAATGACCTCTTTTAATATTTGTCATTGCTGATTGTCAATGCACAGCTTAATTTAAATTTGCAGTTCACCTCAGCCAGTGTGTTCATCGCCGTGGTTTCAGACATCACTTTTCAAGCTCACATATGATGATTACTCGTCCTATGAGCAGCATTTACTATAAGATCACTAATTATCTTAAAACACCTAAGCCTAGAAAATAGACCCAAATGAGCATGTTTCTCATATGCAAATCATTCATAAAAGAAGTTTTACCCAGCATAGATCATGCCTGTAATGGCTTTGGATGCAACTGAGCATATCAGAAAACTAACTTCAGTACTTCTATGCATAATTCACCTTAGCACAGGTATCAGCTGTTCACCTTGTTGTGACCTTGCACCTTATTGCACTGCACTTTCTCTGTAGCTGTGACACTTTACTCTGTACTGTTATTATTTTTACCTGTACAACGTCAATGTACTCTGTACTAACTCAATGTAACTGACCTGTATGATCGGTTTTTAAGACAAGCTTTTCGCTATACCTTGGTATAAGTGACAATAATAAACCAATACCAATACCTAATTACATCACAGGTCATGCAGTGCATGTTCTCTCCACTGATGACAGAAATTGAATCTTTTGTATGTGACCTAATACCTTTTTTCTCCCCTCATAGAAAAACTAGGGGCACATCATGCAGGGATCATTAACGAGTTGACATTGAAAGGGTTAACATCAAGACATCAATATCCTGTGCACAGCATTTGCCAGCGTCACTCTTCAGTTGGTCAGTATTATGCAAGAAGGATCAGTGGTGCACCCTTCAGAGTACAGCTGCCATATCATTGCTGTGCTGAGTGTTGGGAAGACACAATGGTGCAATTAGTGAGAGCCACTGCCTCACAACTCCAGTGACCCCAGCTCCAGTCCTGATCTCCACTGCTCTCTATGTGGAGCTTGCACATTATCCCAGGGACTGCAAAGATTTCATTCAGATGCTCCAGTTTTTTCCCACATCCTGAAGACATCCATGTTAGTAGGTTAATTAACCATTGCACCTAGTATGCAGGGCAGTGGGGGTAGGATTAAAATAGGTTCAGTGTGGGATTTAGTGTAAATGGATGCTAGTCAGTGTAGACTTTGGAGTACTACAGAGCCCTTTTCCATGATGTATGAATTTTAGGCTCCATAACCTCTTTGCTGAGATTATCTCTGGGTTGCACATTGTGATCACCGGCCACTAGATTAACCTGCACCTCACATTGGCTTGGGATCACTCGTGGCATGGGAGTCAATAAGACTGGGCAATTACATGGTGGGTCCCAAGACACTAAGGATAATCTCACGCCCCACCTGCCCTGCATTTCACTTCACATCCACAGCAGCTTTTCCTGATGCACTAACATGCAGTTACCATGGGGAGAGTTCTTTAAGCACTTAATCACTTCTCAGCAGCCAGTGTGGCAATGCTAGAGAAGATGCAAGCTATGGATGCAGCTTTTGATAGGAATCACATGAATCCTCCTTTAGTGGTGTGCTAAATGCCATAGAATTAACTTCAAGAAATTTAAAATCTTTACTGCAGGCGATCTGAGTGGCATGAGCAGTAAAGGAAGGATATGCTAAGTACAACAGGAGAGGGTGAAGCCTAACTTCTGGGCCCAGTTCTTAGTTGGTCTTTTAGATGTTCCTCAAGAAAATGGTCTCAAAAGTAATTCATCAATTTGTCCTCCATGATACTTTTGCCAGCTTGGTTTACTCAGTCTGTATAAAGATGCAAGTCTCCAGGATAATTATTATATGCTCCTGAAAGTTCCTAGTATTTATTTTGTCCCACTCTATAATTTCATTATGGTGGTTGAAAATTACCAGCTTGGGTTATTTCTCAGCATCACCCATACTGATTCTGTATCCTGATTTTCTGGGATACTGATCTTTTTTCTCAACTCATTCTTTAATCTCCTTCACAGACACTTTCAATTTATTTCAGTTTAGTCACCCAATATGAATCTTAACCATAGAATTTCCATGAAGCATCGCTGACGAGCCCTTGCAGTACTAGATGCCAAGTCTGGTGGAGTGTCAACACCATCTCTGTCCCCAAGTGGCAGCTTCACACTCAGACAACACCTGGTTCATTTATTCGCACTTCACTAAACACAATAAGCACCTTTTCCTCCTTTCTTCATCAATCTTTCACAGGACCTTGAAGCTCTTCATTCACACATCCACATCAATGCCACTTAATTCTTATTTCAGTGACTAATGCGGAAACAACACTGGTTTTCATTTGTCTTTTTAATTAATTTTCCTCTTCCATTATGAAACCTGCTCCTTGTTTTTGTTGACTGAGTTCTTGCTGCTGACTATTATTACCTGTTTCCACAAGTGTATTCGCATCAGTCAGTATTTATTGTATGTCTCAAGGGACTTTGTCAGAAACACTCAATGTTCTCTGTCATCCAGGTGAGATAAAAGGTTCCTAAATGGTTTTAGTCTTTAATGGTTAAAGTTATCTTAGATTACAGTGGGGTCATCAAAGCTTCTCTGGTGACCTGTTGTCAGAATGACATTCAGAATCCAACCACACCTTTGTTCATTCTGACAGGATGTAACATCAGTGAAACAATTCAACTGTACCAATTTATGTCTTTCCCCCAGAACTGCTGTTCTGGAAGAAGCTATACCTTACATTTATTTCAGAGAATCACGCATTTCTTATGGTGAATCAGATACTAAATGCAAAATAAGCATTAGTTACTTCACAGAAAACAAGTACTTTTTTTTATTGGAAAATGGCCTTCAGATTGAAATGACCTTATGATGTTGTGTCTTATATTTTGAAGGTTATTTCTTCAAAGTTGGCCAAATATCAATCAGCTGCAAAATTCAGCCATGAAAGCATGAGAATAAACGCAAGATAAAAGAACATGAAATATTTAAATATTCTGCAAAGCTTGTCATCTAATAGCAAAAGGCTCAATTATTTTCACTCTGCTCTGTAATCTCCACCAGCATTTCCAGGCATCTAGTTTAGCCATCAGTACGTAGTCATGATTATATTCAACCCTAATTATAGTATCCAAGTATTTTGTACTTTAATTACTGTGAACTATGTGGTAGGTTGGCAATACTTGAATGTAATATAAAATGTAATGAAAACTTGGAAGTCAAGGTCCTTCATTTCATATTTTTATAACAGCACAATTTACTTTTATAAAGGTAGAATTGTAAAATATTTTTAAATAACTGTTAATCACCTGCAAGCAGCCAAAAAATTTAAGGTATATTGACAGATTTGAAAGAACACACTGCCTGACGTTTTGTACCTTCATTGTCTTGGGCTACACAATTTGATATTAAAGACATCATCACACAGGTAAAGAACTTGCATTTATTTGAGATACTAACCTGTTTACTGGTGTTCTACAGCTTTCAAAACCAGGGACAAACTTCATCTTCAAGAGGCACTGCCTCAACAAGGCATCATTAAGGACCCTCACTGTCCGGGACATGCCTTTTTCTCATTACTACCATCAGGGAGGAGGTACAGGAGCCTGAATACCCACACTCAATGTTTCAGGAACAGCTTCTTCCCCTCCACCATCAGATTCCTGAACAGTCCATGAACCCATGAACTCTACCTCTCTATTCCTTTTTTGCACTGTTTTATTTATTTTTTGGTAAGATAGTAATTTTAATGGCTTGCACTGTGCTGCTGCTGCAAAACATCAACTTTCACGACATATGTCAGTGATAATAAACCTGATTCTGATTCTGATTCAAACTTCCATTAACATTCACAAACTGATGTGTTAATTTGCTACCGCGTGTTCATCAGCATCTTCTGAAGATTATTCTCTTTTGGCCAACTGATTGTACATCTAAGCAGATAAGCTTAGTAATGTCTTCATTGATATCATCAATATTATTACTTTGGTCAGATTTGGCAAAACATGAAGTTATTTAATAAAATGAAACTTTAAGATGGGTCTTTCAGTATCTGCTTGGGTGGATCTAAATCTGCCCTATTTCAAGGAAGAGTGGGGATGGGTTCATATGGTGTCTGGGCCAATGTTTATCTGGATACTATTTCAATGTAGTTTATGGATCCTTGTGCACACATTCACCAGGCATTTCCCAGATTACAACTATGACTTAGGTACCTATGATCATGAACGGTGAACAGGAAATTCAAATCCTTAATTCATTTAAACAGATTATTTTTCCTGTTAAAGTCCAGGCAAAGAATGCCATGTAAACATGATAATTCTTGCCTGATGATCTTATCAATGGCAATTTTCAATTGGAATCTTGAGCTGTAAGTTTGTCTTCAGAATCACAGAATTAAGGATTGGGATAAGCATGGGAAGGAAGTAAAAGCAGGAACAGCCAGAATTTGTGGAAAAAGAAAAAGAAGTAACATTTTAAGCCCAAGACCCTTTGTCAGACCTGAAACATTATGGTTGTGTCTCTTTCCATAGATGCTACCATACTATGAGGTGCTTCCATAGCGTAACTCTTTACAGCGCCAGCGACCTGGGTTCAATTCTGGCCACTGTCTGTAAGGAGTTTGTACGTTCTCCCCATGTCTGCGTAGGTTTTCTCTGGGTGCTCCGGTTTCCTCCCACATTCCAAAGACATACGGGTTAGGAAGTTGTGGGCATTCTATGTTGGCACCAGAAGCGTGGCAACACTTGCAGGCTGCCCCCAGAACACCCTACGCAAAAGATGCATTTCACTGTGTGTTTCGATGTACGTATGACTAATAAAGATATCTTTTCTTATCATTTTCTGTTTTTGTTTCAGATTTCCAACATCTGCAGTTGTTTTTAAATATTTTTGGGGAAAGAAAGCATTGGTTGGAAGAACGAAAAGACACCTCAGATTCTCTTCGCATTTATACGAGAAGAAGGAAAAGCAAGTTTTAAAAGCAAACTGCGGCAGATGCTGGAAATAGTTGGTGGTTCAGGAAATATAAGGGGAGGGAAAGATATTTTTATGGCAGCAAAAATTGAAGAGGTAACAATTCCAAAGGGATTGTTACCTCCAGGATGTTTTGAATCATTCTTCCATCTTGACCAGCACTCATTCTCTTTCTCACAGCATTTTTCCACGCCCTTTTATCTTCTACATAATGACAGCCTGATATGCTGGGCACATCCCTCAGCCATGCTTATAGCAGTACACAGTCAAAGAATCATAATCACCTTTAACTGCCTCCATTATGTTATTTAACTTGGCCTCACCAATCACTGATATTCTTTTTGTCCAATGCATCCCTCCTGTCACCTTCTCCCAACTTAAAACCATTCTCTTCTCAATCTTTCTGAGAAATGTCTCTGATGTGAAGTGTTAACTCTGTTTCTCTTCCCTCAGATGCTGTCTGACCTGCTGGGTTTTTCCAGGATTTTCTGCTATTATTTCATGCTTCCAGCATCTCCAGTTCTTTTTTTGATTTTCAGTAACTGAACTTACCTTTATCTACTTAATTTCCCGGTTACAAAATTGCATCCAAATGAATGGGGATCCTGACAATATGTCAGATCAGGCTGATTTAGGATCACAAAAGGCAAAGTCCACATTATAATGCTCAGGCCTGCATAAGTCCACAATGTTCTTCACAATAAGCAGATAAATGCCGATGCCCACAACCAACTTGATTTGAACCCATTGCTGGGGTATAGAATGAGCAATGATAGTAGAAGTGTAGGTCTGTCCATTTGCTGTAAGGAATTTGCATGAAATTAGTTTAGTTGTTTCAATCCAATTCTTGGTGGACATGGGTCCAAGGCACAGAACTAATTTAGCCCTAACTGATAAATTCACAATTGCAAAGCATAGTTAATTTAAAGATATTTAAATGTAACAATTGCACATAATGGACTGACATTTTGGAACTAGATCTCAGTGACCTTTACTTTATTTCTAACCTAAGAAGGGAGAACTCAATGCTAACAACAGAAAGTAAATTTAGAAGACTGTAGTGGAGGCAGAAAACTTCCACTACTGTTAGTTTCCAACAGAAATACAGGCACAAATCCCTCAACAACTTCTCTTTTGATTCATCCCACGTTAATTGTGTCCTCACACACATTTCCTCCATTTCCATCCACACAGCCCAGCGCATCATGGAAACCAGCTTCCCCTCCATGGACTCTGTCTACACCTCTTGCTGCCTTGGGGAAGCAGCCAGCATAATCAAAGACCCCACCCACTTAGGTCATTCTCTGTTCTACCCTCTCCCATCAGGCAGAAGATACAGGATCCTGAGGGCACATACCACCAGGCTCAAGGACACCTTCTGTCCCACAGTGATAAGACTATTGCACGGTTCCCTTATACGATGAGGTGGACTCTTGACCTCACAATCTATCTTGTTTGGCCTTGCACCTTAATGTCGACCTGCAATGCACTTCCCTGTAGCAGTGACACTTTCCTCTGTATTCTGTTATTGTTTTTAACCCTGTACTACCTCAATGCACTCTGTACTACCTCAATTGCATGGTATGCAAGACAAGTTTTTCACTGTACCTCGGTACAAGTGACAATAATAAACCAATACCAATATCAATATCAATTTCCTGCATATCTTCTCCCACCCCTCCCCCATACAGAACACAGGCAGAGTTCCCTTGATCCTCATCTTTCACCGCACTGGCCTCCATATCCAGCATATCATCCTTCGCCATCTCGGCTATCTCCAACATGATCCCACTACCATTCACGTCTTCCCCCTCCCACCCTTTCTGCTTTCCATAGAGACTACTCTCTCCCTGACTCCCGGGTCTGCTCATCCTTCCCCACACATCCCTTCCCGTCCCTGGGACTTTCCCCTGCAACCATAGCAGGTGCAGCACTTATCCCTTCAGCTCTTCCCTCAACACCATCCAGGGACCTGAACTGCCGTTCCAGGTGAGGCAGAGGTTCACCTGAACCCCCCTCCCCAACCTTATCGATGGCAGTCTGTGCTCGTGATGTGGCCTCCTCTACACTGGCGAGAGCAAGCATAGACCAGGTGACTGTTTTGCATAACATCTGTGCTCTGTCTGCAACAGCTGACTTGAGCTTCCAGTTGCATGTCACTTCAACTCCCCTTCCCACTCCCACACCAACCTGTCTGTCCTCAGCTTTCTCTGCTGTTACGGTGAGGTCAAACGCAAACTAGAACAACATCACATAGTCCACGTGGGTAGCCTACAACCCAATGGTATGAACATTGAATTTTCCAATTTCAGGTAACGAACACAGCATCCCGCCACCCCGCCCCCCCGTGTTCCTTTCCCACTCCTACCAGCCCATCCAGGGTCTTTCTCCCTTTGTTCTCCATTTCCATTCCTCCCCTCCCACCCCTTGTTACCCAGATTTTTTACCCACCCATCCTCCCCAGTTCCATCTGTCCATCAACCCATATACCGAATGCACCCGGGCTTCTTCTCCCTCGGTTCTCCTTTCCTATCCCATCCCCCTACTTGGTTCCATCTGCCAAGTTTTTATTTCCTTTATCTGTTTTCACCCATCACCTACCAGCCTCTTTCTCAACACTCATCCACCCCTCCCATCCTCTCCCTTCCCCCACCGGGCTCCATCTGCCTATCATCTCTCACCCACACCTATCTGGTTCCACCTATCACCTTTTGGTCTTAGTCTCCCCTCTCCCTCTCACTTCGATATCCTGGCTATCTTTTCCCTCTACACTCTCAGTCCCGATGTAGGGTCTCGACCCGAAATGTCAACCATCCCTTTGCCTCCACAGATGCTGCTTGACCCACTGAATCCTTCCCACAGTTGTTTTTTCTCCCATTTCCAGCATTTGCCATCTCTTATGACTCCACCAATTTTGTACAATTTCTCGGCCATGTTTATAAAGGGGAAGCCAAGCCCAAATGTGTAATCATTAACATTTACTTTTGTCTCTACTCCAGTTCTCCCTTGTACATGGTCCTCTATTTCTAACTCTCGCTTCACTCTTGGACAGCTTTTTTTCTCAAATGCGATAGTTTGATGTGGGTGCAACAGCAAGGCTGGCCTTATCTGTCCATCGTTAGTTGTCCTGCATGCTGGTGGTGGTGAGCCTGATTTCTGAACTGTGTCAGTTCTCTTTCTAGTGCCTTGATACTGACTGGCTTAATCAGATACCTCTGAAAGCTTCTGGCTTCTGGTGTTGACCCTGCTGATAAAAGTCTGGGTGAATATTTTCCTTCCATCAAGGACTTTGTTAAGAACCATCATCATTTTTCTTGATGTGGATACTTCTAACAATGTTGCATTTCGACTTTATTTATACCAAATTTAAATCCTCTAGCTGCTGTGTCCTCTAGATTATTAGCCCAGTCTTTTGGCTTACTAATGTAACCAAGCTCATTACTAAGCTCATCAACATAACCACTGCAACACCCTACTGACTTGCAAAGCAGTATGGCCACTGTAATCCATTCTGGATTCTTTTCCAGTACAATCTTCAGTAATTTCATGGTGACTATTTAATTGTATCTTTTGGCAAAAATCAACTAAAGGAAACCAGGTACTCCATTCACATTCGGATAGTTTGGGAACCCATGGTTGCCACATGGAAGTTAATGGTTTCATTTAAAAGATACTTTCAATGCATCAAAATCAATGATTGCCTGGAAGTATCTTCCCCCTATTTACTGGAAAGGTTAATGGAGAGAAATGAATAGATGCAATCAGAAAATTCACCCCACTCAAATGGAATAATTCGATTGTAGTGCATACTTTAGGGGATTTGACCACAACGGTATTTCCACTTTTCATATTTATGTCCATACAATATGTCCATACGATATGTCCATTCAATGTAACCCTCGGAGTAGTACAAACAGAATGTTTAACAGCCCTTTGAAAAACCTGACAGGAGTTACAACAAACATGAAACAAGTCTACCACTAACCTCACAATAATTCAATGAAAATAAAGTTATAATAACACAAGCACTAAAGCAATCCCAGCTGCATTCACTCTCTAAACACCCGCATTAGCTCAGAACACTGAAGAATAAGCTACTGAGACCATATAGTATGGAATTATGGAATATTATTTTAATAATGTAGGCATTATTTGGCTTTTCTTGGTAACATTATCATGTATAGATTGATCTCACTTTGTCGCCTCATTTCAAGATTCAGTGGTCCCTGGTGATGATTATTCTTTGTCCTACTACTACATCTTGGGATCAAAATAATCCTGCTTTATATTTTCTCAGATAGGATGGAAAAGCCAACAACCTTGCTTGTGGTTACCCTTTAAGCTAGATGTACTTTAGGCCTTGATATTTCTTAAAAATTCTGCTACTCCTTCTTCAACCAGAAAAATAATTAGGCAGATACAAATAAATTAAAAACCTCAAGCTTTTAAATACATAAGTAGATAAAAAGAAGCTGAGTAGCTAGTCTTCACAGCAATTTGCTATAACCTCTCAATACCTCTTTTCTTTTAGCCTCCAGTGCAATTAATACTGTATTAATAAATATCACTCTTCAAATTAATCTCCCTTTGGCCTTCAACCACAATAAATATTTAAAATTAGTAAATATCACTCCCTGAATAATAATCATTCAGCATTTGGCTGCAATGCATAATTTAAAAAAACAAATACCACTCCCTCAATTACCATCCCCCTGACCATAAATAAACCAACTGATGAATAAATAACTCCCTTTGCGGAGATCGACTTGAGTCTTAAGCGTTGCTTGTTGATAAGTAAATTAATTAATCAACCTCTAGTTTAGTCCATGATTAGTTCAGCACCTAATTATATAATATTCAATCAATAACCTCTGATCAGTTTTATCCCTCTTTTCTTGGTTGATCCTATGACCTGTCTAGGTAGACTCCCCAACACTCTTAATCCAATGAATTCATCTCAAATCCAGGTGGTTTGAATATTTTACTTTTTCCTAGAACTGAAACAAAGTTCCATTCTCAGCACCACACCTTTTATCTTCCACTATTCATGTAAAACCTCCACTAATTATATCACTTTCATAACCAGGAATCACCTCCCAGATTCTCTAGTTTATACAATATTTCTTCGTCTTTGGCACTACTCATCTTATTTTAGTGCTATATTTTCACAGCACATATTTCTATTCTTGTTAGGTTCCCCCTTTTTTACTCTGCCAGATCTCCATTTCTTCACCTTGGTTTTTATCTGTAAGACCAATGGAAACCAAATAATTGGGGGCAGATGCAATTAGAATGAGACTGAATGATTACGATTTTTTTTCTTAATCAGAAGGAATTCATTCGTAACGATCACTACAAATAGTCAACACCTTTGATGCCATCCATACTGCTCAGGTGTGGATTGACGGGAAACTGAATTCGGGAAGAACACACCTTCTGCAGTAAGCTTCATAATAATGGTACAAAGGTGAATCATATGTTCATCATTTGCACCCTCTCAGGAAGACAGGCATCTAATTGAACATCACAGCAGGTAAGTTTTAAAAGGTCCTGAAGTAGAAAATATATTGTATTTTATTATATTGTATATTAAAAGGAAAGAACTGCAGACACTGAAAATCTGAAACAAAAACAAAAAATACTGGGAGTACTCAGTAGTTCAGGCAGCATTTTTGCATAGGGAAAGGGAGTTCATATTTCAGGCCTATGTCTTTTCATCAGATTTAGGAAAAGTTAGAAATCAAACATGTTTTAATTGCAGAGAAAGGGGAGGAGTGGAGATAACAAAAGGGATGTCTGTAATGAGGTGGAAACAAAGAGAGTCTAACTGACAGAAAAGATGTCACGCTGGCTAAAGGAGAATGGTGAAGGCTTGTGAATCACAACTTGATCTGTCTGGAGGAGATATAAATGGAAAAAGATGAGTGAGAATAGAGGAGCGAGAGAAAAATCAATGCCAGAAATTTGAGATGCAAAACACTGTGATTGCTGGAAATCAGAAATAAAAGAGAGTTCTGGAAATGTCCAGCAGTTCAGGCAGCATTTGTGAAGAGAGAAAAGTAGATTTAACACAAACTGAGAAGCATGGTTAATTAAAGTCTCCTCTACATTGGGGAAAAAATCAAATACAGATTGGTTGACTAGTTTGCAGGATAATGCCATTCAGTCCACAAGGGTAACCCTAAACTTTTATTTGCTTGTCACTTTAATTCTCCATCCCATTCCCATTCTGATCTCTATGAGGCTCGTTATACTGCTGCCACAAAGCCAAACATAAGCTTAAGGAACAGGATCTTGTCTTCTGACTGAGTACAAATGCAGTCCTTAGGATTCAACAATTAATTCAGCAATTTCAGTTAACCAGACTTCCCGTTTATATCACAACCAACTAGATCTGATAAAAGGTCATCAACCTGCAACATTAATTCAGTTTTTCTCCCACCACAGATAACCGGTGATAAAGGGAGCACAGGAACCAGGTCTGGGTGAGTAGAAAGGGAGCACAGGAGCTATGGTCTCAGAGAATGAAAAGGGAGCAGGACAAACATTAACTAGTGAGCCAGAAGCTGAACCATTAAGATTGCTGAATGGTCAGATTGTGGTACATCAGAGTTTTACAGTGCAATTTCATACTGCACTGGAATTTTATTGCAGCTAAGTCAATTTCTTAATCAAACTTTCCTACTGCCTCATGCTAATAAGTTCAGAAATAGGAGGATCATGCAAATGAATGGATGGCTGGAGAGATGATGTAGGAAGATAGGCTTTAGATTTCTGTGACTTTGGAAACATTTCTGGGGCAGGTGGGACCTGTACATGTTGCACAAGTTACACCTCAACAGGAACGGGACTGTTGTACTCACAGGGGAGTATGGTGGTGCTTTTGGTGAGGGTTTAAACCAATTTTGGCAGGGCACAGGAACCAGAGAGGAGACACAGGAGGGAGAGAAACAAAGCTGGAAGTGGCATTTAGAAATGCAGTAAGAAAAATAAATAAGCAGTGAAAACAGAGGTAAGCAATAAATAGGGTCAGAGTACAGAAAATGTTAACAGGCCAAAGTGTACACTGCATATGCAACAAGGTAGACAAATTAATGGCACAAATGGGTGTGATCTAATTGCCATTACAGAAACATGGCTGCAGTGTGATCACAAATATCAACTAAATGTTTCCAGCATATTGCAAATATAGGGTGGACAGGCAAACAGGGGGGGAAATGTGGGATAGAGCTATTAATAGGGAGTGGTGAGGGTACTAAAGTTAGAAAGGATTCTGATCCTGCAGATTGCGATATGGAATTGAATGGAGACAGGAAGCAACAGTAGGCAAAAAAAATGTTGAGAGTTGTTCATAGACTTCCCAATAGTAGTTGTGATGTAAGACACTGTATAAATGAGGAAATTAGAGCACATGTAACAGGGGTAATACAGTAATCACAAGGGACTTTCATTCCTATTACAACAGAGACAGGTCTTTCAGCCCACTGTTTTCATGCCAACTCCCAGCAGAGCAATCCCGTCAGTCCCATTCTCCTCATTTTATTCCCCTGCAGCCCTGCAACTTATTCTCTCTCACACGTCTAATCTACATATAGACCAAGTAACTCAAATTAGTACAACAATATGAATTCCTGAAATGTTTATGAAGTGGATTTTTAGATGAGTATATTGAGGAACCCGACTGGGAAAAACATTATTTTAGGTCTAGAATAAAAACAAAAATGCTGGAAGTGTTAGCAAATCAGGCAGCATCTGGTCAAAGTAACTAACTATACCATAAGGAAGGGTTAGTTCATAACCTGGTTGTAAAAGTGCCCTAAGGAAAGAGTGACCATAATATGGTAGAATCTTACATTAGGTCTGTAGTTCAATCTGAAACCAGGGTTTTCAATCTAAACAATAGAAACTATGAAAGTATAAAGGGCAAGATGCTGTAGAAGATTGGAAACTCCATTAAAGGCTATGACATTGGGTAGGCAATGGCTATCATTAAAAATTACATGACTTGCAACAAATATGCATTTATTTAAGACATTACTTAATGCATCACTTAATGCAGATGACATGAAAGTTGGTGGTGTTGTGGGTTGTTGAGGGTTACAGTGGGACATTGATAGCATGCAAAGCTGGGCTGAGAAGTGGCAGATGGAGTTCATCCCAAAAAAGTGTGAAGTGATTCACTTTGGAAGGTTGAATTTGAAGACAGAATACAGGATTAATAGCAGGATTCTTAGCAGTGTGGAGGAACAGAGGGATGTTGGGGTCCAAGTCCATAGATCCCTCAATGTTGCCGTGCAAGTTGACAGGGTTGTTAAGAAGGCATATAGTGTGTTAGCCTTCATTAGTTGGGGTTTGAGTTCAAGAGCTGTGAGGTAATGTTGCAGCTCTATAAAACCCTGGTTAGACCACACTTAAAATATTGTGTTCAGTTCTGGTCACCTCACTACAGGAAGGATGTGGAAGCTTTAGAAAGAGTGCAGTGGAGATAATACCAGATGCTACCCGGATAAGAGTGCATGCCTTATGAGGGTAAGTTGAGTGAGCTAGGGCTTTTCTCTGGAGCGAAGGAGGATGAGAGGTGACCTGATAGTGTTGTACAAGATGATGAGGCATAGTTTGAGTGGACAGCTAGAGACTTTTTTGCAGGGTGGAAATAGTTAACATTAGGGGGCATAATTTTAAGGTGATTGGAGGAAAGTACAGGGGTGATATCAGAGGTAAGTTTTTTACACAGAGAGTGGTGGATGCGTGAAATGCACTGTCAGCAGTGCTAGCAGAGGCAGATACATTAGGGACATTTAAGAGATTCTTAGACAGGCACATGGATGATAGAAAATGGAGGGGTATGTGGGAGGAAATAGTTCGATAGATCTTAGAGCAGGATAAAATATCGGCACAACATCATGGGCCAAAGGCCCTGTATTGTGCTGTAATGCTTTATGTTCTATAAAACCACCACAGGAAAAGTAGTCCAACCAAGGATTACAGGAGAAATTAAAACTAGTGTTACAATTAAGGAAAAGGCTAAAAAAGTTGCTGGAAGAAAACAGTAACTTGAGGATTAGGAGCATTTTAGAATTCAGAAAAGGATGTTCAAGAAATTGTTAAAGAGAGGGAACTATGAAATTAAGTTAAAAAAAACCAGACTGCTGGAGGAAAAGATTAGCAAGGGCAAATGTGGGTCCTTTATAGGAAGAAACAAAGAATTTATAAGTTGGAATAAGGAAATGGCAGAGGATTTGAATACTTTGTGAATATCTCCATGGAAAAAGACACAAAAAGCCTCCAGGAAATATTGGAGACCCAAGGATCCAGTGCAAAGGAGGAAATAAAAGAAACATACATCAGTAAAGAAATTCTGCTAGAGAAGTTAAACATCTGAAAATTGATAAATCCCTAGGACTGTAAGATCTAGATTCCAGAGATTTGAAATAGGTTATAGAGTTAGCAGATGTACTGGTTATAATCTCTCAAAATTCTATCAATTTTGCAACAGATCTGGTGGATTGAAGGGTAGCAAGTGTGATCTCACCATTTGAGGAAGGATAATGAGAGAAACCAGGGAATCACTGATCTGTTAGCCTGACAATAGCTGATACAATGCTGGAATCTATAATAAAGGATGTAACATAAAGACAAATAGAAAATAATAATTCAGAATTAACATGGATTTGTGAAAGTGGAATTGGAGTTTTTGAGGATGCATTTAGCGAGTAGCTAAGGGGAACCAATGGACAGGGTGTACTTGGACTTTGATAAGGTCCCACACAGGAGATAGGTGAACAAAACTGAGATGTTGAGTATATTTATAAGTGGTGAGAGCCTAGATGATCTTGATGATCATAGAGATGTGGATGTCCTCGTGCCCAAGTCATTGAAAGTTAGCATGCAGGTTCAGCATGCATTTGACTCTCATGGCTGAAGGACTAAACACAAGAATAAATATGTCTGCTACAACTACTCAGGGCCTTGGTGAGACACAACCGGAATATTGTGTTCAATCTAGTTTCCTTAACTAAAAAAGGATACTGTTAGCATTTAAAGCAAAGACTGATATATCTCTAGAAATGTTAGGAATGTATTGGAAGGGCAGGAAAATGTGTTTGAGGTGAAAGATCTTGCTAAATAGTGGAGTAAGCTTGAGGGCCTGAATGCCCCCTTCTGCATCTATTTCCTGTGTTCTTAATTGATGTGAGACTTTTTTGTGCCTTCAGCATGAAGTAGAACCTTACTCCAAAGTTATAACATCATGTCTGTGTTAATGCACACTTAGTCCACACCGAGCATTATCCTTAATTAAACCAGCCTTTTCTTCCACCAAGCTCCATCAGAAACAGGATGAAGTGTACTTGGTAAATTGACCCCTCCCCATCAGGATTAATTGCAGACAGAGTCGCACAAATTCCAACAATTAACAGCTAAAGACAGCTAAAGGCGCCCTCTTTTAGAAGGATGGACAACCATTTCTTGGGAAGGTTTCATTATCAATATCCCATTATATTGAGGAATGTTTTATTGGGTGAAAATAACATGCAAAGTAACATGAAAATAACATGAAAAAGAAGCAACAGATAGGATGCTGGAGGAGCACAGCAGGCCAGGCAGCATCTATGTAGGGAAATAAACAGTTGACATTTTGGGTTGAGACCCTTCATCTGGACTGAAACTTAGAGAGGAGATAGCCAGTATAAAGAGGTGAGGGGGAGGGGTGAGGTAGACGGTAGGAAGCAATAGGTGGATCCAGCTGAGAGGTGATAGGCTAATGGAGGAGGGAAGAGTGGAAATAGTGCCAGAGGCGGGGAGGTGAGAATATAGTGAAAGAACAAGGCAGTAGCAGGAATCACAGATGAGGAGCAGAGAAAGAGGATCTCACAGAACCCCGTGGAAGAGAGGAGGAAATCTTCCTCAAAGTGGGCATACCACATTGGAATAGCAACATGGAGACGCGAGAAAATGCAGATGCTGGAATCTGGAGCAACAAACAAACCGCTGGGGGAACTCAGCTTTCCTTCTTATTAGAGTGTGGTGGTGACAATAACAAAACTTCCAGGGCTGCGGGTCAATGTAATTACAATGCAAAGTCCCTATCTGCCGTGGGAATAGCTAGGCGCACTCGTGGCGCCTGCACTAGTTACCTGAGAGCAAAGGACTCTGCGAGAAGCGGTAACATGCCCCGAAATCTCCAGTTAACCCACGGGCCGACACCTCGTTACTCTCTTCTAAGCCAATCCTCATCAAAATAGATCACAAGCTCGCATTAGAGGAAGTGCATTAAATTTTTTATCTACTTCAGTTCCCCATCAGAGGATAGCCAGAGGGTAACCATTAAAACTGTCTATTTATTCATTTTTTTTTGGTATCCTAGCGTATTCATATGCACTGGAGAGTGTAACTCCACAAAGCCTTGCCACATCTAAAGACCTTAAATTCTCATTAAAATTTGTATCTATTTCAGCCCTCACAAATTATTTCTCATTAGATTTTTTTTAGATGGCTTGCTTTGCACCGAGGGGCGTTCTAGTAGGCTGTGGCACAAAGGTCGAATGGTTTCTGCAGTCATTCGGTAACGCAATGAAACACAAACGTTGATCGCGGGCCCGTGAGGGTAGTGAAAACACAGTCAATCATCTTGACTTGGAGCGATTGAAGCTGTCTCCAGGGGCAATTGTAAATTATTTCGGGACGAAATGGGGTGATCGTTGGGGGGGGGGGGGGGGGAGTGGAGAGCGAGAGAGTGTTAAGGTCTCTCATAGTGGAAGGCCGTGTGAAGACGGTCAAACTTTCCCCGGACACGTCCTCTCCACAGGGCGAGATGTTAAATAAAAATTAGGAAGTTGCATGGCAGAACAAATTTCCCTTCAGTCCCCAAGTTCCATCCAGCAACAGTCCCGCCCGAAACCGTGAAGAAACTTTACCACTGCAACTCAAAAAAAACACAGACATGAAGGGAAACAGTGCACGGTTTAGGCATAACAAAAATTGCATCGCAAAATGATGCAGATGCTGAAATCTAAACCAAAGCACAAAACGTTAGAGGCACTCGGGGGGGGGGGGGGGGCAGGGGGAGGTCAGGCAGCATTTGCTGACACGAGAGGCTGCAGATGCTGGAATCTGGACCAAAAACATAACAACAATCTGCTGGAGGAACTCAGCGAACCAGGCAGCATCTGTGGAGGGAAATGGACAGTCGACATTTTGGGCAGGGACCCTTCATCTGTGGAGATGCTTTCTGACCTGTTGATTGCTCACAGCATTTCCTGTTCTTCTTAAAATAAATCAAATGTTTTGCATGTTCTGCACGTTCGGAATACAACTGTCTCATACACAAGCTCACACATGAAAACACACACACACTACACACACATAGACCAGGCACAATTGATAGTCCTAAGAACACATGATTATTTCGAAGGTCCTCCATTAGGTTGCTTGAAATATACCGCCTGGCTCCGAAGGCTGAAAGCTGCTGGTCTAGATCTACCCGAACTTATCACTCTCAGAGTAGCAGTCAGGGCGAAATTTCGCTGCTCATGGGAACGGACTGAATCCCAGGATCACAGACTCCAGGCTGCCCGGGGGCTACCTGACAGCCGTCGCACACCGTTACCCAGGAGGAGAGCTGACAGCTCCTCTGACAGGTGTGTCAGCATCGACTCTCATCTGCTGGGGTTTTCTTTTAACACAGGAGACGGCAAACAAACGAATGGCGTTGACACAACTCATCACACCCGCTGCAAGGTGGATGTTTCTTTCATCTGACAAACACGCTCATCCATTCAAACACGCACACACACACACGCACACTGGTAAGGATTAAAACGTCAGCAAGTCGGAACATCCACCCACTGTAATGGGAACACTTGTGGCAAAAATCGTCTGTATTTACTTGTTTACCAGACGCATACCAAACAAACTGCATCTCAAGGCAGCCGTTGAAAAGCAAAAGACTACAGAAGGTTGATACTTTGAAACGGATGCTTAAAATTTTAAGCTTCTTTCACTAACGTAGGCAGTTTGATTTATTCCAGTTAAAGTATCCTTTACACACACGTCTGCATTTAAATACCATAAATGCGCAGCGTGTTTAAAAAAAACACGAATTTATCTATTCCTGAAGCACTACGGAGATTTCAATGATCTCGATACTTCACAACACATCATTTTCCCTTTACACCCGGTGGCTCCTGGAGTTGATTGGCAGTGAATCCAAATATTCCGACCTGGGTGCTGATGTGAGGCGTCACCACAACGAGTTTCATGTGCGCGACCGAATGAGTTCGCTCAAGCATCACAGCTGCAATGATAATCCCACAGGGTGGAAAAAATAAATATCTGACTCGCTCCCCACAAAGACACGGTTACTCTTACATCACCTGCACTCTCATTTATAATCTTTAGTTCCAGCAGTTCTCTCCAATCCTTCTAAACACCAAAATCACAGAGGAAAGAAAGTCATACTTAAAAATCAGTCAATTAAGAATACTTAATATACTGTATACTGCATTGTCTAGCTACATATAAGGGCATATGTATATAAATATAGCGTGATGCATATGTGACTGAAGTGCTTTTCACAAACTGAACCTGACCTTTTATTTTAATATAACAAGAAGTACCAGAAAAATGCGGTCTTCTACAGTCGTTTGACATCACCTTCTCACTATCCTATTACTTAAAGGTCCCTGCATGCATTATCTCCTTGACAATAAATACGTCAGGCAAAGGTCCTGGTGGACCTATTACTTCTGTCAAATACGATCATGCCAGATTTGTTCAACTCTGATATTGCTGCGCACCACTCTACAGAAATACATGATACAAGGTTAAACAATATATTCATCCATTAGGCTTCTCCTTAACGACTTGCAGATATAAGGAGATTCAAAATATTGGAAATGCTTATCCTCTTTGCGTATATTCCCCTGCACTGCAAGGCAAAACTACTATACGACATCAGTTCTCATGGTTGAGGTCTTGTTTCTTTTAAAATATATCAAATGTGCAAATAACTCTTTGTCTTTACCTATAGCACCTTCCCCAGGGACACAATTACAAATCCTTCAGGATGTTGTTTAAGAAACAACAGGTCGATAGGTGAGAACAAACAACATGTCTCCCAAGGATCCAGGATGATGAAAACAGGAGCATGCTTGCTCACCACTGAGATCAGACGACGTGGCAGAAGTGGTGTATATAAACAATGGCAGCACAAGCAAAATGAATAACTATTAGGGGAAAAAGAAAAATTGGACTCTGACATGAATAGCCCTCAACACTTTATTCCAAGGTCCACTAGACCCACAGGACAATAAAGACTAAAAAAGACTGTTTAAAGATAAAGAAACAGGAAATGGTGGAAATATTCAGCAGGTCAGGCAGCATACGTAGAGAGAAAAATAGAGTTAGCAAGGAAAGTTTTTCTAGCTGCAGCTTGGCAGTTCCACAGGAAGCCGCTGGCATACAGACATTTCAACAGAAGTAAGTTCTGGGCAGATGTGGACCTGCTGTAGTTCTGAGTCTTAGTGACCTATGGAAGCACATCAGTCACAATGACCCTGAAGTCCACCGGTAGAGCCCACTCTTGCTGGTGTTCCCCAGCATTATGCTGCAGAATCAACTCTTCTTATGCCAGGTCCAAAGGCCTGGTTACCACTGGAAATCCCACTCATTTCTGTGGGGACCGCAGAATAAAAAGCATTGGGTAAGCAATTTTCTTCTAAAATTTATCTCAGTTTATGTTTTGATCCTTGCTAAGCATTGAATACATTTTCACTTTAAGTTTTTTATTTTTAAGTTATTTTTATCTTTTTAAAATTGTTTACGTCAAGTTTAATAGTTTTTAAATGTCTGTTAATGATAGGGATATCAAAGACTGCTGAAATCAATTACCAACCCTGACACACATCAAACTTCCACACCCAGCATTGCTACCTATCAAAGCTGGTTAGGGGTTGCTAGGGGATTCAGCCAGTCACTGCCTCTGACCTAGCTGTACATGAAGCCTCAGTTAGGCCTTCGGCCTAGTCACTGATGAGACCTCACAACCTGAATCTAGAGTACAGGGAGATTGGCTCTCTACATCTGACCCAGCTGTGTGTCAGGGCACATGGATGATGGGGGTGACTCCAGGAAATGGGCAATTATCAGGAACATCTGGCCCACTATTTCAGGTCAATGACCTTTCAGATCTCATTTTAGATTTGGTCTTGGCTGAAGTAGACCTGCCTCTTCAAGTTTGGATTTACAAATTAGAAACTAGTTCTTTGAAACCATAAAAGAAAAAAAGATCCTGCATTAATGTGGCCTTTCATGATAATAATTACATTCTAAAGAACTTTGTGGCCAAATATTTGGAAGTGTAGCAGCCAATGAATTGTTCTTGAAGTGCAGCTTCTATTGTAAGGCCAGGATATGCAGTAGTCTACTTACATATAATAAGGTTCCACAAAACAGCAATGAAATACATGATCAAACATCTGTTTCTGGTGTTAGCTGAGGAGCACATATTGGACACAACACCAGAAAAACTCCTCCATCTTTATCAGTGCAGTGGGCTTTGTTCTTACATGTAATGTTACTTCTGAAAGACTGCAACCTAAGCCAGGCTTAGATTAGGTAGTGAAGCATTGGCAATGTGGATTACATGTCCAAGCTCAAACTCAAGCAAAGGTATTATCACAGAGAAAACTGTGTCAAAGATTTACATATCAGTATTAAGCACCAGGTAACATTGCAGGATAAAATTAATTGCAAGATGACATGTATGCAAACAGTTCTATCAGCAGGACCCAGAGTTTCTGATACTATTGATAAAGGTCTGCCATCTGAGCCTTGACTTGTATTTCAGCATATTTATTTTGCAGAGGTGCAACTGGTGATACAAATATGGCAAATGAAGAATTCTGCAAACATGATAATGCCAAGCACTAAGCAACTAACCTCAACCAGAGTAAGTCTGCAGTTCAATCAGTAACCGCTATCCTCTCCAAGATCATATGTGCTTCAGACAGCCTCAGCTACTTGCAGTGTCAGACCCACAACATCACAAGCTATGCAAAACAAATTCATGCATGCACAGTCCAACTCAAAGTTTACAATAATTGCACACTCATGAATAGGAACAGGTGTATCTTCTTGGAGAGTTGCTTCTGGAGTGCCAGATGCATAACGTTTAAGAGATATATTTTCAGACTGACAGAAGAGAGGTCAGGTTGTATTAGTTAGCTGATCACTAGTCAGTAATGCCATCCTTGCCTCAGTGATAATATTCAGGGGCCTGAGTTTTAATGCCTTAGCCCTGGTGGCTGTGCTTGCCCAAACCTACTTCAGCAGGATCCAGAGACTGCTTTAGCTTCATCAGATGGTCCAAGAATTGAATAACTAGACCCTGAGTGCAGCAGAACCTTGAAGCACTTAATAGAGTGATATAGGTGGGCCCATCACGATATAGCATGGCAACAAATCTCTGGAAGACTTTGACAGTGGCAAAGCACCACCCCCAGCTGTCCAGTCACAGAGTCTTAGAGTATTACAGAACAGAAACAGGCCCTTCGGCCTAACTCGTCCGTGTCGACCAAGATGACCATCTTAGCTAGCCCCATTTGCCTGCATTTGGCCCATATCCCGCTAAATCTTTCCTAATCCAACTGTCTTTTGAATTTTATTATTTTATCTGCCTCAACCAGTTCTTCTGGCAGTTCATTCCATATACATATCACCCTCTGTGTGAAAAAATTATCCCTCAGGTCCCTTTTCAATCTTTCCCTTCTCACCTTAAACCTATGCCCTCTAGTTTTTGATTCCCTTTCCCTGGGAAAAAGACTGTGTACATTCACCCTATCTGTGCCCCTCATGATTTTCTACACCTCCATAAGGTCACCCCTCAGTCTCCTATGCTGCAATGAATAGTCCTAGCCTGCCCAACATCGCCCTGATGAGATTCCAGTGCCTGCACCAATCCAAGACTGTCTGGATGGGATTGAAACAGTCATCATCCAGAGTTCAGAAACACTTCAAAACTAATAAAATGAAATTAAAAATTAAAAACATCAAAAAACTATTGAATATTGAAAAAAATCAACTGACATTTTAAAAAAGTTCTAAGTAATTAAAACATTGAACAAAGTGAAAATAATTAAAAAGAAACAAACTTACCTACTTGTCTCTTTTCCTTTCCCTCCAATCCTGAATGAAACCAATTGGGTCATGGATTTTCTGTGCTGTCTCCAATCTAAGACATTGCCAATGCTTTACCACCTAATCTGCACCTGCCTAATGTGCAGTCTTTCAGATGTAACGTTATATATAAAAGCTCTTGCTTTACCATTGAACTCCATAGGGAGCTCTTTCGAATGCCATCAGGAATCCAGTGGTGATGTGCAGCCTGGAAATCTGGCAGGTAAAGTTGTCCTATCCAAATGAATACTGGAACTCTGAAAATTATCAGCAGTTACATTGAGAAAGGTTATCAGCTTAAGTGAAGAACTGCAGGGATTTCCAAACAAAATCTGGCCAAAAGGATGCATGGTTTTCCAGAACACTGATGTCTATATTCTAATTCATAACAAGATTGTTCTCCTATGATCACTGACTTATGTTGACTCCTGAGCTAGCAGCAACCTCATTTTAAAATATTCATCCATGTTAATATACTCCCCCATTGCCTTATCCCCCTTGCCTTTTCTCTGTAACTTCCAACAGCCTTAAAAACCTGTGTCTTGTTCCCAAAGTTTTGATCTCTTGTGCACCTGCGATTCAAAATGCACCAGCATTAGAGGTGTTAACTTCATAGGCTGGACCCTAAGCTCAGAGATTCCCTCCCTGTATCTCTGCATCTCATGCTCCTCTTTTAATTCACTTTTTTAAAACTCATATATTTCTAATGGCTCCGTAAGAAAACATAAAAAACATAAAAAAAAGGCGCAGATCATCTGGTGAGAAGGTAATATGGCTCCTCAAGCCTGCCCCTATTATTCAGTGTTATGACTGATCTTGCATCTCATCTACTTCTCTGTCCAGCCCCTACATCCCTTAATTTCCAAACTAATCTTTGACCTCATCCTTGAATATATTCAATATTTGCGCATCCACAATCCTTTGGAGGTATAGAATTCCAAAGAATTATAATCTTCTGAGTAAAGACATTCCTCCTTATTTCACTCTTAAATGTTGCCTTATCCTGGGACTATGAGACTATTTCTCTAGCCTGAGGAGACAGGTCTCAGCATCTACCCTATCAATACCTCTCAAAATCTCGCATATCTCAATTCCATTGAGTAGAGGCTCAAACAACCTCAAGTGAATTGATGTCAAATTCTGTTATAATTTGGATATTGTTTCAGTAAAGTGCCTTGGCATGTTTTACTACATCAAAGGTGTAATACAAATGCAAGCTGTTTTTGTGTTAGCTCTAATTCACTTTAACATTTCAGAGCTGTACTCTCTGTCCATGCAACTGTTTGTAAAAGATTCCAGGGTACCATTCAAAGGAAAGTTATGCTCAGCTTTCGATCAATATTTAGACCTCAACCAGTATCGATTATACAGATTCTTTGGCCACTGACCACACTACTATTTGTGATCTCTTGCGTGTAACGGTGATCATAATTCAGAAGTGTCATCATCATGAGCTCCAGGGATCTGGTTCAATCCTGACCTCCAGTGTTATCTGTGTGGGGTGTAAACTTTCTACCTTCGACTAGGGATGCCTTTGTTTTCTTCCACAACCCAAAGACTTGCTGGTTGGCAGGTTAATTGGTTTCTGTAAATTATCCCTATTTAAGCGTGGTAGCAAAGGTGTCAGCCTGGGATCTAATAGGTATGAGAGTGAGAGTAGGTTACAAGGAAGCAATTGGGGAATGGGATTGATGGGATCATTCTGTGGGGTGCCATAGACTTGATGGGTTGAATGGCCTTCTATAATGCAAATAATTAGAAAATTTAATTTGTTGTGAAGAGCTTGGGGTACCATACAAATTGCCTCATAAAATAAAGTTCTTTTTCTTTTTAACCTTTATCTGAAAGCTGAGATCAAATTATACTGTAATAGTGTTTTCCTGACTCCTATCACAACATACTTACATATTTCACCAATTTCTTAACTGGATTTTATGTTGGCTTTTGGATATTGACTCTCTGTTTACTTCATGTTATTCCATGTCCTCAGTGCATGATAACAAGATTCCAGTGTTATTATTGTAAGTTATTCGAGAACTAGTCTATTAGCAGTCCAGGGCTATGTAAAAGATAAGAAATTTCTCCTCATCTCTGTCTTAAATATCTGTTGCCTTATCTGGAAACCGTGAGACTATTCCTCCACTCTGAACAAGCAACTTTTCAACATTCATGGTATCAATCCCTCCCAAAGTATTTGCATATCTCATTGAGACCACCCCAGATTTTTCCAAACCTATTCAAAGAACCTCACATGGTTCAGTGTTAAATTTTGTTATATGTTAGATACTATTCCAGTGGCATATTCTTATATCAAGTGCAAAAGGATCATGAGAAAATTAATGAGAAATTAACCTATTGCAAAATAAACTATTGATGTGTTTCATATCACTTTTAAAGAAAGTCCAGGTTACAAGCATGGAATTATAACATTTTATTAGATTAAATCTGAATATCATCTGCAATATAATTTTTGATGAACATTGGGAAAGCAGAATGATATAATACCATGGTCTATTTTGTCAACTGTCTTTCATTCATCTCTTAAACTTCCAAAGAAATATGTCATTTTTTTATCAATAAAGGTACTTTGATCTTATGCAACGTGATAATGCCACTTGATTTCTCAAGCATGGATTCATCAGGAAGTTTTTTGCACTGGCAGTCTTATTAACTCCCAACAGTTTCACATTGGGCTTGCAGTTACTGTGCAAGACCTACACTTGGAGAACCTAATGGCATGAGCATGAAATAAAAATGCTTTTCGGTCCTTTGCTTCCTTCAACAGTTCCAGTCCACATAGCAAGTTTAGGATCAAGGTGTTATTTTTCATGTGTGTGCAGTGGCATTTATTAACAGGAGAGCCAAAGACAGGAAAGTAACAACACAACATATATAACGACAGATTATGGCTTCTCAATGCTTCAACTGCATTAAATTATTGATTAAGAGCTCATATGATTGGTGCAAATGGCTGCTTTACTGCAGAGTGGACTTAGAAATGAAGCACTTTCTGTTTTACAAAGAATAAGAATTCAAAACTTCTGATATGACTGTAAATAGGCCTGATCCTTTGGGTACACTAAAAGCTGATGCAGACTGAGGTATAATAAGAAGCTGTCAAATAGAATTTACATACATGAGTAGACCATGTGTCTTATGTGTGGGAAACTTGGGACATTTGTTCAAACATTTCATATCCCATGGTTCTTCAACATATAATCTGTTTATGCCACTTTAGATAAATGCATTGGCAATAAATCATATACAAATATTAATTTTAAATGCAACCTTGCCTTGAAGCTGTCTCTTTGGATTCTATTTCAGGCAGGCAAACTCACTGTACCAGATCATAGCTGTGACTTCTCTTTACAAGACTCCAAACAATGAAAATGACATCCCAGAACTGCAAAAAAATTAATAGTTCCAAAGGATGGGGCGAGGTGAGTGCATTTTGCCATGCTCTAAAGCTCACACTGGAATTCTTCTGTGCCTTTAGTGCACTCTCCCTCATTTTATTTTTCTAGATTCACTGCTGCAAAAGTGCAAACTTGTGCACTTTAAACTCTTCCTGTATTATGTGAGGGAATAGTAAATATCTCAAAGGACGTTACATACTAAAGAATGAGGATAAAGAAAGAGATTAAAATTATAAAAGATGCCAGCAAGGGTCATGAGTTAAAAAGCAAAAAAGAGTCTAAAGGAGAATGAGAAATGATAACATAGTGTAAAAGAACCTGCGTTTTCGAGGCTTCTTCGAGATACTAAAATATCAGAAGGATTTTCATAACAGCAGTAACCAAAATAAAATTGAAACTTAGCACATAAGGAGATAATTGGGTAGATGAGCAAAAGCTTGGTCAAAAAGCCAGGTTTTAAACAGCACCTTCAAGGAAGAAAGAGGTAGCAAGGCAGAAAACTTTTTTGCCTGAACCACTGAGGTTACAAGTAGCAGTGGTGAAGTGAAGAAAATCGAAGATCTGCAAGAATTATTTTGTGGGAAAGCACGGATCCCATAGTAAGGTAGGATTGGAGGAGGTTACAAAGATGGATTGGAGTGAGGTAATCAAGAACATAAGAAGTAGAAGCAGGAGGGGGCCATTCACTCCCTTGTGCCTGCTCCACCATTCAATAACATCTTGGCTGATCTTTTACCTCAGAGCTATATTTCTGCACAAATTGCTATCCCTTGATTCCCTTAATATCCAAAGATCTATTGATGGCTGTCTTGAATACACTCAGTGGCTGAGAGTCTTGGGTAAAGAATTATAAAGACTTACTGACCTCTGGTGAATATACTTCTCCGCATCACAGTCCTGAATGGTTGACCTCTTGAAGAGTCTGTGACTTCTGGTTCTGGACTGCCCAACCAGATATTTCTGCATCTATCCTGTCAAGCCTCATAACAACTTGATCTGGCTCAAGGAGATCATCTTTCAATTTATAAATTCTACAGAGTATAGGCCCAATCTGGTTAAGCTCTCCTCATGGAACAATCTCACCATTCAAGGAACTAATCTGGTGAACTTTTATAGGAGTACCTGCATCACAGTTATATCCTTCCTTAGCTAGGGAGACCAAACCTGTATACAATATTCCAGGTACAATCGCAGCAGGACCCGATGTAATTCTAGGAAGACATACTCACTCTTGTTTACCAATCCCCAGCAATAAATGCCCCCAGTGTACCATTTCCCTTCCTAATTGCTTGCAGTACATTTGCTTTCAATGCTATGTGTATAAGGATACCCAGGTCCCTCCGAATACCAACATCTTTCAATCTCTTCACATTTCAAAGATATTCTGCTTTTCTGTTTTCTCTATGAAAGTGGATGGCCTCACACTTTTCCATGTTGTATTCCATCTGCCATTTTTGTTCCTGTTTTTATTCCCTCCCACCACTGAAGCCTGACTGTATCCATTTCACAATCCAATCTGCCACCCAACTTTGTACCATCAGAAAACTTAGATATACTGCACTGTACGATAAGATCGGCTCTTGACCTTGCACCTACCTCTACCTCTCTATGACCTTGCACCTTATTGTCTACCTGCACTGCACTTTCTCTGTAGCTGTGACACTTTACTCTGCATTTTGTATTGTTTTACCTTGTACTACCTCAATGCACTGTGTAATGAATTGATCTGTATGAACGGTATGCAAGACTAGTTTTTCACTGTACCTCGGTACAAATGACAATAATAAACCAATTCAATTCAATTAAATTGATCACATCATCCAAATCATTGACACTGATTGTGAACAGCGGGGTCCCTGCAGCATCCCTGTTGGAGCCCACTAGTTACCAGCTCCAAAATGCAAAAAATACCCATTTAGTCACAGTCTCATATTTTTGCCAATCCATTCCAGTATATTCTCCCAATCTCACGTGTTCTACTTTTGTTTGAGAACTTCTTGTGTAGAAGTTTATTGAGTACCTCCTGAAAGTCTGAATTTACCATATCTGCTAGTTCTACCTTACTTATTCTGTTATAATCTCAAAATGCTCTAGCATGTTTGCCACACAGCTTTTTTTTCCATCAATCCTTGTTGATCCTGCCAAACCTGTTATAATTTGCAAAGTGTTCTTTTACCATTTTCTTAATAGTATACAGTACTTGAGCACTTTCCCTGTTACTAATGTCAGGGTAACTGGTTTGTAGTTCCTTGCCTTTTCTCTCCCTCCTTTCTTAAATAATTGTGTTGCATTTGTTACTGTCCATTTGGTGGGAATCATTTTAGGATTAATGGAATTTCAGAAGCTGACAACGTGCATCCATTAGGACCCAGGGATTTATCAACTTTCAGTCCTATTATTTTATCCAATACTAATTTTTTTACCGATGTTAATTTCTTTGACCTCCTAATTAATTTTACACCTGTTGTTCTCCACTATTCCCAAAGGTTTTCTGACTCTCTTTCTGTGAAGACAAACACAAAATATTTGTTCAACTTCTTTGCCATTTTCAAAATCCCCTGTCTCAATTAATAGGGGAGCGACAGACAATTCACAGCCTGCTTTTATGTTTCTAACAAGATTACTCTTGTATTCCACTTTCCCCTTCCTTATCAATGCCATGCACCTCTTTTGGTGAATTTGTCCTCAGGTCAGCTGCCCTTTTTGATGATGTTATAAGCCTTTTACATTAAACTTTAATTTCTCTTGTTAGCTATGGTTTGGCCACTTTTCCTGTTGGAATTTTGTACTTTGAAGAAACATATCTATCTGCTGTAAACTGCATATTAATTCTTTAAATGTTGAATGTTGTTTGTTTACCACCATTCTTTTCAATATAATTTTCTAGTCTAAAGAAATATGAGGTGTAAGCCAACTTACACCTCGTACTTCTTTAGACTTAATAGCTTGGTTTCAGACTGAACTAAATCACTTTCAGTTTTTATCTAAAATTATATCAAATATGATCACTCTTCTCTAAAGGTCACTTAACCACTTGATTATTAATTCAACCTTTCTCACTTCACCATACTTCAGTGATTCCTCAACATGCTGATTTAGAGAACTCTCTCTAATACACTCCATGATTTCACACTCCACAATAATATTACTAATTTGGTTTGCCCCACCTAAAAGAAGGAGAAATTCTTCTATGATTATTGTAACCCCTTTAATTACCTGCTTTATACGATGCCATACATAGCCACTACTGTTTGGCGGTCGACAGACAACACTTGCCAATGTTTTCTGTTCATAGATTTGCTGTGCTGGATGCCTATCTACTCTAATCTATTTGACTGCATTTGGCCCATACCCCTTCAAACCTTTCCTATTCAAATGTCTTTTAAATGTTTTTATTGTAACTGCCTCGACCACCTCCTCTGCCAGCTCCATATATCCACCACCATCTGTATTGCCCTTTGGATCCCTTTTAAATCTTTCCCCTCTCAACTTAAACTTATGCCCCCTAGTTTTAGACTCCCCTATCCTGAGAAAAAGACTGTAATTATCTACCCTATCTATGCCTATCACAATTTTATAAACCTCTATAAAGTCACCCCTCAGCCCCCTTTTTTCCAGGGAAAACAGCCCCAGCCTATCCAATCTCTCCTTATAACTCATGGCCTCTAGTCCTGGCAACATTTCTGTGAATCTTTTCTGCATCATCTCCTTGGTGTGTCTTTGTTCTACCCAAACTGGTTCTAATTCTTGATTTTCTGAGATATGAAACTTTCCCTCCACTGCTTTTATCCTTGATAATTAGGGTTGCCTCTTCTCCTTTTCCATTTTGCCTATATCTTCTAAAAGTATCCCGAAATACTTAATTCCCAATCTTGTTCACTGTGCAACCATATCTCTGTAATGTCTGCAGTTTCCATCCTGATCATGGTTCAACCCCGCACTGTCTGCTGCTATCTCTGACTCGAGATCCACAAACAGGACTGTCCTAGTAGACCCATTGTTTCTACCCGCTCTTGCCCCATCAAATTTATCTCTTCATACCTCTACTCCTTCCTGTCTCCCTTTGTCCAATCCCTTCCCACCTACATCCTGGACACATTCCATGCCCCCCATTATTTTGACAGCCTCCAATTCCCTGGCTCTGACTGCCTCATCTTCACCATGGACATCCAGTCTTTATACACCTCTATCCCCCATCAGGACCCTTTAAGACACCTCCGTTTCTTTCTGGAACGAAGACCCAACTGGTTCCCCTCCACTAACACTCTCGTCCATCTGGTGGAACTTGTTCTTGCCCTTGATAAATTCCCTTTCAATTCTTTCCTCATTTGACAAATCAGAGGTGTCTTTTTGTTGCCTACATGGAACAGTGTTTGTTCCAAACCTATTCTGACATGCCCCCCTCCCACCAACTCTTTCTCTGCTACATTGATGACTGCATTGGTGCTGTCTCCTGCATTACTATGATACTCATCAATTTTATCACTTTTGCTACTAACTTCCACCCTGCCCTCAAATTCACTTAGGCCGTTTCTGACACTGCTCTCCCATTTCTGGACCTCTCTGTCTTTATCTCAGGAGACAACCTATCCATTGATATCCACTATAAAACCACTGACTCCCACAGCTATCTTGACTATTCTTCCTCCTGCCCTGTCTCCTGCAAGGACACTATCCGTTTCTCTCAGCGTCTCCGCCACATCTGTTCTCAGGAGTCTTTCCATTCCAGCACTTCTGAAATGTCCTCCTTTTTCCATGTACAAAGCCATGCTGACTCCTCCTAATCATACTCTGTCTATCCAAATGTTGGTAAATCCTGTCCCTCAGAATTCCCTCCAGTAACTTCCTCACTACTGATGTCACGCTGACCAGCTTGTAGTTTCCTGGCTTGTCCTTGCTATTCTACTTAAACGACAGAATGACATTAGCCACCTTCCTATCTTCGGGAACTTCACCAGTGGCTAACGATGAAGCAAGTATCTCCACAAGGGCCTCCACAATTTCTTTAGCCTCCCACAAAGTCCAAGGATGCACTTGGTCAGGCCCTGGAGATTTATCCATCTTAATGCTGGAGAGGATTCAGAAGAGATTTACGAGGATGATTCCCGGAAGGAAAGGGCTTACATATGATGAACGTTTCTCGGCTCTTGGACTGTACTCACTGGAGTACAGAAGAATGAGAGGGAACCTCATAGAAACATTTAAAATGTTGAAAGGACTGGACAGAGTGGATATGGCCAAGCTGTTTCCCTTGGTGGGTGAGTCCAGGACCAGAGGGCACAATCTTAGAATTAGAGGGTACAGGTTTAAAACAGAGATGAGGAGAAATTTCTTTAGCCAGAGGATGGTGAATTTGTGGAATTCCTTGCCACATACAGCAGTGGAGGCCAGATCATTGGAGGCATTTAAGGAAGAGATAGATAGATATCTAATTAGTCGGGGTATCAAGGGATATGGGGATAAGGCAGAAATTTGGGTTAGAATAGTTTTTTTTGCCCCCCCCCTCCCAATTTCTCATTTCTTTTTCTTTTTTCCCTTTTCTTTGGAGCAGACTCGATGGGCCAAATGGCCTACTTCTGCTCCCTTGTCTTGCGATCTTGTGAATGCACTGCAAGACTGCAAATATCTCCTCCCTGGTAATATGAATTTCCTCCACTAGTTTCCCTTATCTCTCGAGCAACCATGGTTTTCTCCTCAGTAAACAGAGGAGAAATATTCATTAGAAATCCCACCCATCTCCTGCGGCTTGAGACGTAGGCAGCCCTGCTGATCTCTATGGGGACCTACCCTCTCCCTAGCCGTCCCTTTACTCTTTATATAGCTATAGAACCTCTTGGGATTTTCCTTAACCTTACCTTCAAGATCCATCTCATACGGTCTCTTTGCCCTCCTGATTTCTCTCTTAAGAGCATTCCCTCTTAATCTTTTTATAGTTATCAAGGGATTTAATCATCCCTGACTTCCTAAACCCAATGTATGCTTCCTTCTTTTTCTTGACCAGAGCCTCAATATCCCTCATCAGCAAAGGTTCCCTGAACTTGCCAGGTTTACCCTTCACCCCAACAGGAACATGCTGCTCCGGGACTCTTGATATCACACTCTTCAAGGCCTTCCACTTGCTGTTCATTCCCTTCCCTTCAAACAGGTCCACCCAGTCGACCTCTGCTAGGTCCTGCCTGATTCCCCCAGAATTCCCCCTTCTCCAGTTTAGGATCCTAAAGCCTGTCCTATCCTTTTCCATCACTATCTTAAAACTAATAGAATTACGGAGTTCTACTACTAATAGAGTTCCTTAAAATAAAAGTGGATTTTGGCTATTTCAATCACTAAAAATCAGCAATCCCTGTCTAAGTTGTGTATCGTGTATATAAGTGTAAGTATATCTTTAAGAACTGAGTGTTAACATTTGATATAACTTTTGACAGATTATTTTGCATGCACTGCCATTAGTGAGAGTTACTGCCCTCAATAAGGAGTGTTCTGTTGACAACTGCACCTCTGTTAGTTGCTGTTGATAGCAGCAAAACAAAAGAACCTATAGACATTGTAGCATGGACGTATTATTGATATATGAATTATATTTTCAAGGAACAATTTTACTTAGAATATGTCAGCTCCCTAAGATATTATTCAGGTTTTACTAGTTTTGTTTTATATTTTAATGAGCAAGCACTACATTGGGTACAAATTGAAAATAGTCCTACGAAGCCTGTTATATCTCACTCTTAAGTGGATTCAACAGCCCTCTGAGTTATACAATGCTTCTCTGTTTGCTGCCACACTGCAAGTATACTTAAAGCAGATGCATTGTGTAAATTCAGTTCAGAAAGGATCATGGCACAGGAGCCATTCAGCCCCTGGAACCGATTCCTCCATTCAATCACATCATGGCTCATCTGCATCTTGACTCCATTTACTCTTGATTCCACTCTCCTGAGTACCATTGCCCAACAAAAGTATAGCAATCTTGTTCTGATAATTTAAATCAATCTCAACATATATATCAATTGCAAACCCTTTTCTCCTTTTAAGTACTGGCGGTGGCGTTGGGTTAAGCCTGTAAGTGCCAGCCCAAACTGCGGAAGCTCCAGTGAATACAACTAAACGTAAAATCCAACAATAAAACTCAGCATTTAAACCATCGATTGAAAATAGCGTTGCCGACCATCTGACATCGACCTATGAGTGTACTCTGTGTGTGTGTGTGTGTGTGTGTGTGTGTGGAATCTCCAATCCCCCGTGTATATCAACTCACATATTTCGGGGAAAGATGCCGTCTCGTTTTACACGTTTCCTTTCCCAGAAGTCAGAATGTTTGCACGCAAAATGACACCGAATCACATCAGAGTGACAAGAGGGGTAAAATGCGGAGAAATTCGAGGTAGGGGCTTTACGCAGCCTGACCTTTGCATGGGAGTCGGATTACTTTTTCCCAATTGTAACGGACCGCTCCAAATGTAACCACGAATGAATGGGTTTATTAAAAAAATCAATAGCGCCAACAGATTAGACCAATGCCCTTAAACTTAACTACAGCCAGCAGTGGCCTTATGAGACTGTACAAGGAGAATATATTGGACGCCTGCTGAGATAGACAGCTTTATCATTTCCCAGGCACGCTGAATCGATTGCTAATATTAATCCAGAGCTGGGTTTCGTTCATCGTGTTGAAGCTCTCATTTCCCCATGATTTAGACGCTGCCATGTGATTGATGAACTTACTTGAAATATTACAGACATATGCGGCGCCAAGACCTGGCATGTTCTGAGTGAAAAATGTCCCTAAATATCTGGAACTTAAAACAAGGTTTTTTCCACATTTTAAGTAATATTATTAATCCCGGGTCACTGCAAGGATTCACTGTACGCGTCTTATAGCGATTGTTTTGCACTTTGCCTCTTTAACCCTGCATTACATCTGGCAAACATCACCCAGTTAGACATTGACGGATTGAAGTACTGCTGAGGTTGTGAGCGGCGCCAGCGCAGTTGTAGTTTATGTAAATTGTTCTAAATATGGACTGTAACTCTCTTTAGAGTAATGGTTTTAAGCGATTACAGACTGTGAATTATTAAATGTTTCGTCTTTGGCAAATTCGCCCTAATCCGTGCTTTAACATTTAATAATTCACTCCAGGAAGGACATTTCCCCCCAGTCTGTGTAATGTCATATGGTGTCTGATTGGTCGGTGACCAATGTTATTGAATTTCCCTTACTTTGGATAAATTGCAGGAAAGACTCGCCAGGGTAGGCAGCACATGCGACGGTGGGCGCAGACAAATGGATGCTTTAGATGGTGTGGGCCAATTATTAGAACTGCCACCCCTTCGGTTTCCTCCCCCTTCTTTTGCTGGCACACAATTCTGCGGGACAGAAAACCCCTTACAGCCTGGTACCTTACTCTTGTACTCATTTCCTGTGTGTGTGTGTAAGCAGATTTTTCAATCATGTGTGCATCACAGCTCAGGCTTCTCCACCCTCGTCCAAGGCAGGCTGTTTGATGGAGCAATACAATGTGGGCAATCTCCTCTTTCTTATATTGTGGAGGAATCAAGGGAAAAGGCTGACTGAAAAATGTCTCCACTTATGTTGTGTTTTCTGGTAGCAGATTTACATTAGCAACAGAAAGACTTCCAGCTTGAAATATTTCTATTCCTTTTGAAGGGTCGTGGTTTGGAGGTGACCAGACAAGGTGAAGAAATTTAAAAAAAGTGATTGCTTTTCAGCTTGTCTTTTTCTTCCTTCCTGCCACACTGTTATACCATGAAGGTCCATTAATTGCTTTACAGACCACAGTATCATCTGCACAGCATTAAATGATGTTATTATTCCTGTGGGACACTGATTTGCAGCAGCATGGGCTGGGTGCATAATGGAGTGGAGGAGCAGATAAACAGAACTGGAAGCAAAACAAACTGAAATTTGATGAGGTTAAGAATCATAAGCATCGTAAATGCCTTTGCTTAAAGACCTTGAATGATGTGTTTAAGGAAAGGGTCCTTAAAATTAAGAATTAACCTTAAGATGAAAAACATCTTATTAGGTTGTTTAGCGAGACCAATTCATGTACATTATAAATAAGACTATGTACAAGCTCCTTTTGAGTATTTGTTTAAAAAAATGAACAGGTTTAATTTTAATAGACATTAACAATCTGATTTTTTTATAGTCAAGTCACACCAGCAGATTATCTTTACAGTTTTGCAGCTAAAATAAATATTATGCAGAATTTCATGGGCAAGGTTTATAAATGGAGATATTTACAGACTTACTGCAGAGAGATCTTAATACCTGTGATTTACTTGGGGACGAGCCATTTCATTCCTGGACCTCATTCCTACACCATCAACAATTTTGTCCAGGCACTTCTCTATAGCTAGTTTCAAGCAGACGTTTATTTTAATCTCTTCATCTACACAAGGCAACAAGTTTCAAAGCAAATATATTCCATTTACTGAGCAGTTTTTTTTTACTGCTTAGGAGAGATAGTGGTGGTCTTATCATCATAGACTGATACAGTTTTTGGTTTCTAGCTAAAATGCAAGCAAAATTATAATTGTCAACTATGAACCCAAGGGTTAAAAATAGCAGCAATTGTTGGAATTCTGAAATGAACACAAAAATTGCATTGTATTGGAAATAAATAGCAGACATGGTAAGAAGAGACATTTGAATATTTCAAATATGAACTATTCAACGAAACCAGAAAGAAGAATTTCCACACATATTATTAACATCTATTTGCTTTTTGGATGTATATGTCTAGTGTATCTTTTGTTTTTATGAGCAGGGGAGAAGTTATTTTCAGTTTGGAGATACAGTTTTCTTTTTTGTGAAATGGTAATTAAACATTCGATGTAGGCAAATGCACATGTGATAATGTGACCCTCAGAGCTCTCCAACAACAATTTGTATTTATAAAGCACCTTCAACAGAACAAATTGACCCAATACAACAAAAGAACATTATTAAACAAAATTGTAATCAAGGCATGGAAGCAGATATTATGACATCAGGAATGTCGTCGTCGTGGCTATCCCTCGGGGTCAACGATGATGGTCTTCATTCCGTTGATGAGTCCAATGAGTCCAATCTTGCCTCTGAGAGTTCTTCCGCATTCAGCACAGGTAGTTCCAGATGGCAGATTGGGCTTTGGTTGTTGCTGCCTCTCTTTCCATTTTCTTCTCTTTTCCTCTAATTCTGCACATCTGTTGGCTTCAAAGGTTGCTGTTCCTTCTCAGATAATGGTTTGCCAGAGTTTCCTGTCCTTGGCATTGGTTTCCCAATTGTTGATGTCAATGTTACATTTCTTCATGTTGGCTTTTAAGACGTCTTTGAATCTCTTCTGTTGTCTGCCTCTTTTATGTTTGCCTACTTTAAGCTGGGAGTAGAAGATTTGTTTTGGCAGATGTTCGTCTTTCATCCGAACAACATGACCACTCCATCTTAGTTAGTTCTTGATAACATAGGCTTCAGTGCTTGTTGTTTTTGCTTCATTTAGCATGCTGACATTGGTTCTTCTACCTTCCCAGCTGATACTTAAGGTATTTCGAAGACAGCGTTGATGGAACTTTTCAAGTCCCTTCAGATGTCGTTGGTATGTTGTCCAAGTTTCTGATGCATACAGGAGTGTTGGGATCATCACTGCTTTGTACACTAGCATTTTAGTGTCTGTTCGGATGTCACGATCATGAAAGACTCTTGTTCGGAGACATCCAAAAGCTGTTCCAGCACATTTAAGATGATGTTGGATCTCGTCATTAAGGTCGACATTGGAGGAGAGGTAACTTCCAAGATATGGAAAATGGTCCATATTTTCCAGGGTTGTTTCGCCAAGTTAGATTGATGGTTCTATCCGATTTGTCTCAGTTGGTGACAGTTGTTAGATGAGCTGAGTCTTCTTGGAATTGATGGTAAGTCCAACTTCCGTGTATGCACGGTTGAAGGCAGTCAGAATCTGTTGTAAGTGGTTTTCTGAGAGAGCTGCAACACAGTTGTCATCTGCGTATTGGAATTCGATGAGGGAACTTGTGGATGTCTTGTTTTTGGACAATTTTTTTGGACAATTTTTGGACAACATCAGGAATATGGATCAATACTATTAAGCAGCATCTTTAAGAAGTAATTATGGGGAGAGGCTGATGAAAGAAGTTTCAGAGATCAGGACTTTGGCAGTTGAAGACATTGGTAGATCAATTAAAAGCGGCATCTGCAATAGGCCAGACAGAGAATTGCAGATATTTTTGAGGGACTGGAGAAGATTAAATTCAAACTCAACGTTAAAAGTATTTTCTGTTTCTCCAACCTTACTGTAATTAATTGCATTACACTCTTTCATTAAGTGTTATGTGATTGAAAATTGATCTTTTTCTGAAGTGAAGCACCATAATGACAATTTTCATGTTGCTTCACGCCATTCTGAAAATGTAACTGGACGCTTCTGGTTATGAGTCACTCTAGTGTCCCTGATGTGATTTCTGACTTCATTCCCCATACAGCACTCTCCTTGGAGCATTGCCATTAAGAAAATCTACAATACCCTGCTCTGGGTCTAGAGTGATAGAGTCATACAATAGAGAAACTGGTCCTTTGGCTCACAATGTCCATGCCGCCCACTGTACCCATTCAACACTAATCCCATTTACCCACCTATGTCTTCTATGCCTCTGGTACAACTGAAATTTGCAGCAGGAGCCAAGGGCTGAAATGAATGCACTGCCCATTAACCACAGCCTGTGGGGTGTACTGGAGTTCTTAGGCTTATACTTTCATAGTTACATTGCTTCCCCTGTTCCTTTACTGATGGTTGTACCTACTTTCTGTCGTAGCTTTGTCTCTGTGGTAGCAGTCTCTCCTGTATATACAAGCACCACTTCAGACATTTGAGCATGTAATCCAGGCTGGTAAGTAAACTCATTAATGACAATGCATTGCACCATTTTTAATATGAGATATTAAACCAAAGCTCTTTCTGCCCTCTTTGGAATGCATGAAATAACCCTGACACCATATGAAAAAGACCAGTGAGTTATCCCTGCTGCCATAGCTCACTCAACTAACATCATTGAAAACAGAATATCTAGTCATTATTATACTGATTCTGAGATATTTTCATCTGTGCAAGGTTACTACTATATTTGCTACATTACAATTGTGACTACACTTTGAAAGCATTTCATTGGCCTGCATTAGGATGCCCAAAAATTTGAGTAGCCCAATACATATTTCTGGTTCCCTTAACCTCACTGACTCCCTTCCTATTTTGTTTTCTTTCAACCATTCCTTCAACCACCTTGGTATAATTTAGCCTCTTTCTCTCTTTCCTTTTCTCACAAGGGTATGTATTGTTTTGTCAATACAAACCACTTTCTGCAGGGTAGAGGTGGTATGTCACTCACCAGAGAGTGGCATGACATTCTAATCTGGTAACAAAAGGCACAAAAGATGGCTAATGATTTTGCCTTGACAATCAATATCTGCTTTCATAAATGTTCAGCTGGAAAGAGTTTTTCACTAGAAAATGAAATGGCAATGTTGAATTTGCACTTAGAGCTCAATAGAGTAGCCATTTAGTCTATTAATTAGGAGTTATTTTAAGATTGCCACTTTGCTTTAAGTATAAAGTATAGTGCCAAAAGATAAAGGACACAATAACTTATGGAGCTGTCATACCACAATAATTCCAACTTCATGTAAGTGAAGAAGCATACTACAGGTCCTCCCCAGGTTACAACAGGATTACGTTCCTCAGAAATGTTCACAACCTGAACAGTTCACAAGTCGGAAATGGAGCCATACAGCAATATATTTAAATAAAAACACAGGCCACCCAAGGGCAATGTGCAGTTAATCCAGGGCCTTTAACTCAACCATTCAGATATTGTGGCAAATCGAGTTCTCACACAGCAGAAGGTGCCTGCAGCCCTGCAGCAGCCGGCAAATCCATCCCACCAGTCTCCCAAATGCTTGTTTATATGTATGGGCTGTACATTAGTCAGGCGTTTGTAACCTGGGGTGGACCTGTATTGTGTTACATATGGCATGCCCTGCATTTTAACTTGTAGTGGCAATGCACAATCTGAGCCACCTGTGCCAGGTTTATACACTGGTACTGCAGATATAATCTGAAACTGAAGTACTAATCACTTCAGTGGTGCAGGTCTCCACCTATGCTGCACACACCAACCTCATTACTAACAAAGATTCACCTTTTCTGGGATAAGAAGGATTACCTAACTCAGCAGTAAGGCTCAGTTGGCTTCCCATCTATTATCTTGTATTTAGTATATTATAGTCAAGGAAATATGAGAATGAGTTCAAACCCTTGCTTTGGGAGGAAGTGTAGAAGGGACTGAATTGAAACAAGCTGATACTCTCTGGCATTTGGATCCAGATCCACACTGAAACCAGAATAAATACAATAACAAAGTACTAGAATACCAACATTGAATTCATGAATATAAACTGCACAGTGCTTGAAATCTTTTGAGGAAAAAATCTTGAAATGTTCTGGATGTTAAATAGGGACTTTATAGTGTTTTGTATTTGCCCATTCTTCAAACTGATACCAATGATCATTGAGAGTGGTTTTGGTCATTAGGCTCATTGTTATTCAATACAAGGTAAAGGAGCTGGCTGGAATTAATCAGATTAAAATGTTTTACTTGACAAATTAGACTCTTTCAGGCTTCTGGTCAAAATATTGCATTAAAGAAGGTTCTCTCTTTGGTTCTGTGGTTTTCTCTGAGCTAGTGCATCTGATACAATTAGGGGTAAGGAGATGGATGAGTGTCTTTTGCAAATACATCTATGAAAAGTGACCACAATTCTGCATATTATAGCAGTAAAGAAAAGAGGGACAAAAGATAGAAGAGATTAACTAGTGTTATGCACACACTTTTACTTACCTGTGAGATTGGCATTCATACACTTTTCCCTATGCCTATAGTACCCAAATACATCAGAAATAGATCATCAATTTCCAGTGGAATATGAGACCCACTTTTATTCTGGGTCTCTAATTCACTAATAGATTTAGGTAAATATTGGAAAATGACACCTTTGATTCCAGGCACACATTCTTATACCTTTGATATTACTTCTGTCTCTACCTTCCCACCCTCAAAAAGCAGAACTAGACTGTTGTAAGTAGGTAACCCTCATTCACTTCTGATAGTATAATTCTTGAATTCTACTGGAACCTGTCAGATTAGGGTAAAAGTGTCAAAACACACAAAGCAGTATAATTCAGTTTTCTTTTTAATAGTGTATTGCATTTACAAAAAAACATACAAACACATACGTTATCCCCTTAACACAACATTCCCTTTAACTTTAAACATACTCACATACAGTGCTCTTTAACTCAATTTGATTCTGAATGCCAAACTTATAAGTGATTGATGCAGTCCCCTCAGCTCCCCTTCCTCATCTTTGGTTGTACCATTATCATCACCTTTGCTTTGTGTAAATCCACAAATTGGTCGATTTAGTAAACTAATCCATGGTCATCAAAAAATATCATTCTGTTTGAAGTTTCAACATTATCACACCAAATTGTTTTGATTGGGAACAGCTCTGAGTTTATCAGCTTTCTGAAAAGTTGGTGAATGGGTTTTATTGTAGTAACAATTCTAATGTTTGGCATTTTCTAAGCTTTGGAATATATCTTCACTTGGTGGAAGTAACCACTTGGTGAAGTAACTAGTTGTTACTTCAATATGGATTTCTAAGCCTTGTGGGGAGTCGGACCATAGGTACTCAGTGAAAGAGATGGACAGTGAAATTCCAATGAGCTATTGTTATTATGTAGTCTAATCATTGTGAAATCCATCCCTTTTGCTTCTGTATGAATATTTCCTTCAGCCCACATCTTGTTTCAAATATTTATTTAAAGGCTCCTTGGTTTATCACAGTATGTTGGGAAATGAAGCTGGGCTAATTTTTAATGTGTGAAGGCCACAAATTTGCCTTTACATACAGTCCTTTGAATTTTGGTTTATCTTGAGTGTAGGTCTGCTGCACTCTTGGTAATCTCTCTCTGCTGTTTGAACCAGATCCAAGTTTCTGATCCCAAGTTATCTCAGTCACCAAGTTCACATCCTGTTGCTGTCTCTGCCACTGACTCAGACATTTGCTGTTCAAATTCTTTCATGGTTTTACTCACTCCAGCTCAGCAAACATCTCCAGCCTTTCAACCAAATGATAAGTTTGCATTATTCCCACTCTGGCCTTGAGAATGCAGAAGAGAAATTATGCTTCAGTTCTACAGAAACGTATAAGCCTCTAAAATTTAAGAGAAATACCTAGGGATATTTTACTTTGTACAAAATACATAATGCAGTTTGAGGGATAGAGAGTCATTTTAACTCCATAAGTGCAAGGGAACTGGGCAAAAACACCAATCTCTTGCAACATGAACTAAACAAAGACTAATGTAGTTCCTTTAATCTTACATTCTCTCTTTCTTGCAGGACTGCTCTTTCTTCTAGTGTAGAAGCCATTCTTTATGTTGCAATTTCAGAGCTACAAAGAACCAGACTTATATCTTGTACCATCACTATCACTTTGCTTAGTGATTTTATTTAGAACAGCTCAAGTTAAAATTTTGATTCAATTCAGAGAATTCCCTATTATTTTATCTTGTATATCTTGTGTATTGATTGTGCTTGTTAAAGTAATCAAACACAATCACACTTAGCTCCTTTTCCATTATAGTATAAAAGACTTCCACGTGTTGCTTAATTTTTGGTTTGGTTATATGCAGAAGACGTGGAGCCTGCAGTTGGTCTTTGTTAAGATGATACAATAATTGGAAATCAGTCAAAGTGAAGGAGAAAAGAAAAAAACATGGGATAGCTGGGGATCTGTATTGACTAAAAAGATTAGATGAAAGCAGGGTGCTACAGAATATGCTTGAGCTCTTGAGCTGCTCTTTGCTAATGAGAACTAGAGTTAAGTATAATGAAATGAGGTCAAAGACAAGTAAGAGACTGCCTTTAACTCCACAAACACTTAGCACCTTTCAATGTTCACCTTTGTAATGCCCTTCAAAACTTTAAAACAGTAATTAAATTTCATCTTACATTTTCTTGTTTCAGTGAGAATAATCTCAGCATCTCAAGGTTCTCCTCAGGACCATTTTCCATCTTCAGTTAACCTATGCTGTGCAGACATCTTTAATAGCCTTTGCTTTAATAGTCAACTGCAGAGCACACTGTGGCCTAATCATTGCTTCATATAATTTTACAAATTCTTCTTTACCATTTTATTATGTATTTATAGAAAGCTGGTTACAGGAAGTTTTCCACGGTCCAAGCAAACCACTGATTGGAAAATTACATATTTAAAAAATGACTACTTTGCTGATGAAAATCCAAGGCAATCCTTTCCCTACACAATGCACATTTCAAGGTCTGTAAACTTTATGCTAGACTATGTGGGTGAGTAAAATATCCATTGAAAATAGGTGGAAGGCTGATTAAGTATAGAAACCTGGCTTCCTCTATCAGTTACAACAAACAATCTGCTGGAGGAACTCAATGGGTCAAGAGCATCTGCGGGGTGAAAGGAAATGTTGATGTTTTGGGTTGAAACCGTGCATGCTTGCAATTCACACTCCATTCATCTCTGCCAGATGGTGAGCAGGATAATTGGTTTAGCGCTGGTGGTGGGATGCAACAGAGTTTGGAACCTATCTCAGCCGAAATGCTGGGAAATCTGTGGCACTCTGTCTATCCCATTGGCCTCCACACAGTACCCACTGGTGCAATGCTTGTGTCCTGGGATTGGCACCTAGTTGTAGCAGAAGGCTGGACTTCAGCCTGCTTTAGAAGTCCTGAGCTTCAATCCAGGTAAGTGAGTAAAAGCCTTCTTCTGGCCTTTCAACAAAAGGACCAAAGCTTTCACGTTTATCAAATAATGGAGAGCAGCTTGTGGAAGAACTCATTCACTTCTGCTTCCGACTCAATTCAGAATCCTGAATGAGTTAATGAGCTGCTGTTTGAAAGCACCAGCCACCACTTACTGCCTTGGGGGCCTATCCACCTGCAACAGAAGAACTGTCAAAGAAAAGTAAGAGAAGCCTAGTAGGACAATGAACCCAAATCTGATCAGATGTCCCAGAAATTCTGACATTCTTCATAGAATACCAACATTTAGGGAGTTCCACTGAATCAGCTTTGCCTCCGTTTCAGGTGCAGTGAAGATTACTCAGTGTGTCCATAGTCAAAGATGGCATATACTTATCTTCTAACAGCGTTGTTTTCATTTGTTTCTGGAGAAGAGAAAGGGACTTAGGTGGACAGATCACTTTGCCTCTAGTTTCAACAGCATTTCCTTCCTTCCTCATAACTAAGCCTGGGCTGCCATGAATGGAAGCAGAGTTAAAGGAAAAGGTGCATTACTTTTTCAATTAACATGGTAGAGATATGCCTCATTTCAACTGAATGCTGGTCTGGTTTGCTTACGAGATATAGTCTGTATCTTGAAAGGCAAGAGTGACAGTAAAACATGATACTTTAAAATTTATTAATGTTAGTCTAAGAGACTTAGATGTGGTTTGAAAACTTACTTCTATAATTTGCTTATCTTTATAAGAGATGTGAAACAAGGAGCTATGTAAATATATTCATTGTAACATTCTCTTTTGTACATTACATAAATACTCAGTTAAAAATAATCAAGTCAAAATAATAGATTTGATATTAATTGATATAGGATGTCCATTAATATTCATTATAAGTAGGGGGACCAAGTGCCAGCATTTATTAACCATTCCAGGATAAGATTCTCCCTGGATTAGAATCAGTAGGCCGAGGGATTATAAACCAGTGATAGCAGGTTGAGTTATATGTAAACATGATGTGAAAATGACAGATTGCTTATCTTTTGTTTTACATTAAACATGCATTGAAAAAGACACACTAAAGAAGAAAGTACTACTTCTTTCAACAGTTTTGAAGAACCATCCTGATCAACTGGGGATATGTGAGCTATTTAGTAGATGGAGTGTTTATCCAAGATTTGCGTGCATAATCCTGTGAGAGTGGTGTGCTGGAGGAGGAGCTACCTTTCCATGAGGTGTTAAACTGTGGCCTCATCTGTTCTCTCAGGAAAATGTAAAAGATACAATGGGACAAGTTCAAAGAGGAAAAGGAGTTAAGGGATTAGGGAGGGTGCATTGGTGGCGGTGGGGGGGCATGGCGGCATTGGTTGGGGTAAAGATTGTTGGGGAATGATTGGCAATAACTAAATTAAGCAGATTGGGAAGAGCGGCTTTCATGAAAGATCCTGCATTGATGTGTCTATCTTTCTTCTGGTTAACAAAATAAGACTTTCATTAAATTTAATAAAGTGTATGACAGGAGCAATTTGATGAAACATAATTGAATTTTATTTTAATTTACATTAACAGAAACACAATACTTTATGTTAATGATACTATTAGAGCGGTTATCTGTTTACACAGAGATCCTGAAATACCCAGTGCTATTTTGAAGAATTGTCATGCTTTACTTTCACATCGATTGACTGTTCTTACAGGCAGAAAGCTCTGATTGTCCAAATGTGCCATTGATAGTGTACAAACACACAAACTTCAGCAAATGACCTTTGTACAAATAGTGGAAGGATATCATCCTGAATCCTGTTCTTGAAAAGAAGTCAGTGAACCCTAGATACACCAACTAATTGCCCTTTTGCATTCCCTTAGTGCCAGTCTTTAGTTTGCCTGTCCAGATGAGGAGGTTCAACTTGCCTAGCAGATTTCATGTCCTGAGATCTCCTGATAGGTTGAAGATGATGACATGATACATTGGGGAGATAGTGGAGCTATACAGATCTGGGAATTATTATCTTGTGAAAATTAGAGAGAAGTTATGAAAAGTCCATGTCGACCACTTTGTCCTGGTGAAAACACCCAGCAGAATAGCAAGATCAAAGGTGTTTCTGGAATAAGATCATAAGATATAGGAGCAGAATTATACTAATTCACCCATCAGATCTGCCATTCAATCATGGGTGATTTTTTTCCAACCCCATTGTCCCGGCCTTCTCCCCATAACTCTTAACACATTTAATCCCTTTACCAATCAAGAACCTTTGAATCTCTGCCAGGAGATTGTCTGAGAGGAGTAAAAATATGATGATTTTGATGTTAGTCAACGTAAGGCAAGATCATTGAGTTTAGAAATGGATGATATTTCAATCATACCTGGTGGAGTTGCGACATCAACACAAATAATATCTGTGCTATTGCAAAAATCACAGAGGGTACAAGAATTCAATTAAATTTGTGAAATTTAGAACAATGTCAAATCATTTTTTTTAACACAGGGAAACTGCATTTTAAAAGGTACATACTAAATTGGCTGTGGACAATGATTATTACTTGAAGGCTGTCACCTGTCACCCCTTTAAGGGCTGTGCTTTCTGGATTCTCTGTAGGATGATCCAGAGGCAGCCTGTGAAGTGTTCTTACATAAGCTAAATAGATGTCGTCTGAGTTCCTCATGTACATTCTGCAATTAATATTGTTAGAGGTTAAAACCCACTGAGCATGCTTTATGGCTATGGATATGAAAACATGTGCACAGGGAGTCAGAAAAAATTGGCAATTGACCAGGAAGGAAAAGCTAGGAACAAAATGTTTATTAATACCAATTGATTGATATACAGTAATCAGAGATATTATGAGATATTATAGTGAAAGCTTAATGTGACTCATTCAACATCAGACCTAACATCTTTATGTGGAATGAAGCTGCTTGCCATACCATGAGATGAACAAAGGCCATACCTCATGTTGCTGTTTGTAATTAAACCCATCAGTCATTAGTATTTTTCAAAAATGAAAGAAAATTACGGTATGTGATGCTCTCAGAGATATTATGCAGTTGGCAGTAAAGGCGTAGTGACATTACCCAATTTTGATTATCAAGCAGTGTATCATTAGCAAATATTTGACTCAAAGATCAAGTTGTGGTTGTCTGTTATTTGAAGTTCTTTGTGTGTCTATGCCTCCAGTTTTCCAATTCAAAGTGCGTGTCTTCACCTGATCCTGTAAATTTACTGGTGTCCCAGCATTGCTAGCAATCTGATGTGATAGAGAAACACAGTAAGTTAATAGAGGACCTGACTTTGTCTTCTGTAGATTTATCTCTTCCATAATTAAGGCATGGCTGGGCAGATCTTTAGTGAGGAACAATATGCAAAAGGAAGAACACATCAGCTGTATTTTCTTCGTTGAGACACATGACTCAGACACACGATTGTAATATTTCAGGTTGTCACTGTACCTGCACAAACAACAGTAAAACTAACTTACCCAAAGAGAATCCACTTCTGAAAGAAATATTAAAATAATTAGAATAAATTTTGCCATATTCATGGATAAACAGCAGATTTTTTTTATCCTTCAAACCTGAAGTTCCAACTTTTACCAGTTTATAATCAATTGGTATCTACTTTCCTTTGGATTGTTCTGGGGCTTAGATGCACTATTCGAAAATGGTCGAAGAATATTTGTGATAGATAATCTGTTGACACTAAATATTCTTGTGACTTCCACCATGTTCCTTTGTCTCTATGAATTGGGATTATCCAGCAGCACCAAGTATTGAGTGGAAACCTGGCCACTCTGTTGTAATTTCAACCACTAAAAGAAATCAGTGGAACTTTCATGTTCTGTCTCAACAAAAGATTATTCCGGCAGGGCTTTAATTATCTTCTATCAAAACAGGAAATGCTGAAAAAGTTCAAGTCAGGCAGCATCTGTTAAAAGAGAAACGGAACTAAAGTTCCAGGTTCTAGACTTTTCATCAAAACTAGCATCTGCATTTTTTTTAATTTTCTTTATCCTTAATTGTCTTACTTTGTTTTGCAGAGCATATGATTGGAGCATTAGAGCATCCGTGTTGTCTTGTTAATTTGATGAATTTGTTTTACATTGATAATGTAGAGATAATGATGAGTGTTGACTAGTGATTATAACATAGTAAAATTGTAACTTTAGGTTTGAAGGGTAAAACATTCAGCTGTTTGTCAGTGAGTATGACTACATTCATGCTAATAATTACACAACAGACAACATTCAAGCTAGTCTTATATTAAGTAGTATTTATAGCCTATATAAGCATAATTAATTATGGATCTGCTGTGTCAAGTGTTTTGATTCAGCCTCAATTTCCAGACACATATATTTTGCTTCATGTGATTACTTCCATGTCATTAGAATGGTCGCAGTTTTGGGTTGACAAATGGGCTGCCATTCCACATTGCTGAACAAAACTCATATGCTATGTTAATCATGTCACGAGAAACAAGTTGGTTTGTTTGAGTATTACAGTGAAATATTTGTGTTCAAGTGCAAATCCCTTAACTCAGCTTCGTTGTATATTTAACAAATGTTCTGTTGCTTTTTGTATTAAAGCCAATTAGCTGTTATTTTTTATCTTTACTGTTCTTGCAATAGTTGTCTTTCTGTTGCCTGCCAAATGATTGGAGTACCTTGAGAAATTCTGTGATGTTCTGAAACTGAATATGGTGGGATCAATAGTGCCTATAATACATAATCGGAGTTGCATATCGTAAAACCAGCAGGACTTTATCACTATTAAACCATATAGGACCGTGAAATGAAATTTAAAAATTACCTTTGCTAATTTATCAAAAGTACAATGTAATAATTCAGTGTAGTCTTATTACACTAAGAATGAATTATATAATTATTTGAATTAAACCTTGTAAATAATGCAGCAAGGGGAAATTAATGTTAAAAAATTAATTATAATTATTTGAATTAGGAATATAAATAATACAGCAAAGAAAGAATTTAATGCAAAAAATTGAATTATCCAATAACTTGAATTAAGAACATTGCATTACATGGATGAGACTGTGTGTCACACTTATCTGTATTATCGTACAATTCAAATGTGCGACTGTTGTGTCTGTTTAGAACTCATAAGTATCTTGCAACTATATTCATTTTCCAAAAATTCTGAATCAAAAGTTTTGGAAGCACATATTAACCTCATTGCAGATCAGCTCTAGATATCTGTGATTAGATGACATCTCCCACAGTGCACTAACAAACACTAGAACAAAGGTAGGATTTCCTGCTCACAGCGGTCTCCTTCGGCTGAGGAAACATGAGTCCAGTTACAATTCAAAACAAAACCAAACATCAGTAAGGTGAAATCTTCTAAAGCCAAATGATTCCAAGACAAAAGGCTTTGACGTCTTTGGCTGGTAACAAGTACACACCCACCTGGAAATAACAAAGGTCTTTTTGGATTAGTTTCATTTGAATAAATACACACCAAGTATGATGGATATGTGAGGAAGATTTTCTATCTTCAACAATGAAGAGTGTCTTTAAGTAAAAGGGGAAGTGAAGTTTTTCATTTGCTGAATTTAAATACAATGGAGACAAGTAGTATTGCAGGAGCAAGTGCAGGGTGGTTGGAATCGCAGGCTCCTTCCTCCTTATAGTTATTAAATACATAAACGAATGTTTAAAGTGTCTCGTCAAAAGAAGTTACATTTAAATTCATGCACATGCCTCAAACAGGTCATGGATTAATACAAATGCTGGAATGCATTTGTTTATGGCCAGGAGAAATATTTCATCAGTAGATTGTTTTGAAGTTAATCCCTCCAATATCCTTAGACTGCTTGAGTTGGTTTTGCTGCAAGCTGCTTACTAATAAACATAAGTGAATGTACTGTACATAATAACTGAACTAAAGGGGATATTTTCTTCATCCTTTCTTTGGCAGGATCTGGGAAGGATTTACAATCACCATTTGAGCCCCACCATGGTTGGGACAGTCTTGGCAATCTTTAAGTAAGACCCTTCACAGCAAGCAGTAAAATAAAAATAATGGTGCAGCAGAACTATATATGCAGGACTCAAAGAGGTGAAAGGGCATTATACTTCAGTGGATCACAGATCCCTGAATAAGCTTGCAGATTTCTAGGCCCATCCAAAACCAGAATCTACAATGGAAGACAGCTGCAAAAGAGAGGTGCAAAGCTTCTTCGAAGCCCACTCCCTGTATATATAATATTTGGAATCATTTTTACATCAGTCCATGGATTATTGCCAGCTGGTGAAACCTGACAGCTGCATTCAGAGAAGCAGACAGTGTGGAAATGGACAGGGGATACAGGGAAGTGAGTACGGCGAACTGGTGGTAGTTCCAAAGGGATTAGCAAGAGAAAAGTCATTTAGTGGTCAGGGAGATGATAGTGGTCCTTGCTAATTGTAGCTCTTCAGGGATACAGGACACAGATAATATGCTTGTTGGTGGTCTGAAGGCATAGGGAGCTGCATAATGACAGTAGGCTTGACTCAGGATTTTGGCAATCTCAAGAGTTTGTTAATGTTAACTCTTTAATCACCAGAGGAACTTTGAAGTCAAAATTTGCTTTGCATTCCTTCGTGGCTATCGTGTCACTGGAGATATTGTAAACAATCAAGAAACTTATCTTGCTTTGAGAAAATGTAAATGTTTCTTACTTGTCTTTTTATAAACATAGCTAGTGCTTTATAAATACTGTTGGCACTTCATCAAATTCTCAGTGATTAAGTCTTAGTTTTTTTTGGCTATTTTTTGATAGGTCCCATGTATTATCTATGTATTTGGAGATATTGGATTGTTTTATACCAGGAAAGTGATCAATCTAATTACGCTATGCATTTTTATTTTTCAAAAAATATTATTATATTATGATATTAAATATAACAATGTACCTATTATGGAACATTTCTCGAGCTGCAGCAAAATTAATTAAATCATGGATTGCCTACAAACCTCAGGCACTGTCTGACAGTCGTTTGGAATGAAATGTAACAATAAAACTCAGCTCTATTATGGCTGTCCCCAGCAAGATGGATCTGTGTGAAGATAACTTGTAAAGGAAAGGAGTTCAGACAGGCTATTAGAATTCCCATGTTTAGCATTAAAACAAATGATGAAAATACTTCTTTTCAGCAATATTTCCCATTAAATATTACTTTACTTTCTTCCTAACTGCTTTACTGGTAGCTTTAATTGCCTGTTAATTGTACGAATTATAAATTGTTCGTTAATCCATTTGAAGATGAAATAGTTTCAGAAGACCTGTTTTGTGTTAGCAGTAAATCTACCTAAACATTTCTACACATTGTTAAACTTCTCAAAAATTTCAATTATTTAAAAAATCTAAATGTGGGTTAATCTATTTCTGTTTAATTTTATTTTTCACATGAATGCAGATCCATAAAAGTAAAATTCAATACTACATTACTGGGAAATTTAAAATCATTCAAAAATCATTGACTCTGGAATTTTGATCTTTTAATTTTTTAATGGCAATTTGAATAAGAGTGTGGTGTGTTGGCATTCCCATCCTTTGTGCTTATGTAGCTATTTTGGTTTAGTTTTTGTGTCTTTCCAGGACTGTAGTTTTAAAGATATCAGAATCTCATTGCAATAGATATAAATGGGGATCACTGTTGTTGAAATGTCTAAAATCTATGACTTTCTCTCTATTCAATCCACCAACTATAATACTGGAAGAAATATAAGATATTATTATGCCAGTATTAGAAGTTTTTTTTTGGAGACTGAAGCATGGAGATGTTTCAAATATGAAATAATTCCTTATTAGAGTGATTTTGGAATGTACTTTGTTTATCATGTTGCTGGGCACTGATGATCTGCAAGCTGAGATCCTAAGACTACAGGGTAATTCCTCCCATTCAAAAGAAAATGGTTCCAAATTAAAATCATGGGACTCCCAATGGACATAACCTCACATTCTTTCTGAGTAAAAAGAAAGTAGTTGTCAAGGACAGAGAAAGGTGATTGAGGTATTAATGCAATAGAATACATCCTGAAAGGTATTAACCCTCATAAGGAACTCATAGGCCACACAGTCTTGTGATAATTTCAATGAGGAGCAAGGTTCTTCATCAAAAGAGTGAGTTTCACTAGTCAAGCCAGTGTGGCCATCTCTACATGAAGACCTGCAAACAAGCTCATCTCCATGGACAATGCTACCTGTAGCTGTGAAATTGATGTCAGCCTACAGCTTGTATACCACTGGTTCATTTCAAATGCCATTGGCATTTTGTGCAGGTTGATCAAGAATGCATTCAAGCATTATCAGAAAGCCAATGAATTGATTGATCTTGATATCGAAGCAAGGTAGCAGTGTGTTTGGATTACAGGTTGTATACCCCTGCTGTTTTAAACTCCTATTGTTAACCCTCTCAATTTTATCAATAAAAAGCAATACAACATTGAATATACACATTCTGTGATAATTTGAAAATAATTCTTTATGGTGATGCCAGGTTAGCTGTAATCTGCTATAATCCCCTCATCTTCAATAATTCTAATCTCTCTGAGCTCCTCAAGAAATGAAATCACATGATCAGATACACGTGATGACACTCCTCCCACTGGGTCCCCTCCTCCCACTGCTCCCATTCTGCCCATCCCACCTCCCTTATTTGGTTCCATCCCCCACCTTCCTTTCCTATCAAACTCCATCATCTGCAGACCTTTTCTGCCTCTATCGCCTCCCAGTCCCTGTTGCTGTTTCCATTCTTCTCTCCTCCGTCTGCCTATCATCCCATCCCACCTAGATCCACCTATAGCTTTCCAGCGCTTGCTCCACCCCTTCCCCTCCCCTCTTTATACTGGCTATCTTCCATCTTTCTTACAGTTTAGATGAAGTGTCTCAACCTGAAACATCGACTGCCCATTCCCCTCCACAGCTGCTGCCTGACCTTTTGAGTCCCTCCAGCAGTTTGATTTTGATTGCATGTGACTAGATGACTTGTGAATGACAAACATGTACCAAAAGCTATAATGGTCAATAGTTTATCTGAGTGTACCAAACAAAGCCAATTAGAGATCATTCCAACTAGGCCCATGACTGTATTTTAGATATGGTATAAAAACATACAAAGCATGTTTAATATTAAAATAGATTTAAAGAAGCTCTTAAATGTGTATCCTGCATTGGAAGACTTCGATATGTAGTTTTCAACAGAGGTAGTTTTAACCATTTTGGTAATATGGAAAGAGATTATTAGAGGGATCTTTATTTGGAAAACATCTGAATAATGATTGCATAAGACCTGAAACAAGCTATTCAATGAAACCATCATTGCTATTACATAGCATTAAGACCAAACATTAAAAACAATAATAGCAATTAATTGCGAGATTTTAGAAAATTATATGTGATTAATTGCAGCTTTGATAGCGCCATTCAAAAGTAACAGAATACCAATGTGTTAGGATAGTTTTCCACACCTTAATGATAACCCATTGTTTAAAATATGTTAAAATACATTAGTGATGTAGAAAATGTGTCAGCTCCAGTAGCTGTCTCTATTGGTATGTGGTGCCTGTAAATTTGCTCCTGATCACTGGAATTACAATCCAACAGACCTGGAGGTGGTTTGCTTAGTAAATTGCAGGCAAAACCATTTCCCCTAATTTGCCTAAGAGGATGCCTTTGGGAATTTCTCTCACTCAGTTGCTCATTTTCTTATCCCTTTTTTAAACAGCATTAATCCTGCATCACAACTTTCCATAAATGGATGTACAAGATACTATCCCCTTATCATCTCTAGCCAAATCAATGCTTCTACTCATGGTCTGCTGTGGTGCTTCCAATCTCTGGCTGATGCACTATTGCCAGTCCTTCTTCTGAGACATTAACCAATGGCCTGTCTGCATTTAGAGTAGGTGCAAATGATCTATAATACTATTTTGAAGAAAATCAAAGAGTTGTGAACACAGCTCAGCACATCACGGAAACCAGTCTCCCCTCCATGGACTCTGTCTATACCTCTCGCTGCCTTGGTGAAGCAGCCAGCATAATCAAAGACCCCACCCACCCAGATCATTCTCTCTTTTCCCCTCTCCCATCAGGCACAAGATACAGGAGCTGGAGGGCATATACCACCAGGTTCAAGAACAGCTTTTATCCCACTGTGATAAGACTACTGAACGGCATCAACCTTATACTATAAGATGGACTCTTGACCTCACAATCTACCTTGTTATGACCTTGTACCTTGTTGTCTACATGCAATGCACTTCCCTGTAGCTGTGACACTTTACTCTGTATTCTGTTATTGTTTTTACCCTGTACTACCTCAATGCACTGTGTAATGAATTGATCTGTATGAATGGTATGCAAGACAAGTTTTCACTGTGCCTTGGTATAAGTGACAACAATAAACCAATATCAATACCAAAGTTATTCCCGGTAACCTGGATGATATTTTCCTTAATCAATATTAAAGTATATTGTCTAGAAATTGAATTGCATGGTTATAAGTGCACTAAAGGGTCATAATGCAACATGCCAACAATGACCATGTCAGATGAGGGCCCTCCACGACAAAATTCAGCAGAGCCTGAGGTATAACTCAATGCCAATGGGCATACTTTTCTTCATGTGATGTGAAACATGGGAATGGAAATACAGGTCCATGGAGTCAGGTGGAAGAGAGTGCTATTATATCGGACCTAAATGAGACTTGTGGGTGATCCTCAATTAGAGATTAGAGTCTTGGTTGGTTGAGTGAGGGTGGGGGGGAGAGTGCGAGGTAGGTGGACTGGGGGTGGTGTGGATGGAGGTTGGAAAGTTGGTTGGTGGATGAAGGTATCCAGAGATCACAGGTTATGGGGAGGTTGGAGATCAAAGTCTAAGATGTGTGACTAGTAATTGCAGACCAGGTTGGGGTATGGATGTTGGTGATCGAAGCCTTGCAGGGTATTGGGTGGCTGGAGATCAGAGAGGATCTAAAGAGAAAATTATAAAAACCAAAGGGGGTTGGGTTCTCATTAAATAGTACATCTCAAAACCACTTATCCTACCTTTTTGCTCAAGGAATGATGTCATCCTATACGTGACTGATGTCTGGCCTCCTATTTTGCAGCTACATCCCCTTGTTCTTGGCTCTCCCACTAAGTTGGCATCTTGAGGTACTGGAAAACTATCACCAATGCTGTCTCCATGGAATTCTCCTAACTGACTGGAAGAACAAATGAACCAGTATCAGTGTCCTCTCCCAGGTTAGCATCCCCACTTATGAGGCCAAGTAACACTCATTTGGCTACACTGAGCAGATGACATCATTCACTTGCCGAATGCCAGACTTCTGAAACAGACACTCTATTTGGAACCACAATGACACACGAGATTCTGCAGATGGTGGAATCTGGAGCAACACACACAAAATGCTGGGGGAATCACAGCAGGTCAGGCAGCATCTATGGAGGGAAATAAACAGTTGACATTTCGGGTCGAGACCCTTCATCAGGACTTGAAACCCTATCATGGAAAGAGATTACCAGGTGGGCAGAGAACAAGATTTAAGGATGCGTTAAAAGCCTCTTTGAAGAAATGCAACATTCCCACTGACTCCAAGGAACTCTGGTCCATGACTGTTTAAAGTGGAGAAGGATCATTAAGGATGATATTGAGAATCTTGAAGTCATGCATGGTGAGCAAACAGAAATTCTGTCTAAGTGGCAGGAGGGCTGGACGACCTCACAAGCTCCCACCTGCCCAATCCGTCAGTCTCTATCTGCCCATCCGTGAAGGAGTCTGTGGTTTCTACACTGGCCTCATTAACAACCTCAGAACTCACAAAACTGGAATGGAAGTAAATCACCTTTGATCCAAAGGGACTGCCTAAAAAGATACAAGTCTGAAATGTATCTCATTTCTGTACAGTGCATGATTGGTTCATGCATTTCACAGATTACAACAGTAATTATATTTTGATATTTAATTGACTTTAATTTGCTTTGGGATATCTTGGGGTTTTGAAAGGCAAGGTATAAATATAATCTTTATTTACATTTACTGTTTTAAAATTGAATGCAATATATATTTAGATAATTTTATTAATAGGCTATCCATTAAAGTTTGAGCATATTATTTATGTTTTTTAATCACATTTTCTAATTACTTTTGAATGTCTCAGTAGTTCACAAGCATTTCATCAAAACACCACAAAAATACCCTGTGAAGTTTTCCCATAGGTTATTATATTATCCTTTAAATAGTTGGAAGTGGGTGGGGGGGTAAATCCATCTAATGTTAGAGAAGTGATGGAGCTGTTTGACATAATCTATTATTATGTCATTTGTTCAAAATGTTTTCATTTTTTAATTTACAGTCAAAATTAATGCATGCTTTTCATTGCAATTGGCTTTTGAAAAGATACATTGTTCTTGTTTTTACGCATGCAAGAAGGTGGTCTAATTAATTGGCTTATACATGAGATATGAACTTGCAATAATAGTGTTTTTAATGTGATTATGATGTGATTACCATCAATCAAACAATAGTTTGTGAAGGACAGATTTTTATGGAAAGGAATTATTTTTTGATTGTCCTTTGTGCTTCAAAGATTTGTGTTTTATTAGAGCCGTGAAAGATATAGCTAGGTATTTTAATAAATAAGTAAGACCTCACTTGGAGTACTGTGTGCAGTTTTGGGCTCCTTATTTAAGAAAGGATGTGCTGACATTGGAGAGGGTTCAGAGAAGATTCACTAGAATGATTCCAGGAATGAGAGGGTTAACATATGAGGAACGTTTGATGGCGCTTGGGCTGTACTCCTTGGAGTTCAGAAGAATAAGGGGGAACCTCATAGAAACATTCCAAATGTTAAAAGGCCTGCTCAAAGTAGATGTGGCAAAGTTGTTTCCCATGGTAGGGGAGTCTAGTACAAGAGGGCACAACTTCAGGATTGAAGGGCGCCCATTCAGAACAGAGATGCGGAGAAATTTCTTTAGCCAGAGAGTGGTAAATCTGTGGAATTTGTTGCCATGGGTGGCTGTGGAGGCAAAGTCATTGGGTGTATTTAAGGCAGAGATTGACAGGTATCTGAGTAGCCAGGGCATCAAAGGTTGTGGTGAGAAGGCGGGGGAGTGGGGCTAAATGGGAGAATGGATCAGCTCATGATAGAATTGCGGAGCAGACTTGATGGGCCAAATAGCCAACTTCTGCTCCTTTGCCTTATGGTCTTATGGTCTAAATGTTTCTTCTATTTATTTCAATGATAGAATGTGTTAGAATGTTAATGATTAGTTTAATTTTGAATTTGCAGATGTTCCAAAATTAATTGGACAGAAATTCCAAATTTGATTGCAGGTTTATTTTTAGGTGTGATTCACCTGAGCTTGATGGATAAAATTATTTTTTCCATAGAGGTATAGTTGTGTAAGTGAGGTTGAGCTTCTTATGCAATACAAGTGTGGGTGTGACTATATGTTATTGGTGTTGGTTTATTATTGTCACTTGTACCGAGGTACAGTGAAACACTTGTCTTGCATACCGTTCGTACAGATCAATTCATTACACAGTGCATTTAGGTCGTACAGGGTTAAAAAAACAACAGAATACAGAGTAAGGTTTCACAGCTACAGAGGAAGTGCAGTGCAGGTAGCCAATAACGTGCAAGGTCATAACAAGATAGATTGTGAGGTCAAGAGTCCATCTCATCATATAATGGAACCGTTCAATAGTCTTATAATAGTGGGATAGGAGCTGTCCTTGAGCCTGGTGGTATGTGCCCTCAGGCTCCTGTATCTTCTGCCTGATGGGAGAGGGAAGAAGAGAGAATGATCTGGGTACTGGAAATGACCTAATTTGGATAATATTAATGAATAGTCTTAAAAGAGTAGAGTTGCAGGAAGATACATTCATAAGGTTCTGATATGATAATTCAAGTCATATTGTTCTTAAAATCCTGTGGTACAAGCTTTGCTCTTCCTTGAGGACTCCCTCAGTAGTATTTTTGCTATGCATTTCAATATGTTTCAATAATGTTTTTAAGCTATTGAGTTCTTCTTAAATATACTTCCTCTGGTCTACATAAACAATTCCCCAGAAGTCTAAGTCCTCTCGTCTAAAGCACTTCCACACAAGTCTAAGCCCGAGTCTACATAAACATTCCCCCACAAGTCCAATCGACTTTGGTACCTATAGAGGGTGCTAAAAAGTGCTATATAATGTTGGCCACAGAGGTAAGCATGGACAGCCTAATTTGACTGATAATTGCACACATATGCATGATACTGTGTGAAACATTTGCATCTGTACTGGCAATCCTATCATGTTAATTATCATTGTCACCATTTTGCCTAAAATATTAGAGAAGTATCACTTTTCATCAGATGATCTATTTCATCTTTAAATAAGATTACTAATGTACAAAGCAACTTTGCAGGTACATCCTTTGAATCAAATTTTATCTGATGCAATTTGCTAAGGTTACATCTGATCTTTCCTACTTTTGAGTGATTGTAGGAGATTGACAATAGTGGTCAACAGGAAGCTGCCTAGTATGATTATTTCCAAGAACTCCTTTTGTAAATGGATTGTGCTTTGTTTTGGCAATGTTGTTTAATTCACTGCCACTTCTCTTCCAGGAATTCCAAACTTAAAGGAATTCTACTCTTCTCCCAGATGAGATTTCCATCTTTGGTAGAGTGGCAGGTCTGAAGGATCAACCTGAAGTGCTGCACAAAGGAGTTGCACTTGTTCCCTATTTCTGAAATGTTTCAGCTGGGAACTGCAGCAAGCATTGTAAGCAACTCTACTTCAGTGAACTAATTCTTTATCATAGAACTCACCAGGACCTTTATGAAACAACTGTGACTTCGTTGTTTCAGTGGTTAAGATAAGCTTCCCAGTCAGCCAAAAACTTAAGTTGACAATGACATTTTATTATTTTGTACAAGTGCTCACTCAAACTAGGAAGCCTGAGGCCTTTAGCCACATTTTAGTAATACTGGTAAGCAACATGCATGTGACAGAGCCATAATGGCTGACTTACCAGAAGTGGCTATTAGAAAAAATCTTATCAGGAGGAGTGAGGAGAATTGGAGGAGGGCTGCCACCTCTGAGAGAAGAAGCACAAGAATAGCCTTCTTGACTCCACCTTTATGATAAGTTGAAACAAATATTTAGCCACTTACTATTCGTTTCTAGTCAGTTGTAGCAACTGATGGAATACCTGAGAAGAGTAGATTAGTAGCTGGATGTTCAGCGCAGCTTGATTTTAGAAATTGCAAGTTGTTGTCACAGATTCCACTCACATCTATAGAAAATCTGATGTTTGCTTACAATATCAAACTGGAATACTTCAATATCATCTAACAACATAACATTGGACATATCCTTGATGTAGACACAGGAGACCGCAGATGCTGCAATGTGGAACAACACACAATCTGCTGGAGGAACTCGGTGGGTTGAGCAGCATCGATGGGAGGTCCTTGATGTGTATGTTATGTGTCTCCAGAACTGATACGTTTTGTCCCATTTTCTGCCTGTTGAATTGGAACCACAAAAAACATCTCTTCCCCATTTTTTTTGTCTCCATTTTCTTCCTAGTAAATTGGAACCACAAAGAACATTTCTTCTACATTCTGTCAATTTGCCCAACTCCCTCATAAGACTAGTTAGCATACTGGATTAGAAGCTATTTGTTTATTTGTAACACAATTCTGTGTCCATTCTGTGCTCTAGGATAATGATAACTTAATTGGTTTTCTGTTTTTTTGAGAAATGATATACTTGAATGATAATGCAGATGCTTTATGAATACATATTTGTTATTCTGATCATACAATAGCATGGATTAGTAAGGATGAACTTCAAATAATTGCAGTTGAGCTGTGGATAGGATTAACATGAGGTAATATTGATTGCTTTATCTTGTTAGATCTGCTGCAGAAATAAGTGAGTCCAGGTTTTGGAATTAGATGGTCAAGCCCAGGAATAGCCAATAGGGAGGTCAAACACCTCGGACTGGCTGAGATGAAGGCCAGAGATCCTGGCAGTTGAAGTGAATTGGATGAGCCAGCCCATTGCAGCACAGGCCTGACATGGTGGAATCCTGATTTTCCGCAATATTACAACTTAGATACAGCTTTGAAGTCGAGAGATATCACTTTTATTCCTTTTATAACAAGTTTGTAAAACAGCATTATAATACAAGATCTTCTTTCATGTGTCCTATCTTGTCAGCACAATTATTGGACAACAGTGTACCTCAGCGAAGCTATGTTAATTGCTCCATTCCTAAAAGGTTATTATTGTATTTTAAATGAATGCCTAAGAAAAATCACAAAAAATTAAGTGGTTTGCATATAACACTGCATTATATTGATGCATTATGATTTCTAGGATTATCTCTTACAGATATATATTTACCTTGATGATTGTTTGACATATATTATTATTGGGCATTTGTGGCTTGGAAGTTTTCTTTCAGTAAATAGAGCAATTAATTATATAGTGCAGTAATAGCATTCTAAAATACTGATGAGTCACAGATTTAGGAAGCATTTGTCAGGTAATATGATTTGAAAGCCAGTTACACTGCAATAATATATTCCTTCGGTGTTTAAATATGCAATATAATTATATGTAGATTTTTGCTTTTACTTTCTAGTGAGTGATCGAGCAAAATGAATTATCCACCAGTTATAGGACATGCCTAATTGTCAATCCATTAATTTCTGCGGAAAGCAAAATGGGTGAGTTTTACAACTGGCAGATCATCTATTTGCCTGAAAACGGTGTATGAGTTGCATCCAAAAAAACTGCAAAACACATTGTTTTGTTTAAATCATATCTGAAATTTTTACATAGCAATCAATTTTCCAAATATTATATAGTGTGCAGCTAGCTTATCGGGCCAGAATATTCTGCCTCTGGAGTCACCATTCATTTCAGGGGTGCTTCTAAATTACTGCATTGAGAGGTTAGATGCACTTCTAATCTGGCCCCTCAGCTTTACAGCAGCCAAAGCTAGCACATCTAGTGTTGCTGCATTCATTTAAATGGGGGTTGTTGACCTTCACTAAAAAGATAACTTTATTTTTCTTTATCTCACTGTGTACTTATATTTTATCTAATTAATTAAATGTACTTCGATGGGCTTTATATAGATATATTATTTTTGAATCTTTTGAAATCATTTCTTAGAACATTTCCATTTCTCTCATCAGAGACCTTCAGAAATAGAGGCATTTTGCCAGTATGAATGGTCAGAGTTCATTAGGATCATATGTGGTGAAGCCTCAGGTTGTGTAAGATGAGATTTCCTCAGCACGTGTGGCTATCTCCACTTCTCAGAATGACCGCAATAGTAAGATTTTAAGGTCATTTGGAGCAGTGTGACTGCAGAAGGTTAGGGTGGTAATGGAACTAGACTGGGGGTGGGATGGCCATAAGTAGTGGGTGGGGTCCAGCTCAATTCAGACCATTATTTATAAACCAGAATTTCCTGATAGCAATACTTGTTTTAAGAATTGTTATTAGAACTGGGATGTGCTCGCATTATTTCAACATTGACCCTAATAAGCATTAAAAACTGGAATAAATCTAAATGATTGGTACTGATTTTGCAATCATGATAAGCTATGAGAGTATTGCAAGGAAATGCTGTGCTGGTGCAGCAGGGTGCCCTTCAGCTACCATATTGAGATGTATTCTTGGAGTAATGGAGTAATTCCGCATAAAATTACATCAAACACATAGTTTGATCATTCCGTCTAAACAATTCATGTTGGTAGTTATGCCCCATTTGAGTTTTGGTCTTTCCTTACCTAAATTTTCTTATCCATTCCCTTCTCCAATATATTCTAGGCTCTGTTTAAATGTATCTGTAATATTTGCCACAACCCCGCCCTATGAAAGCAAATTCTCATCATTCTCTGGTAAAGAAGAAATCTCTGAGTTCTCTATTTGATTATTTGGTAGCTATACTATAATTTAGTTGTATTCTTTGCATTGAATTACAATGTTTGCCTCCACTCTGTCAAAACTTTTCCTAATTTTAAAGACTTTTGTTCAGTTACCCTTAGCTTTCCATTTTTCAATCTTTTTGTTTCTTTGAGTACAGCCTTACATTGATAGTACCATCCTTCAAAATCCTTTACTGCACCCTGTCCAATACCTGACCTTATATTCATTTCATAATTTGGCATCCTGAACTAGTCACACTAGTCTAATTATTATCTATCCAAAATTTGATGCAAATTTATTATCACCTCTGTACTTACTTTGACATTTTTTGCTCAATACCTCATTTTATGCTATACTGACATTGTTCAGTTTTCATGACCAGTTTAATGAGAAAGTTACTTAAAACATAAAGATGAGATTTCATAGATTTGATCTATGGAACATCCTGACAAAGTTTCAGCTTAAACGTTCATTGTTTCATTGTTAAATTTTTGAAACAACTTGGGCTCCTTTCTAACACCATTCCTTGTTCCTCTGTGCAGAAGTAGATATCCATAGGCTTCTACACATGAGCTGACACTTGACCTACACGTGAGATTTTTGAAATAACATTGCCATAGAACAACTGAGAAACAAATCCTTCTGCACCAGGAACATGTTTACTGAAAATAATATGGTTTAATAACCTTATATTCCTGATCTATTCAAACCAACAAAAAAAAAACACACTTTGGGACCTGCGCCTTGAACTTAAACAAAAAGATTTATTCTGTGATAAATTTATACTGAAGCAAATTTCAATCTTCAAATTAAACAAGTAGGAATACAAACAGTTTATTGTTTAAAAACTGATGTTCCTAACACAAGATGACAAAGATTAGTTGCACTGCTTTTTCTTCAAGCACTTGTCATTGTTCTTGTGGAATATTGCATCACACATGTCAATATGTGGCGCAACTGCAAGAACTGAACTCAAGAAGTAGGGTAAGTATACTATATTTAGTCCCAGCTTCTGACAGCTTCTACCAGCATATTATCAATCAAGAATCAGAAGGAAAGTACACTGGCAGAGACGGCTTCCATATGGTGTTGATTGGAAGTAGCACCCCACATCTGTTTTAACCAAAGGATGCTGACTATGACACACTATACATCTGGCTGGCTTCTTGAAAGACAAAGCTTACTTTGTTGGTTCTGCTTTCAGGAATAATGATAGCGTCTTGTCTTGTTGTGTCATATCAAGATAGCACAGGCCTAAGATATCTGGTCAATTAGTTGGAACGATGAGGGATTGTGCAGCAGACTCCCTTCTTCAAAATCAAAAGCAGACCATTTGTGACTCTTTCTTTCACAAAGACAACAGAAAACTTAGATAGGAGGGAATTACAGAAGCCATCTTAAAATGGTAAACATAGCCATACATTCCTTTTGCAACTATATAACAGGGATTCACAAAGATGTGAAACAGAACCATTCTTAGGGTTTTCAAAGTGCATTGTATAAGCATGAAACACTCATTCATGAACAATAAAATAATATAAGGCTGGATAGAAAGCTGAGTTCCCACTATGCTGTCCCAACATTTTGATCCATTCTGAACTTTAAAAGAACATTCCATACCGCACCAAGATGATAATTTTCTATTTTCTGCATCAGTCTTCTCCTGATATAGTTTGGGTGATGAATTCCAGCAACTGAAGTGAGATTTTCCAGGCACAGCATAAGTTGGACCCCTACAGTTAGCATACAGATGGAAGTTTTTATCCTCCCTGTGTGGGCTGGATTTGAAGCTTTTGGAGCTACATCTAACTTTTGAACTCACTGCAGCAATTACCTCTCAAGTACCTCTGCTTCTTGCAGCAGCACTTCCCAAATATCTATGACAGGTCAGTTGAAATTCTAACAATTTTTCCCATTCTTTTTAGCTGAATTTCTTGATAAGTTTATTGGGAAAAGGACAAAATTGTATTTACATGATATCTTTCATGATTCATAATCAACAAAGAGATTTCCAACCAGTGAAGTTTTACTGAAGTGTAGTCACCTTTGTGATGTAGGAAACAGGGCAGCTAATTTGTATGTAGCTTGGCCCCACGTATCGTGATGTTATAATGACCAGATAATCTGCTTTTAGGATTTTGATTAAGGTACATATTGGCTGGACATCAGGAAGAACTTCCCTCCTCTTCACATAGTGAGAGGGGATTATTTATGACTACTGTCACAAACCAGCAACAAAAGAAACACACTAAGCATAATTCAGTGTTAAAAACTATTTTATTAATCACTACTTATGATAATACGTAAAATAAAAGTAAAAATGTTAGTATGTTAGAATTCAAAAATGTTAAACCTCGAACGTTAACCCCAAAACTAAACTCGTCGTGTGTGTGTGTGACAAAGTCCAAAACTCCCAGTTCCAGAATGGTTCTTAAAGTTCAGTTCCGCAAGCCATAAGGTGAAACATGAGCAAGGGCTTCTTCAACAACCACCGTTGTCTGAAGATAAGATGTAGATGTAGAAAAACATAGAGAGAGTACATACGAAATCCAAATGTTCCACGATGGAACCCAAACGACACTTCAGTGTTTACTCGGTAGTGACTTCCTCACCCCGAAAGCATCCGAACCGTGGTCGTCCACACACAAATACCTGTTTCCCTCTACAGGTCAGCAACAAAGTGAACTCCACCGGATTACTTCCAACTTCCATACATGGATTTCAGTGGCAAACACAGTTATTGTTTCTCATCCATCGATAGAGAAAACAAGCAAGCTGGTGTCTCTTTCCCTTCTCTCTCTCTCTCCTTCTTCTTCTTCTAACCTCTTCAACAACATCATTACGTCCTTTGTCTTCTATTGACGTAAGCACGCCCCACACACACATACACACACACTCTCTATCTTAAAGGGACTTTCACTGAGTCCGTAACACTACTTTAGAGAGCAAATGGGCCCCTGCTTTAACATCCATCTGAAATCTGGGTCATCCCTCAATACTGAACTGATCTTACCAATATTTTGTGTACACACCACTGGAATCATACTTGAATCAACAACTTTATAATTCAGGCAGGAGTATTGCCACTGAGCCACAACTGATACATGGTCTTTTCATAATGGCATAATGGAGAATGATATTTTGTAAAATATTCTGAATTTTATTAAAATAGATCTGTACAAATTTCCTGAAAACTTTATTTAATATAACAAATGAGACTGTAACATATTGTTTTCAAGCAGTTAATACTTGGTGGCCACAAGTTTACAACTTTGTCCTCATAAAGCATGCTCAACGTCAGACCACCTGAACAGCATTATAAACTGAAATACATTACCCTTAAGTTACTATCATGGTCTGCATCCTGGCTGATAAAATAAGCAAGCAAAATAACCCCTGTGGTCAAGTACAATGAAACATGAAGAGACTGATTTTCCAGCCATTTCTTGACAATCTCAATCATCATGTAACCATAGACTTCCATAAATCTTGAAATACAAATAATCTTCATTAAACAACTTAAAAGTAGGACACTCATGTCAAAACCCAACAACACTGGCTGAAATAAAACATTCTTAAAGGAAAGGAGCACATTTCACTTTGTATCCACAGCACGGAGAAACCCTTCAGTCTCTGGGATCTGGCACAGTGAAATCTAAGTAAGGAATTTCCCAAAGCTGTGAACTAGACCAGGTGATGCTGCACCTCTTTCCAACAGCACACCAGATAATTATGAGCTGATGAAAAGAAAACCCCCATCTCTCCCCACACTTCAAAACTTCACAGGGGAAGGGCCAGAGGGAGTGTGTAGGGCACTAATATCCCAAATTTAGTTGGAATCTCCCAGCTACTCAGCCATGACAGCAGCCATCTGCTGCTAACAAACAGATTCCTGAATCAGAGTATTGTTCCCGCAATCAAAGAAGAACCTCGGATGGGAATGAACTTGGAAATCCAACAAACAGAAAATAAATTGAATCACAAGCCACTAGCAGGGTTTCAGAATTAGGTACAATCCACAGTGAAGGTGAAATAAAACAGAAGGAAATCCTGCAGAAGATGTAACCAGTCCCAGGATATCTGGCTGATCCAATTTATAATGGTTATTTTCAAATAGATGTCCCAAGCTTACAGATTATACTATATATAGTAATCAAGAGAAAGCACAAGTAGACATTATATTTGGCTCAAATCACTGTTGTGATATACAGAGATATTGAATAAAACTACATGTCCGTAGTACGAGAATTTCTTGTGGCTAACAATCCTATAACCATGCTAATATCGAACAAAAATAGTTAATCTAGACCAGTTCCATTAGATAATTATTCTTTTTTAAAGAATTCTTTTCAACAATTTCATTGCAAGTCTTTCTATGAGCTCGATGTTCAACAAAGAACTTTACACAGTTATGCCCTTGCAATACACAGATACAAAACCACTGCACTTGCACTTGTTGAACTTTTATTGATTTTATCAGTTATACAAAATATATAACTGTGTTTCAAACTTGGACATTATTTAAATTCATATTGCTGAACATATACATAGACATTCATTAGCTCTGTTTTTAGAACATTGAAACATATTTCTGCATTGCACCTGTGCCAATTCAGCAACCTGGACATGGTCGCAATTGCATTCCACTCCGGGTAAAATCAATTCATATTCACATAGTTCTGAAAAAAGCAGCAATATGATCTAATTTCTAGGCACTAAAGGGGAAACTGTAAGTAAATACATCCAATTCCAATCCATTCAACTATAAATCAATGCTGGGTCATTTTTCTGAGCAACTGTTGGTAGTATTGAACAATTGACATGCACTTACCAAAACTGAAAGCATTAGTCTATTGTTCTGTCTTATTCAAACTGACCACAAATTATGTACCATTAGCAGAACATGGTAAATTTAAGAACGCATTGATTGGGAAGCACTTGAATGAACATTTTCTAAGTAATAATATGCAAATTTAAACAACTCTCAGCGACCCAAAGGTGATTCCATAAATGCTTCAATATCTGCAAACTTTCAGTACAGTTATTGCAGCAAGTACTTAAGAAAGCAAATGATATGTTGTCCTTCATAGGAAGAGGATTTTAGTATAGGAGCAAGGATGCCTTGCTACAATTATACAGGGCATTGGTGAGACCATACTTGGAGAAATTGTTCTGTTTTGGTCTCCTTATCTAAGATATACATGCCAAAGAGGGAGCATGGCAAAGAGCCACCAGACTGATTCCTGGAATGACAGGACTGTTATATGAGGAGGGATTAGGTCGACAAGGTTTGTATTCACCAGAGTTTAGAAGAATGAGAGGGGATCCAACTGAAATTTACAAAATGCTGGCTGGTCTAGACAGATTGGATGTGAGAAGCATGTTTTCTGGCTTGTGTTGGGGGAGGTCTAGAACAAGGGGTCTCAGGATACAGTCTGGAACAGTCTCAGGATACAGGTTACCACACATGAGTGACATGAGGAGAAGTTTCTTCACTCGACAGGCAATGAACCTGTGGAATTTGCCACCACATATAGTATTGAGATAGATGATCATATTGAATTGTGCAGCAGAGTTGAAATGCCAAATGGCCTTTGCCTGATCCTATTTTCCTATACTTCTAAGTATTGCAATAGTTGTTTGATTTCATTATTAATTTAAAAATTCTTGTCTGTGTTTGCCATCTCTTCTAGGGGCTTGCCCGTCCTTTTCTCCGTACCTTGATTTGCCCACTATCCATCGAGATATCTGCACATCTCCAATTCTGGCCTCTTGAGTGTGCTCAGATTTAAACAACACACCATCAGAGGACAAGTCCTCACCTGAAAAAAAACCTAAAACTTTGAAATTCCTCTCTAAACTACCCATCTTTTCTGACCATCTTTCCTTCAGTACCCCCCTTAAACCTGAAAACTTTGACCAAGCTTTTGCCCTAATATACAGTTCAGTATCAAATTTTGACTGCTAACTCTCCTGCAGAATACCTTGGAGCATTTCAGTGTTCTAAATATAAGTTGTTGTTGGAATAGAAAAAACATAGTACTGTTGTCCACTTTGACAGAGCCAAAGGTTGCTTGCTATCTTTGACTAAGTGATTTGATCTTCATCTGAAAATTGTACAAAGTGTAGACTGGATCCAGGAATCACTTTATCTCTATCATTCCATTTAACATTGTATATTGTTCTTATCAAGTAAAATGTTAAGGAATAATCACTATTGTAATTTCAAAACATCTGAGGCACAATTAAAAAACATCTTTGCTTGTCTGTTAAAATGTCTTTCCAAGCCTCCTCTAATAGCTCCCTTATAAAATATTAAATGTCATAGTAATTGCTCAAATAACAATTGTATTGATGTTTCATATTTAGGAAAAAATGTCTTTTGTGCATATCAGCATAAGTAATATAATTTCTACAGTAAATATGATGTGCAAGATGAAATTTAGGTCAGCTTTGTATGTTCATCATTAGTATTTTCTATGCCTCATTAAATGAGATTTTATTTACAACTGAAATAATACCATTTTTTCAAATTATTCAAAGACGTGGCTGTTACTAAGTATTCTGATTCAGTACTGCAGTCTTTTGGTAATATTATTTCACAGCTGTGCTGGCTAGAGCTTGCTATATAAACATTCCACAGTATGATATAGCAGGATAAACAAGTATTAAATTACATCCTATGAAGGTTGTTAAAAATGCTGTAGTCCTTGAAGCTGTTTAATTGCCTTGACCTGGAAAATTTGAAACCTAAAATATCTGGCTGGAAGCTTTTTATTTGGCTTGTACCATGCAAATTTAATTTACCCTTTAGCTCAATCAACTCATTGGAACAATTGATGTCAAAAATTATTTAACATGCAAACAGTGGGGTCGCTCCTTTACTATATTCTGGCGAAGTGTCCGCCTCTTCTGCTATTCATTCATGTTGCAACACTGTCATCCCTTGACTTTTTGTCTTCCTGACTAATCTCTTTCACCATGACTTGGGTCAGCAGGTCAGGATTGAACCATGACCTGGATCTCTCTAATAGGGCATCCTTTACTCCTTTAAAATGACAAACAGACTTTTTTAAAAAAAGAAATCCAGCAATGATTCTTCATTGTACAAATGAAATCTTAAACAGCTGCATCTAGCTGAATCCTTGCAGCTGTTTTTGAACAATTATGCAAGTGCTGTATGCAACAATAGAGCAGATCAGTTAACAGAGAATATTAACTAAGAAGTCAAGGCACGACTGCAGGTCAAAGCAGCATAGGCAAAACAGATGGGGCAGTGAGTAAAGGGCATGCAGCAATACATACTTATTAGACAAAGCCACTTCAGTATGCTTCAGGAAAAGAATATTGCATCTATCTTTTGCTTTGTAATATTAATGGCTGAGGTGCTCAATATTTTCTTATGCTGCATTGCTCATATTGAAAGCCAGCATTAAAACTGTAGTGTTCTTTAACTTTCTATTAGCTAGTGGAAAGCAGGGTTTCAAAATGATTGGAAACACGCCGACAACAAAAGATTTTATTAAAAACAGACATTTACATATGCATTCCTTGCCACAAAATTCTTTGTATTTGCTGCAGTGAAACACTCCATTTAGCACAAAAGATCTGACAATTTCAGTGTCAATGTTACATTCACAACATGGTCCAGTCCAGATTCATACACTTCCTTTCATCTGTGAGGGAAAATTTCAAGTAAGGTCATTGTTAGTCAGTGAATCAAAGTTTGAAATGATGTCATTTTAAGCTGAATCCAATTTAAACTTGTGAAAGTACAGGTAGTGTTAGAGAACATATTCAGTAATATCCAGAGTAATATGTGTGCATACATACTGACACAAACAATTATATGGTTTTTTCACAGTACGTGGTTCTCTATACAGTATTGTTCATGCATACTAAATTCCTACTTTAGAACTAGCACAAGTCACTTCCTTGCATTCTTAATGGTTGACAAAATAGCTGACTGGTATTCATTTCTAGTACTGACAAGTAAAAAATGGCTTCTTTGACAAAACTCTGGAAGACTACCCAACCCCCATTCCAGGAGCTGTATCCCAAAATAAGTCTGCTCCTTTAGGAAAGAAAAGGGATGATTGAATACAAAATGGGCAGAAATGCTTGGTCTCAGTTCAATAATTGTGCTTTACTGATTTAGCTCAGGCTGATTCTCCCAGTGGGCAGATCCTGCTAGTTAGCAGCTATTTGGGAAAGAAAAATCATTGTCTACAGTCTTTATTTTGAAATGGGTGAAGACACATTTAGGTGTGTTGAATTCTTCCTGAAGGGAACACAATTTTTGTCTACTGCTCACTGGGCAAAACTATTGGTAATCATGACAAAGTTGCTGCTGTACACTCTGAACTAAAAGGAAACATGGCAACTGCTAGCCTTAGTGACTAACATATTAAAAACATTTACAGCTCTGCTGGGTGAATATTCAAAAGGCTTTGGTAGTAATTAATACATGACTTGGAAGGGGATTCATTTTTTTTAAAAGGGTGTTTTGCATACTAGGCCTTGGTAATCTAGCTAAACTGCAAACAATTTGCAGCATGTTGAAGGATGTTAAGTCTGATGATCCATAGATATGTAATTGTGTTACCACTCCTCTGTATTTGAGGGGCGAAGAACAAAGATTAGACATTGAAATCTGCTGTCATCTAGACACCGGCAGAGATCTGGGAGCAGGTTATCTCCCTGTATCATACAGAGCAACATAAAAAGAAATTAAAATAGGATGGACAATATAATAGTCTCCCCACCAATACACTTCAAAACAAAACCCTGTTTGATGACAGTAATGTCCTTATGTTTTGATATCTGTGCCTGTTAATTTGGAAAATATGGTTTAAACTGCAACTGGTGATGACATCTTCAAAGGAACTTTGTTCATGTTGAACTTGCACCACAGTAAAGGAGCTAAATTAATATACCCGCAAATGAAATGAGATCACTGAAGCACTTGGGGTTAATGACTGTAGCAACTAATATTAATTCAGTTTCTTCAGACTGTCAAGCTGAGTAAGTCTTCCAAATCAGTGCTCCCAGTGATAGTCTTAACATTTTCTGTTTTAATAACGAAAAAGTATTCAGCAGAAATAAGAGGAAGGATATTTCATGCACCTTCTTTCCCTATTTGATACAACATCAAAATACTAAAATAAAATTTATTATTTGCGGCAAGCTATGAGGTGATGTGAGTCTAAACTGTAGTTTTGTACATCACATGCGGACAGCGAAAAATAAATAGGGGACATCCCCGTGGATTCGGAAGGTTAAAATGCATTCGGCAGGGAAAGGAGTTATTTTTGTGTTGCTGAATTTGAAGTAAAGTGAGTGTTCATAACACAAATCACTGCCAGTAAAGGGACTCTGGCTTATTTTCCCATTTATTTTATGGCACGTCCCCTCTGGCTGCGTTCTTCACGGGGGAACCATGAGTGCGAGCCTCTTTGCGTAGACATTGTGCTAATGTTGGTTAAACAGTACGCTGTGGTGTCAGACAGTTATACAACAGCAGGACCTTTCCTAATTAGACGGAGTCCAGGAAAGCAGTTGAGGTCAGCTTTGCATCCAAACTTACCTGTGTTCTATTTATTTCAATTATTATTACTTATCGAAAAACAATAGGTATCCAAGCTCTCGCACACAGGAAATCCATTCCCTAACACTTTCAGTGCCTTAACCGCATTAACCTCGGAAGGCAAACACTTAAAGAGCGGGGGAAACAAGGTTACGGTGCAGTAGCAGATTAGCAGGAAACACCACTAATTATTTTTCTAAAGTAGCTGTCTTGGTGAATTTAAAATACCAGCGAGGCCGTTTGGACCCTCAAGGTTCGTCAATAACACATTTCTTTTTTAATGGCGTGGAAAGCAGCGCGTAGAATTCGGCAAAAGCAAATGCTCTACTTTTTCATAGTGAAGTTCAAAATTTATTTTATATCTTAATGGCTCGATTCCAGTCTATAAAATAGATGCTATTATTATCTAGGCTATTTATTTTATGATTTGGAAGGGATCATTTTAATTGTAATAATTGTCAATGGTTTTATGTAAATGTCGAGCTGGTCAATTAAAATGTTTAAAGATGTGAATTGATGAGAGAAGTGTACATCAACAATAATGTGGGCACCTTAAACGGTGGGTCCAGTTGCTCTGGAGGTGTTGTTGTGTCGAAAAAACACATCATGACATAGTGAAGTTAATGGAAATAATGATTGGGAGAGATGTAGAGCAGGTTGCCAATTCAACATCACCATTTTCACACTGTCATCCAAAGTCAAGGTTACCCAGCATGGATTTGGCTTTCAAACTTTGGCTTCAGAATACATTTACATCTTGTACTTTTTCAATGCAATATAGTTTTTAAGAAAATTTCATGATTATAATCCAAAAATGTTCTGATACCTCATCACAACCTTGAGGCATTTAATAAAATACAGTGCGGAAATGATTATGTGACATGGTGGCTCAATATGATTGGTCCTTGCTTGCTAGCACTAAAAGTGTATTGTTATGGACTCAGTGAATGTCCCTTTAAGATAGAGTGTGTGTGTGTGTGGGGCATGCTTACGTCAATAGAAGGTAAAGGACGTAATGACATTGTTGAAGAAGTCAGAAGAAGAAGAAGAAGAAGAAGAAGAAGAGAGAGAGAGAGAGAAGGGAGAGAGACACCAGCCTGCTAGTTTTCTCTGTCGATGGATGAGAAACAATAACTGTGTCTGCCACTGACATCCATGTATGGAAATTGGAAGTAATCCGGTGGAGTTCACTTTGTGCTGACCTGTAGAAGGAAACAGGTATTTGTGTGGACGACCACGATTCAGATGCTTTTCGGGGTGAGGAAGTCACTACCGAGTAAACACTGAAGTGTCATTTGGGTTCCATCGTGGAACATTTGGATTTCGTAATTACTCTCTCTATGTTCTCTACATCTACATCTTATCTTCAGACAACAGTGGTTGTTGAAGAAGCCTTTGCTCATGTTTCACTTTATGGCTTGCAGAACTGAACTTTAAGAACCATTCCTGGACTTGGAGTTTGGGACTTTGCCACACACACACACACACACGAAGAGTTTAGTTTTTGGGGTTAATGTTCAAGGTTTAACATTTTTGAATTTCTAACATACTAACATTTTTACTTTTATTTTACATATTATCATAAGTAGTGATTAATAAAATAGTTTTAACACTGAATCATGCTCAGTGTGTTTCTTTTGTTGCTGGTTCGTGACAGTATGCAAAAACCAGCTGACAGTTGTACTCATCTGGGGGTCTCTGATCCTGTGAAGTCCATGGATCTGAGTATGTGGAGATGGGCACAACTGACAGCCAGCGCTATTGTATCGGTTTAGTATCAACAACCCAGTGCGCATTTCTCTGACTTTCACAAGTGGCCTGAAGTTCAAAGTGGGCCACAGTGACAAAATGAAAACCTTATTGTCTGTTGCTGTGAACTATTTCAACTGGTGAACCAATCTATTATTTATACATTTAAACCTTTCATAGCTTTGAAAACCTTCACTAGATTTCCCTCTTAACTTTTTTTTGTTTCAGCAATGAAAACTCCAGTCTCTTAGCTTTCCTAATTGTTATACGACTTATTTCTGCTATCATATCAGCTCTTGTTCTGTCTTTTTCTTAGCTCTGTTACTCTTATAATGGCCCAACTGTGGGCCATCCAATACTTAATAGAATTTTCACAATGCTTCCTTATTCATTGGTGTTATCCCTAAAATTTCAATTGTCTGTTCTTCATTTTACATTTAGTTTCCCATAGCCCCACCATTTCCACAGCTTGCTGACAGTTTGTCTAATATGCAGAAGTCACTAGAAGTGTTGTGACCACCTCTGAGAAATTATGGATGTCTATAATTTCCTTGTTAAATTTAATTGAATCATTTAAGCACAACATGATTTCTGCAAGCTGCAATATAAGCCACTTATTCCTCATTTATCAACCATTATTTGTGATGAGGTCAATGTTACATCTATCATTAGCATCAATACTTGCTAATAAATGAGGAGGACACTTAACAATTTGGCATTGACAAAATTATTCTGGTACAAATTTATAAAAAAGGAATTAACTTTTGTTTGAAAGTTCTGTCTGTGTGGAGTTTGTACATTCTCCCTTTGATTGCATGGGTGTTCTAGTTTCCTTCCATATCCCAAAGATATGGGTAAGTAGGTTAACTGGTCACAGAAACAGGCCCTTCAGCCCAGCAAATCCAGTTGACCATCAATCATCCACTTACATTGATATTAAACTAATCCAATTTAATTCTCCCCACATTCCCATCAACTCCCCCCAAATTCTACCTTTCACCACATAAGGGGCAATTTACAACAGCCAAATGACCAACCAACTTGCACATCTTTGGAATGTTGGAGGAAACCCATGCAATCATAGGGAGAACATGCAAACTCCATACAGAGAGCACCAGAGATTAGGATTGAACCTGCGTCACTGGAGCTGAGAGGTAGTGACTCTACTAGCTGCACCACTGCCACCAGAAGTATGTTAGTGAGTGGATGAATCTGGGAAGTTGGTGGAGAGAATACTATACAGAAAAAAAATTAGAGAGGGAATTGGATTTGTCTATGATAGGCTGAAATGGCTTTCTTCTATGCCATAAGAAAAAAATAGAAATATAGGATGAGGAATGACTAGCAACAGTACTGCATTAAGTGTCAGTGGTAGAAGACAAAAGATTGCTAATGGCAATTTACAAAGAAAATGTATGCCTGTGCAGAGGTTCAAAGTCAAATGTGTCAATTGGTTTTTTGAGTGTGAGTTGAAGTAAATGAATGCTACAAAATTATTTATTTAATGTTCAACATCTTGCCATATTTTGAGAATGTAATTATTTAAAATACACTCTAGTTCTCTCCTTTTCAAAAATCTGCAAGAATGGTATTGCAGAAGTCTATTTAGGGTTTCAGCTAAACACAGAAGCATATCCCGTAAGTGTGCATTGTGGAGAAGATACTCCACATGAAGTTATTGAATATGGCCTTTATTGTGTGAATCAAGGAGTGAGCTGTATTAATCATGAAGGCCAAGATCAAGGCAGCATTTATCTCTTTTATGAGTTGTGTAAAAATACCAACTGACAACTTAATTTCCTGTATCAAGATATCCAAACCACACTGTGAAAATCATTAGTATTTCATAAAATGAAACCTGGTAGCCCAATAAACACAGAAATATTTGTTTCTATTTATATTTTTGTTTCCCAGCCCTTGATTTGGCTTCGTCAAATTGCATTTTGTAAATAGCTGTTTTAGATATTGTTACCTCAGGAGTGGATAAATCGGATTGTAAAAGTTTTATCATGGAGCCATACAGCACAGAACCAGGTCCTTTGACTCACCGAATACATACAAACCATCACACACTCATTCACAGTAATCCCACAGGTAGTTCCATTTTATTCTCTGAACATTCCCATCAATTCTCTCAGATTCTACCACTCACTTACACACCATGGGCAATTTAAGACAGCCAAGTATTCTAACAACTTGAATATCTTTGGGAAGTCGGAGGAAAGCAGAGCACCTGGAGGAAACCAATGTATCACAAGGAGAACGTGCAAACTCCACAGGCAGCACCAGAGGTCAGGACTGAACCCAGGTCACTGCATCTCTATCAGTTGCGACACTGCTATCTTGTGCATCTAGAAGTTGAAATGTACATTCACTAGCAGAGGCACCAAATTAAGTATGCATCTTGTGAAGCTTCATAGTACATAGGTAAATGCCCATGAGTCAGTGAAGATATTACATTTCTCCAAGGAGATCTTGAGAGTGTCTTTGAAGCATTTCTCTGTCGTGTTAACTACCTCTTGCCACGATGAAGCTTGGGCTAGAGTAGGGATGATATAGTTGCCCACCAAAGCCTTGTGAGTATGATCAGAGGGATGTTGGCTGGGGAGAGGAAGCTCACGTTGGTTTCCCTGTTCTACCAGTGGTTTTGGAGGATTTTATGGAGTTAACATTGGCGCTACTTCTCCAGTGCTTTGAGCTACATGTCTCTGAAACATAGCAGAGAGATTTGGGAGTTAATTAATCCTATATTCAAGGTATACTTGGACTGAAAACACAAGCACATCCCTGGAGCGAAGGAGACCAAGGGTTGACCTTATGGAGGTTTATGAAATCATGAGGGGCATAGATAAGGTAGATGTTCACAGTCTTTTTCCCAGGGTAGGGGAGTGTAAACTCAAGGGCAGAGGTTTAAGGTGAGAGTAGAAAGATTTAAAGGGGACTCAAGGGGGAGGTTTTTTCACACAGAGGGTGGACAGTATATGGAATGAGCTGCCAGTGGAAGTAGTAGAAGTGGGTACAATTGCAATTATAATGTTTCATAGACATTTGGACAGGTTCAGAGACAGGAAAGGTTTAGAAGGGTATGGGTCAAATACAGGCCAATAGGGATAGCTCAGAGAGGCACTGTGTTTGGCATGGACAAGTGGGGCCAAAGGGCCTGTTTCCGTGCTATTCCGTGCTCTTTGACTAAACTCAAGGGAAACTAAAGCAGTTGTGCAGGCATTTGAAGGTCAAATCTGAACAAAGGACTTGGATCTGAAGAAGAGCTGATGGGTGGAAAGACCACAATAAGCATGGATTTTTCAGTATTATGAAGACTATCTATGGACTAAATACCCATGGCCCATGGCCTGGAGACCCAAGAATGGAGGAGCACTTGACAAGGACAGAGATGCAGTCTGCCTGCGAGTGAAAGGAGCATTTTGAAGAGATTGCCTGTGACATGAGTAGCTTTGACTCCATCTTACAACGTGCCATCTGCTACAATCTTAACTCTACCCCAGCCTGGCAAGAGGTTGAAAAATCCATTGGATAGGTGAAAAAACAGCAAAGCCCTTGGAACAGGTTAAACCCCTGCTGAAAAACTAAACGCAGCAGAGAAGTACTGCTGGCAATGTTGCATGATGTGGTACCATTTAGAGCATGATATTTTTGAGTTTTCTAGTATGAATTGTGATAAGCCTTCATTTTATAAAAGTGATGGTTAAGAACTAAATGTGAGGGTGTTGTCATAGTTACAGAACTGGTCTCTATCAGTGATAGCTGTCAAAGCTTTATACCGTTGGTTCTTAAACAACTGATGGCTGACGAGAAACTACTTCTGATCCGATTTTCAGTTAAGATATGATGCCTGTAAAAAAAAAGGTGAGCTTGTCTTGTTGCTTCAAACATAGTATTCTATTGGAAAAAAATGTTAAGCAATCCCTTGATATCTTAACTAATTTATAATCCATACAAAGTGGAGAAGTTCTATTCTGAGTTCTTAGTCTGTGTCAAAGCATCTTAATTTGGGGGGCTTACAAATAACATTCGCTTTCATTGGTTCATGTTGAGGAAATTGCTACTCCAATTGTTATCCTGTGGCACCTGTTGGAAGCACATTTTGGTTATTTGGTAAAGAGAGGACAGAGTCTAATGTGTTGTTTTCACTTAACCCACTCTCCTTGTTGTTAAATAACATCAATATTCAGTGATAATTTTCCGTATGAATAATAGGACTTTGGGAAGGATAGTAGAATTTGACAGTGCCTATACAATTGCATCTCATTAGGAATCACTGGAGATAACTTTGTTTAATGGCACAAAATGGGCAATCTCAAATTAGTTACACTTTATAGATCTTGTGTATTGTTTTTTCCCTTTAACGATTTCAGTGGAAAAGAAGTCAAATGTGGCTAATACAATTAATGCTTCCTTGTGATGTAGGATGAAGTCACTCAGCCTTACGAGTCTACACCATCTCTCAGAGCAACCCCATCAATCACATTCTCCCACTTATTGCATTATAGCCTATTCTATCTCAGATGTCCATCAACTCGCCCATTTTTTCCACCGTTCACTCATATCATGAACAATTTTAAAGTAACTAATGAACCTACAGCACATCTTCGGGATGTTGGACAAAGTTGAAACACCTGGGGGAAACCCCTGTGGCCACACACACAGCACCAGAGATCAGGATGAAACCCATGTCACTAGAGCTGTGAGCAATATTGTCCATCAATATTGTCCTTCAGGAAAGGAATGAAGAGGAGGAAGTTAGCACTGTCCTAATCCTTTGTCATCACAGAGAAAGGTTGAAATGGTGCTGCAACAGATGCTGTTGCAGGAGATTAGAAGAACCTCCACTAAAATTCTGAAGAGCTATGAGCTAGATTAAATAGTATCAGAGAAAAAAACTCTTCAAAATAGTGCTGAAATTCTGAATAAAAGAGATTGGAATGAATTTGAATCTTAAAGCTCACTTTCACAAAATTAAATGATTAAGGAAGAGTTGCATTCATGGAGCTGTCAAGAAATACACAAAACATGCAAAATATCCTAAAATTAATGCAGGCTGCATCTATGCAATTTTTTATTTCCCTCTGATCTATTTATTAATAAAATCTCAACCTGAGTTCATGACTTATAAGGCGCCAGATCTATAGTTCACTGAATACCTTTAGTTGCTTCAAATAGATGAATTTAATATACAGCAGCCCATTCACATTCACTGTGAACAATATGAAATCCTGATGTTCTGCTAATGAAATACTCCTTTGATTATTCTGCCTTGAACTGCTGATCATGAGTATAGACAGATGTGCGATGTATCTACTATTTCCCATACACTTGTAGCTCTTTGCAACTTCACGAAGAACTCGATGCTCCAAATGAAAAGATGTGTCTTGAGCTTTTCACCATCGAAGCAAATCTGTAATTTGCAACTAATGTCACCTATAGTTTGTTCCATCATGGATGTGCAAGTGTGCATGCTGATAATGGAAAGTGCATTAGCCTGATATTTACAATTGATACACACTGTACTACACTCATCCCATGAGCTAACATAACCGTTTGGAGGGAGTGTTTCTTAAGCAGAGCAGCCACCATCAAGTAGCAAACTATTCCCAGGTTGACAAAGCCACTCCATTAGAGTCATTTATTTACATGTATATAGCCATTTCTACCAAGGGAAGCTCCTACTTAAAGCATTAAGAGTTTTTGAAGCAACAGCCTGGGACCATCTAAAATGCACTGGCAGCTGCATTCCCCTATGGCAAGTTTGACTAGTCAAGTAAAAGAGGACAAGGAAATGTCATTCTATTTGAGCAGCCACTATAGTAAGTATGCCAGACATCCCTGGACAAAACCAAAGCTCCTGAGCAGCCATGTCTGACAAAGGTCTGTATATATTCAGCTAAACTAAAAGCTGTTTAATCTAAGCTGGCAACCTCTGTTTCTCTTTTAGTTATTGTCCTCTGCAAGCTCTAAATACAAAACTTGCAAGAAAGAAAAGGCTGTAGATAATGCCACCATTGAAACAGACTTACCTCTTTTTGAAAATGTAGAACATTTGTTTATTTTTAGAGTGGAAGACTTCTAATAGAACAAAGGAAATCTGCATTCAATATGATTAGAGATGTGTTCTTTTGAAAACTCAGTGGTTGAAAAATCTTGACTGTGAGGCCATTCTTTCCTGATTCTTGAAGTTAGAAAGTTGAGTTTCTCGCTAGGAGGGCACATTGTAAAGTGGGATCCATATAAGATATTCAGGCTAAATTTGTCATACTTACACATTCCATTCAGTTGTTGATGCATTTTTGAAATTAAAAAATCTCTCATTAATGGATTCAAATTTTGAGTTAACAATTGTTATGTTGAAAGTTAATTCTGGGTGACAAGGGGTGGCACAGTGACATAGCTGTGAGGCTGTGCTGCCTCACAGTTCCAGTGACTCAGATTCAATCCTGACCTCCGCAGCTATATGTATGGAGCTTGCATGTTCTCCCTGTGACCACATGGATTTCCCCTGGGTACGCCGTTTCCTCCTACGTCCCAAAGATGTATTAGTTGGTAAATTAACTGACCATTGTAAATGGTCCATCGTATGTAAGTGAATGGTAGAATCTAAAGGGATTGATGTGAATATGAAAGAAAAATAAGGATTAATGACACAAGAGACTGCAGATGCTGGAATCTGGCTCTGAGTATCTCCAGATTAGTGTAGGATTAGTGTAAATGGGTGCTTGATGATTGGCAGGGTCTCAGTGGGCTGGCGGGGTCTCAGTGGGCCAAAGGGCCTGTTCCTATGCTGTATCACTGTATGACTCTAGAGGTGCTCCAAGGCATTTTTGTAGTAAGCACAATATCTCTTCACAACTTAACTCCCTCAAGGACTTAGTTCCTAAATGTCATTGTCAAAGATTGCAAATGGGTGCTGCTCATTTCTACATATGGTTTCTGAGGGTCATGAATTTTCAGGGAATGAGTTGACACACCGATTGCAAAATTGGTTGGAAATATTGCAGGGGTTATGGCAAAAAACCCGGAACACAATGAATAGTTTATGTGTGGATGCATAAAAATTTAGTCAAAATGATGACAGACTACACAGGTTTTTCACCATTTCTGCAAGTTCAACACTGTTTCTACCTTTCGCTCTTGCAAAACGGAATATATGATTGCTCAATGCTGAGCAATGAAAGCTAATAATCAGTGGAAAGGAAGTGATCAGCTCAAGGCAGAAATTCCATCTTCCTCATGGCCGGTCAATAATAATGCAAAAGCACTGTACTGTTTTAGACTGTGGTATGTTTTCCAAAGGTGCTGGAGATTATAGATTGTTCTCAAGTTGCCCTGCAGGCCCCATTTAATAACGCTACTACTCACGTGAATAGGAAAGGATTCTTCTTTTTCAATATCCAATTTTTTTCTGCTGAATTTGACAAATCAATGCACACTTTACAGGAAAGTCTTCATTTTTAAGGCAGTCCATTGGCCCATTAATATTTAACCAAAGTGGACAAGTTACAGGATGGCTTCCGCATGATAAAGGCTTTCTTCTGGAGCCAAAACTTATGTGAAGTTTCCCCCGATATCAGTTGAACACAGTTATAACAATAGTAGTTCTAAGGATTGTCATTTACTGTGTGCTTCACAGCACTGCTTTACAGAGAGATATCTTGGAGTCTCATTGTGAAAGTGGGACACAATATATTTAGAGGAATATTAAGTGAAGCAGTACAAGGAAAAAGAGCCATGCAGTGGACCAAAATGCTCTCTGTGAGACCAAAGCGACAAAGCTCGCAATAAAGAGGAAATGAAAATCAATAAATAATTTTATTAAAATGCAGATTCTGGAAATCTGAAGGGTCTCAGACCTGAAAGGTTAACTCTGCTTTTCTCTCTCTACAGATGCTGTGTAACTTGCTGAATGTTTCCAACATTTTTTGATCTTATCTCTCATAGAAGAGACCATTTCCTAATTGTAAAGCGCTGGCACTGCATTGATAATCCTGCCCCAGAAATTCACTTGACCCATTTTTATGCGACATTAGCAACCTCCCTCAAGCTAAAATAATGAACAATGTGTCAGTACCAGTTCCAAGAGAGCACTCGAAGGCTCCCTCATATAAGATGACTCTATTTCAGAAATAGCAGGAGTTAAGAATCAAATTTTCCACATTATTTCCACCTTGCCTCACAGCTCTGACCTCACGGAGTAGCCCTTAAATGTCACATCACAATTCAATCAGTGCTCTTTCAGTTACTGGAAAATATTGCAAAAGAATGATGGAGGGAAGATGGCAGAGTCTTCCCAGAGGACAAAGGAACCTGCACAGTCTGAAAAGTGTTGTGCACAGTAAGCAATGCTCTTATACGAAGGCATCTTAGGAGGAAGCTCAGAGGGAGGAATCTGTAAAAGTTCGGTTATCCTGTATGAAGGCCTGCACTCTGGGAATCTCTGCACTCGGACCAAATACTCCTTCCAGGTGTGAATGCACAATTCGCAACCACCGAAAGTCAAAGGTTTTCCCACTTTAGCTGGTGGAGCTATTTTTGATTTCTGCAACACAACAGTGACCAGCAAAGTGTGGTATGTGGAATATCTCAGCAGAAAGAGCCAGCAAGGATCCTGGAGACAAAGTTTCTGAGAGTGAAAGTAACTGCAGTTTTGACTTTGATAGAAACACAGGTGCTTGTGTTTGTTTGTGCCTGGAAGTTTATCTAGCCAACAATTATACTTCCCATGATTTTGAGCATTTCTGAGAACTTCATTCTCAAAGAGGTCTAGTACTTTTACCAGAAGAAGGAATCTCCTGTCCATAGATGATTTTACAGCTGTTATGACTGATCTCCGGTTGGAATTGAAGAAAAAAACATATGAGAAGTCCCGATTGTTACAATTATTGCAGTACTACCTGACCATGAAGGGGGTCTATCATACATTATTGCCAAGGTGACTGAAGTGAGAAGCCCCAGTGCCCTTTAAGCTTAATGCAATGAGGCTCAAGAGTAAGAAAGTGTTCCACAATAGATGTCCATGTAACACTTATCTTCAGGGGGATCTTTGGTGCTGAATAGTTTCAATGTAAGCAAAGGAATATTTTCAGGAGAAGTAAGTGAGGGCAAAGACAGTCTCACCAGTGCATGCATATTAATGTCAATATGTGAAAATACTTTTGACAACAGTGCAAGGATGACATAACTAAAAGATCCATATTTGCTTTTAAAGCATTGCAAACTGTTTATGGTGGGATTTCCTGCCTAGACTGACGTGATGATGTTGTCAAACTTCTTTTTGTGCAGCATCGAAGTGGCCTGTGGAGTGGTTTTTGAAAGGGTGTTTATTTGCTTAAGCAGAAATGAGATAAAGTGGATAGGGAGATACTTTATTCTGAGGGTGTTGGATGAAATAGACTGAGAGGACGAGTATATGGAGCAGAAACACCAGCATTTACCAATTAAGTCCGATGGCCTATTTTTCTGTGAAATTCAATGCACTTCCACCAAACAAATGGACCTTGAAAGTCTCTATGTTTTGGTTTCCTCCTCATGAATTCTTCTTAAAATTGTGTAATATAACAGAAGAAGGCAATGGAAAATGATATTGCAAGATATAAATTGAGTTGGGTTCCAAACCAGAAATATCTTTCTATTTAAGCTTTGTTACATTTGTCAAAATTTACAGTGCTATTGTGCATCACAGATCACTCTCTTTTCATCTTTTCAAGATGCTGGTGTGTTTTCCAGGGCATTCCTGGTTGATAGCTGACAATTAACAAGTCCCTTAGAAACATCCAAGCACCAATAAAGTGAACAGTTGGATTAGACGTATCCTGTAGCTTTGAACTGTGGCCCATCCAAGGTCCTTTTAAAAACACTGTTACTTTAAGATCCCAGTCAATTATAAGATTTTCAAAGTAACCATCAATCCAATTAGCAATTAACATCCATCACCTTCCTGAGGAATCACACCACCAAAGTCATATAATTGCTTTAATAATCCATCTGAACTAAATGTCAGCTTCATCACCATGGTAAACAAAGTGGGGAAATGTTTTGACAAAGAGCCTGGAGCAGCAAGCAGCGGAGTCTTTTTCCACCTTTCCTCATCCCGCACTTGAAGAAAATTATTCCTGAAATTTCCAGTGGGGCGTTCCTTATCTCCCTTCCCCAGCCCCATTCATAATTTATCTGCTGCTTTGAAAATTGAGGAGTAATCTGATCTCTGAGGTTTTGGTGGCATTATCCAGTGTGACTAACTTTCAAATAACATTGGTGGAAATTTGTAGAGTTTTATAAACCAACAATTCCCTTGCTATTAAAACCCATTCGCGTTCTGTCATTTTCAAATCGCCTGCCCCAGTATGAGGTAATCAAAAGTGGCCAAAACAACTTTCAATCCTATTTAAATCCATGGAAAAGTACAGAAAGGGAGCACACCATTACATATGACATCAATAATTTTTTCAGTGGCATAGGATTCTAGGCACAAGTCCTTTTAGAATGAATGGAGCAATAGCATTACAATATTTCAAACCTATGTGCTGTAGAATTACTTTTTATTTCTGTTTCCAGAATGCATTATACTCAAGTATTTGTGAAGCATTAAAGTAAAACTAATGAAAGCTTTGGGCTATAATTGCAGGCATACAACTGGCTAGAATTTACATCATATTTGCTTCAGATAATTTCCTTAGAGATTTTCTGATTTGACAGATTGTTTTAATCCAGAACATATTCAGTTTGTTTAAAATTCACAACAATTTCAACTTGCATTCCAGGAGATAAGGCAGTATCCCTTGAAAATTGAATTGTGCAAAGTACAAAAATGGAGATAGCATTTAAAGATCTTTTGTGCTCATGGAAATAAATGTTTGGATGAACTTTATTTTAAGGAGGAAGAAAGGCTATACCTCCTTTTTAAGATGAAAACAACACATGGATTTTGACATAATTGTTGAATCTTGTTGAATAAATGATGGTTAAGTTCACAGCAAACACCATGATTAACCAGCAAGTTCAGGGGAAGATGCAATACATCGTTAGTTTCAAAAGCAGAATGGACAGAGGTCTTTCATACTTTTTCTGTACTTTTCAAAATAAATTTTAAACTTAATCCTTTGACTGCACTATTTGGAATTGTTGGAGTAAAAGATATAACTTTGAAGGCTTCTGATTTACATATTCTGGCTTTTATTTCTCTGATAGCCAGGAGAGCTGTATTGCTTTAATGGAAGGAAGTTACTCTGCCTACTCATGCTCAATGGTTACGGGATGTTATGTCATACTTGAGTCTAGAGAAGATTCGCTGTTCAGGTTTTGAACCTAACCCAGACTTTCAAACCCTGTGGGGACCTTTTTTGAGTTATTTTCAAAGTCTCTAATTTGGGGACTAAAATGCAGATAAGTGCTGACACGGTTACATTTTTAAAAGTTTTTCCTTGTTGTTTTTTCCATCTAACATCTTCGGGTTTTGATAGTGGGAGTAGATTTTTTTATTATAAAATATTTCAATTTTTTCTTCCTTTATTAACTAACTACTATATGTGATTATTAACTTAGAGTATTGTAATCTAAGTATGATTTAATACAACGTATTCAGTAGTATTTTTATTTTCTTTCTTGATGCATGTACTCTATTTTTTTCATGGATTCAATAAAAATATTGTAAAGAGAAAAAAAAAGCAGAACAATCTGCTTGATTTCTATTGCACAACAATTTGACACACATACCATTTGTCCCTGTTAGATTTAATAGCATTGGTTTTCTGTGCTAATTGTCTATTAAAATCAGCACAGAAAATTAGTGCTGATATTTAAGGGAATAAATAACTTTATAATTATTAATGGAATGCTGATCAACCTCCCTGGCATAGAGAGGGGAAGAGCTGAAGTTTTCAGCATCATTCCCATCACATAAATTCCTGTTGGAGATTAAAACGATGCTGTTTTTCTTATGCATGCTCCTTTTCCTCAATCTTCTCTTTTACTACCTGATTTCTCACTATCGCCTGCACATTAATTAATCCTCATTTATTATTCCTCTGTTTCTTTCTCAATTGTTAAACCAGCACTGTTGGCTTTACTGTTCACCAAAATCCCAGATACGCACAGCCTTTGTGGCATTGTTTTCAGTTTACAGTTCCAGCACTAAGGGGTTCAGGGAAGATTCTAACTGATTGTGTACACTGTGAGATGCCCTGCACCAGCAAGATTTGGTCCATAGGTTTTTATAGAAATGAACAACAAAAATGTGAAACATTTTATTATGAATATGAGGGAGGTAATTTTACTCAGCGTGAGTGTAAATTGCATAATATTGATTTCACCATCCACTATACATCATTCCAGATTCAAGCATTGAATCAGTATTACCTGCTTTTCTTTATAAAATAAATTCAAAATTAACCCATGGCCTTTCAAAAGCATTGATGGAGAATTCAATATTGTCATGTTAACGAACATGACTCTGCCCCTCCCACCACCTTCCAGTGAATTCCCAAACTGCTGGAGCTGGAAATCTGAAATAAAAACAGAAAATACCAGAAACACGCAGCAGTTCAGGTAGCATCTGTAAAGAGAGAAACAGAATTCTTGTTTTTGGCAGATCATATGTACAAACAGAACTAACAAAAAAAACATTTGGAATTAAAAATAAGCCTGCATTTATTACTGCATTACCAGATGGTTGGTACACCTTCATCGTTGTAGCAGCTTTGTATTGACTGTGATGTCCTATGGAATGTGTTTGATGCCTTCCACTTGTATACAGAAGTCCAAACTATGATATTGGTTCACACAGATTGGGTGACTGCTTTTCAGAACTCCTTCAGTCATCAAGCTTCCAGTTGTCAATCAATTTAATTCTCCATTCTACTCCCATTTGACATTGCTGTCATCAGTCCCCTACAGTGTTTCACCATCTCATTGTAAACTGAAACAACAGCAGCTCATTTTTTGACCAGGTACATTTTGCCTTCTGGACTCAAGACTGAGTTCAACAATTTCAGGTAATCAGCAATTCCCGTCTTTGCATTTCACATTTCAAATAGTTATTCAACTTAGATTTACACCTATCTTTTGTCAGTCACTTGTTCCTCAACTATATTCTTTACCCCTTCTCTTTCACCCCTTCTTTGATTAGTGTCTCTAGCCTTCCACCCTATCACAGATGATGCTCTGTATTCTCTATGCCCCTCCCCTTTCTTTGCATCCTAAAATATGTATTTGACCTGAAATATTAATTCTGTTACTCTTCCCACAGAAATAAAAGTTGGGGAGAATCACTAATGCCAGGACAAAATAGTGCACAATGCTTGGAACTTTTGATGTTATGCATTCCTTGTCCCATGGAGTCCAAAAGATAAAAAAAAGGGATCAACACACACACAGAAAATTAGGTAGAGTTGTCACTTGTTGCTTTCAGCAGTGCTGAATAATGACCTTGATTAGAATACACTGCAGGTAGGGGACAACTTTAAATAAAAGATAGCAAAACATTACTTTTAAAATAGCAGTAAATGGAACACATTTAACAATATGATTATGGAGAATTTGCTTATGGAGAAACTAAATAGAAGACACGATCAACAAACTTAGGAGGGGCACTTCAGCCTTTTGAGTCCATTATACTTTTCATTTAGATTGTGGTCTCTGTTATATCTTGCCTTTATTTACCTGCTTTAGTTCCATATCCTTTACTAATATTACCTTACAGAAATATATCAAAGTAACAGAGTAACATTTCTTGAGACCAAAAGGCACATTCCTGATGGTATAGTGTCACAGAATCGTACAGCATAGAAACAGGCCCTTCAGCCCACTGCGTCTATGCTGACCATCATGCCAGTCTTTAATAATCTCACTTGCCTCATTGATTCCATATCCCTTTCTGCCTTGGTCATTCAAGTACTTGTTCAAATGCCTCTTAAACACTGTTACTGTTCCTGCCTTCATCACCTCCACTGGCAGCTCATTCCAGATACCAAGGGGTGAACCTTTTGTATGAAAAAAAATTACCCATCAGATCCCCCTCAAACAACCTCGCTTTCACCTTAAACCCATGCCCTCTAGTTTTAGACACCCCTACCACACTGGCACTGGTTACCTACCCCATCTATATCTCTCTTAGTTTTACATATCTCCATCATGTCACCTTTCAGCCTGCTTTGATCCAGGGAAAACAGACCTGGCCTATCCAATCTCTCTTGATAACTCAAGCCCTCCATTCCAGGCAACATCCTTGTGAATTTATTCTGGACCCTCTCTGAAATAATCACATCCTCCCTATTGTGTGGTGACCAGAAATGTACACAATACTCCAAGTGTGGCCCAACCAATGTTTTGTACAACTGTACCATGACATCCCAACTCTAATACTCAATACCTCAGCCGACGAAAGCAAGCATTCTCGCCACCCTGTGTTTCCATTTTCAGGGAGCTATTTACTTGTACACCAAGGTCTCTTTGTTCAACAACACTCCCTAGGGTCCTGCCATTCATCGTGTATGTTCTGCTCTGATTTAACTTTCCAAAATGCATCACTTTGCACTTGTCCAAGTTAAATTCCATGTGCCATTCACTTGTCCACTTTCCCAGGTGATGTATGTCCCGTTGTAACATTAGGCAACCTTCTTCACTGTCTGCTATACCACCAATTTTGCTATTGTCTGCAGATTTACTAAATCATGCCACCTACATTCTCATGCAAGCCATTAATATATATGACAAACAAAAGACACACCACTGGTCACAGGTCTCCAATCTGAAAAACAACCCTTCAATACCATCCTCTGCCTCCTACCACCAAGCTAATTTTGTATCTAATTTGCTAACTCACCCTGAACCCAATGTGTCCTCACCTTCCATACCCTGCGGGACCTTGTCAAAGGCCTTGCTAAAGTCTAAGCAGACAATAGCTACAGCCCTGCCCTTGTCAATCCTCTTGGTCACCTCTCAAAACTCAATCAAATTCATGAGACATGATTTTCCACACATAAAGCCATGCTGACTATCTCTAATCAATCTTTGCCTTTCCAAATGTAAATAAATCCTGTCCCTCCGAGTCCCTTCCAATAAATTGATGTCAGGCTCCACTGATGTAAGGCCCACCATTGTGCCCACTTATTCTCTAGTGATAACAGGAAGATTATTACTAGCACATTAATTGGGGTTCTACAAAGCAGATAAAATTGTAGGAATGTCTATGCTACAACAGGAATAATGTTTGCTACCTTTAGAATCCAGTCCTCAGAGGTCTCCCCTCCCCATCAGCTCTCAATTAGCCAGAACCAGCTTGCTTTAACAAAAACAAAATTGCTGGAAACACACAGCAGCTCAGGCAGCATCTATGGGAAAAGAAACAGAGTTAACAGAGCTAATATTTCAGATCAAAGACCCTTCGTTAGAACTGAATTCTGATGAAGTCTTCGACTGGAAGTGTTAACTTCTGCAGATGCTGCTCTTGACCTGCTGAGTGTTTCCAGCATTTCTGCTTTGCTTCAGATTCACAGCATCTGCAGTTTTGTTTTTGATTTCAAGCTTGCTCTATTATTCCAAGCACATAATGGCTCAGGTGAGCTATTTATTTTGACAGAAACAAAGTCCAAACTAGGTTATAAGTTTCCAGTGTAAATTGCTTTAAGGGAATGGTAGCATTTCAAAAATGCTGCAAGACAGAAAAGTCTGCTTAAGGTCCAAGATGCCCAATATATTGGTGTCACAAATACGACCATGTTATTTTTCTAATAACACGTTGTTGAAGAGCCTTCAATGGCATGACCTTGTATTGCAGATGCTTGAAAACATTTTTATAAAATAGTTGACAATTCCATGGCTGCTTTTTGCTCATTCTAACCTAGGCCTTGTAAATGTCTCTTTTCCTATTTTGCCCAGAAAGCAGATCACACTGTTTATTCCAGTGCTAATGTACTTGCCACTGAGTGAAACATGAGAGTGATTTTTCTGGATCACTTTGCATTATGTTGGAAATTCTCTTCTTGATGCATGTTCAGATGCACGTCTATGATTTCAGCATCAGATGTGCATTGAATTATGTCATTCCCTATGCAACCCTCTAATGGAAAATTATGCTGAGTTGCCTTGAGAAAGACCATTTTAGGTGTTCTGGAATTCTGGGTCTTCACAACATATCATTAGACTTACCCTTTATCCTTTGTGCCCCAACACCATGGCACGAACAGCACAGTTGAATGTCAACAAAGATGGTCATCATAATTAACCAACAACATGAGTAAAGGGCTCTATTCATACCCTAGGTTACCCTATGGAGTCAAGACTTTACCCAAGGTTTTCTAGTCCATCATGGATAAAATCTTTCAATGAGTGGGCCATTGTTTTATAATCAAGGTGATCTGTTAATTGCTAAATATTTCTGATTTTGGTGGAAGTATTCAAGAGATTACATGAGCACAATGTGAAATTGAAGTGAGATATGCGATCCTGCAACAAGTTGTGAACTTTGGTTGAAGGTTGATGCTAATGGCCTACAACCAGTGAAGGAAAAAATAGAGGCCACCGCCAATGAGCATGAATATGTAGCAGAACCAAGCTTGCTCCCAGGCATGATGTGATTCCTTATTGGGCACCATTCCTTCCAGATCTTGCAAGTGTGCTCATACCATTGCATTATTTGTTGAAGAAGGATGTAAAGTGGATGTGAAACATAGAACAACAAGCACAAGAATGCAAGAGAAGATCAGCAAGTGAACTCTCCTTATTTATTATGATAGCAATGCAAGTTGTTCCCCTCCCTCCCCACCACGGCCAAAATTACCACACCCACAGGGTGAATTAATCTCCATTTCAGATATCTTCTAGGAGGCTCTTAAAATTAAAAGATTTTCTTTGGGTGAAAGCATACCAATAAGCATATTTTAATAGTCATTATTTGAATATACCAAGAAACTAACAGAAATCTACCATTCTCCTCCAAAGGTTATTGATTCATGGGCATTACAATTTCAGAATCAATTAGTAGGTGTGGTTCTAACCTCTGAAGTCCAAGGTCATTCAAGTCATGGTTTCATGCCTTGCTAGAGTCCTGAGCAGAAAAAATCACCAAGTCTCCTGTGCTACAATGTGGGGGAGTTGTACTTTCAATGAGATGTTAAACCTACCTACCTTTCCTCTCAAGTGGTTATCAAAGGTACCTTTTTGCTCCTTCAAAAAAACAACAGTGAATTATGTCTACTGCTGTGGCCAAAATCTCTGCCCTGGTTAGCATCAAAACAGGATTTGATAAATTACAGTTTTATTTATCTGAGCTTTTTTGCTGCATCTCCAACATTACAATAGTGAGATCATTTCAGAAATGCTTTAGAAGTGTTGTTGAACATCCTGAAGTCATGACAAGTGTTTCATCAAAGAAAGTCTCTCTTTCTCTAACTTGCTGAAGAGACCACTCTTTGTGTGTGAACCAAGACAGTGGGTGCTATTAATCTCCTTCATCATAGGCAGCACAATGACCAAGCTTGCTCCTGTCCTCACATTGTATTCATGCACGTAACAATATGAGGCCCTCACTAATGACCAGAATTCTGGTTGATTTCTTTCTCCCCTTCTTTAGGCAAGTATTACAAGGGTTAACTGTAATATGTTTATAGCCACCCTTGCGGATTGAATTCAGAACCTTGAGTCCTTCCACAACTTTCCCCACTGAAAACCATGTTAATGAACCAAGTTTCTGAGGCAACTCAGTGACCCCATTTTAAATCAAAAGTTCCACTTGGCTCAGATTTAAACTTCTCCAGAACTCATATGTCTCTTTATTTTATGGTGTCCCAGATGACTAACGAATGACAGTCAAATCACAAATCAATTAACAAGATTATCAAAAATAAATCCTTGTTTGTACCTCATGCTTGGCAATATTTAAACATTTCTAACATTGTGCCAATGATGCCAATGCTTCTTCTAATGTATTGCTATGAAACCGCACTTGAGTGATAGTCTCACTGTTTTTTCTGGATTTTAATGGATGTGGCTGTGAGACTTCTAAGTAAACAGACTAATTGCAAATGGGATCTCTCTCGTTCCTTTCACATTAAGCTCTGTTCCCCTGAGTTGGCAGGGAGGGGGAGGGGAATCATGAAGTGGTGATGTGGGTTTTACCTCGTTGAACCAATACCTATGATAAAGTAACTTTTATCCCTACTAAACATCAGCGGACAACTAAATGTGGCACCTTTGATAAAGACTGAACATTGTACTAAATTTAATTAGTCAGTGATTGTTCATTTATGAGACATAGCTATTTTCACCGGTGGCTGCAGGCTTTTGGAAGTCTGTCAGCTCCTTGGCCTTTGGTTGTACAGTTTCACAAAAGTTAAATTATAGCAATTACATTTTAGCATGCAAGCTATGTTTTTACATTTTTATAATTATAAACCATTTTTAAGCAATCTACAGTAAAAGGGTTGCATCAGTCATCTTAGAAATGAAAAAATGTTAACCAAATCTGAAACAGAGAGAAAAAACTAAGTGATTGGTATGACCCTTGGCGAGGATAAAACATGCGAGGAAAGGAAATAATCTGACTCATGATAAAACATTTGGTAATAATGCAAGCATTTTAATTTAAATTCGAAGTGAAGCCCACAATTTAGCACTGCAGCTTTTGTGGAAAAATATCATCCATGACATTTTTTGCGGGATTTTTTCTTTATAATTTTTAACTTACTCCAGACAGTTTCAGCAGAACATGTTGAAATCTGTTGCAGATGAAAAAAAAAGGGAACGAGCACTGATGTTTATAATTTGAAATGTCTTTATGAGACAATGGTGACGAAAGCCAGCAGCATGGATTCTCTTTTTTTCCGAGGTGGTAATTTACTCTGTAATCCCTTTTGCTGCAATTCATTCCATCCTCTAGTGCAGTGACAGCAGTCATTTCTCAGTCCTGCTATCCAACTTAACCTCTCTGTTATATGTGAAGGAAAAAGTAAGTGACTATTGAAACAAGATTTATTGGCTAATAAACTTTAGGCTGCAGATAAACAGAATGGAATGAGGAGATGTAACCATACAGTGTGGATGAATTGATATAGATAAAGAAATATCATATACCATTTAACAATAAATACATACATATTCACACAGAAGATACACAGAGGAAAGTACAATATAAATTGATTTCTCTGAGTGAGTGAAACCAGATAATTCATGAGTTACAGTTTGGCTCACAAGTGAAAATCAATTTTTATATTTTGCTGATTTCCAGTTCTACATTGTACCCATTGTACATATATACAAATACATGCCTCATACATTTTGTTCAGAATTCAATCCTCTGCACAGCATATGTATTTGCATATATTTACCTTTCCCCATATCGCAATCTGTCAGATGGTGTTTTCTTTATATACATATGCAGATTCCATGAACGGAACTTGTTCTGTAAGCTATTCTATATGTGTACACTAAATATGCATTTTGTTTTATCATGGAAAAATATCATACTGTATTTTTCAAACTAGGTTACTTTTAAAGTCCAATGCTGAATATTCAAAGCATGAATTTATGAAATTAGCTAAAGAGGCTCGAAAGTCCGTAAATATTTCAGCCTGGGACCAGAGTCTGATTGACTTCTAACATTAGAAATATGGGATATCTGAAAGCAAAATTGAACAAAAATACAATGAAGCAAATGGTTGAAAATGAACATACTAAAGGTTGAAATCAAAGCATACATAGAGTGGTTTAATTCTACTATCTCCATTTACTGAGGAATATAACATTGAGCCACACAACTAAGTGGTTCAATTTCACAGTGAATGCTGCAAGGATGCAAGAGAATCAGGATCTGTGCCAGTAAGAACAGTGATTCTGAAAATAATTCATGACAGAATTGTTAGGTTTTTTTTGCTGAGTTTCGCAAACAGGTTTCAATTTGATTTTTATTAAACTGCTGATTTAATGTGTTTTTTATGTGGGTCTTTTACTGTCTGCATCTAGTACTGTTTGATTATTTTTCACTGACAGCAATCAGAAGTCTTCATGGAGCTACACAAGGCAACTGGAAATAGAGAAAAGCATGATAAGACTAGGTCTGCAGGAAGAATGATGTACAACTTACAATATATATCTGTTGAGTGCTTCAATGAAAAAAGGTAGTATGTTTGTCCACGTAATTCTTTATATAATTCTCTCCTGATCTCCACCTTTGTGTGTAGAAAGAACTGATTGGAGAGAAAAATAATGTCTTCTCAGGCACTTGCCCACATCAGGTAAAGACACAGAAGCAGATTCTGCCCTCATCAGAGATCGGTGAATGATTTACAGACAGTGAGTAGGAGGAAATCAATAAACTTTACTTTCCTTCAACGCAAGCCCCAGCACCAAGCATATTGGGAAGTTACTCAACTGCATCCTAACCTAAGTGAGGCTAAGAAGCAGAAATTGCACACTTTATTCAAATACTGCGTGGCCATCTAGGGAGCAAAATGCAGGTTCAATGCTTGATTGCAATTTTACATATACTTGCCATTTTGGTGTAGGACTCAATGTTGACCTAAGGCTTGCACTGCAGATTCATTTAAAATTGGGAATAATTTTGCTCTTGCAATACGTAAGGCATGCTCACCATTTGAAGTGTCCAAATTAATTTGACATAATCTGACCTCACTCAGCACCATGGTGCAAACTGGAATGAGGGCTGCCTTAATGGCACTCTTGCCTGCAGTTTAACTTCCAGGAATTTTATGCAAAGTTAAATCAAATTCCAAAGTTCATTATTTCTAAACAGAATAAAGTTGCCTTTGCACTGCTGTTTATGTTTGTCTCACAGACAGTCTACTGAAAACCTGGGTGGTCTGACAGGGCTGCTTCTGTGTATAAAGCATTATCTGACATTTTCTTTCAGATCCTCTGCAATGGTACCGCACATGAAGGGAAGTGTGTAAGAGCCATTCAGTGGCATCTGATTCTTTGGCAAATGCCGAGGAACTTTTAACTAGTGGAACCAGAAACAAAGCCGTCATTGTTACAACGTGATTCATTAACAGGCACAAAAAAAACTAGGCCTTTGTTTCTTAAATATAAGCACACCTGTACTATTCCATAATAAAGATTTAGACACAGAGCTCCAGGATATTTTCCAATCAACAAGTGAACAAAAGTAACCGTGTATTGTTAGGAAGGCTTCAAATGGTATTATTCCTCCTCACCCTTCATTTCTTCAGACTAAACTTTGTAGCTAATAAAATCCCATGCCTTACAATTAAGTAGGCAACCAGAGGTCAGAAATATCCTAATAAACTGCCACAATTCATGAATATGGACATTACTTCACATAAGTACAGTTGTCCAGAGTCATTGTTTGTTCTTGGGGAACATCACAAAGAAAGTGCTGCAGCAAGGTGAAAACAGACCATTTCTCCATAAGTTGGATTAATGTCCAAAAAAGGACAGTTACAAATTATCAGATGGGAGCTTGATGTTTGCTTATTATTCAAAATACAACCATTCAATGGTTCATGTTATCCTCTTTCCCTATCCTCTCCTATTCATTTAAGATTTGTATTGAATTTATTTGTTTTATTCAAGGACACTTGTTTTTGTGACAGTTTGTTGAATAGCAATATGCCAATTGTCACTCATTTCCTGGACAGCCACTCACATCAATGTTTTGTCACTCAGTCACTTAAGCACTGTTATTCTTCCCACCTCCTCAGATTTACACAATACAAGAGGCCAAACTTAAATACTGACCTCTATTTTTCACTGCACTTGGTGAAGCAGGACATGGAGATGCTGCATACCAGAAGTAATAAACTTGAGTGCATGAAGTAACTGTTGAACAGTCAGGAAATGCATTCAAACAGTTGGCAAGATGGTGCTAAATAGAGTACCATGCTGTCATTCTGGGAGACAGTGGTATAAGAACCACAGTATTGAGGGGTCTCTGGTTACCTAGTGGGCAAATACATCACACAGAATGGAAAACTTGCAATTGTGAAGTATCATTCACTATCACAGATGCTTCAAAGAACATCAATAACAACATATTGGATTAGATCTTCTGATTAGATACCTGTGGTTCTGCTCATGTCTATTGTGGGCACTTAGGACTCCTCAATAAAGGTGAAAGTTCCTAACCACTATGTGGCTGACTGTCACTAATGGGACAAGTACACTCTACTATTGGACTCTTCATGGACTCTAGCAGGGAAGCATAAACGTCCACAAATTTCTCAGCACATAGAATGATGGTTAAGTACAATTAAATTTACTTTTTTTGCTTAATTGAGTTCATGTAAAAGTACTGATGAACAACTGTTGATCTGAAATGTTGACTGTTTCTCTCTCCACACATGCTGCCTGACCTTGTGAGCATTTCCAGCATTTACTGTTTTCATTTAAAACTAATTGTTTATCACTATTTCCAGTTACTTATGTGTTAATTTTAATCTTTTTTATAGTTTTTAAATTGTAGTAGTTTTTGAAAATATTGAATGTTTGTGAATGCCAGGGCTATTCACCATCACTCAGAACATTTTGAACAGTACTTTCAATGATTGGCAAAATCAGAGACTGGAGGTTTCAACAGTCAGTGTGTTTAGGTGCATTTCTAGGACAGAGCCTGTCAGTTTCAATTGGAAGACCTTGTATTGGCAACAGAAGAATGCAAGCTGGATCCTGGTCCAGATAAGAATAGACTTTGAGACCAGGCAACCAGGAATGCTTTGCCAGTCAAGAGAAGATCAGGGCCATTTTTATTTTGAAGTCTAGTTACTGTTGTAATGTCAGGGTATTATATACTTAATTTTCTACACCATGTCCAAAGTTCAAAACTGAGATAATAGATCAGTTAGAGAATATTTTATGATGTTCATTGTGGGAGAAATATTGACCGTAACACCAAAGAAGAACTCCCCGAGTTATATCCATGCAACCTTATGATATTCATTTTATCTTTGAGAAGACAGGTACCGCCAGTTAAATGTCTTACCTCAAGGAGCAATTCTATGATGGTACAATAATGTTGCAGAGATATACTGAAGTGGCAGCAAAAAATTTGTGCTCAAGTCTCAGAAGGAGCCATACGTGGGAATAGTTAATTATGGTTTGATCTTAGACATTTGTTTCACAGTGCAAGTGCCTCCACTGAGATGGGTGATATCACAAACCTTTATGGATGGAATAGTGTTCCAGCAATTAGTGCCCTTGCCTCACTGCTCGAGGATCTAGGTGTTGTCTATATGTAGTTTGCTTGTTCTCCCTCTGACCACATGGGTGAGCAACTTTGGGTGCTCCAGTTTCCTTCCCAAAGCTGTGCTTGTAGCTTTATTAGCCACTGTAAAATTCCCATTATTATAGGCAAATGGCAAGAAGAATCAAAGGGAAGTTGATGAATACGTGTGAGAGAAAACAATTGCAGTCATACAGGGAAAAATAGAACATAGAACAGTACAGCACAAGAACAGGCCCTTCGGCCCACAATGTTTATGCCGAACACACCGTCACAGTAAACTAAATCTTTTCTGCCTGCGCATGATCCATATCCCTCCGTTCTCTGCATATTCATGTGTCTGTATTCCATATTTATATGGAGAGAGGAAATGGGACTAATAGGATTGTTTGTCTAGGAGCAGGCATGGAATCAATGGGCTGAATAGCCTCCTTCAGTGTCATTATAAGATAAGTGTAACATAATGTCATATTCTACGGAGTGGGATATAGCATATGATATTATGGGCGCAAAAGGAAAAGGCTTCCAGTTCTGATCTTTTTCTGTACTAAAACAGTTAATAATAGCTGGACCAGTAAACAAGGGGATTGTGACTCATTATAATGCCGTTGGACAATTGAAAATGAACTTCATAGAGATTTACTGTTTTGTGAATTCTAATGGATGACGGATTTCTGTGACATCAGATCAGAGCTAAATTGTATTGATGGTGTCCTTTCCAGCCCCCTCTATCATTCCCCTCCAAGTCAAATTACTTGACAACATTTGCTGCTGACCAAAACAAAAAAAAAATGGCATGAAGGGGCACTATTGAGCTGTCAATGGCTATAGGACTAGACACAAGCATGAGTCACCACTTTCACGTGAAATAAGAAACAAATAAAGTGAAAAAAAAAATGCCTCAGGTTACTTTTAGATATGCCTTCAATGAACTGCTGGAAATCTGAAGGTCTACAATGGGTACAAAGAAAGATTACTGGAAACTGAAAAGTAGGTTAACGCTATCTGGAAGGCGTGCTGATTAAATCTACAAATTCTCAAACCGGTAAAATAAGGGAACAGATAATAGTCCAGTTATTTTCATATACATTGGTCAATGAGATGGTGCTAGCTAATCTGTGGCTTTGGCAGACAGTGATATTAATGACCCTATGGATGAATGAAAGGATAAAGTGACCTGCAATGTTGTTGAAGTTTGCTGTGTTATTGAAGCAGCTTGGAGTATTCGTCAGAATATCTGTCAGTGTGGTTTCCATTAGTCTCTCTTTGATTGACAGCCTCATAGAACATACAAGCATGATAGAAGGCCAGAACTTTTGTTTCAGTTCTTGAATTGTATTTGTGAAAACAATGTGCTTTCTTTAAAGGGCAATCATTTTGAAAAGATGACATATATGGAAGCTTCAACATTTTTGGAAAAAGTAAATAGAATATGTTAAGATTGTTATCTTGAAATTCTTTTCTTTGGACTAAAATAAAGAGAGGACATCAACTTTTACATCTTTTCCTCTATTTGTCAATCCATAATTGAATATTCTTATGTATGGTTGGGAATGGAATGAACAATGTCATGACTGATTCAGACAACTCCTATCATTTATTGTATGATTATTTCAGGCAATGACATTGCTCGTGAGAGAAGAAGAACAATTTATTTGTTGTATGCTCTTCTGCTAAAAGTGATTCTTAGTGAAACACGGGTATATGTTAAGTTAGATAATCTCTAAAAACTGACATGTGATTGCACAATGCAACAAACTTGTGCCTTTTCATTCTAATATAGGCAGTATGCTAGATTCATGCTACCTGTTTTTCCAAATGATTCCTGCCTGCAACCAATGATACTTGGACTATTCAAGGGTACACCAAAGGCAGAGGGCATGTTATGGTGACTGATAGCATTACTTAATGGCAGCCTCCACCATTTGCAGGGAATGTACATTGTGGCTAGAAGAAACGGATCATTTTTTGAAAATGAATCTGTGATGTAAAGCTTCGAGGAATAATTACATTTGTGAGAAAGAAAACACCAAGGTTTTCTAAGAATGCACTGGAGGTTTGCTACAAACTGTGGAGAGGACAGATATCCTGTATCTACAGGCAAACAGGAAGCCCTTCAGTTATATGTTCAGGAAGAAGTGTGAAGAAATAGCAGTAGGGATCTAAGCTAAAAACGTGGAACCTGTGCAGGAAGTAAGATCTACCATGAGTTGGTCAGGTCACTGAAGTCACCTTTAAATGATATATCCTACCAACTGTACCACTGTCTAATCTACTGGTCAATTCACCATATCACCATTGCACACCTACCAACAATCTTCATTACCTCATACTCAAGCATCACTTCATATCCAGTGCCTCACTTCCTCACACATAGCACTATGTCAAGCCTTGCATCCATGACTCACAGCTCACCGCAGAGTTGTTCAATCATGATAGCTACACCACACAGACATGTTACAGGCATCTCACTTTTCTTGCAAAAGACAGTAAAAAAATACTGGATCAAGACGTATGACTGCATTGCTTCGACCCCATGAGGGAGACAGGTGCAGTTGTCACAGGAAAGGGTACTACGTGGGTCCTGGTTACTGCCTTAGCTGTAATAGTTAATGATGAGGCTTTCTGTGTGCCTGGTCTTCCATCTCCCTTCCTCCTTGTGTTGTCTTACAAGGCAGCAACATACCTTTTTAAAACTGTACCAACAAATTTTTAATATAAAATTAAAGTAAGGAAGGCAATGTAAATCTGCATGTCGTAGAACAAGCTAAGATTAAAAATGCACACTCACCTGAGTATCATGACACCATGCTGTCAAGAAAAGAAAGAAGTTGACAGTTCAAGCACAATCTAGTTTCATGGGCAGACTGAGGGTGTACAGCAAGTTGGAGACATAAGAAAGACTGCAGATGCAGGAAATCTGAAGTAGTTCACACAATATGCTGGAGGAACTCAACAGGTCAGGCAGCATCTATGGAGGGAAATGAACAGTTGATGTTTTGGGCCATGACTGTTTTGGTCCTGATGAAGGGTCTCAGCCCGAAACTTTGACTGTTTATTTCCCTCCATTGATGCTGCCTGACCTGCTAAGTTCCTCCAGCACTTATTGTGTGTATGATAAGGTGTGCAAATTGTTCACATCCAACATGGATGGAGCTATTTTTCAAGGTCAATAACATTCTTGAGCTGGAAGATAATGCTGAAAATGGCCAGGCATTGAATATTACAGTGACGGAACAGAAGAAAACAATTTTATTTACAGAATTGCATACCTCACACAATAATATTATAAGTCTGCAGAAAGCTACAGACATCTCACTTGAATAGGTGGCTATGTGGTTCAGAGGTTGGAAGATTAATTCAACTCACATACAATGAGAAAGGAGAGCTATACATTTGATACATATAATCAGAAGCTGAGAGGAATCATGAACGATTATATCTTTGCACTCAAAGACCTATCAAGGTAACCTTGTAGAGTTTTGGGATCATGCACTTGTGTGAAATCTTAGAGAAGAAAAGGTTCAGCTGAAGGTGTTAGCCATGAAATTCTTTCCTTCTGCTGTGTGAGTAGTATTGCACATTCCATGGAGGTGGCACCAAAAGGTGTCAGGGAACTCAGTCCTGTGCCAGCCATACATGTTGAAAACACGTACAGCATCATGTGACCACAAGCGGAATGGGTCACCATGATAAATATGCCAGCAGTCATTCCTCATGTAACTGTCCTTTTAAGGAGATTAAACACAAGGCAATAGATAGGAAGAATCTCAAAATGGAACATCAGCACCAACTACGTGCATCTTCTAAAACTTCACAATGAGGATGCCGCAGATGACACAGTGCATGGGATCGATGTTACAAACAACAATAGTGTGAGACAACAGGATTTTAAAGTTTCAGTCCGGACCTGATGGAAAGTCAGTGAAGGTGCAAATTGACAAGATAGTGCAGACTTTCCTCACATTGGAACAGATATATACAACAAGCAGTTCAGTCATCTACTGTTCCCATATGTCATATGATATAGAAGACCATTTCGATCCATTACATCTATACTGACTTACAGAGCAAGCCTATTGCTCCACTAATTTTCCCTGTAAACTATTCTTTCCACTTTCCCTTCAACTCCCCCTCTCACCTTCCTCAGGTTCTACCACTCACTTGCACACTGGGAGTAATTTACAGTGGCCGTTTAACCAACCAACCTGCAGGTCATTGGAATGAGGGAGGAAACAGGAGCACCCAGGGAAACCTATACAGTCATGGGTAACGTACAAATTCCACACATAGAGCACCAAAGTTCAGGATTGACAAAGTTGCTGGAACTGTGAGTCAGCTGCTCTACTTCTTGTGCCTCTGTGCTATAAGGAAGGAGGGTGAATCTTGCCTCATGTGGGACAATTCTGGGGTGGTTGCATTGCATGGATGGTAAAAGTCTCAAGTTGCCCATAGCTGTAGTGACCTACATTGGGTAACCAGTGAAATAGGTAAAGATCATCTCTGTGCTGATATTGCAGACTACATTCTTGTCTTGCATTTTCCGTTACAATTACAGGTCCTCTTCAGGTATAAACGCCCAACTTATGTACAGTTTACACATATGAGTGAGCATCTGGGACACCGGTGGGATGGATTTGCCGACTGCTGCAGGACTGTAGGCACTTTCTGCCGTGGGGAACTCGGTTCATGGTAATACCTGAGTGGCTGAGTTAAACATTTTGGTTTAATTACACATTGCCCTTGTGCTTTTATTTAAATATATTGCTAGGTGGCCGCATTTCTGACTTGCAAACAGTTCGGATTGCAATTGGTTATCAGGAACTGAACCTTGTTGTGACCTGGGGAGGGCCTGCAATGTTGTGTGTCCTTTCTTTCGACATGACAAGCAGTTAGACTCTTTAAAAGAACAGTCATGTGAGCAGTGACTTGTGATGTGTCCATGACTTTGCTATAACATCTATAATCTTGGAAAGTGATTGAGCAGAAATGTTAATGATCTGTCCAGATTATTACATGAACCCTCTGATATTGGTGGTGAAAGATTGATTATCATACTACAGCTTGCGGACAGGGAATGGTCAGGTGTTTTAGCAAAAGGTGACACTGAGTCATGTCTATAAACACACATCGATGATGCGCTGGCCAGGACAAGTTTACAAATGAAGATTTACAGCCATTCTATGATCACAATTATCAACTGAGCAAGAATTTTTAAAATGAGGACATTGAGTAGAAATGAGGACATTCTAGATATTCTCAGGAAAATAGTAATAGAACAACATGTCAAACAAACTGGAAAATGAAAGCCATTGCTATGAATTTTGCGTATCAACCAAACTTTGATCGTGAGTTGGAGGGAGTTGTGCCTATCTGTACAATCTGCCAGAAGTGCAGAACCATACCACCAAATGCACCATTATGACCACGTAAATGGCCACCTTGATCATTTCAATGAATTCATGTTGATTTTTTCTCAAATGGAGAATGATTATTTCCTTTTCCTCATCAATGAGCACTAAAATTGGATTGGTTAGTGATATAGGTTCTTGTATGACAGGCAATTGTACCAATAAAGGGTTGAGATAGATCTTTGCTATGCATGGAATTATAGCAGAGTTAGCATCCAACAATGGATTACATTGGCATTAAACATCTATTGACTTCTCATTATCATGCTGCTTCCAATGGGGCAGGAAAGAGATCTCTACCATGAAAAAAAGTTTGAAGAAACAAGTGTTCCAAGATTACTCAAGCTTCATAATGAATCATCGATTGGCTAACTTTTTGTTCAAGTACTGCATGACTCCACAATCTTCTGGCTTTACTTTAGCAATTAATGTATCATCATTTGTGCATGTGCTTGAACCTGGTACAGTCAAACTTAGAGGGGAGAGCAGAGAGACAGCAGCTCCAACTATGGGAGAAAGTCATAGCCATCAGACCAATGAACAGAGATGAGACTCAGCTATGAACCCTTGTTGAAGTGTTCTATATCTGTAGCAGAACAGTGGTTAGTTCATATCATAAATCATGTCAGAAATGTCTATTTCAATCAAACAATCACAGTGAGAGACAAACCTGTGGATAGCCAAGTAAAGTACGATGATGAATTTATTCCTGACATTGATATCGTGTCAACTACCATTTAAGAGGCACAGAATAGGAGTGAGACAACTTAAGAGGTTGCAGGTTCTTTAGATCAAGGAGTAAGTACAATGTCAGTCAAGTATACAACTGAAGAGGTTAAACTGACCAAGGATGCCAGTCAACTGGCTGAGTCTTTAATGATTGTGTGCAACTGTGAAAAGTGTTTATGCGTGGTTTCTTCAAAGAGGGAAAGCAGTGTGGTGTATTATAGTTACATAAATGTCATGTGGTTTCAGGATGTCCCTGTTATATATATGATGTAAACACAATGTCCAACGGAAATTCCTTGCTCTTAGACTTGGAATAAACAGTCTGTTTTGAAGCTGCTGTTTCCTTAACTGTTACTGTTGAACTTACCAAAATTCCAGCAATACCCATGGTCCACCTTAGAAAGTATTACACTCTCTTGACCGAGTGGGAGTAAACAAGGTCATTGTTTTAGATTTCAAACACTGCATTCATCAAGTTTTTGATGTTCATCAAATTTGTAATGTTTACTTTCTGATGGAGGTCAATTTTCTGCATTGAATTTCAAGAGGCCTTTTGAGATAAATTGGTAAACTTTCTTTGATACTATGTTTAGCCTATTTCCATTGATGTGTTTCTTATATATATATATATTCATTTAAGGAATTTAAGGATTCTTGTTCTACTGTGGTAACTAGATTTCAATAACAGCCTCTTTGGGACATGCAGATGTCTCATATATTTGTCATTGTTGAAGTTTAGATCTGTAGTCTCTGTTTGTCGACATGGACAACTAATGAAAGCCTTTCTCCTTCTCCTCCTCCTCCCCTTCTAGTAGTCCATCCTGTCCATGTGATCTCTTTTTTTCTCTCTCAGTAATGTTACATTTACAGCATTTTCCTTTCAAACTACCTATAACTGGAAGTAATTGCATCAGCCAGATCACTCACTCTGGGATTCCCAAACTGTAGCCAAGGATGCTAAATTTCCAAAGTTATGGAAAATTGCACTAGCACCCAAAATAGTCCAGGAGTTATTACATATGTAATTTCTGGTCCCTTTAAATGATGCTGATAAGAGGTCCTTCATTCCAGTTTACTGTTGGAGCTTCAAACAGAAGGTTGACTGGAGTATGGAATTAAAATACAGCAAAAACATCGATCATATTAACACTCCACACTGGTTCACATCACACTGTGCATTATACCTCTTTATCAAGATGGACTCTTTTGCAATTGCTATTGGAGCCACGGGAGAATCTCAGAACATATGTTTGAGCAGGTTTTCAGTGGTTCAAAGGGAAGATGAGTGAATGTTAAACAACTAAAATGAGCAAAGGAAGAAGGACATAGTAGGATGTGTATGTCAATAGATAAAAGCTGAGCAAGGTTCGAAAAGATGCACGATCAACAGAATGAGAGAGGTTCAAAACATAAACAATTGTTCAAGAAAAACTACTGATGTAAATAAAGAACTGGAGCTAAGAAAATCAAAGTAGAGAAAAATTATGCTGAGAAATGTTGCAAACTAGAACATGAGATTAAAAAAAATCAATTCTCTTTGGCATGAATAATTGGCTAATGCTTTCAGTGTTATCGCACATCCACGTTGAATTCATTTATATGGGACTATTTTATTGAATTCAGCTGTTTCGACACTCCTTGGGTTGTCTTGAATGCAATGGAATCCTGCAACACAGTGGTTAATTTATTGAGCCGGTGTCTAGAGGCCTAGACTAATGATCTCGAGGTAGGAGTTCAAATCCCGCCATGGCAGCTGGTTAATTTAAATTCAGGTAATTAAATAATGCTGTTGATAGCAATGGTGACCACGAATCCACATGGTTGTTGTAAAAGCCCATTTATTTTCTTAATGCCATTCAGGAATAAAATCTGCTGTCCTTACCCAATCTGACTTGCATGTAACTCCAGACCGTCAGCAATGTAGTTTACTCTTGGTTTCCATATGTGGGTATCACTGGCATTTGTGTCAAAACTGAATGAAAAAGACCACTCAGTTTTGACACAAATGCCAGTGATATCCACATGCCACCTTAAAGAACACTGTATGTGTCATTATTACAATACATTGAGATGGCTGGCTTGATGTCTTTTCTAGGAAGAAGAGGATTTAGGCTGGTTGAGAAGGTTTGTTAAGGAACACTGCTCACACCAAAGTGAAGGGCTTTTTGCTTCATACAAAAGTACATGCAAGCAATATCACTGATTAAACTATTTTAAATTCAGAGGTGCTTTCATTGGAGTTCATCTATTTGAACTTTAATATTCCATTAAAGCAGTTTATTAAGTAACGTTTATGCAACTTTCTGCTTGTTTTAAAAATAAAACAATCTAAGATATCTCCCCACACATAGATGTTGAATACAGATTATGGTATTTTTCTCATTATTGGTAAGGCATAATAATGAGCATGGGCTCTTTAAGGTAATTCATATACAGCTCCCTCCGGACCCAATATTGAGCTATCAGCCAACTTTTTATGAAGTACATACTTCACCAGTGTTATATGTAAGAAGTTTGAATGATTGATGGCTGGCTAGATAAATATTCCTTCAGATAGTTAAAGAAAGCATATAATGCACTGACACTATAGCTCACATGGTGTAACTGTCTCAAAATCCATTGCTGACCTTGAGACACCTGACTTTCTGGAAAATGAGTTCCCTGCACATTAATATTTAATGTGTGCAATACAGCGTCATGTACATGAAGACCCTGAATAGATTTTGCAGACCCTGCAGATTCTACAGACCATGCAGTGAGTAAGCAATTTCACGTCATGAACAGCTTTTCAATAAAGTCAATATTGTATATATTTAATATGTAAATATTGCAGGACACAATTGAAAATGTAGGCCCAGTCTTTCCCATCTTGGGAATCTTTACAAATTGCATTGTCCAAAGGTATGAATGTTAGAATCTGAGTCTTAATAATTGCTATGGTATAACTAGAAACTCCAGAGCTACCAGAAAAATAGGCTGTCAAAACTTTCATTCTGATTGATCTTTCAGCAACAACGCAATGCTTCATGATGCAGTTTTATTCTCAAGAGTTAATATTGATAGAATCACAGAATCATACAACTAAGAATGCCATTCAGTCCCCTGGGTTTATGTTGGGAGTCTGAAATAGTTATCAAACTAGTTGCACTCCAATCCTTTTTCCTTAAAGTCCTGCAGGCTTTACTCATCTATATCAAATTGCCATTTAAAAATTAACAGTGAACCTATTTTTTCTCATTAATATATTCAAGATATTAACTTCATGGAATAAAAATACATTTCTTATCAATTATTTTATATCTTTGTCCTTTGGTCATCCGGCCTCCTGCTAGATGGAACAGTTTCTTCCGACTTACTTGAGCAAACCCTTCAGAATTTTGAATACTACTACATTTTCCCGTAATGCTCTCTGCCATTGAACACTCAACCCCTTACCAAGAAACTCTAGAACTCTAAAATGATTGTGCTAGATGAACAGTGCATTGATGTACTAACCACTGTTTCAATCATGGGAGCCCAGGACAAATTCTAGTAGCAATCAATGACCAAGGCATTGCATATCTCTGAAAGCAATAATGTGGCTCCTGATACCCAGGTTGAATGTGGGGGCGAGGGTGGGGAAGGAGGGCAGACCATCAGGGCTAGGGGATCCACTTGGAGAACAGGACAGTAGCTTGAAGTGGTGGGCAGGTTGTCTAACAGAAGGATTGAGCTGGGGTTCAAGGGTTAGGAGGTCCAGGGGTTAGTACTAACAGAAGATCAAGGAGCCTGGAATGTCAATTGATAGAATGGTTGAAGGAATGAGAGTCTGGGCCTGGTTTGAGGAGGTAGTTTCAGATGTGAGAATGGATAGTTGGAAGCAGTGGTGCCGAAAGGGGATGTCGTTTTAAAAGATGAAAATTGAGTATGGGACTTGATGCAGTGGGTGCCTTCCCAGTCCTGCTATAGGAAAACCTACTTCTTCCAGTTTTGCCCTGTGATGGTGGCTCCCTGGTCTAATTTCCCCTGCGATGCTCTAGGAAGAGCATTGCACAGGGAATGATGTCATCCAGTGCATGACTAATGCACAAATTACAGCAGGTTCACAAATGTGAGTCACCAGCTGAGTCAAAGTCTTCGAGTAACATGAAACATTCAGGAAATGGCCATTATTGTATTTCAATCTGGGTAAAGTAAATTTTAAATCACATAATGCTAAAAAGAACAACCGTATTATGTGTTTAAGTATCTCGGTTCCTATTTCCCTGTTCATTCCACATAACCAAAGTTCACCATTTGCAGTAACATTTTGTTCACTTCCACTGCACCTGCCCAAGGCCTCCACCATTTGTATTAACAGGACTGAGAAAAATCCCTTCCAATTCAGTCTCAGATGTGAAAAAACTCTCCTCACCTGACTAAATAAGGTGTGGAGAGCAAAGTTTCATTAGCATAAACTTACATGGTGCCATGTATCAGAGGTATTACACCCTGATTCTACACCATGTTGCTGTCAATACAAGCCATTTTATGACATCTTACACTTTACAAGTAAATCAAACAAAAGATTTTAGGCTCAGCACATGATAATTTTCATCCAACATGCATTCACTGTCTCCCCACTACTTCTCTAAATGTTTAGAAAATAGCTTAGTTTCCCATTACGCTGATATTTTGCATTTCCATTCAGTGTATGCAATTAGTTTCTCATTTAATCTTTAAATTATTTTGAAAACAAATGCCTGCTTGAGTCACTGCAGTTCAGTTTCAATTACTATTCAGGCCACACCCGGCTTTGCAGGTTTTTCTTCTGATCATCATTCCCATGGTCTCTGCATTTTTCACAATTCATCTCCTTGCTACCCAATTCCTTGGCCATTCACTACTGACTTGAGTATCCATTCATTTTACTTTCTGCATTAATGTCATACTTCAAATTAATTTTGGTTCTTTTTGGATCTTGTTTAGTCAGGCTGAGGAACTGTCACACTTACTTTTCCCTATGATTAAATGTGGAGGGTTTTGCTTGCGTTTCCATGATTTGTTTTAGGCTATAAGAATTGAGTGAATTAAATATAACCCAAATGCAAGTCATTGGTTACTTCTACATGTGCTATTATACATTTTCTTTTACATTTACATTGAAGGGAGATAAATATAAAATTTTCAAAATCCTGAAGGAATCATAAAAATTCTGAAAGATTTTTGAAACATTCCAAACTTTTACTGGGTGAGTGCATAATTCTTTGTTTTTTATCCCCACACTTCACTCTTTCTCTTGTGGGATTTGGCTTATATTAGAACATGGATTCAAGAGTTTCTCCAGTATCCCTTCCTCAAAATGGAGGCTGCTTAGTGTTCATTTTAGAAGGAAGCCATTAAGCCTGTCCCATTCTCCCATTAAACCTGATTCTGATTTATTTCTCTGTGACGTTCTCACTCACATACCCATCAATTCTACCCCGATTCTCCTAAAACCCATCTATGTTAGGGTTAATTTACACTTGCCTATAAACCTACCAACTGGCACATTCCTGGGAAGTGGGGTGGTGGTGTTGGGGAAACAGCGTTACCCTGGGGAAACCCACACAGCCAGAGGGAGAATGTGCAAACTCCACACAGAGAGTTTCAGAGTACAGGATGATCACTGAAGCTGTGAAGCAGATCATTACCTGCCATGTCACTGTGCCACCCTCATCAGCCTGTGGACAAATTCACTTACCCAGGTGAAGGCAGGCATGGTAGTGTAGCGGTTAGCAATTACATTGCCAACGATCCGGGTTCAATTCTGGCCGCTGTCTGTAAGGAGTTTCTATGTTCTCCCCGTCTCTACGTGGGTTTCCTCCCACATTCCAAAGACGTACGGGTTAGGAAGTTGTGGGCATGCTATGTTGACGGCGGAAGCGTGGTGACACTTGCGGGCTGCCCCCAGAACACTCTATGCAAAAGGTGCGTTTCACTGTGTTTCAATGTACATGCGACTAATAAAGAAATCTTATCTTTTCTTATCCTATTATAATTGGTGCTGCACACTTACCTGCCATCTGTTCTGTTATTTTGTCTTTATTGTGTTAATCTTTGAAAAATACCACTAACTGCATAATGTGTGGAGACACATTGATGCAATCATTAAGAAGGCATGCCAGCGGCTCTACCTCATTTGGAATTTGAAGAGATTTGGTTTGTCACCAAAGACTCAAGATATATTGCTCGTGGTGAGGTGGATGTTGAATTAAACTGTGGTGCAGGGAGTCATAATTTGGGCCAGACACATACATGGTAGCTTTTTATCACATTTAAGTTTAAGTGGAAATTCTGCTGAGATTGGAGCAAGCACTAACACTTTTGGTACATTCTTGCAAGCCTTCATATAAGTTTAATATATATTGTTGGTTTATTATTGTTACATGTACCAAGGTACAGTGAAAAACTTTGTTTTGCATGCCATCGATACAGATCATTTCATTACAACTGTGCATTGAGGTAGTACAAGGGAAAACAATAACACAATGCAGAAGAAAGTGTTATAGAGAAAGTGCTGTGCAGGGAGACAATAAGGTGCAAGGGCCACAACAAGGTAGATTGTGAGGTCAAGAGTCCATTTTATTGTATTAGGGGAGCATTCAATAGTCATAACAGCGGGATAGAAGCTATCTTGGAGCCTGGTGGTATGTGTTTTCAGGCTTTGTATCTCAGAGTCCATGGAGAGGAGGCTGGTTTCCATGATGTGCTGAGCTATGTCCACAACACTCTGAAGTTTCATAACTGACTTTCATTATATACTTTCATATACCTTCACAGACTGTCATATATGTTCACACAAAAGGCAATAGGGAGACGCAGCTGATGATTGAGAGGGACTAAGGCAGATCCTTCATTGAAAAGTAATTAGGTGAAAACAGGGTATGAGAATTGTGTGACAAGGAGGCACTCAAATGGTGGCAATTTCTGGTCTTCAGAGAACTCTGAGAGAACAATTATGTCCTTCAAGTACTTGTTTGTGAGAGAACAGCTGATGCTGGGATTAATAGATGGATAGGATGTGAAATTCATGGTGTACGACTGAGAAATCAAGAGTAGTTTGGGAACTGGGTGCAGTTAAGTGCTCAGGACTCTTGAACAAATGGGGCACTTGGGGAACTGTAAATGGATTGAGGTGTTGTGATTCCGAGGGATGCTGCTCTGGGTGAGATGGAGTGTGGTGGTTGTCAAATTCATGTCTTGGGTCACTGGAGATCATTGAGAATGTTGATGGGGCAGGGCTGGTGTCTGGAGGATTGGAGGAAATTAGACAAACTACAGAATTGGATGAGTTTGGGGAATGTGAAGGAGAGGTGGGCTAGAATCTTTGAAATGAATGTTGAAGTCTGGAGTCATTACTATAATGGGCCAAGCTGAGCCACATAGCTCAGCACAGACATGTTCAGGTGTAGTTAGATCTAACAATGCAGCAACAATATACCACTTAACTGTCTTTATTGACATTATACTTTGTTTGTGTGCTGGTATGTGGGTTTTAATAAGCCAGGGTTCTTACCTTTGATTATATTCAGAAATGTTTTAAAGAAGCATTCCTCATAATCCTCATTCACTATTGTTTCTTTTCTCTATTTTACTCACTTCTTTATTTCATCCATTCCTTCCATTTCATAACAGCATGGAATACATTCAATATATTGGTCCTGACCTACCAGATAATCACCTCATTCTGTTTCACTGGTGTGTGAAAAATTTACATCGAGGTTGCTGAGGAGCATCTGGCCATAATTGTTTGTTGGGTTAAAAATATATTGACATGAATGTTCAGATAAACAATCAAGCTCCAGAAATAGAAGACAAATCAAACAAGGCCCTTGAAAGAATGATTGCTTATTGATTGCTTTTTATTGTAATCTATTGTATGGAAGATTTTACAGAAGGCTGCAGAAATTTTCTGCTAATTATATTTTTACTTTAAAGCTAACAATTTTAATTAGTTCATTTTATTTCCTCAATATGAGATTTGAGCCATTCAAGATTTTTTGTGCTAGGATATTTCCTATACTTGTCGACACTATAAATTCACCGACAAGCATAGGAAAATGTGCAGGATAGTAAAATTTCACAGAGTTAGCAGGAAGGACAAAACACAGACAGACAGATTTGACTGATGCCATGGATTCATATATGGTCACAATATAATGACTATAATTACTGCTTTCTATACTATCGGCACATGGATGAATAAAATTCTTTGTGCATGTTTTCTTAACTAATTTAGTCCTAGTATGCCTGTTGAGGCCATACTCAAAAACAATTTGACACAATTAATTGGTTATGTATCATCTGTTATTTTAGCTACTCTATCCACTTCAAATATCTAACCAAATAGATAGAGTAAGAATAACTCAAGGTTGTAACCAATTGAGAGGTAATATCACAAACTCCATAGGATATAAACTCAAACTGTGTGTATCATCATCTGTTGTGAAGTGAGCCAAAAAAGTTTTAAAACCCAATAAAAAGGAGAAATTCGTCTCTGAACTTCTGGTATTATAGGGTTGAAACTGTGAAAAAACTACTTTATAATTTCATAACATGTACTGCAGAGAGGAAATTTCTCCTTATGCAGCAGATCTTTGTGCAATGATGTTGAACAAGAGAGAGCAGGTCATCAGCTTGCTTTATAATTCTTAACTTTTATTTCCTTTGCAATCAACGCTAGCTTTGTCCTATCTTTTTTTTACACAGAATCAAGAGCAATCAAATTTGTCTGAAGAGGAAACAGCAAAAAAAACATTCACTGCTTCAAACCCATATTTGCAATCAGTTAGGTTATCTCCAATGTGATTCAACTTTCTTCTTTTTCTGCTGGTTTTAGGGAATTAAACAGATATGTTTAAATCTCTATTGGGAACCCTTATGTAAGTGGCCCTTTTAATTCAATTAGCTTGAATGTGTAACGTTGGTAGATGATCCTGACAAGATTGGCTTTATCAAGATCTTTGTTAAAAAAGACAAAGGAAATTCAATTGGACACATTCGTATGTTTGCTTTTGATCTGACACAATTCAGGGAAATTTCACCCAGAAACTATTGGTTTCTATCAGAATCAAAATCGGGTTTATTATCACTGATATATGTTGTGAAATTTGGGCCTGTGATGGAGTTGGCTGAGTCTCCAACCCCCGGCAGCCTCTTTCAGTCCTGCACATTGGAGCCTCCATACCAGGCGGTGATGCAAGAAGTCAGAATGCTCTCCACCATACATCTGTAGAAATTTGCAAGAGTCCTTGGTGACATACCAAATCTCCTCAAAGTCCTAATGAGGTAGAGCCGCTAGCATGCCTTCTTCGTGATTGGGCCCAAGATGTTGGGCCCAAGATAGATCCTCTTAGATGTTGACACCCAGGAACTTGAAGCCACTCACCCTTTCCACAACTGACCCCTCAATGAAGACTGATGTGTGTACTCCCAATTTTCCCTTCCTGAATTCCACAATCAATCAATGTCTTGTTGACGTTGAGTGCGAGGTTGTTGTTGTGACACCACATGGAACATGGAATTTACTTGGGAATGTCCTACAGTAACTTTGGCAGAAAGTTGGTTGTAATCCTGGGGGAGAAAAAGCACTAGCAACCACTTCTCTTAATGATATGGAAGAGATTGGGAAAACGGATCAAAAATTAAAAGCAACATGCACTACAGTAATTCTGTGAAATTATGGCCATGTCATTTGTGCATGGTATGAATATGAATAACAACTCTTGCTCCTTTTAGTTTGCAAATGGATCCTATTCATGCAATGAAAAGGAGTTTAGAAAATTTCATTGCATCGTTATGCCTTCTTGGCTTTTATAATCCATCCATGAAATGTAAATGGTCACTTTAATTTTGGTTCCTTGAGTTTGGATAACAAGAACAGAGTTTACTGCAAATGATTTTTGAGATAACAAATGCAAGCACAACCTTTTTCCATTGGTAGCTTTGCCTAGAAACCTGAAATAAAAACAGAAAACAATGGAATACTTAATGGGTCAAACACTCAATGGATGGGACAGAAATAGTTGGCATTTAATGATGATACAAAATCATACAGAATAATTCCAGCATTTCTGTTTTTATTTCAGATTTATAGCATCTGCAGCAATTTATTTTTGTTCAGAAATGCATCCACAATAAGATGAAGTACTTGCTAACAAATACAAACAGAAAATTGTCTCACAGATGATATTGTATCCCCACAGAAGGTAATTTCTGTAGGGTAGGTTTTACCTTCAAAGTGTAATATATCTTGGTAGTAAGCAGTTCCCCGTGTCTTATTTCCTGTGGAAGATTCACAGTATTTTTGTCATTAAGAAATTAATATTTTTAGCTTCTTTTGTTTCCAGTTAATCTTGAAAGTGTGTGTCAGAGGTTTTATAACAATTTATCAATTTTACTGAGATATTTGCTGGAAACTCTAGTATTTATGTGAGGCCATGCATAAAAGATGACACACATGCTGACTGAGAACTGGCACTATACAGAAGATCAGCAAAGGACCACATTGTTATGTTGTACTCAGAAGGTTTAGGACTAATTATGTAACTACTGCAGCCTTTGCAATTGCCTTTTTAACTTTATTTGTATCTTTTCATAAGAATTGCAGCCTGAACTGAGGACATCTGCAAGAATTTAAATTTAACTCATTTTGGAAGGCAGGATAATAATGATTACATTAAACTTATGTGAGGTCTCCTCAATGTGCTAAATGACGATTGGTTTGGGGTTGAACTGTGCCACTAGTTATACTCTACTTAAGCATGCACTAGGCCCAAACTGTGGTTGATAAAAATCTTTATTCTAGCACAAAGTGAGCTTGTGACACTTTGTTTAACTGTCAGATGCTTGACCCATGTAATACAATGTCTGTAACCCCAATCCAGGTGCTGGGGGATCCCGATCACTGGAAAGTCAGACATTGCCATTATGTGTTCCAGCAAAAGCTTCCAGTTCTGGATTGTTACATAACCAGGCAGCAGAGAATGTTTCTCAGCAGCAGGACTGTCAAGTGGGGACACTGGCCTTGATTCTGCTCATCAAAAATGATTCCCAATTGACATTGTTGAAAACTCCTCTGCTCGAGCATGCAAGGAATGTGGTCTGCTCCTTTCTGATCAAAACTGCAGATGGCTTACCACTTTTGACATTAAATCCCTATTTACATATTAGTTGGGCTTTCATCTTGAACAGGAAATTGCTGAGGAGAAAAGTGAAGATATTGAAACCTTTGAAAACGCTGGTGGCTTAAGCCTTTTTCAACTGTCCAAGTTATAATCTGCTCCATGACGTTACAACAGTGTATTAAATCCAGGACCTGTTTAACCTATGAGAAATGCCACAAGGGCTCACAATGCTTCAGTTTGTAGGGAGTGTGGATTCATTACAGAACTGGACCTGATGCTGTGCACATAAGAAATATCTGTGTAAAATCCTAAAACATAACAAGAACATCGTACATGGTGCACCACTTGCAAAGACTATTTTTGGTTCTGAGGTTAAAAAAAAATGAATAACTCTGGAACCACAAGAGGTCAAAGCAAAATCTTATTTGTTGAATTGTAGTGCCTAATTCTTTGCATCACACACAAAGAATGTTCCTTACCAAGCTCTGAAATTGTCAATTTAGTAACCTAAACTAATACACAAACACCCCATGGAATTTCTGATTTATTTCATATCCTCCATTTCATTTTTAATCAATAATTTTAATAGTTTTCAAAATAGGATGGAATCCTTGGAATACTATTTACATTTTGTTCACTAGCAATTTCTCTTAATTTGAGTCCTATACCTCAAGAATGATTGCCAAGGATCTTTAACATCAGAAGAGGCTTGCATCAGTGTGGATTAATAAACAATTTTTTGAGAAATATTAATGAGTAGATATTTATATTTCAGCAAAATATGTAGCGGTTAGCGTAACACTTTACAGCGCCAGCGAAGGGTTCAATTCTCGCCGCTGTCTGTAAGGAGTTTGTACGTTCTCCCTGTATCTGCGTGGGTTTCCTCCGGGTGCTCCGGTTTCCACCCACATTCCAAAGATGTACAGGTTAGGAAGTTGTGGGCATGCTATGTTGGCACCAGAAGCGTGGCGACACTTGCGGGCTGCTCCCAGAACACTACGCAAAAAATGCATTTCACTGTGTGTTTCGATGTACACGTGACTAATAAAGATGTTATCTTATCTTATATCTGTTTGATGAATTAACTATGAGGCATTATTCTTCTGTAATGTGCTTTGACAAGGGATCATCTTTAAATGAAATGATATCTGGCACTTTACTGTAAATTCAGCATGTGTTTGAGAAGCATTAGTACTGAACTTTAACCTGTTGTGGTGGTACATCTCTGCCACTGTGAAACTAATCAGGAATTATAGTGTGTCTATATCTACAAAGTGTATAAATAAACATCAACATAAACTTTTAAAAATCCTTAGTCAAAGCATTTTTTGAGTTAACAGTCATCTAATTTCTTCAGTAGAAAGGGTTAAGTATTGAAGAGTTCATGCACGTAGCTTAGTTGCAAACTGTAGCATAATAAAGAGAATTCAAAACATGTGTAAAGCTCAATTGATCCATCAACATTATTTTAAATGTGAGGTTAAGGTTAGCACCTGGAATTCGCTCTACTAACTAAAGCTATTTTTTCATAGGCTATGCTGTGTATAGAATAGTGGTTCAGATTTTATTCTCATGGTTCATTACACTTGTCTTACCCATAGACTTTCTTTGGGACTTTACACTGGAACGTACTGTAAAATAGAGAGGAAAAATGTTAAAGCACCCTCATTGGGGATCTAGAGCTGTGTGAACTGGGCAAACAAGTGTATATCTTCTTAACAAATCAGAAGGTAGAATCCTTAATGAGCAACAGCTCCTCTGAACCAGTAAAAGTATTGTGCTTCAAGAGCAGACCATAGGCTTGGTAACCTGCAGTGAGTGACACGTATCCTGATGCCCCAAAGCTTTTCAATCATTTACAGAGCACAAGTCTGGACTGTAATGGGATAATCTCTAAGTCCCTTGATTGCAGCATGCATCAGCATCAAAATGAACCACAGTTACTCATCTATGCTACTATAATAATGCCTCCCAAACTCACAATTTCTAGTATCAAGAAGGGGCAGATATAGCGGGGCCGTGGGAACATCACCACTTGCAGGATCCGCTCCAAAACGCACACCATTCTGACTTGGAAATATATTGCTGCTCTTTCATCATTGCTGGATCTAATTTCTGTCATTCCTTTCCCAACAGCATTGTGGGAGTACCTTCACTAGAAAGACTGCAGTCATTCGAGAAAGAACTCAGAACTACCATCTGAAGGGAAATTCGGATAAATAATAAATGTTGGCCTTGTCTGTGAAACCCAGATTGCAAAAATGAATAAACATAGAAAAATAACATTCAATCCAATGTCAAGTCAGATACAGTAAGCAAATCAAAGAGAGGGAAAGAAAGAAAGAGAGGGATGAAAAAAACAATGAATAAAAGTAGAAAACAAATTAAATTAATTTTATTCAGTTCTAATTAAAATCTGAACAAATGGAAGTCCGCACTTGAAGAAGTTCATTTTCAATGACATTGTTTGACAATAATTAAGATCTATCACACCATTAGAAATGATTACACTGGAATCGAAGATTTCAGCCATTCCTGTGGTGTTTACTTGATATCCATCACAGCACTTTCAAGGGCAATTTCATGGCATTCTATACATTTCAGTGGAGAATCTCTTAGCAAGATTCTATTATGTTGCAGCTTCAAGAGGAACAAGCTTCTCAGAGGACAATTATGGATTTTTGGAATTACCTGTCCGTGCATTCTTTTTAATTAAAGTTAATGAAAAATATAAATTGAGCAGGCTGTATAAGGAGGCACTTTGTAAGGAACATCATTGATATCTTTAAAATAGAAATCAATACCATGTTCCCAATTTTTTAAACTTGAGAAGATCTGTTTCGCATTTTTGAGATTATAGCCAATCCCCCCAATTCAGGTATATCAATAATTATGGGGATCATGTAGGAAATTTGAATTGAGGCCAAAATCTGATTCTCCGTGACCTTATTAAATGAGAGAGCAGGCTTAAGGGACCATATGACGTATTCCTGCTTCTATTTCTCAAGTTCCTATCAGAGATGTCCCACCTCTCATTCCACTTCAGAGGTTTCAGCCTGTGTATTGCATATTTGGATTTTAAAGGAGTAACGGAAGAGTTTGAGTCTGGGGTTCCTCCAAGAAACAGCATCTCATTCCTGGCTACCATATGGAAGTTTTGTCATTCTTTTTATGGTAAAACAGAAGAAAATTAGAAGTCTACATTGTTAATGAACCACTCTCACAGGAAATGTGATTTTTTTTTACCATGATTACACTTTTATGGGCAGCATTCAAATGAAGCAGCCAGCCTTCTAATGATCCTTTAAAAGTATCAGAAATGTTAATAATTACATTGTGGCTTGTATTATTTGTAGTGAAAATGATCAGACCATGGTTGCACAGGAGAATAATGTAAAGTCATCACAATGGGAAACATCATTTAATTATATGAAGCTGGTAAACACTTCTGAGCTGCAGGAAAGCTTTGGATTTACTTTTAGAAAATTGAATTTTAGGTCTAAAGCTCTATTTGCAGTTTCCAAACCTTCTTCCGCTCTTATATAAATCAATATTACATTAAAAGCTGGAATCCTGCAAGAAAGATTTAGTTTATCAGTAAATATTTGTAAAGCTTTTTAAACACTTGAGCATGTAAATTATAAAATAATAATTCTATAAACATGCAATCACAATCTGAGAATTGCAGCTTTGAATATCCTCACTAAAATCTACCACAAACTGTGATTATAAACTACAAAAAGTGGCACAGACTTGAGGAATTAGTCACAACCAGTATCATTATGACATTGCAAAAAGCTTATTCACAACAGCTTGTGCATTTGAAGCACACAATGTTGAGTATTTGCACAAAATGTAGTTACCAGCCTTTCTTCTGACATTTCTGCATTCTTTCCTTATGATGGAGAAAGATAGTCTGAAGTACAATTATTGTTATTGTCACTAAGGAATATCAGAGTCCTGGAAATGGGATGTTTTTCTTTAATACGTTTAATGCACTGCTTCAGCAGAAACCCTGCCGAGCTATTTTGATCTTGTCATTGAACTGTGTGACAGAGTTCAAAGTATAATGTTGACTGTGTCCAAGCTCTGATTTACCTTCTATATTTTAAGTATGCCCTTGTTATAATGAAGAAGAAAGCACTTTAATTTTATAGCATGTTTCACTGCCTCGGACAATTTAGTTTAGCAAAGTATTCACAGTTGCAATGTAGGAAATGCAGAGGTCAATTTATGCATAAGCCTCCAAATGATCTTGTAATGTTTTAGTAATATTACATTGGTCAGAGCAGTGATGGGGGGTGGGGGTTGTAGAATTGGGGCATGGTTGATGCTGGAAAGGTGGAGTGATTGAGTGATTGGTAGTTCTATACTCTTAGCTTTGTTGGATATATCCTGACAACAATTCTTACACTGAGGTGTCAAGTAAACAAGCCTAAAAATACAACCATAAAAGTTATAACTTGCCTAAGTATATCTTGTTTTGAGGCAGTTAACATGCAGAGTGCTATGTTAGATTACTGTGAATGAAAGTCTCTTAAATAAGATTCTGAACTGTACTCTCATTCTGCTACCCTTGCAGAATGATATTGGATCTGCTGGTGCAATAATATGAATGTAGACTACTGGCTGATTTCACAGAAACAATGATAAAGCAAGGTCGAATATACATATACCTGTGAATTGTGTGATTTCTATTACTAACCTAATGACACTAACAGGAAGGAAAACCGCACTATCATTCCAAAATCCAATTCTTTATTATTCTTGTAATATCTTGAAAATGATAACAGGCTCACTAAATTTTAATACTGATTCACAACACATACAACTATTTAGAGGGTTACAGCCTTTTTAAGATGTTTCCAGCAGGATTTTAGTTGTAACACAACTTCTCACAGGATCATAGAATCATAGAATCTGCAGCACAGAAATTAGCCCATCTTGTCCATGCTGATTGTGATGCCTATCTACGTTAATCCCATTTGCCTGCATTAGACCCATATCCTTGACACCCTCCCTATCCAAGTACCTGTCCAAATGCCTATTAAACACTTTAATTGTATCTGCCTCCACCACCTCCTATGACACCCATTCCAGATAACCAACACCCTCTCTGTGAAAAAGTTAGCCCTGAGGTCTTCCTTAAATTTCTCCTCTCTCACTTTAAACCTGTGCCCTCTAGTTCTAGGAAAAGGTTGTGGGAAAAAGACTCCAACCATCCATCCTATGTCCCTTTAGTAAACCTCTATAAGGTCACGCCTCAACCTTCTACATTCCAGTGAGAATAAACACAGCCTATCCAATCTCTCCTCATAACTACACCTTTCCACTCCAGGCAACATTCTGGAGAATTTCTTCTGCACTCTCTCATTTGAACTACCAGATACTTCTTGTAATGTAGTGACCAGAACTATTCACAAAACCCTAAGTGCAGTCTAACCAATGTTTTGCACAGCTGCAACATGACATCCCAATTCTTCTCAAGAATACCAAATGCCTTCTTCACTACTCTATCCACCTGTGTCGCCGTTTTCAGGGAGCTATGGACTTGCACTCCAAGGTCTCTCTGTACATCATTGCTCCTACCGTTTACTCTATATGTCCAACCAGAACTTCACTTCCCAAAGTGCATTACTTCACACTTGACTGATTTAAATTCCATCAGCCACCAGTTCACCTACGTTCCAGCTATCTATGTCCTACTATATCCTTAGACAACTTTCTTTGTTACCCATGACTCCACCAATTTTCATGTCATCTGCAAACGCCAATGGCTCTACTTTATGAGGAGTTTGAAGAGATTTGGTATGTCCCCAAAGACTCTTGCAGGTTTCTACAGATGTATGGTGGAGAGCATTCTGACTGGTTGCATCACCGCCTGGTATGGAGGCTCCAATGTGCAGGATCGAAAGAGGCTGCAGAGGGTTGTAGACTCAGCCAGCTCCATCATGGGTACAACCCTCCCTGCCATCGAGGACATTTTCAAGAGGTGGTGCCTCAAGAAGGTGGCATCCATCATTAAGGAGCCTCAACATCCGGGACATGCCCTCTGCACGTTACTACCATCGGGGAGGAGGTCCAGGAGCCTGAAGACCCACATTCAATGTTTCAGGAACAGCTTCTTCCCCTCCGTCATCAGATTTCTGAATGGTCCATGAACCCTGAACACTACGTTGTTATCCTTCTTTTGCACTATTTATTTACTTTTGTAACTTATAGTAATTTTATGTCTTTATGTCTTGTACTGTAATACTGCTACAAAACAACAAATTTCATGACATACTGTATATCAGTGATAATAAACCTAATTCTGATTCTGATTCTGAAACTTACTCACCACAATGCTTACGTTCTTATCCAAGTCATTTACATGTATATTACAAACAACAAAGGTCCCAGCACTGATCCGTATGGTATACTAATTGTTATCATCAGAAAAACATCCACCCACCATTACAGTCTGCCTCCTATCACCAAGCCAATTTTGGATCCAGTTTGCCAACACACTTCAAATTCCTTGTGCCTCAATCTTCTGGACCAGCCAACTATGTGGGACCTCGCCAAAAGCCTTTTTAAAGAATATGTAAACTACATCTATCACCCTGCCTTCGTCAGTTTTCTTAATTTGCTCCTCAAAAAACTCAATCAGAGTTGTGAGACATGACCTCCCTGCCTTTCCAAGTGAACATAAATCCTTTCTCTCAGTATCTTCTCCAACAACTTTCCTAGCACTGATGTAATGTATGCACTGGCTTGTAATTTCCAGGCTTATCCCTACTGCCCCTTTTTATAAGAACATAAGAACATGAGAAATAGGAGCAGAAGTAGGCCATCTGGCCCGTTGAGCCTGCTCTGCCATTCAATAAAATCATGGCTGATCTGGCTGTAGACTCAGGTCCACCTACCTGCCTTTTCCCCATAACCCTTAATAACCCTACCATGCAAAAAATCTATCTAACTGTGTCTCAAATATATGTAATGAAGTAGCCTCCACTGCTTCTCTGGGCAGAGAATTTCACAGATTCACTACTTTCTGGGAAAAGCAGTTTCTGCTCATCTGTCCTAATTCTATTCCCCTGAATCTTGAGGTTATGTCCCCTAGTTCTAGTCTCACCTACCAGTGGAAACAACCTTCCTGCCTCTATCTTATCTACCCTTTTCATAATTTTTATATGTTTCTATAAGATCCCTTTTCATTCTTCTGAATTCCAGGCGACTCAATCTCTCCTCATTGGCTAACCCCCCCATCTCTGGAATCAACCTGGTGAACCCCTCTGCACCGCCTCCAAAGCCAGTCTATCTTTCCTTAAATAAGGAGACCAGAACTGCACGCAGTACTCCAGGTGCAGCCTCACCAGTACTCTGCACAGTTGCAGCATAGCCTCCCTGCTCTTAAATTCAATCCTTCTAGCAATGAAGGCCAGCATTCATTTGCCTTCTTGATAACCTGTTGCATCTGCAAACCAACCTTTTGCGATTCATCCACAAGCACTCCCAAGTCCTTCTGAGCAACAACATGCTGCAATCTTTCACCATTTAAATAATAATCTGATATTCTATTTTCCTTCTAAAGTGGATGGCCTTGCAGTTACCAAAATTGTGCTCTATCTGCCAGACCTTTGCCCACTCACTTAACCTATCTATATCTCTCTGCAGACTCTGCACAATTTACTTTTCCACTCAATTTAGTGTCATCAGCAAACTTAGATACGCTACACTCGGTCCCCTCTTCCAAATTGTTAATGTATATCGTGAACAGTTGCAGGCCCAGCACCGACCCCTGCTGCACCCCGCTCACTGCTGATTGCCAACCTTTTTGAATAAGGGAACAACATTAGCTATCCTTCAGTCTTCTGGTATCTCATCATCAGACATGCTCCAGAACATCAGGGTATCCCTCCTTTAACTCTACAGCCTCCTTAGTTCTATTTTAAGTCAAAAATTTTATGGAGTTAATTTTCATCTTTAAGGCCCTGCAGAGCACTGAAGCATAGTGTACTGTGGTTGCACTTCATGTGGAAGGGGATAAGTGCACCTCGGTTTCTTGGCCTTGACTGTTTTCATCTACTTGCCTGGCACAAGCCTTCACTAGGTTGAAGTGTAGATTGGGATCACGAGGTGGAAACAATGAGGTTGCCCAAATGGCTGTTGGCATTACAACCTGAAGCTTGCCCTGGGTTCAGTGTAGTTCCAGATCTGATAGTTTGATGTGAGTTGAGGTTGGCACCCGAATGATTTTCCATTCTGCAGAGAACTATGTCATAAATGCAACCTGCAGCTTTTTACAATCACCTCTACTTGATTGTACCATGAGGAGTGCAGTCCAACAGAAGGCTGGTAATGCCAATTTAACGCTTGCTATGCATCTCATCTAGGTACGGACCCGCTTATATTAGCAAATGTTGGCAGTGTTTCCATGGGGAACTGCTACCTCTTCATCTTCCAATGTTCAATACGTTTTTAATCTCTGTATTTCGTGCACAGCTGTGGGGAAGTGTGGAATGTGTTGGAAGTTAGATGCTGCTCCATTGCTAGAAACATCACTGTAATCAGGGGCAGAGCTAAGGTGTGCTGAGCTGAGGGCTTCAAAACACTTTATAAGTGACCCCAGGCATTATGTCATCATAGTTAGTACTAGTCCAAGGCATTCATTTGAATCAAGTTGCCAAATTGAATGGTTTGTTTCTTCTCTTCTTTACTCTAATATTAATGTTTTAAATTAATTTACATCAGGTAAATGTATTTCCAAATAAATTTATTGTTTTAATGCTTTTATGTTGTTCTTATTATTTATCTATTTCAGTTGTTTTCAATAATAAGACAGTTCTGACAAAGGGTCCTCCACCTGAAGCATTAATTCCAGTTCCCTTTCCACAGATGCTACATGACCTGCTGAGTCTTTAAGTTCAAGTTTATTGTCATAGACATGCATACCCAGAGTATCAATGCCATGAAAATTAGCTTTTTGCAGCATCAGCACAGTACCTTACTAACATGGCAAACATAAGCTAACATAAACTTAAATTAACATAAATTATACATAACTTACACAACAAAATAAACATAACATTAGTGCAAGTTGAGAGAGAGAAAAAAGAAATATAGTCCGAGGTAGTGTTAGGTCTTTTCAGGATGGTTCAAGAACCTGATGGCAATGGGGAAGAAGCTGTTGTTGAACCTTGAGGTGTGGGTTAACATGAGGCACAGGACTGGGTCAAGCAAGATCCTACTATTATACAGGCTAAAGTCCCTGAAACTGTGAGGTACACCCATGAGAGAAGAGATCTGAAGCACCAGGCCACTATCCTTATTTTTGCTTCATTGTACCTGCTCCAAAGAAGGGAATAATCCCTGATTGTAGAATTTGACAGCTCAGGAATGGCCATTCAGTACATTGTGTCTGTACCTAATCTTTGAAATCCTGGCACAATGACAATGCACTAATGAACCTTCTTCACACCCCAGTCCTTTCCCATAATTGATGACTTTGATAGAATTTGATATGATGTCTCTTCATTATTTACCTGTTGACAATGTTTTCTTTAAAGAAGTCCTTCCACCCCCACCCCTTTGTATTAAAAGTAAATTTATTTTTGCATATTGCCAAATAACTGCAGAGGGCTTGTTTTGACCATTGTGTTGGATGGCAAAACATATACCAGCCACAAACTACAGTCAATGAACATTGGCCTTATACTGTATATTATATGTGTCCAGTCATGAAAGTCAGTCTAAGCTTTTATGGCGCAGTATCCTTTCTCTCAGAATGCAGCGCTCATTGACTCCACTGTATTGCTGACACATGGACTGGCAGAATTGGATATCAAATTAACATAAGTGGAGGGGTGCACTGACTCTTTTAAACAGGTCAGTTAGATAACTTTCTATCAGCAGAGTCACAATGGAAATTTCAGTTCAACGTTAACACACATAAAACCATAAGAGGGTAAGGGAGGTTCAGTCTGTGGATGAAACCTTACAATCAGAAAGTTCATCTCAAACTAAAATAAAAGCTTTAACTCTTTGCGAAGAGGGGGCTAGTTTTGCCATCTTTTGGAAGAGTATTTGTATGTACCATCAATGCTGTGGGATGAATGTGTATGTGTGTCTAGCCTTTTCCTGAAGTGATATACTTTTTTTGGATGATAAATGAAAGGTCCTATGCCCTTGGTTGTCCCTGCCTTGTACACACACTTGTTTGAAAACTTCAGTGCAACTGCTGCCAAAGACAGTTTCATATATTTCTGTACAACTGCAGAGGGCTTTTTTCTACTACTGTTGTCAAAATACATGCCAACCACAAACCACAGTCAATGAAAGCTTGTCTTAAATATTGCATGTGGCTAGTTATGAGTGTCAGTTTAACCTGTTATGGCACAGTAACCTTTCTCCCAGAACTCAAAATTACAGTGCATCACAGTGGTGCAGTACAGTGGCACAGCACATTATGCTGCATCTGTAGAGATCCAGTGACCTGGGTTCAATCCTGACTTCACATTCCCTGCACAGTGTTTGCATGCTCTCCCTGTAACTGTGTGGGTTTCCTCCAGGTGCTCTGGTTTAGTCCTACATCCCAAAGATGTGCTGGTTGCCAGGTTAATTTGCCTGCTGTAAATTTCCCTGGCATAGGTGGGCGGCAGAAGAATCAAGGGAGAGTTAATGAGGTACGTGAGAGAGAATTAGTTACATGGAAATGGATGGGGTAGGAGGACTGATGGGAATGCTGCAAGAGCTGGCATTGATTTGATGGGCCAAATGGCACCCTTCTCCGTCATTAAAAATGAGAATATAATAAACAAGGAAATATTTGTCTTTAGCCCAATGCACAGTCCCAACATGCTGGCACTTAGCCTTTACGGACCCCGGAGGCAGGCTGTCCACATTCTGGAGTCCAGTTGTATAGTCTGAGCAGTAGGATGATGATACCCCATCCCCAAAATGTCCTGCCAACTTTTGACGGCTGCTAAACCCAAAGATGGGACTTTGCTTTGCTGTAAAGGCTGTGATAGATTTTAATAGTTTTTAAGTGTCTCTGAGAATCAAAGTAAATAATTAAAATATTAAACTTTATTAACAATTAAAACATATAGATTACTAAAATGCCTGTTGAATTCTAGGGAAGCCCAGCAAGACTTGTCCACTGCAATGCAATGGCCTTTCCAAATTTTTCAAGACATTCAGGCTTTTGTGCTTGGCTGCACTTGGGCACAAGTTGAGAAGTTATTTCACTTCTATTGGCTGAATCTGATAAGAACCACTAGCAAGGTGCAGCCCAAAGATTTTTCTGTAAATGATCTTATTGAATCATCCCCTTGTTCTTTTGATCCATTCGGTTGGATTTTGCCGGAAAATCCTTACAGCTCTGAGCATTTCTGCTGGCATTTCCTTCTGGAAGTAGCAGCAAGCCTAGGTATTCTTCACATGCATGTACAAATGCAAAAGGGTCAAGCTTGCTGATGGCTTTGAGGTAGTTTTCAGAACTATGTCCTGTCGTGGCAGTTCCTGAGCTGGGGAATTTGCTTGAATTACTCACATCAGGTTCGACCCATTGCATAGACATCTTCTGCACTGATTATAATGTAGAATGCTTGTGAGGGATTAAAGTGCTGAGATGATGAGAGTAGCTATTAATTGCTTCCATTAATTTATATGTATTTAAATATTCTGAATGTTTTAAATGATTTTTTAACAAAATATTATATCTTTAAATAATTTTTATATTTCTGATAGCTTTAATAGGAAACTAAGCCAGGTGATATTGCTTAGCCAGATGTCAGAGACATTTTCATCAAGTCGGTATTGTTCCGATCCTCCTCAAAGAAAGATGGGGTCATGCGTGAAAAGCCTGCCTGATGTTGGAGTTGGCTTCATCCAAAAAGCTTCCATTGGAAGGTCATCATGGGCGGAGACTTAGTTTATGTGATGGCAGAGAGCATGAATTGCTTGCTGATTCCTGTATAACCAGAGCTGATAACTTCATCAGCAGCAATAAAACCCCAAACATTAGGTTCCACTGGACACAATCAGCTACTAAATTGAAAAAATTGAAAACATCTATAAAATTGTAAAGGACCATTTTCTAACCACAGATGACATTGACCTTGACCCTTTATTGATTTCTGTTGAGCCTGCACACAATATTTCTTGGAGATGATGTTATTCCAGCCACAGCCACTCGTGAATAGTAGTGGATGATTGAACAACTCACTGGAGGAGGAGGCTCCACAAGTATCCCCATTCCCAATGATGGGGGATCCCAGCACATCAATGCAAAAGATAGCAAAAGATGCCTCCGGCCCTGCAGCAACCGGCAAGTCCACCCCATTGGTCTCCCAAATGCTCATCCGTATGTATGGTTGTACATTAGTCGGCTGTTCGTAACCTGGGAACGACCCGTATTCTTCTGTGAAACCATTTGTTTACACCCAAAATAAAGAGGTATACTATGCATTAAAATTATTGAAATTATAATTGATCACTTTTCATTACAAAGCCAAAACGAGTATAAAAACTCAATGTATTCTGAGATTGGGGAGATTTATCCACCAGATCTCCTTCATGCATCTGCCTCTTACAACAAAAGCTTTGGCTTACATGCGGCTCTTTAAAAATCACAACAGTATGCACCTTCAATGAAAGTATATCTGGAGGTCTAAAATAAGAACAGAAAACGTTGGGAACGTTCAGTAGGTCAGGCAGCATCTGTGGAAAGAGAATCAGACTTTTAGGTTGAAGACCCTATATCAGCTTTGAGGGGTCTTTGACCCAAAACATTAAATCTGCTTCTCTTCCTACTGATGTAGCTTAGTCTGCTGAGTGCTCCCATCATTTCTATTTTGGTATGTGCTTTGGTATGTCTTATTGCATTGGAATGTAACCAATGTGTTCCTTAGTTTCTGTTACTTTGGTGAGAATTTCATGCATTCCGATTTGCAGTTGCAACAAACCTTTTCATTAAACTGTTGCCAAGCATCATGAAACCAATTGTGTTAGAACAAAAATAGCCTGAGTTCCAGTTCTTTACCCTTAATTATACTTAATAGCAATTGATTTTGTTATTGAATTTATATTAACTTTAAACACAACACCCATAAAATGGAAAAGGATACATCCATTACTGGCAGCATTTTAGGAAATATTATGTGTGATTGCTTTCCACTTCAAATGGTGTTACAAAGTTTAATAGAAAGCATAGGGTGGCATAGGGTGCTGGCATGCTAGGTGCTAGACTGCAGTCTCTAATAAACATTGCTGAACAAGCTGAAGATCGGCCAGTACTCATAGTGAGATAAAAAACAGACATGGGTATGAGTTTATTTTCAGAGGCTGGATTCAGGCATAGAGTTGACAATGTTATCTGAACCAAAAGTACTGAGGCGGGTCCTATCAAGAGACGCTAAGCAGTTTGTCTGTACATTTTGGTGTTTAGAAGAATGAGAGGCAACCTTATTTAGATATACAAGGTCCTGAATGGGCTTGACAGGGTAGATGTTGAAAAGTGAGAGACTCGAATGAGGGGACATAGTTACAAGGGGCCAGGTCATTTAAAACAGAGGTGCACAGAAATTTCTTTTCAGAGGATGTGAATCTCTGGAATTCTCTACCTCAGAAGGTTGTGGAGGCTAGATCATTTGAAATATTTAAGGTGAAGAGAAGACAGATAATTTTTTGAAAGATTGGAGAATTGAGGGCTATAAGGACTTGGCAGAGAAGAGGAGTTGAGGTCTTGTAGATCAAACATGATTAGAATGAATGGTGGGGCAGGCTTGAGGAGCCAGGTGTTCTAGTCCAGCTCTTACTTTCTTGTGTTCTTGGTCTGAAGTTGGAAGTTGTGTGGCACAGCAGGTAGGTCTACAACCTCACAGTCCCAGGGACCTGAGTTTAATCCTGAACCTGAATGTTGTCTGTGTGGAGTTTACACTTTCTCACTGTAACCACATGGCTTTCCCCTGGTTTCCTCCCACATCCCCAAGATGTCCTGGTAGGTTAATTGATTACTATAAATTATCCTTTTAGGTTATCAGAAGAAAGCATCAAAGGAGAGTTGATCAGCATGTGTGAGACAGAATAAGCTGCACAGGTACAGGAAAAAAAGGAATTTGGGCCTTATGAGATTGCTCCTTTGTGAACTAACATTGATGTGATGGGCCAATCAGCATCCTTCTGTGTTGTTATAACAATTTGTGTTGCAATCCAATGCTAAATGTACCCACACTTACAGAGAATTAAATTTTGGTTTTACCAATAGCTGCCAAGGTCAAGGTCCAAAATGAGAGGTCAAGGATGGTGAGGAAAGAAAACAGTAATGAGGCTGGGGTGCTGGTGCCAATCACAGCCTATTGATAACTTTTCAGGCACACAATTTGTGCTGCTTGGATTGTTAAATGTCACTAAATACTAGATACCTACACCATTCATTGGCTGCAGGAATCTGTAAGAGGACAGATATTGTGAGGTAGATATCCAAAGGTAGTTAAAGGCAAAATACTGCAGATGTTGAAAATCTGAAATAAAAACATTAAATGCTAGAGACATTCATAAATGCTAGAGACATTCAACAGGTCAGGCAGAATCTGTGAAGAGAGAAAAACACCAGATTATATTTGGTATCTTTTCTACTTCTAGTGCTTCTTCCAAGTGCTATCCAATGCGGAAGAGCACTGATTTATCAATTCAGGGAAAATTGTGGGAATCAGGAGGAGGCTTCCTTGTCCATGTGTGACCTGATGTCATGAGGCTTCATGGAGTTTGGCATCAATGCTGAAGATGTCAAGGGTACTCCTTCCCAGGTTGTGATGGAGGGGTTTGGAACATCAACTGCAAAGTATGATCGTGTAAGAGTGATTGTGTTGCTCAACTAGTTTGTGGGAAAGATCTCCCAATTTAGCTCCTGGTCTGAGAGTGTTCATGAGGGGACTTTGCAGAGTTGGCTTTGCTCTGTCCAAATTCAGTGCTAAGGTTAATGCTAGGTTATTGATCTGATTTTATCCTTTTTCTTTCTAGTCTAACTGAATGAACATCTCAGAGGACAATTAAGAGTCAACTACGTTGCTGTTTATCTGGAATCATGTGGCCCAGACCAGTTGCAGTAGCAAATATCCTTCCCTGAAGGACATCAGTGTATTAGATGGGATTTTACAATCATCCAGTTGTTTCCACTGTCATCGTTTCTGTAATTAATTGATGTTCTTGTTGTTTTCCAAATTCCATATTATTAACCACTTCTGCTGATGACCCATATCACCTGATGAATGCCTAGTTTTCAGCTGTCATTACTTGGGTCTCTGAATTTTCCTTTCACTGACAAACCCTGAAGATGACCTTGAACAGCTCAAGGGCCAAACTCTGGTCTCTGTAATCACACTATTAATGGCAGGAATCTATAGTAGCTAGCTGAAAGGCAATAGGAAGGGTACTGTCAGTGATGGGATCATAAATCCTGTCAACCTGACAGAAGATAGCCCATTTGTTCTCCAATGGGCTACTGACACTCCCCTGGGGTGGCATGTCAGTCATCCTTGGAATCTGCTGAAGAACAGATTGCTGGCATATTATGCTATCATCTCTGCCCCTTTGGGCTTTTCTATCTAGAGTCATGAAGGCAGCAGCCCACGTTGACAAGGCAGCAAGCTGAACTCGCAGGAAAGAAGTCTGAACCATCACAATCAGAGCTTAGGTGGCCTATACCTTTGGTACAGTGAAAGCCGTCACAGTGATCATCAGAAGCTGCAGGATGATCATGTCTTCTAGTGTTGAAATGGATCAGGACACCACATCCATGTGGAAATAAATGATTTTTGGACTGGGTGCAAAGTGTTGTTCTGGGTTAGAGTTGAATTTTATTTTACGCAGTCTTCAGCAAGGCTGCTCTATATTTCAAGCATCAATATTTGTCTGTAGTATCAATATTATATTCTTTATCTCAGTCTTCCTGACTTTTGCCCAGCTGGTACCTCAGGTTCTCTTACTCTGAGCTCTGAATGTAGGTCACTTATGTCCAGCTCACTTTATTTTCAAATTCATGTGATGCAGCAGAAAGGAGTTCTTTGCAGCTTGAAAGCAGAACTCACAGGGGTAAGGCCATGGTTCCCGTTGGGAGCAGATCATTTGTGCATCCACATCTTGTAAATCAGAAGATATGATTGCAGAAGATAGATGCTAAGAGAAAGTGGAATCTGAGAAGATGGACTGGATAAAGCATATTCTTACCTTTAAAGATCTTGGTGCTATATTGATAATGGAGTTTTAATGATTGTTCCTATGTTGGACAGCACTCTCCGCCACCTCACTGATCTAACGGACACTCTATTGATTGCCACAAATCTGCTGTGGCTGGACCAACTGGGGAAGATGTGTGTGACAATTGAGGCTGTCTGCAAGTCTGGGAGCATTGAGCTTGGCGTGTGCCTTTGCTATTGTTGAATAAGGGGGAGCATGGTGTTATAATGATAAAAATGAAAGGACCAGGCCCTGGGAAATATGGCCCAATCTTCTTATGCTGGGTAGCTGGGTCCACAGATGGGGAGAACGCAACTTAGTCATCCACGAGACTGCAGATGCTGGAATCTGGAGCAACAGACAATCTGATGGAGGAATTCAACAGGTCGAGCAGCATGTGTGGGAGGAAAGGAAGTGTCGATGTTTCAGGTCAAAACCCTGCATCAGGACTCATCAAGGAGAATGCAGTTTTCCTACTTACTGCACACTTCAGGCAATGGCCCAAGACCAACTCCCCTCAAGACAAGCCTTGAAATTCACCATTGAGCTTGAAACGCTCCCATGCAAGTTCAGCATATTTCAGATTGCCAATCTAAACCACAGGAAAACTCTCCAACTCCATGCTGCCAAATTCAGTTCTGTTCTGTTCTGTCAGTGCAACCAAAGCCCAGCTTTGAACAGAAATACATCTAAAACTCACCTCATCTCCCAATATTGTTAGGTTGCTTAGCCCAGCTGTGCAGATTGTACACAGTTGTGTTTATCCTAAGCATTGAAATATAAGGTCTAATAAGTAATCACATTATAGCTCTCACAAAATAATTGACAGAACCATAGAAGATAATCCCCAAAACACTAGTAAACATCCCAGACTATCATCGTTTGCTGAGATGCCATAAGTAAGTTGTTCATATTAAGACATATATGTCATAAGCAGACCTTATGTCTTAAAATAGCTTTTGATTTACAATGGAAATAGTGCACAAGTTCAGCTTATAGTTGTTTAAGAATTCACAATGTGTTAAGAGTCACACTTTTCCATGTGCAACCATCAATGCACACAAACTACATATTGTGCAATATTGATATATTTTGAATGAATTTTTTGGTTCACTGATGGCGATGACTGGTAAATTAGTTTGCTGTTTTATTCTTGTCATCAATTTTTATTGTTTATTCATTCAGTTGTTTGGGTTGCTGCTATAAAAATATAATAGGACCAGGAATAGGCCAATCAGCCTCTCAAGCCTGCCCCACAATTCAATATTATTGTGGCTGAACTGCCTCAAGCCTCACCTCCTTTCCTGTGCCAGTTCCCCATGGCGCTCAATTCCCAAATATTTCAAAATATCATCTACTTCCTCTTTAGATACTCCCAATGACCCAGCTTCCACAACCCTCTGTGACAGAGAATTCCAGAGATTCACCGTCCTTTGCAAGAAATTCCTTCAAATCTCAGTTTTAAATGATCGCCCTCATTGTGCCTATGTCCAATTGTTTGAGGTTCTCTCCTATTGGAAACCTCTCAACATCTGCCCCCTTAGGATCTTATATTTTTCAGGAAGGTCAGCACTCATTCTTTGAAGCTCCGAAGAATATTGACCTAATCTGCCTCTATTGAAAGAACAACTGCCTCATCCCATGAATTAGCCTGGTGAATCTCTCTTGGACTGCTTCCAGTACCAGTATATCCCCAAAGAGGGGTACTAAAACTGTGCACTGTACCCACATATGGCCACATCAGTACCCAGTAGAACTGTAACAAGAATTCCCTATTTCTAAATCCCAACCCTCTTGCAATGAAGGCTAAAATGCCCTTAGCCTTCTTAATCACCTACTAACTTTTTGTGATTTGTGCCCAAGAACACCTAAATCCCTCTGTACTTCATTCATCTACAAATATTTCTCCATTTAGATAATAGTCTGCTTTTAGATTCTTCTTACCAAAGTGCAGAGCCTTACACATTCAGATTACACTTCATTTGCCAAGCTGTCACCCACTCACTCAACCTACCTATATCCAATTGCAGACTCCTGATATCCTCATTGCAACATGCCCTCCCATCTGTTTTCACGTCATTAGTAAACATGAATACCTCACACTCTGCCATCTCCTCCAGGTCATTAATATAAATTGGAAATAATTGAGGGCTCAAGAACTGATCCTTGGACACCCCGTTGGTTACATCCTTCCAGCCTGACAATAACCTGCTTATTCCAACTCTCTGTCTTCTACGTGATGACCAATCTTCAATCCATGCTAAAACACTTCCTTTAATACCAAAAGCTCTTATCTAATACACCATCCTGTCATGTGGCGCCTTGGCAAATGCCTCTGAAAATCCAACACACTTCATCTACAGGTTGCCCTCTATTGACTTTGCTTGTTACATCCTAAAAATCTGCCAACATTTATTGCCTTTTCTAATTGCCCTTGGAAAGGTTGGGGTGAGCCACCTTCCTGAACCACTGCAGTTCTTCTGGTAGAGGTTCTCCCACAATACTGTTGGTACAGAATTCCAGAGTAAAGACCCCAAACCAAAAAAGGAACAGCAAGAGATATCCAAGTCAGGATGACATGTGATATGGAGGGGAACCTGCAAAGGATGGTGTTCCCATGCATAAGCTCTCTTTGTCTGACTTGGTGGTAGATGTTGTGGATTTGGCACAGTAGTCTAGTATATAGTGCATTTTGTGGATGGTACAACCTGCAGCCATGGTGTATTGGTGGTGGAAGGTTTAATTGCCTAGAGCAATGGATGGGTTACCAACAAAGCAGATTGCTTTGTCCTGGATGATGTTGAGCTTCTTGAGAATTATTGAATGTGTTTTCATCTCGCCAGTGGAAATTATTCCAACACACTCCATCATGTTCTGACTGAAATTCTTCCGATTGAAATTGTTCCAGACTACTTTGAGCCACATCCTGAGTCTCCATGTGCTTATTTTTTGTTTTTGATTCAATTCCCAGTCTACGACTGTGCCAAAGCATACGTGTCGTATTCATTAAAGAAACAGATTCTTCATTTGGGAGCAGAACCTTGTAGTAATGCTGACATGCAAGAAAGCAGCTGGGAGCAGTGAGTCAGAGGCCTGAACTTTAAGTGATAGGTACAGGTTGGTTTGGAGCAGGTGGGGAGAGAGTGACTGCATCAGAAATGACAATGTCAGCTCCAACCTGTCATTTCTGGTTCATTAGCCTTTGCACTAGCAGCCTCCTTGGGCAAGGAAGGTTGTCAATTTCAATATGTTAATACATCAAAGGTGATATTAATATGCATTTGTAATTTTAATTGCAGATTACATGCTTCCTGGGTTTCCTGGAACTCAGGAATTATCCAGACCATTCCTGTGGTTGGAGAACTGCTTGCAGCACTTGGCAGATTTCAAGAAACATTTGCTTTGAAAATGTTAGTTTCCGGATAGAAATGTTGCTCCAGAAGACTTTTGGGGAAGGCCTTCTTAGTCAGTGACCTTCTCCCTGGCTTCCTTTGGCTTCTTCTCTTGAACTGGCTTTGCCTTCCGGCCCTCTTTTCCTGTTACTGTTTGTACAGGAGGTCCGGGAGGACCAGCTCCTGCTTGGAAAGCTTCAAGTCAATAATGAACAAAGATCTCTTCAATCCCTGCAGCTCCAATGAGAAGCCAAACTGTGCTCAAATCAATCCTCAACAAACCTGAAGATAATTGATGATCCGTCTAAATTGTGCAGAAGTGGGGCTTTGTTCTGTTTCTTTCCTGTACATGGCCCACAGGATGCAAATAGGTGTCTTAATTTGACTGCTTCGGCATCAAATAAGCATTTAATCTGGACTGTTGTGCAATCTGCCTGCTTTTAGCTTGTTTCAGGTTTGTACAAGCTAGTTGTGATCTAATCTCACAAGTTGTGTGGGGCGTGCATTATTTGTCGATCATGGATGGTGATTGAAATTGTCATTTTGTGACAGTAGTAGAAAAAACGGTGACCCCGGCACATGAAAAAATCCACATCAAACAAAATGATTAAATTTTCTTCCTCTTTCTTTGTATATAAGATGCTTTCAATAAATATGCAATGCATACTGCTATTGTGTGAATTCTGATTGGTACTTCCTGGAATGTAACCAGAATTGTGATTCAGAAATTATTTTCCTGCTCTCTTAATGGCAGTTTTCTGATAACCTGCAACTTTTTGCTCAAAGCATTTCCACCAGAAAGCTGGGAAACCAGGATCAGCAGATTTATAACACCCTTTAAAGCTTCTCCCCATGAAATTCTAGTGGAAAATTCATATCATCTGACAATTCCAGCTTCACCTCAGCTGTAAAAGGTTCCTGAATCTCAGCGACTTTGTTCCTTGTGCCCTGAGTCTCAGCATCTTTGTTCTTTGTGCTCTAAAGGTGCTCCATAATGTTGCATTTTGAATTGCATTCTTCTCAATGGTACATGATGGATAAAACAAAACGATCAGGTTTAGTTAAATAAATGTCTTGTAAGCAGTAATGCCCAGGAGTGATTTGTAAGGAGACTCTGACTCTGGAAGAACTCAGCAGGTCAGGATTCATCAATGGAGGGAAATAAACAGTCAATGTTTTGGAAGGGTTTCGACCCAAAATGCCGGCTGTTTATTTCTCTCCATAGATGCTTCCTGCTGAGTTCCTCCAGCATTTTCTGTGTGTTGATCCAGATTCCAGCATCAGCAGAATCTCTTGTGTCTCCAAACTGACTCCGGATACTGGTTGATAAAGAATCACTCTAATTTATTTATAATGATACAAAAGGAAGTGAATCAGCCACCAGCCCCATGCTGGCTCCCTGCAGGGCCATTCCCATTAGTCCCATTCCCCTTATTTCCCTGTAGCCCTGCAACATATTGTCCTTCTCATGTCCAGACACTCCCCCTTTGATAATTTTCAGAAACAAAATCAGAATCAGAAACAGATTTGTTATCACTGATTTAGATGACATGAAATTTGTTGTTTTGTAGCTTCAGTATATTGTAAAGACATAAAATTACAGTAAATTACAAAAATAAATAAATAGTGCAAAGAAAAAGGATAATGATGTAGTATTCATGGGTTCATGGACCGTTTAGAAACCTTTTTACCACTTGCCCACATTAGGGACAATATACAGTAGCCAATTAACCTAATGGCACATCTTGTCGTGTAGGAGGAAATTGCAGAACCTGGCAGAAACTCACGCAGTCACAGGGAGAACGTGCAAACTGTGCACAGACAGCACCCAAGGTCAGGATCAAATCTGGGTCTCTACAGCTGTAAGGATGCAGAACTAACTGTTACACCAACGTGCTGCCCTTACCTTTTGTATTCATGTATGCTCCAGAAAAGAAGAAAATGCACAATCTGGTAAGTCTACAGATTTTTTAAAATTATAGCAATGGAACTGATGATATCATGGAGTGAGATCAAAGCTCATGGTTGAAGATCATCAGTTGAAAAAAAGCTTTGATAGATTTTCCACAGCTGTTCTCATGGTGGACAGAAACTGTAAGGTTGCTCTTTGCTGGCCTTTGGTATCCTCACGGGAGGTCAAAAACTATAAAATTATCCCTTTCAGGTTATTGAGTGCTAATTTATATTTACATTCCAGGAAATATCATTCAGCATGCACACAATAGCAGGATACAATTCAAGACATTCCAATTGCTGTCAAATATAGTCTCTTGACCCTTATTTTCAAAGGTCTGATACTCCAAGAGTGCTGCTCCGCTGAAACACTGATTTACATTTTGAGGCAAAGCCACAAAGAATTTATCTTCCCAAATGGCAGTAATCTTGAGATAACCTTACAGTGGAGTTTAGATGATTGGATTGTTGTCCTCAACTCAGCTCACTTCAGTTCTTCATAAAAAAAGTTTACTTTTTTATTGAAGATGTGTTGGTATTAAAATATCAGATTAAAATTGTGACACACAGCTTGTTGTATTTATGGTAGTGACCTTCTCAAAGGTCACCATATGGAACACCTCCTGTAGTAGTCCCAGTTTTTCAACTGTAAGCTAATCATCCAAGTTTCCATGTTGTACTAGTTGTTTGTTATTTCAAGTTTCTTCCTGTACTCTGCATATACAGGGTCCTTGAGGTTTAATTACTTCAATATATTTAAGTTGTGTGGTTTGCATCACTTTGTGGTTTATTTCCCATGAACCTCCTAGTGTGTGTCTTAAGTTTATCAGCTATTCATGTTGTACTGTGAAGCTAACAATATGCAGGATATTATATTTTATTACAGTTGACCACTGATATTATCATAGTAAAGGTCTTTTAACCTTTTAGCTTCCATCACGACAAGCAATTTCTAAAACCCCTGGGGCAAGCAATTTCTTATTTTCAGTTCACACATCACACACTGGATTTTTATGACAATCTGTCAGCCTCTAGAAAGTGCAAAACTGACTGAATTTATTGAACTCAATTTCAGAACTTCCTATCATGAGAATTTGAATTATGACTTTTGGGTTGTTGGTTGAATCTCAGGATCACTCCTTTGCCAAACTATACTCATTACATTATGATGTGCTTGTACCAGCCTCCAGTAGATCTTCACAAACTTTACCTATTCATTTCAAATTCTTGACTAGTAATCATTCACATGAGGCATCATTTTTCCTAAGTAAATAAACCCCAAAAAGGGCTACATTTTTAATTTGCTGTAAAGCATTTTTGGTACCATCTGAAAGCCATGATATAAATGTGAGTATTTCTTCCTGTTCCAAAAGAAAGACTTAAATTTATGTAGCCTCTTTCTGAACTTCTGAAACCAGGCAGAGAAAAGTACTTTTGAAAAGTAAATACTGTTGTAATGCAAGAAATGCCACAGCTAATTTGCACATAGTATGGTCTCACAAACAGAAGTATGATGATGACAGATAATCTGCCTTTTGTTGACGCTGATTGAAAAAAATACATCTCATTCAAAAGATGGAACTACAGACACCGAGGCTCTCCCTCAGTCAGATTTTCTCTGGAGTGGGACTTAAATTATTTGACTCAGAGGCAAGAAAGTAATCAACTGAGCTACATATGACACCAATATCTTTAATATGTTAAGCCACACAACAAATTGGCTGCCCTTTCCAATGCCTATATACCAGCAACCAGAAATGAAAAGTGTTCCTGTTAAACCCCTACTAGTTCTTTGAGTGACTCATTTTCCTCTCCCGAGATTTGTGTACTGTGCCTCGAGCTATACATCCTTGGTCCAGTTGTCTTTACTTACCAACGTCTCATAATATTACATTCATTGAGCTTTATACAAAATCCCTAGTTCTTTATCTTGTGTTAGATCTTGCAGCCTAAAGCCATTAGTACAGAAATTCCTTGAGACTTCTTAGACTTCCCACTGTAATTTTGGTATGATCATACAGAAATGCCACATTCCTGTCTTGAGAGAATCCTGAGCAAAAATGAAATACAATTTGAATTACACACATCGATCAAGAAATAGTGGGGTTCAGTCTTTGAGTTATCATTAATTAAAATAGATGAGCAGTGAAAGGTGTTTGAGCTGATGATTTCTCAGCCAATGATCCAAGTATGTGCTATCATTCTTTAAGAAAAACAATTAGAAGAGTAAACACTATTATTGAGAAAATCAAAAATGGCAGATACTGGAGATCTGATATAAAAATAGAAAATGTTGGAAACACTCAGCAGGTCAGGCAGTAGCCATGGAAAGATAAACTGTTAGCATTTCAAATCTAGGAGCTTTCATCAGAGCTGCCTGACCCAAATGTTTCAAACATTTTACTTCCTTTCTTTCTTTTCTTTGTCTTGTTACATTAAATAAGACTTTCCATTTATCAGCCTATTGCTCATACCTAGTATTTCTTAATAGTTTATGTTTTTATTTGTTTACCTCTCCTTTACAGGCGTTGAAAGTTCTCAAAGTTAAAGTCCATAGAAGCTTTGACTGGAGGAGAAGCTGGGGGCATGGATTTGCTACCTGTTGATTGTTTCCTCAGCAGTTTCATGGGCAGGGCTTGTTGTAGCCACCCCACCTGACTCCATTACATTCTGCAAGGTCTTGGAAGCCTGCAGAGCTTTGCTGACTGATTTCAGGAGGCTCTCTTTCAGCAAAGACATATACTCATCAAACAAGTGTGGGATACTTCTATAGCTTAGCAAGCTGCACTTGGCAAAATACAAGCCTGACAGTTTTATTTCTGCAGTTGTTCCATATTACTTATGTGAATTGGGAAAAATCCTAACACAGATTCCTGTGGTACTCCTGAGGTCATCTCTTAGTAAGTTGATTCTTCAGCCTTATTCTTAGTAAATTTTCTTTCTATTCATTTTTTAAAAATTCAACCCACCTCATAATTTTATGTTCAGTTTTATGGATAAAATAGCCAAAGTCAAAGTCAAAATTGATTTTATTGTCATATGCACATGTACATCTATGCACAAGTGCAATGAAAAACTTACTTGCAGCAGCATCACAGGAAAATAGCATCATATAAACAGCATTCACAAGAAAAACATAAATTAAACATACATTATACACAATTTTTACAAGAAAGAACACAATTAGAACAAAAAAAAGTCCCTTTCAGTGCAAAATGATCAAAGTGATGATGGTGTTGCTAGACTGTAGTGATTAGGGTGATGCCAGTTAGTTCAAGAACCGAATGGTTGAAGGGAAGTAGCTGTTTTTCAACCTGGTGGCGTGGGACTTCAGGCTTTTGTACCTAGTGCCTGATGGTAGCTGTGAGAAGATGGCATGGCTTGGATGGTGGGGATCTTTGATGATGGATGTTGCCTTCTTGAGGCAGTGCATCCTGTAGATATTACTGATGATGGGAAGGGATGTGCCCTTGATGTATTGGGCTGAATCCACTACTCCCTGCAGTTTCTTATGTTCCTGCACATTCAGATTGCCATATCAGACCATGATGCAATCAGTGTCAAAAATCTGTTGAAACCTGGGTATTATGACCCAAATACTTTCAGTTGTCGTTAAGATTTGCAATTTTTTGAGAAAATCCATTATTAGTGAGGTAAGACCCATTTCTAAGTATATCACATCAGGTTAGGTGTTTATCACGCTCTTCTTCCAGGATGCCATAATAACAATCCACAATGGATGGCAGCCTAAATGAATAGCATCCATGGAATTAGCACAGTCCCCACTTTATGAAAAAGGGGTCTATCCTTGAAGTTCCAAATGATCTCCTGACCTATATTCACCAGATGGTGAGAATCCTACAGATGGGGGATGGGAAATTGAATTAAAAGACTCCCAGCAAATTCCAATGCAAATCTTTAAAGGGATGCAGCTGTAGATCAAGATTTCAGATTGGTAGTATATGATGACTATCATATTTCATGTGAACTTACTTGGCAATTCTTTTTTGATTTTCTTTTTAACATGACATTGTTAACTGGATTGCTAAAGTGAAATACATGAGATGATACATCCAATCATAATAGCAAGCAATTATAATGGCTGATCCCACATTGCTGTCATTGACAATCAGATAAAAAGCAAACTGAAATAAATACGCTAATAAAAAAAAACTAATTTCAGAAGATTTCATAAATATATTCGCAAGCAAGTGCCAGATCCCCTCTAAGGGCTGCCTTGGTGTAAACACCAGCTGTCAGGGGACCTACAATGATCTTTTCAGAAGTCAGCTGACTTAGAACATGTGGATCCTTGGAATATAAATCTCTGGGTTCTACTAAGGAGCAATGTGTTTTAGCATGGTAAGCAGTGTCTATGGAATGTGAACTTTAGTGAGTAAGTGGTTGATTTCATGTAAATATTTAATTCTGTTTATCTGTCAGATTCTCTTTATCTTGTACTTTCCTTTTGCAGTTGTAAATAAGTAGTATTCATGGTAAATAACTAGCCTGTCACCTGACAGGTAATTAGGAAACCAGGCAGAATTGGTCGACTGAGGTCAGATGAATCAGACTTTGTGCATCTGATGGGTTCTGCTTGGTACAGTGCTCCATTAACACAGTATGTAGTGCCCATGGAGTATCAACTTAAATGAGTTTAGAGCAATGGTGAAGCTTTATACATAAGAAAGTAAATAAAAGTGGTGCATTTAGTAGATCTGCTGCCTCATAGCTCCAGGTGCAATATTAACCATCGGCTTGTATGAAGCTTGCATGATCTCCCTGTGACTGCATGGGCTTCCTCTGGGTGCTCAGGTTTCCTCCCACATCACAAAAACATGCAGGTTTGTAAGTTAATTGGCCGTTGGAAATTCCCCAAATGTGTAGGTGAATGGGAGTTGATGGGAATGGGGGAAGAATTTAAAAAAGGGATTAGTGTAAATGGGCGCTTGATCGTCAGCATGAAATCGGTGGGCTGAAGGGTCTGTTTCCATGCTGTACAATTCTATGACTCTAAAACAAGCATGGCAGGGCAGGAGGTGTTTTGCAGTTGTAATTTATGAGAGCCAATAGAAACCATTCACTTCTGTGGCAAACACATCTGTAATAAATTTATGCAGCCTGAAGTAAACTTGCTTAGAGTTGATGAGTTGGGGTCTGAGATTTGGACATGACAATACACTAGAGAAGAACAAGATTTGCTGGAAAATTTATTCTGAGAGGCTGTTGCATCTCTTAGGTAAGCCTTAGGCACTTTCTCAATGAAGAAAGTCAAGAGAATGTGATTACATGTGAAATAAAAACAGCTCAGACAACATCTGTAGAAAGATAAACTGTTAACTTTTCAGGTATGAGACCCATCATCTGAACTTGGAAAGAGAGAAAACAAGTTAGTTTTCAGTAGCAGAGAATGTGGAGGAGGGATGGTTAGAACAACAGGGATATCTTTGATAGGATGAGACTAATGACTTGACGTGGCAGTTTAGAGCCCATTATGCTTATTTGTCTATGTGACTGGTTGTTCATCATAAGGCTGTGGGACATGCCCCGCAGGTCAAAATATTCATATAGAAAGAGAAAAATGGAGCCAAAATGATTACAGACAAACAGCCAGTTCTGATACAGATAGAAAGCAAGAGTGAACTCCCTAAAATTGGACAATTTGATATTGAGTCCTGAATACTGCAATATGCCCACATGAAAGTTGAGGTTTTGTTCCTGAAGCTTGCACTGGACCTCATTGGAACAGTCTATGGGACACCATAGACAGTAGAAGTGGAATGGGAATCAATAGGAATACCAGGCACATCCTTTTGACTTCCTTTCCATATACGAATTGGCCATTACTGTAGTTAACCAAAGATCTTGTATGTCGTGCCATAGAGCATCCTTCATCTGAATGTCCCATTTGAATGGAAGTTTGCTAGGTTGAGCTGAATCAGTGGTGATCTGAAGACAGTGGTAACAATCCAGAATTATTATCTTAAGGAAAATATTGTTATCGACCATGTAAAGTTCACCCTTGTGTTTCAGTGTTCCAGACATTAAATCTTGTCCTGTCCTCACTTGTTGTTGATATAGAAGATGAGATCAGCTCCATGGAAAGAGTTAAGAGCTAAGTACAACTTATCAAAATGCTTCAGGTCTTAAAGGTGAAAATAAAAGTGGGAAAGAGATAAATCCTGTTAGACAAGTTGCCAGTAAGAACTAGAAAAGTGCTAGCAAAGACCAAGCACTTACATCATTCTTTGAGATTACTTTTAGGTCAGGTGGCAATTAAGATTCCAGGTTAATAATGGTATTAACTTGGTGTTTGAATATCTCCATTTCAAATCTGTCATGAACACATTAAAATCTCATTGAATCGTTGTGGAAGAGTATCCAGAGCTGAGGAAAAGACCAGATGGAATGTTGTAGCACCTAAAACTTGCATTATTAACTGTGCAGATGGTTGAGGTTGCAATTTTTTGGGAAAGTTGCAGCACAAATTATAAAGACAAGTAAAGTGGAGTTTAATTCAGATTAGTGTGAGGTGTTGCTTTTTAGGAAGACAAATCAAGGTGGGACTTTCACAGTGAATGGTAGAGCCCTGGGAGGTGGTGTAGAGCAGAGGGACCAAGGAGTACAATACATGGTTCCCTGAAAGCTGTGTCACAGGTAGACAGGGTGGTGAAGAAAGCTTTTGGCATGCTGGTCTTCAACAGTTAGGGCATTGAGTATAGAAGTTGACATGTTATGTTGGAGTTGGTGAGATCACATTTGGAATATTGTGTTCAGTTTGGGTCACCCTGGTTTGGGAAAAATCCCATTGAGCTGGAAAGAGTGCAGCAAGTATTTATGAGGATGTTGCCAGAACCTGAGGGCCTGAATTATAAAGGGTAGGAGTAGGCTAGGACTTTATGCATTGGAGCATAGGAGAATGAGGGCTGCCCTTTTAACAGATGTATAAAATCATGAGGGGCATAGATGGGGTGAAGGCATACAGACTTTTTCCTTGGGTTGGGGAATCTAGGACCAGAGGGCATAGGTTTAAGGTGAGAAGGGAGAGATTTGGTAGGAACCTGAGGGGCAACTTTTTCACCCAGAACTGAGAAAGAGAGAAAACAAGATAATTTTAACTGGCAAAGAATGTGGGAGAGTTACAGAGAGGGCAAAGGGTACATTTCTGATAGGGTGGTGGCAAGAGCTGCTGAGGGAATAAGTTGTAGAGTTCATCAATTGATGGATTAATTGGCAGTTACAGAGAGAAACAGATGGAACTAAAGCTATGATCTGAGGGCAATTAGAGAGTGAGAATACAGACAGAGAAATATGAAAAGGTGTGAAATGCAGGGCTGTAGGACATGCTGAACAGGTCAGGTTGTGCTAATAGAAGGAGAAAGATATCTCATGGTAGAAATGGCCTGTTCTTATATAGACAGAGAAACAAAGTTACCTGAAATCTGACCAATCTGTTTGTGGCCCGTTGCACTGTTACAGCAATACGATAAGTAAGTTTGAGGAACAGCATCTCATCTTTTGTCTGGGCCCAGTACTGAATCTACCACTTTGGTTAACTCTCCTTCTCTGTACCAATGGATCAGGCTGAGAGAGAAAGTGGGGAGAGCTGCAGGTAGCAGCAAATAGTTTAGCACATCACCATTCACTCTCAAAATTGTACCAACTAATTTTAAGCAAAAATTAAAATAAGGCAGGCAGTGTTACAGTGGAGAATAATGGGACATGCTAAAGGTAAAATGAAAATGCTCAGGAGCTTTGAGTACTTTCAGCACCATTTCGGTGGGAAATGAAAAAGATAGTGGCTGAAGCACAAGTGGGTTTTATAGCCTAGGGGTGCATAGTAATGCTTATGAAGCATTCACATCCTTCCTGGAGGTGTCTTTTCATGGCCAATAATACACTTGTGATGGAAGTCAGTGCTGAGAATGTGCAGGAATTGAATGCTATATGAAGGGAAAAGAAGAAAGCAATTTTACTGACAAAAATTGGTTCTGAAGACACACGCTAGCCAAATTAGTAGCTCAGTAGGAAGCTAAAAATATCCTGTTTGCAGAGGTAGTTCAGAAGTTAGATGAGTATGTCAACCCCCAGCCAGTTGAGCTAATGGAGGGCTATATATTTGGCATTTGTAATCAGAACATGGGAGAAATAGTGAGTAATTATATCAATGCAAAGGAAGGCACTACAGCTTTGGAGAATTTTTTGATTATGCTCTGAGAGACAGGTTGATATGAGGGTCAAAGAATCCAAAATAAGCTGTTAGACTCAGAAAGTCCCAGAAGTGACTTGTTTTATACCAAGGCCAGTTCCTTATTCATTATTCCTAGATAAAACAAGTGGAAAAAGAGCTTGAGTAACTGGAAAGAATTGCCGTTTTTGTTAAAGTAACCCAGAGCGATTGGGCAACTCTGATAGCAGTCATGGAATAGTTTTATCTAAGGGGAAATAAAATAATAAAATTGTGTGGTGACTACAAGATAATTTTAAATTAGACAGTTAATGATGAAGAATGTCCTTTACCAACTTCCCAGGATCTGTAAGCACTTCAAGCAAGATCCATTTTTTTTAATCGAAAACTTGATTTGTCACATGTATGTGCAGTTGAATATGGATGAGGATAGTTAGAAGTACCTCAGTATCTCTGCACATTAAATGTTGTCCTCCAGCACTGCTGCTGCACAAATCAAATCCTCAGCAAAGATCTTTCAGACCAGCTTGGACAATGTTTTGCACGGACAGAAGCCCATGCAACTAAAGTGCTCTCCTTAGATTCTCCTCTGTAGTAACTGCAGTCAATTACTACAGAGGACAATCAAAGTGCTTTAGAGGAAACATTGATGCAATCTCACCAATACAACATGCAAGTTAAACAGTCTAAGTGTACCATCAAAGTGGCAGAAGTGATATGTCTTGGCTTGAAGGTAGATGTAATGGGCTGTCAAATGCAAGTCTATCATTCAAGCCAAGCATCACTAGGATTTTGCAAAGCTTCGCTCCTTCTTGGGAATGATTTAATGTTATTGGATGTTCTTGCTTGGCATAGTGATGATGCTGATATTGTTGCAGCAACTTCTTAGAAAAAATATTGAGTGGAATTGGACTGACACACAACGTAAAACATTTAATCACCAAAAGTTCAGTTTGTGTTGTGAATCTCTCCTGGTTCACTATGATATGACCTACAGCAAGACCTAGTCTGAGACCAATGCTCTCAGTTTGAGATGAAGCCATGTTATGGATATGTTGGGGCAGGCCAAGGCATTTGCTTTGGATACTCTTAACAAAAGAGAAATTAACTACTTAAAAAGTCAGTTCCAGCAATTATATTCATTGTGAAGAAATTCCATCTGTTCCACCTGGAAATACCCTTCATTTGTGTTTCAAATCATAAACTGTTATTGGCAATCCTGAGTTCTGAAACAGCAGCTTCAACAGTGGGATCTTCCTGATTGCAAAGGTGGACAGTTTTGCTGTCACTAAATGATTATATGATTGAATATCATTTGTCAAAAGAAATGTAATTACTAAAGTTCTGTCTAGTTTACTGCCTCTGTCATCTGATAGTGATAGTGAAAACACAATATTCACACTACAACCGATGAGAACAATGTCCTTATCACAGCTACAAAGATTCCTTGGCTGACTCAGCACAGTGCACTCCTGGAGCAAGCCTATGAACACAATCTGAGAAGGTTGTCCAGGTTGGACAAGTATCCAGATGAAAACTTATAGCCTGAGTAGAGAAGAGACAACTGAAATAAAAGACCATGACTTAAGGCAAGGAAATCTGTTTTGAATAAGTCAAATAGGGTCACCAGACCAGTGAGCAAATATAAAACAGCACTGGGGACTTGGTGAAGTGAATGACATCTATATTTGGTACTCATTGGGAACAAGGTCAGGAATATTAATGTTGGTTACATGATCACAACTAGAAACATATCTGAAGATACCGAAGTGGTACATGGTGGTAAATCTATTCCTGATGTCAATATAGGACCATCTACTGTTGAAGAGTCACAGAACAATGGTTAAGTTAAGCCAAGAGGTTTCAAGCTCATCAGTTCAAGGGACTCATACAATATCAGAGACAGGTACATAGCTGAGAAGGCAAACTAATGAAGGAATTCAGTCAATAAGTTGAATCTGTAATACATGTTTATGCATTTGCTTCCAAAGAGGGAAAGGTGTGGTGCATTTTTGCCTGGTATGTAAATAAGGTATGTGGTTGCCGAACATAATGATGTGATCATGTACCTTTATGATTTAAGCATCATCTATTATTGTGAATAACATTCATCAGAAGCCATTGGTGGGCTCCAGTCAGTACATGGTTCTGTGGTGGCAGGGGAGAGAATAGTGGAGGTGGTGAGGGTAGTATTCAGGTCCCTCCCTTCTTGCAGATGTTATTGTGGTTAGATCTTAACAGGATTCTCAGCATAGTCCAAGATCTACCCCAAAAAACATTACTGCAATAAATGGGTCTTCTTTGAATCTGGGCTGACAAAATGCAGTAGGTTTGCATTCAGGTGGCTACTGGCTGCTAAAGATCTATATACAAACAGTTCAAATCTCCTTATTGGCTTCCAGCTTTTATGTATAAAACAAGTAACCTATCAGTCTATTTGCTTAAGCGTGGCTCTGTGGATGTAATTCAAGAACATCTGAAATGAGAATTGTTTTTAAACGCCAACTATTTTAAATATGTGCTAAGCTGTCTGTGTCTTCTTGCAGATTTCTGGAAAAAAGTCAGATCATGTGTGGAGTCATGGCATGATTAAGTGGAATATAAAACCTTGATTTTAACTGTCTCAGGGGGTTCTTTTTACTGGAAGTAAAGTCATGATTTTGCAAGGCACTGCTCTCAAGTTGAATTTTCATAGTCGATCTGTTGTGTAGGCAATAGATGGAACCAAATGTATATCATCCATTATAGATTCAAGAAGACTCATCTCAAACTACAAGTAACTATTATTTGGAAGATCTGCCACTGGTTGATGACTAATGAACAAGATTTCAGTTGTTCATGGCCTGGCTTAATTATTCTATATATGGAACATTTTCCAAACCGAAATAAAATTGATTTCCAGTTTCTGCACCAAGTACAGGGACAATAAATGGCTTTTAAAATGTTTTGTATTTGTTGCAGAATAGGTCTTTTGATGAATGTGATTTAATTATGCAGCTCTGCATATACTTATCAGTCTGCATGGACACCATCATTCAGAATTAAACTGTAGGCTTGTTTGTAATCAATCTCCGTGGGAAATCAGGAAGGCATTAACAGATTATTTCTAATTGCACTAAGCTGAACCAGCAATAGAATTTAGAACAAATTTAGGGAAATATCTTTACCCCAAGAGTGATAGTCTTATAATTTCTATCACTTAGCACAATGTCTTAATGCTCAATTTGACATCATTTGCATGAAATTGCACTGCACACACAAACATTGTGGGTTTGAGCAATAAAGCCAGGCTTAAATGGAGGCTTTGGACTTGTTTTATCATTCGTCATTATATCCTTCCAGGCTACTCTTAATGGGTTTGGGTTGTTCAGCTTCTTCCAGATAGGTCCCTTCTTTAAGCTTTCATTGACACTGATTGCATCCGACCCACTTGTTGCTGCTAATGTCTCCTCAATCCTTTCCTCGAACTCTCCCCCAAACATCTCCCTGAGTGATCTCCTGATCATATCCCAAACCCCACTGATCATCTCTCCAATTTCACCTTGTGAATCTGTGATTCACCCTCCATACACAGTATGACCATGGGCAAACCACAGCACCCCCCTCCTTCCCATGTTTATCCCCATAACACGTATTCAGCACTCATATATCCCAATGGTGGAATCCCTCTACCAATCTTCACCAGACTATGGCTACATCATTATCTTCCCCACATAACACTCACACTTTTCCTATGTCTATCCAGTTGCAATAATCCACCTGGAGTCTCCTCACATTCTGCATTCATACCCCCACAGTGTTGTTGCTCTTCCCCATGCATGCACATTGATCTAGCCCTGGGGGCTTAGCCCTCAGATTGTGTCAGACCCCCATGCAGTGTTCCTCAATATGCCTTGTTAGGCACTTTGCAAGTTGCTAATCTAAGACTTTTATAATAATGTCTCCTCTGTCATCTCTTCAAATCTACCCCCAATCACAATGGATCAATGTTATTGGGGTAAAGATATTGGAGGCCATATGGGTTGAAATAGATAATAGGATCAATCACAGTTGTCTAGACCTCTGATCAGGCAAAAGGAGACAGCAAAGCAAATGTGTAAACAAACTTTTGACAGAAACTCCAAGAATACGACAGTGGGGCATTTCAGTTACCTTACTATTAGGTAGGGAAGGCACAGAATTTCTGAATTGCATTCTGGAAAACTTTATTATTTGTTATGTAGCAAGAACTAAAAGTTTCAGCCATATCCAGATCAGAGTGCAGTTCTGGATTTAGCCTCAGGCAATTAAGTTAGACAGGTAGTAGGAACATCAGTAAAAATATTTTTTGTCACAGCAATCACTGTATTAGCATATTTATGGAAAAGGATGTAAATAAGACAGGAGGAAAAGCTTCAAACTGAACCAGGACAATCTTACTGGTTGGGACGTGATTTAGTAAAAGCAGTCTGGTAAAAAGCCACTCGAAGGCAAGTCAGTCTCAGAGCAATGGGAAGCAGTCAAAAAAGAGATTCAGGAGAGTTAAGCATGCTACCGGGTCTGCCAGATCTCGAGCCTCCTGACTGGCAAGGTGCATAGAGTGTTGGATATGGCATATAGGGGCAACTCATACCAGCCCTGAGAGCTAATGAAGCAGATAGCCTGGAAGTATGTGGAGAGTATAGGAGTGAAATTAGAAGGGAAGTAAGGGAAGCAAAGGAAAAGCATGAGTAAAACAATTTTTATGGATGCACCATAGAAAACATCTTTTCCGGATGCATCAAGGCTTGGTATGGCAACTGCTCTGTCCAACACTGCAAGAAACTGAAGAAAGTTGTGAACACATCTCAGCACATCACAGAAAACAGCCTCCCCTCCATGGATTCTGTCTACACTTCTCGCTGCCTCAGTAAAGCAGACAACATAATCAAAGACCTAACTCACCCTGGATATTCTCTCTTCTCCCTCTCCCATCAGGCAGAAGATACAAAAGTCTGAAAGCATGGACCACCAGGGTCAAAGACAGCTTCTATTCCACTGTTATAAGACCATTGAATGGTCCCCCAGTACGATAAGATGGACTCTTGACCTCACTATCTACCTTGTTAGGGCCTTGCACCTTATTGTCTACCTGCACTGCACTCTCTCTGTAACTGTAACACTCTATTCTGCATTCTGTTATTGTTTTTCCTTATACTTCTTCAATGCACTGTTATAATGAATTGATCTATATGGATGGCATGCAAAACAAAGTTTTTCACTGTACCTCGGTACATGTGACAATACTAAACCAATTTACCAATTTACATTAGCAGGTAAGAACAAAGAAAATCCAAAGATGTAAGTAATAAAGAAAAAAAAAGGCCTGTTAGGGACCAAAAAGATAACCTGTGCATGGAGGCAGAGATTGTGGGTAAGGTGCTTAATGGATACATTGTGGTTATCTTTACAAAATAAAAAATCAATGCCAATATTGTGGTTAAGATGGCTAGGTGTGAAAGATTAGATGGGATAAATGTGTTAAAAGAGGAAGTACCAAGGGGGTTAGCTTTGTTGAAAGTGGAATACATTCCAGACCATCAAAAGAAGCGAAGGAAAAAATTATAGAGCCACTGACCATAATATGTTATTTGCTCCTGGCTACAGGAGTGTTGCCAGAAGATTGGAGGAGTACTAAAGCTGTACCATTGTTTTAAAAAGTAAGAAAATATGAACCAAGTAAAATATTAAAATATTATAGACCAGTTTGTTTAAGTTTGTTGATGGACAAATTGTTGAGATCATTTCAATGCAACAGCATAAACTTTCATTTCAAAAGCCTTGGACAAATGAGGAATGATCAACATAGATTTGTTAAGGGAAATATGACTGAATTTTTGAAAAGGTAACAAGAGAGGTCATTGAGCTCAATGCATTTGAAGGTGTCTTCATGGATTTTAATATGACTTTTAACAAAGTCTGATGTGGCAAGCTGTTTATTAAAGTAAAGGTCCATAGGATCCAAGAGAGAGAGGGAAATTGAATCCAAAATAGGCTCAGTAACAGGAAAGAAAGCTAACATTTGACCATTGACTCAATACTTTGTCCTTTACTTTTCATAGTATACATTAATGATTTAGGCTTAAATGTCAGGAATATGATAAAGAAATTTGTGCATGATATAAAAATTGACTGTGTTTGACTGTGACTGGTAGCTTTAGACTACAGGAAGATATAAATGGTCTGGTCAGTTAGACAGAAGACAAGTGGAATTAAACACTGAGAAGTATGAGTTAATGCATTGGGGAGATGCATCAAGGTAAGGGAATGAACAATAAATGGGAGAATATTAAGGGTTGTGGTAGAAGATCGGGACCTTGTAATGCATAGGCACAGATCCTTACGGTAGCAGGACAGATCAATAAAACACATACTGGGTGCTGTCCTTTATTAGCCAAAGTAAAGAATGTCAGATGAGGGAGACTATGTTTGAATTGTAAACAATACTTACAACACTAACTAGGTCTCAGTTTAAGACCTAAAAGCCCAGCTTCCTCCTTTTTCTATGATATAACAGTGGTAGCAGCAGAAACCCTCATCATTTCTAAGAAATAGTTGGTTGCGTATTTGAGAAGCTGTGACCTTCAGTGCTATTGATTTTGTGCGGCGAATGAGTTTGGGTTGGGTAACTGTTTTGGATTGGCGATGGGTTAAATGGCATGTTTTAAATATTCTATTTTTGAATTATACAAAATGCATTCAAATGTCATGATGGGAAGGTTAATGCACATGAGCTTCAATATGCTGTCTGGCCTTTTCACATCTTTCCTTGTGTTCTTAAAGGTCTATCCCAGACACACATGACTGATTGATTGAGTAGAAATGGATGCCATTTCATGACATTCATAAATATCAAACTTACAATCTTTTTACTTGGTGTTCAGTAACAAATAAGATAAACAAGATATGATTCCTGGCCCCTCTGTGTGAATACTGTGCACAACACTTTTCTCAACATAATGCTTCAACCCTTGTTCCTGAGAAAATAAATTCTTTTTGTCAACTGCAGGCTGCATGAACATAACAATTATGAAATAATTTACACACTTTTAGAATAAATATTTAACAAATTGAGAATGTGGTAACATTCAAAATTCAGGGTGGAAGCCTTGATAAATGAATAGACATTTTCAGTGCTTGTGGTTTGAATAGAGTATTATAGAAAGAACATAATCTACAATGGGCAGTGTGTTATACTGGAGACCTCCAGTAACAAAGAACTGCCCTCAGAGGAGAAGTTCTATTTATTATGCTGTTAAAGTGATGTTTCTTTTCAGCTTTTGAATATTAAACTCTGATTGGCAGGAAGTACCTTTCTTCTGCTTCAGTATTTTATCTCTACAAGCAAGTATGGTTAAGTTCTAACATACTTCTCGACAAGTTTATGACCTCATCTGTTCTGTCAAGCTGAGTGCAAGGAAAATTATCCAGAATGCTTTTGCACAGACTCTAGTGGATGCCCAGGAAACCTATTTTCTTTTACCTTTTTCTCGTCTGATCTGCTAAAAGCACTGACCCTTCTGGGTTAGAACAACATGGACAACAGCAAATCCAACATCTCCACAAAGTGGCTGTTCAACATGTATGTGCACAGTCAAAATCAAGAAGAACATGAAAGGGGGAAGGAAAGAACCTAATCCCGAGCCAGATCTGTGCTGACATTGTGTAATTTTAAGCTGATAGTGAACAGAAGCAGCAGCCATGGTTGATTCTTCTCTCCCGAGGCAAGGACTATCGAGAACAAATGTTGTTTTGCCAGTGATAAGCGGGAAATGCCAGACCTACTCAATATTTTTCAGCATTACAGACAACATCTCAGGATAGGGAGACACAGTTAAAGTCTCAGGTCAATGACTGAATCAGTACTGGAAAACTTAAAGCTAAAACAGATTTTAACGTGAAGGGGAGAGGAAAAAAATGAAGATCTTGGAAGGCAAATAATTAAATTGCAAATTGAAGAGTAATGAAATTGGAAGCGTAAATTCTCTGATGTAGTGATGGTTGTGATCTATTGCATTCCAGAAGCAGCCAGAACTTCTTAACCTCTTTTATGATTTAAGAGATGTCTTCATTGGTCAAATGTACATCAAAACACACAGTGAAATGTATCTTTGCATAGTGTGTTCTGGGGGCAGCCCGTAAGTGTCGCCACATTTCCAGTGCCAACATAACATGCCCACATCTTCCTAACCCGTACGTCTCTGGAATGTGGGAGGAAACCAGAGCACCCAGAGGAAACCCACGCAGACGCATGGGGAGAACGTACAAACTCCTTACAGACAGCAAGGGGAATTGAACCCAGGTCGCTGGAGCTGTAATGGCGTTACGCTAACTGCTTCACTACTGTGCCTGCCCCTCTTGATATATGGCATAACTCTTAGTTTACAGCTCACCAGTGAACATGGGCCTCACTGTAGTTCTCTTCTCTAATGAGAAGAATTCATTCCCTTCTTGTTGTGAAAGCACACATATTTGCCAGGATTGCAAATAGCACATCCACCTTGAGTTCACTGCACCCACCAGATTACAGCTGCATTAATAAAACATATAGTTCTTGAAAACAAGTCTATCTCCTCCATCCTTGGCTCCTCTCTTCAGTCCAGGCTTCTGGTTGTTCTGGAAAGTGCAGTTATAACCATAGCCAAAGGGGCACTAGATACCTAGTACAGGATGCCATCTGTGCCTTCAGTAAGATTCTGCCATCTGGACTGCTCAAGGTATGTCCTGAAGCACTGACCAACGTGCACTGTGCAAGCTACATGATCTCACTCAAATGAAAGTACATCTGCACAGCACAGGAGGGAGAGGAACAGCAGGAGGAGGGGGAAGAGGAGGCGGAGGCAGATGTCATTACCAAAAGGCTGTCTCTGGACCTGCAGCTGGGTTGAATGCTACAGCTCTGCAATCCACATCAGTTCAAAGAGGAATAAACAGAGACACAACCCATGTGCAAATGTGCCAAGGGTCATGAACTGAATTGTTAAATGAGAAAAGTCTCTGATGCTGCACTAAATTCTGGCAATGACCATTTGTATCAAGTGGAAATCTCCTTGACAATGAACAGCATTGAACAGCAATTTCCATTTCCCATCACCGCACAGAAACGTCCTGAAGAATACCATTTCCCAAAAGTTACTTGAACTAAGAACTTAATTACAGTGGCTGCAGGAACATACAGGCTGCAGATGCTTCAGTGAGGAATTCAGCTTCTTACTTCGCAATGCCATTCCACCATCAAGGGATCGACTTTACCTTTGTGAGGTAAAGTAGATCCCTAGACTTACTAGAACTTTCCCTCACTGAATTCAAAGAAGTAGCAGTGTTACAGGTTCACTCCTAAGGTATACCTTGGTAGACAGTCTGTAGTCAATCCTGAAGCTCCATCCTCAGATCACACTTATGACCTTTTGACAGCTGGCTGCTTTTAGACTTCTCTGATGATTAAAGCCATTTAAAACAGCTTGAAAGAATTGAAATAATTTAAAAAAGTACAAAATTAAAAAAAAACCTTCTGAATGCATTGAGTTAAACACATTAAATTTAGTAAAGTAAAATAAAAACTTACCTGTACTTTTCAATTGAGTTTGATGACCCCATTCAAATGAATGAGGCTGCGATACATGGCTGGCATTGGAGCAAAGTGAATCTCACTGCTTAATTCAGCTAATCTGTTTGCAGGGTCTGCTGCTCTGGCATCTGACCTTTGGCTCGTTTCTGACTTCTGTGTTGAAATGAATGTGTGCAGAAGTCAGAAGTGAGCTAACCCCGAGGTGCACCTTGCTGGTGGTCCTCTGTCAAATCGCTAACAAAAGGGATTTTGAGTTCATCATTTCTCTGACAAATCAGAATTAAGGGTTATCCGATGGCACCTCATTGATTTTTATTCTGCTATAGCTTTATTTATTGTGAGAAATTAGCCTTAGTTTTATAAATCTTGCAACTGTGCACCAAATTCTTTGTTTTGGTGCTGGACTGAATGGCAATGAAGCTCACCTCATCAAAGGAGACTCCAATCCTCTTTAACATGGACCAGTGTGCAGTATGCATAATGCAAATGAGGAGGAAAGTTAGACATGGTAAGGTCATTAACTGATTGCTGAACAAATGAAATTCAATGCAGAGACCATGAAGTGATTCTTTTTAGGATAAAAATGAGTAGACAGAGGTGGAATACTGCATGTGATCACAAGGGCTGTCTTCGATATCCCTGCCTAGGTCCCAACCTTATCCCCACAGCCTGGACCTGTACCCCATGGATCAGCTTAAGCTAAGCAACAAGGACCTGACTTGGCCCAGTACTTCTCCTGTCTTATGGGCCCTAGTCCAGATCAAAGTCCATATCCAGCTCTAGGTGCAGGGGTACTGCATGGGTGGATGTAGTTCTCTCACTATAACATGAGTACAATATGGGGTATACTACTGGTTGCTATAGATCTGTCACCATATAACACTTGGGGTACTGTGCTGGTGGACACAGAACTTTCACTGCCATTGTTGCTTTTCAATGCAGATTAATGTGAGATAAATAAAAGGTATATTGTACAATTTGCTAGGGAGAACAGGGAAATCACTTAATAATTCGAGGTATATATCTAGGTGGAGGATAAAAGGTATTTTAGAGTATAAATATATCAAAGGTTGAATTCAAAGATTAGCAAGGCCATATATGTGTACATGAAAAAAAAAGATATGGATTTATTTCCAGAGGGATAGAACCAAAAAGCAGGGAAATTATAGGAAACCTTTTTTCAAACCTTGATTAGACCACGTAGCTGGGCACAAATGTCTTCTCCGCACTAAATGTAATTTCAAGGAGCTCTTTTAAACAGCTGGTAGAGTCACAATGGGTTGTGAGATGCTTTGAATTACTACTTGTGTCAAGAGCCACCCTACCAGATTTTACTTTTGTTGGTGTTGGGCATATGTTCATGAATGAAGGATTCCAGGAAAAAAGATATACAACAAAGGACAGTGGCTATTGTAGGTAGACACGGAGCAAATAGGTTTGACTTCCTCAACAGCAAACATTTCCCACGGCCTTAAGGATTTCTCACTTAAGGCACTGGGAAATGCATGCCCTTTGATGTATTTTTCCTGAAAAGTCTTTGGTATTGCCTTTAGAATTTACCACTGATTGCAAAAACACACAGTTTGTGGACTGCAGTGCTTTGAAAAAAAAGTATTCAGAAGTGGGTAGGCGGCAGATTCTGTACTATATTTTCTTTTTCCCCTTTCATTTATTTAGCATTCTCCATGGTTACAGAAAAGAGTTTGACCCATTGAGCTTGTGGTGTTCCGGAAATCTACTGTTACACAGTCACTTCTTGTGGCCCCACTCTCAACATGCCTAACATACATAGAGTGTGCAGGATTGGTGGATGGGGAGGTGATTACAATTCTCTGTTTACATAGGGCTCCAATAAATCTTAATTGGCAAAATTAATGAAACAATATAATAGGAGACACAGGAACGTGGTCACGAATCTCCAGATATACAGCAGGGTGAGAAAGCTGTCAAAGTCATAGAGAATGCACAGAGGATATTTTCAATAAGGGTGTGAAAAAAAATATGCTGGAAGTATTCGGCAGGTCAGGCAACATCTACAGAGAGAGAAACAGAGTAGGTGTTTCATGTCAACGTCAAGTCATTGTTGACTCTACCACTCCTGCTGAGTATTCTTCTGTTTTACTTCAGATTTACAGCTGTATTTTGATTTTGGATTATTTACTAGAATGATACTGGGAATGAGAAACTTAGGTTATGTGGTGCAAGTAGGGATATTGGAACTATTTTCCCTGAAACAGAGAAGGTTGGGAGAAGGTTTGATCAAGATAATCAACTTCAAAAACTCTTTTGAAGGCATAACTAAGCAGCAACTATTTCCAATGACAGAACTGTATGTAATCAGAGGATTAAAATGATTAGCAATGGAACCAGAAGTGGCAGGGGGCAACAATTTTATACGCTGTGTGTTGTTGTGAGCTGCAGATCTTTAATTGCATGAGTGGAGGAGACAGATTCAACTTCCAAAAGAGAAATGTATGAATGATTAAAGAAGATAATAAATATTCCACACATTGGAGAAAGAGTTTGAAAGGGCGATATAGCAGAGCTCTAGCGATGAGCCTGCACAGACAACACAGCTAAATGGCCTCCTTCTATGCTGTGATATGTATGAAGACTGGTATACCTTTAACAACTGTGTATCATCCTTCATGAATTTTGATATATTGTTGTACTAATCACTGTTGTTAGTTGCAAATTAACTGTCTTCAACAAAGATTTTTTTTAGCAGCTCTACTTCCATTATTTGCCTTATTAAGAGAGGATATCAAGGAACCTGCAAACCTTACGTATTTTATAGCACTCCTTACACTGAATTGACTAATACCTAATGGACCCAGAGCCAATCATCAGAAAAAAAAGGGTTCAGAAGCATCTCCTGATTTTATTTTGCATGTTAAAAAAGCTGTATTTATTGATTTACAATTTAGACAAACAGATGTAGTCCTGCAGGCAATGTAGTGTGTGTCACCAGGAAGATGTGTGAGAGCCAAGCTTTTCATGATTATTTTCTCCTTCACTTCATGTGTAGAGTACAGTAAAAGTACCACCGAGCAGTCATTTTAATAGTTTGTTCATTAAGCATTCAATACAATAATGCTATTCTCAGTTTAGTCTTCTGTAGAGAATATGGAATCAATGCTGAAAATGATGTTTTTACATCACTAATAGCTTACAATTTTTTTATTTTTTTGCATACAGGAGTGAGATAGATTGACTGGTTGAGTGGTGTTGCAACAACAACCTCACACTCAACGTCAGAAAGACTAATGAATTCGTTGTGGACTTCAGGAAGGGGAGGTCGGGAGAACACATACCAGTCCATATTGAGGGGTCAGCTGTGGAAAGGGCGAGCAGCTTCAAGTTCCTGGGCGTCAACATCTCAGGGGATCTATCCTAGTCTGAACACATTGATGCAATCACAAAGAAGGCATGCTGGTGGCTGTACTTCATCAGGAGTTTGAGGAGATTTGGTATGTCACCAAGGACTCTTGCAAATTTCTATAGGTATACAGTGGAGAGCATTCTGACTGGTTGCGTCACTGCCTGGTATGGAGACTCTAATGTGCAGGACTGAAAGAGGCTGCAGAGAGTTGTAGACTCAGCCAGCTCCATCACAGGCCCAACTCTCCCCATTGTCGAGGACATCTTCAAGAGATTGTGCCTCAAGAAGTTGGCATCCATCATTAAAGACCCTCACCATCTGGGACATGCCATCTTGTCATTACTTCCATCAAGGAGGAGGTACAGGAGCCTGAAGACCCTCACTCAACTCTTCAGGAACAGCTTCTTCCCTCCGCCATCAGATTTCTGAATGGTCCATGAACCCATGAACACTACCTCATTATTCCTCTTTTGCATTATTTTATTTATTTATATTTTTGGTAACTCACAGTGATTTTTCTGTCTTGCACTGTACTGCTACCGCAAAACAACAAATTTCATGACATATGTCAATGATAATAAACATTCTGATTCTGATTCTTTTGGTCTGTCCCAGGCCTTCTGCAATCACTTACAGACAGCTGGGCAGATGGCTTTCTCTGAAAGATTTTCACAAGCAGATGTTGGGAAAATATTTTCTAAGTCCAGGATGATGTGAATGAAAAGAAGAAGTGTTTGTGTTAACATAGTACCTTGTGGCATTCTTAATACTTCCAAATACACTTTAAAATCTGTGACATTTTTATAATGCAGTTAGTATTATTAAAATAGAATTTACCTTGTGCAAATTCTCTGAAACTACATATAATCACTTCACCTGGATTTTATTAATGTCAGTGGCTGAGAGAGGAATATTGGCCAAGACAGCAGGAAAACTCCTTAATTTTCTCCAAATAGTGCAGCAGAATGCTCCAAGATGAGTTAAGGACAGCTACTCTGACATTGTTACTGTATATCCAATCAGTATTTACGGTAGAGATCACTAAATACTTTGCTTGAGTCTTTGCCTTAAGTCCAAAGGCCTCCTGATTCAGAAGTTAATATGCCGATAGGTAAACTTAATCGCATCTTGGAATTTTACTTTCAGAGAGGAAGACTACACCAGAGGTTGATGCATAAGTGGGAGCTTTTAGAATTGATTTAATCCCAGTGCAGTTAACACATTTCACTCTTTTCCACCTTTTATCATTTTACTAATGAAATGATTAACATGGAATTAAGCTAAAAAGTGAGAGTTTACTAAATGCTTGATATAATCAGTGACTATCATTATCTTACGGGTCACCTTCTCTGGCAAGTCGCCAATATCATGTTATAAAAATGTTGAAAAAGGTACTAATGACTATCTTGCCAGAAATCATTATTTCCGATTCACTATCCATGCCAGTTGAATTTGCAGATTATTATTTCAGAGGCAGAAGCTTTCTTACCAATTAAGAATGCATTATTGTCTTCTCATCAATTGTAGCTGATGGCCAATCACATCACCAAGACCCAGTTGTGTGAGGGTTTATGCATAATTCATATTATTTGCAATTGTTTAAATTTTAATGTAATGTTTTATAGCATTTCATTTGGTTCTATGTAATTTTTTTGACCTTCTGACAAACTTTCATAGTATTAATTCTGAAAATGAAATGAGGATCTTAACAATGTAAATTCTTAGCATTGCATTAGAAACCAGAATGGTTTGTTTCATTGGCATTCAACAAAACCTTCAAGGCTCTGTTTATGTAAAGTAAAGCTGAAAGCACACATTTACACATATAGACTTAAGATATCTTGAGTGACTGACGTTGAGCAGTAATTCCTGCAAGTTGTCACTTCTTTTGGGTCTTATGCTGCTTTATAAAAAATACAGTAAAAGAAATATAACTAGAAGGCTGTTCTTCCTTTCTCTCTTGTTCTGCATTTTTTCTTGAGGGGGTCATCAAGCTGAGAGGTGAAAGTTCTGTGTAATTATAAGATAATTAACCAAAAGCTGCATGTGTAATGAGGTTTTACCACAACAGTGATTGTTTTGACACCGTAGGGTTGATGTTCCTCTGTGTGGTATTTTTAATTAATTGGTTAAGGTGTTTGAGGCAAATTCCTTTCTACGCCGACTTTAATGACTTTATTAAAAGAGCACACAGAGGAATTTCACCTGTAAACATAAATCTAATTGTTAAAAATAAAACACTTTTTTTCTACCTCAAGGTACTGTCACACATAGAACTCTTATACTTGATTTAATAATGCAAAAATGGCACAGATGGACAATAAAAAAAAACAAAAATGATATTTAGTCACCATCTCTTCAGCCCACACATATGCTATAAAATCCATATTGGTCTTTCGTTTTTCCAGCACTATGGAGGCATGCAGACAACATAATTAACAATCATTATCAATCTAATTACCTGAGTTATAACCTCACTTCTGTAATAATCATAACAATTCAAGAATTCTAGAAAAGGAGCAGGAGGAGGCCATCTGGTCCCACAAGGCTGCCCCACCATTCAATATGATCATGGCTCAACTGCCCCAGGCCTCACCTTCTCTTCTGTGCCAAATCCACATAGCTCTCATTTCCCAGATCTTTCGGAAATGTATTTACTTACTCTTTAAGCACATCCACTGACCCAGCTTCCACGACCCTCTTGGGCGGAGAATCCTAGAGATTCTCCGCCCTCTGCGAGAAGTAATTCATAAGTTATTTCAGTTTAAATGACTGCCCTTATCTTGCAATTATGTCCCCTCGGGTGACGAAGAGGCGTTTCTAATTTTGTGGCCCAGTTTGCTGGTGAGTCGTGGATGCCGGCTGAAGATTCTGAGGCAACTCGGTGGTTTTGCAGTGTCGGGCATTGCTAGGGCCTGTGAAGCCAGGAAGGATTGACAGGATGGCCCCATGAAATATGTCGAAACTCAATTTTCAATAGGCTCTATCACCCATGAAATTAATCACAGGAGCATATCTTCAAACCAGTACCATCCTATTCCATTCCAGCTCCTACATACAGATTTCTGGATCTTGATTTGCATACAAAAACACATAAGAGTGCACGAAATAAAAGCATTTGCCCCTTTGTTCTTACTCTGTCTTTCAATACAAGTATGGCTGATCGTTTACCTCAACATCATTTTCTTGCGTTTCTAAATCCCTTGATTCCCTTAATATCTAAGAATTTATAAATCTCTGTCAAAATTCTGATAGATCATGGATGGTGCTTCCCTTGGTCAGGGGGTCTGGAACCTGGGGTCATAGTCTCAGGATATAGAATGAAATATTCTAAGGAGAAATGTCGTCACTCAGAGCATTGTAAATCTGTGAAATTCTTTAACATGGAAGGATTTGGCCAAGTCACTGAATATATTAAAAAACAAAATAGATTTCTATATACAAAAGGCAATGGGAATATGGGGAGAAAGAATAGAAATATCTATTGAGATAGAGGATTAGCCATGGAATAGCGGAGCAGGATCAAAGTGAGTAGCTTACTCCTGCTTCTATTTTAATGTGTTTTCGATATGCTTTCTTTGTCTTGAATATATTAAGTGACTGAGCCTCCACTCCCCATTGGATAGTGAATTCACCACCGTCTGTGTGAGTAAATTTCTTCTCATCTCTGTCTTGAATGGTTAACCTCCTACTTTGAGAATGTGATTGGATAACCAGAGTCAGGAGAAACCACAGCTCTACATTTTGCCTAAAACCCGAAAAGAATTTTGTGCATTTCAATGTGATCACCTCTCCTTCTTCCGGACTCAAGAGAGCACAGGCCTAGACAGTCCAATTTGCTGTCTTGTGACAAATGTACCATCCCAGGAACTAATCGGGTGAGCCTTTGTCGCACTTGTTAATGCAACTGTATCCTCCCTTATTTATGATGACTAGACATTACACAATATTCCAGGTGTAATCTCACCAGCACTCTACACAACTGGAGAGAGATGTCCAGACCGCAATCAGTAAGGATAGGCAGCAACACCTCTGCCACAATTATTCTCAGCACTGGTGCCCTACAAGGCTGCGTCGTCAGCCCCCTACTCTACTCTTTAGACACACACAACCCAAATTCAGCTCTAACTCCATCTACAAGTTTGCAGATGCTACCACTGTAGTGGGCTGTATCTCAAATTTTAACCGTGAACATCCAGGAAGGAGCTAGAGAGCTGAGTGACATGGTGTCATGACAACAACCTTTCCCTCAATGTCAGCAAAACAAAAGAGCTAGTCATTGACTTCAGGAAGGACGGCAGTGCACATGCTCTTGTCCACATCAATGGTGCTGAGGTCGAGAAGGCTGAGAGCTTCAAGTTCCTAGCAGTGAACATCACCAATAGCGTGTCCTGGTCCAACCACATAGACGCCAAGACCAAGAAAGCTCACCAGCGCCTCTACTTCCTCAGGAGGCTAAAGAAATTTGGCATGTCCCCTTTGATCCTCATCAATTTTTTTTGATGTTCCATACTAAGCATCCTGTCCGGATGCATCATAGCTTTGTTTGGCAACTGCTCTACCCGTGACCACAAGAAACTACAGAGAGCACGTCACGGAAACCAACCTCCCCTCCATGTACTCTGTCTACATTTCTCACTGCCTTGGTAAAGCAGCCAGCATAATCAAAGACCCCACCCACCCTGGACATTCTCTCTTCTCCCCTCTCCCTTCAGGCAGAAGATACAAAAGCCTGAAAGCACATACCACCATGCTCAAGGACAGCTTCTTCTCACTGTTATCAGACTATTGAATGGTCCTGTAGTACGATAAAACGGATTCTTGACCTCACAATCTACCTCATTATGACCTTGCACCTTATTGACTACTTGTACTGCACTTTCTATGTAACTTTAACACTTTATTCTGAATTCTGTTATTGTTTTTACCTTGTACTACCTCAGTGCACTGTGGTCATGAAATGATCTGTATGCATGGTATGCAAGACAAGTTTTTCACTGTACCTCAGTACATGTGACAATAATAAACCAATTTACCAATTTACTGTAATATTCAAATACTCTTTCAGTAAAGGCCAACATACTGTTTGTCTGAAGACACAAGAGACTGCAGGTGCTGGAATCTGGAGCAGAAAACAAACTACTGGAGGAACCAAAGGGTCAGGCAGCATCTGTGGAGGGAAATTCACAGTTGTTGTTTCAGGTTAAGACCTTTCACCTGGACTGAAAGAGTAGAGGGGAGAAAGCCAGTATAAAGGTAGGGCAAGCTATAGGTGATCCAGTTGAGGAGGGGTGACTAGCAGATGGAATCAGGTGGAGGAGGAAAGGGTGGAAATAACGACAGAGGATAGGAGGTGATAGGTGGAGGCAGCAAAGAGCTGTAGATGATAGGATAAGAAGGTGGAGCATGGAACCAAATAAGGGAGGTGGGGTGAGCAGATGGAAACAGCTGGGGGGAGGTGACCTGGTGGGGAGAGTGTGTGTGGGTGATGGGGAGATGGGGTAGGTGGGAGAGGGCAAAGAAACTTGCTGATATAGGGCTGGGGTGATGGGACCTGGGGGACGTTGGGTGTGTGTAGGAGGACCTGGATAGATCAGAAGGAGAGTCAAAGGGACAGAGGGGGAGCAGGTTTGCCTTGCTAATTGCCTGCTGAACCTGCATATTGGCTTTCAGTCTTTAGTATAAAAGGAGACTCCAGGTTCCTCTGAACACCAACATCTTTTAATCTCTCGTCATATAATTAAAACTCCACTGTTCTACCAAAATGGATGACCTCGCAATTTTCCACTTTCTATTCCATCTGCCATTTCAATGCAGCCCTCACCCGCATCTTCTCCATTTCCTGCACGTCTACCCTTATCCCATTCCCCCCCAACATAACAGGGATAGGGTTCCCCTGGTCCTCACCTATCACCCCATGAGCCTCTGCATCCAACATATCATTCTCCCCAACTTCTGCCATCTACCGATTGGATCCTACCATCAGGCACATTTTCCCCTCCTCTCCCCTCCTCTCCCCTCCCCTCCCTTCTCCACTTTCCGCAGGGATTACTGTCTCCACGACTCCCTTGTTCGCTCATCCCTGCCCACTGATTCCCCCCCACCCCCCCGGGCACTTACCCCTGCAACTGTCCCAAATGTCCTCTGTCCTCTCCCCCCTCCTTTATTTTCCCTTATCCCTCTGGCCCCATTACCCCTTCTCTTTCCCCTCCCCTGCCCTCAGGACCTACCAATCACCCACACCTTCCTCCCTCTGGTTTCCCACTCCCTTCCTTTTATTCCATGGTCCACTGTCTTCTCCTATCAGATTCCATCTTCTTCAGCCCTTTGCCTCTTCACCTATCACCTCCCAGCTTCTCACATCATTCCCTTTCATCCCCCCCCTTCCCCACTGAACTACCATCCCCCCTCAGCTGGATTCACCTATCACTGGCCAGCTCGTGCTCCTCCCCTCCCCCATCCTTTTATTCTGGCTTCTGCCCTTTTTCTTTTCAGTCCTGATGAAGGGTCTCGGCCCGAAACGTTGACTGTCTATTTCCCTTTGTAGGTGCTGCCTGACCCGCTGAGTTCCTCCAGCATTTTGTGTGTTGCTGAGCAAAATTGTTTTACTTGTTTCAGTGTCATCTCCATGCTGGTGACCATTTTGCACACCCCTTCCGCTGTTAGATCCAATGACTTTGCTTGAATTCTCTATTTGACAGCCAATACCTTAAATGGCATTTATGCCATGTCCACGACCTGCCATTACTGCTGCTTTATCCAGAGAATCTTGTTCTTGACTACCTCACTCTGAATAACAGCCCTGCTAGTCCCTCAAGCAGCAACATTGCAAACTCATTAACAAAGTAACTATTCATGACAGCATGTAACCAACAAAACATTCTTTATTGAAATCAGTTCGCATTCATCATACAGAAATAGGTTTCACAATGCAGAAAAAGACATATCACAATAATTAAAGGTACACTCACATTCATTACATTGGAATCATTGTGATCATTTTCATGGAGACACAAGACACTGAAGATGCTGGAATCCGAAGCAACACAAAATACACTGGTGGAACTCAGCGGGTCAGGCAGCACCTATGGAGGGAAATGAACAACTCCAGATGAAGGGTCTCCACCCGAAATATCGACTGTTCATTTCCCTCCATAGGTGCTGCCTGACCTGCAGAGTTCCTCCAGCACTTTTTGTGATGATCATTTTCATATAAATGGACCTGCAAAATCCACTAATATTGTTTATCATGGTTTGTTCAGTCAGGCCCATGAAAGAGAGGAGCCAAGTGTATTCTTGCAATGGTCTTGATATTGCTTCACAGTGTATGCCAGCTCTTTGTCTATTCAAGGTCACCCAACAAAATGTTTGACAACTTGGTTGATATAGGTACATCTGAGAGTCCTCCATGCAACTGCTTCAGAATAATTGCTCTTTCATATGATAGAACAGCTTTAAATCCCCAAAGAACCACACCATTTTGAATGTTTAACTCATACCTTTCTCTGTGTCACTTTCACACTCTCCTATATCTTATCATGGTAGCAAGCTTTAGGGTTGTGACCAAACTACTGTCCATGTTTTTCGGGTACTTCTACTGCTAGGTCTCTCTGTTTCACAATGCTCTCTGGGGCCCAACCATGCACTGTATAGATCCTACCTTGGTTTGACTTCCCAGAATACAGCACTTCACACTTATCTAAATTGAAAGCCAGTTGCCAATCCTCAGCCCACTTACCAACCCAATAAAGATCCCCCCTGTAATTTTTGATAACCTTCTTCACTGTCCACCATACCACCTATTTTAGTATTATCCACAAACCTACTAACCATGCCTTGTATGTTCACATCCAAATCATTCATATAAATAACAAACAACCAAGGTCCCAGAACTGACCCCTGTGACACACCACTAATCACAGGCCTCCATTATGAGAAACAAACTTCGACCATCACTCTCTGCTTCCTACCTTCGAGCCAATTATGGATGCAATTAGCTATCTATCCCTGAATCACATGTGATCTAACCTTCCAGGCTAGCCTACCATGTAGGACCTTGTCAAAGCCCTTGCTAAAGTCTTATCTCGGTGAGGGAGGGGAAATAAACTGGGTGATTGGGGGCTGATGATGGGAGAGTTGGAAAGAAGGGAGTGTGTGAGAGGACCTGAATAGATCAGAAGGAGAGAGAAAGGGACAGAGTGGGGGCAGATTACCTGAAATCAGGGAATTCAATGCTCATGGCATCAGGTTGCAGACTACCCAGGCAGAATATGGAATGCTGTTCCTCAAGTTGGCATTTGGCCTTACTCTGGCAGTGGAGGAGGCTGAGGACTGACTGGTCAGTACAGGGATGGGAACGGCAATTAAAATGGCTGGAAACCAGGAGCTTCAGATGGCCATTGCAGACAGAGTGCAAAGGTTCAGCAAAGGGGTTGCCTAACTTGTGCTCGGTCTCACCGATGTGGAGGAGGCCATATCAAGAGCACCAAATGCAATAGAGGAGGTTGGAGGAGGTGCATGTGAATCTCTGTCTCACCTGAAAGGGCTATTTAGGTCTCTGGATGGAGGTAAGGGTGGAAGTGTAGGGGCAGGTGTTACACCTCCTACAGTTGCAGAGGAAAGTCCCTGGGGAGGGATGGGTGAGGAGATCTTCTTTGCCTTACTGTGAGTACCATTGTTCTGCTTTAAAAAGAGACAATAATTCAAAACCAACTGGTTGCTTGTCTCTGTTCTCCACACGACATGTCAAAATTGCACTAAATTTGCAAGGCATTGTAGTAGATGACAATAGTCATGGTTTACATGGATTTTAAATGAGAAGGAATGTGTGAATTTATCAGCAACTGTTTTGACACTCAGAACCTGGCTTCATTTTCCTTGTACCCATCACATTATCTTATGGTTCAGCAGCTTGTGTAGAGGTCCTAACACTTTGAGATGACAGAAAATATCCATTGTAGTTGAGAGATCCTAAGTAAGCCTTTAACTATATTAAGCTGGTCAATCTAAAAGCACCCAACAGCAGTCCTTCAGTATGCACTTCTCGCAGAAATTTCCAGAAAATTCTTCTCTGGAATTCTCTACCTCAGAGAGCTGTGGAGTCCAGATCATTAGAAACAGAATCAGATTCATTATCACTGACTTACATGATGTGAAATGTGTTGTTTTGCAGTAGCAGTACAGTTCAAAGACATAACATTACTATAGATTACAAAAATAAATAGTGCAAAACAAATAGAATAACAAGGTAGTTTTCATGGCTTCATGGTCCATTCAGAAATCTGATGGCAGAGGGAAAGAAGATATTTCTGAATCATTGAGTGTGGGTCTTCAGGCTCCTGTACCTCCTCACTGAAGTACTTAATGTGGAGGTAGGTAAAGTTTTGAACGATCTGGGAATTGAGGTCTGTGGGTATCTAGCACAAAAGAGGAGTTAAGGCCTGAGGTAGATCAGCCATGATCAGATTGAATGATAGGACAGTCTTGAGGGACCAGGTGACTTACTCCTGCTCCTATTTTCTTATGCTCTTGTGTACCTTATAGACTAGTCCTCAGGCAACAAAGAAACACTTGTTTTTTCCCCAGGCTAATTCCTGTTCTCAGAGTTGTCAAAGCACACCTTTTTTCATTACTTTGTATGCAGCTACACTGTCTTTCTGGATTCCACAGTCTACAAGACCTAGCAGAACTTGGATCAAACTATCCAGCATCCTGTGATAAATGCTCAGAGATGCTGTAATCCCAGCTGAAAGGCTGTTAGACTGTAAAAGTTTAAATTGAGTTTTATTCATTGAATACAACTTTGAATCTTCCTCTAATTCAGTAAGTTGATAAGCATGCAGTATATCATGTCAATGGATGTAAAGATCCATCATCCACCTTGCTGAACATCGTGCATCATTCATAGGCAAGGGGTATATGTTTACCTTTGCTACTTTGTTGATTGAAATAATCTCCACAAATCTTAATGGTTCCATCTGTCTTTACTGCAGGAACTATTGGAACTTAACCAATTCAACAACACCTGCTTTCTGGATTTCCTTCACCTCTTCACCAAACTTCTCCTTCAGGCTCCTAGGTACAGATTGTGTTGAAAAAATAAAAAGTTGCATTCTTCTTCATATGAATCTTGGCATTTATACCTTGAATGCTTCCAATTTTGTCACTAAAACATGTGGGGGTACTTGTCAGCTACAACTGATACAGTTTCTTCATCCTCTTGAACCCTCCCCAATTTGGCCTAACTTTGACAGCCAGCTCTGACTTTAAAAAACATGAATCCTTATACTGGAACAATCAGAAGAGAGAGCTTTGCTTCAGTTTCACAACTTCTCACTCCAACTTCACACATTCCTATCATCTTGATCTTTTCCCAAGTATATGTATGAAGGGCAATGGATGACTCCCTGAGTTTCAGTGTACCATCTGGCCAATGTCACTTAACTTCACTGATACTGCGACACCAATGTTAATTTCATAGACGGTCTCTTTGCCTCACGGTATTCTGATGAATGGAAAAGTCCAGTACATTTTTGTCTCAGCATGAACAGTGCAAATGATCCATCTCGGTCACTATTTTCTTCATTTAGTTCATATGTACAAAAGCCATTTACTCTTCTTCCCCATAGTTGTCATGCTACTCATTTGCTTCAGTTTGCCATGGTCTTGTTTTGTCTTCCAGCAATTTGTGGGGAAAAAAAATGTCCCTTGGTATCACAGTCATGGCAAACAGACCCACTGTGTCTGCACTCTTGATACGTGCTGTGACAACAAAACATCTTCTCTTCAGGTAGTTCATCCCTTTTCCCAAAGATTCTGTGGAACTAGATGCTAGTTAGCTATTGCTCTGAGCCCTCATGGAGTGAGGTTTTTGCTTGACCACTGTCTCCATAAAGGACAATATCAAATTCCTGTTTCCAATTCAGTTTCTTCTCACTGAGCAGCCTCCCTTCAGTACATGATTTTGGATTTCACAAACTGTGCCATCCGAGAACAATCTACTATGCACCATACTCAGAGTGCTCAACAAGCCATCTCAAATCGGCTAGATTTCAAGTCTGGATACTGATTCCAGCTGCTAAAATTGTACTGTTGGACTATATGAATGGAGTTGGGGCATATACACTATTCATATGGTTCAACCAACTTTACAACTGGTTCATCTTCCAGTTTGCCTGCAGTCAACAGGGTTTGTTTTCTGAATTTGCTTATGTTGGCACGGACAGATGTAAGCAAAGTAGATGACATCTTTTCTTCTGCAATGAAATTTACAGCAAAAAAAATCATGTTCCATTTTTTCCATGTATTCAATTCATTTTGGGTTGAACTATTTATGGTCAACTTGATTGGACTATGGCACCATACCACAGCACAAAGACTATATTGATGAGATACAATTCATGTTCAGTTTAGTATGCGGCTGCACCATTACCGAGAAAGGACTCTAAAATCTCACAATAACCAAGGCAAACACTACCTCCTGAAAATATTTTAGTTGGTCTTTCTTCATCCTTATCACCACTTATCAAAATGGGATCATTCAATGCACTCAGGAATCATATAAAAACAACACTCATTAATCAGCAGTTAAAGTAAGTGGAGCACTGTGCAAGAAGACATTTTGTTTTGTTCACTCATCTACTTGACGGTGCTGATAACAATAGGATTAAAAACCAAGGTTACCTGCATGGTTCCCAATATCTGCTGGTTATTACAATAACTCTGAAGTTTTGTATTGAAACCCCACCATCTATGAGTATGCACTTGGTCATTAATAATTCTTATAATTTATGAGTTTGTGTCAGTAAAGAATGAACATGTTTTGTATTTAATGAGACAGTAAGCAGAAGTCACCAGTGCACTATCAGAGATTGTAAAAGATCCTGTGACACTATTTGATAAATGACAGGAAATGTTCTCTTGCTTCCTGGCCAATCTTTACACCTTCAATCAATAAAACAAATTATCCAGTTATTCATCACATTCCTGTTTGTGGCAGCTTCCTGTGCAAAGAAAAAAATACTGCTACATTTCCAACATTATTCGATTAAGTAATTCTTTGTAATGTATGGAGGAATTTCCTGAGATCCTGACAGGCACTATATAAATGCAAGCCCTTCTTTTCTTTAGAAAAATCCTGGTGGGTTCTGAAGAAAACTCAAATAATATTCATCTTCTCGAGGTTTGTTTTGTTTATGTGTGATGTTAGTTCATGCAGTGTGAAGGACTACTAAGAATTAAATTCAGTAGCCAATGAAATGAGGTGGTGATTAATTCATGCTGATTGATTTCAAAGCAGAGAGCATGCCAACCAATGTTGCCTGAACATTAGAGTCATTACAGCATCATTGTCTGAGCTCATCAGCAAGAGCCAACATCATGAGTGTCTTACATTAGTTATAGCTGGCCTATACTGCTCAAAGCTAGGGGAAGTGCAAGTTATTATCAAAGAAGGAGATTCAGCTATATCCATTTTTCTCCTGGCACATCATCCTCTCCCTCCCTCAGGAGGTAAAGTGGTGTACAGTCAGAGATAGTATGAGGTCACTGAAAAGTGATGGGCCTGTCTGCATCTCCTAACCCATGTGGAGAAGAAAGAATTGACCATGAATGGGTCACAAGTTGATGAGACAGTATATTGCCTGCAATCAACAAGGACCATGCTATCCTCATAAAGCTCTAGCTCACATCTCACCACTTCCTTAATAAGTTAATTATGGATAAGGATAGGTCTGGTCCTCGAGTTGAGGTTCTAAATTGGAGAAAGGCCAATTTTGTGGAAGTGAGAAAGGATCTAGGAAGAGTGGATTGGAATAAGTTGTTTTCTGGCAAGCATGTGTTCAGTAAATGGAAGGCCTTCAAAGGCGAAATTTTGAGAGTGCAGAGTTTGCACGTTCCTGCCAGGATTAAAGGCAAAGTTAACAGGCATAAGGAACCTTGGTTTTCAAGGGATATTGGCGATCTGGTTAAGAAAAAGAGAGAAGTGTCTAGCAGGTATAGGCAACTAGGAACAAATGAGGTACTTGAACAGTATAGAAAATGTAAGAAAATACTAAAGAAGGAAATCAGGAAGGCAAAAAGAAGACATGAGGTTGCTCTGGCAGATAATGTGAAGGTAAACCCGAAGGGTTTCTACAAGTATATGAAGAGTAAAGGGATAGTAAGGGACAAAATTGGTCCCCGAGAAGATCAGAGTGGTCAGCTCTGCGTGAAGCTTCAGGAGATGGGGGAGATCTTAAACAGTTTTTTTGCATCAGTATTTACTCAGGAAACTGGCATAAGGGATATGGAAGGAAGGGAAACAAGCAGTAGTGTCATGGAACATATAGAGATTAAAGAGGGGGAGGTGTTTGTTGCCTTACAGCAAATAAAGTAGATAAATCCCCCGGGCCTGACATGATAGTTCCTCGGACCTTGAGAGAGACTAGTGTAGAAATTGCAGGGGCCCTGGCAGATATATTTAAAATGTCCTTAGCTACGGGTGCGGTGCCGGAGGACTGGAGGGTAGCTCATGTTGTTCCATTGTTTAAGAAAGGCTCCATAAGTAAACCAGGTAATTACAGGCCTGTGAGCCTGATATCAGTAGTAGGTAAATTATTGGAAGGTGCTCTGAGAGATCAGGTATACAAGTATTTGGACAGCCAAGAGCTGATTAAGAATAGTCAGCATGGCTTTGTGTGTGGTAGATCGTGTTTAACGAATCTTGTAGAGTTTTTCAAGGAGGTTACCAAGAAAGTAGATGAAGGAAAGGCTGTGGATGTTGTCTACATGGACTTTAGTAAGGTCTTTGACAAGGTCCCACATGGGAGGTTAGTTCAGAAGGTTCAGACACTAGGTAACCATGGAGAGGTTGTAAACTGGATTTGAAATTGTCTGTGTGGGAGAAGACAGAGAGTGGTAGTGGATGATTGTTTCTCAGACTGGAGGCCTGTGACTAGTGGTATGACTCAGGGATCTGTGCTGGGTCCATTGTTGTTTGTTGTCTATATCAATGATCTAGATGATAATGTGGTAAATTGGATCAGCAGGTTTGCTGATGACACTAAGATTGGAGGTGTTGTGGACAGCGAGGAAGACTTTCAAAGCTTGCAGAGGGATCTGGACAAACTGGAAAAATGGGTCAGAAAATGGCAGATGGAACTTAATGCAGACAAATGTGAAGTGTTGCATTTTGGAAGGATGAATCAAGGTAAGACATACACAGTAAATGGTAGGGCACTGAGGAGTGCAGAGGAACAAAGGGATCTGGGAGTTCAGATACATAATTCCTTGAAAGTGGCATCACAAGTAGACAGGGTTGTAAAGAAGGCTTTTGGCATCCTGGCCTTCATAAATCAAAGTACTGAGTATAGGAGTTGGGATGTTATGGTGAGGTTGTATGAGACATTGGTGAGGCCAAATTTGGAGTATTGTGTGCAGTTCTGGTCACCTAACTATAGGAAGGATATCAGTAAGATTGAAAGAGTGCAGAGAAGATTTACTAGAATGTTGCCGGGTCTTCAGGAGTTGAATGACAGGGAAAGATTGAACAGGTTCGGACTTTATTCCTTGGAGCGTAGAAGAATGAGGGGAGATTTGATAGAGGTTTACAAAATTATGAGGGGTATAGACAGGGTTAATGTGAGTAGGCTCTTTCCACCTAGATTAGGAGAGATAAGTACAAGAGGACATGGCTTTAGGGTGAAAGGGGAAAGGTTTAGGGGGAACATTAGGGGGAACTTCTTCACTCAAAGAGTGGTGGGAGTGTGGAATGAGCTGCCATCTGATGTGGTAAATGTGGGCTCCCTCTTAAGTTTTAAGAATAAATTGGATAGATACATGGATGGGAGAGGTCTGCTGGGTTATGGACTGGGTGCAGGTCAATGGGACTAGCGGAATAAAATTTCAGCACAGAGTAGAAGGACTGAATGACCCGTTTTCTGTGCTGTAGTGTTCTATGGTTCTATGGTTCTGTGGAGCTGCTTGGCTTATTTGCATGATTTTTCATACTTTCCCACTGACCCCTCCTCCACCTTGCCTTTTTTATTTCAGATACCTAATTTCAGTTAACTAAACTGAAATTCTTAGAAAACAAGGATGATTGTCAACTTGGAGAGAAAATTGGTTAAGGACAGAAAATTGCACTATAATAAGTGGTTGTTTATCAAAAAGTGGGTGGTCATTTTTTTATGTACATAAATGACTTGGATATTAGAACAAAATGTAATATTTCCAAATGTGTTAACAATACTAAACTTGGATGTGTGGCAAAAAGAGAGGCTAACAGAGTGTGCAGACAAGTTGCAGATGAAAATTAATGCAGAGAAGTGTGAAGTGATACAATTTGGCAGCAGAAATGGAAGAAACAAAAGACAATTATTCAACACTACAATAGATGGACATTGGGGCTCTTGTGAGTGGATCTTTGAAGGTGCCAGAGCCTATTAAGAAAGTAGTTTACAAAGTATATGGTTCTTAGACTACATAAATAGAGGTACTAAGAGTGAAAACAAGGAAATTGTAACCTACCAAGACCAAAACATGAGAATTGCATCTAGTTCTGGTCAGCACTCTTTATGAATATTAAAGTCCTTGGAAATTTATAGGAATGATTCCGGAGATGAAGGAGTTCAGCTACAAGATGAATTCGAGCAGCTGGTGTTGTTTTCCTTGGAACAAAGAAGATTAGAGGGAGATTTGACAGAGATGTGAAAGATTATGGTAGTTTCAGATAAGATAATAAAAGAAGGACATTATCTTGGTGATACAAAGGTCAGGAAACACAGATTTAAGATTTGTACAAGAGAACTTTGTGTTCAGCTTTTCCACCGTAGAAATGGTGGATGTCAGTTCTCACACACCGGATCTTAATCCATCAATTGTGGTAAAATGATAGCCCTTTCTGAGACAGAAGGTTGTGAAGATAGGGGTCAATGCTGACCCTTGCACATCAATACTTTGGGGAGGGGGGTGGTGATTGCTGAATTCTTTTATTGTTCTATGGCAGCTTCCATTATGGCAAAAGAAGCATCCACCTGATGCCTGTTTGCTGCAGTGGTGGCTTGGGCTGCTGTTATGCATGGTTGTGGCTATGGATTTCAATGGGTAAAGGGGATTAAAGGGTGTCACAGCAATTCAGCAGCAATACTCCAAATTATTCCCGGGTCTTCTGAGGCTAAAGTGGGGGAGTAACAGCATTGCTGTGGAACCCAGGCCAGCTATTTTCATTCCACATCTGCCATTTAAGCCTGGGTTGAATAGGATTTTCAAGAATCTTTCATTTGCCAGTCAGTCAATGAACCAGGAATGTTGCTGCCAGTGCCAAGGATCTTTCCAATCCTAATCCAACAGGTAGACCTTGTGCCTTGAGGTTACCCTTCAGGGCCATCTGGAGCCTTCTCCACAGAATATAAACAACCTTTCACCAGCCATGCTCATGGGACTGGGGCAGTATTGCTCAGGAACACTACGACACAAGGTAAAGGAATGAGCAACCATGATAATATGGAATCTGTTGTTACATTTTTAAAACTGGTTTGCAATTTTTGTTATATGCTGCCATTTGTTTTTGCGTAATCAAGAAGTGGACAATGTGATGGTGACTGTCAGGAGAACGATAAGTTGGCTAATGCTGAATTTGGGATGAAACCATTGATAATCCACTCAGGTGAATTCTTCATGGACTGTCTGGGCAGAAAGGGCAGCCCAGTCATCTCTTCTTTCTCTTTCTTGTCTTCTTCCCCTTACATGTGCTGCTTGAAAATGGAATGAAATATTACAGAGGATCAGGATTCAGCAAAAAAATCTTTCCAATTCCATTGACGAATGGAGATGAAGCTCTTCTGGTTTCAGAATCCATGTTCAATATTGCAAGGTTGATGGAAAAAAAAACAAGAATTTAAATGCCCCCTAAAAGATATTTGATGCTAAACTTTGAAATCACTAAACATATTAGACAAAAGAAGGAAGGATACTAAGATTATAAAATGGAGTTGCTGAATATTATTCAGGAAGAAAAGCTCCAACATATTTTATGGAATGCTCTCAGTATCATTTCAAAAGAAGTAAATAGGGCAAGATGACCTTCATATCCAGAATCTTGATCTGTCTTGCAAATATCAAGTCTATTGCATAACTAACTTGGATTTTCAGAAGGCATTTAACGAGGTTGGATGCAGGAGAGTTGAAATGAAAGCTAACACTCCTGGAGCTGCACAACAAATAGTGCATTCATTAATTGGTTTAGGTTGTCTAACAAAAAAAAGCAGATAAAGTTGGAGTAAAGCTACAATCAAGCACCAGGGGGTATGATGAGAACACAAGAATATAGTATTGAGCTAAAGGATCGGCTATGATCATACTGAATGATGTGCTGGGTGCATAGGACTGAATACTTACTCTGCTAATAAGGGTCCGATTTGATTTCTCTACATAACTTGATGGGTTGAATAGCCTCATTCAGTGACGTAATAATTCAATGATTCTATGATTATATCCATGAGGCAGAATAGGAGCTAAGTTGCTAGACAATTGTCCAAGAACTGGTGCATTGTTCCAGAGTTATTATGTTGAATCCCATCATAGTACTTGAAGAATTTAACTTTAGGTGCTTTAATATATCTGGAATAAAAAAGTCTTGAATCAATAAGTGTAACTACGAAACAACTGAATTGTAAAAAACTTACCTGGTTCATTGAAATCCCCCAGAAGTCTTTACCTAGTCTAACCTATAGATGACTCCAGAATCTTCACTGTAAATACCTCTTAACTGCCTCCTCTGATCAATGGCAATTAGAGACGGACAATAAGTGCAGGATTCCCAGTGACATCCTATATCCACTGAATAAATAACGGAAAATGCTAAATGAAAATAGTGTTTCATTGGGCAAAATGTTGATAGAATGATATTATTTAATTTGTAAAATTATAAAACTTGCATCAGATTATGAATGTAGATAGGATGAATATATTTAAAGGAACCTAGAGCAATTTAGAAGATGAATTTAAATTTAATGCTAATGTAGGGTTGTGCAAATTTAAAAGAAAACATGAATAATATGTGTATATCCAGAGTTGTGCAACATTATATGAAGGGAGGAAGGAGAATGAAAGAAATTGGATGCAATTATTGAAAATATCTATTCAATGAGAAAGACATGTTTTAAAAAAAACAGTTGGCTCAGATCAGGCTCATCTTATGCAGGTGGTTCTTGGTGGAAAGAGTGGTTACCAGCATTGTGTGGCATGTAGGTACAGAAGGAGGTAACGGTCAGAAGTTAACGCAACAGGACACATCAATTTTCAAGGCTGTAACTCAGTTGTCCTGAGTTAGGGGGAGGCAAATATATTTGGTATCTTGTCTGTCAGTTTTAATCCACTCATTTGAAAGGTGTCGCTGATCTGAATGGAAAAATATTTAAAGTTTTTCTTGTTATTTCTTTCATTATACATTAATGCTAATGCATTGAATTAAATTATACCAGTTAAATATTTTAAAATGAATTATTTACTGATAATTTTAAAATTTTAAAAAATAATTTAATTGTTTTTACTACTTCAATCAATTTCAACTGCATTTATTTCAGAATGTTGGAGACATTTTGAAAAATTTGTAAGGTCTTTAACAGTGCCCTATCAAAGGCCATCAAAGTGGTCTGGTGGTTGGGTCTTACAATCCATTGCTTAAGACCCAGTCACCAGTTGGGAAACTTGCATCATAATTGGAGTTCATGCGAGGATGAGGTGCAGTCAGGTTGAATGCAATCCAGCCCATTATCTTAAAGGATAATTTATAAACTCCCCAGAAACTGCAAATTCAGAATATCATTTCTATTATACATGTTTGCTGCCAGAATCTTATGAAATACTGAGCACACCACAAGACTTAACATACATCTTTGCAACATTGTATGAGTAGGAGAGAATTTTTTGGAGATTTTCCCACTCTACTACCTTAACACTACAGAAGCTCATATAACTTCCACTGAGGTAAAGATAGCAAAGCAGGAAAACAACATTCATGAAAAAGGGGTCAGACCCACTCTTTTCGAACTCATATCATAAAGACATAACAAATACCTTCTACTTTTCAAACTACTATTCATCTCTACAGTCTGCAGCCTAATTTCTCCTCTGTGGTTTCTTACTTTTGGATTGACTTTCCTACAGCTTTACTGAGCAGTTTCCCACCCCAATAAACTTCTCCTAAGTTCTATTCCCCATATGCTAACCCACACAATATTTTGTGCATTCTTTACCTCTGTGCTTACTGGCCTACATTACTTCTCATTCATGGTCTCACCTTTCACTAACTCTGTGCTCTCCTGGACTTCTACATCCCTCCAATAATTTTGCAAACAATCTTCTTTAAGCTTGCTTCTTGGACCAAGCTTTAAGTCACCACCTCTGATACCATCTTCATTTGGCTTCACATCAATTTTTGAATTTTTGCACTTCTCTAAAGGTTCTATGTTTATCTGCCTCATAAGCAGACATGGCACTTCTTATGGCACCTCTTCCTATGTGGGCTTTTTCCATTACACGTTTGGTCAGAAAGAACTGAATGTAATTATTTTCAAACACTTTTTGAAGCTGTAAAGGTTTCATTACTATGGCTTTATAAGCTTTTGTAATGCTGTGCTGATGTTATCTAAGTTAATCTCTGGACTTTTAAACTAAATAACATAAATCTAAATGGAAATCAAAAATTAAACTGCAGATGCTGGAAACCTAAACCAAAAGCAGAAAATGTTGGAAACACTCAACAGGTCAGGCAGCATCTGCAGAAAGAGAAGTAGAGCTAACATTTCAGATCAACCTAAAATGTTAATTCTGTTTCTCTTTCTACAGATTTCTGTGTTTCTGATATAAATTTAAATCTCACCAAGGCACACTGAGAATGCATATTTACTAAAATGAAAATCTAAAAGAAAATTAAATGAATCATCAGCTTGGTTCATCTGCTTCAATAATGTCCTTCAGGGAGGCAAACTTGCCATTTTACCCAATCTCTTTTTATTAAATTCCACATTAATGTGAATAAGTCCTATCTACAAGCCAATTAGTGTCTCATATTGCCACCCCTAATTGGCTTGTGATGGGCAATAAGAACCAGCCTTCCCAATGAATTTCCCTTCCTGAATATGAATTTGAAAAAAAGATTTCCAACTAAGGTCATCGAAATCACTCTCAACTAAGAAAGCCATGTTGTATTTGAAATAAATTAGAGAACATAATTATAAGGCCAAACAACACTAATGTGTTGCTTTGCTTTGGGGAATTAAAACAGTCAAATCCCACCAGCTCATTTTCCTTTTCCTGTCTGTTTTTGTGAAAGGGTGTAGTATGAAAGGCCAGGGGTCAGATGACAGTGACAACATTACTGATCCCCATGGTCAGATGATAGCATTGCCTATCAGGTCGGAAGCTACACCACTGTCAATCAAGGGTCTGGCTCTGCCCCACCCATTAAAGAGCACACCTGAGGATTGGCTCGTAACCCACCTTTGTTCTTGACCCTGAATCATTGGCTTGTTTCACCTGAGCGGGCTTCACCCCCCTACAGCCCTATAAAAGATGGTACACGTGGGCTCTCTTCCTCTTTTCTGATTGCTGCTGGGGTTGAGACCACAGGTGAGAGGGTACACTTCCACAGGGGTCTAAGAGCATCCTGAGTAGATTCCCAGTAGCATAGAGCTGTTGTTTGTCCCAATTCAGGGGGTCCAGACAACGTATTTGTTCGTTCCCTGATCGTTTGTACTAGTTCGTTGTGTGTGTGTGAGCGTGTGTGCACTTCACCCCTGTTGCGACTTCCCCCACGTTTCGCAATCACCCTAGTGCGAGTGTGTGAGGGTGCATTTGTTCCTTCATAATCTGTTCCCACGTCGGTCTTTGTGAATAAAATCTTCCTTTTAAAGTACAAAGACTGTGTGTCCAGATACCTTTATCTTTAAGATACCAAAGGAACCTTTCTCATAACAAGGGGTGATGCTGGTAAATCCAAATTTATTTCCTAATTTCTAGATGCTCAGAGAAGAAGCGATGGGACTTTTATTTGAACCTCTTTCGTCTTTGTATAGCTGATGCTCATTCAATGTTGCTTGACAGCCGATATCTCCAATAACAGTTAAAGCATTTGGTATTAATTCTCTAGCTTTTGAGAACTGTGGAATTTGTGACTCTAGGTCAATTGAATGAATTGACCTTCTATTTCTCCCTTCAATTGGCCTCCTATTCACAATTTCCCAGGTGGTCTTCCATCATTACTTTACAATATGTGGTGCCATCATGAATTTCAGTTAAGCAGCATAAAGACATTATAATCGAAAAAGACTAATGGAAATAATAACAAACTACCCTCTCAAGGGCAGTTACAGATGGACCATGCCAGTGATGACTACATCACATGAATGAATAAATACAATGCATGTGGAAATAAGACAAAAATTCAACCATAATTTGCAATATGCTAAGGAAAATATATACAAATTCAGATATTTACAAAGTAATTAACCTTCCAAATGTAAAATGCAATTTTATTTTGTCATGGCTCATTTTAAAGATTGATACTTGACTTACATCATATTGTCAGTTGTTGGCTTTACGATAATGAGTTGAAGATTGCAATTCATTAAAAAATGTGCGGCGACACAAATTTAATATTGTTCAGGAACATATAACAAAATAAACATGTTGAAATCAATAAACTTAATCAAATCAGTAATGTGACTTGGTCGTTTGTTTGCCAGGATGGCAGTTACTACGAAAGCTAACAAAATGGGAATCGTTGCAACAATCAGGCAATTTGTTTTCTTGTAAGGGCTTGTAGGGTACTGGTACTGAAGTATTCCTGCATGTGATAGAAATTAATGCAGTGTAAAACAAAAATGCATCAGTGCAGAAAAAAAACTCAACATCTTCTGCAAATCATCTCTTACAAATAAGAAAAACAAAAGGAGAAATATGTGGAATGACTTGTGTAAATTAGTTAAAATAAATCTGCTTCAGGTAACAATTTCATGAGAGTTTCTAAAGAAGAAGCAACAAAGACATTCTGGTCTTGTGGATCTGTGGTGTTTTCTCCAGCTCCATAAGTATAGTCTAATAATCACAAGATCTTTTTGTGAGACTCCGAGACAGTTGCACTGATGCCTCTGCCCTGTGAGAGTTCACCCTTCTTGATCAATTTGCATGCCCAATCATAATTAGTGGCTGGCATCTTGGAGACAAGGGATACCTCCTTAACACATAGATGATTACATCAATGATGAACAGAGGCAGCTAGGCCCAGGAGTATAAAACCAAAGCCACCTGTCAACAAGAAATCTCATCAAGTATCTCATCAACTGAGGATGCACCAGGTGGATGCAATATAGACTAGCAGGGCTTCCAGAATTGCAGTGTTATACTCTCCACAGCATGTTGTTGTAGTGAAGATTGGAGACAGAAGCCAGAGAGAGAGAGCCTCTTTGGAAAAGGAGAAAGAGCAGGGAGCAGTAGGAAATTCAGAGCATAGAGGAGAAGTGTTTATATTTCTCCTGGGATGGTTGGGACCACTGACTCTTCAGCAATCCTTCCGCTTGAATGCCAAACCAACGTTTCCTCTCATACTTCTCCTAAAACACACCACTTACTCCCCCCGCAGCTTGGCTTTAATCCATGCCCTGTCTCCGACATGTTAAAAGGTCACTTGCCTGTCGCTACTCATGATATATCATGTATTTTTGCTTGTGTCTAAAGAAATTAAATTTAATGTTTATCTACCATAGTGTAATACCCTTGTGCCACTAATTTGAATTCTTTCTCTTCTTGGAATTGTTTCAACAGTGTAATGGCAGATTATTCAGATCTCTGCTCTGTTGGAATGTTCAGTGAAATGTTCTTGACTGTTGACTGAGCTGTAGACTGCTCCATCCATAGCTATGCATTGTAGAGTGTGAAGGGTTTTCGCTGAGAGTTAGTAAGCAAGGAATGAGAAGATGAAGCATATTGTTTCATACTCCAGCTTCTATCACCTTCATTGCCATCAGTCTAAGTCTATATTAATGTTGTCCCTCCAATGGGTCTCTGCTAACAAGAAGCTGTGGAGCACTTTATTGTAAATAGTGAAGCACTGATTGACTAAGGCAAGGGGATATGCATCCTACTTGGAGGCAATCATAGTAGGCAAATCCATGGCAATGACTTACATGAGCTTGAGACGGACTGCAGCAACCTTCTTGCAAGCATCCATAGTGCAAACATGGTACTTCCAGTATACCACAGACTCTCTGCTGCTCAAGAAGTTCCTTGTATATTCACAGTGCTTGTGGTGCAGTGTCTGTGTCCAGCCAAACAGATCTTGGAAGATTCTGTGCCTCCCAGTGTGAACTCATCAGCCACTTTACTTACTTGTGATGTGTAAGACTCCAGTGAGAACCCAATTTTCTTACTGGACATTCTAAATTACAAGTATCAGAACTGATATATTGTAACCCCCATGAGTCCTGTGAATCAAACACTGCATGGAGCAGACCTTCTGGTTGGTTCAAGGAACGGATATTGAAGTTTGCACTAAATAAGTTCATTGCTGTGGATCCAACAGTCTGCCAACTGATCACACCCTCAGTGGATCTTGCTGAATTAGATCTGTGCCACCCGCACCATTGAGGTCTTCATGGTGATCCAGAATGTAGCAATGATGAAAGACAATTTGTGTGACATTTGTTGGTGTCTGCTCTCTGATTAAGATTGGCGATATTACATGGCTCACAGTTATGAACATGTTAACTAGTTCGTTCCCAAAGTATGGAAAGTGACCAACAAAGCTTAGAAAATTAGCTCAATATATATTAAAACATTCTTCCAGGGTTCCTCTACAAACTCAGTACAACGCTTGTGAAGAAAACTTCACAAACTCACTCAAGAAAGCAACTGCAGAGTTGTGGTATATATTGACAGATTGCTTGATTTTCGTTCACTCTCTGACCAACAGTTCTCACCTTAATTTTATGGCAAGCTTCTTGAAGCTTGGGAAAACTTGTGCTTTTGAGTTGAGGTCACAAACTGGTGTTAATAAACTTAATAAAAGATTACAGCTTTGAGATTTCAAATCATGAATGCTATGCTGTAGTGGTTAAGTTGCTGGATGAGGTGATGCATTTTGGGAAGTCAAATCAGGATAGAACATACACAGTAAAATGGTAGGACACTAAGGAAAGTTGATGAACAGAGAGATCTAGGGGTACAAGTCCCTGAAAGTGGCAACTCAGGTCAATAAGATGATGAAGAAGGCATATGGCATGTTTTCCTTCATAGGTTGGGGCACAGAACATAAAGATAGGGATATTATGTTGCAACTTTGCAAAAAATTTGTTAGGCTGCACTTGCAGTTCTAGTCAACACACTTGAGAAAGGATGTGATAACACTGGATAAAGTGCAGAGGAGATTCACTAGGGTGTTTCCTGGCTTAGATGACTTTAAATATGGGGAGAGATTAGACAGGAGGCTGAGAGGTGACCTGATAGAAGTATACAAGACTATGAGAGGCATAGATAGAGTAAATAGTCAAAATCTTTTTCCCATGGCAGGATCTTTTTCCCATTGTTTTTTTTTCCCATATGAGAAACAAGAGGGCATAGATTTAAGGCAAGAGGAAGAAGTTTTAAAGGAGATCTGAGGGGTACATTTTTTTACACCGAGGGTAGTTGATATCTGAAACGTGTTGCCAGAAGAGGTGGTGGAATCAGATACAATTACTATGTTTAAGAGGCATTAAGACAGACACTTAAATAGGTGAGGAATGGAAGGATATGGTCCTAATGTGGGCAAATGGGATTAGTGTGGATGTGTAAAAAGAATGTGTGGGCCAAAGGGTCTGTTTCTGTGCTGCACCACTCAGTGACTCTACAACCAGCAGTCAGAATTCTGGACCATTGATCCAGAGACAGGAGTTCAACTGGCAGTGGGGGAATTTCAATTCAAGTAATTAAATAAATCTGGAATTATATCGAGCCTCATTTACAACAACTGAAACACTGGAACAGAGACCCATCTGGTTCATTAATGTCCTTCAGGGAAGGAAATTTGCAGTCCTTATCTGATTCAGCCTATACGTGATGCCAGAGCCAGCAATGTATTATTGACTCTTAATTATTTCCTCAATTCAGGGGTAATTAGGAATGGCATTTCCAACCACATCCTATAAGTGAATAAAAAAAACTCCCAAGGGGTTTTCCTTTAGATAGACTTGCTAAAGTGTGAGAGTTGGCAGGTTGGTTTCAGATTTCCCACACACTGTCACTTTCAGTGTATTTAATCCCATGTCTTCTCACAAACATGCAATTCCCTGCAATGTAATGCCAAATTATTCAACTGTGAATTCATTAGATCTGTGGTCTCACCCAGCATCTACATGCACAGATTCTCTTGCAGGGCTAACTGGAGTGTGAGCAATTTTAACAATGGCTAATTTTTTAACCACCAACTCCCTCCCCTGCTTCTCAAACTCCACCCCACATCTCTCCCCTTCCTCATCCTGTCCTGCATCAAATGTGCTTAATCCTACCACAGAGATTTGAAAAGAGGTGAGTCTCTGTGCTTGTGAGTTTCACCTGGAAGGAGTCTAAAAGAGGCACATTTGCACATTGTTAATATTTGATTGGCTCAATGGCTAGTTAACAGCAGCCAGTAAAAAGGAGTAAGGGTCAAGCAGAGTGGCCATTGTGTGAGTGTGCCAGTGTTAGAGTGGGGAGTTGAGGCTTTGGCTCAATAGTCTTTAGCAAGAAGAGGAGAAGGCTGAGTTGATGACTTGGAGCGAGAGTGGGAGATTTGAAAAGAAATGAGTCTCCTTGCTTACTTGGGAGTTTCGCTTGCAAGAATTTAAGAGGTAATTCAGCTAATTGTTAGTTAATAGGTGATTGGTTAATTAGCTAATTATCAGCAACTAATAAAAAGTTAGGGTCAAGCAGAGCAGCCATTTTGGGGTAGCCATTTTGAGAGAGGCTGCTATCTGGTCAAAGTGCTGCTGGGTCTTCAAGTGTGGGCTTTGGTGAATACCAGGCTTCAGTGAGGAGGGTGAGCAACACTATGGTAAGGTGAGGGTAGGTTCTTATTCTCTTTCTCTTTCTCTGTCTCCTTATTTTCCCTTAAAGCTTTTTAGTCATGGTAGGCGAGCTCAGGCCTGTGTCATGCTCCTATGCAATGTGGGAACTCAGGGAGGCTGCCAGTGTCCCTGATGACTACGTGTGCAGGAAGTGTGTTCAGCTGCAGATCCTGACAGACCACATGACAGCACTGGAGCTGTGCATTGATTCACTTTGGAACATCTGTGATGCTAGGAATGTTGTGGATAGAACATTGAGTGAGTTGGTCACACCACATTTTAAAGGCCTAGGGAAAGATGGGGAATGGGTGACTGATAGGAATGTAGTTCAGGAGTCCCCTGTGGTCATCTCCCTCCAAAGCAGAAATACCACTTGGGGAACTATTGGGGGAGATGGCTCACCAGGAGAAGCCAGGATCATGGCACTGTGAGTGGCTCTGCTGCACAGGAGGGCAGGAAAAAGAGTGGCAGAGCTATAGCGTTAAGGGATTCCATGGAAAGGGGAATAGACAGGACCTTCTGTGGCTGCAAATAGGACTTGTGTTGGTGTGTTGCCTTCTAGGTGCAAGGGTTGGAGATGTCTGAGTGGCTGCAGTGCATTCTGGAAGGGGAGCGTGAACAACCAGTTGTCGTGGTGCATGTAGGTACCAATGATAGAGGGAAAAAAAGTGGAATGAGGTCCTACTTTAAAAAAAACAAATTTAGGGTGCTGGGAGATAAGTTAAAATGTAGGACCTCAAAAGTAGTAATCTCAGGATTACTACCTGTGCCACATGCAAGTCAGAGTGGGAATAGCAGCATAGTTAGGATGAATATGTGGCTTGCGCAGTGGTGCAAGAGGGAAGGATTTAGATTCCTGGGGCATTGAAACCCATTCTGGGGGAGGTGGGACCAGTACAAACCGGACAGTCTACACTTGGGCAGGACTGGGATCAATGTCCTAGGGGGAATTGTTTACTAGTGCTGTTGGGAGGGTTTGAGCTAATGTGGCAGGAGGATGGGAATCCATGCAGAAAGACAGAAGGAAGCAAGGCAGAGACCAGAGAAAAAGTTAGAAAAGAGAAGAGTAAGAGTGGAGTAGAGGAAAGTCAAACACAAAGGGCACAAAAATTACCAGATCCTGAAAGGACAATGAGTGTAATGCCTGTAGTATTTGAAACAAGGTGAGTGAACTTGTGGCACAAATGAGTACAAAGGGGTATGATTTAGTGGCCATTACAGACATGTGGTTGCAGGGTGGAGATGATTGGGAATTAAATATCCAAGGTTATCAGGTAATACGGATGGATAGGCAGGAAGACAAGGGAGGTGGTTAAGCACTCTTAATTAAGAATGAGATCAGGGTGATAGTGAGAGAAAATATAAGATCTAAGGAGCAGAATATTGAGTCCATTTGGGTAGAGATTAGGAATAGTAAAGGAAAAAATGTCACTGGTGGGAGTTGTCTATTGGCTACCGAATAATAATGTTAGTGGCACAGGCAATAAACCAAGAAATGCTTAATGCATGTAAGAATGTTATGGGGGATTTTAACTTCTGCATAGATTGGGTGAATCATTTGGTCGAAGCAGTCTTGAGGAGGACTTCATAGAATGCATCTGTGATAGCTTTCTTGAACAGCATGTTAGTGAGCCTACAAGGGAAAACATTATCTAAATCTGGTCCTGTGCAATGAGACGGGTAAAATTGACGATCTTGTAGTTAGGGATCCTCTTAGAGTGATCATAGTATGATTGAATTTCTCATACAAATGGAAGGGGCAATAGTTCGATCTAAAACCAGTGTATGATGCCTAAACAATGGAGACTACAATGGGATGAGGAAGGAGTTGGCTAGCATCGACTGGAAACATGGACTATATGGTGGGACAGTTGCAAAGCAATGGAAGACTTTAAAAGAGACTTTTCAGTGCTCAACAAAAGTATATTCCAATTAAAAGCAAGGACAGCAAGGGTGGGGAGAGCCAGCCTTGGATAACTAAGGAAATAAAAGAAGGCATCAAGCTAAAAGCTCATGCATACAAAGTCACCAAGAGTAGTGGGAAAGTGGAAGATTGGGAAAACTTTAAAAAGCACCAAAGAACCATGAAGCAAGCAATAAGGAAAGGGAAGATAGATTCTGAAAGTAAACTAGCACAAAATATAAAAACAGATTGTAAAAGTTTTTATAGTTATATAAAGCGGAAAAGATTGGCTAAAGTGAACATAGGTCTCTTGGAAGATGAGAAGGGGTAATTAATATTGGGTAATATCAAAATGGCTGAGGCCTTGAACGACCATTTTGTGTCTGTCTTCATGGTGGAGGACACATCTAACATATCAAAGATGTTATGGATGTGATGGGAGGTGAGGACATTGATACAATTGCTGCCACTAAAGAGATAGTAATGACCAAACTAGTGGGCCTAAAAGTAGACTAGTCCCCTGGTCCTAATGGGATGCATCCCAGGGTACTGAAAGAAACGACGGAAGTTATAGTGATAATTTACCAAAATTCTCTGGACTCTGGGTAGGTCCCGGCAGATTGGAAGAGTGCTTTTTTTTTAAAAAAAAAAGGACGTAGGCAAAAGGAAGATAATCATAGGCCAGTTAAATTAATGTCTGTAGTCAGAAAAATGCTTGAAGCTATCATTAAGGAAGAAATAGTGAGACACCTGACTAAAAGTGGTTCCATCAGGCAGACACAGCATGGATTCAGGAAGGGTGGGTCCTGTTTGACAAACTTACTGGAGTTCTTTGAGGATATAATGAGCGCAATGGATAGAGGGAACAGGTGGATGCTTTATACTTGGATTTCCAGAAGGTGTTCAATAAGGTCCTGCATAAAAGTCTTGTCCAGAAGATGATAATTCATGGAGTTGGGGGTAATGTATCAGCATGGATAGAAGATTGATTAACTAATGGCAGAGAGTTGGGATGAGACTTTCTGTTACGTTACAAGTTTTTCTCAATCTTTTCCTTTAACAAATATTTTAGCTTAGATAGCTATCTAAACTGCATTTTACTTAACAACTCTCAATAATGCGGCTTTGTGTTTTTTCTTTGCGGAGATGCATTACAAGTGCCAAATAGTGAGCTCTGATAGGTATAGCTATAATCTGAACAAATTAATTTACCAGAGTAAGAAGAGGTAGTAGAACACAAGATCACCTAAGCCTAAACAACAAAGTGGAAACTGGAAATATAAAGGAGTAGCATTAGCCAATTTGCTAACAAATTTTAATTTTTTAAATAAATTTCTATAAACCTAGCCTCCTTCAACTCTGGATACTGATTCAGTATGGGCAAGTAAATGACTAAAAGCTGTAACACAAACACTATGCACTGTCTAATTGGGACCTAGTTTTAATACAAATAAATCCCATGTGTGGTACTGAAATCTGAGAATGAATCTGCTGCATCCACTTTATACATTTGGATCTGTCATAGCAGATTAAAAATCTTTGGAACTTGCTTTTCAGGTCTTAACAGATTTTTCTAGCAATTCATCCCCAGTCAGTAGAGCAAAGCATGCTTTGAAGCACTCCACTTCTGAAGTTTATATCAATGGAGCTAAATTTTGGATGCAGAGTACAACACACAACTATTACCATATAATGCATTTGGTACTGCTGACTGAGGATAAATGTCTTGGAATTTCAGTTTTATTTCAGATGCATGGATTTTGTTTGTATTTTTTACATTCATGCATTGGTGACTGCTAACTGTTTTTATTTATACTGTAAACATATGAAATAAAACTAAACCAGCAGTACATTAACAATGTGGTATTTTTCCCCCAGCGGTAACCTCTTGCAATGCACTTGGAAAAGCTCTTTACAAATCTAAGAGGATATGCAGATATCATTAAAAGAAGGGCAGTGAGCACTGAAAATATAACAAAATTTAGGGCTTTTTTTCTACTCGGTTTTGGTTCATTTTCAGGTGTTTTTTTTATAACTTAGCATTTGGTGAAATTACATAACTTCAGTTATTCAAAAAAACTTGAGGTGCGTCAATGATTAGCCTCTATAAAGTGCTACTAAATTACGAACATTGCTACTGACAATTGCATACCATTCAGAATTTAACATTTTTTAAAACAATGTGAAAACCTCTTATTCACTTCAGTTGCTTGCACATTTTTATTCTTCCACTTTCTGACCAGCATGTCCCACAGGCAAATAGGATTGTTTACATAAACATTTTGGAAATAGCATGAGACATTCTTAAAGCAAAATTAATGAAATCGTAAATTCTGCATAGTTGAAATTTATTACTGGGATGTAGTCTTCTCAGTAAAAATTATTGATTTTCCAGATCAGCTGTTGGGGATGTTTGGTTTGGCTTTTGTTGGTTAAAAGAAAATAAGATCGAGTTCTAATAATAGCAATGTTAAATAGCCTTGCTGAATTGCATGCTTAGGGGCATATATAGATAGCCATTTGTGTCCATTTTGAACTGGCACAGGTCAAATTGGAATTACTCAATAACAGCAGACAGCACAGTTGTTACAAGTGTCCTTTAAGGGAAGGCATTGTAAATACAAACTAACATTTATAAAATAACAAAAATAAATCATATTCCAAATTTTATTTGTAGTAGTGCAGTTGACTTTCTGTGGTTGTGACCTATTGAAGAAGGCCTCTTGTGTACAACTGGGTGCTGAATGAATGTCCTTCAAGCCAAACAAACAGATGAGAAGTCTTTTTTAAAAAAAAAATGATATTGGTCTAAAGCTTATAGCAAAGCTGACATTCATTGTCCATCCCTAGCTGGCCTTGTTAAGGTGTCAGTAAGCCACCCTCTTGAACTGTTGCTGTTCAGGTGGTAATGGTACTTCCATAATGCTGTTAGATAGGGAATTACTACAGCTTTTAGTAGTAAGGGCCATTCACAATATGACTCCCCTTACTGGGGCATAGAGTCACACAATGCTGCTGGCACAAGGTGCATATGATAATCATTATAATTGGAAAGCAGTATGAAGCTATGAAGTTGCCTCTATTAGAAGCAATACGTGTTGGTAAAAAGAACATTGTGATCCTTAGGCCTGTTTGCAGTAGCTATCCAGGTTAGCCCTCTTTATCAAAATAACTTGTTATTTGTTTATTACCACTTTCATTTATGGTAGCATCTATGGTGCTAGGAAAGCTGGTTTATTAAAAATAAATATGTGGATCCGACTCTGAACAATTATAATGAGATCTTTTTTAAAATTAACTAATATCAAATGAATCACGTATTAGCATTTAATTGTTTTCAGTGAGCGTTACATTCAGAAACAGAATATTTTTCTGTTGTACTGAGCAATCTGTGTTAACACTAGTTTACCCATGTAATTCCAACCCCTTTGGCTACCAAAGCAAAGCAAGCGAGGAGCTGGACCAGTTTTGTACCATCCTGTCTTGGAAACATGTTGCTACTCATTCATTATCCCAGTTAAAAATCCTTTCATTGTGAAAATTCAGCATACACCTCTTGAATTGGAATATTGTGGCTCCAAAAGATCAAGGAATTAATTATGGAACTCCTACTAATATGTACAATGAGGCAAGCGGGCATGGTAGTGTAGCGGTCAGCTAGCGTAATGCTATTACAGCGCCAGTGACCCAGGTTCAATTCCCGCCACTGTCTGTAAGGAGCTTATGTTCTCCCTGTGTTTGCGTGGGTTTCCTGTGGGTGCTCTGGTTTCCCCCCAAATTCCAAAGATGTACAGGGTTAGGAAGCTGTAGGCATGCAAGGTTGGTGCTGGAAGTGTGGCGACACTTACGGGCTGCCCCCAGAACACTCTACACAAAAGATGCATTTCACTGTGTTTCAGTGTACATGTGACTAATGAAGATATCTCATCTAAATGGCATAACAGTGGAGCGAGCAAGCTTTCCCCAAGCTGCACTGGGTGGAGAAAGTAGAGAGTTGGAGTGACACAGATAGTAAACAGGGGACTGATGGGTCCAGCAGACAATTCTCTGGATTTAGTGGAGCTAGAGAACCATGACGATCAATTTCATAAAGACACAGAAAATTTCCCAGAGGTAGTGGAGAACAACAGGTCCAGAGTTAATGAGGAGCTGAAAGAAATTAGCAATAGTTTAAAAAAAAATGTATTGGAGAAATGAGTGGGTCTAAAGTCATTAAATTCCCAGCTCTAACCTGCACCACAAGGTCTTGAAAGAAGTGGAAATGGAGATAATGGATACACTGTTTGTTATATTCTAGAATCAAAGATATTTTGGAAAGTTTCCCCACTGATTGGATGATAAAATGTAACGTAACTACTATAGAAAGGAAGGAGAGAGAAACTATGGACCAGTTTATCTTGACATCAGTAGGAAGGAAAATGCTTTAAGAAGTAATAACAGGGCACGTAGAAAATAATGATTGGATTAGGAAGTGTCAACACAGATTTATGAAAGGGAAATCATATTTGACAAATTTGTGAGCTTTGGATGTTGTAATATAGCAGATGGAATGCCTCGCATTTTCCAAATTATATTCCATCTGCTATATTGTTTTCCATTCACCTGCCCTGTTTCAATCCCCCAAAGCCTTTCTGCCTTCTTCTCAGAGACCTACTGGCACTCAGTTTTGTATCACAAGCAAAGTTTGATATATTACTCTTGGCCCCATCATGCAAATTATTGGTATAGATTGAGCAGCTGGGACCCCAGCACTGATTCCAACAGCATCCCACAACTCTCTCAACCTGGAGTGGACTCTTTATTCCTACACTGTTTACTGTCTGTTATCAATCATATTGCCCATATTCCTATGTGCTCTAATTTTGTTTAACAATATCTTATAACACTCCTTATCAAAGACCTTTTGAAATTCCAAATCCATCCAATTGTTCCATTGAAGTACAGAGGGATCTGGGTGTATGAGTAGCTGATTCTATAAAAGCTACTCTGCAGGTATAGCAAGTAATTAGGAAAGCTAAAAATGTTTTCATTTATTGCTTGGGAAATTGAATACAAAAACAGGACTTCATGCTACTGTTATGAGGCATTGATGAGACCACATGTGGCATACTGTGCACATTACTGATTTTCTTAATTAAGGTAGGATGTAATGCATTGAAAGAAATTCAAGGTTTATTAGATTAATACCTGTAAAGGGCAGATTGTCTTCTGAAGAAACTTTGGTTGTCTGGACTGTATCGCTGGTGTTTAGAAGAATGAGAGGGACTTGATTGAAAATACAAGATCTTGAAGAGTCTCGGCAAAAGAATGTGGAAAGGATGTTTCCTCCTGTGGGAAAATCTAGTACAAGGGGTCACTGTTTTTAAAAATAAGGGGTTACCAATATGGGAGAGAGATGACTTTTTTTCTTTCACAGATGACTGTGAATCTTTGAAACCCTCTTCACTGAAATAGAATCGTTCAATGTTTTTAAAGCAGTTTCTTGATAAACAAGAGGATGAAAGTTACTCTAAGTAGATGGAAATGTTGATTTGAGGTTACAGCCAAGAAAGCCAGAATGGCAGGGGTGGCTTAAAGGGTTGAGTGGCCTACTGCTCCTAATACACTTATGTACTTGTACCTGAGGAAAGATAGGGTGGGGAAAAGTGCTGCTTGAACACAATAGGCTGCTCTTTCCTCTTCTTGCAGCTTGTCCTGTTCTGCATACGCTCTGCTCATTCTCTTAGTCTTATTGAATCCCAATGGGATTTTCTGCTAATGCACCCATATCTAGTTTGCACAGTAGCCTTGAAGTATGGATCTATTCTTTAGGAGCATAGCAACTTTAAAGATCTCTGGAGAAAACACCAAGCATCTATACAATGGAAGAAACAGCCAAATAGAAATCAATCAACCACCAACCTAGAAGTAGCTTCTTTGGGGGGGGGGGGGAGAAAAAGTCATCAATCAAGGTTGTAATATGCTAAATATAAATCTGGAATTCATTGGCTGCTAATCCAGCAGCACCTGAAAAATATGATTTCTGCTGTGAGCTGTGTCACAAGCTAGCTTTTGGAACCTGTGGCACCTGAAAGTATAATTGAAATTTCATCCAAGAAGTTTCAATGCCTAGAAATGAGCTTGTGTTGGACTGTTTTTGTATCCTATGCAATTCAATTTCAGTGAAAAAGCAATCATAGTGGAAAACTAGGGACCTACTATAAGTTGTATTTAAAAAAAACCTTCTGGACTCTCTATGCATTTACTGCACTACTGCAGAGCAGACTGGACAAGTATAGTGGCATCCAACAACATGTAACACACTTGAAATTTTCATTTGTGCACACATGACTCATTTGGGGCTAGGGATGGCACACATGCAGAAGAAAATCTTTATGATGCTTGTGAGGGCTATTTCAGTGCTGATTTTAAGGGGACCTACCTGAACAATCTACCTTATCTAGCTCAACACTAAACCTGCTAAAACAAAATATTTACTTGTTGTAATGGCTCTTCCTTCAGCCCTTCACTCAGTCTGACCACAAGCCTATTCCACCTCCCACAACAGATCTGCTAACTCTAACCATCCCCACTGCTAGCCAAACCCTTTACTCAAAGACTCCAGATCCAATGGCTCCCTGGCACCATGCCTATCCCTGACTGAGTACGCATCTCATCATTGATCAACTTGACTCATTTACAATTGCCTCGTCATCCTTTCTCATTTTTGACTCCCCAGAATACATTCCTGACCAACCCACATTCCAACCCTTAAGCCCTTCCTACCCCCAACTTACTCCTTTCTAACTCATGGATTCAGCAGTGACCTCTGAGTCTGTTTCTGGTCCTCTGGGAACTCTCTCCTTCCCAGTTCTGGAGCTTACCTCGTGTATTAGAAGTCTTTAAGGCCAAACATAGAATAGTAAGGTCTTTGGCAACACGAGGCTGACTCAATTACACCATATACTTTGGGCACACTCATTAAAGTTGTTTCTTAGCCCACTGCATACTGACCACCTACAGCATTCAGTTTCTACCCACTGGTCTTCTATCGACATGCGACCAAGTATCAATAAAGATACTTTCTTGTGGAATCTTTACTGTTTGTGCACACTTTGAGTACGCAAATAAATCAAAGTATTAAAAATAGACTTTTTGAAAGTAGTCAATATAAATGTTTGCTTAATGAGTAGACACTAATTCCCCAGAACAGTCCCATGTGCTTCGAGGATAACTTAAACTTCAAGTCCACGTTACACAAATTCAGAACAACCTGAGGATGCTATAAATCACCAGTCATGTTGCACTAGAGTACACAAATGGAAACTGTTCAACATAGGAGTGCTTTTTTAAAAAAAAAACAGAACCACTTTTTTCAAGTTAATGTTATTTTAGTTTCCTCATGTCCATGCAGAGGGTGGATTATTCTGTTTTTTTTGTTATTACTTATGGGACTCCATAATCACTGGCTATCAACTTCAAAAGAATTAATTGATTAGACTCAAACATTTCTTCTTATTCACTTTGCAGGGTACAGATGTCATTGGCAAGGTCAGTATTTATTGTTGATCCCCATTTGCTCAGAGTAGTCATCTTGAACAACTGCAGATGCTCTAACAGTGTTGTTGGTATAGTAGGGAGTTCGGGTATAATTCAGTAGACAGTTCAAATATGTATCTCCAATGACAATGAAAGAATGGTTATACATTTCCAAACCCAGAGACTGTGAATTGAAGGGGAGTTTGCTGATGGCTTGTTCACCTTGTCCTTCTAGGTAGTAGAGTCTGGGCTTGAAAGGTGCTGACAACAAATCCTTGGAGTGTTGCTGAATTTTGAAGCCACCATGCACCTCGGCAGTAAGTGTTTAGAGTGCAGGATTTGGCAACAATCAAGCAAGATGTTGTTGCAAGTGTATGCTTCCAGCCAAGGGGACTGTGTTCTTTCACACTCCTGCCTTGTGCATTGGTGAATTGTGCTTGAGGAATCAGAAGATGAGTCTGTTGTAGGATTGCCAAGGCACGAGGTTCATGCTGCAGTACAGTGCCATTCTGCTGCTGCTAATGGCTCTCAGTATCTCATTAATTGCCATTTGTGAGCTGCCACATTTGTATTATAACTATCCAATTTACTACATTGCTAGTGCCACAGAATAAAATAGTGTTCCCTCCATAAGCCTTCATAAGAACTGTGCATCAATCACTTCAACCAATGCCAATGTGAAGAGATGCATCTCCAAGAGATAAGTTAAAGTTAAGGTGAAGCAGAGTTATTCCTTGTGTTGTTTCTTCCACACCTGTCAGCTTGTCTGGCCATTGGTTGTGCCACCAAGTCACACATTGTGATACATACATGTTGAAGTCCCCAAAATAAATGTTTGTCCTTGCTGTTCAGTGCTTCCTCCAAGTGTTGTTCAATATGGAGGAGTACCGAATCAAGAACTCCAAGTTATCATCAAGATGGGTCTTGCACACATATGACCTCATGTCCTGAGATTACACGAGATTCAGAGTTAATGTTGAGAAGTACCAGGCCTGGTCCCTGTTGATTCTCTACCAGTGTCTTGTCTCTCACAGATTATCCTTCCTGCTGGAGGGTTAGGCTGCACTAAAGGATTGTAATGGAGGAGTCTAACACATTGACTGAAAGATATGGTTTGATACAATTGAATCATTCTGCTAGGTCATTTCAGTGGGACATTGTTTTGAGCCTACTATAATATTAAGGCTAAAGGTTTCCTTTTTTTGAAAGATCTGTGAATTAGAGATATTTTTACTATTTTTAGGTTCATGGTCACCATAAATGAAAATGTTATTGAAAGAAAGATCCAGCAATATTTAATTAACAATTTAATTTCTTCAGTTGCTGATGTGGGTTTCAAATGTATGCTTCCATATAATTTTTCAAGGCTCAAGATTATTAGTCCAGTAATTTAACTGTGAGTAGATGGGTAGAGATAGTGAAGCTTACTTGATGTGTTACTGTCTCTTTTCCTTTGGATCTACATAGTTAGGCTGAAATGGTGCTCTTTCAGGGGAACCATGGGCACAAACCTGTCTCCCATCACTTTGCCATTACATATTTGTCTTTGCAGTAGGTGAGATTGCTCTCAATCATCTTGATCCCTCTCTTTGGAACTACCCCACGTCCCTATCCTTCATTAAGACTATTCTATAAAACTGATTTAGATTGCTACTCCTAATCTCTTCATTAGCCTAGGGTCTATTTTTTTGTTTCCATTCCAGTGTGCTTTACTATGTTAAAGGAACTGTATATTTTGAAGATCTGTTGTCAACTTTCATATCGGTGACTATCATCTCAAAGTTAATTAATTCCCTGCCCCCTATCTCAACACTGATATGATATAGCAATGTTCTATAGTTACAATGGACTCAACAGTATTTGTAGAGCATCCATAAATAGATGTTCTTTTCATATGTGAGTAATGCTGGAGATTGGCACCCTTTGCAGTGAATGAATTGGGTTTTTATTAATCATTCCATGAAAGGGAAATAAACAGGCTTCTCTTTTCTGTGCTAGCCATGCGAGCACCTAAATATCTCAGTAATTATTCACGGAATATATTAACAGTGGCAGCAGTGAGATCAGCAACAAGCAAAAAAAGAGAGGGTCCTTGTTGCTCAGAACAGCAACAGTAAATCATATGCTCAGGACCAATTGCTGAATTGAAGGCAGTAAAAGGCCACTGTTTCTATTAATTGCATTTATGACCCGTGCCTTTGCTAAATGGAAATGGTTGGTATAGTATTTATAAAGCTTTAAATACACTGATAATATTCTAGCAGCTTGCATGGAGTCATCAAGCATCAATCTATTAAAGATTATATGATTAAAGCACAAAAGTGCAACAATTCTGAAACAGTGAGATTCATTAAGAATTTGGAAAGCCTGCTGGGTGCAATAAAATTTGCAAAAGCAATTGCACAAGCTCCACACAAGAAAAGAAATCACAATTTGTAATAGTTATGTCAAAAACTCAGAGTACTTGGAACAAAGACAAACAAGCTTAAATAACAAAATAATTATTCTAAATGTGAATTTTGAAAATATTCAATTATTACAAAATTCAATTATAATATTTTCAACTCTAAAAATATTTCCCTATGTAAAAGTGAAACACAAAGACAAATGAATTAGAGAAACATAAGGAAAATGGAAATGTGAAGAGAGAGAAAAGTCAGTTCAAGGAGTTCAGGCAAGTACTTTAATGAAATAAACAGTTTAGCTGAAACATGACATAATGCAGGTAGATAGACACCAGAATTTTTATTGAGGGCAAATTGGTCTTTGTGTGTGAAAGAATGAGAGCTGAAGATTTTTTTAATGCTGATTAATTTTCAAGAGAAGATAATTCTTTTCAATCTATATTAATTATATCAACTGTTCTAATTATGCCTCTGCCAATCAAAGAAAACTGCTCCATTTACACATGGCTTCTAGATTGCACAAACCCTGCTTTAACCGCGTCCTCAGCATTTCTGTGCATTACATTAACCCTGCTCTTCTTTGTCCTCTTTAGCAGTCAAACCAAAATCCTAACCATGTCTTGAATATAGTTTGCTTCAGCTTTGTCCTGTAATTTCTACTTTTTCCAGCGATAGTGGTTGCAACTAGGTCCGCTCTGCCAGCAATATTAAATATGCCAGCTGACTCCGGTGCATTAAATGTACCAGTTCTAACCATGGTCTCTGCATTTCTTTTCCATAGCCAGAGACCATACCAGTTGTGTCAAGAATATCACCTGTGGAAAAACAACATGTAATATATTTATGGATACAACCAGTCAGGGCCTGTAACAGAAAACGTTTGTGTATACATAGAAGACACCAATTTCCTGTACACAGCATTTATAAAGTACAGCTTAGCCACAGCATATAATTTAGCATATCAATAACCAGAAAATGATCCCATAGAAAAATAAAGAAACAAGTTGTCTGTAGGTACTCGAGGACCTCATCCCTCTGACTTGAAGTTCTGTCTTGGTAAAAGCAACCACAACAATAACATTCATAGTTGCAGCAAAGTAAAAGTTTCCAAAACCTTTGGACAGGTAATTTATTTTAATTGTACAGTAAATTGGCCAGACTTTCCCAAGAAATACCAGCAAATCTTCTTGAGGGGTCCTTGATGCTTTCATTCTAAATGTTCTCTGATGTTGGACTTGCCATGGTCCAGCAGCAGAACACCAATTTCCTGCAGTTACCCAGCAATTACACTGGGAAATCTGCCTGCTGAATCTGTGCCAAGTTAGACCTGGCACAGGTTCAGTGATTCCATTTATTTCAATGAAGAGGAATCATTGCAAAGCAGTGGAAATTTAAAGATAATTTACATATTTTGATTTAATAGTTATTAATTATTTTAGATGTTGTCTAGTGCTGTTACATTTTAATGTACTTAAAAATGTTAATTTTGTTTAAAAAAATCTGTATAATTGAGTTTTAACTGTTTGAATGTTTGTGAATTTCAGAAACATTCACAAATATTCAAATTCTTTGACAGTTTTGACAAATGCTAATGCTAGAGGCCATGGTTTATCCAGATGTCTATAGTCAGACTCTAAGCTCTACAGGGCCATGTTGATTATGCTGGTGCTAGTTTTAGGTTCCAAGTTGTCAATGAAAAACTCTTTGAAATAGCTGTGAACAGGGTAGTGGGAATAACGAGCAGTTTGTTGCTCCTACAAAATTCCAATATCTGTTTATTTGATACTCTTCTGTGGCTGACACGATTGGTCCATGAAAGAAATTGTACATGAACTTTCCCTGCTTTGATTCTGGAGGGTTAATTATTTGAAATTATCTACCAGGTTGTTCCTAGTTCAAGTTACTGATTTATCTTTTGATGTTGCAACTAATGGCATCTTTAGTTCTCCACATTCATATTATTAATGTTTTATTTATCAGCTTGGCGTGGGGCCCCTTTTTATAAACCAATGGATAATATAAGTTAGGTCACTGGTATTTTAAACAAAAGGAGAACATCGTCATTTGTATAGTCCAAATTCTATTCTCCCTGATGTCTATGAATTGTGTAATACAGCTATAAATGAAGGTGTGCAACGTAACATGGTTGAAGGCAGACACATCCCTTCCCGCAGCATTCATGTGAAGTTAAACGTACTTCATAAAGATAATTGCTATTGTGACCTTTATACACCTAGTCACAGAACTACTGATTGACTCAAGTCAGGGAATATTCTGATTCTGAAGGTCACTAATGTAGAAGTGAAACAGATGCCTGGAGACAGAAAATCTTGGCTCAGATGTACATAACCCTATCTGCGGCACTTTATTGGTGAACGTACTTTTCTTGACAACCCTCTTAGACTGGCCTAAATCAGTCTCCCTGAAGAAGGAGCCAAAACTTTATTTAAATACTAGAATGGATTAAGAGAATCCCATCCATTGAGAATTGCATGGATCTGGGCACTCCTTTCATTTGGAGTAGGACCAGGGAAACCTTTATGGAAAATGGTAACCTCTGAAGGTCAAATGATTTTTAATTTTTCATTCATTGCAAGATTTTAATGCAATTTTATTATTTACATCTATTAATATTTTCTTCATTCTTTTAGTTTATGTAGTGACAAATAATAAAAAATGTCACCTTATTCATGAAGTGTCTGCACAAACAGAAGCAAAAGTGAGGAGATAAAGAATAATTTTTTACTCTGCAGTTTTTCACTAGAAACTGAGTAATGACAAGATATGAAAATACTTCAGTGATCAGCAAATCAAATTAAAATTAATCAGAAATTGTTAATGAAGTATCAGAAATATAATTGAAATTCGGCATGGGTGAAATAATGAAAAATTAAAACACGTCTGAGAGTGTTCAGTTATTTCAACAGTCAGCCTGCTTCTGCTACTAAACAAAGTTGTAGGTCTTGACTCAATAATCTGTCAACAGCTGCAGGGAATTCATTCTGCCTGGTTTAGATGTACATTGAGCCATTTCAAATCTGTAGTATTTGCGTTAAGGATAGCTGCAGCCAACCTGCATCGTGGGAATGGTACTGATCATGGTAGACAAGATAAACCAGCCTTCATGTTCTTTAAGTTATTCTTTTAGGTCAGTACTTTCATCTTCTACCTCAATGCAACAGCATGCATGACATAACCACACAATGTCACTGCAGTAGTGCATTTTTCATACTGGAGGGCTAATGAGAGAGTCATGAGTCCCATGTCAGTAAGTGACAATACATAATGGAGAAAGGTTGTGTTATAAAGATTTTATGGGTAAAGCTCTTTGAAGATATGAATGTGCCCAGCTTATGTGCAAATGAATAGAAAAACTTGTATTAAATAGCACATTTCATGACCTTAGGACATCACAAGCACTACACAGCCAATTAATCACTTTTTGGTTATTTTTGTATCACAGGAAATGGTAAGCAGTTTGCACAGATTTAGCTCACTAAGTACTAATCAATTTAATTAAATAACAAATTAAAAGAAGTAAGACTGGCATTGATTGAGATGTTTTCATAATCTCAGGGTCCAAAGGCATTTCACAGCCAATTTTGAGGTGCAGTTACCATTATAATATAAGAGCCTAGCAGTCAATTCTCACAACAAAGACCCACAATGGGAGAGGTGACTGTTGCAACTGTTTTTAGAGGCTGTTTGAGGGATAGCAAGACAATATACTTGTTCATTTTTAAATTGCATGATAGCATTTGTTTCATCTGCCTGAGATGACAGATGGGGTTCAGTGTAACAACTTATTTGGAAAACTCTCATTTGCAGCTTTCACAAGCCAGACAAACTGCTCTTCTGACCATCATGGGCAAAGCCTCGAATACCAAACAGGGCAGCACTCCCATCTCTCAATTTGTACAGCAGCCCCTCTACTTCTCCAGCATGAAGCAGGTTGTTTTAGTTTTACAGTCGATCAGTTTAGATTTCCATCTCCTATGTTAATTCCCCCTTTTGTTTTGCCTGTATAGCTTACATAAAGGCTGAAAATATCCATGGTCTTTGTCAAGGCTGAAACACAAAACCCATATAGAATCCCAGAATAACGGAATTATAGAATTTCTGACAACTAGTGGAGCAATCCCATCAATCCTAATCCTCTGCTCATTCCCCATAATTCAGCAAATTATCTTCTTTCCTGTGTCTATCCAGTTCGTTTTGCAGACATTAATTGATTTTATTTCCACTACTCCAATGCAGCCGATTATTTTTAAATACAAGCTATCTTTAATTTTGATGGACTATTGCCATGTGTTGCTTCCTGCCTCTCTTCTTTGGCAAGCTGCCATTGAAAGGGCTATTATGGGCCAGGACCTTGGCATGAATTATTCATTGGGGCCAACCCAAAAAATCCCAGGTGGTTGGCTCTATGAGAAGCCAGCAAGCTTGTCGTGCTTTGGACCTGCTACTTTCACACCAAGATATTAAAATATACTCCATGGTCTCTTTTGAGATTGTTTCAGCATGGCAGTGTTGCCTGCTTGTGTTCAATATGTCCTCTCGATGAGCTAGGCCTTTCTGATCCACGAATGTTACACTGGGATGGAATGCTGCATTTTACTGCACAGATATGAGCAAGATCTGCCTCAATGAGAAGGGTGGGGAGAAAAAGAAAGCAAGTACCATTAAAATATGTAGGTAATGAACAAGCATTGAAATCTCTCGTGCTTTTATTTTACAGATTTGCAATACATAGTGAACAGCACTGGAGACCAGTTTGAAAATGAAATACTTCCAGCTGAAGTGTAAAAGTACTGTTCTGTATCCAGGCCATATTTCTGCCAAGCCAGCTTGTTAAAAAGAAACTCTCCTCAATTATATACAAACAGCCATCAATAAAAAAAATTATAGAAAAAGCAGAAAAGTGTTATTTCCGTAGTCCTGCAAGACTTTGACTGGCCTGTTGTGAAGTTTATGAACATATGATTAATACAGATGGCAGCAATTATACAGAACAAATCATCACTTCATTGGCACAGTTAGAAGCATTTCAAATAATCTCCAAGCCTAACAGTATACTTCTAAAATCCTGTTCAATTTATATTGAACTGAGACTGTAACATTCAGTTTTCATTAGTGAAGCTTTCAGCTCACCTCTGCCTAATTGAGGCTGTTTTGGAATGTTATAAAATTCCAACTCCTGAAGCTTTTCTGAAATAGGAACTCTCATGCTGTTCCCTTTGGAGGTCTGGGTTGGTGTGGAACCTTCTTATCACAGTATCCCTTCAGTGTACAGACTATGCACATTTGATCCACTTTAGCCACCAATAGTTGTATTTAGAGATACAGGTTGTTTCAGGTCAAGAATGGGTTCTGTTTTTACAGATGCCCATAAGTTGATTTTGTCCATAAGTCAGAAAATACACAATCATTTGATATGGCAACTACACCTCTACAGTGCTGTAATAAATGGTTTGATGAAACCCAACTAACAGAAACATTTATTTATCTTTCTCTGCCTCGTTACAATGTTACAGAATTAGGATGGCCCACAATCAATAGCTAGTTTTGATAGGCTTGAAGTATCAGCGCACGTTACATTGTTTAGAGTATTGTTGCATGTATCAACAAAGGCGATTGCTTGTCAATTTCCAGAGCAACTCCCTTAAATAGCATCCCGTGGTGAAATTGGCAGCCTGTGTTCTTAAGAGATAATGGTATCTGATTACTTCAGGGAGGTTACATGTAAATAGTTGTTTTTCAAGACTGGTTCCCATTTGAGCTTAATAGTATTTATGGGAGCTCGTTCTTATGTATGGGTGTCCATAAGTTGGGTGTTCATAACATGGGGAGGACCTGTATGTCAATTCTTTGTATTTTTCTATTTGAAGGACACTTATTAACAAGATTGTGGAAGGATTTCTTCTATACTTCCTTACCGAACTGCAGTCTGTTGAGGGGTTATTGTGGGAACGGCATGTTCTGTGCATCCTGGACAAAGGGAAGCTCATAGTTGGTCATTTTTTTCCCCCTCCCCAGGACTTCCTTTGTTTCATTCTTCCCTTCTGCACTGTAGACCTGTATAGAAATATTTATAATGAATCCAGTTATAACAGAATGATGGAAAGCCAAAGACTTCCCTATCTGAAAGTGTTAGGAGGTGGTTTGCAGAATCCTTTCTTAGGCTGCACAACTGTCTGAAGAGCTTTCTCACTGTTGTGTCAAAGTTTGTGCACATTTAAGGCCTATGGATATACTCACATCCTAGTGAGACAGATGATGCTACCACCTTGATTATTTGCCTTCTGTTAGCCTTCTTTTAGAAGGCAAGATAGCAACCTTTTCCAGTTTTTTAAAGTAAGGAGTCATCTTAGAGCAAATGTTGAATTTAATTTCATTGTTTTCCAGTCTACACTGTGTTAAGCAGGGTGTGGACAGGGGGAGTGAGTTGGAGGGGTGTTGGGGGGAGGAATGGGGGAATAATGGATGCTGAGGAGTAATGTTGGAGAGGAGTGCTGGCTGATAGTGGAAGTGTGTGTGGTGGGTTAGGCAGTTGCCATTTTGATCAGAATCTAGCAAAGTTAACTGATGTCTACCACATATTCTGACCTCATTTGCAGAAATATTAGTTTTTCAATCAAAATTATTACCTGTCTCTTGTCTATTTCAGCTCATTTTCAGTGAATTATTAAGGTCAGCAAAACATCAGTTTTCAACTGAAACACCTGATCAACAATGACTCATCCCTGGTTTTATGACAACATATTTACTGACATCAGTTCAGCTCCTTTTGCACCATTGGGCTCAGTAATTCATTGATGTCAGTAAATTTAAGGTATCATCAATGGACACTGGTCAAATCAGGGATATTGATAAATAGAGACAAATGGACAGAAATGGGGTAAGGCTTTCAGTGGAATTCATTATTACTGTGTTTTTGTGCTTTTCTATCATCGCCGCCGCCACCACTATTATTTTCAGATTGGCTCCCAGAATATTATTTTATGACTTTTGCAGTGATCTGAGTGAATCATGGTTTGGACGATGGTTAAATCCTCAGTTGTGTCCAATTTTCCAAATTCTGGGATGAAACTCTCTGTTCAAGTGACTACCACAACTTCATTTTGTTTTTAATCAAAACCTGCAGTCATGCTATCTTGGGGAGAATTGCAGTCGTATCATATATAAAAGTTCAGAGACCTTTGAATATTTCTGTAAATGGGGAGTATCTGGTTCATGTTCCAATTTAAGTTGAATGTCCAAATGTCTATATTATGCCAATTATATATCAGCTCTCTCCATATGTTAAACATTTAAATATTATTGATGTTTAATTAAAGGGACTATGTGTTCATTAAAAAGTGCAATGGGAATTTTTTTCTTCCGTGTAGGTCGGTGAAAACCAGACATTTTCATTTGTATGAAGACACACGAGACTGCAGGTGCTGGAATCTAGAGCTACAATCTTCTGATGCAATGTTTCGACCTGAAATGTCGACAATTCCTTTCCTCCCACAGATGCTGCTTGACCTGCAGAGTTCCTCCAGCAGATTGTTTATTGCTCCATGCTCCATTTTTGGTATGACTTATATAATGAGTTTTTCTGTGAAAATGTATTGTTGTTCACTCCAGAAATAACATAATTTCAGTAATATCACACATCCAGAAAATATCTGGGCTGGATAACTTGCCTTCTTTCAGCAAGGAAGCATAATCAGTGCCTTCTCAAAGAGTTATATATATAATTCTGTAATTTTTTGATTTTAAAGGGGACTATGATATAGTATTCTTTACAGGACCTTCAGTGAATTAGCAATGCAACAAAGATATCTTGCTAATAAGCCAAACATATATTGCAATCCTCTAAAATTCCTGAATCTCCTAATCTTAACTAAGATGTGAATCATTTAAAGTAAATAATTGTGATTAGAGATTAACAGAATTATTTTGGTCAAAAGATTAAAATTGACACTAACCAAGTGTTTTGTTACCATTATCCACCAGTCTGAAAGATAACTTCAGTAAACATCTTTGGGCCAAACTGCTGACAGCACAATTTCAATTTGCATGGAGGTGCTAAAAGAGACATTTGCTGGGCTAACCAAGCACTAATTAGAAGCAGTTTTCATGGATCCACATACCATTTCCACTGAAGGTGTGGAACATACTGGCCAACATCCATTGGCTGTTTTCAAGATGGTCAAGCACAGTGTGAGAAGATACACCTGATCTCAGACATGGCACTAAAGGTCCTGTAAAGAGTATATCTTGTACCCAGCAGGGAGAAAGTTGTCTGACTTGCCCTCCTACCATTTCTGTCCCTTTTTGTCCTGAAGCAGTTGAGCCTTGAGTCTTCCTACCATTCCTTCTGTAGACCAAAGAGTATCCTTGCAAGAAAACCATGATCAGATCCTCCCATTCTCCTGATAGATCCTATAAGGTAGAGAAGAAGAGAAACCTTTCCTTTTAGTTAAAGTCCTCAGAATTTCAAGAATAACTGGAGAGAGTGTTGCTGAAATATTAGCAAAGTGCCTACTGTTTCAAGAGTCCCCTTCAAACCTCCAAAAGCAAACAAGCATTAAAGGTGATCTGGAGATATGAGACTGCAGATGCTGGAATCTGAAGCAACAAACAATGTTCTGGAGGAACTTCGCAGGTCATGCAATTCCTGTGGGAGGAGAGAAATTGTTGATGTTTCAGGTTGAAACCTTGCATCAGGACTGAGTGGATCTGGGGGATTGCCAGCTTAAAGAGGAGAAGGGGAGTGGCAAGAAAGGATTCCGAAGTGATTGGTGGACTGAGGACAGGTGTAAGATGACAGGTAGGTAGGGGAGGTAGTGGACGTGGAGTTGGAAGACTGGCAAGTGAATGATAGATGGAGGCAGACAAAGGGAAAAGGAAAACAAAAAGTGCTCTGCCTATTCTATGCTTGAAATACTCAGCCACGTTTTGATTTTGCTCCCAAGCAGCTGGTCATTCTTGGGAGTAAGGGAGTAAAAGTTAAGTCATGCACTAACCACCAAAATACCATATCACCTTATTAGTAGGCACAAGCAGACAATTTGGAGTGGCAATCAATTCCTTCATGATCGTCCAGTGGCTGTTGCTAGTGCCAACTTCAAATCCTTTATCAGGATGGCGTATTGTGTTAGATATGAGAGGGAGCAATATTTCAGCTCAGGATGTGACCTTGACCATCTCAGAGACTTTAACACCCAAAGGAGCCATAAAGATAATTCTAATAGAAAACTATTATTTACCAAAATTGAAAAAGAAAGTAATCAATAAGTAAAATAAAATAGGGAATTTATTTTGAGCCCAGCAGATAAAAATGCATCCTCCGGGTCATGGCAGCAGTCTGATCGAAAAGGACAATTTGGTGTTAAAATAACCTAATACAAATAGGACTCTAACTGTACTATGAAGCACGCTGCCAACTGGGTCATTTATAGTTTAATTTGCATTTTGATTGCTCAAGTCCGGTATAGTTTTAGTTCAATTCAGTTTCATTTCTTGCTTCTAAATGTGTTTGTAGATGGAGTTTGAAGCTAATGTTACATGTATTTTGCTGATGTTGTGCAGAAGCTGATCGAGAAAAAGGCATGACATGTAAATTCAAAAATAATCTGCCATCACTGCTAACTTTAGCAGTGAACTTAGCTTTGTTTTCCACATTAATGGTTACCTGTCTCAGCAGAGTTGCATTAATCATTTCCGTGCCTATATCTTTTTTTTTAGATTCTTTCAAACATTGCTTCTAGACTTTGTCAAGACAGCACTGAACCTACTGCTCGACATTACCAAATAAGGCAAATCCTGGTGAAAGTATGCTTCAGATTATGCCTGTTGGACCATGATGATCTTTGTCATTGAGTTTTCTGCTTAAAATCACAATTTCATAAAAGCAATAAAAAGCCTTGTGCTTGCATCAGCAATGAGCCATATTGTAACTCTTGGATTCATGTATTGCATGACTTTCATGTTTAGTATCAGTCTGATAGTTTTGATTAAAAGTACAATAAACTTAATTAATGCAGGTGACAGAAAGTGTGTGTAGGGGAACACTTTAGTTTTAACATAATTATGGAGAAGGATAGGACTGGTCCTCGGGTTGAGATTCTAAATCAGAGAAAGACCAATGTTGATGGCATCAGAAGGGATCTGGCAGACAACGATTGGGATAGGTTGTTTTCTGGTAAAGAGATGCTTGTAAGTGGCGACTTTCAGATGTGAAATATTGAGAGTACAGAATCTGTATGTTCCAGCTAGAATAAAAGGCAAGGCTAACAGGTTTAAGGAAGCTTGGTTATCGAGGGATATTGAGGCCCTAATCAAGAAAAAGGAGGTGCAAATCAGGTATAGGCAGTTAGGTTCAAATGAGGCACTTGAGGAGAGTAAGAAATGAAAGAAAACACTTGAGAGAAATCAGGAGAGCTAAAAGAGGAGATGGCTCTGGCAGACAAGGTGAAAGAGCATCCCAAGGGTTTCTGTAGCTATATTAAGAGCAAAAGGGTAGCAAGGGACAAAACTAGTCCTCTTGAAGATCAGTATAGTCATCTATGTATGGAGCCAAAAGAGATGGGGGAGATCTTAAATGAATTTTTTGAGTTCGTATTTACTCTGGAGACAGACACAGATGAGAGAATTGAGGCAAAAGAGTAGCGAGGTCATGGACTGTATCTGAATTACGGAAGAGGAGGTACTGGCTGTTTTGAGGCAAATGAAGGCAGATAAATCCCCAGGGCCTGACAAGGTGGCCTCTTGGACCTTGTGGGACGCTAGTGAAGAAATTGCAGGGGCCCTGGCAGAGATATTTAAGATGTCCTTAGCCATGGGTGAGGTGCCAGAGGACTGGAGGATAACTAATGTTCCATTGTTCAAGAAAGGCTCTAAGAATAAACTGGGAAATTATAGGCTGGTGAACCTGATGTCAGTTGTGGGTAAATTATTGGAAGGCATTCTAAGGGACAGGATACAGGTCATGTCTAACGAATCTTAGTTTTTTGAGGAGATTACCATGAAGGTCGATGAGGGAAAGGTGGTGGACATTGTCTACGTGGGCTTTAACAAGGCCTTTGACCAATTCCCACATGGGAGGCTGATACAGAAGGTTAAGTTGCTTGGCATTCAGCATGAAGTAGACAATTGTATTCAACATTGGCTTCGAGGGAGAAGCCAGAGAGTGGTAGTAGATGGCTGTCTCTCTGACTGGAGGCCTGTGACTAGTGGTGTGCCACAGGGATTGGTGCTGGGTCTGTTGTTTATCATAATCTATTTTCATGAGTTAGATGATGTAGTAAACTGGATCAGCAAATTTGTGCATTGCACCAAGATTGGGGGTGTAGCAGTGAGGAAGGCCATCAAAGCTTGCAGCGTGATCTTGACCAGCTAGTTAAATGGGATGAAAAATGGCAGATGGAATTTAATGCAGACAGGCGTGAGTTGATACACTTTTGAAGGACAAATCAGGGTAAGATTTTCACAGTGAATGGTAGGGCTCTGAGGTTTGTGGAAAAACTGAGGGACCTGGGAATAGAGTTCCTTGAAAGTGACATCTCAGGTAGATAGGGTCGTAAAGAAAGCTTTAGGCACATTGGCCTTCATATATCAGGGCATTGAATACAGGAGTTAGGATGTTATGTTGAAGTTGCATAAGATGTTGGTGAGGCCAAGTTTAGAGTATTGTGTGCAGTTCTGGTCACCTACCTATAGGAAAGATATCAATAAGCTTGAAAGAGTGCAGAGAAAATTTACAAGGATGTTGCCAGGACTTGAGGACCTGAAGTCTAGGGAAAGCGTGAATAGGTTAGGACTTTAGTCCCTGGAGCACGGAATGAGGGGAGATCTTATGGAGGTATACTGTACAGAATTGAGGGGTATAGAGAGGGTGAACGCATGCAGGCTTTTCCCCCTAAGGCTCGGTGAGACTAGAACTAGAGGACATAGGTTAGGGTGAAAGGTAAAATATAAAGGGGGAATCTAAGGGGAAACTTCTTCACTCAGAGGGTAGTGTAAGTATCAAATGAGCTGCCAGTGGAAGTGGTAGATGCAGGTTTAATTGCAACATTTAAGATAAGTTTCAATAAGTACATGGATAAAAAGGGTTTGGAGGGATATGGTCCAGGTGCAGGTAGATGGGACTAGGCAGGAGATCAGGTTGGCATGGACTAGATGGGTCAAAAGGCCTGTTCTGTTCTGCAGTACTCTGACTCTAAGAAACATTGAACACTAAAATAATTGCATGTTTTCACAGCTGCTATTTTGAAAGAAAAATGCTTGAAAGGAAATTAGTGAAAATATACTTATGATAAAAATTTATACCCTTTCTTCTGGCCTACAGATCTATGCCTAAGAGGTGGATGTAATGATACCTATAATTAGCTTCCTGATTGATTCCTTCCTGGTAATGCCTACCATTTTTTCATTTTACATGAGTTGCTGAATCCAAAACTGAAAAGGTATTGCATAACACAGCACACTTAGCTGACTCACCACTCTGGACTTCCTGTGGGGGTAATGTTGACCCCAGCAGCCTTTGAGCTAACCTTCAAACTTTGCATCAATGCCTCACTTCTTTCCCAGTAGGCTCATTTCCTTTCTTCATTTCCTGGCATTTTCAGCTGCAACCTATATTAACATCAACTCAAACTCAGTAGTATCAACAGTAACTTGCATTTGATGTAGCGAAATGCACCAAGATGTTTCAAGAAGAAGAAGAAGCAGAAGCAAGCCCTTCAAAAAATACATTTTATGGGAAAGATAATTGATGCCAGGATTGATGGCATGGATTTTCAGAAGCCTTTTAAGAGTGAGTGTAGCAGAAATTACGAACTAGATAGTTGAATTCCCACCACCAAAGCAGAGAGAAGGGAATGAGAATACATACATGACCAAGGAAGCAGTAGAGGAGAAAGTAGAATAAAGCAGTGAATAATCTAATGCCCTGGAAATTCTATCACCCAACACTATTTATTTGTGAAAATTAATGAATTTCAATTAAAATATTTTTGTTTAAATATCAGGAACTTCCCAAATAGATCATGATTGTAATTTTCCTTCTGGTCATATGTGGATCTGATGAGCTGTTCATGAAGGCACCTGGACAAAGTGCAACACTATCTGATGACATACAATGAACACCTGGATGCCTCCACAGTAACTTTCTATTGCTCATGTATGATTTGCTGAGGGTACAGACCACTCACAATTTGCTCTGGTCCAGCCATTTGGATGCTACAGCCAAGAAAGCACACCAATGCCTCTACTTCCTCAGAAGGCTAAGGAAATTCGGCACATTTCCGATGACTCTTACCAATTTTTACAGATGCACCACAGAAAACATACTATCTGGATGCATCATAACTTGGTATGGCAACTGCTTTGCCCAAGACTGCAAGAAATTGCAGAGATTTGTGAAAGCAGCCCAGTCCATTAGACAAACCAGCCTTCCGTCCATTGACCCTGTCTACACTTCCTGCTGCCTTGGGAAAGCAGTCAACATAATAAAGGACCTCTCCCACCCTGGTCACTCTCTCTTGTCCCCTCTCCCATCGAGCAGAAGATGCAATAGCTTGAGAGCTCATATCACCAGGCTCAAGGACAATTTCTATTCCGCTGTTATCAGATTCTTGAATGGACCTCTCATGCGCGAAAAGATGAACACTTGATCTCCCAATCTACCTTACAGTGGCCATTGCATTTTATTTGTCTACCTGCACTGCACTCTCTGTAACTGTAACACTATACTCTGCATTCTATTTTCCTTCTTACTACTTTGAGGTACTAATACATGGAATGATCTGACTGGATGGCATGCAAACAAAAACTTTTCTTGGTATATGTGACAATAATAAACCAATATCAATCATGCAGAAGAAGGTCTTCACAATTCATTTGTTGAAGGATCCCTGTTTGAGTAGCTTCCAGGCACTGGAGCCCTCTGCCAGGAACTTATCTCAGATTATTTACTTAGTCCAAGTGATGGCTCTCTTTGTCTCCTTGACATCTCCCAATTGTCCCAACACCCCACCATCCCAATTGCTAACCTGAGCCCACCCTTCCAGTCACTAGCCTGAGCACCCCACCCCTTCCAGTCTCTAGCCTGATCCTCCCACCTACTATTGGCAACCTGTCCTTCATTCACTTCATTCAAATACTAGCCAGTTTCCCCACAGCCAAATGTGAGCAAAAAGTTTGCCCCACTCCCATTCGCAAGACTAATTTTCCACTTTAATGACCAATTGCAAGACAGATCTTCATTCCCTACATGCCAACCTGACCTCACACACGTAAACTTCACTTACATCCCCTCCCCTGATCACTATTCTGACCAGCAGCCCGAAGCTAGCCCTCACAGACATTGTTAGCCCAATCTTTGCTCCTGCATCTCTTCATTGGTCTGAGTCTCACCCCCAAGCTCAACCCGCAACACATCCACATCCAGTAGACCAGCCCTTGTTCCGCATCAGACACTCGTCTAATCCTCACTTCCTGCAGATAACACCAGCCTGATCGTTGACCATATCAGCTGGCCAGGAGAAAGGTGAAGGGATGACACTTACCTCCACCTGTCTCCTGGCCATCAACCCCAGCAGCTCATTTTGACTTCATTTGTAACATGACCCATTTGGAGACTCATTCTTATTCTATTCTGGGAGAATGCAGAATGCATAGGAAGGACCATTCAATACACAAATTATGTAAAGTTCTATGTACAGGCAACAATGCTATGTGTCTCACTCACCATAGAATTTTGTAGCTGTGGCCCATCAAAGAGAATATATGTTGGCTCCCCACACATTGCCAGCTTAAGGTTCTGTTCCCTGTTCCAAAGAAATTCCAGGCCAGTGTATGTCAGAAAGGATGGGATGATGCAGAGGATAGCAACAACAAAGCTTTGAATAGTTTGGGGATTACTCTACAACCTATTTGGCAAAGCTCACATACTTCCTTCCCCAGTGCATTGAGTCTGAAATCCTGATGGTCAAGTCTAGTTAAAAATCCATTCACAAATGTCCTCCACTCTGCCTTTATCTCTTTTCCAGCGATAGAAGAGCAAGATCTGATTTGAATAAAACATACAAGATACTGAGGGTTCTTGATGAGTTGAGGATATTTCATCTTGTGTTAGAAGCTAAAACTAGGGTGTCACCGGTTAAAAATAAGGGGTCACCTGCTTATGAGAGAGATGACATGAGTTTTTTTGACTCTTTGGAACAGTCTTCCTCAAAGGGTGGTGGAAGCAGAGTCTTTGAATGTTTTAAAACAAGAGGTAAATTGAATCTTAACAAGTAAGGGGTTGAAGGGTTATCAGGGGTAGGTGGGAATGTGGGGTTGCATGACTGAGCCAACTTGACGGGCTGAGTGGCCTATTCTCGTTCCTGTTCCTATGTTAATACATTTGTATGTACACCATCCAACTTGCGCTTTCCATTTTTCAAAGTCCAACCCTCATTTTTTATACACATTATTGATAGCTGAATTTTCATTCCAAGATTCCCTCACCAACCTCTCTGCCTTGCCAAATCTCGCTTCATCTTCAAAGCCTCCATGGAAATTTTTCAGCTACAAGATCAGATAATTTATGTAACATTCTCTCAACTTCTGAGTCTGCACAACTAACCTTAGTATTTTCAGATATTTTCTTTTGTGTATTATGTAATAATTTTTACTGCCATAAATATGCTCCAAATACATTTAATTTTAAGTTGTATCCAGTATTTATATATTTTCTAAGTATCATTTAATTATATAATTAAACACATTTTCTTTCAAATGATGATCCCTGTTGAAATGAATAGTTAATTTGAATCAGTTCCACATCACAAAGCTTCTCAATTAGTTGAATTGTTGCATTTTCCCAATTTATCTCATAAAATGGTGCCTTGTGCTGCAAGTTTGAGCTGTCATATTTGTCACCTCAAATTTTAATTTGACGTGGTTGGATCATGAGACTGAAGTTATGGAATATAAAGAGGTAATGGTGGGAATCAATCTGAAATGCATTAAAGAAGAAAGTATTAAGCAAATATATTCAATTAAATGAGTTAAGAACAGAATGGGTGAACAACTGAGACTTCTAAGGGAATTAAACACTGTGAAATTAAATAGTAAGTTACATATGTTAATCATGGTAACATCTGGTATATATATTGTACTACATGCCAGCTGTTGTCTTGTATAACTAATGCCAGTCTTGGGAACTGTGGAATTTTAATAATTTTAACTGCAGTGCCAGCCATCCCAGCAACAGAATAAGCCTTCTGAGAAGATTGCATTCCTTATTTGAAATTCTAATTATACCTCCTGACACAGCTCAGTTTAAAATACTCATAAAAGCTTAAAGGCTCACTTAGTCTTTACAACACTATGATTTACCATTGGCACATAACTGAAAAAAAATAAAGCTTGGACCATGCACAATTTTAAAATTAAGAATCCTGAATGAAGGAGCAGAGTCCGCATTACAGAACACCATGAAAATGGAAGGGAGTAAAAGATACTGTAAGAAGGTAAAGGACAGATGGACACAATAATAAAAGAGCATCACTTTTTAGAAAAAAAAGACTGATGGAAACCAGGAAGAGGAAGGAGCAATTAAATAATGCTTAACTGTGTTTTAAGTGTGGGAGTACGGATAGACAGTGGGAAGATAAGAGGTTCCACAGTTTCAAGGTCCCTTTTAAGAATGAGTTAGTGTAGGAGAAGTTCTAAAGAATCACAGTGAAGATGCAGGAAGAAGGAAGAATGTGTAGGATGAAACAAATTTGAAGGTCCATTGCGGTAGTATATTGATAAAACAGAAAAAGGCAACTAGAATATCCGGCCTCACAAATCACTTTGACATTTTTATGATTATGCAAAAACAAATAGTGGCACCCTCCCTCTCACTCCATAAAATTGCTTTATTAGACTGTCTGAATGCTTTGGACAAAGTTCCGCATGAAAACAAAACAAAAAGGGCATAAATTCTGAATAGAACATTGAAATGGGTAAAAAAAAGTTTAAAAAATAGAATGTTAATGAGATGTGTAATGCCTAATGCCAATGTCACTAAAATAAAGAGGATAATGGTGACAGAGGATATAGCTCAAAAGCTGCAATATGGTTATGCAACTGAATACACAGATGCCAAATGAATATTTAGTGATTACTTTTAGAAACAAAGAGGTGAGCTATGGGTATTCGATGGCAAATCAAACTGAATGAGCACAAGGAGACTGACAAAAATAGAATATTGGTAAACCAATCATTTATAATGTGCAGCCACTGTGCTGAAGCAATTAAAATGCTAATAGAATATAACAGAAAAGATAACCAGCTAAAACAGTTGTATTTAGACTTACTACTAAGGCTTCATAATGCACGTCAGACAATACTTAGAAGATGTCATGCGGACTTTGGTTACTGTGCCTTAAGAATATTTTACAGCAATAAGACTGATTCCAAATATGTAAAGGAGAACACAAGATGAAACTTGGTGAAAGTAACTTTTGGAATTGAGAATACTAACTAAAAGTAAGAGAAGAAAGTAGGGTTAGAGAAAATGGAAATTAGTAAAATGTACAATCTTTTTTAGAAATAACTTTATTCCTGGATTATCAACATTTGTATGAAAATGTGGGAGAGAAGGTGGTTGAGGGAACGAAGTTGATGTTGAATTTTGGGTGGTTTGCTAGCAAATTTATCCTTGTCTTTTTACCATCTCATCCTTAGAATCGATTAGGGATTGTGTAGTTCAAGGTTCAGTCAGTTCTCCCCTAAAATGGCAATTGGCCCTTATTCACATCATTTGGTTGCATACACAGGACATAGCGCATAAAAAATGGACTATTGCCTGAAACATCTCAGCAGTGTGTATTGTTCAAAATAGTGGTAGCTGCTTCATTGCCCCAGTATCATCAATTAAGAGAAAGTTACTGTTGACCTAGATAACAGTATGGTTTCTTAATGCTCTGAAGTGACAACTGGGTTATATGAGGTGTGGCTTTTGATGGAATAAATTAATATTTCGGCACTGATTTGCAGATCTGAATAGCTTAATGTTGGGAGATACTGGAAGACAGCAGATATTGTTATCGGATTTAAGACTTTTCTCATAATATTTTTTGTGTTATTGTTAAACAAAGAGGTGGGGAGCACATAGACACGATAGGCATCTTTATTTAAACCAAGTGTCAGAAAAGTTCCGGTACTGTGTAGTATTAAAAAGTGCAGAGAGATATAATCCATTGCATCCCCACATTGAATTATATTGGCAGCTTCAAATGTTCAGAATGAAACCACTGTGCAAAAGACCAGTAAAAATAATTGTTACACAGCAGTAGATGAGGGTAAGTGCTGAAACCTTCACTGAACTCATTGTGCTTGGGAGGGAGCAGGAGGAGAAAACAAAATTTTGTTTTAAAACAACATGCTCTAATTAAGAATAACTGGGGAAAAGTAAGAGAAAATTAATTGGCATTAAATGAGGTTCCATGCAAGATGAATGGATGTCTTGGTCTGACCATGGTAATTTCATAATAATGGCAGATATACGTGCTAGAAAGAATATCATATATGGTACCCAATGCAAAGATCAAGCAACGCAGAGACAAATGATTAAAAGTAGATCAATGTGTCTCCTTTCTTATCAAAATACCTTGGCACCAATATCAGTTTTCTGCAGGGAATTGGATATGATGTATAAAGGGCTTCCAATCTACAATTGTGCTTTCAGTGCAATCACCCAAAGAAACTAATATTCCTTTTGCATTGTTTTGTTTCCAGTTGCCATTCCATAGCTTCTGTAAATGAAGTGTGAGTCATTCGTGGTGTGTTCCATGCTTAAAGGTTCCTGAATATTTTTTGCACTTTTACAATGGAGAGACTAGTCCTGCCTAAGAATAAGAATGGAAATCAGTCTCTTTCCAAGATGGCAAAATAACTTCAGATTTTATCAAGAGATCAGATTTGGTTTTGAAGTTCCTTTTGGTAGCTGGAAACTGATCAAAACCACAGAGAACACAGACTGATAATGGATTACTGGATCTTGTGCCTCATCGAAGGGAGAGCCAATTGATTTGCAGTAACTACACTAAAATTAGAACTGCCTTGCTCTGACCTGCCTTGCCTACTTCTCCATCATCCAAGCCAGTCTAAGTTAAAGCCACTACCTAGCTAGACAGTTCAGAGGGAAAGCAGATATTTGAGAGTCACCTTGGAAGAGGGTCACAGCTATGCCTCTGAGTATCATGTAAAATCAGTGCTTCCTGCTAGAGGTTGATCCTGATTATTTAGTTCCTTATTACACTATTAAAAAAGTTTCAGCATTAGTGTAACTTTTAAAAAGAAATCTATTGTGATAAAGTAGTGATAGAAAGAGATGGCAAAATCTAAACTGAAACAGGTTTTCTCTTTTTGAGTAGCAATGAATCTGTTGGTAAACATTCCCAGTCAAGTACTGGAAGCAATGCTACCTCTTTTCATGCTTCATTCCTTACAGACTGCTGCTGAGATTAAGAACACATTGACATATTTTGTTATTAGTTTGCCCACATTCTGTTGAGTTCCAGACAGCAGCTTGAGTTTAAAACAAAATGGAAAATCCAGCAGTTGCTTCTCAGCAGCTCACATTTAGTTAGTATGTATTGGTCTTAAATTTGTTTTGTGAAAAGAAATACAAGCTCAAAGAAGAAAGAAAGCCTGCAATATCAGTGCAGGGTGATTGAGTGAGAAGAGAACATTAGGCACATGACTGCTGTTTATGTCACAGGCTGTTACTTACTTTGGAGAGATTGAACACCTGGGAGCTAGAGTCAGGGTGGGCCAGGATTGGGGAAGAGTGGGGATGTTGAGAGGAAAAGGAAGAAGGAAGTGACTAATAGGGAAAGGGGGAAAGAACTGAGAGGGCGGGGGAAGCTGAGAGTGGCAATCAGACTAAGGGGAAAAGGTGGGACTGAGGGTTAGGAAACTGATGGAGGGATCTGATCAGGATAGGGGAGACCGATGGAAAAAGAAGGCACAAGTACGGGTAAGATTGTGCATCTGTGTTTGTGTTTGTGTGTGTGTGCATGCGGTGTGGTGTTGGAGTGTGTCTGTGTGTGCTTAGTACATGTTCCTACAAAGTGTGCGTATCCTTGTGAGTGTGTGCAGCATAACCAGGTCTACGCTTTGTCACAAACCAGCAACAAAAGAAACACACCGAGCATGATTCAGTGTTAAAAACTATTTTATTAATCACTACTTATGATAATACGTAAAATAAAAGTAAAAATGTTAGTATGTTAGAATTCAAAAATGTTAAACCTCGAACGTTAACCCCAAAACTAAACTCTTCGTGTGTGTGTGTGACAAAGTCCAAAACTCCCAGTTCCTGAATGGTTCTTAAAGTTCAGTTCCGCAAGCCATAAGGTGAAACATGAGCAAGGGCTTCTTCAACAACCACCGTTGTCTGAAGATAAGATGTAGATGTAGAAAAACATAGAGAGAGTACATACGAAATCCAAATGTTCCACGATGGAACCCAAACGACACTTCAGTGTTTACTCGGTAGTGACTTGCTCACCCCGAAAAGCATCCGAACCGTGGTCGTCCACACACAAATACCTGTTTCCTTCTACAGGTCAGCAACAAAGTGAACTCCACCGGATTACTTCCAACTTCCATACATGGATTTCAGTGGCAAACACAGTTATTGTTTCTCATCCATCGATAGAGAAAACAAGCAGGCTGGTGTCTCTCTCCCTTCTCTCTCTCTCTTCTTCTTCTTCTTCTTACTTCTTCAACAACGTCATTACGTCCTTTATCTTCTATTGACGTAAGCACGCCCCACACACACATACACACACACTCTCTATCTTAAAGGGACTTTCACTGAGTCCATAACACCTCCCACCTAAAAAAAAAATTTTCCCAAGAAAATTTTAACCGCGCATTCAGTTAGTAATGTTAATAATTATCACGCTACACAACTACAGACTATCAGATTAGTATAGATACATGTTTCCCATTTAACATCGGGAAAGACAATCAGCAATCACATTATCTTTGCCTTTAATGTGAGTTATCATGAGATCAAACTCTTGCAAAATTAAACTCCAGTTTAACAGCCTTCTGTTCTTGTTTTTGACTCGGCTCAGAAACACCAATGGGTTATGATCTGTATACACAGTCAATGGTTTCTGAGCGGTGCAAACATATACACTGAAATGTTGCAAGGCTAAAACAAGCGACAGTAATTCTTTCTCTATGGTGGAATAATTCTTTTGATGCTCATTAAATTTCTTTGAAAAGTAAGCTACAGGATGGTCAATATCATCAAGGTCACCCTTCTGCAACAACACAGCTCCTGCAGCTTCATCACTGGCATCTACTGCTAATGAAAATGGCTTTTCAAAGTCAGGTGTTCTGAGCACAGGATGGTAGCATAAAATGGCTTTCAGCTTCTTAAATGCTTCTTGACAAGAATCTGTCCAAACAAACTTTACTCCCTTCTTCAGAAGATTAGTTAGGGGAAGAGCAATATCAGCAAAATTTTTACAAAATTTTCGATAATATCCAACCATTCCCAAAAATCTTCTAACAGTCCTCGTACCTGTGGGAATAGGGAACTCAGATATTGCTTGAACTTTTGCCTGAACAGGAGCTTGCTTGCCTTGACCTACAACATAACCAAGATACGTCACAGTGGCATGGCCAAATTCACTTTTAGCCAAGTTAACTGTAAGGTTAGCCTTGGAAAGTCTTTCAAACAACCTTTCTAACGCAGAGATGTGATCTTCCCAAGTATCATTCCCAGTCACTAAGTCGTCAATGTAGGCATCTGTATGTTTTAACCCATGAATCACTGAATTAATCATTCTTTGAAATGTTGCCGGAGCATTTTTCATTCCAAATGGCAAAACATTGTATTCATACAATCCAGAAGGGGTTACAAAGGCAGAAATCTCCCTTCCTCTATCTGTTAATGGAACACACCAGTACCCTTTTAATAGGTCAATCTTTGTAAGAAATTTTGCCTTTCCCACTCTGTCTATGCAATCATCCACCCTAGGAATAGGGTAAGCATCTGACTTTGTTACAGCATTCACTTTCCTGTAATCTGTGCAAAATCTAACAGTTCCATCAGGTTTAGGTACAATAACACAGGGCGAACTCCAATTTGAACTAGAATGTCTAATAATATCATTTTCCAACATGTATTTTATTTCCTGATCAACAAGTTTACTTTTTTCCACATTCATTCGATATGGGTGTTGTTTGATTGGTTTTGCATCCCCAACATCAACATCATGGGTAATTATCGATGTTCTGTTTGGAACATCTGGGAACAGATTTTTAAATTTTAAAATTAATTCTCTCATCTGTTGTTTTTGTGAAACTTGTAAATGGTCCAACTTCGTTTCAAGGTTCTCCAGGATATTTTGGTTTTTTAGTTTCGAGGGAACAATATTTGGTCTAAATTGGCCTTCCTCAACATCAACATCAGGCATTCTAGAAACAACCTTTTCACCATCCACCAAGGCCACAACTGAATCCCTCTCATAATAAGGTTTTAGCATGTTTACATGACAGAGTTGTGTTTTCTTGCGTCTATCTGGTGTTTTGATTATATATGTTAGATCAGTCACTCGAGATTCAATAACATAGGGTCCAGAAAAACGAGCTTGCAAGGGATTATTTTGGCTAGGGAAAAATACCAACACCTTTTGCCCCACTGCGAATGTCCTAGGCCGAGCACGTCTATCAAAATATGTCTTCATTCTTATCTGGCTTGTTTTCAGATTCTCTCTCGCTAGCTGGCAGACTCTCTCCAACCGAGTTTTAAATTTTTGGACATAGTCCAACAGACTCAAGTGAACTTCCTCATTAACCCATTGCTCTCTTAACAACTCCAAAGGTCCTCTCACCCTATGTCCAAACACAAGCTCAAACGGACTAAATCCGATTGACTCCTGGATCGATTCTCTAACGGCAAACAAAAGTAAATGGATACCTTCGTCCCAATCCTTGGTGTTTTCAAAGCAATAAGTCTTCAGCATATTTTTGAGAGTAGAATGAAATCTCTCCAGAGCTCCTTGAGATTCTGGGTGATATGCAGATGATACAATCTGCTTTGCTCCCAGCTCATAGACTATTTGTTGAAAAATTTTTGACATAAAATTACTACCTTGATCAGATTGGATTTCTTTTGGCAAACCAAACAAGGTAAAAAATTTTACAAGAGCCTTTGACACCGTCTTGGCCTTAATATTTCTAAGGGGTATTGCCTCTGGAAATCTAGAAGTGGCACACATGATGGTTAACAAATACTGATTTCCAGTCTTAGACTTTGGTAATGGGCCAACACAGTCCACAATCACCTTCGAAAAGGGTTCACCAAAAGCAGGAATTGGTTTCAAAGGAGCCACAGGGGGTTTTTGATTTGGTTTACCTACCATCTGACATGTGTGGCAGGTTCGACAAAACATCACCACATCTTTTCTCAAACCAGGCCAATAGAATTGTTTCAAGATCTTCCCTACAGTTTTATTCACCCCAAAATGACCACCCAAAGGCATACTGTGGGCCAGGTTTAAAATCTCATCCCTATAAACCTTTGGAACAACAACCTGATGAATAACTTCCCATTCCTCATTAACAGGAACATGAGGAGGTCTCCATTTCCTCATTAACACTCCATTTTTGACATAGTATCCAGTTGGCACCTTTTCAATCTCCTCACATGAGAGTGCTTTTTCTTTCAATTCTGTCAACTCAGGGTCCTTTGTCTGTTCCACCAGAAAATCCTTCCTCGACAAAGACAAATCTTTAAATTCAGGCTCCCTAGAAGGTTGTTGATCCTCCAGTGAAGACAGAAAAGTCTCAGATAAGGCATCAAAATTTTCTTCCTGTTTAGGACTGTCACAAGGAACCACATCAGACTGCACCGGACTGTCTGTCTTGGCTAATTCTTTAGCTCTAGCTCGAGTCACCGCACATGATGGGTAAACATCTGAATCATCCTCAGACTCATCAATCCTTGGTTTGGTTGTTAACCGTACCACAGGATCACTTTCTCCATTTGCAAGGTCATTTCCCAATAACAAAGAAACTCCTTCCACTGGCAAACTAGGTCTTATCCCTATCTCGACTGGTCCTTCTACGAACTTTGACTTTAAAATCACCCTGTGAAAAGGGACAGACATGGTCTCACCTGTAACGCCTCGTACTAGATTTACTTCACCAGTGTCACTTTCTTCACCAAAATTTAAAACACTGTCCAGCAAGAGAGATTGACTAGCCCCAGTATCTCTAAGAATTTTCACTGGCACCTGGGGTGACTCATCATTCAGTGAAACAAAACCCTCTGATACATACGAACGGAATTCTTTTCTCACCTCCTCCAACTTTTCCGCTTTTCCCTCTTGCAAGGACTGATCTTTAACAGCATCTCCTGAACCTTTTTGATTTTTAATTGCCTGAAAACAAGCATTGGGCCCAGCTTCCTTCTTTTTCTTCAAAAGGGCACAATTAGATATCACGTGGCCAGGTTTCCTACAGTAATAACAAGTACGCTCAACAGGTTTCTCCAGCCCTGGCTTCTTTTCATCCTTTCCTTTTTGATTACCTCCTAATTTAATCTCTGGTTTCCCTGGATTGTCTTTGTAACTCTTTTGAAAGGTTTTAGGTTGTCCCCATTTGGATTTATGGGTTAAAGCATAATCATCTGCCAACCTAGCAGTTTCTTGTAAAGTTTCCACTGCCTTTTCATTTAAATATGTTGTTAATTCAGCTGGAACACATCTTTTAAAGTCTTCCACTAGTATCAATTCTGTCAATTTATCAAAATCCCCATCTACATTTTTAGCCAGGCACCATCGTTCAAAACATATTCTCTTTCCATTGGCAAATTCCATATAAGTCTGATCTGCAGATTTCCTCAAGTCTCTGAATTTTTGTCTATAAGCCTCAGGGACCAATTCATAGGCCTTCAATATAGCTTGTTTTACCTTGGTATAATCAGCTGCATCCTCAACAGACAAAGCAGAATAAGCTTTTTGAGCTTTACCTTTAATCACACTCTGTACCATAAGAGCCCATCCTTTCCTTGGCCAGTTTGAACTCACAGCAACCTTTTCAAAATGTTGGAAATACTGATCAACCTGATCTTCTTCAAACGGAGGGACTAATCGAACCTCCCTGCTGGCTGAAAAACCATCTTCAGAATCAGATTCCGAACTCCTACGCTTCATTTGTAACTCATGCTGCCTCTGTTTCTCCTTCTCCTCACTATCCAGCTCCATCCTCTTCAATTCCATCTGCTTCATTGCTAGATCAGCCTCTATCTTCATCTGAGTTAGCTTTTGTTCAGTCTCTAATTTCTTTTGTTCAGCCTCTAATTTCTTTTCCTCTTGTTCGGCCTCTAATTTCTTTTGTTCTCGTTCAGCCTCTATCTTTAACTGGGTTTGTTCTCGTTCAGCCTCTATCTTTAACTGGGTTTGCTCTCGTTCAGCCTCTAATCTCTTTTGTGTTGGTGACTCCAAAAATGCCTTAATATCCATTGCTGCTGGTTTCCACACACACAAGCCAATTAAAAAGAATTTATCAGACCTCCCTCAAAAATCTTTGGATTGAATCTCGAACAAATTTCGTCAATCTGGGGTACAATCCCAGACGACACTCGTTAACCTTGGGAACTATCCCGGACGAGCCCCCAATTTTGTCACAAACCAGCAACAAAAGAAACACACCGAGCATGATTCAGTGTTAAAAACTATTTTATTAATCACTACTTATGATAATACGTAAAATAAAAGTAAAAATGTTAGTATGTTAGAATTCAAAAATGTTAAACCTCGAACGTTAACCCCAAAACTAAACTCTTCGTGTGTGTGTGTGACAAAGTCCAAAACTCCCAGTTCCTGAATGGTTCTTAAAGTTCAGTTCCGCAAGCCATAAGGTGAAACATGAGCAAGGGCTTCTTCAACAACCACCGTTGTCTGAAGATAAGATGTAGATGTAGAAAAACATAGAGAGAGTACATACGAAATCCAAATGTTCCACGATGGAACCCAAACGACACTTCAGTGTTTACTCGGTAGTGACTTGCTCACCCCGAAAAGCATCCGAACCGTGGTCGTCCACACACAAATACCTGTTTCCTTCTACAGGTCAGCAACAAAGTGAACTCCACCGGATTACTTCCAACTTCCATACATGGATTTCAGTGGCAAACACAGTTATTGTTTCTCATCCATCGATAGAGAAAACAAGCAGGCTGGTGTCTCTCTCCCTTCTCTCTCTCTCTTCTTCTTCTTCTTCTTACTTCTTCAACAACGTCATTACGTCCTTTATCTTCTATTGACGTAAGCACGCCCCACACACACATACACACACACTCTCTATCTTAAAGGGACTTTCACTGAGTCCATAACAGCTTGTATTGTACCTCCTTGCCATTGAATGAAGATCTCAGCCTATCAAGTCTGTGTGGTAGCTGGTGTGCAAAAGATGTCCCACATTAAAAGAATTGTGTACAGGCATTTTTTTACTTCTCAGATCCAGAGTGGAAGCAAGTTATCCTTGATCCTGAGGGAAAGGAGAAGGAGATGACTTCCTTCTGGGATATTCTTGCTAAGCTTTATGGAATTACAGAAATGTGCTCCTCTTAGTATAATCATTTTTGGAACTAGAACAAAAATAGTTCTTTGTTTTGCTCTCTGGACAATTTTTGTATATTTAGCATTAGGCTATTTCTAACTGTCTCATCCTGGGCTGGTTGTTTCAGCAAAGGAACAGTAACATGCTGTCTGTCTCTGACACCAGTTAAAGCTAAACTGCACCTTGCAATGTACATAACCAGCCATGATAATAGCTGAGCTTTTACTTCAACAGAGGTGCATTCTGCTTTTAACAGTTCCTGGCAATACTTTAGGCTCTTCATTTGGAATAGTTCTGCAAATGAAGAGCCTAAAGTACGAAGAATGGCATAAAATATGAACTTCATGGTTTTCAGTTATCACACTGAAGACCCTGGCGTAGAATGAAGAATGAACCAAAGATGTTGCACCTTCAAATACATTACTGCAAGCTTCAAATCTACATTCATGGCTTGTGCACATTGCTAATCATTCAATCAGTTCAGCCACTTTCTCCAAACACATTGTGTGATAAATATGTACTTCCCTCTGTTTTGCAAATCAAGGCAGCACATATCTCAAGACGCCAAGAGCTAAGTGGTGGAGAAGGGAGAGGACTGCTTGTTGAGAAAATGCCACTGATGAGGCCGAAACAATAGAAGATTATGGTATCTTCATAGTTGATCTCCCTTTGCACATCGCATATCCACCTCTTTCAAAGTTCTCTTCTAAACTAAAAGTTGCAGATGTGTAAATGTACACATTATTATTCTCTCTCCTCTCACCACAACATATCCAAGGGCCAGTCTTCTTTCAGCAACCCTCAATATATAACATAGCCAGAAAGTGGTAGAACAAAATATGGATGAGCAAAAAGAAGAAGATGAAGGAACACTCTTAATTTCTTGATTCTCAATTTAAATATTGACACCGTGCATAATTTAGAAGTAGCTTAGAGACAGGATCTGCAGCCATGGGCATGGACAAGGACAATTCAGATGTAAGTTGCTGGGAGGCTGGAATCATACACACATTTTATTTAATTAGCATTTATCAAACACACTAACCATTCATTCTCTGCAGCACCAGTGGATAGTGGCTGCAGTGTGTACTATCTACACAATGCATTACATTTACTTACCCAAGATACTCCAACAGCACCTCCCAAACCCATGACCTCTGCCACCAAGGAAAACAAAGGTTGCAGTTACATAGGAATACTATCACCTAAGGCTTCCTTTTAAGTGACACAACATTCTGACTTAGAAATATATAGCCAGTCCCTCATTCCACTGTCTAAATCTTAGATCTTCCTACCCTACAGCACTGTGTGAGTACATTCAAGAGAAAGACTACAGTATTTTGAGAAGACAGCTCAATCCCACTTTCTCAAGGACCAATAGGAATGGTCAATAAATGCTGACCTTGCCTGTGACACCCAGGTTCCAACAATGAACAAAAACAAAATGTCAAAAATGTGTTGCCATTTTTATTATTGCATGTGACTTTGGGTTTGTCTCTGACCTCTGAACTACTGACAAAAGATTAATATGTTCTGTCCCAGTGCTTCGTAATCAAAAGGCAAAACACTGCAAGTATTGGAAACCTGAAATAAAAGCAGAAAACATTGGAAATATTTATCAGGTCAGGGAGTATCTGTGGAGGGAGAAACAAAGTTAAACTTTTGGATTGATGAACTTTCATTAGAATAAGTGTGAAAACAAACATGTGCTAAATTGCAGAGAAGGCAGAGAGATGTCAGTAATAGAATCATCTCTGTCATTCAGGTTTTCTTGGTCTTCACTCTGTCACTGACATTTCCTTTTTTTTTCCTTTCAATGGGAATCCAGATGCAAAAGTGCCATTTTTGCAAAGCTGTTGGGGCAATACTGTAACTTGGAAAAATATCATCTATACCTGTTCTTTGCCTGAAGTTCCTGTTCTTTTCAATACAGGAATAGCCAGTGCTGTGGGTTCACCATTATTTTGACAGAGAAAAGCTGACACCTGGTTCCAGAAAATTACCCCTCATGCAATCTAGAAATTCATTATCTTTACTGTTTAAGCTGTGGTATTTACCCAGTATATGCAAAAATTAAAATCTCCCATTGTAATCACATTGATGTTGTTATGTTCATCTCTGAGCTTTCCATATATGTATCCCACCACTACATCATTATTGTCAGAATGTCTCTCAACAACTCTTGGTGGCTAGTTCTACTCATAGTATTTCCAGTGTTTGATCACCCTTGTTAAATTCCTTTCTTTCTAGTGCTGTAATTGTCTTTCCATTTACTAATATGGTATTTCTTCTTCTCCTTTCTCAATATCCTGTCCTTTCTAAAGATAATACACCTTGATACATTTAGCTCCCAGTCATGCTCAGCTGGTAACTAGTTCTCTCTAATGACTTCTACATCGTACCCTTGAAGATGAATTTGTGTTTCCAATTTAATTGTTTTATTCCTTATGTTATGTGCATTCATGTGGAAAACATTTGCTTGGTTAGCTATCTCCATGCTACAATATGCTTTGATGTTTTACAATATTTAGTTAATAATACACTTTGCTGCTGCTCTGTATTAGGGATTTTGCCTGAAAATTAACAGCTGAAAACCCACAACACTGGATGGTTCCAAGAAGTACTTAATAAATAGCTGACAGTTAATCAGATAAGTTGGATTGTTTGGATAATTATTAAATAGATTCAGTGGCCCATAAGTTTGATTGCATGATGGATGATTTTTTCACACTCCAGGCCTCAATTGTTATGTAGAATCGATCACAAATTCCAGTCAGTAGCTAAGAGCACTCCTCGAGATTTACTCCTGCTTTCCTAGGTTTGACAAAGCAGAAGGAACATACAGGGGTGATGCCATTTATCACAGAGTGCACATTTGATATTTGATCCACCAAATTTACTTACGTATATGTAGTTAACACAGAGTTGTCCCAAATTTGGTTGGACTCTGATGTGTGCTAAAATGCTGTTGTGTGCAGCATTAACACTACCTCAGAACCCCTTAAAAATCTGCTACATTGGATGAAAAATTCTTCAAAGCGGACCGCATATTTACCTCATTGATAGAAGTGGTTAGTCTCGAGATGCATGTTTCCCGATGGGGGCTGCATGGAATATTTGCAATGTCCTCTCGATGATCACTGGGAATTTCATCAGACCATAAATGATCTCCCTGCATGAGATTCACAAACCAACTGCATGAAAGGCTGTCAAGGAGCTGAGGGAGAACACAAGAAGGGGCATGCATTGGAAAACATGGTCATATTCTGTGTGCACAGACACTTCCCATTGTGATTATTTACCCCATGCTGCAAGTGAGGTGTGCAATAACCAGTTACACAGGGATCAGCACATTACACTGTGCATAAAATAATAAACTGTAATCATTAATTGACCAAACAACAATGAGTTTACAAATATCATGTACATTGCAAAATGCAGTTGGCAGATGGTGTGTGCAATATATCGATGTCAGAGTGGAGAGTCATTAATTCACATCTCTTTGACAATCTTCAGCAAGCTTTGTTCTTTATATTCTGGCGATTGTCATACTACAATTGCTCTGTTCACATGGGATGTTCAATCTCAGTTTTTTGGGGGCGAAATATGCAGTGCTGACTTTATGATATTATTGTATGCTCCTCTGAAACCATGTAAGTGTCAGATACGTTGGTGTGAATCCTCACAATTCAATTGTGTGACAGTTGTAATTTCACTCATAAATGATTGGTAGCAGAAACTACACGGGGTAAAATTGATTTTTATTCATGTTACACCTAATAAATATGTCCTAATTGATCCAATTTCTCGGCAAGTGTGAGCCACACAAAGGAAATCATGACCAGCAGCAAAAAGAAGTGCTGTACCAGGGCAATATAATGGGATCATCAATTATTTACAGGCTTGTTGAGGATGCAGTGGGAGAAGAACATGTTGGGGTCAGGCAGCTACACTTTGGTGCTGCAAATAAATGGAGGTATTTCTTCTCAATGAGGATGTGAAACTTCCTATTTCACACAAAACTGTTGCATTAATAGTGGAGCAAATCTGCTGGAGGAACTTAGGGGGTCAGGCAGCATCCGGGGGTGGGAGGGAGGGGAGGGGTGGTGGGAGGGGTGGAATGGACAGTCAGCATTTTGAGTCTCTGCCCAAACCATGAACTGTGCATTTCCTGCCATGGATGCTGCCTGCCCTGCTGAGTTCCTCCAGCAGTCTATTTTTTGCTCTAGATTCCAGCATCTGCAGTCTCTTGTGTCTGCATTAATAGTGATCTCACCGTGCTTCCAAAATGACCAGGGGTAGGAGAGAGGTCAGAAGGCTTGGCCTCCTTCACAGAGGAGTTGAAGAAGGAGGAGTATTTCTTTGGCTCGGAGTGCCAGTTTCTGGGAATAATTCTTCTGTCTCTGCATGCCTGAGGAGCACATATTCAGACACTAATGTTTTCAAAGGAAGTGATAACTGGGATCTGCCACCTCCAGGCAGAAGCCTAACCACTCATCCATTTCTGGGCTGCACTGCCTGTGGAAGTGAAGGCCTGAACCACTTAGCCTCCAGGTGGCAGCTGATAGCCACATGTTACAGTCTGTAGCATTCAAAACATCATGAAGACTTATGCACCTTCTCCTTTAGTAGACAGCAGCATGCATCACAAGCATATGGATTTGCCTAAATTACAGGCTTTACGATGACTCAAGAAGTAATAAACAAAATGACTTGCTGTTAAAACTTTTTCTCGAAAGGAAAACCTTTCACTCCCTGAAGTTGCAGAAGTGCGTGACCATTGTTCATACATCCTTATAGTCTAGGTTGTGCAGGAAGCTTGAATGAATCTTCCTTTGTGAGGCTCTCTACTGTGCTATCTTACTTCTGCTATTCCCTTTATCCAAGGCAACTCACTTCCATGCAAGTTTCTGGATGTGCTTATAAGTGCAATTACATGAGCAGAAAGAAGATTATAAATAAATTGTGTAGATTGCCATTAGGGTCCTCAAAATGAGACTGTTTTCTGCGTCAGAGAGGTGATGTTCTGCAGTAGCCATCGTGTCTTGCTTTAATGTCACCTATTGCATCCTTCACAAACATCGAATAAGAACACAGACACTACCCACTGCATAGTAGCAGCAGGAGGAGGAGAGAGAGGAGGAGGGGGAGGAGGTTGGGAAGTAGGGATGATCTCTCTGTATTTCCTATGAAGATGTACTTTCTCTGAGGTTCTGATTAATGACCTATTCCAATAAACAGAGACTCAGTAGACTTCCTACAATTCCTGCCCAACATTTCCCAGTCAAATTGTACGACAGTGTCATTTTCCATTCTCCAACACAACAATATTCTGAGATTCACCATTGATCAAAAACTGACCTGGTCCCAAAATTTAATTACGCTGGTTGCAGGAGTACATCAAAGGCTCTAAAAAAAACTGCAGCATAGGTCTTAAGTTCCGATCTTTTGAAGACTCCTGACCAGCGATATGGCACATGTCAAACTTGTCAGCAAAAAAATCTCTGCAACTCCAAAGGCAATGAAAAATACTCTCTATTTGTTTCTATGAATGCAGCTGTAAAGTCAGTAAGCTTTAATTCATTCAGCTTGTTTCATTGTCACCCCAATCAACCATCTTGAAATGATGCAATGTATACTGTGTACTTAGTGAATGATATAAGGTTCCTTCCGATCAGAGGGGAATGCCTTGACCTGTACCTCCTAGAAAAATAAGGTCAGTTGTTATTTGGATACTCCAGCATTTGCAAGTTGGGTCCCAAGTCACATTTCATCCTCATTTTCATATTCCTATATATTTGCTTGTTCACTGTGTTGGAATGGTCCATGTAGGGTCAATATCAGGGTCCCTTCATACAAGCACTGCAGTGGGTCTGGAAGGTGGCTTCTCACTATTCTCAATGACAATCAGGAAAGATCAGTAATTGCTGATCTCCAAGCAATACTCTACACCCACCTGTGATCAGAAGTAAAAGGAAAAAGTAGCTCCAAAATCGCCACCTTTCTTTTACCGATCATTCAGGTCAAATTGCAAACAGCTCCCTTGCACAACCCCTTAGTGTCTGTTTTCTTCATGCCTTTGCCTATTGTATTATTTTTACATTATGCTCCCTCAGTGACTGGTGGATTGTTGCTCACTTACAATGAAGGAGTTTACAGAGACCATGAGTAGTTCTGAGCCTGGATCATTCACCTTGGTACTGTACCATCTTGTCTCGAGAAGAGGCAGTCTGGGCTGGCTGGGTGATGGGCATTGGTGAAGGACCTTTCAGAGTTGCGGTGGTAGTTACATGAATATTGCCATCCTTAGAAAAGAAAACAGTTTGCCGTCCAGGAAGTCACTGATACTCCCGAGAGATTAAGCTTCATCAATCTTAATCACCTCTTACAGCCATTGTGAATACTGGAATCCAGAGCCACAATGGCACCAGTCAGGGCACGCAGCTGAGCTTGTACAGCAGAAGTCGGAGTTTCCACTACAACACTCATGTTGGATGGTTTCTGCCTGTGCTGCTCTGAAGCTATGATCTCAGCATCAGGCACTGCACCATGACAGGGTCCACTAGTATTGACATGTTGCTGGTCGCTATATAAGGATGTAGTATCCCCATAAGGATTGAAACTGTACTTTCCCATGTCCCTAAATATCACAAAGGGCTTTTTCAGCCAAGCTGGATAATGCACCAAGCATCTTGTACATGCTCTTCAGCATTTGATATTATCATCCTTACCTGAGTCCTCTTGAATAAAAAAAGGTACCATCCCACTCACCATGTACCTCACACAGAGGCTATGCTTTCACTCTGGTCTGGCTGTTGTCAAATGTGTTTGATGACACATCACAGGCAACTCCATCTTTAAAGCAAACCTCTACTGTTCTGAGTCTGAGGCGTTGGTTTCCCCTGTAGAAGAAGTAGGTGAATATCTTCTTCGTTTGACTGTTGTGACTCATCATCCAACAGCTGGTCTGGTGGAGGAGATTTGGAAATGCATGTTTCATCATCTTCAATGATCTCCAAACCTCCACTGCCCAAAGGTTTCATGGGGCCAAGCCCATGATCAGATGTGATTTTTCCTCAATGCAGTCAAGCCTCTGGGCACAGTACACGATTTCTTCGCCTCTACTGGTCTGTTGCAGTGGGCAACAGTTGCACACCATTTTCTCTTGTATCAGAGAGTTCAGTTTTAGGGAATGGTTTACAATGTTTCTTCCCGTCACTGTACCATTTATAGCACGTGTAAGATGTGAGATGTTAATGTGAGTGTTGTAGTAATGTTAAGTACACATTGGAAGATAAGGAAGTTCAGTAAAAATATTAATTGCTGGAGGTTGTTGTTAGGTGAGTGATAGGTGTAGAACATGAAGTGGTGAGAGTGTGCTTGTTGCTAGCTGGTATTTGTTGACATCCTCACCAATGCTGTCCACAAGTGTAAAGCCATTAACCTTTTCCTGCATTACAAGTAGTAACTAGGTATTATTTTCTTGCATTCATATTCTGACCCTCTCCTCCGATTTGACTTTCGTCTCAGATTATGGTGGCTCCCTGAGTCCCCAAGAGATGCAATATTTTATTGCTCCACATCTATGTCCACTGCAATAGAATGGTGCCCACTTTTCTGCCAATGCTGCAAATTTTGTTAACAATTTCACCCCAAGCTGCACAACGACTTTCAGTATGGCAAGTTTGAGTTATCGCCTCCCATTTAAGAGAGTGACAGGGTGATATCAATTAGCACAAGTTAGTTCCATCTGGTGCGTGGGATTCATAAAATTAAGCACAGTAAGTGTGGGCTAATGAGAAACACACTGTCATTGCTGGTGTTTAAGCTTTTAAGGTCAAAATCCACACACAAAAGCCCTGTGTGAGTTACATGGCAAAATGGTTTGGGGCCCCACAATTGTTTCATCATGTCTTTTAAGACATAACTTAATTTCTAGGCCAGTGTATTTTGTCTTGTGAACACCATGTTTGGCATTCATATTGCAAATAACTCCACCTTGCTGGTACATCAATTTGCATGGTGAGGTTAATGTCAGACATTTTATTGTTTATTTGCAAAATTATTTTGTATTTTGCAATGAATGATTTGGCAAATCTTCTTGAAAACAATAGCTAAACCTCCCCAGCAAAAGCTTTCCCTATTTGGTAGATGTGTAAGATTCTAAACAAAACTTTTTAAAAGATGTCCCCCATCAATATACATTGTTTCACAAAAAAATACCATCAGTTCACCACCTCAAGCATGCTGATAGTTTAACCAGTCCTTCTCTTTGCATGTAAATAAATTATGACACAAATGCAATAATGTTATTCTCTTTCAGAGCATAGCAGTTAGATAATTACTTGAAATTATAGATCCAACAGCCATGATAAATATCAAACAGAAAATAAATCTTAAATGGAGCAAAGAAATGGAGGTAGGCTGCCTAAAACATTGAAAGCTGTGATGGAGGATTTTTTTAATCTTGTTGCACGAGGCAGAATTTGTTGAATGAGTTTCCTTATCTAAATCTCTCTTGGAATCAAATACATTTATTTTGATTATGGTAGTGAAAGGCACAGTGAGAGAATGAATTACCACTCAGTATCAGAGTGTATTGTGTCTTTGGAAGAAATTTGAAAATGTGACGTTTATATTTGCAAGTAGAAGAGCATAGAGTGTAATTTTGCCCATGTGGGAAACCATGTGCTAAAATGGTAAAATGGGGAAATCTGTGTCAATGCAATTCATACAAGGAATCCATATTTGTGTAATGTTTGGCATTCTTATGCAATGTTGAACTTGTTTTTCGCAATAGCTCAAAACAGCATGGAGTGATTTCAGGTATCCCATGAGCCAGCTGAAAGGATCTTGTGCAGATTGAAGTCATCCAGCTCCTCTTAAAGAGGATGTGCTCATTGGTTCAATGCTCACTGCTGGCAGTCATTGTATGGCTGGTGTTTATTGAGTGAAAAGATGTTGAGACAGCGCTGGAAACAAATGCTGTTCTCCTCTGACCTTGCCCTTCACATCCTTGTAGAAAAGTTGAAAATCGGAGAGAGGTCCTACATAATTGAGCGTCCAGGAAGCCATCCAGAATGGAGATGAAGTTACATAGGAAGAGGTGGCCTGGGAAGATAATGCAAGGGCCATTGCCTCTAGGACATGGGTTGCAGTTCTGGAAGATCAGTGGAAGGGACAACAAAAACCATTTACAAACAACTGAGTCATAGAGAGAAACAAGTCCTTTGATTTGACCTTGATCATCAACCACCCATTTAGACTAAACCAACATTAATCCTATTTTTAGTCTCCCAAAATTCTCATGAACTCTTCCCAGATTCTACCACTCACCTACATAGAACATAGAACACTACAGCACAGTATAGGCCCTTTGGCCCACAATATTGTGCCGATATTTTACCCTGCTCTAAGATCTATCTAACCCTTCCCTCCCACATAGCCCCCTATTTCTCTATCATTCATGTGTCTATCTAAGAGTCTCTTAAATGTCCCTAATGTATCTGCCCCCACAACCTCTACAGGCAGTGCATTCCACGCACCCACCACTCTCTGTGTAAAAAACTTACCCCTGACATTCCCCTTATACCTTCCTCCAATCACCTTAAAATTATGTCCCCTCGTGTTAGCCATTGTCACCCTGGGAAAAAGTCTCTGACTGTCCACTCGATCTATGCCTCTTATCGTCTTGTACACCTCTATCAAGTGCCCCCTCATGCTCCTTCTCTCCCAAGAGAAAAGTCCTAGCTCGCTCAACCTATCCTCATAAGACATGTTCTCCAATCCAGGCAACATCCTGGTAAATCTCCTCTACAGACTAGGGACAATTTACAGTGGCCAATTAACCTACCAACCTGCACGTTTTGTGATGGGAGAGGAAACTGGAGCACCCAGAGGAAATCAACATAGTCACAGGGAAAATGTACAAACTCCACACAGACAACACCCAAGCTCAGGATTGAACCAAGGACTCTAATGCTGTGAGGCAATGGCTCTACTAGCAGCATCACTGTGCCACCCCAAACTACCTAATGACATTCACAAACCTAATACTATACTGAAGCTCACATAGATCACACACCTTAAACACACTTCCAATCATTCATTCACGCTAAGAATAAGACAAACAGCTACTGCTGAGACCATGCCCACCAAGGACTGGAGCTGACAGCACATTTATATTTAATCCTTCTTCTCACATTCGATTGTCTTCTATTCCCATAATCTCTTCTGGCAGGTAAGATATGCATAGTCAAAATCTAATCCTCATGTGTGGCCTCTCCTCTCATGATGACCATACATTGGTGTTTTCTTATTTCAGATAACCAAGAAAACCTTTTAGCCTGAGAACCTGGAGGAGATGTCAAGGAGGGTTGCTGAGTTTAGCTCTCACCTTACATAATGTTTTGTATGGAAGTGGTGGCCAGCCCCTTGTCAATACTTGCGAACTCAATTATAGCCCAATATCCAAAGGTTTCAGTTTCACTCAATATGTAGGAGCTAAAGTGAAATCTTGGAATTGTGTCATGCAATGCCATCTATCAATCTAAGTCCACACAATTTCCATCATGATCTTAGATCCCAGTTTTGAAGGGGCTCTGTGGGTGTATTGGCACTTCAATAACCTGTTCATCACCAGATTGGTGATGGCCTGCTCCAGATGAGGAGTGCTGACTCTATGGAGCACAGACCTTTTCCAGGATGACAGCACTGTTGTTTCTATCATTGCCTCTTCAATAGTACCCTCACTTTTCCCCAGAATGCTGCTGCTGAAGATGAGAAGATGCTGTTCAAAACTTAATCACAATGGTCACATGATGCAACAGTTCTTAATTAATCAGACTACAGCAGAATAAATAAAAATAAAAGAAGTAAAACCATGGTGAAATACCTCTTTGGGAACTAAAGTTATTTGCTCCTCCCAAGTGTGTTACATTCACCAAATGCCATGTCTCACGTCACACTAATACTGTGTCCCAAAATGTAATTTCTTAAAATAACTCCAACAAACTTGTAAAATAATGATTCAGCACAATCTGCTTCCACTGGTTCCCAAGGGACTATTGAAGTCAACAGAAATTAAAATAATCGGCTGACGTTCTTCCTGGCTGTTTCACAATATTACCCATAGGCAAAAGGACCCTCAGTGATTCCACAGTTTAATTATGAATACGGCAATCCCCAAAGACCCTTCCCCCCCACCACCTGTTAATACATCCAATGTCTGATTTGTTCACTCACTGGCAGTAAACATTGTAATGAAAGTTATTTTTTCTGGCCCTCTTATTTTCCATGCACATTATATTCCCTTTCATTAAGTAATATGACTCCTTTGAAATGTTGGTCACTTCATGGAATATTACACTACATTTGAATTTCATATTCCCCATGTCAACCCAATCCTACCCATTGTTCAATTTTTGTACTTTATCTTTTTTAGCTTTGCATGATCTGCAAATTTAGTCATTGGGCCCATGGCTTCCAGCTTCAGATTAGATCACTTATTAAGACGATAGACGAAAGGCAAAAATGATTACAGATGCCCACAGGAGCATGTGTCTATTATGTAGTGTCTAGTGCATGGGAACATGTTTATATCGCAGTCTGAAGTAATCACAGAATCAGCTTGATCAGTGTCAGTGCATTAGGAAGCATACAATCACTTTTGGTTTTGGACGTGAGGAGCAGGTACCCTAATGTTCCATGAAATGGTGGGAATTCTGCTAGCTTTTACCCTGAGATGACCAGCCAGAGGGGTCGGACACAGGCTAATGGCAGCCTGCAGCATATTTGGGGGGAGCCAGAGGGAGCTCTTGTTTCCATAAGCTGCCACCTTTCAAATTGCTGGCTTGGCTGGCATGTGCCTTGCACCAAAAAGTTGCAATTGGTATCTCCTGTATGAGACAGCCAATCACATTTCTCATTTATTTATAAACCATTCTGAAAAATTGCAACATATATACAAAACAGGTGTGTCAAAGTGGCTGCTGTATTGCAGAACACAAGTTATAATTCCATAGGTTCAAGTAACGTTGTTATAAGAATGTTGCATTCCTAACTTAAGCCTGAGAGGTCCAAAATGCAATTTTAACCCTGTCCTGAATGGACCAGAGGAAGAAGAGAATGAGCTTCAGAGATAACTAGAAAACTTAGGTAAGTTCCCTTCTTTCTTCATTAGGCATAATGAAGGAAGTCTTCAACAGGGTACAAAGGACACACTGGAATCCATCCCCACCACATACCTCATGAAAATAATGGATCCAGGATCACCCAAATCCTACTGCTCTCTTCAGTGTAGAAAGATGGCCAATGGAATTTATGTAATTACTGGGAGTTAAAACAAGCTGGAGCTGATTTCTGAGTTTCTATCTTGCCCAGATTTAAAATCAGTGCCTATAAGTCAACATGGCAACCATCTTCCTTTCATTGCAGGGTTTCAACCCAAAATGTCAACAATTCCTTTCCCCCAACAGATGCTGTTCAATCTGCTGAGTTCTTCCCGCAGAAAATTTGTTTCTCCAGATTCCAGTGTCTGTTCTGTCTTACTTTCATTGCTATTGATGAGTTCTCCACCGTCAATATCGCATAGGTCAACACTGATGAGAAGCTGAACTGGAGCAGACCAGGTAGATAAATATTGTGGCATCTAGAACAGACTAAAATCAGGGAGCTCTGCTTTGGATGATACTGTGCACTGCTAATTTATTTGAGATTAACTTGCTTCAGGTTAGACTTAACCCTGCTGAACTAACTTTTAAAATTGTTGAACTCCTAGACTTTGTTCGAACACCAGTGACAAGGTTTATTTAAAGGCACATAAAGGCACTGCACATAAAGGCAATTCAGCAGAGTACCAAACATACCTTTCTTCCCAGTGGAAGTGCAATTTGATTGAATTTATTTTTTTTCCAATAATGATACCCATGATAGGAGCACACTAAATTTAAAAGTACTTTCTCATTGTACATCTGTACACAATTATTTTGCTTCCCCATGAGGTTTATTACACTCCATTGTTTCCCTTTGAGGATAAAAAAAAGCATTAAAAGTGTGTTTTTATATCTCCAAATTGACCTGTATATTCCCATCAAGTCTAGTCAATTTTACATTTCAATTTCCAGGTTTGCTTTTACTGTACTGCAGAATAGAACAGATTCCTCTGTGCAGCTACTGACAACTTTAATCAATCCTATGGCAGGTGTGGTGCGGGTTACATACAGTTCAAAGCTCCCTCTGGATTGTACCAATAATATGCTGCAGCTCTAACCTTAGAAACATGTATCTTACTGCATGTGATATTTCCCTATTCAACCTTCCGAACATCCAATTAGTACTGTTAAATTCATCCTGAACGTTTGGTTCTATTTTTTTTCTACAGCTTCAGGAAGTTTAGAACATGGGTCAATTTGATTCTGGATTGATGCCACAGCTCTCAAGTGGTCACCAGGGATTTTATGTATGCTGCATAATATTAGGAATCAAATACATTTCATGCCATTAAGTCTCTGAGGACCAAGTACCATTACCAGACAGTCAGTGATTCAGTGTTCTCTGATATTCTGCTGGAGACCACACACACTGCCATTAATAAAACTATACTTTCACTGTCATAAATCATCCATTGGTCTCAGACCAGTTCTGGAATTCTGTTGTTGAAAACTAGTCCCATTTATATTGGAGTAGCGCATTGGCACAGGGAGTGTTCTGACTTCCAGTGCTGTCTATTGGGGAATTTGCATGTTCTCCCTGTGGGTTTCTCTGGGTGTTACAAATTTCTCCCACATCCCAAAGACATGCAGGTTGGGAGCTTAACTGGCCAATGTAAAATGCCCCTAATGTATGGTTGAGTGGTAGAATCTGGTGGGAGTTGAGGGGAATGTCAGGAGAATGAAATGGGATTGATTTAAATGGGTGCTTCAGTAGTCAGTGTGGGCTTGGTGGGCTGAACAGGCTGCTTCCATGCTATGTGACTCAATGTGAATGCACACTACATCTGAAATATCACAAAGTCTCATTTGTTAATCACTTCCAGAGGGAATTAGAAACAGAGGGACACAGGTATGACAACAAAATTCTGACATGAAGTATGTTAACTGCCCAAGTTGCTAATGAGTTAGCACATGGTTATGGGATAGCACAGAGAAAGAAGCCCTCCCTATAGGCTTAGGAATACTGCCCAAAGCAAGCATCTCGTGGGTTTAAAGTCAGCCCAGAGACAAGCTCCCTGTAGATTTAGTAATAGTGCCAGAGGCCAGACCTTAAGTGGGTTCAGGGACAGTGCCAGAGACAAGAGCTGATGAGTTTAAGGCCAGCTGTGATTTCAGACCATCTCCCTTCCACCAAGAACTACACTGCAGTATCTGAAAACAATGGTTCAGCAATTTGTTGCATGGCGACACTCTGTTTTATACCAGAAGCTCCTGTAACACGATGCATTGTTTCTTTAAAAGGTATACTGCATCAGAACCCCTGATAATGCATGCAATCAATAAAGAGCAAGGGTAGTTCTGGCTGCAAGCAATAATTGTAATAGACAGGCTGTGTGAAGGTGGCATCCTGTCAGCATTAGATTGAAGGGGCGGGCAGTAGTCATGTTCTTGATCCTCATGCCCATATTTTGTCATCTATCCAGTTCATTTTGCACAGGAGTCTGAGAGTTTGTGGGAATGTAAAGTCACAGGGAAAGGCGACTGTACAAAGTGATTTCAAGATGAGAATTTTAATTCTAGCCATTGCTGAAGTGATCAGAGAAGGAGAGATAAAATGGGAACATGATTGGCAATGAGTAAAGATGCAAAGTAGCAGACTTTTAGATGAGATCATGTTCATGAAGGGCAGGGGGAGATGGTGGGATGGAAGATGGGACAATGGCCAGAAGAATATCAGAATTATCACTTCTGGGCACAACAAAGACATGGACTGTGTGCTAAGAGCTACTGCTGGTGGACAATGTGTATATTGGAAGCTGTGTTAATGCTGTCTGCAAAAATCAGAGATCTTTACAAAACAACTGAACACATTTAATGAGAAATCTGTGGCAAATTGAAGATTTTACAGGAAAACATGCTTGGAACTGTGCCCCAATCTGCATCAGGACTTTCAGAAAAGGTAGGGAGAAGATTAAAGTGTGGAGGGAAGAGGATAGCTGAGAGGATAGAGCAATGTGCAGCCATACCAATTTTTTAAAAGTACTGGAAGTTTCTAAGCTCTGCACTGAAATTATAGCACTGGATTAGTAGAACCACTGAACTCATAATACTTAGCATGTTAGAAAGTATACATTCTGACTCCATTGAGGACACCAACCTGAAACCTGCTTCAGTCTTTTTTCTGCTTTGGAATATAGAACATGGAACAGTACATCATGAGGAACAAGCCCTTCAGCCCACAATGTCTGTACCGACTGTGATGCCAATCCAAACTAATCTCATCTGCCTGCACATGGTCTGTAATTGCTCCATTCCCTGTCTGTTCATGTGTCTGTCTAAATGCCTTTTAAATGTTGCTATTGTATCTGCTTCCACAACTTCCCCTGGCAATGTGTTCCAGGCACCTACCACTCTCTGTGTAAGAAACTTGACTTTTAAATATCCTTTAAACTTTACCCCTCTCACCCTAAAGCTATGACCTCTAGTTTTTGACATTTGACAAAACCACACTAATTATCTACCCTATCTATGCATTTTGTAATTTTAGAAATGTCATCAGTCTGCTATTCCAGAGAAAACAGTCCAAGGTTGTCCAATATCTTCTTCTAGCTAATACTCTCTAATCCAGGCAACATCCGGGTGAACATCTTCTGCACCCTCTTCAAAGCCTCCACATGCTTCCTGTAATGAGACAACCAGAACTGTAGCTAACCAAAGTTTTATACAGCTGCAAAATGAATTCCCAACTTTCATACTCATTACCCTGACCAATGAAGGCAAGCCTTTACCATCTTTACCACCTTATCTACTTGCGTTGCCATTTTCAGGAAGCTATGAACTTGCACCCCAAGATCCCTCCGTACATCAATGCTTCTAAGGGTCCTGCCATTAACTGTATATTTTCCTCTTATATTTGACCTGTCAAAGTGCAACACCTCACACTTGTCCAGAGTAAACTTCATCTGCCATTTCTCTGCCCATATTGCCAATTGATCTATATCCTGCCGAATCCTTTGACCACCTTCCTCACTATCCACAACTCAGCCAATGTTTGTGTCATATGGAAACCTATTAATCAGCCCATGTGCATTTTCGTCTAAATCATTTATATGTATCACAAACAACAGAAGTCCCATCACTGATAATTGTGGAACACCACTGGTCACAGACCTCCAGTCAGAATAACATCCCCCCACCGACCCCAACCACCACCCTCTGTCTTCTACGGCCAAGCTAATTTTGAATCCAATGTACCAAGTCTCCATGGATCCCTTGTGCCTTGATCTTTTGTATCAGCCTACAGTGAGGGACTTTGCTGAAAGCTTTACTAAAGTCCATGTAGACAACATCCACTCCTCCATCCTCACCAATCATCTTCATTGCCTCCTCAAAAAAGCTCAATCAAGTTTGTAAGACATGACCTCCACTGCACAAAGCCACACTGACTGAGTCTACGCTTTTCCATCACCTGCATCTGTGGTATTTTGCTTTTGTATTCCAAATATTTTGGGAATTTACTGGATAAAAGAACCAAAAAATCTGTGGATGCTTCTATTTATTTGTTGATCACTACCTCATCCAACATTATGCTTGAGAGGACTGCTGCACTGATTTGTTTGGATCCATTTTCCTGCTTCGTGTTTGTTCAGGTGCCAAATAGGTAGGACTGTCCTTGTCCAATCCACCTAATCAGCTCTGTTGTTCAGTATCACCTCCACTGTTAAACAGCCACACCCAGAGCTGAGAATTGAGAAGTCGACCAGGAATGTTGTCTGCTGATGCATGCCAAAAATACCTGCAGTAGCTTTTCATGGCTTCTCTGGATAGACCCTACAAACAACCCTCTAGTCCAACAAAATACAACTAAGGACATTAGTAGTCATCAAACATCCAAGGAGGACTATGAGACTTCATAGATATTCCAGTTGGAAAATGGAGACAGTTTAAAAAAGGAAACCATTTCAAAAAGAACAATGTTCTGTGTCCCAGAGATGCTTAACAGATACTTGTCATCAAAGGGGGTTGGGAGATCTTTCAGGCTTCCCAGTGGGCACCTATAAAGAATACCGCTTATGTGAATGAAAGTCAAGTGGCTTCTTTTGGAGCTCATCCTGAAATTGTGCTTGCCAACACAAGGCCCTGTTGTTTTGGAAACCCTGTTATGGTTGTGAGTGCTGACAAAAAGTGAGTATTGAAGACAAGGTGAAAACAGGACAAAGGGGGCTTCACCCTTGCTCCATTAAAGTCCTGAGGATATGATTGTCTCCCTCATTATCTCATCTCTCCAAAGGACTATCAGTTGTTCTGTGGCAGGAAGGAAAATGGCTCCAATTGCATTTCCTGATGGAGGTGAGTTCTGGAGGCTGGACCAGCACCACATTCTTGTCGCAAGCCTGGGACCTAGTTTTTATCAAGACCTTTATCTATCTGCTTCAGGAATTGTGGTGCATGTCCCTGTCTGAACCTTAATCTCACCAACCTTTCCACAGTAGACTTGCAGATTACCTCTAAGTGGAAATTTCCACAGTGAACCATTTGTTTCCTCCTGTACTGGGTTGAAGCACAGCTGAAGGATTCCTTTCCTCTACATTATGATACTCGCCACACTCTAACTACTCAGCCATACTATGGTTATAATGACAAGAAATCTTGATGTCAGCTGTGGCTCAGCTGGTATCGTTGTTGCTTAGAGGTCAGAAAGTTAGGAGTTCAAGTTCCATATTAAAATTTAGGCTGAAGTTTCAGTGCTGAATTGAGAGGTTGATGCACAGTTGGCCGTAGTGGGTTTTGGCTAATATATTAAATTAAGGATCCATCTGCTTTCTTAGGTGAATGTAAGAATCCATGGTACTCTTTCAAAATAGAGTAAGTGCATTATCTGGGGTGATACCTGTTCTCCAGTGCACATCACTGAAACAGATCATCTGGCATCAAACATATGTCTCTTTGTGCAAGCTAACTCTACCCACTGACAAAATATCAAGAGTGCTTCATTGGCTGTAAAGCACTTTGGGTTGTTCCAAGGCTGTGAAAGGCTTTATAAATGCAATTCCTTCTTTCTTCCTTGCTGCATAAGCAAGGACAAAATATATAGGAGCCATCAAAATGAGAAAAGAGAAAAGAAAAAAAATCAGACGATAGTAGGCTTCATCGAAAATGCAAGTTGATACAGATTGACCTCTCTATATAACATACATTCGTTTTGACTCCTTCACTAATGGACAACCCATATAAAATATTGTCTCCACAACATTCTATTTTTATCATTCCCGAAGATGGCAATCCAGAGTGCCTTGTGTGATTTAAAAGAAAATTGCTTTGAATTGCATCTGTGTCACATATCCAGTACTACATTCACCGAATGCCACATTGATTCAAAACGTTACGGTCTGCACAGGAGTGAGATGACTGTGATGTAAACCGAATCCAGTGCCTGGGGAATTTCACTCATGCACAGAGTTTTGGACAATATGAATGGAAAAGGTAAAAGTTATGTTTTGAAATAAAAGGAACCCCACTCCCAAGATAAAAAAGATTTATATTTTTACAAGCAGAAATAGCTAACTGACTGGGAATAGGTTCCTAACAGCATAACTTGTGTATGGTGGTTAAGGTGTCACTCACGCAATATCATCTGCCTTAGCTTGAGCATAAGTTGTCATATAATATGACAGTTCCATTCAATACCTCAGCACAGTCAGTTGCTGGCTGGAGGTTTATTATTTATTACAGGCTCTGTGACATCATTAATGTTTTTGTAGCCTAGCATCATCAATGTTGGCTCTGGGTTATCTGTATCTCACATAGTCAAGATGCAACACAGCATCTATTGATCAATGTACCCACATTTCTCCAGATTATTGTAACTAAGTGAACTTCGATTCATAAGAGAAAGCCCTGTAGTGTCAAATGTCATCGGCTGTCCAATAAATCTGTGCCTGCTGCTGTTATCGGAGTCTGCATCTTTTCCTCTATGCAGAGTTGGGATGATTTTCTATTGGAAATTTTACTAAGGTATCCACCATAAATATTTTTGATGGGGGAATAGAGACATCTAGCATTATCTGTTTGTATTCTGTCAGACACATATCCAAAATTAGAAATCCATTTTAATTTTGCTATTAGAATATCTGCTAGATCTGCTTTTATCCTTATTACCTCATTGTGAGTGTAGTTTCTGATTACGCTGACTAGTTTTTGTTGAAGTAATCCAGAAAAGAAACGAATCATATACGCCTGAAGGAATCAAACATTCAGTTTACAGAATGTGTTTTTCAATAACATGGGAAAATGATTGCCACCTTTCAAAATCAATTCCATGCAAAATATGAAGACAAGAATTTTCTTAAAAGTGTTTTTAATAGAAGAGGTTTCCAGACAAGTTTTTAGCAATGATTTTCTACTTATCGCATTTGATGGTGCCCAATGTTTTAATTCTGATTTCCACCGATATTTTTAATTTATTCTTTTGCTTTCAAGAACTTCTGTCAAGAGTTAAAGTAATACCTGTGTTTTTATTATCAGTGTCTGTATTATACATTCTACATTGTTATGTACAGTAAGACCTGAGGTAGAGTGAAATTCCCCTTTCTCTGTTCCCACAATACACCTTAGTTTTAACCTCAAAAGAAGCAGTACAGTGAGGCAGTGTCAATTCTTCATGTGGTTTAAGTGAGATTGTATGTCAATATTGTAGAGGTTGGTGTTCAGAGAGGAACCAATTCCTATCCATTTCACATGCTTTCTAAAAGCTTTTCCCAAATACACAAGCAAAAACCAGCATTAGTTACTATGATTATTGAGCACTTTCCCCTTCATCCTTTTCAAACTGTCTGCAATCACTTACACATTTAACTGCATGAACCTCACCCAAAATCATTGGCTCGGTTTCTAGCTGAGTGGAACTTATGTTGCCTGATTCCATCCATCCAGTTATGGGCAGAGAATGTCAGAATGACATCTCTGCTGACTCCTACACTATTAGCTCCAAGGCCCCTCAAGAATCTGTCCCTGCCCTTCCTCTCCACCCTGTCCCACCCAAAAATTTCTCATCGATATACAGCCCCTTCCAAAAGCATGATTCCAGATTTCACATGTATTTCAAAGACATCAACCTCTATCTCCACATCACTTTTAATTCCTCCTACTACACCTTACGACTTGTTTAACATTCTGTATGGGATAAGCAGAACATTTCTCCACTTAACTATTTGGAAGATCCAAGCTATTGCCTCCAGTATTGGTGTGGAAACATTATTTGACCATCCCCGTCATAAATTTAATTCCCTAAAGACGAGTCCCATTCCACCTCCAGAGCCGTTGTCAGAGAGAGAATCATGCTGCCCACGATCTTGTGTATAATCACAATCTGAGCTTCAAACTCTATTTTTTCTTCATCCTCAATTCTGCCTACTTCCACCTCAATAAAATCCTTCAAGATTCCCTTTGCCCTCAGCTTGTTTGTTACTGAAATCCCCATTCATGCTTTCATATGTTCCAGTTTTGTCTGTGCCAGTTTCCTGCAGGCTGGACTTCCATTAAGAATTGCACGGCAACCCTACTTCAGAAGTGGTTAGACATTCCTTTGATATCATGAGGTTGCGAAAGACGCTTTATAATGTAAGTTTTCTTTCTTCTTTATCATAAACCCTTTGGAAGTGTCATTCAGCTAAAATAAACTACTGGTGTCCATCTATGAACTAGAATCAAGTTCGCCATCGTCCAGTTTTCTCACTCCCATCCAGTCCTTGTTGACCTATATTTTATCACAGCGAAAAAAAAAACAAGATGCTGGAGAAACTCAGTGGGTCAGGCAGAATCAATGGAGGAATATGTACAGTCGACATTTCTGGTTGAGACCCTTCATCCAGTCCAGATGAAGGGTCACGACCCGAAACGTTGACTGTCCATTTCCTTCCACAGATGCTGCCTGACCCGCTGAGTTCCTCCAGCATCTTGTTTCTTGCTCCAGATTCCAGCATCTGCAGTCTCTTGTGTCTCTATATTTTTTCACAGTTCAGCAATGGCTCAAGTTTAAAATCCTGGTTCTTATGTTTAAACCTTCATGACTTTCCAGCTCACTTAATCTTCAGCCACTTCCAGCCCTAAAACCTGCCAAAATATTCACCGATTCTGGCACTTTGCGCTTCCCATACCACCATTGTCTGTGCTTTCAGCTATCTAGGCCATGGAATCAAGAATGACCTTTCTCACTACTCTTTTTTTTGCCTATCTCTCCTCCTTGAAAACAATCTTTAAAACCTAGCCCTTGGATCAAGCTTTTCACCACATGCTAACGGCTTCTTACATGGCTGTGTTAAGTTCTGGCTGATAAGTAGGTTAGAGTAGAGGGAAGATTTTAAAATCATTGAGTTTGCAATTTTGGGATATTAAGCAAAAATACTGAGAAATAAAATCATGACATGAATAAGTTTCAGGGAAAGAATAATATTGCCTGTGGTTTTAAGGAGCATGAATGGTGATTTAAAGAACTGGATTGTCTTAATGCCCAGTATCTAATCCATATAAAAGCAACAAAGAAGCAGTTCAATAATTTAAAATTATTTTCTTATCTTCATGAATACAGGGATCCCTGTGTGGCAGCACAATCAAATCGGGGCTGAGAGGACCATAAGAACATAAGAAGAAAGTGTAGAAGTAAGCCATTTGGCCTACAGTGGTTGCTCTGACATTCATCAAGATCATGGCTAATCCTTTACCTCAACATCATTTCCTGCACTACCCCATATCCCTAGATTCCCTTAATATGCTGTCTATCTCCATCATTTGAATGAATGCAATGATTGATAAGAACATAAGTTTAAATAATTGAATTTCTTCAACTATTGTGGAGGGGTTTGAACTCATAATAGTACATTATTAGTCAAGGTGCCTCGATTACTTACTTAGTAACATTAATGTTACATCCCTCAGGAGGCGGGGTGGGAGTTGCCTGGGAGTGTAAGTGATAGTGAACATCTTTCAGCAGGTTCTTCATGCACTTCATGGTCCCAAAACTCGAATCAGTCTCTGTCATCTATTTTTGGAGTACTTTTCAGATTTTATTAACAACCATGTTTAGAAAATATTTTTTTGGGGGGCAAGGCATGGCCAATTGGTATGCTGTTGTGATCCCCTCTGAAGAGATGTGAAATTAATCTGATCTTGATACGAAATTAACAAATAAAGAAAAGAAATGTTAATGACATTCCAAAGGTGATATTGCTCACACCCAATCACGTTGCTGTTAGCTCATATAAAGAACCATAGAACCATACAGCACAAAACAGGCCCTTCGGCCCACCATATTGTGCTGTCCATCAAACTACCCTCACACTATCAAACCTTTCCTCCCGCATATCCCTCTATCTCACATTCCTCCATGTGCTTATCCAACAAACTCTTGAACCTGTCCAATGTATCTGCCTCCACCACCACCCCAGGTAGTGCATTCCATGCACCAACCACTCTCTGGGTGAAAAACCTCCCCCTGACATCTCCCCTGAACCTCCCACCCATAACCTTAAAGTCATGCCCTCTCACCTTGAGCATTGGTGCCCTGGGAAGGAGGCACTGGCTGTCTACTCTATCTATTCCTCTCAATATTTTATATACCTCTATCACGTCTCCAATCATCCTCCTCCTTTCCAGTGAATAAAGCCCTAGCACCTTAAGCCTCTCCTCATATTCCATACGCTCTAATCCAGGTAGCATCCTGGCAAATCTCCTCTGCACCCTCTCCAACGCCTCCACATCCTTCCTATAATGCGGCGACCAAAACTGAACACAGTACTCTAAGTGTGGTCTAACTAGAGTTTTGTAAAGCTGCATCATCACTTCGCGGCTCTTAAACTCAATCCCACGACTTATGAAAGTTAACATCCCATAGGCCTTCTTAACTGCTCTTTCCACCTGTGAGGCAACTTTCAGTGAACTGTGAATATGAACCCCCAGATCCCTCTGCTCCTCTACACTGCCAAGTGCCTTGCCATTTACCCTGTACTCTGCCCTGGAGTTTGTCCTTCCAAAGTGTACCGCCTCACACTTCTCCGGATTGAACTCCATCTGCCACTTGTCAGCCCAGCTCTGCATCTTATCAATATCCCTCTGTAAGTTCCGACAGCCCTCCACACTATCCACAACACCGCCGATCTTAGTGTCGTCCGCAAACTTACTAACCCAGCCTTCCACCCCCTCATCTAAGTCATCTATAAATATCACAAAAAGTAGAGGTCCCAGAACCGATCCCTGCGGGACACCACTAGTCACTGCCCTCCAATCCGAGGGCACTCCTTCCGCCACAACCCTCTGCTTTCTACAGGCAAGCTAATTCCTAATCCACACAGCCAAGCTTCCTTGGATCCCTTGGCCTCTGACCTTCTGAAGAAGCCTACCATGAGGTACTTTATCAAGCGCCTTACTAAAATCCATATAGACCACATCCACTGCACTACGCTCATCAATCTTCCTCGTCACCTCCTCAAAGAACTCTATCAGGCTTGTGAGGCAAGATCTTCTCTTCACAAAGCTATGTTGGCTGTCCCTAATCAGTCCATTATTCTCCAGGTGTTCATAGATCCTATCCCTTAGAATCCTTTCTAACAGCTTACCCACCATAGATGTAAGGATCACCGGTCTGTAATTCCCTGGACTATCCCTACTACCTTTTTTGAACAAGGGGACAACATTCGCCACCCTCCAATCCTCCGGCATCATCCCCATGGACAACGAGGACTCAAAGATCCTTACCAGCGGTTCAGCAATCTCCTCCCTTGCCTCTCGAAGCAGCCTGGGGAAAATCCCGTCAGGCCCTGGAGATTTATCCATCTTCATATTATTTAACAACTTCAACACATCCTCTCTCTTAATATCTACAACCTCGAGAACATTATTCTTACCAGCACTCCCTTCGGCATCATCAAGACCCCTCTCCGAAGAGAAGTATTCATTGAGAACTTCTCCCACTTCTGCCGCCTCCAGGCACATTCTCCCACCTTCGTCTTTAATCGGACCTACCTTTACCCTAGCCGTCCTCCTACCCTTCACGTAGGTGAAAAAGGCCTTGGGATTTTCCTTAACCTTACTAGCCAATGCCTTTTCATGTCCCCTTCTAGCTCTCCTCAGCCCTTTCTTAAGTTCCTTCCTCGCTACTCTATATTCCTCACAGGCCCTGTCTGAACTTTGCTGCTTATACCTTATGTATGCTACCTTCTTCTCCCTAACTAGTCATTCAACCTCTCTCGTCACCCACGGCTCCTTCACCCTGCCATTCCTTATCTGCCTCACCGGGACATATTTATCCCTAACTTCCTGCATAAGATCCCTGAACATCGACCACATCTCCATGGTACATTTCCCTTCAAAAAGGACATCCCACTTTACACTCCCAAGTTCTCTCCTTATAGCCTCATAGTTTGCCCTTCCCCAATTAAATATCTTCTTGTCCTCTCTGCACCTGTCCCTGTCCATGACAATTTTAAAGGTTATGGAGCAATGGTCACTGTCCCCCAAATGCTCACCCACCAATAGATCCTTCACCTGTCCTGGTTCATTTCCTAAAACTAGATCTAGCATGGCATTCCCTCTAGTCAGCCTGTCAACATACTGCGTCAGGAATCCCTCCTGGACACATTTAACAAATTCTGTCCCATCTAAACCTTTGGCACTAAGCAGGTTCTAGTCTATATTTGGGAAGTTGAAGTCTCCCATTATAACAACCCTGTTATTTTTGCTTCTCTCCAAACACTGCCTGCCAATCTGCTCCTCTATATCTCTACCGCTACCAGGGGGCCTATAGAATACTCCCAGTAGAGTAACTGCTCCTTTCTTGTTCCTTACTTCCACCCATACAGACTCTAGAGATGATCCTTCTACAACATCCATCCTTTCCACAGCCGTAACAGTGTCCCTGACCAGTATCGCCACCCATCCTCCTCTTCTCCCCCCTTCCCTTTCCCTCTTAAAACACCGAAAACCAGGAATATTCAATATCCACTCCTGCCCTGACGTCAGCCATGTCTCAATAATAGCCACAATATCATAGTCCCCCATACTTATCCAAACCCTCAGTTCATCTCCCTTATTTCTGACACTTCTTGCATTTAAGTAAACACACTTCAGTCCATCTACCTTACTACTTTTATAGCCTGTATTCTGCTTCTTCCCCAAAACCTCTCTACCTGTTTGATCTAACTTTTCCCCATCCCCTTCTTCATCTGACCTACTCCTCTGGTTCCCTTCCCCCTCACAAACTAGTTTAAACCCTCCAGAACCACCCTAGCAAACCTAGCCGCAAGGATATTGGCCCCCTTCTGGTTCGGGTGTAACCTATCCTCTCTGTACAGGTCCCACCTTCCCGAGAAGAGATGCCAATGATCCAGAAATCTAAAACCGTCCCCCCTGCACCAACTTCTCAGCCACGCATTTATCTGCCACCTCCTCCTATTCCTGCCTTCACTATCGCGTGGCACTGGCAGCAATCCCGAGATTGCTACCCTTGAGGTCCTGTTCCTCAGTCTTCTGCCTAGTTCCCTGAACTCGCTCTTCAGGACCTCTTCCCCCTTCCTACCTATGTCGTTGGTGCCAATATGGACCACAACTTCTGGCTGCTCTCCCTCTCGCTCAAGAATCCTGTGGACCCGGTCAGAGACATCCCGGACCCTGGCACCTGGGAGGCAACATACCATCCGGGATTCATGCTCACTGCCACAGAACCTCCTATCTGTTTCCCTGACTATCGAGTCCCCTATCACTACCGCATGTCTCTTTCTCACCCTTCCTTTCTGAGCAGTAGTACCAGTCCCAGTGCCAGAGACCTGGTTACTGCCACTAGGCCCCTGCAGGTCATCTCCCTCAACAGCCTCCAAAGCGGAAAACCTGTTTCTGAGGGGAACAGTCTCCAGGGTTCCCTGCTCTGTCTGCCTGCCTGACTTCTTCTTCCTCTTCCCTCCCCTGACAGTCACCATTCTATCTGCATCCTGAACCTCAGATGTACCTGCTCTAAGGGGGGTGACTGCCTCCTGTTGGACTGTATCTACATAACTCCCTCCCTCCCTTATGCTGCACAGTGTTTGTAGCTGTGACTCCAGCTCATCAACTCTGAGCTGAAGTTTGTCCAGCCTCAAGCACTTACTGCAGATGAAGCTCCTTAAATTCAGCCAATTTTGTTTCATATAACTTAAGATATAAGCAATTCCTCCAACATTGCTCCTTAAATTCTGCTATCTAATCTAGCTCTTCACTTTACACTGCTCATCTCTCCCTCACAGCAAGTTCCTTGAAAACCTTTTTACCTATTTGTTTTTCAAAACTAACAAACTGAAAAACAGCTACACTTTAAAATAAAGCTTGCCTTTCCCATTTCAAAATAAAATTATGGCTGTGTAGTATTATCCGCATTACAGTACAGCCAGTGGTTTGATCTCAATTGTTCCTTTGATCTTCGCCTGCCAGACATCTGGTAGAGGAAGATCAAAGGAAAAATTGCAGGCCAACCATCAGTCATGTTGGAACTGAGATAGCGTTGTCATGAGGAGCAGTATAACAAGCGTGAACTGTATTAAACTCTTAATCCACCGTCATTATTTCCTGCAGACCTGAAAGTGTAATATTTTCTCCTGAAATTTGGCAGTATGTTCTACTTTGTGAATTTCTCATGTAATTTTCCTTTTTCTGTGCCAATACTGCAGTGGCTTGGATCAGGAGGAAATTAGTTGTTACATCATTAATATTCCAAGCTTTCATCTTCAATGACATTTAATCTTGATGTTATGAGAGAAAATACTGACCATTTTAAGAAGATTGAATGCTCCACTTCACCTACTTTATTTATGCTCAACTTTATGGAATCATAGAGGCCGTTTGACCAATGGCACCTGTGCTGACTCTTTGAAAAAAACATTCCAATCAATCCCATTCCCCTAATCTTTCCTAAAAGCACTGAAATGTTTCCCTTTCAATTGTATGTCTACAGTAATTCCCTTTTGAACATTGAATATATTTCCCTTTTGGGGTGTGCCTTCCAGATCATCTTAAAAAAAAGCTGTGTTCTTTTACCAAAGTTCGTGTCTTCTAGCTTTCAGTGGAAATATTTCTTTCCTTCACAAGTCTATCAAATCTCCCATTAAATTTCTCCACTTCATAAAGAACAATTCCAACTTCATTCTCATGCCATAACTGAAGTCCCTTATCCCTGACACCATTCAAATAAACGTCCACTCCAACCCTCCAAGGTCTTGGCATCTTTTCTGAAATGTGTTGCCAAGAACTGGATAAAATCCTCCAGCTGTCTGAACCAGTGAACTACAAATGTCCAGCATAACTTCATTGCTTTTGAACTCTGTGCTTCTTTTAATAAAGCCCATGATCCCAAATGCTTTGTTATCAACCTTCACAGCTTCTCTTGCTGTACTCAAAGATTGATCTCCACATTAACCTCCCAGGTTTCTCTATTAATTTGTATATGAATTTCATCTTGTAAGAAAAAAAAACTAACCTTGACAAAAAGTAATTCACTTTCTTAAAGAAAAGGAAAGACTTGCATTTAAATTATATATTTATTTTTGCCCCATTCTGGTTTAGAGCCAATAGAATATTTCTGAAATGTAGCTACCACTGTGTAGTATGAAATCTGGTAACTACCTCACACTCAGCAAGCTCTCACAAACAACAACATGATCCTGGGCAGATGATTGTTTTTTAGTGATGTTGGTTGTGTGGTTACTATTGCCTCAGAATCTAAGGTAGTTCCCTTGCTCTTTAAAATAATGAGATAACATTTCTTATATCTGTTCACGAGGTGCAGTGTTTGTTTTATCTTTCATCTGGTACCTCTGACTATGCAGCATTCCATTGCTGTTGGATTAACATGTCAACCTAAAATTTACTGTTCAGTTTCTGGAATGGGACTTGAACTGACAACCTTCTAACACAGAGATGAAATTGCTCTCAGTTGAACCAAAGCAGACATAATGTAATTTCTTGTTTTTTCACATTCACATTTATCAGTTGTGTGGATATAAATGTATGGAATTGGGTATGGCTATGAAGGAGACTGCAGATATGCTAATTAAAATTGGTGAAGTGGGTGTAGGGACTGAGGGGGAGGGGATGCTGGGTGGGAGTACAGATTCCAAAAATACAATGATTTCTGCTCATTGCTGGGTGGATGTTGACTTGCTGGAGGACAAATTCAGAAGGGAACTTCATTGGCCCTTTAGTTAAACCAAACAGCTATTTCTCAGAAAGACTCATTCTTCATTAATTATCGGGGGTTGAAGTTTCATGAGATATAATAATCAAGATGTCAGTTAATCAAAATCATTGTTGTAGGATTTGAAAATCAAAATAACTGCAGCTGCTGGAAAGTTGATATGAAAGCAGGAGATAATCCTCGTTGTCCACTGACTTACTATCTGTGCACCCATGTACTCGCAAGGTTGGTCCTGCACAACCGGTAGTGTTGTTAATATTGCATTCTCCTCCAGACCCCTCTCCTGATACCTGGTGAATCCTGTTTGCCTCTCTTGTGCTGGCAAGATGCGAAATAGTAATTGTCAGCCAGAATCATGGTTGGGGTTGGGAACTCTGGGTATCAGTAACATGGGTAGGCTTGTGGCTGGAGCCAGGATCTGGAGTGCTTGTATTTTTCAGCTTGCTTTGAAAAATTGAAAGTTGTTATAACCATAGAAAGGTTGATCCTACAAGGGGTTTGTTAGGGATTCAGGAGTTATGGAATTTGTAGATATAGCAGGTATTAATTGAAACAAGAATCAGTCTTCAGGTAAAACCTGTTTAAATCCAAATTGCAAACAGCAATCAGTTTGAAATTAAAAGGACAGCTTTATAAACAACAAGACACAGGCTACTCAAGAGATGTGGTTTGCGAACTCACATGACCATGAGACATTCTTGTACGCATCAGCCAAACATAGGGAATGGGCCGATGTTAATTGATCTACAACAAACCAGGAATCAGACACCAGCTAAGTTACTTTGCACCTGAGTTCAAGGAAGCTCCCAAACCAGACTTATGTTGTCATTTAACAACTCAGTCATGGTCATATGCATATCTGCTCCATTTATCAATAATTGGGACCTGTACTCAGAGAGAAAGCCCTCACAACATTAATGTTGGATGTCTGGTTTCTCTGCCCTAAGAACCTTTTAGACTAGCCATGTGAATTACTTTATGGCAGAAAAGGCATATGAACATTTAGTGGTGTCTTGTCAGTTGCAGTGTGCTCCCATTGTAAAAATGTAATTCAATGGACTATTTGTCAGACACAAAATATTGAAGTGAACAATATCATTGTAGCTATTGAAATTGTTTTGAATCACCTGCTGTTATCTTTGTTTCTTAAGAGTATAAAAACTTGATGTCCTTTGTATTCAGGGAGATTCGACTGAGAGGGTCTCCAAGAGAGTGTCCGATTGTCATGTTGAATAAAGACCTTTTATATCAAACAGCATCTCTACTTCCTCAGAAGGCTAAGGAAATTTGGCAGGTCCCTGATGACCCTCATCAATTTTTACAAATGCACCACAGAAGATGTCCTATCTGGATTCACCACAGCTTGGTATGGCAACTGCTCTACCTAAGACCACAAGAAATTGCAGTGAATTGTGAAGGCAGCCCAGTCTATCATGAAAACTAGCCTCCCCTCCACTGATTCCATCTACACCTTCCACTGCCTCAGGAAAGCAGCCAATGTAATCAAGGACTCCTCCCATCCTGGTAATTCTCTCTTCTCCTCCTTTCCAGGTTGCTTAGCCCCTTGCTCTACTCTCTATACACACGACTGTGTAGCTAAGCAAAGTTCTAATGCCATATGCAAATTCACCGATGGCACTGTTGTTGCATGGATCGCAGGTGGTGATGAGTCACCTTACTGGTTGAATGGTGCCGCAACAACAACATCTCACTCAACGTCAGTGAGACTAAAGAGCTGACTGTTGACTTCAGGAAGGGGAAGAAGGATGAACATGTGCCAGTCTACATTGGGGGATATGTGGTGGAGAGAGTCATCAGCTTTAAATTCATGGGCATTAACATTTTGGATGGCCTGTCCTGGACCATGCACATAGGTGCAATCACGAGGAAAGTGTGCCAGCATCTGTACTCTCTTAGGAGATTAAAGAGGTTCGGTTTGTCACCAAACACTCTAACAAGCTTCTGCAGATGAAGGTATCCTGACTGGTTGCATCATAGTCTGGTACAGCAATTCAAATGCACAGGAACATAAGAAGGGACAGAGAGTGGGGGACTCTGCCCAAAACATTACGGGCACATCCCTCCCCACCATTAGTAGTATCTACAAGAGGCACTGCCTCAAGAAGGCAACATCCATCATCAAAATCCTCACCATCCAGGCCAAGCCATCTTCTCACGTCTACCATCAGGCAGGAGGTACAGAAGCCTGAAGTCCCACAGCTCCAGGCTCAAGAACAGCTACTTCCCTTCAAACATTCAGTTCTCGAACCAACCGGCACAACCCTTATCACTAGAGTTTAACAACACTATGACCACTTTGATCTCTTTGCACTGAAATAGACTTTGTTTTCTTTGTTCCAATTGTGCTCTTTCTTGTAAATGTTTAATGTGTAATTAATGTTTAATTTATGTTTTTTCTTGTGAATGCTGCTTATATGATGCTATGTTCCTGTGGTGCTGCTGCTAGTAAGTTTTTCATTGCACCTGTGCATACATGTACTTGTGCATATGACAATAAACCCGACTTTGAATTTGACTTTGACTTTGACCATTGGGCAGAAGATACAAAAACTTGAGAACATGTTCCACCAGGCTCAAGGACAGCTTATATCCTGCTGTTACAAGACCCTTGAATTGACCTCTTATATGATAAAAATGAACATTTGATCTCTCAATCTACCTCGTCATGGCCTTTGCACTTTCTTTGTCAAACTGCACTGAACTTTCTCTGTAATTGTAACACTATATTCTGTATTCTGTTTTATTCCCCTTTTGTACTACCTCAATGTACTTATGTATGGAATGATCTGTCTGGACAGCATGCAAACAAAAGGTTTTCACTGTATCTCAGTAGATGTGGCAATAATAAACCAATCATCAATTCCCAACCAGCCTTAGTCTCCAGTGACTCTGTTGTACCCTTGACATCATTGCCAGTGACCTTAGTGAAATCTATTTTCTCTTATCTGCAGGAAGTCTGTTCCCCTACCCCTCATAAATAATGAGTATTTAGTGTACTCATCTGGTCAGGCAGCACTTATGGAGAGAAAAACAGTTATAATTTCTGGTCAATGAACCTTTATCGGGAGTGTTCTTCCCTACTTGCTCAGTTTTTCAGCATGTTCTATTTTTATTAGTGTTACAGGGTAATCAGTATAGCATACAAGATTACGTAGAATAACACAGGATGTACAGCATATGAAAAGCATTTAAACCTCTTCAGAGATTAGAGTGAAACATTAGAATTTACTCAGAAAATTAAATGCATTATATTTAGTCCATATTCAAATAGTTTGTACAGGAAAGGAATGTAATTGATGGGGTAAAATTTATCATGTTCAGAATATCCATGCTGGATGTTGAGTATCCAGATAATGGCAGCACTGACTCCAGCTTTGTGTAACTTCTTTATATAAAAAATAGTTCTGTTACTTTAATGTAGCATGAGAAAATCCGGTATTTGAAAATTTGGAGTTGTTCCTGTGAGCTTGCTGATCTCCAATGCACTTGCACTATAAATGGGGCCCATAAAGCACTTGGGTAGGTGAGGGGTGGAAGGCAAAATAAATCTATTGGATAACGGGAGACAAACATGGAAATAGGCAACCTATTTTCTACATAGGCAATTCACTACCTCAAACATATTTCCTTATTATTTCCAGAATTTACAAAGAGGAAACTATCTTCCAAAACCCATCCTTTGATAATCAGCTGTTTGCTTCCATTTAATGCAGGTAATATATAATCAGCTGTCCAGTAGCGGAGGTTGTGCTTTATGAATGGGTATTAAACAGCATTTTGGTGTTCATATATTCTAAGAACTACTGGATGCTTCTTTGATGCTTCATAATTCTGTTTTATTTTCACTATTTTTTGAATCACTGGTTTCAACTAAACACCTAAATGGTCCATTATATTGAAGAATATGACAACCTAGATCCAAGAATTCAGAGAAGAATAAGTTTCCATTTTCTTTTATTATTAACTTCTCTCCCGGCAAGTAATTAATCCTCCCAGAGTAGAAGGGTAGATGGTTAGGTGAGGGGGGTGGTTGGCCATTTTGATTAAACCTCCATTGGATAAATGTTGCTCTTGTTTATGACTTGGAATTTCTGTAATGTTGGTCTCCTTCAATTTTCCCATCACTATATTATTCAATATTTGCTTCTGTTTCATACCACAGTTTATTGCTAAGGCTCATAATTCATTGTTTTGAGAAGTTAATGAAGTTATAAGCTCAAAAAACACTTGGATAAGAAAAGCAGAAGTCATGCCACTTATATTTTTGTGGTATGTGTAACTAGAATATAAGTAGCTCTGGTTCTCCATGAAATAAACACAAATTATTTTAAACTATTTCCCAGTTGAAATGATTACAGTGAGTATAAAGCTATATCTTTTAACTGAAATAAAATGTCAAAAGAAAGTTGCATCTCAGTCAGTACATATAGGCAAGTTGGTAAATGTACATTAACATGTCATTTGCATTTTTCTTGATAAGCCAATGTCTGCTGCAGAGCAGAAGAAATGTCTTTTAAATCACAATTTATCTTTTGAATTAAAGTACTTTGAATAAAATTCAAATTTGGTCCCTACTTTTGAAAGGAAAAGTTTGAATAATAATTCTCTTTGAATCTGTGCAATTGCAAAAATCCATGTTGGGTTTATTATTCTTCTTGTTAACATTTTTATGGAAATATTCAATGGACTATGACAGATGCTTACTTGAAAACTGGTAAAAGTACAGAAATTACCAATGGAAATGGTTATTACACTGGCCATTCATGACTAAATCTGTTGCAAATCCAATGATACCTCCTGGTTTATTGAATCTTTTGTCTCAAACATGGGGATGTTAATTCACACAATCCAAAACTTGCTATTTCCATACTATATTGCCAAGAATATAATGAGCTGGATCATATTGAATCTGGCTGACTCCTCACGCTTGTCTCTTAATCTTTAGTCCCATCAGGTTTACCTAGTAGGTTTCCTCCAGAGATAGCGAATGCATCATATTCCTTGCTCTCTTTTATGACTTGATTTTCTATATTTGGGATGCTTCAAGGTTCCTTTATGACAAAGATATATATAAAAGTGTTTTTCAAAATCTCTGCTATTTTCTCTTTTTCTGAACTCTGCTGTCTTATTCTCTAAAGGACTCATGTTACTCATGTCTTCCTTTTTATGTAGGAATATATTTATTATCTATTATTATGTTGCTTGCCAGCTTACAATAAGATTTGTTCCCTCTTTTTTTAGTCATTCTTTGCAGATTTCCAAAACTTTCCCAAATGTTCTGGCCTGTTACTATTTTTCACAACATTGTATGTCTTTTAATTTTGCACCCAAGTTACTCAAGAATGTATCCTACTTTTATAAAGGTTTTATTTTTCAATGAGAGATGTGTTTATTGAGAATTATATAATACCTTCTTAGACATCTGACAGTGCTTAAGTAGCATTTCGCTTTTTAAATCTATTTCCTAGGATGCATTAGCTAATTGTCTATGTACCTTTGCAATTACCTTTATTTAAGTTTAAGACACTAGCTTCAGATCTGACTTGCAAACTGAATTTGAAATTTTGTTATGTTATTATGTATTCCCCTGATTCTATACTATTAGATCATACATGAATCCTTTCTAATCACACATGACCAGATCTAAAACAACCTGCTTTCTCAAAATATTATTCTATAAAATTATCCCAAATGTACTCAATGAACTCATCCTTAAGACTATTTGATTTGTCCAATCTATACAAAGATTAAAGTTACCCATTGTGACTTATTGTTCCTGCATGTCCCTGTTAGTTCTTGATTTATACTTCATCCTACATTGTTGTTAGTGTTAGGAGGGCTATACTCCTCTCACCGATAAGTTTTTTCAATGGGGTGAAAAGTTTTTGCAGGTGGATAAAATGTAGAGTCGAAGTTACAATCAGATCAGCCATGATCTTATTAAATTCCCGAGCAGGCTTGTGGTTCCAAGTAGCCTATTCCTGCTTCTAATTTGTATGTGTTTATATTCACATTTTCTTTCCCTTGCTATTATCTCCACCCAAACTGATTCTACATCTTGATCTTCTGAGCAAGATCATTTCTTGGTACTCACCAATCTCAATCCTTATGAACCAATCTATCCTAGCTCCTTTTCCTTTCTGACTATTCTTTGAAAATGTCAGGTAACATGAATAGAAAACAGCTACCAAGGTTCTAGATTTAAATAAGACCACTTCCCATGTAGTGAGATAGAGACTACCCATGGTGAATTGGACAGTTTTATTCAAGAGCAAAACACAGAAGATAAGTGGGAGGTGTTAAAAAAATGTAATGTGATACTAATCCAGTTTATACCCTAAACGAGAGCTATATTCTCCACATAAAAGGATACCAATGAGGTGAGGAATTGGATAAAACTAACAGAAAAGCATAAGAAAATGGAACAAGATGCATTTTTTGTGCTAATAAGTGGGCCACTTGGAAACCAGTGACAATGATATTGTAAATGAAAATAAAGAAATAAAGACATACTGAATAAATACTTTGCATTAGAGTTTCTAGAAGAGGAAGATAATATTGTTAAAAAACAACATTCTGAGGAAACTAATATTGAACAAGGAATGGGACTTACCAAACAATACTCTAAGCAATATGACAGCATTATGAAAACAATGGTCCTGAAAGGCTAAAAATCCCCAGGTCCATTTAGTTTATTTTCCAGGTATTTATAAGAAATTAAGAACGTTTGAGATACCCTAACTTTAATCCTCAAAACTTCTCATATTTCATGAAACTTGGCTTGGATAATTGCCTGTTACTTCTTAAGAAAGTCAGGAATTATAGATCAGTTAGCTTAACTTGTGTTTTGTGGCTATCACTGGAAAATAACATTAAGGCCAGAGGCAGCAAGCTCCTTGAAACGGCTGATGAAAGAAAGTCAATGTGCATTTATAAAAGGTAGGTCATGCTTGATGAACATGAATTTTGAAGAAATACTTAAAATACCAGGCAGGGGAATACTGCCATTCAAAAGAGAATTGAACAAATGCTGGCAGAGATGGAAAAAAGGAGCAGGACTACTGGGCTTGTATCTAAGGGGCCAGTTCAGAGTCAACACACTATCTGCCATGATAAATATGTTCACAAATACAAGTGTCTCTCCAGAGTCAACACCGTTAGTGATCATAAAACTGTGTTTCCTTACCTCTCCAGGTACAATGATAACAATCCTCTCCATTTATCCTCTCAGGGTTCCAATTTCTATCTTAGTTCCTTTCATAACTCTTTAAAGCACAGCAGCCACCAAAATTCCTGATGCCTTAACTGGTGCTATTATCTTTGAAGCATTAACTTACATTGTCTTTTGTCCAAGTAACTTATTGATCAAAGTATAGTCTCCTTCTAGTCTTTCATTCTTTTCTTGGAGTCCATCATACTCTTGAAATATTTTTTGACCTTGTATTCAGATGATACAAAATTGAATTTTGGTTGACAGTAAGGTGGAGCATTTAAGACTGCGGGAAGATACAGATGGTCTAGTCAGTTAGGCAATAAAAGTGGCATATTGAATTCAATCCTGTGAAGTGTGACATTATATGTTTAAGCAAACGAAATAAAGCTCGTGAATACACAATAAACAAAAGGATATAAAGAAATATCAATGAACGGAGGAACTTTGAAGTCATAGAATCATAGAGCAATACAGCCTGGATACAGGCCTTTCTGCCCAACCAGTCTATGCTAACCTTGTTGTCCACCCAGCTGGTCCTAAATTCTTGCGTTCAACTCAAATCCCTCTAAGCCCCACCCCTCCATGTACCTATCCAAGTGTTTCTTAAATGATATGTAATGATGGAGTGTAAGTCTGCAGTTACTTAAATTGCCAAGATAGTTAAAAAGACATATCAGATGCCTTACTAATTGAGGCAAACCTAAAGATAAGGCTAGAATGAGTTAGAACACAGCTTGTGTTCTGGTCACTGCCTTATAGGAAAGATGTGATTACAGTAGAGAGTGCGCAGAAGAGATTTACAAGGATGTTCCCAGGACTGGAAAATGTTAACAGTGGAAACAAAATTGGATAGGTTGGGTTGTGTCCTTTGGAACATAGCAGGCTAAGGGGAAATTTAATTGAGGTGGATACAATTTTGAGGAGATTAGATGGTAAATAAGAAAGGCCTATTTTTCTTGGCAGAGCAGTTAAAAACCAAATGTTTTTCATTTAAAGCAAGTGTAGAATGATCAGAATGGAAATGAGGATTTATTTTCTCCCAATAAGTTCTTAGAATCTAGAGCACACTGCCTAAATGGGTGGTAGAGGCAGAAAACCTCACCCACATGAAGTTCTAGAATGTGAACTTAAAGAGCTGTAACCTGCAGGGTTATGGACCCAATGCTGGAAGGTAGGACTCGGCTCAGTAGTTTATTTTTTTTATTGACAAAGCAGAATGGCCTTTTTCCGTGACTGTAAATTCTCCATATTTATATGGGTACATGTGCTGTTACAGTTTGTCTCATATTTTTGCAGTGACGATTTTTACAACATATTATTCTCCAACGATGCCTTGGGTTGACTGTAATCTTCATCTGACTGTGCCTTGATTTCCTCTAACCTCTTTATATCTTTAATATGTTCCTCACTTCTGGGTGCACATAATTGTGAAAAATGTGAGGATTCTTTTTCTACATTGAGTCTCAACTTTTTTTTTTACTTTGAATTTGATCCTCTTTCCACCCTAAGGATGTCCCATAAGCATCCTCCTCATCTAAAATTGTGGAAGTTAATTTTAAAGGCCTCATTTCCTCCTCTAGCTTCTTAGTCAATTCCCTTTCTAGTGTTCATGGGCACTTCCCATTGCCACTCATCCCTGCACAAGCCCTTACTTCCTGCATTTGAGCAATTTGCAAAGTTGACCAAATAAGTCCCAATTTTCAAACATATTTCCTGTTAGATATTTTGTTTGGATTCATTATTGTTTAAGAGAAAGTGAGGACCTTGAATGTAGGAGTAAGTCTTAATAATGATTTTAGCAGCACGTTAAAGAGTTCTCCCTACCTGAACTGTTATTTGGATGGTTGATAGTGAAGCAAGCAGTGGAATCCTCACTTGGTTCCATTGTCTTTCATTTGAAAGGTAAATCTTTATTCTTTTTATAGACAGTGGATAGAAGTTGGGGCCTCTACCCAACCAGAGTAATTGGTTCACTGTTTGGCTCTGCAGGCATGATGTCTTCTTGGCATTTAGAAATTTGAGATGCCCATTTCCATCACCCACCCATCATTCAAAGGCAAAGCTGCCTCCAATTAGCCCGATGACATGACGTGACACCTTTTTTATTAACTTTTTACATGATCTATGTATAAATGGCAAAGACAGCATTTGTTGGCCATCTCAAGTTGGCCTTGGGAGGACAATTAAGAGTCAAACAATTTGGTTGGTCTGGAGTCTCATATAGACTAGACCGGGTAAAGATGGCAGATTTCCTTAAAGACATCAGTGAATGAACTAGATAGGTTTTTATAATAATCCAATAGATTTATAATTGTCATTACTAATGAATAGATTATTGATTCAATGCAAATTCCATAGCCACTATTCTGGGATTTGATCTTGGGACTCTGGATTACTAAACCAGGTCTCTGAATTAACTAAACCAGTAACAACTGCACTAGTATTATTGTAGATTTTAACATAAGAATGTAAAAAATAGGAACAGGAGTAATCTGTAGATAGTGGAAATGTCTTCAGGATTATCAAAAGAAAATTGCTTTCCCATGAAATGAGCACAAGACCACTTTATAGCATCATTTTACCATGCATATTAAGAGTGGTAGAATTTCTAGACTACTGAGCTATGATGTTCCCTTCCTCAAAGAATCTCAAGCTATATTCACATACTATTCACAAGACATTTATAGATTAGTAACATGTCATCCAAAAGTTCAAGATGATAAACTGCTTTAACATGAATATTAGGCTCTAAATCTCTCTTTGGGCAATGCCTCCAAATATTGGAGTCTTTATTACTCTTTATCATAACTACTTTGTCTCACACTGAAGAATAACAAGGACTATTTACTAACAACAGTTCAAAATTCAGAAAATAAAATAAAGCATATGAACATGCTAACAAAGTTAGGAGAGTATTGGTATTGGTATTGGTTTATTATTGTCACTTGTACCGAGGTACAGTAAAAAAACTTGTCTTGCATACCGTTTTCGTACAGATCAATTCATTACACAGTGCATTGAGGTAGTACACGGTGCATTGAGGTAGTACAGGGTAAAAATAATAACAGAACAAATGTTTAATATTCTTAAGAAAGTTATATTCACACACCATAATTTCCAATATTCTTGCAGAAACAGAGGTCATGGAAAAAAAAATAGTTTTAGGCAAGGATGTACAATAGATCCAGGTGAAGTACAATAGACAGATTTTGGAGAAGTTTATAGAAACAGCATCCACTGTAATAGTCACTTCATTGATTATATGCAGACCTTTGGAGCTGTATGCCAAGAAGGAATATAGCATGTCTTCAGGATATACGGTATTTCTCAGAAGCTGGTCAAATTGATTAAAATAAACATCCATAACAAGCACCAGCATGAGGTTAGAGTGGATAGGAAACTAACTGAATGGTTTATGTCAACAGTTGTGGGTGAGACAAGGATGCACACTGTCGCCAGATTTATTTAATCTTGTTCTGGAAGTAGTAATCAATCTTATACTAAGAGATCATAGTGGAGGAGTCTCCTTATGTGGCAAGATTTTAAACAATCTCATATTTGCTGATGACACTGACCTTATATCACCAGATTTAAAAAAAGACTAAAATAAGGAAGTAGAGTTTTCAGTTTGGGTGCAATTGTTTATTTGGGTGTAAATCTGAGCAATTTTCCCCCTGAATTTCTGCTTGCAGGTATTTGCATATTGGTAAACACTAAATCTGCCATGAGCCAACAAAATCAAGAAGCATCTTAGAAATAGTTTTAAAACTATATTGTTTTAAAGATGCTTCTCTGTACAATAAAACACAAAAAAATGTGGTTTAATTAAAGTAGTTGAAAATAGGCTTGTCACAAAAATACTTACCTTCCTCACAAACTTCACGAGTAAACCAATTCTATATTGCTAGAATTCATTTTTTTAAAGAAGTATGTTTCCTAGTTATATTGGTATAAATTAGTTAATGTTTTAGTAATTTGAAAATGAAAATTACACTGAAAAAGCAATTAAAACAAACCTACAATTGTCCTGAGAACCAAAAGTACTGGCTTAATTTATAAAGTGTCCCTATAGGTCTAAAAAGAGCTATAATTAGAGAACTTTCGGAGAATGGCCAGTGGTACGCATAGGGACTCCTTCCTGCATGATTTTGTTTGAGCTTACACGAGAGATCATGGAAACATGAATTGCAATCAGAACAAATTGTAATCAAACTGTTGTGATGTTCTCTGTTGCTTACATCGATTTCAGATGACTGGACCAAAAATCCAGTGCAATTAGACCAATTAACAAAAAGAATGGAAAGATCTTAGTCCAGATTTCATGAACTTACTGACATGTTCCAATATATTGTGGACAACTTTGTGATTTCTATGATTGTGAGCATGAATGTGAAAATCCCAAAGTTATGGTCAGGATTTTGCTACTGTTTTTCCACTGCACACTGATCTGGGACACTTCCCAGGGACCATCGTAGGAGAGTGAGGATTCCCCACCACCACAGGTGGGGAATCTACATAAGCAGCATGCTCCCATTTGGATGGGTCTTCAATAATTATTTCAATGAATAAGAATACTTGCAAGGTTCTTTGGTTAACACTGATTAATTTAGATTTTTTTAATTGTTTGAGTGTTTTGGGCTTTATTCTTTTTCCAAATTTCTAAATGATTTTAATAGTTTTTGAATACTTGAATCTTTGAGAGATAGTCTTTGCCAATTGTAGATAAGACAGGGAGTATGGCTCAGTTAAGTGCCAAAGATTCTTTCATACTTGTTTGTAGGAAAAGCTTGCTTTCTTCCTACACGCATGATCCCAATGCAGTGCATGACACTCTCTTGTTGCACAACAGCCTCATCTGGAGAGATATAGCCAGGTCTCCCCCACAGTTTGTCTTATCAAGGTCACTCCAAGGTAGGTTTATTTGGAAGTCAACCGTGGATATTGGTAGCTTACAGCCGACTCAAATTTTGGCTCCTTGCCTTTTGCGAAATATCTGAATATTACTATTTCTCATACTTCCACTTGACATAGTAGGAGTCATTTGGCCAGCTTTCAGAGAAATGTCATCAATCCTACTTTACTACTTATTTTCCAGTAGCCTATTCTCTCTCAGATGTCCATTAACTCTCCCATTATTCTTGTATCATCCATCTACCTTAAGGGTTAATCATAGTAGTCAATTAACCTAGCACTATGTCCTTGAGATGTGGGAGAAAACTGGATGACCCAGAGGAAACTCATATGGTAACAGAGAGAATGTGCAAACTCCACACAGCAGCACTGGGGGTCAGGATTGAACCTGGGCTGCTAGAGTTGTGAGACAGCTGTACTATGTGGCACCACTGTGCCACCTTTGGCTTGGAGGGAATGTAACGGAATGTAACACACACAAAATGCTGGAGGAACTCAGCAGGTCAGGCAGCATCTATGGGGAGAAATAAACAGTCGACGTTTCCGGTCGAGACCCTTTATCAGGACTGGAAAGGAAGAGGGCAGAAGTGGGTGCTGAGCTCGTCAATTTCATCAATTTTGCCTCCAACTTCCACCCTGCTCTCAAATTTACATGGTCCATCTCCGACACCTCTGCCTCCCTTCTGGTTCTCTCTGTCTCCAGCTCTGTAGACAGTTTGACCACCGACATCTTTTACAAACCCACTGACTCCCAAAGTTACCTTGATTACACCTCTTCCCATCTTGTTACTTGTAAGGAGGCTATCCCCTTCTTCCAGTTCTTCCTGCTCAGCTGTATCTGTTCCCATGATGAAGCTTTCCACTCCAGGACATCTGAGGTGTCTTCCTTTTTCAGTAAACGGGTTTTCCCTTCCACCACCATCAACGCTGCCTTCACATGCATCTCCTCCATTTCCCTCACATCTGCCCTCACCCCATGCCCCTCCCCGACATAACAGGGACAGGGTTCCCCTTGTCCTCACCTATCACGCCCTGAGCCTCCGTATCCAACACATCATTGTCCGCAACTTCCACCACCTCCAACGGGATCCCACCACCAGGCACATCTTCCCCTCACGCCCTGTATCCACTTTCCGTAAGGATTGCTCTCTCCATGACTCTCTTGTCCACTTGTCCCCCTCCAGTGATGACCCTCCAGGCACTTACCACTGCAAACGCCCCAAGTGCTACACCTGTCCCTGCACCTCCTCCCTCACTACCACTCAGGGCCCTAGGCAGTCCTTCCAGGTGAGGCAGCACTTCGCCTGTGACTCCGAGGGTATCATTTATTGCATCTGGTGCTCCCGGTGCGACCTCCTCTACATTGGTGAAACCCGACGCAGATTGGGTGACCGCTTCGTCGAGCACCTTCGTTCCGTCCGCCACAAAGCCAAGGATCTCCCGGTGCCCAGCCACTTCAAGTCCACATCCTACTTCCATACTGACATATCTATCCATGGCTTCCTCTACTGCCAGGTTGAGACCAAATATGAGGAGGAATAAGACCTCATATTTCACCTTGGCCTCAACATCAATTTCTCTAACATCCGGTAACCCCTCCCCTCTTCTCCCCCCTTCTGTCTTTTTTTTCTCTGTTGTCTTCTCTCATTCCTGTGGCCCCCTTCCCCCTTCTCTTTCCCCATCCCCCGCCCTCATGACCTGCCTATCTATTGCCCACCTCCTTCCCTTTATTCCATGGTCCACTGCCCTTTCCTATCGTATTCTTTCTTTTTCAGCCTTATGCATCTTCTACCTATCACCTCGCAACTTTTTACTTCTCCCCCCTCCTCCACCCTCTTACCTTTCCCCTCTCACCTGGACTCACCCATCACCTGAACTCACCTAACACTTGCCTGCATGTACTCCTCCCCTTCCCCCGACCTTCTTATTCTGCCTTCTGCCCTCTTCCTTTCCAGTTCTGATGAAGGATCTCGACCTGAAACATCAACTGTTTATTTCACTCCATGGATGCTGCCTGACCTGCTGAGTTCCTCCAGCATTTTGTTTGAGTATTGTGTGCAGTTCTGGTCACCTACCTACAGGAAAGATGTCAATAAGCTAGAAAGAGTGCAGAGAAAATTTACATGTATGTTGCCGGGATTTGAGGATCTGAGTTATAGGGAAAGGTTGAACAGGTTAGGACTTTATTTCCTGGAGCACAGGAGAAGAGGGGGAATCTTATAGCGGTATACAAAATTATGAGGGGTATAGATAGGGTGAATGCATGCAGGTTTTTCCCCCTCCGGTTGGGTGAGACTAGAACTAGAGGTCATAAGTTTAGGGTGAAAGGTGAAATATTTAAGGGGAATCTGAGGGGGATCTTCTTCACTCAGAGGGTGGTGCGAGTGTGGAATGAGCTGCCAGCAGACGGGGTGGATGCGGCTTCAATTGTAACATTTAAGAGATGTTTCAATAGGTACATGGATGAGAGAGGTATGGAGGGCTATGGTCTGGGTTTAGGTAGATGGGACTAGGCAGAAAACCAGGTTGGCATGGACTAGATGGGCTGAAGGGCCCATTTCTTTGCTGTCGTGCCCTATGACTCTATATAAAAACCCCTTATTGATATGATAAGAATAAGAGATGGGCACAAGAAATGCTTACACAAAACACCTAAAGTATAATTGTTTGAACTTGTCTCAAGAATAGTGACAGCAAGGACTCCTTTCAGAACCCTGCAAACAGAAGTGCATGGCTCAAGAAACAGGAACATCAGGAAAGCACCGGATAAGCCGGTCAATAGCAGCTTATCAAAGGAAGCATACAGATAAATTAATTGACCATACTTGTTCAAAACCAATAACCACATTGTAAATTCATTTAGTCCGATTATCATAGTGGGGATGATGGACAAGAATTTGATGGTTTGTAGTGTGGAAAAAAATTGATGGATGTTAAAGCTTAATAAAACATTTGTCCTGTTTGAGGCACACAGTGCATAATGAACTTAAAATGGCATGATTATTCAGTAGCATAGGATGGATTAATTGTCTATAATGAACACAACATCTAACATACCTGATAACTTTATTTCAAAGGTTAACCTTATTGCACACTGTGGTGAAACTTCAATTAAATTGCAGCATAGCTGGTGGCCATGTCATATTCATGAGGAACTTGATACTTTTTCTGAATGTTTTCCTTTGATGTGATTAGCAAACAACATATATGCGAAGGTTAGGGCCTTCACCAACTGTGACCAAAACTGTAACAAACTGATTAGAGTTTAGCTGTTTAAAATTTGCTTGAGGCTAAGCACTTTTGGAATGCCTTATAAATGAAATGATGTGTGTGAAGCAATTAAGTAAATCAGTTCATGTATATTTAGAATGATTACATATTTGTTGTTCTCTTCCAGTTTAACTAATTTTTTTTCTACACACCTGCATCACATGCCATCTTTACCAGTCTCTGAACTGACAAAAATGCATTGAGCCAATTCAGCACAGCAATCAAGGAAAACTAAATACAGCATTTGAATCACCACTTAAATAGCTTGTAAAATTAGCATTCTTTTTAATCATTAAGAACTTTCTGTGATTTGTACACAACCAAGCCCAGAACTGTTCCAGCCGAGAAAGATTTTTTTGACACTGATTGGCATCTTGCTGTGTGTTGTTAGCCCATCAGCAACAAAGAAGAATGGCCAAATGAGTGAGCATACATCTTGTACAAATGGTTCATGCTAATGTACTGGAATTTTGAACCATATTGACTTAAACTGATTTTTTAATCTATATTTTCTTAAGACTTTGAAAGAATCAGCAGGGGTGCATTTAATGACTTTGGTCAGAAAGTATCCATTATGCATAAGTTACTGTGAAATGCCTCAGTTTTCACCACACAAATGCTCATTGCATGAAGAAAGGAATTACTGAAGCAGCCATTAACTCAGGGCATCTGCAATCAACTCTGTTGATTTCACTCCAGAGAATAGCCCAGTTCAGAGGTTTACAATTACAATCCCAAGATGCTTCTGGGAAGTAGAAACAAGATGATGTAACGGATACATTTATTATCCAAAATATCGAAACAATATTATTTACACTTGTATGTGTATAAATCATTCAATTTCCAATTACACAGCACTTGGCTTTTAATTTTATAACCTTTGACAAGACACAGAGATTTGTGTGAGAATACAGCTACAGTCCACCAGATAATTTCAGGAAAATGCAGTTAAGAAGCTCCTGCAGCTGGATAATATAAATGGCACTAATTAATTTCATAGTTTATCACCACAGGCTTGTTCAGCATATATCACATACTAATTATGCCCTAATTCTAATTATATGATTCTTGGCTGTAATTCAGTTCTGAGAACAGACCTTTAAATTCACAGTCTGCTGCTTGGGATGTAAAATGGACAGATATTAAAGCGAAAGTTGAAACTGATAGACTTGTCTCACTTGACAGGCTGTTAGATAACACAGCAAAAAACATAATTGAAAATAATTTTGTGTGAATTGATAAATTTTAAGGGATTCTGTTTGGAATCATAGATTTTGTGCAGTTCCCATCATTTTGGTAACATGACCTTTGTCAGACACTGTGTTAACAGCTGATGTAGACCCAGAAAATTACATTACTATCTCATATCGGTACCCATTTAGATACTGAGGCCTGGTTTCTTTTATACTTGTTTGATGCTATATCTATTCCTGTCACTCACATTGATAGGAGTAGGCCAAGAAAATAACTAATGGTTAGAATATGTGTCCCACTTTTGTGGATAGATGGTAATTATTAAACATTCAAATCATGTCATTATTAACATTATCAAACTCATCATGGTTGTATTTGCATTAAAATAGTTGGTGTATTATTATGCAGAGCTCACATGTACTGCCCAGAACTCTATACACACAGCTGAATGAGGACGCAAATGTATCTGTGAAACAAAATGACAACATTTTTCGCACGTAAGTCATTGGTGAGCAGAACAGAGAGTATGGCTAACTGAAATATCACTAAACTTTCCCAAACATTAAAAACAAGTCAGGACAGTTAGCAGGTAGTCAGCTGTAAGTGGGTACATGGTTAGGATTTCACAGCAACATTTCTATTGTTGCTGTTCTTTTGGGTTCAGGTTAATAGAGATGATAGAGTGAATTAAGGAGTATTCAGTTCAACAGTCATTGGATATCCTTGCAATCTTTGGGTATAATAAACTAATCTTAAAGCTAGAAGTACCTTGATCTGGGCTGTAGCCATCAGGGCTTCTGCATATCTCTTGGGTGAAACAGGGTGTTTCTTATGAGAACGTCATTTTCCAAGCACCTTGTCAGGGGAAAGACTCCAGTGGTGTTAACTTTCTCTAGCAGCTCTTGGCCAGACAACTGTGCTTTTCCTCCCCCATTCTGGCATTGAGGTCAGTGAGGAAGATCAGTTTGTTTCTCTCTGAGATATGCACCAGCATTTCTTTCTTCAAGCTGGAGAAGTCTTCACTGGCCTCATCTTTAACTTATAGAGTTGGGGTGCACATGCTGATGACCGGAGCAAGAGGAAGGGTCATGAGCACTCAGAAATCCCAAAGAGAGAGTTGTTGAGACCTAAACTAGCCTTGTTCTTGCTAATGATGTACCTTTCAATTTCCCTCCTGATTTGTTGCCTTAGAAGAAGGCAAACCCGTCACCTTTTACTTTAATCTTCTCACCTCCTGCTCATCACGTCTCACTCAGGAAGTAAAAGAGAAGTAAAAATACTTTATGCAACAAAGCTATTAGGATATGGACAAAGACCCAGAGTAGTTATCAATAAAATGCTTTGCAAAAGAATTAGCACAAATGCAATGGGCCAAATTGACAATTTCTATGATTTGCTGTGCTTTTCTATAATGTTCTACAGCAACTTTGGGATTTTATTGGCAGAACCCCCAAAGAAATGATCTGAATGACCACTTTCAGCCTTTACCATTTCTCTGCACAAATCTGATACTGACATACTGCAGGAGATCTGGAGAACCACTTCAGAAATTCAGGACGGGTGCAAACTTCTTTTAAAGCTCTCTCACATTTTGTGTTTAAGCAGAAAATAAGGTGTTTTTATACTGAAAAGCAACAAACTAAGGCTGGAATTCTCAAATAAAAGCAGAAAATGATGGTGGCAGCATCTGTGGAGAGACAAACATAGATAACCTTTCAAGCTGAAGACTCTGAAACTTTAACTCTGTTTTTCTCTCCTCAGATACTGCCTAATGTTTGATGATCACCAGCAATTTCTATTCATATTTCTGTTTCCATCTTTTTGCTTTTTAATCAGCATCAGAGGTGCAGCTGGATACCAATAAATCTGACTAAAATGTTAATTTTATATTTCTCATGTAGTAAGCATCAAAACAAGTATGAGTTTGAGTTTAAGATTTAGGTTGCAAGTCAATGCAATGGACTGATTGAGACCTGTTCCCATATATTTCATATATGGAATGTAAATTACATTTGATTGTAAATGAATGTAAATTACAATTACTGATTGTGCACCGTTCCAGAAAAAGGCCAGCATTTCTGGGCAATGGTATTGAATACCACAAAATATTCGATTCCTTTAAACACATCAAACCTTCTGGTTTATTTTTAAGTCTTTAAGAATTCCCCCAACCTCCAGTCCTCACCACACCTCAACCAGCTCCAGTAATGTGTTGACTTAAACAATTCTTCTTATTGTTTAAGTGCATGAATTTGTCTAATATTAGAGATAAACCAGATGGTATCCATAATTTAATTTCCCTTTTGTTTCCATGGATAATTTCCCATTCAGCTTTACTCAAGTTCTTTATGAAGTTCAATATATGAAAGCAGGACACTTTTTACCTATCATGTCTTTACCTGAATCAAATCATCGATGGGAATATGTGAGAGATGTTCACATGCACATCGGACACACACATTATTTTCCTATCCTGCACCCTAGGAAATTTGATCTAACTGTGGTTCTTTGGATCTTTAAAGAAACTGTGAAAAGCATCAGATTCAAAGTACCAGTTGTGTCATTGTAATTATTATCAAACTCACCAATGGTACCTTCATGAGTTGCTTTGGATGTCTAGGCACTATTTGGCTGTATGATTGCAAGATACTTCCATTAATTACCAGTAGGTTTCACTGCAGGATATTGTGGCATTTCTGTTTTGTTTTTTGAGGAAATGTTGGTGGAATTATTAAGATTTGGATTGTGTAAGATAAATATATTGCTATCTCATTTACTCTTAGCCATAACTCATTGACCAATCATCACAACATGGTATGAGTTTGAGGTCAATGATCTGACAGAATTTCCTTGGCCATTCGGAATCCTGTCAGATAGCCAGTGTAAAAATCACATATGTTATGAAGAAATGGCTCGGAATCAGAGCAGATTTAGAGGATAGGCAGGAGTCCTGCCCCAGTGGAATTCTGGGACAAAGAGAAGAATCTGGCCCCATTTCCTCACAAACAGAAATGTGAGCCAAGCAAAATTGTGTTGCAATTCAGATATTTCTGAGTGAAAAATAAAAATAAGATATGTCCCCAAGAGGTTTGACTTTAATTTGAAAATTAATTAGCTCTTAATTTAAGCCATTAACCTAATGAGGTACTGATATTGGAATTGGAAAATAACTTTGCTACATGAGCAACTTTCAAACGTATACAAGAAAATTTTTATTCAAACTGTTCAGATTTGTTGTAAGGTTCAAGGGAGTCTTTACATGAAATTTGGAATACTTACATTTCCATTATAAGCAAATACAATAATGTGCCAGGTAGAGTGAAAAACTCCCATATAGTGTAATGGTATATTTGAGAAAAAAGTGGATTTCAGTATTTCAGAATATATTTTTCTGGAGGTATCAGTGGAGAGAATTCCCAGATCATTGAATCATTAGTTTGGGATTATGAGGAAAGGCAATGGCACCTTACATAGTCACTCACCATAATTAATCCATAGTATAAAAATATGGACAAAATTACCTTATAGCACCCAGGAGCCTATAAAGTTGGACATGAATAATAACCTACCTTATTGGAGTTGATTTTCCTTTAAGTAGCTTCATCAAGTAATTCCTTTAAATACATCACAACTCTGAGATTTTTGGTGAGGTATCCTTAGAAACTAATATTGGGTTTTTAGGCATTCGTTTCACAACAGGAACATCAATCAAATGAAGGTCCCTTCTTTAACATACTTTGATGAGGCCCACGTTTCTTTCAGAAACAACATCAGGCAAGCCTTGAGCTTAATATCATGCTTGAGAAACTAAAAGCAGAATTGTGTATTTGCTAAACACATTTTAAATCCAAAACGTGGGTGAATGCTTCCCATTACCTGCCTCTAATCCCTCACTGAAACAGAGAGGAACATTCAAAGACCCTGGTCATAGCAACTTAAAATGAGATAAACTTGCTTCTCTCAAGTATTTTTCAATATTCCATTTGATATGTTGAGGTGTCAACAATGAAGAAAATCATCTCAGCTGCAGAAATTTAAAGCAGTTATTATTAAGATATCATTACAATAAGCAAATAAGTGTTTATTTTTGTGTTAAAATAGGCTGAATAAAATATAAGCTGAGATTCTGTTGGGGCTTGAGTGCTGGGCTGCATACATGGTGAACTCTATGCCTGACCCCATGATGTTATGGCTTATTTAAATATCATCATTACGTGCCAGTACTACCAGGGATGAATTCTAAGCACCTGTCAGAAGAAGGAGGGAAGGATATACAAGATCTTGACCTGACGCCATTGCCCTTGCTATCCTTTGCACTGGGAGCATTGTCCAAGACTAATGAGGTAGAGGCTGGCCTTGGCTCCACTGCCTAGCAGGCCAATTCTCCTCTCCTGTTTTGACATATCAATTTGCTGGTGTATTCCCAGGCCAGAGCTGTGGAAACTCCTGGCTGTGTTTTCTATACCCAAACCAAATGGGGTTGCCAGGGTCAAAAATTCAACTGTTATAAAGTCTCATGGAAATGAGATTGAGCTTTATTAGGTCCTGCTCTATTTCCTGAACTTGCAAAGTCAGTCCTGCCTGACATGCAATTGAAAGAGTATAAAACCCCATTGAAATTTCAGCTGCTCTAATGAACCTATTCAATGCTATTGTGTTTCATGATGATTGTATTTTACTGAAGGGAGGATTAAATCATGTAATTTTAAAGCAGCAGGAAATTATACTGCTCACTAAAAGTCTATAAGCATTAATTCATAATTTTTTTATATATATAATTTTAGTTCAAGGTAATTTTATGAGCTAAACAAAACTTAGAATCAGATGCACTTATGTACATGGAAACTGGAGAGTAAATGTTAAAGTAAGTGCCGTATTGAATGCAACAAAAGAAAAAAAGTAATTGTTGACAGGAATGCAATGGTGAAAGCAGTCATCATTCTGGATCAAGTACTTCCCTCAGGTGAATTGTATCCAATTTTTCAAAAAGACAGTAATTCAGAGTTAATCATTTTTGAAGAGGTAAGCCAGATGTTGTTGCTTAGGAAAATATTTACGAGGTAAATTATATATGTACACAATGGTGCTTTATGATAAAATATCAATAATTGGAATTGAGAAAGTTGTATCCAAATAATTTTCAAGGGAGTTTGAGATAAGGTGATTTTTGTTTTAATTTCTTGATGAAAAATAATGAGAATGTATTGTTCCAGAAGACTTGTAGTAAAAATGGAAAATGTTGCAAATATTCAGCAGGTCAGGCAGCATCTGGGGAGTGAAAAACAGTATCAACATTTCATGCTAGTGGTCATTCATCGGTTCTAAAGAAATAAGAGGGCTGTAAAAATATAAGTTTAGTCATACAACATGGTTTGAATCTGAGATTGTCTCCTGCTTGTGAGTTACACTGTCAGCATGAAGAATGCCAGTTTTTGAACCCAGCTAGTATCCCAATACATGGTTTTATTGTGACATTCTGGTGACCTCAAATCTTGTCAATCTTGCAGAGAAGGCAAACAGTGATCAGTTTATTAATTCTGTTCCTTGGCTATGCCCAGGAAACATTCAGTAGGGGATTGGAATGACTTTCTTTTGTAAATCTTCCCATCCTACTATAGGGAAAATAACTGGAGTGTGAAATTAGCACTCACATTTAGGGGTATGTGTACCTTTGTGAGCACACTCTCCAAGATTCCATATTAGTGAGGCCACTCAAATCTGTGAATAGCCATTAAAAATACACAGTGTAAGTGAAAAACATTGATTTGACAATACTGCTTCAGTTTACGATTCAACACGCTTGCTATATTCTTAGCCTGATGTCACACTGCTAAACACGTGATAAGCAACAGGAAGAATCCCTTACCAACACTATTTAAAGGAATCATCAACTACGAAGAGGTTAGTTAGTGGTTGATTTCTTTCAGCTGCTGCTTAAATTATACAAGTTTGTGGTGCTTCCTATAATTTTTAAAGTTGGGGAAGTCTTCAGGGAGTGATGTGGCAAATGTTAATGGATTTTTTGATGAATTCATGGCTTCTGCACAAATTAATTGCTCCCAGACATGTGTGCGTTAGTAGGCATTCCCCTTGCAATACAGCATGATTGGGAGAATGAGCAGAAGGCCTATGGAACAGGATAATCTATGGGAGCAGGGCAGAGGACAGAGTGGGAACGATGTATCACCAGGAGGCCACGTGCAGCAAGGTGTTCAGGGAACAACTAAACCACTCTGAATTTTGGTAGGGAACAATCTACGTTGTGTCTGTGTTTCAATAAAGGCTATCACTGGTGAAATCATATTGCTGCAGTCACAACTGCAACCTGAAACAAGGCAAGAAGGATATCATCAAAGATTATCAAGGTGACTGTGGCAATGCATCTGGCGCCTTCTCGGTTCTGCCTGGAAGTATTTGCAAAAGCTCAGTGTCTGGCAACCGCTGTTTTGTGGGGAGGTTACTGAGGCCATCTATTTAAAGAGTGGTAACTGTAGTATATTTCATTCACTCATGCCAGAGACCAGTACAGATGAAAATTGCCAGTTTTCCTGTGGTGCAGGGCTTCAGTAATTGTGTGCATATGCTCTTCTGGTGCTGCAGGTTAACCCTTGTCAAAATAAAATCAGAAAGAAATTCCAAACTAAACTGCTCAGCTGAAATGCAACGAAAGGCAATGGATCATCTGGGTCACCGTGAGGTATCCTGGTGGCAGCAGTGAAACCCAATGCACCAATACATCGATACCTCCACGGCAGTCCAAGGGTGGCCCCTGGATGACAAGGGCTGATGACTTCAATACAAACCACACACATGTGGGCAGCATGCTCACAATAAAAAAAACGGGCTTCCATGCTGAAAAACAGTTACTTCTGCCATGGAGAAACAAAGGACTGCAGATGCTGGAATCTAGATGAAAAACACGATGACGCTGGAGGAACTCAGCAGGCCAGGCAGCATCTGTGGAGAAAAGCAGGCGGTCAACATTCCAGGTCAGGACCCTTCTTCAGGACTGAAGATAGGAAAAGAGGAAGCTCAATATATAGGAGAGAAAAGCAGAGCAGTGATAGGTGGACAGAAGAGGGGAAGCAGGGTGGGGCAAAGTGGTGATAGGTAGATGCAGGTAAGAGATAGTGATAGGCAGGTGTGGGAGAAGAATCATCCATTGAGAATGTAGATACGGTAGAGAACGACAAAAAATAACGGTCCCTGAAGAATCGTCCATTGAGAATGTGGATATGGTGGAGAACAACAAAAAATAACGGTCCCAAAGGACATTATTAAGAAAAATAATAGTCCCTTCTGCCATAGATCCATCTGGAGAAACCCGTCAGTCCACAACAGTGAATTGTTAACATTTGTGGTGATCTGCAGCATTTTTCACAGCTATGCCACCATGTAAGCACAGACATTGCCACCAACTATGTAGCATGCAGGAAGGAAAAGGAGCAGGAGGAAAAAAATAGGAACCTTGACTACCCTTTTCCCTCCCAGGTCAGCTTGCCAGCATCCACTCCAGCCAGAGAGCACTACACCATTCCCAGGTGCAAGGTAGATTAGGTAACTTTTAGGCTTGCTTTAACTAGAAGTGGCTGTAACATATGTATTAGATATAAAGTGATTGTGTACAATTATAGCTGTTATAAGACTATACCACTTTAAAAATTGCACCATGTAACCAGCTATTCTTCATGTGGATGCAACATTACTTAACGTGGAAATATCCATGTAATCCATCTGCCTCTGTGGAGAAAGCCAACCAAAATCCTGTTTGGACCACTGTGATTTTTTCTGTTATCCAATGAAGCGCCCCATTGTTAATTTGAATTGCTAAGTATTTCCCAGTATCTTAGAGACAGATAGTGTCAGATGTCCTGGTTAACACAGTAGTGTAGCGGTTAACACGACTCTATTACAGCGCCAGCGATCGGGGTTCAATTCCCGTCGCTGTTTGTAAGGAGTTTGTACGTTCTCCCGTGTCTGCGTGGGTTTCCTCCGGGTGCTCCAGTTTCCTCCCACATTCCAAAAGACGTACAGGCAGGTTAATATGGGTTTAAAATGGGCGGTGCGGATTCGTTAGGCCGGAAGGGCCTGTTACCACGCTGTAAAAAAAATGTAATTTAAAAATTTAATTTAATTTAACGAAACCATGACAGTTAACCACTGCACCTGAACTGGAACTCTGAACACCGGATATGATTCCTCCTGACTGACTGATACAACAGCTAACAGGCACCATGAGACAGTGGGTCGTGCAATTCAACAGAGAGTAAATGATGAAACAAATAAAGTTGCACCAGCTGTTGCAATTCCAGGTGCAATTTGTCCAAAGAATGGACACAGTGAAAGGAAGAATTCAACTGTATATTGAGTTGAGTGACGCAGATAAACCAGTGCAGACAAAAGTAAAAAAAAACATTATTGTATCTCATTGCTCACAAGAGGAGAGAGGTTTATTCTACCATGAGGACCCTGGAGAACCCATTAGATGCATCATAAACCCATTGCAATCAACCTAGAAGTGAAACTGTTGGGTTTTTACATGCAACTAGGAACAGGAAGAGCCTTTTGATACATTCTTAATGAAGCTAAGATTGTTTGCATATAATTGCGATTTTTCAGATTTGAAGGACAGATTCATCCAGAGATTATATTATTTGTTGAATCCTGAAGTCCAGCCTGAAAAAATGACCACAACATGTGACAGAGTTATAGTTGGGAGCTGCAGACATGCAGTGCACAGCGTAAAGACATGCAAAGCTTTGACCAGCAATGGGGTACATGGGGTTGCTTGTGTGTTGCAAGTAGTATGTATAGTAACAGGAGTAGCTGAAAAAGAAATGGCCTGAACATGGAAAAATCTGTGCATGGTGTGGATTACAATTACAATTATTACAATTAGTCCACAACGTAGAAGAGCTGAAAAGTATATGGAGTGGACAAGATGAGGAGTGTGAAGGCAGAGACAGGGTCAGATTTAGAGTACCCATTTAGCACTTAGTGTACTTGGTGCCAATGAGGTCAATTATTGGTATTGGTAATGGTTTATTATTGTCACATTTACCGAGATACAGTGAAAAACTTAGTTCCGCAAGCCATCTATACAGATCATTTCAAAACATATGTATGTTGAGGTAGTTTAAAGGAAAAGCAATAACAGAATGTAGAATATAGTCTTACTGTTACAGTTATAGAGCAAGTGCAGTGCAGGTAGACAATAAGGTGCAAGGGCCATGACAAGGTAGATTGTAAGGTCAATCCTCTGAAAGAGCTACTAGGCTCTCTATCTCTTTCCTGTACTCCATCTCATAATTATGTGAAATCAGTTAAATGAATAGACTGTTCACTGAATGTATCTGCACCAAGATGCTGGTGAAAGGGCAACCATGACATTTCTATTTGATTCTGGATCAATGTTTAATGTTGTCCCAAAGCAAGCCATCAATCTCAAGGCAATGCTGTTGAGTCCAACTAGTCAACGTATATGATATACGGGAGATGCTCCCTGAAGGTGCTGAACTCAAAGAATCAAGAGAAATAATGAGAAAAAGTCAAGAGAATCAAAATTGGACTTCATTGAAGTTTAAAGGCTGCATCACATGACTAACATTTACTATGTGTGACTTTGCAACATTGTTTTGTGAATTAAGTTCTTGATACTTGACACAAAATTCTTGAAAGTTCTTGAAGTCTGCCTCCATAGAGTAAGAATATCATCCTGACATTGTAAATTTTCTTTTCATCTAAATAGTAACTTTTTTGTTAGCTTGAATTATCAACAAAGTTTCATTATTTGGGAGATGTTGGTATTGGGTTATTATTGTCACATGCACTGAGATACAGTGAAAAGCCTTTGTTTGCATGCCATCCAGGCAGATCATACCATACGTAAGTACGTGGGGGTAGTGAAAAGAAAACAGAATGCAGAATATAGGTTTTCAGCTACAGAGAAAGTACAATGCAGGTAAACAATATAAAGTGCAAGGGCCACAACAAGATAGACTGGGAGATCTGAAGTTCATCTTTAGTGTATGAAAGGTCCGTTTAAGAGTCTGAAAATGGTGGGATAGAAGCTGTCCTTGAGACTGATGGTATGTGCTTTCAAACTTTTGTACCTTCTGCCTAATTGGAGAGGGGAGAAGAGAGAATGACTGGGGCGGGAGGGATCCTTGATTATGTTGGCTGCTTTCCTGAGGCAGTGGGAAGTGTAGACAGAGTCAATGGAGGGGAGGCTGGTTTGCATGATGGTCTGAGGTGTGTTCACAACTTTCTGTAATTTCTTGCAGAACATAACAGAGAGTAGGATACTGAGACAATAGCCAGCCAATGCTTAATGCTGGCTAGTTGATGTAATCAGGAATAGAGAAGGGATTATGCAATTAGCCAGCTTCACCAAACAGATGTGGATTAACTATGCATCATGATTCTTGTTCTATTTTAACAGTTGGTTTGGAGGGCCAAAGGGAGAATGGGGAAGAATTTTCCTTAAAAAAGATCTAATTGAGACAGGTTTTCTAGTGGCTAATAGAATAACTTGCGTCATTTCTATTTCACACTTCAACAACTTGCCACACGAAATGCCAAGGGCAAGTCTAACTAATGGTGAGTACAGTGTATTGAGTGTTTACAAGATTTTTTGGGTCATTCCATTGAACTGAACAGTATGCAGCGGCACATCCTTCAGCAATAACAGTTTTCATTTGTTTAACATACTGACATGTCTTTAGATGCTTTGTATATGAGAGAAATGATTAAGTGGTAGTCAAAAAATTTGAAGGTTTGGCAGGAAACTGCAAAAAAAAAACCAGTGAGTGATTGGTCAATCTGTGGAATAAGCTGTCTAGGGAGATGATGGAAGCAGTTAGTATTGATTCACTGAAATGCAAATAAGATAGATTTCTCCGGTAAAACAATGTTGGGATTCTGTGTATGTATAATTTGTGGCATGAAATATGGTAAGAGGGGTGTGATTGTGAGGTAATTATGGACCTGCTTTCAAAGCTCCTGTTTTGTTTTCTTGCAATCTGTATCTATTGTAGACTGGTTGATGGAGAGTGATTGCTATTATTAGTCAACAACACCATTACCATTGTACTATGTGACCATAAGAAGATAGAAGGCAAATAGCTGGACCTTGGTCTTTTTACATTTGGCATTACCTATGTTCTTTAAACACGGTCAGCTGGGTGGGTTTTGAGGAGATTTTTTTTTAAAGATCAAGAGATAAGTATTGAGGCAAGTGAATCTGAGGAAGATCAAAAGTTTTTCCATCAAATAGGGAACACTGTGATAGGGCATTCCCTGTCCCAAGACAATAGAGTAAAAGCATAAACTGGACTGTGGAATGGTTACATCGTTGAACAGAGAAAAACCATAAGGAGTATGTAAATGTGGATAAAGGTGTTCAATTCAATGCAAGCAAACATAGTCGGAGTCAGCAAGAGCATGAAGATGTGCAGAGTAGGCTATGGATAGTATTATTTTGTTTTTTTAAAAGAATGCATTTTATGTAAGGAAGAATTCAGGATGTGAGTGGAGTGGCTATTTAAAAAGTCAAGTCTTGAAGTAACAATGATGTTTAGTAGCGTTGAGCATGGTTACTTCACAATATATAGGGTGGGAAATGCAACCTGACCAACAATCATCCAATCAAGTGTTTCATGTAATATTATTATGTAAAATTAATATGTAAAATTAATGTGAAAATGGCCATGTAGTCTTTGGGTATAATTGGCAATCCATTTGCAAATTGTGCTTGAAATTGTGTTTTATTTTGTTCAAGCTTCACCTTAAAGTGATTTGGATACTGGCATGGAATAAATTTTCCATGAACCAGTTCAATCAGCCAACATTTAAGAATGTAATTTTTAATAAAAATGTTTTACTATATTTCTTGATATATTTTAGAGTTGATACAGTTTTAGTAATGCAAAAAAACAATGAATTGATAATAAAAAATCATTTAAAATTAGATGGGCCAGTCTGTTATCTATGATCAATCTGTCTTGAAATAATTGAAAATTTCATCATAAAAATTACATAGGCCCTGTTAGTATTTACGTTGATGTGTAATAGCTAAATAATTAAAATCTAAATTTTAAGATATATTGGAAATGAGCTTAATTATTGAAAATTCACACTGTCCATTAATTTGAC